>NC_141151.1:86800062-89200235 GCF_053477565.2 Lygodium microphyllum
CTTTCTCTTTCAGCTTCCTTATGCCTGACAGCCTGAGAAGGGTCGTGCCGATCAAAGTAATGAAGGAGGTGATTGCGGCTAGCAGCCGACTGGGCCAAAAATGGCTGGACGACAGGGCAAAGACCCCCACTCTATGGGGCATGGAGGAAGCAGAATTTTGGCAAGACAAAGTGTACGAAGTGCCACACATCATAAGGGGCTACAATTGCCAACCCCTCTAGAGAAGGCAAATATGCAATACTAACATGCTCGCCTGGATGGCATTTTGCAACACCCTACCCTACGAGAGGAATGACTCGACATTCATGGCGTATCCTTGTAGGGTAGGCGTGGATTTTGTCGCCACCCTCCATGGGAGGTATGACTTCCCCATCATCTACAATTCCAATGCCACCTCCTTCGAGGATGCTCTACTTTTTGATTTAGGAAGCCTAACTGACTCCATGACACGCTTCCTCGTGGAATTCTCCTCCTGTCCCGATCCCGCTTTCATAACTACATGTAATTACCTTAGGCTTCTTAAGCTCCTACTCAAGCAAGATCCGGCACCACAGGAAAATGGCTTATCTCCCCTCTTTTTTGATCCTAATGCTATTGCTAGCTGCGCTATGGCCTGCTTAATGATGAGAGCTAGCCTGCTACCTTCCTTTTGCCTAGCTCTTTTAGAGGATATGAGTGACAGCCAATTCACTAGATGTAACCACCCCTTCCTTTCCACCACCTCTCTCCACATCTGCATGAATCTGAAAGGGTACATGCAAAGCCACCAGTTTTTGCGCAAATCCATCCACCCTCCTTCCCCCCTCGTTCAGACGAAGAGGAGTAGGCCTAGCTGTCATTCATTCCAAAAAAAAAAAACTGACTGGTCAACATCACCCACTTGAGGAAGCACTTATCACCACAAAAACACGATCACTGCACCTAGGGGTCCTTAAGTTAGGCCTCTCCGGTGGCTTCGGTCGGCCGGCTCCACTCCCAACCCCCTAGCCCTTTTTGCTCCCCCACTTCACGCTTAGGGCACATCAAGGGCAGGACACACCTAGGGAGGTAACACTCACCTATGGTTAGACCTGTCACCTTAAGCCACTGGCACCACACCCCCTTGGCACAAATGGGATCCTCAAGTGTGGGACATCACCCAGGCTTGCCTGCCGTTGACCCACCTCCCCATTCCACTAGCATGAGCACAATGCACCAACACGCTGAGGAAAGCACTCCCCTTAGGTAGAGCAGCGCACCTTCTTCTTCAGGCATCCCAAAAGCGCCAAACCACCAACTTCGGAGGCCCTCGTCAACCCACGACATCCAATTAGCTACTCCGACAAACATCATTCTCAAGCTTCCACAAGCACCTGAGTTTACATGTGGCCCTCAACCTTAAACCAACCCAATGCCGAAGTGCCATGGGATTGGCACCCGTCTAGGAGGGGGGTAATGTTAATCCCAAGTCAAGATGGCGGAAAAATGAAGGAAAAAGCAAAAGGAAGATGGAAAAAGAGCAAAGGCATGCAGGCGGCCTCTAAAGATGAACCAGGCAAAAAGCGCAACTTTAAATGAAAAGGCGCCTCAAAAAACTCGAAAAACTCTTGTAAAAGAGCGCCAGGCTCCCTCCTATGCCAATTGTAAAATACTAGATGGGTGTAGGCTAGAGGCATAAGGCTAGAAGAGGGAAATGGAAAAATGACCTTGGCACAATGGCCGGTCATGTAAAAAAGGGATGGGTGCCCATGGGATTTTAGGGTTTGTATATATAAAGTTCAAAAAGTGAATATGAGCTCATTCTTGTGTGTGGTAAAAAGTGGCTCTCTTCTTCTTCTTCTTCTTCTTGCTTGCTTGAGCTTGTGCTTGAGAGCGGGAGTATGAGAGTGTGAGGGAGTGAGTGTGTGAGGGTGAGGGACCGTGGGGTGGAGAAGCTCTCCGTCTTCTCCTCTCTTCTTCTCTTCTCTTCTCTTCTCTTCTCTTCTCTTGCTCGTGGTGATGGAGCTTGGAGCGTGGAGCTTGAGGATGGAGCTTGCTTGAAGCTTGCACTTGGATCGTGGAGCTACCAGAGTGCACAGGAGAGGAGGTAACTCGAACGGCATGGAGGTAAGCTCACTACACCCGTAGATGTGGATGGTGCATCGGCTATGTGAGAGGTAGCCATTAGTGCTTGGCTTGGAACGCTTGAAACAATAAGCGGTCCGTGGGTCTTGGTGGTTGAGCGAAAGCTACCACACCATCCAACTAATATCTTCCCTGATGCTACTTCAAGAATTAGTTGCCTTGGAGATTTTCAATGTCATCGAGTCAATTGTCCTTACTATGAGAGCAACAATCAACATAATAAAATGTATTTTTATGGTTACCTCAATAGCACAGTGAGCAAGGGGCTACTTGCAAGTGAAGAAAAACATTCCATCACTTGTCACTATTGTAGTAAAGTTGTCACTTGTTATGCAACTTGTAATTGCAAATTTTATTATATTTTGCCAAAGGGCACAAGTATGGAGAGATTGATGCTTCATGTAGGCACTCACACACACAATGTGCAACTAGGGACTTCAATGGCTGCAATAAAAAAAATTAGATCTCTAGTTCACTCGGTTTTGCAAGGGAATTGACACTATGATGCTAGGAAGATTCAAATGATTGTAGCAAAACAAATTATCGTTGAATCTTTGACAACCAATGGTTCAAAGGTGGAGGGAGAACAAGAGCTTACAAACTTTTTGGAGGATTTGATGCCATTAGTTCAAAATCAAAGGTTAGTTTTGGTTATTCAAGTCTATAAAAACTATAGTTTGTAGCATTGCTATTGGTTTAACAAACTTCCTTTTGTTGAGGTTACAGGTTCAATACTATCTTGAAATGTCAGAAAAAAAGGAAATATGTATTGTTGGAGATGGCTTTGATAACATTTTGGAGTGGAAAAAAAGATACATGTTTCCTTTTTTTCATGGCAGTAGATTTCCAGGGCAAGGAGGAGTGCATGATAAAGTTACATTTTCAAGATGTCTACTAAAGGACCTAGCTCTGGAGTGGAATTGGTAAATCAAATGTGATGCTCAAGAAATGGAGACCTTTTCAAGTTTTGGGTTCACTTTGACTTTAATAATAGAATAGATGACTCGGCAACAATTTATTGTTCTGTGTACAATCCATGGTTCGTTTGGGAACCTTACTTGTTATCAATTTTTGTTGACATATTTTAATTGCTAATCACTATATTTTTTATTATAGCTTGAAGGGGATCATGGTGATTGCTATTTTTGATACAAAGGAAGAGGATATAGAAACATAAATTCTCTTTTGGAGATGCCTTAATAATGTGATGCTCGAGTGTGGACACCCTCTTGCAGAATTTGCAGGTTTTATAGTGGATGAAGCAGGTGCAAATTGGATGGCGATCCACATTGTTTTCAATGGGGGACCTGAGAATGTATTGGAAGGAAGAGAGCGATCATGTTTGTTTCACTGGGAACAAAGCTTATAGAATCACACAACAAAATATGTGCCTTCAAACCTTCGAAAGCATCACTTGAATTTATGTGAGAGGTGGTGCCTTTCAAAATCCATTGAAAAGGGCAAGAGAAATGCCACAGCTATACAAAATTGGTGGTAGCAAGTAGGACTACCTCGAGATAGCGCAGTAGCATTGAAGAGATGGATCAAATGGTGGGAGAATAGGATAGACCATTGGGGTAGTACTACACATGTAAATGTTTTTATTTGTTCCTATTTGTTACATGCACATGTACTAATATCATTGGGGTGGGAATACCCAAGTACGAGAATAAAATAGATATGTAAGAGGAATTGTTGACTTTTTTTTTGGGTTGCAAGCTTCCTTGAGTCCTTGGGAGAGGGCTTGTATTCCCAACACAAATCTTTCTGAGAGCATGCATGCAAGTTGGTTGGCAGGGGATGATGGAAAGAAGAAAATTGGTTTATATGATGCATGCGTCACTAACTTGATCAACTCATATATTCAATGTTCAAGGCAACTGGCCTTCACAATTCAAAGATACCTAGAAGTGGTCCTGACATGGATGCTCTTATTAATAGGGTGGTTTCAAGAAACACCCCTTCACTTGCATTCATAGCTCGAACAGTTCAAGGAGCAGTTCTTGGCACCCCCATGTATGGAAAGCCTTTCATTTCTGGGAACAAAGAAACAGTTCAAAGGAAAAGAAGAGCTCTAGATGGTTGTGGGTCTCATAAACCTGGCTACGCAATGGAGTCAAGGGATAGAAAACAAAAAGGATTACCACGCAAGATAAATTTTCAAAATAGAAATGACCAAGCTACAGAAGTAGGCTTGGACCATGAGGTGCATGCAGTGCCAATTGAAATGGATCTGCCAACTAATATTGTCTTAGAGGAGGAAATGTATAGAAGTTTATGGGCCATTCGAGGAATGCCCATTCATTGCAAACGAAAATGTTTTGGTATTATAAATAGAAAGAAGTGTTGTAATGTGATAGAAAGTAGATCATCTAGGTTACTATGCCCTTCATTTTGGTCAGAGAGGGAATTTCAAGGTAAGCCTATTGCACAATGATTTTGGTTTTGTAGTCATGATGTGGAGCATACATGGGATGCTGATAAACAAGTTAAGCATGTGCCCTTGCGACCAAGGATTTGGTCTATTGACAAGGGCACCAATGCTTCTGCAGAGGAGATTTCAATTATTATAAAAGGAGGTTTTGCACTCAAGCATGATGGCATTCCACTTATCCCTAAAAATACTACAACCCATGGGACAAGACCCCTTATCTCTTCAAGTGGCAAGGGAAGAAAAAAATGGAGACATGGTATTTCTAAGGATGCCAAAAGAAAAATTGCATTGGCTGAGGCATTGGATGTAGTTTTCATGGAAGAGAAAGTAGTGGTGAAAAATGAGAAAGTTATATTGTATGTTATGTTAGAGCATTTGTATGAGGTGCATGTCAATCCCGAGCCCTTTTGCACATGTCCTGACTTTCAAAAGATAGAGTTGGAAAGTAAACCCTTCTTGGCCTGCAAGCACATGTATTATGTCTACATTGTGTGCTTGGGATGGACAAAAATCAACATATGATGATGCATCAACCTTCCCTTAAAGCAAACTGATTTAAATTTTATGCTTGCCCTTCCTCGATGCATCAAATGCAAATCAAAGACTTGAGAGTTTTATTTAGGCTATTGTTCAATGAGATGGTAACCATGCACTAGTGAATGGAAGATTTAAAGGGCATATGAATAAGTGGAGGTGGACGTTCATTTTGGATACATGATGTGAAGGGACCACATATTTGGTATTTTTCTTTTTGAGCATAATGAGAACTCTAGTAAAATTAGACATTATTAATCATGGACCAGTTGTCCATTTGTGGACGTAATTGGACAAGGCTCTAAAAGTGGAATTATTGATCATGCTTTTTTGATTCATTGAGGGGGCCATCTATTTATAGGTTAGGGATCTCTTTATAAACTATGCTTATTTAGTATGCAAAGTGATTTCATTTTTCTTGATTTTGATGCTCCAACTTCAGTTTTGTTTGAGCCAATTTTTTTTCAAGGTAATCTAGATCTTTCTCCTTTGCTCCTATTATGAAAATTATGCAAGTTTATTGTTTGCCTTTTGCTATGAAGAATACATCCATAAAGCTTGTTATTCACTAAGGGGGCTACCTATCTGTAGGTGATGGATCTCATTATAAATTATGCTTATTTTGTGTACAAAGTTTTTTTTTCTTAGTTTTGATGCTCCAAGTTCATTTTTGTTAGTTATGACAAAATGTTTCTCAAGGTAATCTCGATTTTACTCCATAAAGTTGTTGGATCACTTTGTTTTAATTTCCCTTAGAGGGTTGTCTATATCCCTTTTAGATATGTTAGAGTTAAAGCTCCCTACAACCATTGTATATATGAGAAGCTTTGGAGTGATTAGTGAAGAAGATATTGACCTTTGTTGCTGCCAAGTCCACATATCGATACTATATAATAGTTATATATAAGTTGCTTTCATAATTTACCTAAATAGTTGCAAGAGAAATAATTATATTTTCCTATATTGAGTTCTTTTTGTGTTTTGTTTAGATTGACTCATTATTTTAGAGATTAGTTTCATTTATAAGGGTACTTTTTGAGATGTGTGATAGCATCCCAATTTTGTTCATTTTCCTCTCTTCGGTATATTTTGAGAGTTTGAAAAACATGGTCCCTTGAATAGCTTGTTTAATACAAATTTTCAATATGGGTAACAAGATTATCCCTCATAAAGTTACAAATTTTGTGAAAAAACTCCAAGTTTTGGCAAATACATTGAAAAACTCCAAGCTTTGGAAGATTTTGTGAAAAAAATCCAAATCGAGAGCTTGCTTTTTTAAATCCCCTGTTGCACAGGGATTTTCACAGGTTGAAGGGTTTGATTTTCAAGAGTCATTTGTCCCAATTGCCAGAATGACCACTATTTGCACAGTACTTGTAGTGACTGCCCACAAGAAGTGGCTAGTTTACAAAATGGATGTTAAGTCAGTGTTCTTAAATGGTGACCTTAAGGAGGAGATGTATGTGGCTCAGCCACCAGGGTTTGAGACCCCCTATTCTAAGAACAAAGTGTGGAAGCTGAAGAAGGCATTGTATGGGCTAAAAAAAGCCCCCAGAGCATGCTACCATCGATAAGTTCTTTTTAAGCTTAAACTTCAAAAGATGTGCCTCAGATGCTAACTTGTATGTTTAAGGGATGGTGAAAAGTCTATAGTGATTGTCCTATGTGGATAACCTTCTTATTACAGGTGACGATGAAGATATGATCAACCAAACTCGAAAGGCTTTGAGTTTTGAGTTTGAAATGACAGACTTGGACTTGATGCACTATTGTTTGGGAATTGAAGTCTGGCAAGAGCCAAGAAATATCTTCATCTCTCAGAAGAAGTATGCACGGGAGATCTTGAAGGCATTTGGCATGACCGAGTGCAAGGAGATAGCTACACCTATGGAGGTGGATGCAAAGTTATGCATTGAGGATACATCATCACTGGCAGACATTGGGAGGTACAAGAGGATGGTCGACTGATCTACTTGTGTAACACCAGACTAAATATCAGTTTTGCTATTGGTGTTTTGAGTAAGTTCTCAAACAAACCTCATGAGAGTCATTGGAAGGCCGGGATGCGGGTGCACTGCCTCTCTATCCTATGGCAAAGGATAACCTTATGCTCTCAATCGTGGGTCAAATTCCTAAGAAAACAAGTGCTATGCAGTCCACAAGCTTTTCCATTGATACCATGAACTATGCATAGTGCATAATATGAATAGTTTAGTGCACAAACATGAGAAAATCAGCACTGTGCATCATGCGAAACCAATCTTTTCATGATTTCCATGCTAACGTTTTTGTAATGAGAAAATACACTAAGCCTTACGCTCATGTTGTCTTTCTCTTTATTTTAAAACAACGTCCTATAGGCATGATGCAACACATAAACCAGATTTTAGTTTATATTTTGACGCTCAACCTCCCCTCTCACCCTACCGTTTAATGTTTTGCATTCGTTGATAGGTGAAAGAGTCATTTTATGTGTATTTCCTTACAAAGAAAGCGATAAACACGAACGAAAACATAAAAATGAGGGTAAACCGAGGCCAACCTCGTGATTTACCTTCATTATACATTGCACAAACACACATGTAATTTTTTGAAATTTTTCTTTTACCGTTTCCTAATTTTCTCCCATTTAAAATCTATTTTTCACCATTTTTTGGTATTTTTCCTCTATTTTCTTCAAAAAAAATGACTAGAAATTAAGATTGATTGTGGGTTGTGGCCCTTAGGTTCTTTGACAGCAAAATTTCAAGTTTTTGTAGGTGCTATGTCTCATATTTCTCATTTATTTTGCAAAAAACCCCATTTTTACCCCTTAAACGCGTGTTTTTCGTGTTTTATAACATTAACTTCAGCCATATTACTTATGATTTTCTAATTTTCTGATTATAAACTATTGAAACTCATAGAAAACAACATCATAATGAATATTCAGCTCATGGGAACAATGTTTCATCAATCAAATAGCATAAAAACTCATTTTTCCTTTATAAAAATTGAATTACCACTTAGGTTTCATGTTTTGGGATCTCGGTTTTGCTGCGGGACTGCGTGTTAGCCCAATTCAATGTCTATTATCTTCACAATCAGCAATCTTCATGTCTACATCGACCCGGAAGCAATCCGGTCCCAACTGGACAAGCTTTCCTTCACCATTCTTCATTTTCCTCTTGCACACAAGAACAACCCCTTAGGGGAGAGAGAGGGAGGAGAGAGAAAGACTAGATTTCTATCTCTTCATTCAGGCCACCATTTCATGGGTGAAGACAAGCGATAAGACCGGCAAAGAGAGAGAAGATCGGGGGTAATGTCAGTTGCATAGGGTGTTTGTAACCTGCCAATCTAAGATCCATCCATGGAGGTGCAAATTTCGGCGTGAAGATGATGGTGCCTTCTTCACGTTTTCATCCTCCCATCTTCTCTCTCCACGTTTGCTAAGAAGTTGCATAAAATTTGGGGCCCCCTAACTGTTAGCAGATGAGAGAGAGACAGAGTTGAGCACTAACTGAACCATTCAGGTTCCACACACCTTCTTCTCATTATTCCATAATAGAGTAAAACACACATACAAGAGTAACATAGAGTAAGTGACCCGCTGACTAGACAGACTAACCATAGTCAGGTCACCGACTAGCTAACCAACTTATTTAATGTAGTCATAAGCAGGAGACAGCTATACACTAGCTGTCATGTCGGTAGTACATAAAGACAGTCACACACTACATGGGGAGCTTGACTTCTAACACTCCCCCTCAAGCTCAAGACAGCATCTGCACACCAAGTAGCTGTCTAAAACTACAAAACTTATCTTTACCCAGAGACTTGGTAAAGATATCTGCTACCTGCTCATCAGTCCTCACATGCATAAGATCAACCTTTCCTGCAAGGACCATCTCACGAATAAAGTGGTAGTGTACCTCTATGTGTTTTGTCCTGGCATGGTAAACTGGATTCATGGCCAGGAGTACACTACTCAGATTATCACATAACAATTTCACTGGAGCATCAACCTGAATATCCAAGTCAGCCATAAGCTTGAGCAGCCAAGCAATCTCACATGCTGCCAATGCAGCCCCCCTGTACTCTGCCTCAGTACTAGATAAAGCAACCGTAGGCTGCTTCTTGCTGCTCCAACTGATCATGCCGCTACCAAAGCCAAAGGCATAGCCACTCGTAGATCGTCTGTCAGTTGAGCATCCTGCCCAATCTGCATCTGTGTATCCAATCAGTATCAAGGGCTTATCTCTGACATAGAACAGCCCATAGTCTACAGTGGACTTAACATACCTCATGATGCGTCTAACTGCATCCAAGTGCGGCTTTCTCGGCTTTTGCATAAACTGGCTTATCAGCCCTACTGCATAGCTCAAGTCAGGCCTAGTGATGGTCAAGTAAATCAGACTGCCGACCATCTGCCTGTACATAGTCACATCTTCTACTTCAGCCCCAGTGTTCATGTCTAGCTTTACATTCTGGTCCAGAGGTGTATCCAGTGGTTTGCATTCAGCCATGCCATACTTCTTAAGCATTTCCATGGCATAGTGCTTCTGCATCAGCCATAAGCCATTTTCAGCTGGTACGACCTCAATACCCAAGAAATACTTCAGATCTCCCAGATCTTTCATGTCAAATTCAGATTTCAGCATCTTCATAGCATGCTGAATTCCCAAGTCATCATTTCCAGTGATTATCAGGTCATCAACATATATGACCAGCACTACCAAGCCACTGTCAGTCTTCTTTGTAAACAGGCTGTGATCAGCCCTGCTAACAACAAATCCAAGACTCTGCAAGTAACTGCTGATCCTAGCATGCCAGGCTCTCGGAGCCTGCTTCAGCCCATACAGTGCCTTTTTCAGCCTGCATACATAATGCTGAAAATCAGGGTGCTCATACCCTTCCGGCTGAACCATGTATACATCCTCTATTAAATCACCATTGAGGAATGCATTCTTAACATCCATCTGCTGCAATTTCCAGCCTTTTGCAGCAGCCAAGGCAATAATAGTTCGTATGGTTGCCATTTTTGCAACCGGGCTGAATGTTTCATCATAATCCAAGCCATACTGCTGAGCATATCCTTTAGCGACCAGCCTTGCTTTGTACCTTTCTACACTGCCATCAGACTTACATTTGATTTTATAAACCCATTTGTAGCCAACAGGCTTTTTCCCTTCAGGCAGTGGTACCAAATCCCAAGTCTGATTTTCAGCCAAGGCTTTCATCTCTTCGTCCATAGCCATGCACCAATTTTCATCCTTTGCTGCTTCAGCATAAGTACCTGGTTCTTTGATCTCCATCACTTTTGTCATGTATGCATAATGCTTTGCAGAATAACCAGAGTACGTCAACCTGTCAACAGGGTATCTGACCCTCTGCGATCGTCTAGGCTGTGGTGCACTACTCGATTCACCTCTCACATGAGACGGAATGTACCTGTTCTGCCTCGTGCCAGGCGTATAGACAGTCGGAATACCAAGTTCGCTGTCTAAAGTATCACTAGACTCATAGCCCGAAGTCATTCTGCCAGGTGTCATCATACCATCCTCACTAACTTTCTCTTTTCCTTTGCTGTCCAAGACATCATGTCTCCCCCTCACTGACATACCCGTGTCAGTGGACGGTGAGCTCCTCAATCTCCCTGTCCATGGGGATACTGTCTGACTGATAGGTCCTGTCATAGCAGTGCTCTGCTGCATATCAACTGTAGAGACATGAGTGGAAGGCAAATCGGATGGCACTGCAACTGGTGAGACATACCAAGAGCCCAGCTCATCAAAGATGACATCCCTGCTTACCAAAGTCTCCCTGGTAGAGGGATCATAACATTTGTATGCCTTCTTCTCCTGCGAGTATCCAATGAACACACTCTTATGCGCTTTGGGATCCAACTTTTTCATTTTCTCATCTGGAATGTGCACATAAGCAAGGCAGCCAAAGACCTTCATGTGTCTTACATCCGGCTTATAGCCATAGAGCCTCTCAAACGGTGTCATGTCATGAATGCCTGCAGTGGGAGTCCTGTTTAGAATATATGCGGCTGTCACAACAGCCTCTGCCCAATAGTAGAGCGGCATATGCTTCTCATTCATCATGGCCCTAGCAGCTTCCATCAGAACCCTGTTCTTCCTTTCAGCTACTCCGTTTTGCTCGGAGTGTAGCTGCAGGTTAGCTGCCTACGAATGCCATTTTCAGCCAAAAAATCAGCAAATTCATTGGAGACATACTCCCCACCGCTATCAGATCTCAAGCAAGAGATGTAACACTCAAATTCCTTCTCAACCTATGCCTTAAATTTCTGAAAAACAGCAAAGACCTCATCTTTTGTTTTCAATATGTGAAGCCAGGTATATCGACTGTAGTCATCAATGAAGGATACATAGTATCTGGAACCCCCCATAGATGCATTATGAGCTGGTCCCCAAACATCAGAGTGCACTAACTGCAGTGGTCGTGTACTCTGTCTTACATGCCTGACAAACGGCAATCGTGACTGCTTACCAAACTGGCAAGCCTCGCAGACATGACCAATATCTGAATATTGGAATCTAGGTAGTCCTGTTACCAGCTGCTTCTTCTGCATGGTCTGCAGCCTCTGCAAATTGACATGCCCCACTCTCTTGTGCCAAATCCCTAAGTCCCTGATAGTGCCAGAACCCTGAGCAAACATAGCGGAATTCAGCTCTGGCAGTGTAGCATCAAGAGTGAACATTCTTCCATTTCTGTGGCCTTTCGCGATCAACTTGCATCCATTGCCAAACTCTTCAATAAAGCAGCCATGCTTATTGAAGCGAACCTGCAAGTTCTGCTCTGTCATTTGACCCACAGACAATAGGTTCTTCGTAATCGAAGGAACATGCAAAACATCATGAAGATTCTTCTTCCTGCCATCATGTACAACCAGAGGCACTTTGCCTTTATGCTCAATGCTATGTTGCGTGTCATCACCTGTGCATACATAGCCATGCTTTTCAGCCACCATATCCGTGAACCAATCACCATGAGGGGTCATGTGATTCGACGCCCCCGAGTCAATGTACCACACTACATCATCAGGTGGTTTTTTAGCAGCCTTATCTTTGACATATTGCATGGCAAACAGTCTATCACCAGAGTCATCTGCCTGACTGGACGTAGCATAATGTCCATGCTGCTTGCCCTTCTGATTTCCCTGCTTCTTCCAGCAATCCTTTGCAATATGCCCATACTTTCCACAGTAGTGACAGTCCTTATCTTTATTTGGATTGTCTGACTGACGCTGCTGCTGCCATGAGCCTCTGCCACGGGAGTTAGATCTCCCCCTTCCTCGAAAGTTGCCACCACCTCTTGCATGTGATGACTGCTGATTGCTATTACTATAGGATGCATTCTGCTGGCCTCCTCTGCCAGATCCATAGCCTCTACCACGGCCACCACGACCACGCTAATTCGAATAAAAAACTGCATCCTTATTCTTTGAGCTGCTTGACCCTGTAACTAAGCCAAGCTTCACCTCTTCATGAATCAACAACGCAACCAGCTCATTAAAATCAGGCATCTCAGCCCGCACAGATACTGAAGTGTCAAAGGACTTATACTCCGGACCCAAGCCATTTAAGGTCACTGCAACCATATCCTCATCTTCTACCTGTGAGCCAACAGATGCGAGCTGATCTGCTAAGGTTTTAATCTCCGTGACATAGTCCTGTATGGATCTGTTCTTCCTCTCTATGTTGTTGAATTTTTGCTTCAGTTGTATCTTCCTGGCACTCGTAGTTGTGCCATAGTACCTGACCAATATGTTCCATGCATCGGCTGGGGATTTACAGTTCATGATCTGCATCACCATAGCATCCGAGATACATAATGACAGCCAATGTAAAACTCTGCGAGCTCTTTCCGTCCAAGCTCGATGCGCTCGTCTTTGATCAGCTGTAGGATTCCTATCTGGAACTTCAGGTTCAGCCTCAACACCTGTCACTAAGTCCCAGTATCCTTTGCCTATCAGAAAGTTCTCCATGCGGAACTTCCATATTGCATAATTGTTGCTATCAAGCTTTTCTCCCACAATCTGGGTTACATTATCAGTTCTATCAGCATTTGCCATGTTGCAGACCTTGCCTGACTACCTGCAAACCAAGATTTTCTTAACAGTTCAACTTCAGCCCGGAACTGTTTATGACAGTTTTCTGCAATTAATTGCAGGAAAAAAACCAGTAAATTTCAGTCAAATATCAGCCCAAACAATGTCCCAATCGGTTGATCCAACTCATAAAGACAATTGCCAATACATATGCCTGATGTTCGGTTCAGATTTAACTCCTGCAGATCCACTGCCAGGTTCCAAAAGCATGCAGTCCAAACCTGTAAACTGCAATTACAGCAGCCTTTCCAAAGTCAAACTCCACCTAGATACATGTAATGCATGTTCCAAAGCTGCTAAATTGACTCCTGGTACATATGCCACTTCAGACATAAGCATAGAGACATCAGCCAGTGTATTCTTAACAAGTGCCAATGCTAACAGTTTATGTAAAGATTGCAGTCAATAAACCAGCATAACCCGCTTCAACTAGCTCAAAAAAGTCCTTAAATCAGACCATACATTTGTTTCAGTATGTCACCGTCAGTACATGACTATGTAGTGACAATACCCTGTCTATATCTGACAAGCAAGTCAACCAAAAATGTCTGCAATTTATATTCATCCCAAGAAGACAAGATTTCTTTTATTTCAGCTGCAAACTTCCAGTATTCAGTGGCTTTTGATGCTCCTCTCAACCCAAGACAATTCTAACATGCATATGACAGTATATATGTCTTTCAGATGTCTGCATCTGTCACTCTGTGCTTCAGTAGAAAGCAAAATGCTTACTGCCCACAATCCAAGACAGTTTCCAGCCACAAAAGAAGCTTCAGATCTGTGTATTTCAGCTACCAAACTCAGCTTGCAATTGATCAAGACAAGTACATGTAGCCTCCAGCATGTACCTATACTTCACAGGTGCTTCTGGGCATACTCAAGAGCTTCCAATGCTCTTCAAAGTGTTGTAGACTCCATGTATGCTGTGTATACAGCAGTGCAGACAATTTACACAGTTCTGCCCACTCTGTTTCAGCTCATATCAGAGCTCAACCACAAGTAGTTACTCCATGTACTTCACAAAGACCTTTTTCAATAGCCATACATGCTTCTCATGACCCATTTATGGTCACCAGTGATTGCAATAGACAGTGCAGGCCTTCAGCCCAAACAGGCGCAATCACACTGATTGCAGACCTCTGTTTCCAGTTCCTGCTAATGAAGATGATGATGGTGATGTTGATGCCACACCCAAATGCACTCTAACCAGCCTCCTCAGGGCTCTCAAGAAGCCACAAGCTCTGATCTTGACCCTGGAGTGTGTAATGAACAAATGCCTACCTGCAGTCCACAATGGCAGCCTGTCTGCACAAAAGAAAAATGAGTCTTCACTTCCTGGAGGTAGATCTTCACTTTCTCCAACTCTCAGAGATCCACCAAGTCCTGCTCTGATACCATGTTAGCAGATGAGAGAGAGACAGAGTTGAGCACTAACTGAACCATTCAGGTTCCACACACCTTCTTCTCATTATTCCATAATAGAGTAAAACACACATACAAGAGTAACATAGAGTAAGTGACCCGCTGACTAGACAGACTAACCATAGTCAGGTCACCGACTAGCTAACCAACTTATTTAATGTAGTCATAAGCAGGAGACAGCTATACACTAGCTGTCATGTCGGTAGTACATAAAGACAGTCACACACTACACGGGGAGCTTGACTTCTAACACTAACTCCCAAAGGTCACATCCCATTTTGGCCAAAACAAGTCCACCTTTTCAAATCTTGTCCATTTGTTGGCCATTTCCCCGTCCGGCATCGGATTCGAGTGTTGTAAATTTCTGGGCGTCCGGCTTGACATCCCGCATTGACTGGCAACTCTTGACAACCCGCACGGAAGTCTGAAAAAACATCAAAAATCAACAAGTGTCGCTCGGGCACCTTTTAAAAGCCGTATTTCACTTGGTGCTTAAAACCATCCTAGCTGGAGCCGCCGCCTGCGATGTTAAATATTTTTCCCCTAAATTTTAGATTTTTTGGCAAATTTTAGGCACATCCCGGGCTCAAAACTTCGCTCTCATTGGCAACCACAGGATAGGGCGACTCAGCCCATCGGATCCCACAACAGATCTGCATGAAAACAACCAAAGCAAACATCAAGCTGATACAAAATAGATACATACGAAAACACATCACAATGCTCACCCTACCCCCTGACAAAACCAAGGCATGACATCCACAAGGAGTAGGCCTAGCATAATCTGATAGAAGGTCCGAAGCTAGTCGCTAACCAACTGCTTCAACACGGCCAAACTAAAGAAGAACTATCAAAAAGGTCGCCCTAAGTGGTGGTCTGAATTACCTACCTAACTAAGGACAACACAACCAGGAGCTCCTACTAGGTGAGGACTCCTATAGCCTAATCAATAAATATTTTCTTTTAGCACATTCCTTCTTTCAGGGTTTGATTTCTTCCATACTCGGGTATGTAAAAAGGAGAGAGCTAAGCGTAGTGACCCAAGGAGAACAGGGCATCGGCCTCAGGACCTGTCTCGGTATCCAAGAGCCTACCAAGCCCTCGCAAGGCGACACTTAATCCTTTTCTGACGCTCACTTTGATTTTCGCTCCAATCTTCCTTACTTTCTTCTTTTCCAGCAAGACGCCACCCCTAGGAAGACAAGGCATTGGCCCCAGGTCTAACTCATCCCCAGGAACCTACCAGGCCTTCGCAAGGCAATGATCAATTGCTTCTAAATTTCCTTTCTTTTCTTTTCTATTTTGATAGGGGTTAGAACCCCTTTTTACACACCTTTGTATATATTTATAGTCTTTAAGATATTCAGGGTTTTTATCATCATCATTTGTTTCCTTCCGGCAAGCTTCTCTAACTACCTCATAACTAACAAGAACTCCTAGAACGACCGCCTAGCAGACTAGCAGAACAGGGTCACTAGAACTACTTTCTAAACAGGTCTTTTGATACTTGACAATGTCTTTACAAGAGGCAACAACTACTCAGACCTCCCTCACATACCTAACCCAAACCTGGGACTTCATGCCTTGGACGCTGGTCCCCAACAAGAAAAGAAAATCCCCTACAAGTACACAGACACACATAGCATAAAAATGCATTACTCGTAAAAGGAGATATATCAACTAGATAGGGCCACGAGAAGCTTCCGCACAACAAAGTCTCCTTCCAAGCTCTTCTTTGAACCTGTCTAGCACAACACTAAAACAAGAAACCATTAACTGCACCTGCACTAAACAGACAACTGGCCCTCTTGGCCTAATGAAATCTGGATGTAATATCCAAAGCAGCTAGCCTTCCTAGCTTAAAACTAGATAGGTCATTTTAGTCCATGTAATGCTGATGTCCTTGGCAGACACATCACACCCTATCAGACTACCCAGGGTACCAAGGATAGCATATCATAGGTCGACTAGCCCCATGCTACTCATGCAAGTTAGCTAAAAGATTGATCTAGTATTTTTTTATCTTAGGTTTTTTTGTGTAGAGCTACAAGTCCAAGCCTTTCCTCAAATAACTCATCAATAAGACCGATCCCTTCTTGGGCACTATGAGCTGAATGAACAGCCTCAGTGGGTTCACATGTCCACATTTATTGTCATCCGAATAAACTGGTCGTTCAAGCGATTGAGTGGCTCCTTTGGCAGAAATAATCATAGCTTTGTACTAATTCGATCCTCCCCTATTTGGGTTTTCACATAAATCAGTGCTGCAACCCAAATTAGGTAGAGCTTCAAGCCTAGGCACATCACATGGGTATATCCCAAGGCAGTGTATATTGTCAGATGTATATCCAGTCTCATCCTCTTGGGGGTTTGACAAAATATATCCAGGTGGGATCCTTGGCCTTGCATCCGACATTCCTGCCATACTTTTGGAGGTTTTGGGTCTCCAAACCAATCTCACATTTCCCTTAATATTCTTGCATTCCCTCGATTTGCTGCACTGGTCTAACGAACTCAATGCAAACTTATCCCTATGGCCAAATGGCCTCACATCCTTATGACCTTTGTGAAGCACAAGTGGACTTTTCGCATTTTGCATCCTCTTTACAAAATATGCCTTTACTTGTTTACGTCCACATTGCAAATTTTTTTCCATAAGAACCATGCTTTCATTGAAGGGAACAACATTCACCCGGAAGCATGATTCCGACACCAAAGGTCTCTCAAGAGCCATACTAGCCACAAAATTAGAACCACACATAGAATGCTTATCAACACTCATAGGCCCATTGGTTCTATCCATGTTGCCATCACAAATACCTCTCATGGAAGTGTCGCAAGCCCTAATGGGACTTACATGGCTTGGAACCTTTTCACTGAGAGGCATGCCATTACTGCTCATAGGATGACCATTTTCTGCTTTGAGATTTTGGCCACCAAGGTTCCCCTCATAGGCTGCCTTGGTATCAACAAGTGAGCTGTCTTCTTGCAGAAATGGTTGGAAGCTAGGATGCACTTGTACTGAGCGGGGAAAACTCCAAAATTTTTCCCAACATCTCTGAATATGACCCTCATAATCAATGGGATGCATTTTTGCTTCCCTTAATGACTTAGGATTCCTCAGTCCCACTTGGATTTGCGTACTAATCTCTAAGCCATTCAGAAAGAGCTCGCATAGCACATCATCTGGTAATACACTGGCTCTTCTTGGCCAAAGCTTAAGAGTACTATCAAAGGCTCTAGCATACTCTGTAACAAAAGGATAAGATTCCTATCTAAACTGCATAAGCTGCCCTAAGACCTGAATCATAGGGAGCTGCTTTTCATACTCATCTAGAAATCTATCACAAGACTCCTCAAATGATTTGATCGACCCTCTTGGGAGGCTCTAGTACCATTTCCTTGCCTCTCCCTTTAGGGTACTTGGGAATACGAGCATTCGATGTATATCGTTGAACCCACTTGCAATGTAAATTAGGCCGTATTCTCTTAAATGAATCATCGGATCCTCATTTGGCAACCCATAAAACACCAGGAGATCCCTATAAAGAGGAGGGCATTTAGTCCTCTATTTGTGGAAATGAATGAGGACTATCAAGTCCATCATCCAACTCTAAGTCAATAGTCGGAGTTGAGACGGGTGCACAAAAAGCATTTGTTATAAGTGGCGAAGAAGTTTGAGATGACGTCTCTGCGAAGGAATTGGATGTAATGTCTACAACAGGTCCTGAAAGTGAATGAGCTTGTTTGCTATTTTCTACAGTGTGTAGTCCTTCATCTTGGTCCATGGTGAAAGTGGTATCACAATGTACTATTTTATACTGACATGAAAGAGGAGAATCGAGCAAAAATTGCTCCGCACCATTGATATCCGGTTGGCCATGAACCGCGATCTCTTCACTGTAAGCATCAAGTTGGAAAATAGCATACAAACCTACCAGCTTCCGGTCAGGGGGTAGAAGTGATTGAAGAAAATAAGAGCTCAGAAGAATATTTCCATCCCTCAGGGGCACAAGGCGTTCCAGTGATTCGGAGCCGATTGACCATTGAAGAGTAACTTTTGCCATTGTCTCTCACAAAAGCCGGTTTGAAACTCAGCAAACAATGGAGCTATGAAGGCGAAATATTATATCTAATAGCATGCCTATTGTTTATCAATTTCTTTGAACGTAGAAATAATAGTCTGTTACCCCCACCAAATATGGATTAAATGAGCTCTTACTCCATGGGCAAGTTCTTAGTGACGGTTGAAGTTGCGAATCAATCCATTAATGAACCAAATCATTAAAAAAAGTCTACATATTGAAAAATCACAAGATTTAGTTAAATAAATTTATTTAAAAAACATGTCTTTTCGAAAATAAATCATGTCTTTTTGAAAATCATGTCGTGTTGTATTTTATAAGCACGTTTTATTTTGTCAGATGTCAGGCGCCGTCAGCATTTACATTTTTTAGTAAATAATTTTTCGGTGTTCGAGAGAAACATTCTCTCATGATGGATGTTCAATATGCACGTACCGCTTGCCATTGAAAGTTGTGTGTAACTGTTTAAACATATCTTCTTATTTGTCCTTCTTCTTCTTCTTCTTCTTCTTCTTCTTCTTCTTCTTCTTCTTCTTCTTCTTCCTTTTCTCTTTTGTTTTCCTCTTCTTCTATCCCATTGCAAGTTGGAAGGCATAAAGAAGAAGTAAGAAGGAGAGCATCCCCTGCAACAAGCTCAAACAAGATCAACATTCTCCATCAAACTCACCCGGTAAGCTCCACACTCCATCCTTATGGCTGAAAATCTATATTTCAAGTTTCATTTTTCCTCCATGGCTGAAAGAAATGGAAGAGGAGGTAGACAATGAGAGGACAACAATGGGAGGGGAGAGAAGGAAAGGGGAGGTAGAGAAGGAGACGGTAAACTGAAAAAATGGGAGAGGAGGAGACCTTTGGGACACCCGGGGCTGTCTGCGTCAACGCAGACAACTCTCGGGGGTTGGGCGCAGCCCCCTTTGGAGGGAGGAGGAGGAGAGGGAGAAGGCGAGGAGGGGGAACCCTCAGTACCCGCCCGCTGTCTGCGTCAATGCAGATGACCTGGTGGGGGGGCAAGGTACCTTATGAAATGGGGCGGGTAGTGCACAGTCGCCCCCCTCTTAGCCCCTCCTCCTTAAACCACTCCCCTCTTAGTCCATGCTCCCTAAACCACTCCCCTCTCAACCCCTCATTCTTAAACTACTGTTCCTTCCTAAACCGCCCCTTAAACTCTTCTATAGCCAAGTTACCTACAATTTTTGGCTTCGGGGGCACTGCCCCCGAACCCTCGCCAAGGGGGGCCTCATGGCTGTCGTCGGCCCCCCTTGGAACCCCCCGACGACAGTAGTAGGGGGGGCTGATGCCCCCCCTACACTCCCCCTCCATATAGAGTGGGTGTAAACCACACGAGTCCAAGGCATGGAAAATTAAACCATTTTTAAATCGTACGCAAATCATCCTAAAGAAATAAGTGTGACATGATTTGATTTTTTTGAATTGGGAATTATAAAAAACACTCAGCATTGTCTGCGTCAACGCATACAAGAACAAGGGGTTGGGAGTATCCCCCCTTTGGGGGTGTGGGGGTGAAAATGTGGTCAGGAGGTTCAAATGATTAAGAAAATTTAATACATTTATTAAAACCAAATAACAAATGATATTAAAGTGTGTTGTCTACGTCAAATGGTCATATTTTGGTGGAGATTAATTAATAGAACATGTGATTTAGTTGAGTTGTCTTCATTTTAAAAATGATTTGTGATTTGTTTTAGTGTTTCTGAGCATGGCTAGAGGTCGGCGTGGTGGTAGGAGAGGTCAAAGCAAAAGCGGCAGTCCAAGTAAGTCATTCAATCACTCTTTTAAATTTACATATTCTATTCTTAATGGTTAAGCAACTCTTTTAAAGTTCCATATAAATGTTATATTCTATTTTCAAATTATTTTTGTAGATACTCCAATTACAAGGTTAAGATCCGATCTATGCAATATACTAGTAAGTATCGATCAAGAAGCATCCTCCCGTGCATTCTCTGAATCTCCAAATAACAAGGGTGGAAAACCAAGGAAAAAATGTCCTTTCATTGATGATGAAGCACTTGAGGATAGCATGGATGAAGCAAGCAATGGCATTCATGCTGATCCTATGAGCACCCACACTACCACCACGGAGTGTGGTGAAACAACACAGGGGAGGCCTTTAGATTTGCAAACTGTACATGAGGAAAATGAAGAGATGAATGAGGATGTTGCTAATGAAGAAAAGAAAGAGGTCAGTGAGCATGATAGACACATTGGAGAGAATGTCAAGTTTGGGCTTATGTCAAATATGTTGGCCTCATTTTTTGTAACGAGGTCTACTTCTCCTCCTCCTATCCCTTTGTGTAGACTTGTGCCCTATGAGGCTATAAGGCTTGCATCTAGTTCTGCTACATGGTTGATTTCATCTTTCGATAATGCTTCATATATGGAAACAATGGGAAAATTTTTGGTTTCTTTGAGAAGGCCCATTGGTGAGCTAATGGATGTATCTCCCCAAAATTTGGAGGAGTGGGGCCCTCTTTGGAGGAAGTTAACCAAAGGTTTGAAGATGAATTGATTGATGAGTGGGCTAATTTAAGAGGGCGCAAGTTTTTGGTATGGGACGATAATCATAGGTTGAAGACATGGATGAAGAGGATCAAGGAAGGTAACTATGCATTGTCTTGCTTTCTCTTGTTTATTGTGATGATACTTCCTTCTTTGACTAATTATTTATTTTATTATTTGATGTATGTAGTTTATAATGAAGATATTTCGTGACATGTTAGAGTTCTATGTCAATTCATTCAAGTGGAGAAGAAGAAAGAAGGAGAACTATTGTTAGCATTGGATACATCAAATGCGTAAGTATACTTATCATTATTAACTTTTTCAAATGGGTTAATAGATCATCAATTGTGTGTGAATATTGCCAATAGTTTTTATTTATGTGTGAATCTCAAAATATAAAGATAATTTATGTGTGAATGTCAAGATATTTTATTTATACCAATAGGTTTCATTTACGTGTGAATGCCAATAGGTTTCATTTATTAGTTATGTGAATGTGAATAGTTTTATTTATATGTGAATCTTAAAATTTAAAGACAATTTTCAATGTTGTAGTGTAACAAGAGCACATGTCAAACCCAACCTAGGCCATGAAATTTTAATGTTCCAAAAGTTTGGCATCATTGATAAACAAAGCATTTTGGAAAGGATGAGCCCTTCTCAAAGACAGTGGGCTGAAATAGAGTATGAAATTGAGGGAAAAAGTAACCATGGTAATGATCCATGGTACAAGAACCCATGTTTGCTAATATCGCTTTTGGTGTGGAAGGTAAAAAGTTTGGTATAGTATTTTAGTTTTCAGCATAACAAATTGTGGTATCTTGAATTTAACCATAACTAATAATAGTGTATTGGTTTTTCTATTTAGGATGACTATAACTCTGCCATACTCAAAGAGGAGGCCCGCCTCAAGGAGCTTGCATTGCCAGAGGCAAATTATGAGGCAAAAGAAAAAAAATTCATAAACAAAGAGCAAGATAAATTGAGGGACAAAGGATACAAGTACCTTGGAATAGTTAATCCTGCGCATGGAGAGGATTTCTTTTCTGTTTTGTTTGCATTGAATTGGGACGAAAAGAACATGATGGCTATTACCAAGGACAAATTGTATGCCATTTGTAGTGCTAATATTGCTGCGAAGAGGTATGTTTTCCTCATGGACTAATGTTCTCTTATTTTTTGGAATTGAACATAATTTGGTTCAACAATATTGAAGTTATGTTTTGTTCAATAACCAATATATTAGAAAAAGGGAGATTTTACTTCTCATGACTGTCACAAAGGCAAAGGACTCCACTATGTCACACTTTGCGGATGTAAGGAGATTTCGTAGCTACATGAAGCAAGAGGTGTATTGGTTTCATATGATTGGAGAATGCTCCTTATTGATCAGGAGCTTACAAGTTGATGGCACTGAGATTCCAGGAGGCTTTGATGTCTTTTTTAAAGGCCAAAGACGTTTACATATTTTAAAGGCATTTGCAAATATTTTTGGTGAATTGAAGAATGTTGGAGACTCTGAGAAAGTTCCAGAGCTCACACAATCAAGCAAGAGGGTGGTATACAGGTATTTCTAGTATAAAGAAACCATATTTTCTAAATACCATATGTACAAATGTATTCTAACTTAAGAGTGCTTCTGTTGTTTGTTCTTATGTTTTTAGAAAAGATGGTTGCGTAGTCTACAGGAAAGTGGAGTGCTAGAAAGCCTCCCTCCTCTAGTGGAGGAGTGGATGGACTTGGGATGTGAAAATTGTATGTTCTCAAAAGCATTGCTTGAGAGGGGTCTATCGGAATGGGAAATGCGTATTTGTCCATGGTGGATAGACTATCCATTGGATGACATTCCACGGCAAGAGATTGAATTAAGAGAGAGTAAGTACTTTGAGAGCCAAACATAGTAAATATGTGGTAACTCTTGCTCTTAGCTATTTGTTTTAGTAATACTTGGCTTATATGCAGGATTTCTGGAACAAAATGGAGTAATTTCTATGCACAAAGAAGAGGATGAAGGAAATGGTACTTTCTAAAAATGTATTTGTTTAACATGAAACTTATCATAACTTTTTATACTTTTGTGTTTTCTTAACTTTGTTGTTTTTGCAAATTAGAAATGTGTAATACAATAGACATGGTCCCTCATGTTGTGGGGATAAAGGCGACTTGTGGTGGTAGCATGGCAAAGGGTATATTGGATGGAATGCAAATTTTTAGTTTGATCCAAGTAGCCTTGTTTCTAATTTGCATGAATATGATATTATATTGTGTTGACTTCACACTACTTAGGTGCCATTAGTGATGCAACTGTTGATACTACAATGAAGAAAAAGTCCATGGGAAAACGAAAGAATATCCCCACGATAGATGATGCGTTAAAGCATAGCAAGGGTAAGCCAATTTGCATGAATGATAGAGTTTAGGATTTTCATTTGACGAGTCAATTTATTAAAGTATTATTTTGTTGTCTTTATATTGCGTAGGTAATATAAGTGAATCAAATGAGGTTGGTACAACAAAGCGAAGATCTAAACACAAAGAGAAAGTTGTTTCATTGGATGAAGAATTAGAAGGTGAATCAAGTATCATTTTTTGGATTATTGGAGTCATGTTAAAAGTAAATTTTTATTTTTTTTTGAAGATAATATAAAATCTAAACATTAAACACTAAATAATTTGCTTCCCTTCCTATTTTTCTTTACAACTTTAGGCAAAAAACATGGTTTTGACATGCATAGCATTTGGAAAGAAAAGGAAAAAGGTAAGGGTCACTTTGAGGGATCTTTGCAACATACTACACCTTCTCGGGCTATGTCGTTCATGACTCAGTCATCAGAGCCTATACAAGAGTCTTGTAGACGTCCCGCTATACGCAAGACAAGTATGTAGATTTCTAGCTTTACATTCTGAGTCTTAACATTTAGCCAACATCAACATTTGCAAGTAAACTTTATTTTGATGATAGGATTTTAATACCAAACTATCGTAGATGCTCTGTTGGTAGACGTGACATCGATCGCGATTTTGCATTGGATGGGTATATTTAATCACCATTCTCTATATACACATCTATTGTAATGGTTACTTATGATTTGTTATTGTGTTTTCAATTTTAGCATTAAGCGTTTCATGGAGGGAAATACCATCAACTCTTACCAGTGTAATGGTGTCCCATCATATGAGGTTGCTAAGTTGTTGTTTGCAGATTTTCCTACATCTTTGCTTGTTGTTGGCCTTGAGGCAGAAGGTATATGTGCTTGCATTAGTTTAGTTTATAAACTCATGTGATATTTCATGGTCTTATACATCTTTACATTTGAAAGGGATTCCCGAATGGAATACATTTTCTAGTGCACTTGTCAAACGTGTCATGGACCTAGCCCATAGATTCTTGGTAGATGAGGGGTTCTTGGTGACTTTGGGACTTGCACAACACTTTGGAAAAGTGCTTAGAGGAGCTCATGCCATTGGATTGAAGCTCCATCGCACATGGACTCTCGTGTGTGAGGGTGGATATAGACACCCTGATACTCGAGAGGAGGTAAGTGTGTTAAAGACAAACTTGTAACTTTTTAAAATAAAAGTTTAAGTAGCTAACAAGATGATTCTGCATTGCTAGGTCATGGACCTTACTATTGGCTTGTTTTATTGAGGGATGCATGTCCCTTCATATGATAGAGAGGCTGGCGAGAGGGTTAGCCCAAACAGGTTTCTTACCTCTCGTAGCTTCCTCTTCGAGACAGACCCTAGGGCACATCATTTGAGCACACTTATGTGGATGGTGTAGAGGTTCAAGGGGGTGCAGAAAGATCACTAGTTTTTTATAGGTGCGTTATACACTCTTATATTGGTTTATACTTTGCATTGAGATATGTCATGCTTTTGTTATGGATGTTACTAAATGGTTTCTTTTGTAGGTGGCTCCTTGCTATGTTCACAGAGGATCTCAACTATGTGCTGGATATTTTTTCAGGTTGTGGCGGCCTTGGTAGAGCAGGCATCATTTTTGCATGTGCCTTGAGGGTGATTTTAGCCTCTACAACCAGTGCTTGGTTGATGTGGCATGCGGACCACCATCTGTTCATCCTAGTGACGATGATGATTTCACATGATTTGTAGTTGCATTATTTTTAATATGATGCCTTGTATTGGTAGTGCATGCCAGGGGCTTGATGATGCTTGGGAATTATGTATGACTCTATGGATTTTGGATCTCACTTAAATTGGGATTACTTCATAAACTTATAAAATTATGCTAAAACTTCATGCTTTAGAAGTAGTTGCATACCTATTTTTTGTAAGAGATCAAAGCATTCAATAGTTTGCGATTAGTTTGCAATTCAACATCCTAATATAATTGATCTAATTAGTTTGCAATTGCAAAATAATTAAATTCAAAACGATAATATAATCAAACAAAAAGCTCCATAAAATAACCAAAAAAATCCAAGTGATGACGAAAAAGCTTCAAGAAGCACTTAAAAAGCTCCAAATGAAGAGCTTGCTAAATAATAGCACTCACGAAGGACGACGGGGCGGTGGCAAAGGAGGGGAGAGGTGGCGAAGGAGAAGGAGGGGAGGGCAGGGTGGCGAAGGAGAAGAAGGAGGGGAGGGGGGTTGTCGCCTGGGGGAGGTGACGGGCGGGAGGGTTGCCGCCTGGGGGAGGTACCGAAGGAGAGGAAGGAGGGGGAGGAAGAAGAAGGAAGAGGAGGTGGAGGAAGAAGAAGAAGAAGAAGAAGAGGGAGAAGGAGGAGGAGGCAGAGAGGGGAGAGAGAGGGAGGGGTCGGGGAGAGAAAGAAGAAGAGAGAGAGAAAGAAAAGGAGAGAGAGAGAGGAGAAGGGAAGGGGGGGAACCATCCAGGGGGGTAGTTTGAATTGTGGTTTTTTTTTAAATGAAAAAAAAAACTAAAGAGAAAAATAATGAAAAGAACCCCCCTCATCTCGTGCTTAGGCACAGGGCAAGGTAAAAAAAATTTGCAGTGGCGGGAAGCAACGGGGGCCAGGACGGTGACAGGGAAGGCGTGGACGCCACGGGGGTGTCGCGAGATACGTCAAAGCAAAAACACGTGCGTTCACGCATGAGGCGAGGCGCGCGAGGACATGACAAAGCAAAGAAAATTTAATAACAAGCAAACCATGAGCCGGAACACAATGTAGTAAAAAGGAAAACTGTGCTGGAAGGCAAGGGGGAGATTGTGGAAAAGGACAACGGGGTGTTCGGGATCAAGTCAAGGCATTCACATGGGAAAAAGGCAAAAATCAGGCCCGAGAATGCATACGACAATTAATATTGAAAAATCCGTTTGCCGAATTGAAATGTGGAAAAAAGAAAAGTTGTGAGAAAAGTCATGCCGGACAGGCGTATCATGCCCAAACACAGTTCGGATAGAGATAAAACCCGTCCACATGGAATAAACAAAAAAATCAACCTTGAAACGGAATTCAAAAATTAATATTGAAGGATCCGTGCACCAAAATGGGGGCAGTAAAAATGAAAAATGTCTGTGGGAAGGGGATTCACAGGGCGAGCATAATAAACGCATATCCAAGGGAATAAGGAGGGGTTTGCATTCGAAAAAGGTGAAAATCGACCCCGAAAACACATACAAGAATTAATATCGAAAAATCCATTAGTCGGAACAAAGTGAGGGAAGAAGGAAAAAATGTGCAGAAACTTTTACCTGACAATCATATCTCATCTGAACACAGTGTCTGGCAAGAGAAACCCCGTTCGCATGGAAAAAACCCAAAAATCGTATTTGAAACTGGATTCGAAAATTAATAGCGAATGATCTGTGCACCGGAATGGAGGGCAAGAAAAAGAAAAAAATATCAAGACATATATAATCTTCAGGGCTATCACATTAAATGTCAGTTCGGATGGGGTTAGGAGGCGTTCACATGGAAAAAAACCAGAAAATGAAGCTTGAAAACACCAATAAAAATTAATAACAAAAAATCCAAAGGGCGAAATAGGGCGGAGCGAAAAGGAGAATTGTGCAAGAATGGTGGCCGGACAAGGATATTTAGAAAAATTGAATTTTGAGGAGAATAGGGCAAGTTCACAAGGAAAAAGATAAAAACGTTCGCGAAAAAGGCAATAAACCACACAAAAATTAATTACGGACAAATCGTACATCAAAATGATAGGTGATGAAAAGAAAAAATATCCAAGGGCAAGCATAGGACAAGGTTGGTATGTTAGATCAATGCTCTGAAGCAATAAGGATGCGTTCGCATGGAAATACATCCAATTGTGCAAAAAAAGCTGCAAAAATTAATAACGCAAAAATGGTAAGCCAAAACATGGGGATGTAAAAAGGAAAAGTGTGTCATTTGAAGGGAAGAGTAGGGCTATAAGGTTGGATTGAGAGTTTGGTAAACGTAGGGTATGTTCACATAAAAAAGGAAAAATTTGTGCAATAAAAGTAACCATAAGGGAAACAGCCTCGACAACAGGGGGTATGAGGGTGAGTAGGTGAGGAAGGGATCCCATCAAGGAAAAACTAGAACGTGGTTGACACACATGATTGATTAATGACATATGCAAGGGGTATGCACATCAGACGTACAGGGACGCGTCCCCACTCTTAAGACCTTACCGGTTAGGCTAGATTGATCGACACGGCCGTAGACTTGTCAACCGACTAGACGCTAGCGTCCCCACACTTAAGACATAACATGCATTTGCAAATAGAATGGTAGGGTTATGAACACTTAGCCCATTTCATAGAGGATTGAAGGGAGTCGTCATTGTGGATGCAGGAAGATTGAAGTAGTCGTCGGGTGGCAAGAGAGACTAGGGCGTACCACAAAACACGTCCAACATGGGAGCGACTATGCAATAGCACCCAAGGAGGTAGCTTTGTCGATAAAGTCCATCAATTCAAGTGTCGATGACGAAGAATAGAATTCTCAGCTCATGAGCACTCAAGAGGATGATAGTTGCTCTCACCATGACACACATCGCTCAATGAATAAGCATGAAATCCCATAACTCACAGCCGATGTAAAGTTGAACAAGGGGAAAGTGATTGGGAGGGAGTATGCCAGTGTGCACAATTGATGGTGCATTCGTGTGTTCCACCCATCTGGCATAGGTGCAAGCAGGAAGGCCAGGAAGCCTTATCATGCAGTGTACAAAATAGGATGGCATAGCTTGTGGTGGTGGTAGAGACCAATCCCGTGTGTGCAAAGGGAAACGGAAACGTACCTGACTCCAATTGTCGTAACGTCCCTCAATCTCACCTCTCAGAATTGATTGAGGAGAAATACCAGTCACACTTAGCCCACCCTCTATCTCACACTCTGTTGAAAGATACAGAGGGCAGCCCATTCTTGAGACGCATTGATGTAATCCTCACATTCACTTGTGCAAAGGTTGTATACTTATGTACAATTGATGGTGCAACAATGCATCCCACCCTGTGCCGGCATACGGTGCGAGAAGGAAGGTTGGGGAGCCTTATAGTGAAGTGCACAGGAACAGATCGTGCTTTGTACATTGAGACGCCCAACCCATATGTGCAACACTCCATTCACACATCGCACCTCTCAATTGAATTGAAGGGAAGGACTGGTCACTCACCCCACCGTCTGTCTCACACTCACTGATAGATACAGAGGGCAGACCATACTCACATCCCAATCCGGTTAGGCTGAAAACTCACATCACTAAGAGGATTGTCAATGAAGATCACTTTGTCTATTAATGAAGAGGCATACCCAGGGAGGTAGCCAACAGATTGGAACTATGTATTGGATATAGAATATGTCTCTGCTAGAAGACCGTCAGACGCTCAGGAGAGAGGCATAGGACAAATCATACCAAGGGAGGCGGCTTCGGAATTGGGTTCTGAAGATGTCAACTGATGGATCAACTTTCTAGAATGCTGGGTATTACCACCTTTTCCACAGCCATCTTCCCCCCCCCAAGGGTGTTTGCCACCTTTCCTTGGAATGAGGCCTGCTATGACAGGAATTGCTTCATTTTCTCCTATAACAGTTTATTTGTTTGTTTTTTTAAATTTAAAATAATAATAATAAAGAGTATGGTAGAAATACCATGTGGCAGGACCATCCACATTACCACTGCTGGATGAGACGAGAGGAGAACATAGTAAGGATGGGAGGTGTTTAGGAGGGGCTAGCAGAACGAGACCGCCCAAATCCTGCATCTTCCCAAACCATTCTGCATGGCTGGTCATATGATTGGATGCACCTGAATCAACATACTAAACATCATCATGTGTTCCCTTTCCTATAACAGCATTCAACATATGCTGCATAACAAACAGACGTTCATTTTTGTCTTCATTTTGTCGTGAAGACGATGCATAGTTTTCTTACTACAACTTACCACTGCGAATATCATCTTTCTTAGCATAACATTGGGCTGCAATATGACCTGTTTTGCCACAGTAGTGACACACAATACTAGAGTTGTTAGAACCTCTGTTCTGCCATCCACCTCTTTCCCTAAAGCTCCCCCTGCCTCTAAAGTTACCACGACCTCTTGAAACCTGCATATCTCCAAATTGCTGATTCAATCTGTTTTGCTGGTTGTCACTACCACGTCCTGTACCACGGCCTCTTGAAGAGAACCTGCCACGTCCACTTCCTAAACTGGAGTAGAAAGCTTGGACCAATTCACCACTTCTTTCAGATGTCTCACTCTGCATGTTGATCTCTTTAGTGATTGTAAGGGAGACTAACTCATCGAAATCTGGAAATGGCTTTCTGACATATACAGAAGTTACAAAAGACATCCAAGCCTTTTCATTGTTAAGTCCACCCAAGGTAGATGACACCAAATCATCATCATCGGGCATTGCATCAATCGCTGCCAAGGCATCTGCAATTCTCCTTACCTTCAGTGCATACTCATTGATAGACATCTTCCCTTTCTTCAATGTATTCAACTCTTGCTTGAGTTGAATCTTTCGTGCCTTTCTATTTATGGAAAACATACTTTCAAGTATGGTCCAAGCTGCATATGAATTCTCTGCATTTCTGATATGTCCCAGCATATTGTTGTCAATTACTGCAGACAGCCAATACATGACTTTTTTGTCTTTTGCATTCCATTCCTTCCGTGCCATTGTCTCTTCTCTGCAGTAGGAGGATCACTCACCTCCGGCTCCTTTTCTTCACCTGAAACAAACTCGTAGAGGCCTTTTCCAATAAGAAAGTTTGTGACACGAAACTTCCATGAAGGGTAGTTATTCTTGTCGAGCTTCTCAATGATGGGGTTTCCACTGTTCTCTGCCATTATCACAAAACTAATACCAAACATCAAGCAAATCTTATGCAACCCTTGACCTGTAGTGCCACACCAATACACCAGACAGCCTTTTTCATTGTCTGCTCAACAATACATGCAATCTGCAATGAGTTTGCAGATAAACCTTGTGTTTATTCGCTGGTAAACACATTTAAAGTTACAGATCTGAAATATGTAACCTGTGCACCTGTATATACGGCGGACACAATTGAAATTGCAGGGTATCTCGAACTGCTGTTCGCAACCTTGCGGCTCTAAAACGAGGCCTGAAATAACCTCGAATGGCCAAAATAGAAGCAGGAAAGCCCTAGAGGCCTTATCTGCAGAATAAATAGCGCTCTTTGCGCACACCAAATCTCACTGCAATTTGAGATTTTTTCTATGCCCTGCTTTTGGTGCCTCCATAGGCACTGTCCAAGCCTTTTCATTGTTAAGTCCACCCAAGGTAGATGATACCAAATCATCATCATCGGGCATTGCATCAATCGCTCCCAAGGCATCTGCAATTCTCCTTACCTTCAGTGCATACTCATTGATAGACATCTTCCCTTTCTTTAATGTATTCAACTCTTGCTTGAGTTGAATCTTTCGTGCCTTTCTATTTACGGAAAACATACTTTCAAGTATGGTCCAAGTTGCATATGAATTCTCTGCATTTCTGACATGTCCCAACATATTATTGTCAATTACTGCAGACAGCCAATACATGACTTTTTTGTCTTTTGCATTCCATTCTTTCCGTGCCTTTGTCTCTTCTCTGCAGTTGGAGGATCACTCACCTCTGGCTCCACACTAGTCGACTAGCACTATAACTATGCCAGCTATAAATAGATGTAACAACCTAAATATAATAAGTAATGAGTCAGTGGCCACGTGACAGTCATAATGACCACCGACATGCTAAGTGTAGACATGCGGACTCATCTAACCAGGCCGTCTATCATTAATGTCCGCATGTGTTGAGCTTGTCATCTCAACACATATTATGATTAGTGGAGCACAAACTATGCTACCTCTTCGCATGAATGCATTTTATTTTTTTGAGAAAATGTGGTCAGAGCTCTCTTGGTTAGTCATGGTAAAAATTTTGATAAGTTTGCATGAATTGTTGGGGGGAGAGAGAGAGAGAGAGAGCTATTTTTGAGCAAAGATAGAAGTATTTGTTGCAATATATGTCATAATCCAATATAAGATGTTCAATCAATCCATTGCAATAAAATATCTATCAATCTGGAGTGATCACATGACTATTTTGATAATACAAACAATAGAGAGAGAGAGTCTCAAAGATAGAGAGGGAGAACTAGTTACAAGTAAAGAGAAGTATTTATTACAACACATGTCATAATATGATATAAGGCATGCTTTATCAATCTAGAGTGAACACACAAATGTTTCCGTGTTACAAAGGGGAGAGAGAGAGAGAGAGAGAGAGAGAGAGAGAGAGAGAGAGAGAGAGAGAGAAGAAATGAGAATTTGATGCAACACACATTGTAACCTAGTGTAAGACAAGTTTTGTCATTCTAGAGTGATCACATGAATGTTTTTGTATTGAGAGAGAGAGAGAGAGAGAGAGAGAGAGAGAGAGAGAGAGAGAGAGAGAGAGAGAGAGAGAGAGAGGAGAGGAGAGGAGAAAAAGAGAGAGAATTGTTTATGCAACATAGATTGCTATTCATGCACATTGTCATGCTGCTACGTGGTTAGTGTGAAAAACTCTAGAGTGCGGCTTTCTTATTGATCTAGAGAGCAAATGCCATATATGCTTATTTGGCTTAGGTTCATAATCAAGAAGCTCTTGTGGAAGAAAAGAGAAGAAGAGATGAGGACACTGCTAGTCCTTCCTCTTTAGGCCCATCTAAATGCATAGCACGAAGTAAAATGGAGTAGCAGAAAGAGGTTGAAAAAGCCATACATGAGGATGTTATGGAGGATGCATCTCAAGAGAGAAAATAAGAAGGGAAGAAAAGGGGTGAGAAACTTGGTTACAAGTTATAATCGGGTCTTGAGATTGCCACAAACCTTACAAAGGTCTTGGAAGATTGCATACTTTGGTAGTAGAGTAGAATTCACACTTGGCGAAGTTCTTGGAATCGTGAAGCATGAATTTCATGGTGCAATCAATGATATGCTGAAACGAAAAAGACAATTTGATGGTGAAGTTTTGCAAGCATTGATGCAAGTTGACAAAGACATAGAGAAACATCTTCATAGGGAATATGATGATGCATGTAATGCTGTTTTGGAACAGGCTGATGCTGAAAAATGGGTTAAATGGGAGTGTAAACAACAAGCTTGTGGCTGAAAATGGTATTATGGGCAGTACTAGGCATAGAGAGAAGGCTATGTATAATGGGAATGTCCATCAACAAGCACATGAAGAAGAAGATGTTCATTTTATACCAAGCAATTCTTATTCATGAACGCATTGGGCTCGTGCTACAACAGAGACATGATTAAAGTGGGAGAAAGAGAGACGCCTTGCATAGATCTCTTGGATCATGGTTCCGAAATCAATGTTATGGCATGCACCTTGTATAAGAATGGAGGTTGGCCAATTGATGTAGATTCGGGATGGCGCATGTGAGCAACAAATAATTTATTAGGGGATCTTTATGCGGCTTGTTTGAATGTACCCGTGACTATTGGATATATTAGGGATGAATATCATTTTTTTGTGTAGGATTTATGTAGTAATTTGGTGATTTTGGGACAGCCCTATATTTTGGAATCAAGGTTGGAAACAAAAGCCTTGGATGATGGTTCTTCATATGCTTGGGTTCGAAGTAAAGACAATACAAAGGCAGTACAGTTTCTCACTGTTTGTGTGAATCATCCCAGCAATCAGGATATGTTACGGGATAATCCTATGCCACCTAATGCACTAGATTTTAAGGGTTTTTAGACAACAGTGATGTAAGTGGAGGCTATGGCAGTGCCTCTAGGAAGATAATTACGCCTCCAAGAAAAGGGGAAACTATGTTTATGTGTGGATTTCAGGAATGGACAACATGTAGTCTTGGCAGTTTTAAGAATATTTCAGCCATGTGTAGGGATGAAAAGAAATATGTAGGATGGGCTCAAAAAGAATTGAAGACATATGGTTTGATGGCTACAAATGAAGGTATTTCAATACTGGTTGATGTTGATACAATGGTTGAAATTTCTACAACAATTAATGCTAAAAACAGGGCAGAAAAAGAGGTTATTTATGTTGACACTTTAGAGATGTTATGAAGTCATTCAAGAGTTTGTTGAGCATGAATATGAAAATATGGAAGAAGAAGAGGTAGAAGATGAAGACATTGACATGGCAGAGGATACTTCTTCTAATATTGTAGATTCATAAGACTTTGGCACATGTCGAAGGATGTGCAGGTTAGAAGAGGGTGGGTGTCATGTCGCTATGTGGTCATAGTGTGAAAAACTCTAGAGCGTGCGGCTTTCTTATTGATCTAGAGAGTGAATGCCATATTCGTCATTAATGTTAGTGTTTGTAGTGTGGATGGTTCAAAAATACTAGATTTTTGGACAAGTTTAGCCAATTTTTGATATTATCTCTTGTAAATATCCAAAAATTAGAAAAAACTTCTAGAATAGGATGACATGTAAAAGAAATCATGTAGCTTTCAGCCATTTTGAAAGGATTTTATGTAAAAATAAGGATTGGTAAAATCACACAACGCGCGGTCGTAGTTTTTAGGCAATGAACAACACTCCAAAATAGGGGATGAAAAATGAGTGATCTGGTAGGATTTTAGCCAGGTATTCTAGTATTTTATCCCCCTTTCGGAGGCAATGGAGGCATCAGATTGGCAGTTTGAGTCGCATAGAGGAATGTATTTTTTAATGCACATTTTTGTTTACAAGAGATTTATCTTCTCATAATGCAGAAATAACTAGACAAGCTTCACCTTTGTGACTATTCTTCTACATCTTCTATTTCTTTAAACCCCTTCTCTTCTCTCTACTCCTCTCCTTGAATCTCCCTTCACCCTGCTGTTTCGACCCCAAACGCTCTGATAATGTGTACACAAACACATAGAGAGGTGTTCAAGGGTAGACACAGAGCAAGGGAGAATGAAAAAGAGAGAGAGACAAAGGAAGAAAGTGAGGGAATTGAAAGAGAGAGAGAGAGAGAGAGAGAGAGAAAGAGACAGAGAGTAACAAAGAGGGAGATTAAGAATGTGTGTGCGTGAGGGGGGAGAGAGAGTGTGGCATGGGGAGAATGTGTTGTTTACTGGTGTAGAGAGAGATAGAGAGAGAGAGAGTGTGTGTGTGTGTGTGTGTAAAGGTGGTGGTGGTAGTGTTGGTGTTACTGGTAGAAGTAAAAGTGGAGGTATATATACATTAGAGTGGAATAAGTGAACTAATCGGAACAAGATTATAGGGGTCGCTCAGAAAAACCTCGCTAAAAAAGCTCGCTTCTTACCCTTCACAAAAGGCTTGGTTTAATAAATAAACTCTTTTTGGCTCATTTCTTAATCCAAGGATTAGCAAAGTGTATTTTTAAAAATATTTTTGATCCTAATGTGACATTCTCTCTAAAAATTTCAAGTTTCTTTTCTCAAATTTAACAATTTACTTAATATTAATGCTTAGTATATTAATGAATATGTGGGGAGGAGAGATGGGAATGTGGAGAGAGACACATCATGTAGGCTTCATAGGAACAACTTGTGTTGTATAGGTGGTAAGTAGAGGGAGGAGCAGTACAAGATATATGCCTTATACCGACGTTCAAAGTAATGAAAATATTCATAAAGAAAAATTTCCCCGTCGTCGCAAAAACGTCGGTATTAGCGACGCCATAGAACAATCACTATTAGCATCGCTATCAGTGATGCAAATAGCGATGATGATAGCGACGCTTTGTGATGCGTATTGTGATGCTAATAGCAATGCATGCAGTAAATTTGTGACACTAATAGCGATCATAATAGGGGGAAAAAAATGTGGCAAGGCAGTAAGTTGCCTTGCCACAAATAGCACTATGTGTTTTATTTGGGCCATACAAAAGAGTTTCAGTAATATGTACAATGCTCGTCTAAATAAAGGAGAAGTGTATTTGAATTATAAGACTGATACATAAAATAAATACAAGATCACGTAATGAAAGCGACGGTATAATCATGGCAAGATACATAGTGCATAGAACATGGCTACACAAATCACATGACCAACAAAGAAGAGCATGTGTGCTCCACGGACCCAAGGGCGAGCTATAGATTCTCTCCATTTGAAAGCTCATCCCACCGCAAAGGAGCATCGAACGGACTCTACAAAAAAAGAAACAACTATACATCAGTCCACCATACAATAATGCATTTTAATTAAAATTAGTAACTACAAACAAGAAAGATGGAGTGACTTACAGGGTCGCCACTTCCATACAATCGCTCGATCAATGCAGTGAGACCGTGTCTCTGTGCATATCGAGTCTCTAGGCTAGTGGGATCGCGGTTTGTAATGGAGTGCTGCAAAGAAAACAAAATACAATTGTTAGAAGCAACAGCTCTATCCCAATACTTTCTCCTTCATTGTAGCATCGATCCATTTTTTTCTCTACCCCATTTCCAACCACCATATCTTCGGTCAATTGATCATCGTACTTTAGCGACCATAGCATACTGTTGTATAAATCCACCATTAGTAGTCATTGTGAAATATGTACTAATGCCTCAGACACCAGCTACTCTTCAGCCATGCTACCTTCTGCCTAAGCTCATTGTCGCACAAAGCCTTTCATGGTTTTCATGAAGCGCTCCAAGAAAAACATCCATCACGTATGGATAGATCCAAAAATCTCCAATTCATCTACAAGATGCACAAGAAGGTGGATTTGTATCGTGAGCATGCTGATGGGTAGGTATTTCTCAAAGAGACAAATGGTCTCCACTGCTCCCCACCTTGCAGATTCAATAGAGGACATCTTAATCTCCTTCAGTGAGATCCATTGCACTAAAGTTGACAACCTGTAAATTGCCCCGTATATTTTTGGAGTAAGGCATCCTGCGATCGCGATCGGTAGTACAAACTGCCACAAATGAGGAAGCATTATGAACAATGACTACACTCCAAATAGCAAAATATACAGGCCACTTACAATTCTTTTGTAGTACAAACCTGACATTTCTTATGCCAATCATGGGATTTTAGCCCTGATAATTGGTGGTCTTTAGAAAACTTGAACCTGAGAAAATGCATCATACCTGTATGAATGCGGATAGATTTTATAATTTTCTTCACAGTGCGCTTTTCTTTAGTGGAAAAAACCCAAGGAGCATGAGGTAGTTGCAAGCGACCATCAGCACTCAACTAGGATCAAAGCACCTCCATCTTACCTATCTCCTTCAAATCCATTCGTGCACTTGCAGTGTCTCTCTTTCCTGTGATATGGTCCCATAGTAAGCTGTGCACATTCTTGAAAATATGCATGGAATCCAACAAGTGGCTGATTTGTAAGTGGGTCCAATACGACAACTCGTAGAAAACTGAGAACCGTCACATTTCGTTTGGATGTGACTCCTGTGGACCATTTTCAACTTGTACCAGCTTTGGGCGTTCATATGTGTTGGAGGTCGCCCAAGAAAACCTTCCCTGAGTTCATGGCCCTCTACTAAGAAAGTGGTGTGTCCTTGATATACCATCTTCTTCATGGTTTGTGACCTTCAGGAGTCTAGCTGTGGCCCACACAATGGACATGCATGATAACCTGAGGTAATACCTCTATCCACAGTGAATACAAACTTGGACGAGCTATGATAGATATTACCAATGAGAACGGAAGCCTACTTACCTGAGCACTCCCCGAATCTCAAAAAGTCATGCATGGTCCACATGATAATGACTCAAATATTGGCAGGCCGTCGACCTTTGCGCTTGCTCATATCTTTCACAGTGACCTCCTCCTCCCAAAGATCTTAAGCTCATCGACTAATGGACGAAGATACACGTCTATATTTTTTACTTTGTAGCGGCTGAGAATGAGCAAGCTAAGGATGAGATGTCATTTCTTTGTAGAAAGCCGTGGAGGGATGTTGTAGTTTTTGACAAGGACTATAGGCCACACACTGTAAGAAGTTGAGCGCAGACCAAATGGGTTCACGCTATCCATAGAAAGACCGAGCCTTGGCTCTCGAGTAAAGATTGGAAAGGCAGAGTCAATGTGGCTCTATGTGCGTGAATCCACTGATATTCGTTGAACTCCATCTGTGGATCTATTATGTGCATGCCACGTTGTCAAGCTCGCCATGCTGGACGTATGAAACATGTGGTTTATGCGAGGGATAAGTGAAAAGTGTCTAAGAAAATTTTGAGGGATGGTTTGCCCTTGCAAGTCCTATCGATACCTGTGAGCACCACACTTTAGACATATCTCCATAGTCTTATATTCTCCTAGAAATAGTATGCAATCGTTGATACAAGCATGGATGCTGTTGTAGTCCATAACAAGCTTTTGTAAAACATGTCGCGCATCATCACGAGACTCAGGCATGGTATTTGCAAGTGGTAATATATGATACTTCAGTATTCTGAAAAAAATAATAAAATACCTTGAAAAAGCAAAAATGTTTTTTATGATAGTGCCAAAAAGAAATCAACGAAGCGTACATACAAGGTACATGAACATCCCGGTCACACTCACATCGCTCCACCCGTATTTTGCTTGCACACTTAGGAGTGCAAGCTGTGTCTTCAGGCGAGATACTCGACACCAATCATATAATGGAATGGATGCTTCCTCTCTAAGCGGATCAGATATCTCAACATCCATGGGCATCAATGCATCGATCATTACCTCCATCTTAGACTCCAAGATTGTAGGAAAGTCTAGAAGGATTCCTTTCTCCTCTAGTATTGATGGTATAGATTGGGTAGTACCTTCCAAGTGGTGGATTGGCTCAGGCACTACATCCATAGCATGCCCACGAACTCTTCTAATTGGCCGCAAAGAGTGCACTCCTCCTTAGGACAAGACGTCACCTCCCTGGATAGAAAATTTTCCGGCCACACCCAATGTCTTTGTATATGATATTCAATTAGTTTGCGAATACAATGCATGATTGATATACACTTTTCTTACCGTTTGCTCAAAATTTGAGATCGCCTGATCAATGATCTCAGATTGAAACTCACCAAAGCGTTGTACGTGTTCTATAAATAATCGACGTTTTCGTCTAATTGCCAACTTACATTGAGAGCAAGGACGTGGGACACGCTGATTAAGATACGCCTCGTGATCTTGAATATCACGACCTTCATCGTTTTCCATTTGGTCTACATTATGGCAAACAATTTATTTTTGTTATCATTCTTTTTTTCCTTCTTAAATTGTTTGAGAAGGGATTTTTTCTCTTGTAACTCAACAAAATTAACGTATGTAAAGTCTCCACCCACCCACAAATTAACGTATGTCAAAGTGTTTCCCATCTCGTGGTATTGCACCGGACCTCGCCATCACTATTACTACTACTACAAATAAGAAAAGAAGAAGTTAAAGAACAAGATCTTACTCTCTCTTTGTTCTTTATCCATTCATTCTCTTCTCTCCCTCCCTCTCTCTCTCTCTTTCTCTCTTTCTTTATTATGTTGTATGTTTATTTCCTCTCTCTCTCTCGTCCCTTCTTTCTTGTTCTCTCTTTCTCTCCCTCTCTCATTTCCTTTAACAAAACATCTCTCTCTTTCTCTCTCTCTCTCTCTCTCTCTCTCTCTCTCTACTATTACTACTACTACTACTACTACTACTACTACTACCAAGAAAAGAATTAAAAAAAAAACAACAACAACATTAACAAACAAGAAAACTAAACAACAACAAACAAGAAAAGAAAAGAAAAACTACTACTACTACTACAACAACAAACAAGAAAACTACTACTACTACTACTACTACTACAATAACAACAATAAACAAGAAAAGAAGAAATTAAAGTACTACTACTACTACAATAAAAAAGTAAAAGATAAAGAACTACTACTACTACTACCACCACCACTACTACTACCACTACAAACAAGAAAAGAAGAAATTAAAGAACTACTACTACTACTACTACTACTACTACTACTAACAAGAAAAGAAGAAATTAAAGAACATGACCTTACACTCTCTTTGTTTTTTATCCATTCATTCTCCTCTTTTCCTCTCTCTCTCTCTCTCTCTCTCTCTCTCTCTCTCTCTCTCTCTCTCTTACATTTAATGTTTTTTCCCTCTCCCTCTCTCATTTGCTTTCTTTCTCTCTCAGTACACATCATATTTAACAAAAACAAGCAAAAGTAAAGGAGAAAAAAAAAAACAAAGCAAGAGGGAACAATGCACTCACCGCAAAGGCCTGAGGATGGATTTGACAGCTCCTCTTCACGACGAGGGCTCCTTGTCGCCCTCCGTACACTTCCTCCTCTTCTTTGCAAACGGCGGCGATGACGGTGAGAAGCTCTCCTTCTTCCTGTTTCTTTCTTTCTCTCCCTCTCCCTCTCAAATGCAAGATGCAGTTCGCTCTCCCTTTCGCTCCCTCTTTCATTCATTCGTGCAAAATGCCGCGCTCGGGTTTCATCCCGCTTTTTTTCACCTGAGTATCAATGCTGCTAATTTGTGTCGGAAATGGCCATCACTATACTCCTGTATCCTTGTAGTGGAGTCCATTGGTCAAATGTTGCAACTATTTTGGACATGTTGCCACTACGCTATGGATCGTAACTTGGATGGGAACCCATGGTGGATTTGTTGGGTTCCCATGACCTCCATGTTTGCCAAAACTGAAAACTATTTCAAATAAGTTTTGTTTAGTTTTTTCACAGTTGTATGCATCGTTTTATACACATGAAAATCATAAAGATAACACTTTTTGTAACCTTTCAAAACTTCCAATGCTTGTTGAAATAATATTTTAAACATAAAAAAATAGTAGGACTTGCCTTTATCACTACAAACAAGTTTCCAATTGTATTCATTCGAACTAGTTGGGATCCATGAGATGTGGTGGAAGCATGTTCTTATTTTGAGCCCCCAAAACTTAAATGATGTTTATTAGGTGTTAAGATTTCATTTCTCCACAATTACTTAATGACTGAGTATGCAATATTAGATATCTTGAATTCAAGCCTTAAATTTGAAAGGATCCCTAACTTATCCTATAGAAGGCCTTCAACAAGTTCCCCTTTTCTTTTTACAGGGATTTGAAGGGCACATTACTAGTTTCTAAGGTTTTTACTATTTATTTGAGAAGAAGTATTATTTAAAGCCTTCTCAAGTGCTCTAAAAGGGTTTAGGGTAGGGTTTTTTACCTTGGAGCATTCCAAAACTTTCGTGTTACAACGATGCCTGAAGTCACTATAAATTTTCCAAAAAAAGCTACTTCACTATTATAGGCACCGACTGAGGTGAAACTATTGGCAAATTTGATAGGATTGCAGTTGAAATGGCTCGAGCATGTGGGTCTATATGTGGGTGTGTGAGTTCAAACTTTGGTTACACCTAGGAAGCACCTTTAAATTTTCAAGCCTTTCTCAAAAAGAAAAAAGTTATCAAACGTTCCTCAAATGCATGGGTTTCCTAAAAATGTGGAAATGCTTCATGGGAAAGCTAAAAAATAATGGGTTTTCCGTTTGGAACTTTGGGGTGGGAAACCCCTCTAAAACCTTATTGGAAGGGTGCATTGGAAGCCTATTGCAGGCTTGCAGCGTCTCGATTGTGATTTCTCCACACAAGGATTTGTGAGTCAACGAGAGAAGAAGAAGAAGAAGAGGGAGAAACGAGAGGGAACTTGTCAGGTGGGCGCCGTTGGTGTGTGTCATGCGAACATCATCGTCATCGTCATCCATGCCTTAGGCGTAGCTCGCCATGTATGCGGGGCCCGGGGGACCACTGCCTAAAGTCCACCTTTAGCCTTCTTTCTCACGAGACCATCAGCCTTTTGCCAGCTCTCGCCTTCACCTTTTCTTTCCTCCCCCCTTTGTTCGCCACCATCGACTGATGATACCTGCACCAGCTGCTCCGCATATCGTATTTTGGCTCTGGTGCGTGGCGCTCTCGTCCTCCATTGATTCTTCTTTCTTTTAAGCTCTGATAATCCCTTGCAGCACAAACACACTGACACTTGTCCCCCGCCTCTCCCGGATCGTGGCCGTTAGAACTTAGAAGTTCGAACTGCTCGAATGACGATATCTGTGCAGCACGCATTCTAATTCAACCTTCAAGACCTAGCTATTTGATAGTTTCCAACAACTTTCCATCACGTTCGCGTTTCCTTTCATGGTTTCCAATGCGCTTGACCTTGGGCTTTTTCCTTGATCTGACAAGCTGACAATCGCGCTTCGTCGACTTCTTCTCAGTTTTGATCACTTCCTGCCGTTTCGCGCATTAAAGAAACCACGTTGATCAGCCATGGCCACAGATTCTGATACTTGCAGGTAAGTACATAGAAAAGGCATCACAGCCAAGCTGTAGCACATGATGCAAATTGTAACTCCAGCATGTAAGACTCCTGAGGCATTTTGAATCTTCATGATATGCTGGGAATCGAATCGAAATGTATAATTAAGTAGAAGCTCTCATCACGATTCATGCCTAGCGAGCAGTTCGGCGGTTTAATCTTCGGCCATTTGTAGTCAATTTGGCGGTTTAATATTTTTTGATCCTATCACTAGAGAAGACTAGTCGAGTTTCTTGTAGTCTCTTTCTCTCTCTCTCTCGCCCCAAATATATATATCATACCACGGGTTTCTAGCTATCAAAATCGATGATTCCAAGAGAGCTTACTGCTCATGGTCTCCCTCCAATACTAATTATCTTATAATACATATATAAATATATAATATAATGGACAAGTCTGGCGCTGACTGCACTAGTACATGGCTTGGCCGGACTCATTTCTCCAGAAGTATTTGTTACCGTTTCAACAGCGGCTTCTTCTCATCTCCGTCGCTCGATCTCCCCCAGGATTTCGCATCGGCTTCTATCGCCAGGCGCTCTAAGGGTTATATCAAGCTTGATGATGACGATCACATCCAGATCTCACAAGATGACCTGTCACTCCATGAAAACAGCTTAAGCAGTTCTCGTCACCACACCAGTGCTCATGAGGACATCCATGGTTCCACTTCTGGCGCAGCAGAACCTTCACAAGACTGCGCTACCAGAAGTAGCAGCTTCCGTCGACGCTCCATTTCTGTAGGATCAGGCCTGGACAATATGACCTCTGCAAAGGCTGATCCAGATCAACAGTACTGCGCCTGTGATGATCATTCGGAATATAGTGCGGAAAAGATGGATGAAGACGGAGAGTCTGATGTTGCTCGGGCTGCTTCATGGTCCGAGTATTTTGTGGCGCAAGGGAATGAATCTGCAGTGGAGGAGGCAGAAGACTGGATGATCAACCTCTCTGATTTATTTCTAGGCCACCGGTTTGCTTCAGGAGCCTACAGCAGGCTTTATCTTGGCAAATACAAAGGCGAGGAAGTGGCAGTCAAAGTTTTGAGACAACCTGAAGATAGCGAAGAGATTTCAAGGAGGCTCGAGCAACAATTCAGATGTGAAGTCAGTGTGCTTTCTCGTGTTCACCACCGCAACATTATCAAGGTGCTTTTCATTCCCCCTAACGGCTAACCTCCGTAGTTTTAGACAGTAGCTTGCTTAAAACGCATGAATGACTTCTGCAGGTCTTAATTGTATCTGATCATCTGAGATATTAGTCAGGCATTTTGTACAACCTTAGACCTTAAAAATAGTCCACTTACAGTTGAATAGGTATATGTGCATGCCCAAGTTTTCGACTGACAAATCATTTGTTTGAGCACTGCACCTGGTGCTCGTCATCTAGAACATGCGCCTGCACAACTGCTATGGTTAATTTCACCACATCTGAAAGAAGTCATAACCATAACCTAAAGCAATTGAAAGTAGATTCGCAAAGTTGCTATAGTATTATTGGCATGCAACATATGCACTGCATTGAAAGTCTTCTTTTCTCTCTGGAAGCAACTTCATTATTATCCAGGTTGCACATAGAGCGATATAATCCCAAGTCAATAGGTTTCTTTTATGGCAGCGGTTATTTGGAGTAGGAACTTTCTTCTCTGAGGTAAATTTACCACGCCAACACGGCTCCTCTTTGAATCCTTGGACCTAGCAGAGGAGAAGTACATGCAGCTATGTACGCATTGTGTACTCTGTTTTGGAATTATAGGTTTAGCTGGGAACTATACTGTGCACAAATTTATGATTTTTGTTTGCAATAGGATCCATATGAAGTCTTGCTGTATGATGGCAGCCTGTATTATGGATACAATAGCGAAGGCCTTCATAGGTTACATGTTATCTCCTATGTGAAATATAGTTGGTGCTAAGGTGATTGCACTACCAGTCTACCAGGAAAATAGCACACCAAGTGTTTACATGTCAACAGCTATTGCAGTACTGAGCTTTGACTTTTAGTATACTAAACAAGTTTCTTTATTTTATCCTCACACGTGTTCCTGGCTGCTGGGATATGCTGAGCTGTAAACATGGCTGCATTTGTGTTTATGTACAGTTTATTGGAGCATGCAAGAAACCTCCAGTATGCTGCATACTCACAGAGTATCTTCCTTCAGGTTCCGTAAGAGCTTACCTGCACAATCACTTGCCATTCTCGCCATCATTGAATATGGTAATTGCTATGGCCCTAGATATTGCCCAAGGCATGGAGTATTTGCATTCTCAGGGTGTCATACATCGAGATTTGAAGTCAGAGAATCTGCTTCTAGCAGACGATTTGTGTGTGAAGATAACCGATTTTGGGGTGGCCTGTTTTGAGTCTGAGATTGCCAGCATGACTGAGGAAGTTGGCACGTACCGTTGGATGGCTCCTGAAATGATCAGAAGCAAACATTTTTCCAGAAAAGCTGACGTTTATAGTTTTGGCATTGTTCTCTGGGAGCTTCTAACAGGTCATATCCCATTTGAAGAGTTATTGCCTGTCCAGGCAGCATTTGCTGTTGTTCACAAGGTGTGCTTTTATTCATCCAACATATGCTAAGCTGAAATGTCTCAGAATGGTTTATGTTTTGCCGCTCATAATTACATCGTGTGATTATTGATCCGATTTTATTTACATGGTGCAGCATGCCAGACCTCCCCTTCCACTAGATTGCCCAAGTGCATTAGGTCATTTGATGCATCAGTGCTGGTCTGCCGATCCTGGCAAGCGACCTGAATTCTCAAAAGTTGTCGAAGTGCTGGAAAATCTGAAGGCATCTGCTGTTTTGGACAGGAGTATGAGCATTATTCAGAGGCCTCACAAGCACAACCACTCAATCCTGCGATGTTTTGGATGCGGTTTGCGGAAGGACACTCCTGTGCGATCGGAGTCTCTAACTCAAAAATTTTGACAGCTTGACTTAGACATTGTCACGCTGTAGCTGCAGCCATGAAGACTGTTTGTTTCTACAGACAGAATTCCTCTAGCGGCAGATCTATTTCCCTTTTATCACAGACTCCAGACTGCAGAGTCCAGAGATTCCTTAAATTGCAGCCTGCATGAGCTTGTGTTCCTGAATCCTCGCATCGCAATTTTTAATACGTAGAAAAGCAGATTGGTCCAAATCTTTGCAAAGGTGCATTTATGGTCCGTTCATGGACTACTTTTAGGGTAAACATGCCATCGATGAGCGCCCCGGCCCCCACCGATAGGGAGCCGTAAGCCTGAAGGCCTCCAAACTTGTACTTAAATTATTCAGTCTTCTCCCTGAGACTGCCCTATTTGCTAGTGTCCCAATTTTCATTGGTCCTGTGCTCGTGAGCAGCGAGCTTGTTGTGAAGTGCCACTTAATTGAGGCATGTACTAACCTTGGTATTGGCCGATAGGGATGTCACGACTCACGACTCACTGTTCCCACCAAATTTCCAAATATTTGAATGTACTAACCTTGGTATTGGGCCTCACTGTTCCCACCAAATTTCCAAATATTTGAATGGACAAAGAAAACAAGTCAAAACAATTTTGCCCTTTCAAGTTTCAACACAAAGCCTAAATGCCAAAAAAATAGCCCTCCAAGGCTCCATGCCATTGGCCTCTCTACCCTAGGCTTGATCATGAGTGCCAAAGTCGATGCTTCTTCTTGAGAGGGGCAAATTCTATTTGTACTTTGTGGTGTTGGGTTACATCATATAATAGATATTAGAGAAGACTCAAGAGAGTCTAGACTAACTTCTTTTAAATGCCATGATTTGACAAATCTTCGTTAGAAACTTTTTGAGGAACTCAATATTGCACAACTTTTGATATAGTGATCAAACTTTCAAACTTTTGAGCAATTCAATATTATGACTTTGAAGCTTTTGAGGCTTGGAGCATTTCAAAGATCTACTTTTGAAATTCACCGCGAGCTAGGTCTTCACCAATGGCCCACCTTGCACTTCATTGATTGATGACAAGTGTTGGCTCACCAAAGCACATTTATTTAACCTAGCTAAGGAATCAATTGGTCACACTACTCATAATCATAATTAGTTTATTAGTCGTGGGATAATTACTTGGTTCTTTGAAGAGGGACATAATATAACTTTTGAGTGTCTTAAAACATTTCGGCAACAAGCCTTTCCAAGGATAAGGAAACATACTATCGTATTTTATGAACACTTTTGAGTTGTGGTTAGGCTAAGTTTTTCAAGCATATATTATGTCCACATTTGGTTTCATAGGAGTTGCAGAAGGCCTCAAGAAAGGGGATATATTGCATGGAACTACTATAAAGATCATTCATAACATTTTCCAACATTTATTTCCATGTTTTGAAGAGGAGTCTCCACACTCCATGTGTGAACAATAAACAATTTTAAAAATAACTAATTTGCCCCTACATGAACCAAATAACAAACTTGTCAATGAAAAATCTAGTCATGTGAATTCCATCAATAAGAATGTGTATTGATCTTCTCATGTACATTGATACATAAACTCACAATCAACATCAAATTCATTACATGTATACTTAGCGTGCACATGCACTCAAAAAGAAAGTTGATATAAAAGACACAAGATATATAAGAGAGTCATGGTATTCTAGAAGAATCACAGTAATAAAATGATCATTTAGTGGGTTCTTCAATCTCATCCTTAATGCAATCAAAAATTATAATCCCATCTTCAAGTGACTAGACATCCAAACCACATTGGTAAAAAATGATGATAAAACATGCTCCTGCATCAACTTCAAACCATTAAACAAGATTACACATTGTGATGTTTGCCCCTTACCTAGAATGGATGGTTTTATTAGACACATTGGAAAACTCCAAGTACTTCATGCCTTTAGACCTTGCATTAGGATACTTGCGAATCTTGCTATCACTAGTTGATGATGCACACAAAATAATATTTAGAACAACTACACGGCTATATCAATTCACAAGGATACCTTTTGTCTTCAATGACACACGAAGCACATTTCAAAGAAAGGAATAAGATATTTACAAATTTGATAGAGATGAAAATGTCACCATCAATTTATAGGGCATACTAATTCACACAAAGAGCTTGTAGCATAGAAAATGCAAATAAGTAGCAACATATCTGAAGTACCTTGTATTCATCATTTCAATAGGTCAAAATTTGCACCAACCCCATCAAAATCAACACAATTGAGAAATTTCCAAGATAAAAAATAAATTGGGCTCACAAAGAGACTCAAAAAAATAATAAATTAGATGTTGGCCACTACAAGGGATCAAGGGTATTCTGATGTTAAATTCCAAGATTATATGCAAAAAATGTTATTCTTGCTAAGTTTGTTGATATATTCATTGGTGTGCATGTTGGTATACATGCTAGTAAATGCATTAGCAAATTTGTGACATATATAACAATATGCATAAGGTAAATTTTGAGGTTAAAAGATATTTTTATAAAGGGACTTTAACTAAAGTATTCCCTCAAAAAATGGGGGCATGATAGAATTTTTGCAAATAAACTCCAAACTTATTAGAGATCACATTTTAAGATCTAATCTATGGAGATTTCCAATGATATGTAGGTTCTTAGGGTTTAGAAGTGGGACATTGAAGTTATACAAAAGATTCCTTTTTGCTTAGAGAATACAAGTTCATTTTTTTACAATTTTTTTAAACATGCCCCAAAATTTTAGGGAATATTTTGGTCAAAATCCCTTAACGCTATTTTTTGAGAGAAAGATTTCCCTAATGCATATACTAATAATTTTTACAAATGTATATACCAATATTGACACTAATGCTTACAACGATGTATATCCTAGTATGCATACCAACGTTGTAAAAAAATGCTAGAGTCAAGACTTTCCCTTTCTTTACACGATGTGTAACTAAAATTTTACCAAGAGTGAGGATGAATGTTGGACCAAAACATTGAGGTAAGATCATTGTACCTCCATTTTTCATTGGGTTTTCCCTTGGTTTAGTTGCTTATCTCTGACACATTCTCTTGCCTCCAAACTCTCTTATAGAGAAGGCATAGCTTCAATGTGGGGTTGCTTCCTTTTTTATGCTAGCCTCCATGTCATGTGAGAGCTATAGTTTGAGTGAGGAAGAGCGTGTATGTGAGCTTAAGAGAAGAAGGAAAAATGTCACTGTATGCTATTTTGCACCATTCTTGACTTAATACAAAAGTAAATAGGAAGCCCCACATGCAAAGCATACAAACCCCCCCAACAAATCACATTTGTTTGCAACCAATGCCATTAAGTATATCATTTGAGATCCTCAATTGGGACCTCATATGCCTATTTACCAAATTAGTTGCATGTAATGAGCACATTATAGTCTTGATAGACTACTTGACAAGGCATTGTGAAACTCAAGCTCTTTTAGACTGCACATAAAACATTATCACTCAATTCTTGCTACAAAAGGCAATCCTAGAGCACTCTATCAAGATATCATACTCTTAGATCAAAGTCACAAATTCTAAAGCGATGTCAAGGAGGTTTTAGCTAAAAGCATGGAAATAAAAAAAAATTGAACATCCTTGTACTAACCCCAAACCAATGGAGTCACAAAGAGACTCAATAGAATAATAAATGAGATGTTGGTCACTACAAGGGATGATATCATAAGTGAAGGAACTATAGTTATGCTTGTAGCGATGATTTTTATCGAAGTCACTATTAGCATAACTATATAGCAATGCTATATTTTGGGAAAAAAAGGGCCAAAACAAACATGGCAAAATACCATAGCTATTTTGAGAGAGAGAGAGAGAGAGAGAGAGAGAGAGAGAGAGAGAGAGAGAGAGAGAGAGAGAGAGAGAGAGAGAGAGAGAGAGAGAGAGAGAGAGAGAGAGAGAGAGAGAGAGAGGGAGGGAGGGAGGGAGGGAGAAAGAGACGGTAAAAGAGGGAGAGATGGAAAGAGAGAGAGGGAGGGAAGCAAAGAGACTCAATAGAATAATAAATGAGATGTTGGTCACTACATGAGGGAGGGAGGGAGGGAGGGAGAAAGAGACGGTAAAAGAGGGAGAGATGGAAAGAGAGAGAGGGAGGGAAGCAAAGAGACTCAATAGAATAATAAATGAGATGTTGGTCACTACATTATGCTTGTAGCGATGATTTTTATCGAAGTCACTATTAGCATAACTATATAGCAATGCTATATTTTGGGAAAAAAAGGGCCAAAACAAACATGGCAAAATACCATAGCTATTTTGAGAGAGAGAGAGAGAGAGAGAGGGAGGGAGGGAGGGAGGGAGAAAGAGACGGTAAAAGAGGGAGAGATGGAAAGAGAGAGAGGGAGGGAAGCAAAGATGGAAAGATGGAGAGAGATAGAGGAAGGGGGATTAAGAGGGAGGGAGAGATTAAGAGGTGGAGAGAGACAAAGAAAGATTAAGAGTGAGGGTAAGAGAGGGAGAGAGAGGATAAAAGAGGAAGAGAGTAAGAGAGAGAGATTAAGAGGGAGGAAAAGAGAAAGAGGGAGATTAAGAGAGGTAAGAGAGAGAGAGGGAGGGAGTTTAAGAGAGGTAAGAGAGAGAGGGAGGGAGGGGGAGAGAGAGAGAGGGGGGAGGGGAGATTAAGGGGGAATATGAAGAGAGAGAGAGGGGGGACGATGAGAGAGAGAGAGAGAGAGATGTAAGGAGGGTCTTGGTAGCTATATGGCATTAGTGGAGTATCAAAATGTATTAATAATCCAAAGCATCTCTTTTTGATTGTCTAGGTCATCACACTTGGTTTATAGAGCAGTCTGAGTCAAATCTTTATCACAAATAGGTACTTTAGGGGATTTTTGAGGGTATGTTTCCATATTAGATGGCGTGCTTCAAAGATAAAGTAGATGCAGAGTTGTCTCGTCGATGTCCTCACATTTTTCCTTGGTATTTTCCAACTCATCAATCTCCAATAGGGGTAGTCGACACTCTAGGCTAGCCATAGAGGGAGACAACTCAAGTATGCCTCACTTAGTTAGTGAAGGTGGTGGCTTTGATGGATGCTATGGAGAGTTGAAGACTTTCTCTTCTCATCATACTAGGAATGGTACCAGGGGATGTTGTGGAGCTATAGATGCTACGACCCCGAGGATGGTTGATACTTCTTACTCCTGTTAAGGTTCTGGAGAGGGTGGCTTTGGTGGTTGTTGCTATAGAGATATAGATGTAGTGTTCCCCCCTCCCCTCCTCCACATGGATTAAGTGGATGCCCACCACACATATTGGCTCTACTCCACTCTTGGAATGCTTGGATTTGCTCCTCTAGGTGCCACTCCTATAGGTACACCAAATATACATGAATCTCGTAGTTACGCTTAAGAGCATGCTCCTATGTGGGGGAGGACACATATTAGATGTACCCCACTAGGCTACAAGTACTTGGTGGAGGCTGATGATGCGTATATGAATGATGAGAGAAAGAGACTTGTAGCACATATGCATGAGTTGTGCCAGTAAGTCTTTTGGCACAATGTATTGGGCAATTGAAAAAACATGTCAAAGGCTACTAAGGACTATGTAATAATATCATTGCATTAGGAGTTTCAAGTACCTTTTGATCATTTCTCTACAAGATGGATGAAGAAGAAGATGCACACCTATATGCCCCACAGATGATCGGATGCACAAAAGAAAATAAAGAATAACACATGGAAGTACGAGTGGCTACATCAGAAGGATCGGAGGAAGCTCAAAGAGGGGGCCACTTCCTCTCCATAGAGATGACTACAACAGATCAAGAGGCAATCAGGGCATGAGTAAATGTGGGAGTCATATATCACCTTGCGAGTTGTGGCCATAGGACCTACTAGGAGGATTTTCTAAGTTTTCTATTTGTTAATAATGATGTCTTTCTTATTTTTTGTGTTTCTTGTAATACTAATCTAATTCTAAAAATGCCAATTTATCTTTTTTGTTACAACACTCTATCACTAATCACAATCCTAGAAGCCTCAAAACAAGATATACAAAAAGACATGGTCTCATTGCACTCATCAATAAGCTCTATGAGCATAGTGGTCTGGTATGTCATATCTCTTTTGATAATGTAGCATAATTTTAGACTTTCTAATGCATTGTCTAATATGTCAAGATTGTGGGAGAGAAGGAAGGAGTCTCACTTGTAGCTTTCTTGCTTGCACAATGGGGGAATACACACAGACGTGGAGGCTGAAAATAGTTTTCCTCTTCTTAGTTGTGTAAGCCAAAAAAAACTCTAGTACATAGAAATAGAAGAACCCTATATATGGGTCTCAAACCAAACTCAACTAACTAAGGTGGCATACTAACTGAGCCACGAACTAGAGTAGATAAGAATAGCTGTCATTTAGCTATTATTCATGGGCGGTGTACCAACCGCATGATAAGTTGGTGACATAAATGCACAACGGTCACCCTGGCATATCACGAGTGGAGCTCGATATCTCAACACTCCCCCTCGAGCTCAATCCCAATTCCTGCACACCAAGCATGTCTCTAAACTTGCGCAGCTTCTCTGCGCCCAATGCCTTCGTGAATATGTCAGCTACCTGATCCTCTGTGCTGACATAAACTAGATCAATAAGACCTAGTAAAACCCTCTCCCGCACATAGTGATAATGCACCTCAATGTGCTTTGTTCTAGCATGATAGACTAGGTTATTTGCCAAGTGTATACTACTCATGTTGTCACAATAAATGACAACTGACCCATCTGTAGGCTGATGCATATCATAAAGTAGCTTATGCAACCAAGCTACCTCACATACAGCCATTGCTGCGCCCTTGTACTCAGCCTCTGTGCTCGACAAGGAAATTGTAGGCTGTTTCTTACTGCTCCAAGTGACTGCAGCACTCCCAAAAGAGAACACATATCCACTGGTAGATCGTCTATTAGAAATACTACCAGCCCAATCAGCATCAGTGTATCCATGCAACTGTATTTGAACCCCAGTCTCATAAAGTAGTCCATACTGCAATGTGGACTTCACATACCTGAGTATGCATCTAGCCGCATCCAAATGCGGTTTCCTTGGAGCCTGCATAAACTGACTTACCAATCCGACAGCATAGCTCAAATCTGGCCTAGTAATAGTCATATAAATCAAACTTCCTACTATGCGTCTGTACATAGTAGGGTCTTCTAAAAGCTCACCTGCATCTGCGCTCAGCTTCACATTCTGCTCCAAAGGAACTGAAATAGGCTTACAGCCTGTCATCCTATATTTGGACAGCATGTCCAATCCATACTGCCTCTGCAAGAGCTGTATCCCACTTGGTGATCTAATCACCTCAATGCCCAAGAAATAATGCAGCTCTCCCAAATCCTTCATCTCAAACTTTTGCTTCAATAGCATTTTCACATGAAGGATATCTTCATCACTGTCACCTATCATAATCAAATCATCAACATAAATGGCAAGTAGCATAATACCTTTCTCTGTTTTTCTCACATAAGGTGAGAAATCTGCCTTGGAAATCTGCAAGCCAATAGTGACAAGATACTGTCCTATCTTGTCAAACCATGCTCTAGGTGCTTGCTTCAAGCCATACAATGCTTTCTTCAACCTGCAAACAAACTCAGGATGAACAACATGCACATAACCTGGTGGCTGCTCCATATATACCTCTTCTTGCAAATCACCATGCACGAAGGCATTATTTACATCCATCTGATGTAAAGACCATTCCTTTGATGTAGCCATAGCAATGACTGCTCTTACGGTTGCCATCCTTGCAACCGGACTGAATGTTTCTTCATAATTAATGCCATATGTTTGTGCATACCCCTTGACTACTAATCTTGCCTTGTATCTGTACACAGAACCATCTGCATTGTGCCTCACCTTATAAACCCACTTACAGCCAATTGCATTCTTACCTTTAGGCAAAGGTACCAATTCCCATGTAGCATTTGCTTCCAAGGCATCCATTTCTTCATCCATGGCTTTCTCCCATTTTTCTTTTCCCATGGCTTGCTCAAAAGAAGTGGGTTTTGGTTCCTGTATCACTTTGACTATATATGCATAGTGAATGGATGTAAATCCATCATATTTCAGTCTATCCACAGGATACCTAGCTCTGGTAGACCTACGTAAAGTAGGCTCAATTCTAGGTGCTCTCAAAACATCCGTGGTCTTCCTTACTCCAGGTGTAACAATAGAAGGAATACCCAACTCATCATCAATGCTCTGTTCTGAGCCATTGGATTCACCATCCACATAAGAGTGACCTGCATTCACATCAACCATGGGCTGATCTACCTTCTCTTTTCCTTTTCGTGAAACCTGCATACCACTATCTGCATTGCTTTGAGAAGATTCTCCTGATCTCAATCTGCCTGTCCATGGCGAAGAATGTGAACCACTGCTAGAGGACGCTCTAGGTCCACTAATATTTTGTGATTGTTGCTGTGAATTCTGTGCAGCATTACCATTTTGTACATCTACATTATCAATCACATTTACTAGTTTATACTGTTAGATATGATCAATGCCCCACCCTCATTAGGTGCTACCAATGATCCATGGTGCTTAAAGTTTTAAGGCCCCCATTATGAGGAGAAGCCAAATGTGAGCCCGGACATTGGTTGAGTCCTGACTTGTATATCAGATGAGGTCTATGTGACCGGATGGCAAAAAGGTGACTGTTGTGGGTCTAATCTTTGGGTTAGACGGAGTGGTTAAGCTGGTAGCAACTCGAGGCACATTGCATTGAGTTGCGTGGTAAGGGAGTTAAAAGGGGCCCCTATTGTGGGGTCCGGGGGCAGCGCCCCCGGCCCGATGGTAAAGGGAATATTCCCTGGAATATTCCGTGGCCGACTAGTGGAGGCTCATATGGTAGGTCGGTCAGCAGGCCGACCTAACGACCTTCGCGGGCTATAAAAGCTAAATCCCTTCGCAGCCATCAAACACTCATCTTTCACCCAGTCAGAGTTGTTGTTCCAGCTAGCCTTAAGCTCTTCACCTATCTTCTGTCTAGATCGCCATCTAAGCTTCACACAGTGGAAGCGCACGGGTGGACAGAGCCATCTTTGTATCAGTTGTTTGGAGTTAAAGAATTTACTGATTCTCCTCTTATCTGTTGTGTACTCTCTATCTCTTTCTCAGATTTTGTTCGCTGCGCTGTGTAATATTTTACATATACCAGCTACTCATCTCATCAAAAACATCTCTACTCACTATAAACTTACGAGTAGAAGGGTTATAGCATCTATACCCTTTTTGCTGCAGAGAGTAACCAATAAAGGTGCACTTCTTAGCTTTTGGATCCAACTTGGATCTCAACTCATCTGGCACATGAACATAGGCAATGCAACAAAAAATATTCAAATGAGAAATATCTGGTTTCCTACCAGTATACCTCTCCTCTGGAGTCATCCCATGTATTGCTGCAGTGGGAGTCCTGTTCATTATGTAGACTGCTGTAGCAACTGCTTCAGCCCAGTAAAAATCTGGCAAGTTTTTTTCGTTGAGCATGGCACGAGATACCTCTCCAATATGCCTTTTTTTCCTTTCTGCAATTCCATTTTGTTGTGGGGTATGACTGCATGAATATTGCTGCTTTATGCCATGCTCCTACAGGAACCTTGCAAACTCATTTGAGAGGTACTCTCCCCCTCCATCTGACCTTAGGCATTTTATTTGCAGGCCTGTTTCTTTTTCAACCATAGCTTTAAGAGTTTTGAAATGCCCAAAAACTTCACTTTTCTTTTTCATAAAATACACCCAAACTTTTCTGCTATAGTCATCAATAAAAGTGACAAAATAATGACAGCCTCCAAGAGATGCAGCTTTAGTAGTCCACACATCAGAGTGGATTAATTCCAATGGCTTCTTACTCTCTTGAACATGTCTAGGAAATGGTTTCCTTGCCTGTTTTCCAAATTGGCAGGCTTCACATACCTTATGCATTTCTGCAACCTTGAATTTAGGCAATCCTGCAACAATATTTTGGGCCTGCATTGATTTAAGTTGGTGTACATTCACATGACCAATACATTTATGCCAGATATCAATATCTGCAACTACAGTGGTCCCATGTGCAAACATTGCTGCACTCAATTCAGGCATATCTACATCCAACGTAAACATTCTGTCCTTCTTCTTCCCTTTTGCTATCAAGCGACCTTTATTTTTCATATCCTCAACAAAGCATCCATGAGGATTAAATCTGACCTGCAAGCCTTGCTCAACCATTTGACCAACAGAAACCAGATTCTTGGTGATATTCAGGACATGAAATACATAGGACAGGTATTTCTTTTTCCCATCCTGCATAGACAAATGAATTTTTCCAATCTGCACAATAGGATGTGCAGTATCATCACCAGTCTCCACAAATCCTGGTTTTTCCATTTTTCTTGCATCCTGCATCCATTCTGCATGACCTGTCATGTGGTTTGATGCACCTGAGTCAACATACCACACTTCGTTGCTTTCTTCTACACTTGTCACAGAATTGTTCATGTGCTGCACCAGAAATGAATGCTCATTTCTATCATCACCCTATCTACTAGAAGATGCATAATTTCCTTGTTGCAATTTTCAATTCATGATGTCATTCTGCTTTTTATAGCAGTCTTTAGCCATATGATCCATTTTACCACAGTAGTAGCATTCAACATTGTTGTTTGCATTTTGGCCTCTTTGCCATCCACCATGACCTCTTTGGCTCCCCCTGCCTCTAGAGTTACCACGTCCTCCTCCATAGGACTGGTTTTCTTGAGTCTGCTGCATATTCTGATTTCTACCATGGCCTCCAAATCGGCTTCCTCTACCTCTGCCTCTACCTCTTCCAGCATTTGAGTAGAAGACAGCTTCTTTTGAAGTTCCTCCTGAAGAAGATGCACCACCATTTCTCTACTCCTTAGAAATTAGAAGAGCAATCAACTCCTCAAAATCAGGAAATCTTTCACGGACGGAAATGGATGTTCGGAATTATGCATAATCCTTTCCTAGACCATTCAAGGTCACATAAACTAAATCATCATCTTCCACTGGCGACCCAATGGAAGCAAGTGCATCTGCAATCTTCTTCACCTTCATGTGGTAGTCATTGATGCTCATACTTTCTCTTTGCACATTGTGCAGCTCTTTCTTGAGCTGCATTTTTCTGGCTTGCGTATTTGTGCTATACATTTTTGACAAAGTATCCCATTCCTCCTTTGGAGTACTTGCATCTTGAATATGCACAATCATAGAGTCTGAAATGCTCATAGACAGCCAGTACATAACTTTCCTGGCTCTCTCATGCCATGCTTTAAATGCCTGCATTTGCTGTTGATTGGGAACATTAGGAAGAACTGGTTCTTCTTCATTTCCTGCAACAAATTCCCAATATCCTTTTCCCATAAGGAAATTCGTCATTCTAAACTTCCATGCTTGGAAGTTGTTCTTGTCAAGCTTTTCAGTTACAATCTGTGAAAGATAATCAAATGCCATTACAGAACACTGCAAAAAATTCTGTCATTGCAAAAAACACAGCTTCACCCTCATAAGGGAAAATCTGCAAAATTGGCGAAAGTGGTATTTGACCACACAGTCACTTCCTAGTGACGATTTTGCATAAACAAGAACCAAGGATGATTCTGTAACTCCCAATGTCTCTGCACACAAGCATACGATGCAATTTCTATGGTAACTTTTCACTGACCTGTAGAACAGTGGTCGCACAGCATAAATCAGGGCCTTTTCCTGAGTGCGTGCATAAAACTTCCGCCTCCAAAACAGGCCCCGAAATGGCCTCAAATAAAAAAAACAGAGCAACTGAGGGCTAAAGCCCACATCCGCCACATATACTGCCCTCTTGCTTCACCGCGAAGGGCATCTCAATCTGAGACAATGCATTCTTGCACTTTCTGGTTGTGCTACCTGTAGAGACTTGCTCCCAAAACAAAAAAATGAAAGCAACACTGGTCCTCTTACCAAACACTGCAAACTTGGCTTGCTTTCTTGAGCTCCTTACCACGAACAAGGCTCTGATACCATGTCAAGATTGTGGGAGAGAAGGAAGGAGTCTCACTTGTAGCTTTCTTGCTTGCACAATGGGGGAATACACACAGAGGTGGAGGCTGAAAGCAGTTTTCCTCTTCTTAGTTGTGTAAGCCAAAAATAACTCTAGTAGATAGAAATAGAAGAACCCTATATATGGGTCTCAAACCAAACTCAACTAACTAACGTGGCATACTAACTGAGCCACGAACTAGAGTAGATAAGGATAGCTGTCATCTAGCTATTATTCATGGGCGCTGTACCAACTGCATCTGCTCAACTGACAAGTCGGTGACATAAATGCACAACGGTCACCCTGGCATATCACGAGTGGAGCTCGATATCTCAACATAATATGGGTTTATCTTTGGTTACGTTGTAGAGGGATTTCAATAATCCATTGTGTCGAGATGCACATATACTTCAAGACAAAAACCAACAAGATATCTAAACAGTCCCAAAGTTCACAATCAATGCAGTTTTTGAAAAAGAGGTAATTAAGTTTAAATAACTAGTTACATAAAGATCTAAAGAAAAACACTAAGTAATAAAACACACTAAGTGCATGAGTTACTTGTAGGTTCTAGCACATCTCGAAAAAAGACTTCAATTCCACATTTTTCCAATCTTAGTAGGCCTTTAAGACGGGAGAAGACTTCTAGTTATCACATTTCATGGAGAAATGAATAAGGAGATTAGAAAAGCCTTTTGTTGGTTCTCCCTAGAATCTCCTTCTTGAAAGCCCCAACAAAAGGCCTTCTAGCTTCTCATTTGTTTATTGAGATTGGAAGTCTTCTCCCCACTTTCTTTCTTGTTTCTAGTTTATCCTTTTCTTTTGTCTTATCATTTTGTGTCCCTATCTCAAAACCCACATATGTAGCATTCTCCAACTTGAATTATTTCTATACTAATAAGACAAATGCAAAGAGAGTTAACTACGCATGAATTATGCTAGAACATAACAAAATACATGCTCAACATATCATAGCCCTAAACAACACAATGACACCCACCATAATATCTTCAAAAAATGACAGATCGGGGCCATTCCCTTCACCTAGAACTTTCTTGTTATCCACAGTGAAATGCATAAAGGTTTCACTCTCCTCCTCCCTAATCCCATCCATTATACCTCTGGTGGCCTTTGGTTTAAGGCATGGAAAATTGCAAGTTTGTGGATTCTTGGATCCACAAGTAGGATCAAGCATAAGGGACCCTACATGGTGCAAAAGGTCATCCAGCAACCTTGCTTTAAGACATTTTGAATTATTGCACAAGCATTAAAAATTATCTACCCTAAGATACATCGCAATGTTTGATCTTAGTACATATTTGGATTACAACTGGGAAATCCCCCCATTATAGCATAGGTTATGTCAAAACTAAAAGAGAATTACAAAGCACAACACACACACACACACTCTCTCTCTCTCTCTCATACACACTCTTTCTCTCTCTAAAAGCAATCAACTACAAAACAAAAATAGAGAGTGTGGTAGAAAACACAAACAAACACCATTCTACCAAAAATCAAAACCACAAATATAATGTCTAGACAAGGTTATATACATGTTTAATCCAACATCATTCAATAGAGAGTTAAACTCAATGTTTACTATTAAAACAAGTGCTTAGAAATCCATTAAAATAGATATTTAATTAGAGAAAACAGATCCTAGTAGCAAGCTTGCATGGGGCTAATCATGTTTTAAAAAAAGTTTAAGCAAGCATTAATAGGCATGTCTCTAAAATCGTAAAAACCTTTGCCAAAAACACATCAATCTAAGAGTTGAAAACAAACACAATGTATGAATAGAAATTTGAGATCCTTCAACAGTAGACAATGAAGAATGAGAATAATAAATGTGCTTATTAAAATAACCAAAATTTTTGATGCAAACTATATATTCTTGTGATATTCGAAGTGAGTTAAAACTTTGATCTTTCGAGAAGAGGATTTTCTTCACGTGACAAAATCTCCCATGCCTTGGATATAAGCTTGAGCACATCCTAGTATCATGGACACACACACACACACACACACACACATACACACACACACACACACATGCATGCACGCACACGCACACTACAAGGGAATGGGGCAATAGCGACGCCGATTAGCGACGGCGGATGTCGGCGTCGCAAATGCGACGCAAAGAGCGACGCATATAGCGATGCCAATTGCGACGCATATAGCGACGCCAATTGCGACGCCGCAGGGAAAAAAAGTGCGGCCGAAACCAGAGCGCCGTTTTCATTTTGTTTTCTTCGCCTTTTGAGAGCGAGAGCGAGGGAGAGAGCGAGGGAGAGAGCCAAGGCTTTGTGAGAGAAGAGGAGGAAGAGACTTGCCGCCGCCGCCGCCGCCACCGCCACCGTCGTTCGTGAAGGAGAGGAGGAGCCCTCGTTGCAAAGAGAAGCCGCCCACGCTCGCCATATCTCATTGGTGAGTCTCCCTCTCTCTTTCTTTTACTTGTTGAAGGTTTAAATCGTTCTCTTTTGTTTGTTTAGGAGAGGAAATGAAAGAGAAGGAGAGGGAGAGGGAGAGAGAGGGAGAGAAAGAGAGGGAGAGGGAGAGAAAGAGAGGGAGAGTGCATTCTCTCTCTCTCTCCCTTTTGCTTGTTTAATGTTTAAATTACTTTCTTCTTTGCTTGTTTAGGAGAGGAAACGAGAGAGTAAGAGAGAAAGAGAGGGAGAGGGAGAGGGAGAGGGAGAGGGAAAGAAAGAGAAAGAGAAATAGAGGGAGAGGGAGAGGGAGGGGGAGGAAATAGGAGAGGGAGAGAAAGAGAAAGAGAGGGAGAAGGAGGGAGAGTGCATTCTCTCTCTCCCTCCCTCTCCCTTTTGCTTGTTTAATGTTTGAATCACTTTATTTTTTACTTGTTTAGGAGAGGAAATGAGAGAGAAAGAGAGTGAGAGGGAGAGGAAGGGAAAGGAAATGAGAGAGGGATAGAAAGAGAAAGAGAGGGAGAGTGCATTGTATCTCTCCCTCTCCCTTTTGCTTGGAGGATGTTTAAATCACTTTATTTTTTGCTTGTTTAGGAAATGAGAGAGAAAGAGAGATAGAGAGGGAGAGGGAGAAAAAGAGAAAGAGAGGGAGAGGGAGAGGAAGAGGGAGAGGGAGGGGGAGGGGAAGGAAATGAGAGAGGGAGAGAAAGAGGGAGGGGGAGGGAGAGGGAGTGAGGGAGAGGGAGAGGGAGAAAGAGGGAGGGAGAGGGAGAGGGAGGGGGAGGGAGGAAATGAGAGAGGGAGAGAAAGAGAACGAGAGGGAGAGGGAGAGGGTGAGAGAAAGAGAGGAAGAGAGGGAGAGGGAGAGAAAGAGAGGGAGAGGGAAGGGAAGGAAATTTAAGATAATATACGTATTGATAATGGTATGCAATGTGCTTTGCATATGGCCACGTACTTCATCAAAATGAACCCAAAATTATTGTTATAGAAAAAGAAACCCTTAAATTGAGTATATGATAATTTCTCTCAGGTCTTATGACTATGAGTAGAATTGATTGAAATAAATTTTATTACTATAGTTATAAAATTTCATAGATGGCGCGCATTAATTTTAAAATGGATTACTTATACTCAAAGCCGAGATATAACAAAAAATTATCTACCGGGACAAACAAATGGTTGAGCATGATACAAGGCCGAGATATAACATCGGAAAATCTCTCGACTACTATATACAATGCAAGGTTTATGGTCAACTTGCAACTTGACGTACATCTCCATAAAGCTATCCATTTAAGCCTTGTTTGCTGTGATGTAGATAAGATGGCAAACGAAGAAGGTCCTATTGTTCAAGATCGCGAGTCGTATCTTAATCAGCGTGTCCCATATCCTTGCTCTCAATGCAAGTTGACAATTAGACGAAAACGCCGATTGTCTATAGAACACGTACGACGATTTGGCGAGTTTCAATCTGAGATCATTGATCAGGCGATTGCAGACTTTCAGCAAACGGTAATTTGAAGTTAGCATTTTTCATGCATTGTACTCTCAAGCTAATTGAAAACCATACACAATAAGATTGGGTCTTGTTGGTAAATTTTGTATCCAGGGGGGTGATGTCTCGACCCAAGGGGGAGTGCACCCTTTGCGGCCAATTAGAAGAGTTCGTGGACGTGCGATGGATGGATTGCAGGAGCTAATCGACCACTCGCAAGGCCCATCTATACCGTCAATGCCAGAGGAGACAGACAACCTTCCCGACTTGCCTACAATCTTGGAGCCTGAGATGGAGGCAATGATCGATGCATTGATTCCCATGGATGTTGAGACATCTGACCCACTCAGAGAGGAAGCATCCATACCATTATATGATGGGTGCCGAGTATCTCGGTTGAAGACATTGCTTGCACTCTTAAGTGTGCAAGCAAAATACGGTTGGAGCGATACGAGTGTGACTGAGTTATTCAGGTACCTTGCACACAGACTTCATTGTTTTTTTTAAAAATAGTATTATTGCAAACATGGATAGATTTTTCAAGGTGTTTTATGATTTTTTCAGGTTATTGAAATATCATATATTGCCACCTGCAAACACCATGCCTGAGTCTCGTGATGATGCGCGACATGTTTTACGGAAGCTTGGCATGGACTACAATAACATCCATGCATGTATCAACGACTGCATATTGTTTCGAGATGAATACGAGACTATGGAGACATGCCCAAAGTGTGGTGCTCACAGGTATCGACAGGACTTGCAAGGGCAAACCATCCCTCAAAAAGTCCTCAGACACTTTCCGCTCATCCCCCGCATAAACCACATGTTTCGCACGTCTGCCATGGCAAGCTTGACAACGTGGCATGTGCAGAATAGGTCCACGGATGGAGTTCAACGAATATCAGCAGATTCGCGCGCATGGAGCCACATTGACTCTACCTTCCCAGGCTTTGCGCGAGAGCCAAGGAATCTTCGGCTCGGTCTCGCCATGGATGGTGTGAACCCATTCGGTCTGTGCTCGACTTCTTACAGTGTGTGGCCTATAGTGCTTGTCAACTACAACATTCCTCCATGGCTTTCTACGAAGAAAGGACATCTCATCCTTAGCTTGCTCGTCCCGGGCCGCTACAAAGTAAAAAATATGGACGTGTATCTTCGTCCATTAGTCGATGAGCTTAAGATTTTGTGGGAGGAGGGGGTCACGGTGCAAGATATGAGCAGGCGCGATGGTCGGCGGTCAGCCAACATTCGAGCCATTCTCATGTGGACGATGCATGACTTTCCGGGATTGGGAGAGTGCTCAGGTGAGCAGACCTTTGTTCTCGCCGGTAATATCTATATTTTATTTCATTCAATTAAGTATTCACTAGGTCGTGGATCGCCTTGCAGGTCTCGTTACCTCAGGTTATCATGCATGTCCATTGTGTGGGCCACAGTTAGACTCCTGAAGGTCACGAACCATGAAGAAGATGGTATATCAAGGACACGCCGCTTTCTTGCCGGAGGATCATGAACTCAGGGAAGGTTTTCTTGGACGACCTCCAGCACGTATGAACGCTGCAAGCTGGTACGAGCTGAAAATGGTAAACCCGGATTCACATCCAAATGGAATGCGGCGGTTCTCAGTTTTCTACGAGTTGCCATATTGGACCCACTTACAGGTCAACCACTTGTTGGATCCCATGCATATTTTCAAAAATGTGGGCAGCTTGCTATGGGACCACATCACAGGAAAGAGAGACACTATAGGGTCACGAATGGATTTAAAGGAGGTAGGTAAGATGGAGGCGCTTTGGCCGCAATCGAGTGCTGAAGGGGGAGTGAAGCTTCCTCGCGCTCCCTGGGTTTTGTCTACCAAAGAAGAGCGCATTGTGAAGCAAGTAATCAAGTCTATCCGCACTCCGACGGGTATGATGCGTTCTCTCAGGTCCGCATTTTCTAAAGATGACCTGATTTCTGGGCTAAAATCCCATGATTGGCATAAGATATGTCAGGTTTGTGAACAGAATGGATTTTAATTAGCGTGGACATTTTGAAATTTGAAAAGTGACCATTATTCTTAATGCTTTCTCATTTGTGGCAGTTTGTCCTACCGATCGCGATCGCGGGATGCCTAACTCCAGAAATTCGCGGGGCCATTTACAAGCTGTCGACTTTGGTGCAATGGATCTCACAGAAAGAGATTAAGACGTCCTCTATTGAATCCGCAAGGCGGGGAGCAGTTGAGACGGTCTGTCTCTTTGAGAAATACCTCCCCTCTAGCATGCTAACGATACAAGTTCACCTTCTTGTGCATCTTGTGGATGAAGTGGAGATTGCTGGACCTGTCCATACGCGATGGATGTTCTTCCTGGAGCGCTTCATGAAAACCTTGAAAGGCTTTGTGCGACAACGAGCTCGTCCGGAAGGTAGCATGGCGGAAGGTTGGTTGGTGTCAGAGGCGTTAGTGCATATCTCACAATGGCTACCAACGGTGGAACCAGACAATGAAATGCTATGGACACTGAAGGACGATGACAGGATGACTGGAGATGTGGTGGTTGGAAATGGGGTAGAAAAAAGAATGGATGCCTCAATGGAAGAGAAGGTGAATCGCTTTTGTATGTTGCACCATGCCTCCATGGAGACGTGGCTCGCCAAGTACCAGATTGCAAGGCAAGATCAAGAGGAAGCACGAGCTGAATTCCGACGCAGTATGCGTCACCGACCGATTCGATATCCCGAAGGTATGGAGGAGATACCGCGGTTTATGTCAACATGATGGTTGTATGGAGCCTTGACCGCAGCATCCAGCGAAGGGACAGAGGTCTCAATGGAGGAGTGGGAGTTCTCGAGGGGATGTAGTCCAAAGGTAATGAGGGGTTTAGAATGTGTCGTATCTAAATTTGCTTGCTACATCTAATTTGAGTGTTTCAATGTGCAGTACAAAATATATAGTGCAACGTGGTCGCGCGGACGGCATTTTCGGGTGGAGCGTATTGACAAAATGCGCTCCACAATGGACTGTGGTGTCATGGCAAGGTTTGAGCAAGAGAGCTGACGACGAGCAATGGATCCGAACACGGTTGTGGATGAGATGGAGTATTTTGGGAATTTGCAAAGTATTATTACGGTGGATTACCGTAGCTTCTCTATGATAATATTCGACGTGCAGTGGTTCAAAGTGGTACTTGGAGGAGCTGGCGCAACAGTTCGACGAGGTCCATCTGGATTTCTCGAAATAGATTCCGAAAAAAAATGGATGGATTTGCGCGACACCTTTGTGTTGCCGGCCCATTGTGAACAGGTGCAACTAGGCATTTGCTTGCTAATTGTAATACGGCATGGTTTATGTCACAATGGTTTGAAGACGGTTTGTAAGTGTTTGTGAACAGGTAATCTTCTATCCAAATCCCCGACAACCTCGATGGTGGTATGTTATACCTTCAACTCCTCGAGGTGCGAGAGTATACGATCAAAGCGATGTTCCAGGCATAGATGAAGAAAATATGCAAATAGAGGGATCGAAATTACAAGGAGTGGAGGCCACCGCAAGCTTGGAGCCTGCATCGGCTAACAATGATGGAAATACAGAAGTCGTAGAATTTTTTGAGAACGAGACAGACTCGTTATTTTGTGGTGACATGTCTATCGACCTTCCAGTGTATGCAGAGTTGTGTCAGGAGATTAACATGGGACCATAGAATACTTCATTCTTGGAGAATTGTATTACTCAATTCGTTGTTTAGATCTTCCATAAAGGTAGATAAGATATGCATTTTAAGAGGGATTTTTCAAAAATGATTTTATTAATGTGCTTTGTATAGTTTAAATTGATTATTCTAACATTATTTTTTATCTGTGCAGGTATCGACATTTTCAGGATGAGTCGAGGGATGAGCGATGAGGAGTTTCAGGAGATGATGGCACGTATGTCTCCAGATCAGCTCGCGAGATTCAGAGAGATAGCAGATCAGGAGCTGTCTCGTTCTTCGTCAGGGCGCTCTGCTAGATTAGCTTCGGCGTGATCAGATGCTTCAGCTTCGAGTAGACGATCTCGACGCTCGCGACTTGGGCCAGAGGGAGGGACTGCGACTGCAGGAGGATCAGGGGGGTGCTGCTGTGGAGACACGGACGCGGTGTCTCCGTCTCGTCGTTCAGCTGGAGCTTGGTCACCGCCAAGATTTGTCACACCTGTGGGGACGTCCACTCTAGTTACTCCGGCTTTTGCGCAGCCGTCGGCAGATGTCACGCCTTTTGGTGGCACTCCTTTTGGTGGCACCCCCTCTGGTGGCACTCCTTTTGGTGGCACACCCTCTGGCGGCACCCCCTCTGGTGGCACTCCTTTTGGTGGCACACCCTCTGGCGGCACCCCTTTGTGTGGCACTCCGGGAGAGGGTACCCCCGTCGGTACACCGGATGTTCAGGGGTCTCCTGGATATGCCCAGGAGCGTGGACGGAGATGGGAGAGGGCCCATACAAGGCACACTCCTAGGGATTATGGATACCTAGTGGATGGCAGGTCAGAAACCATCATCATGAATGATGAGGGGAGGAGGGTGATGGCTCGCATGAGGGAGTTGTGCCAACAAGTTTTTTTGCACAACGTCCTGGATCATTGGAGAAACATACCGGAGGGGAGCAAGGAGTACATAGTAGCATCCTTGCACGAGGAGTTCCCGGTGCCAGCCGCAGTGGATAGATTCTCTACGGGCTGGATGATGGATTGCATGCGTGCATACATGTCACATAGACGATCCCACGCACACAAGGCAATCAAGAGTGGGGCTCCAAAGCCCGAGTGGTTAGATGCAGACGACTGGTACCGACTGAGGGAGGAGGCTACAAATTCGCCAGGACGTTGAAGTCAGCAGCGGGAGGCGGCGAGGGCACGAATCGAGGCCGGATCGGTACATCATCTTGGGAGTGGCGGCCACAGGACATATTTGGAGGACTTTGTAAGATTCTCTTTTGTTTTGCTTATTTGTTTTTTTGAGATATTCTTTGTACTGACAATCATGTTTCTAACAGTTAGCATTTTGTTTTCCTTGCAGCACTCCATTACAAATCGCGATCCGCAAGGCTTTGAGACTCGATATGCGGAGAGGCACGGTCTCAGATCATTGATCGACCGATTGTATAGACGCGGCGGCCCAGTAAGTCACTCATCTTTCTTGTCCGTAGTTACCATGAGATATTTGAATGCATTATTGTATGGTGGATTGATATGTTGTTTCTTTTTCTGCAGAATCCGTTTGATGCTCCTTTACAGTGGGAAGAGCTTTCGGGGGACGACGATTTGTAGCTCGCCCTTGGATCCTTAGAGCTCACATACCTTTAGTTTTTAGTCGCCCGATCTATGTAGACATTTTCTATGTATTAGTGATATTGTTTTATGATTGTACCAATCGCATTTTATGCGATATCATGTATTTATTTCATCCATCAGTTTTATGATTTCAGTATACATTCTTTTTGTTTGCAAACGCTTTGTATGAAGCAGTGCAGAAACTATTTTGTATGGCTCTCATACAGCACACAGTGCTATATGTGGCAGGGCAGCTGCTATTTGCGTCGCAAATTTACTGCACGCGTCGCTATTGCCGTCGCTATCAGCGTCGCAAATTCTCTGTAATCGTCGCTATATGCGTCGCAAATTGCGACGCATATAGCGACGGTTATAGCGACGATTCTATGGCGTCGTCAATAACGACGCTTTTTGCGACGACGGGGGCAAATTTTGTTGTTTGTATTTTCGTCGCTTTAAACGTCGCTATAAGGTCTATATCTTGTAGTGGCACACATGTGCATGTGCGTGTGTGCGTGCACACGCTATCAAAGGGTTTGCAATTCATGATATAAAACATGGAGTTCTTATGATTGCAGATGAACTTCATTAGGACACGCATGAGACACTTTCATGCATCATTCAGTTATTATACCCCTACATTAGTCTTATATGTCATTTAAGTTCATAAGTTCCTTTGTAACTTGGCATGTAATTTTTAGTTTATATAATGCAAATTGATAAAAATAAAGTCTATGAGGCCCTTCAGCTTGGACTACACGTGTTCTTTGATAGTTTACAGGTTATATCACATTGGTTTATGAAGTTCGTTAGCTTGGAAGATCCAACTTTTGTCAAGAGCACTCCAAAGTTGACTATGTCCACAAGTGACACGGAGTAATAGTTGCAAAGGACTTATATGACTTGTATATGATCAATATGAACTCTTTTTTGTGTGGAAGAAGAAGAGGAGTCCAGCCCGTGTTTTGCGGTGCATTTTTCGGGCCTGCACACATGTGGAAGATGGAGGGAGAGTTCAAGACTATGGTAGATGCTCCAAAGCATGCAAACACAAAGCAAACTAAAGATAAAGAGGAGATACAAACAAAGAAGGTAAGAGTCCTTTTTGCCCCATCCATTTGGTATCACGAAAATGAGTTGTATGACAGTCCATGAAAGGGAAAAACATAGATAAAGTATTCAGCCTGCTCTTATGAGCGTCTTCTTCCATTCTCTTACCATATTCATGTACCATTGAAGCCCTTCTTGTGCCCAAGTACTTGAGTGACTTTGGGGCAAGTCAAGAGGTGATTTTTGCCAATGTATGGGCTGAATAGGCTCTCCCAAAACTATCATAAATAGGGCAGCCATTAAAACTCATTCATTTTAAGGGGTTTCTTGAAATCTAATCACTTCCTTGTGTAGACAATGCTCCTGAAACAATAGGGCATTGGTTGGGATTGTAATGAGAGACTTTTCCATGAGTTTGTATACATTTATGAGTCAAGTTTGAGGGCTGGAAATTACTGTTTTAATGCAGGGATGAAGTACATTTGAGGTTCTATTGATGCATTTTTATCATCCTTTGGACTCTATGTCAGCTGTAATGAGTTCTATCTCTCTATACCTTGTATCTTGAAGTCTCAATACATGTATCTTCATGAAATGGAAGGCATTAGAGCTTGAATTTGTTGTAGGAAATGGAACAAAATCTGAAATAGATCTATGCATAAACCTCATGGTTATTGAGGTAATCGGATCCAAGTTTATTATGGTAAACTCGCATGACACGACTATGCAAGATATTGGTTACTCTCTATCTCATCTACTCTCTCCATAACCCGAGAATCCATCAAACCCCAATATTTTTCCTCTCTCCCCTTTGAATCTCTCACTCCTTTTCTACTCTAAACCCCAGTGGTAGACCTTCGACCCCCAACATGACGACAACGCACACGCATGCGCACATGTGCACATGCGCATGCACGCACACACACACACACACACACACACACACACACACACACACACACACACACACACACACACACACACACACACACACACACACACACACACACACACACAGAGTCTATTTTCTTTTTGTCTGCCCCAAATGTTTCTCCTTATTTCTATGGGGGGGGGGGGGTGGATATCTAAGTTTAGCGCACATCAAATTTAATGGGTGTGATAAATTTTGCATTATATATTGCACAAAACTATCCCTTTTATTCATGTTTGATTACCAAATATAACGGTATATTTCTCGTTTATGGTCACATGATCTTAGATGGATGATTCAATCGGTTGTTAAATGTGTCTACCTTTGTGCATCAACCTTTTCATCTTTTCTTTAGTTCTCTTGTAGTATAATTGACTTTAAAGTATTTTTATACACTTAGATTTTTCCCTCTCTTGATGTATCCCTCATACATCTCTCTCTCTCTCTCTCTCTCTCTCTCTCTCTCTCTCTCTCTCTCTCTCTCTCTCTCTCTCTCTCTCTCTCTCTCTCTCTCTCTCTCTCTCTCTCTCTCTCTCTCTCTCTCTCTCTCTCTCTCTCTCTCTCTCTCTCTCTCTCATAAACATTTTAACAAAAAACCAAGCTAGAAATGGTGAAGAAGCAAACATTAAAGGAAACAAAGCAATCATTAAACTCTCATTTTCTTTATCTTTCTCTCTTCTCCTTTTTGTTCTTGCACACTATTGACATTAATATTATTAAGCTAATAATATTGCAAAATAGTTTATATCGATATTTTTCCTTCTTCTCTTAAGCTCGCATGCACACGTACACTTTCTCACTAAAGTTGTAGCTCTCACAAGCCGAGAGAGTTGCATGCAAAATGAAGACAACCCTACATTGAAATTGTGTCTTCTTTGCTAGAGTTTGAAGAGGGAGTGTGTGGGGGACAAGCGAAAAACCAACGCAAAATGGAGGGAGGCACCATGCTCTTATCTCAATATTTTTTCCCATGTGTTCGTCCTCACTCTTGGTATGCTTTTAGTTGTAGACTTGTAGAGAAAGGGAGAGTTTCAACTCTAATATATGTTATAGTGTTGTTATACACATCAAAATATATGTTGTTACACAAGCATTGGTGTTAGTTTTGCATCATTCCCTACACTCTATAAGTTTATTGATTATATGCAAACTATACATTAAAAAAATTGGACTAAAAAATGGGCCCTTAAAAATAATATAGTTTAAGAGGTGGGCCCTTTGGATTGTCCATAAGAAGGTACAATTCTTTATCCACCTACTAACATCCGAATTTAAATTAAATGGTACGAAGGAAGTTTCAAATCCAAGATTAGGGTACAATTACTAGTAGAAAGTATGTGGCTTCACAAAACTTATAAATTGCGTAGTCTTCTTATATATCCCAACTCCACATACTGTATTATCAATGATTGTAATTTTTAGATTTATGCTTAATAGAATACAAGTACTTTACAATATTCTACACTTATAATAGAATGCAAGTACTAATTTGCAAGATCCTTCACTTACCATAGAATGCAAGTACTCGGTAAAATTCTATGCTTATAATAGAATACAAGTACTTGTATTAACATAATATAAGTACTTTACAATATCCTATGTCCGCAATCTTCTAAAATTTTATTATTTTCCAACTTTTCATATGCTCTACACATTATTTGAAATATCTAAATATATTTATACATATTTTATTTTTTAAAAAGTACATGCACTCGAGGGTGCATTGATTAAAAAGAGATATCTTTGCTAATTTGTATTTTTTGAGTGTATATACATGTAATTTTAAATGGAGATAAAAATTATATGTGCTAATGTTCCCTAAGTGGGAGGGAAGGAATTCACCTCCTCTCCAAAATCAGCTAATAGACTACTTGTGTATTCTTGCAATGCACAATGATTTTTTTTAAACATGTGTATATATATATATATATATATATATATATATTAAAAAGTACAATGCATACACGCACACCCATGTGTTGGAAAAGGAGGGGAGAAAAAGAGAGGGGAGATTCCCATCTGAGGTTAGCTGAGTCTCAGATTGGTGCATTGATGCACATATATTAAATTTTTAAGACATTACTTGAAATCATGCATGACAAGCCTTTTTTTTAAAGTTACTATTTTTATGATTAAACTTAAAAGTTAGGGTTTTATGATAGATGTAGTTTACTTTTGGTTTTATTGTTTCATTTCTCAAACTCTCTCTTCATCTCTTCTTCACATCCAGCACATCCCTCCTATATGTTGCAATGGATGCTCACATGCACTTCAACGAGCAGATCCACGACTTACGGCTCACTAGCCAATGTGATGAGAACTTTGAGGTCTTCTCGAACATCTTCAAGTTGGAGCATATCCTATTAGTGCTAGATCTTAAACTCCAAATCATGGAAGACTTTGTGAGCACCTTTGCTACTCACTTATACTCTATTGATGAATCATATCTATCCTGGGTACCTTTGGACCAACTACTTGACACGTAATGTGGGAAGAACCAACAAAAAGTGGTTAACATGTGCTTAGCCCATGTGGCTCCATGGCATAGAGCATGCACTATACCTAAGGGAAGTGCTCTAACTACATCACCCTTTGAGCTCATGGAGTGCGATGCTGCCTTGGAAATATACCTGCTTGCCTTGGACATACCCATAGAGAAGAAGTGTGATATAGATGCAAGTTTAGCAGTTTTGCTATTGCTTATAAGGAAGAAGAGCTTATCAAAGAGTCCATTGGCCTTGAAAAGGATCACTGTATAGTAACAAAGCAAGGCTTGGCTCTCACAATGCCATCATTTTCAGAATAGTTAATGCTAGATAAATCCAATACTTGACACTTAGAGAGATAGAGGGCATTCAATACTTGGTACTCTTTGATGTGCTTGAGTATTTGGAGATGAAGAACGATGAGTTTTTCTCAAATCTCATTAGAGATTTGATGGATAACATAATTGACTATGACTATGTGAATGTGCATTTAGCAATGGCAGAGGATGGAAGGTATGATGGCACAAGTGTAGACACAATGAGTGCTATCATTGCTACCCCTAGGAGGCCATTATTCTAGAGCTGAGGATGATTATAACATTTATGAAGCCAATTGTGAAGCTTTATAGCATAGTCTCTTTGGACCAAGGGCTAAGATTTCAATAATGAGGGAGTTTTTTTATCCCTCTACTCAAAAGGGTGCTTCATTAATAAATGATGAGTTGAAGATGTAGGATGAGCTAGAGAAAGTAAGTTTTCCAAGTTCAATTACCAAAAAAATGGTCTCAGACACCAAACTTTGGACTAGGTTTATACATCTCATACTTTTCAATAATATTTCATTGGTGGCATCCTTCGGATTGAATGCACCCTTTAGTCTAGTTTTGTTGCATTTTGATAACTCTAGGTTAGTTAGTAATCATCTTTTTGGTTGGAAATTTTGATCCAGGACAAACTTTACATTGACAAGTTTGCATTGTGTCAAGGAGGATCAAGGCAGCAGATCGATGCAAGGACTCATCCTTGAAGCAGTACATCAGCCACCTTACTACTAATGTGGTTGTCTCTAACACAAGAAGTGCTTAGTTGGAGGGGACAAGATAATAATGAAAATTTGAGTGTTGAGAAAATTTTTATTGTTCTCCATTATATCTAAACCCACTAGTGTGGAGAAGGTGATTCTTGTGAAGTGCAAAAAGCTTATGCACTTTTTCGATGAAGTGCATGGTGGATAAATGTATATGATCACTACTGCAGTGAGATTGATAAGGTGTCTGATCCAATTCTCTTGCAAGAAGAGTTGAAGGGCAAGTGCCTTGTATTTGAAACAAAGAGACCACTCTTGGTTGCATCTAAAGGCCCCTCATCACTAAAAGCAAAGAAACATTGAGTTTCTTCACTTAAGGTGTGTATAAATGTCTTTCATATTAGTCACTCTTGGTTAAGCTTGTTATATCTTATTTGATTTTGATACAAACTACTTTGCTCTATTTGAATAATTATACTAAATATATGTGTAGTGCACATCCATGTGATAATAATGCAACGTAGTAATATGTATTTATATGCAATAGTGTGTGGTACATTTTTATACAATAGCATAATGCAACTCCATTACATAAACACTTGGTACATTTAAATTGCATGATCGAGAATCAATTAGGTAGATGCATGTTTTGTCTACCTGATAACGTAACCTTAATTTGATCATATGTAATTCATACTAGTATGACAATGTGTGGTTACACCTAATGCGATTGTGCATAATTTGTGTTAGTACAAGAACATGTGGTAAATGGATGCATTAAAGTATACTTGTTTTAAATGTCTATGCGTTGTCATGCCGCTACACGAACACGGTGTGAAAAACCTTTGAGTGCATCATCATCCAGCTTTCTTATTAATCTAGAGAGTCAATGCCATATTAGTCATTAGTGTTAGTGTCCATAGTATGGATAGTTCCAAAATATGGGATTTTTGGACAAGTTTAGCCTATTTTTCATATTTTGGACATGATTTCTTATAAATATCCTAAAAATGTATATAAAACTTCTAGAATAGGGTGACATGCTAAAAACAAGTGGCTTTTCAACTAGTTTGGGGGATCTCATGCAAAAAGAGAGGCTTCCAAATTTGCATGACGCGCGATCACAATTTTTAGGCAGCATAAAATACTTCGGAACGGGGAGAATAAGAAGAAGAAATTTGGGGGAATTCTAATCAAGTGTCCTAAGGTTTTACCCCCTTTCGGAGATAATCAAGTTTGTCGTTTGAGTATCAAAGAGGAAGCTAATGTTTGCTGCACATTTTTTATCTACCAAGGAGCTCTAAGAGATCTAAATCTTGGAGATTGCTTCCGAGTAGTCCTAGACAAGGATTTTGTTGATCTTCTTCTCAGGTTCTATCAATACATAGTACTTTGAATCATTGAGCTTTGTCTTTATATTGTGTAATGGCTTTGGTAGATTTGAATCCCTTACTTATTCTTTTTCTTCTCTTCTATCTCCTATTCTCTACTTCCTTCTCTCTTTGATCCCTAGTGGATATGACATTTCGACTAAAACTCCTTTAACATTAGTGAACCCAATGTGAAAGGTCATTGGAAGGAAAGACATGATGGGAGAACCTTCAAGCATGATTTATAGTGATGTTTTGCAGTAGTTAGTGTAGAATATGAACATGCTTATGTAGGTGCAACAACAAAAATAGGTGATGCATGCTTCTGCTCAAACATAAACTATTGTGATGAATGCTTTGTAGGGTAGTGGAGCGTGAGATGAAGTTGTTTAATGGAAGGAATATATCTACATATTTTCATACCTATGCTCAAAAGATGGAGTTATTTGGGATGGCTCAACTTGCATGGAGCCAATATTTTGTACAGGTCACTGTACATGAATTGAAAGCCCAAGTTATTGAATTATACATACATGATGCTAACTAGGTAGCTTTCAAGAAGACACTTTACGAAGAATTTTACATTGAACACTTTCCATGAGTGGGTTCTAAAACCCAATAAGGGTATTGTGGCTACAGAGTTATTAAGAGAATTTGAAAGTTGGTTTGAGCAATTAGATCTTGTAGGACATCAAGCTCTTGCAAGTCAGAAAATTGAGTTGTTTCTACAAGCAGCAAATCTTGAGCTTCAAGAGAAGCTTGATGATTTGTTAGAGGATTGGACTATAGAGACATGGCTTAAAATAGAGTGGAGACATGTTAAGGAAGCTCTTATGCAGTTTTGAAAAAGCATAGAAGAAGAGAAAGATTGCATGTATCTAGCTTGCCCATTGTTATAGGAAAAATAGTTGATGTATCCACCCAGTAAGCCACCCACTTCTGTGGCTAACCCTATAGCTGCATCTATTGTTCCCACTTTTAGGGAAGATGTATTAGATGAATTGGTTAAAGGCATGCGGGATCTTCAATTGAAGGTCGCAAAATTGGATGAGAAAGGACAAGAGGAAAGGGGACGGGCATCAGCCCCTAAACTAAGGAAAAGATGTATGTGGTGTGATAGGTGTAGCGTGAAAGGAAGGATTGTGCTGCTTATCGAGAGGCCTTGGCATGACAGCTCATCTTTTGGAAAGATGGCAAGATTCATGCACAAGAAACAAAATTTCCTCTTGCTTTGAATTTTGGAAAATGAGGTATGCAAAAGTTGTTGGAAGATGGCTGTCCAAAATGCTTGTGCGATTGTACATGCTTCTACTTTTAGCCTACAATTGGATAGAATGCCTAGCTAAGTGATGGTTGGTCCGAAGGCTACAATATGGACATATGCTTTGCATGCAGCTAAAAAGAGAAAAGTTCTTGATAGTAAAATGTCTCATGCACGGCAAGACATTCGTGACATAACTAGTTGGGAATCATCGATAGATGCATATTCTGTGGATGCATATTTAGCAAAAGTATAAAACACAAATATACTTGTGGAAGAGAAAAGTTTGCATCATATACTAGAGGCTATTGAATCTCCATATACAGGCTATCAATGCACCCATTAACAAATACATAACAACATGCCTGCTCTTTCAAAGTCCAATTTCTTGTGGAAGAGAGATGACCCTAGAGTGGATACTTGGTGTGGTGTTAGAGTTGTGCAAATGCTAATTATTTTGATCTATGATCCAGGGGGATACCATCTTATGTGCATGATGAGTGGCAAGTTGATGCTATGGGTGTTTGACCCGGGTGGTGCATTGATGGCACATATCGGAGGATGTAGAGATTCAAAGGGGATGGATGTCATGCCGCTATGTAGACATTATGTGAAAAACCTTGGAGTGCATCATCATCTGAGTTTCTTATTGATCTAGAGAGTTAATGTCATATTAGTCATTAGTGTTAGAGAGTCAATGTCATATTAATCATTAGTGTTAGTGTCCATAGTATAGATAGTTCCAAAATACGAGATTTTTAGACAAGTTTAGCCTATTTTTGATATGTGGATATTATTTCTTGTAACTATCTTAAAAAGACATAGAAAACTTCTAGAATAGGGTGACATACAAAAAGCAAGTGGCTTTCTAGCCAGCTTTGCCTGATCTCATGCAAAAAGAAGGAGCTTTTGAATTCACATGGTGTGCGATCACAGTTTTCAGACAATAAGCAACACTCTGAATGGGAAGAAGAAAAGGGAACAATCTAGGGGAATTTTTAGTAAGTATCCTAGAGTTTTACTCCCCTTTTGGAGCCAATAGAACCATTAGATTTTCCATTTGAGCAGTAGAGAAGAAGCTAGTGTTTGGTGCACGTTTTTGGTCTACCAAGGAGCTCCAGAAGATCTAAAGCTTGGAGATTGCTTCCAAGTAGTCCCACACAAAGATTTTGTTTATCTTCTCAAGGTCTATCAATACATAGTGCTTTGAATCATTGAGCTTTGTCTTTATCTTGTATACCTCTTGTCTATTCTTTTTCTTCTCTTTTATCTCTTATTCCCTGCTTCCTTCTCTCTCTTCACTGGTGGAAATGACCTTTTGGATAAAACCTCTCTGATAGCATAACAATTAAATAAATACAACAATTACATTTGCTCAAAATAAAGGTAATAAATACACAAATAAGTGAGAAATATATATGAATATATAATTCATTGCAAAGAATATTATATAAAGTAGTAGCTTTCAAGATTTTCTCAACATGGTGATATACAACAAATCTCATGTTCAAGTACCATGAGATTGGGGCCCCTTGTATTGAAAAAGGAAAATAATGAAGTCTATATGCTTGTTTGTCACAATCACTCGCTTTGCATGAATGGTTTCTAGATGTGTGCCATTGAAGAGGTTGATCATATATGCCTCTCCTACCATCTAGAAGGCTTGCATTTCTACAATAGTCCACTTCAATGGTATTGGACCATCTCACTCAGTTCCAAAAATTTCCCAAGATTTTCTTTCACAAAAATCCTATAGGATCTCTTGAATAACCTATTGGAATGGTGCCTCCGATATTGGGAGCACATACCCACATTATATTCACTTGATCTCTCATAGGGATACAATACTAAGTCTCCATCTTCTCTTCTTCTTTTGTGGGGTTCTACTTGAAGTCTTAGAGGTGTTGCACCTGCTATAGCTAATGCCCCAAGGGGCACTATGCACAAGGTCTTAATGGGATTGCAAAATAGTTGATTACCAATGAAATTTCAAAAGAACTGGCCTTAAGCTAACACTTAATCACATCCTTCAAGAAGAACAAAATTCCCATGACACCACAAGAACTTACTGAGCTCCAATGATTAGTTGAATATCTCAGTCCAATGATCAGTTGAATATCTTACGCAAGTGGTATACTCTACACATTCAATGGGAACAAGAGGATTATCAAATCATGACCAATGTGGAGCAACAACGTGCCATCAAGGCTTCCAAGTATGACCAAACATATGTGGCCCCAAGTTTATTTAGGATATTAGCAATGATAAGAAAATGACCATTAGAAGAAATATGTGAGGTGCCCGCCCATCGGTGTTCTAGGCACCCTTTTAGCGGTCTATCGAGAAACAAATCTAAGTGTCACTGCCCAGCACTCCCAGGGAATTTTCCGAGTTTTGTTGCCTACGTTTTCTCGAATCCGCCTCGCAACGGAATGTTCATGACCGAACCCACTAGGATGGACCTGAAATTTGGGTTCCTAACTGTCAAGGTCTCCTATTAGCATTCTAGCATCGGGTTTTGGACATCCTACTTTACGCAGAGATAACCAATCCAAAGCAGACCCATGACGCACTTGGTTCAAAGAGAATGGGAAACGAGAGGGATGCATTGCTCAACCTCTCTGCCCATAGGGCATAGTCCCATTCCGGTCCCCTAAAACAGCATGAATCGGGTTCTAACCTAACAATACTTAAGGGTCGAATGATGATAAAAACTTGTGAGAAACCTCCCAGTTCTCTGGGACCACCCTGCCATAGGATGGACCCGTCAGGGGGCTCCGCCCACCCACTTCCCTTAATAGCTTTAGTTTTCTAATTAGGTCCTACCACATTTATGTGTGACACTTAAAGTCAGCTTCATTAATTAAGCCTTTTAGGGAACTGAGTTCATTCATATAACTTATAGCACATACACAAAAACAGAGCAAAGCAATCTATTGACAAACAAGTTCAAAAAAGTTCCTTAATTTATATTCAAGTTAATATTTGTCTCTCGCCCATACAGGAGAAATTATGTATCACTTCTGTCCAATAGAAGTATCCCTTCTGCCTTGTAGAAGTAATTGGTCCAATTCACATGGCACCACAAACTCAATCCTTTATCTAGAATAGGATCTCCCAACATGCCCAGATGTTGGGGGCCATGGAGGTCTTCAACTCCATTCTAGACCTAGCAAGGGGTGTCCAGAGCTCCAACTGACCCACAAACTATCTCGGAGCGAAACATCATTCCCGTGGTTGGCCTTTTCACCACTCGACCTTCGGCCCATGAATCGAGCAGTGCCCTCTCGGGTTAATAAGCGGTGCGATCATGGAGGTGATCCACCCGTGCAATATATCCTTCCTTAATTAAATCCTTTAAGAATCAAGCACAAACAAGGCATTCAGCCCTAATATCATTTTCCAAGAAAAAATTCATTTATTCCCATGGCGACTTGCCATGCATTTACCATAAATCACAAGCACTCGGAATAATCATCCAAACAACAACTAACAACCAGTTGAATGTAAAAGCATTTAAGATATTATTCGATCAATCAACAAAACCAATTGCATTCTTTCCTACCAATGTAAGAATAGATGATATAACATTTCCATCGTATATTTGCTCTCCCCCTTGGGATCTAAGAGCAATACTATGCAAACATGTTCTTAACACTTCCTTCCTTCGGCTAGGGAATATGTTAAGGGTTCAAACACTATTCAGGATGTAAGTTCTATAGGTCACTTACCTTGATTGATAACTCAACCCTGGATTTGGATTGGAAAAAGTCATCATTATCGGACGGATCTCAAGATATCTTAGTTTTAAACCTTATGATTAATTTTTTGTACTAGCTCTTAGTCAAGTCATGAGGCAACTAGAAAATTATCCTCATATATGAAATATGTTATAGGCATAACGTAAAAATAATTGATAAGATAAGTGCGGGATGATCTCAAGTAATTAGACTCCAACATGCCTTGCATTGAACTAGAATCTAGTTTTTCTTAATATTTGGGTGCTTAGGCTAAGTACTTTTGAAGTATCTAAACTTTAAACTAGTATTTCTCTATTCATGATTCTTAATGTCATATTCTTTTAGCAATTATGCTATTTATAACCCTTGGCTATACTTTAATCTAGCACTTGTATGCCCGATCTTTTAATGTCGTTCTTTTGACGACTATGCCATTCATAACGCTTGACTAATTCTTCCTTGTAATTGCTCTACTAGCAAATAAGTCATATGTAACTAGGTGCAATTATCTTCCCTTGATATATACACTTCACAAACTCCATCTTCCGAGTAGGTGAGATGAAATTTGTCATTTCCCATGACCTATACTCGTGCATCGTAGTATGAGGCCTAACGTATCTCATACAAGAATCAAAGCAAGCATCTTTCAATTTGAAAATACATTACTTAAAACCGGAATCGCAGTTGGATTGACAGTGATGCCTTTGCCCGAAGCCTTGTTGCTAGTTGTGGGATTGTCATGCGCACGCGACATTCTTCGCTTGGAGGCCATCGTCTGCAAGTAGACTCAAGAAATTAAGAAGGTGGAATAGATTCAAGATGGGAGAGCGTAAGAAAGATGGTTAAGTCGAGGATCGAGATAGAGGGAATTGAGCAAATTCTCTTTCTTGCAGCCTCTCGGGGTGACTCTTCGCTCTCTCTCTCTCTCAAGCCCTCACTCACAATCTCTTGGAGGGGTATACTCTCTCTCTCCCTCTCTCTTGCAGCCTTTCAGGGTCCCCTTATGCTTCCTTATGCCTCTCCCATGCCTCATATTTATAATGAATTAGAGAAGAGGGCTTGTGGTTGAGAAGTAGAGCTCTTTGTGGAGGGGGATCATGGAAAGATTAGTGATCTGATGCTCAGATCATAAATCTGATGGTTCCATTGGCTCCGAAAGGGGGGTAAAACCCCAAGATACTTGCTTAGAAAGCTCTCAGTTCACTCCTTCTTCTTTTCTCTGTTCGAAGTGCTGTCCACTGCCTGTGTACTGCAATCGCGGCGTGCGCGATTTCGCAAATCCTCTCTTTCTTTTTTTATTTTTATAAAATCTCCAAACTAACTAAAATATCACTTTTTTTTCCTTTTAAATGACATCCGGTTCTAAAAATCTCCATATCTTTTTTTAAGGATAATATCTAAAATATCTAAAATATACTAGCATTGCCCAAAATCTAATGTTTTTGGACCTTCCAAACTACACACATGAACTTGGTGATTCATATAACTCATAAGTCTCGTTCACGTTGTAATTTACCTGAAGGGTGGCTACTGTCCTTGCCAATCCGAGAAAAATATCGAATTTACGACTCTCAATTTTTCTAAATAAAATATTTTAAATTAAATAAAAATTATTAATAATTAATGCTAGTTATTTTTTACCTTAGTTAGTAATCTTACTAACTTATTAATGAACTAACTTTCAAACTAACCAACTAACTTTTTTTGTTCGGAAATATTACAAAATATCATGTTATATCCATACTTGGATAGGATCCTAATAGAGGAAGAACTCCACATTACAAACCAAATCAACTCAAGTGAGCTCTTGATTGGCATATTGACTTATATCACACGTGTGGGCATTCATCCACAGGGTATGGATTGTCATGCGTCATTAAAGGATAACCCAACCTTTTACAACTAGCCCTTGAAACAATGAGGCACACCAAGGATGCACCGATGAAGGCCCTTATACCTTTACTTCCACAATCCTAGGAAGGATTTTCATCATTTCCACAGGGAAGGGGGTAAAGTGGAAGTTGAATGAAAAATCGAAATCGGTGAATGAAAATCTAAATAAGAGTTAAACTTCAAAAGAAAAGGATGAATTGGATTTTCTTCTTCTTTTAGTAAAAATTATCCATGAAGTCCTTATGTGGAATGTATGGATTGATTGATGTGGAAATTTCATTTCTTGGTTTATACAGTTTACCATTTGATAGTGCTTCTTTCTGGTCACTTTATCTTTTATGCAAGAAATGTCCTCAAAAAAGAACTCATTGTGGGCCGTTGTGTGGTGATAGGAACCCAAATGGCAAGGTAGTAAGATAAAACCAACAAGCTCTCATTCTTAGAGGAAGAACACAAAAAATAATGCTTAGCACTAAGACATACATCTTCAACCAGTTGAAATACTACAACATCCATAACCTGGAGGAGCTAGTGACATCAAAAGAGGAAGTCAAACAAATAATAGAACAATGCAATCTTGCTAAGTACATGAAGAAGGTGAGCCAAGACAGATAATAGAAAATGCACTAAAATTTTGAAAACTTTTGATGTCCAAAAAAACAATGGCACGATGAAAATCAGACAGGGAGATGCCAGTAGGAGGGTGGAAGTTAGGACTTAGCCCGAAGGTCGTGGATAATGCCTTGGGATTAGTAGACAAGCCAGAAAAGAGGCCGAAGAAAGATGCCTATGGGATGTTAGGAATGGATAAGAAGAAAGTTTATACAAATGAAATAATTTTTCCAAGTCCACCATCAGACTATTGCAAGCAATGATGGTTCACACTCTCTTCTCGAGTCAAAGATATAATGCCCTTATGAACAGAATAGGTATACCCTTACTTGAAACCCTTGTAGCAAATGCACTGCATGAGGTGAACTAGAATGCTTATGTCCAAAAAACAATCCAAGCATGAGCAAAAGGTGCTAGCAAAAGCTCTAAGGGCAACAATAGGAGGGTCTCCAACTGCAACATCAGAATTAGAGAGGAAAAAACATGCAACCAAGGCATCGATTGTAGGGTTTAGAGGGGCGCTAGCAACCATAATATAGGAAGCTGTGGGGGAGATGAAAAGAGAAGTAGTGGAGGAGGCCCCTGAATGATTATCGGCCCAAGAAGAGCATCGCTCTCCTAGTTCATTCTCAGTAGGGAATTTGGGGGAAGAAGAATTCAATAGAGTTTATCAGGAGGAGGAAGAACAAGCTATTAAGAAGAGAGAAGTTGACCGCCAAACTCAGGGGAAAGAAACTTCAAGGGTGAGAGGATAGTTACTGAACAAGGGGAGCAGGGTTTTGCACCATCAAGCCAAGGAGAAAGAAGAAGAACCGTGTTAAGAGTCCGAAGCAAAAAGACGGGAGTGAAAGCAGAAGGGGGTAGAGACCTAGAAGTCACCCAAGGAGAATCAAGGAGACTACAAGAAGAATGTAAAAAGAAATGGGAGGAAGAAGATGAGTGCTTGTAGAGAACAAAAGAGGAGTCAAAAATATCTAAAGGAGAACATAAGAGAAACAAGAGGAAGAGGAAGAAAGGTTGAGAAGAGAGGAGGATAAGCAGATGGCTCCTGCTATTAGAAGATAAGTAGAGCAACCCTCCTGATTTGAAGAGCTAGCCATGGAGAGCCTAAAACATGGAGATGTGCCCAGCATAAGTGCTGTCGTAGAAGAGGCAGAACAAGGGCTTGTGGTAGTTGGCACACCCCCACCAGTCGTGGTCACTACAACCACTTCAATGCAAGGAACCATAGAAGGGGTAGTCAATGAAAGTAGTGTCATGGCTTGGGTGCAGTATCTCATAAGAAAAGTGCAAGAGCTTGCACCTACACCAAGCGAAGGAGCTCCACTCACAGGAACCAAAAGACCAACAAAGTAGCAACCTAATGCAGAATCATGCCAAGGCCCAAAGGTAACCCTTGAAGTATCTACTACTGCGGTGGCTTAAGCAATGTGCAACACAGAAGAGTATGATGAACTAATGAAAGTACTTCAGAGTCAACATGACAAGATGAATTAAGAAAGAAAGGTTGTGCTTGCCGAGCTAGACAAAGAAAGGAATGCCTTTGCAAACTATAGAAAAAACAAGGCAAATGACCATAATACCCAGAAAAGTTATGGCATTAAAAGAGGCCTTTAAGGCAAGACAAGGTGAATAGAGCATGTGAGACCTTTTTGATGAAGAAAGGGAGAGCCACATTGCTCTAGAGACACAATGTACTCTTGTATCTTAGGACAAGAGATGCCTTGAGGAAGAGGTCATTAGCTTGAAGCAACAAAGAGAATAGCTATCCAAAGAACTACAAGAGGCAAAGGCACAAGGTGAGCAAGAAGCAAGGAGAAACATGGTAGAGTTTCAAAACAAGTTGCAAGCAATACTTTCCAATTATTAGAAATGGCTAAAACAACAAGTAGAGTGCTAGAACCGACAAAAGGAACTAATGAGTGCATTATGGCGAGAGCAAGAGCAAGTAATCACTACCCTCACACAATACTTGAACCAAGGATTGGAGAAAATGAAAGGGAAGGCATAGGAATGGGAAACTACAAATGATGACATGATTAAAGATTTAGCTTACCACCTGGCACATTTAGAGAGCAAGTGCATTAGGGCGAAAAGAAAAGCTGAGGCTATGAATAGAGGGATGCTTGAGTAGCAAAAAGCCTTCTTGAACACGGTAGTAAATGTCACCCAAACATGAGAGGAAGAGACACTTGATGAACTCAAAAGGAAATTAGAGCTGGCAGGGAGATCACTTAAACATGGATGAGAGTAGATTTTATGACTGGGAAATGCAAAAAAAAGAGCCAAATGGCATTAATTTAACAAGGAAATCAAAGCTCGAAGGAAGAGGCGGATGAGGATTTGATAATTTTAAGCGGCCATGGAAGATGGGAATTCAAATCACTTTTGATGATGGACTTTGTAGTGGTTATGGATTTTAAATAAATTTTTAGGTGTTGAATCGAGCTTGAATAAGTTTTAGGCAGTTTGGGACTACAAGCCAGACAAGTAAATTTTTTCGATTTGTGAACAGCACGCGACGCAAAAGAAACCGAAGGCCGGGCACAAAAAGTGTGAATGAGACTTTAATGGCCAAGAGGTATGACGTTTGGGGCCTCAAAAGAGCTTTATTTTTTTCATGATGGGGGGGAAGGGGGGTCAAATTTTCAATGCAAGCGAGAAAAATAGTGCCATCATTTTGTGATGTGGAGGAGGGGTCATGGGCCGGAAACAACCACCCAATCCGATGATGCTAGCCTATTCCTTAAATTTTTTGCCCATCATCTCTCAATTCTATTAAAAAAATGGTGGCCTAAAGAGAAAGAACCAAAATCATTCTTTTTGTCTCCTCTCTCTCTCTCCTCTTGAAGGTGGCTCATGCGCAAATGAATGGGAAGAGATCTCGTTGGTTCAACTTGAACTAGATTGACATGAGATTATGCCAACATTGAGAAATGATGACCAGCGTAGTTTGAAGATCAATACGGGTCTGGCAGCTACCCAGAAATTTAAATCTTCAAATCCAAAACTCGAAAAATGGCGATAAGCCTCTTTTTAATGGAAATTTGAATTCTTTTTGACAATTCATGGTGCAAATCTTATTCATATTTTTGCAATGAAAATTTGTTTGATGCTTAGTTGCAATATGTTTGAGGGTTGTGTGTCATGAAATTCAAAATCCGTGTTCATAACCATGAGTTATTTGTTTTCAAAAACTTGAAATGCGTGTTTTAAAGGAAAAAATGGTGTTTTGTTATTTTTAAACAATCAAATTATGTTCATGTGGGATAAAATTAAATGTGAAGATGAATCAGAGTGTGGATTAATCTCATGACTTAGAAAAATAAAAAAACACATTAATTTTATTAAGAAAATAATAAAAAATACTCTAAAAATATAATTTTGGATAAAGAAAATAGAAAAAAAATAATATTTTCATCCAAAAAGTATGGAAAATTAGAAATATATTTATGCACAAATAACAAAGGTAAACCATGAGGCTTATCCTCATTTAACCCTTTTTTTATATATTAAACAACATATTTATTTCTTTTCACATAAGAAAAACACATAAAAAAAACTCTTTACACCTACCACCGCAAGAAAAATCATAAACGGTAGCAGGTAAGGGTTGTGGAAAGTTAAATATCATTAAAATGATGATTTTGTGCATATCTTGATATATAGGAATTGATTGTTATAAGCATGGTACAGATTATTTCAGTGTTGTCTTAGCAATGACGTAATATGCTAGAGTGAAATCATGAAAAGAATTGTTTGTGCACATCCACAATATTTGATCTATAAGTTTACATGTTTGTGCACTCTATGCCATTCACTTTGCATCCACATTTTCATACATGATATTAAGAGAATCATCTCCTAGATGCATAGCACTTGATTTCGAACAATTGATCCATGTCGAGTGCATGGTTTCCCAATGTAGGTTTAGTGTTATCATTTTCTTTGAGGGCTGATGTAGTAATGATTATATTATCTCTTGGAACGTTTCATTAAAAGAGTGGACTATTTTGCATATATGTTATTTATTAAAACGACACATCATCCTGGGGCCAATCCTAGGATGTAGAAGAGCCATGGTGGACCCACAACATTAAGCTGGGGGATGCTTCATTCATTTTTGTTACGAGGTACTATACACTATTATGTTTAGGTACTCTCTATGCTTGGAGTTAGGAAGGGCATTGCGTTGGACTATGAATTAGAGGTTATCTACAAACACATTCTTTGGTTAAATTAGCTCATAGTGTCTATGCACTCCTAGCTACGAGGCCATGGGGCTGTTTAGGTGACTTTACGAGGCCTTGGTTAGAGCCCAAGAGCCAGTGTCCGACCCATTTTTGGTCATGTTGATAAATGGTGTCTTTTTTGGGAAACTCTAATAAGTAGCAATTTTTTATATTCCTGGTTGAATAGGGACTAGTTAGTTAGTTTATGCCAAAGAGCATCGAGATAGATCCTTTATTTCCCGATAAAGACCTTCAAGTCGAGATCCATAAACAAGAAAGAGCCAGAAGGGCTAGACTGTAGATATAAATAATTAGGAGATATTCCCCTCAAGGTAACAACTCCATATTCTTATGAGGGGGAGATCTTAGTGACCCTAGTGCCACAAACAATTCATTAAGAGGAGGAGGAAGCCTGAGTGCTCCCATTCTCCGAGTAAGTCGACCCACTTCAAGTGGAGTTATAGTTGTATCATTGCAAACTCATATAACAAATCCTGTTGTCATTATGGTGCAACGTATTGCAATTCCTCCAGCTATATCAAATTTGCTAGCTTTAGGGTTTCCCCTACCCATCGTTAATGGATTAGTGGAGGAGGATGCAAAGATTCACATTAGTGAGTTCCAAAATCTCATGTTTAATTGTCAAAATTTAGGATGAAGGATATCTCTGATGTGTGGCTTAGCGGTACCATAACTATGGGAGCTTTCGCTCAACCCCCAAGACCCACGGACCGCTTATTGCTTCAAGCATTCCAAGCTTAGCACTAATGGCTACCTCTCACATAGCTGACTTGCCATCCATATCCATAGGTGTAGTGAGCTTACCTCCATGCCGATCGAGTTGCCTCCTCTCCTACGCACTCCAATAGCTCCACGATCCAAGTGCAAGCTTCAACAAGCTCCATCCTCAAGCTTCACGCTCCAAGTTCCATTGCCGCGAGTAAGAGAAGAGAAGAGAAGAGAAGAGAAGAGAAGAGAAGAGAAGAGAAGAGAAGATGGAGAGCTTCTCCTCCCCAGTACCTCACCCTCACACACTCACTCCCTCACACTCTCACACTCCCTCTCTCAGCCACAAGCTCAAGCAAGCAAGAAGAAGAAGAAGAAGATGAGAGCCACTTTTCGCCACACACAAGAATGAGCTTCTCATTCACTTTTCAACTTTATATACAAAACCCTAAATTCATTTTGGGTGGTCATCCCCTTATCCCCTTTTTTACATGGTCAGCCGTGGCCTAGACCCTTTTTTCCATTGTCCTCATATCTTTCTAGCTTCCCTCCTACCGCCTATCAACCTTTACAAATTACACGGGTGAGAGCCCGCAGGTGAGAGCCCAACGCTCTTTAAATTAAAATTTCATGATGCGCTTGCGCTCTTTTACAATAGTATTGACTTGCACTTCTCCTTGTGTGCCTTTTTCCCTTATTTAGGCCTTTTTCGCACTTCTTGTGTTTCCATATTTTTCTTGGTGCGCCTTCATCTTTCATTTACTTTTGCCCTAGCCTTTGTCTTGTGCTTTAGATTTTTCAGATTTTCCATCTTGTTCATTTGAGGGTTAAAATTACCCCCTCCTAGACGAGTGCCAGTCCCATGGCACTCACTGTCGAGGTAGCAGGCTTTGGCATGCACCGAAGACGTGGGTGGAAGGGACTGTTGTGGTTGGCCTTGGAGGAGTTTTGGTGGTGGTGCGAAGGAAGGTCATTGGCGCACGTTGTTGGCCTAGGTGGCTAGTGATAGGGGTGTTGAAGTGGGAATAGGGCTGGCATATGTTGGGAGTTGCACTCATGGGTTGCCACGTGTGTTGATGTTAGGGCGATTCTAGGATGGGCGACGACTCGTTGGTTGGATTGCACGATGATGAAGGATAAGAATTCAGAGTTGAGTGTTGATTAAGGGCTGACAATACTTTTGTTGGAGTCTGCAATACCTACAATTCAAAACCTTTCATATATGGTCTCTCCCTGGGTTAATGCTAGTCTTCTTATCGTGCAGCACAAGACATAGTGTGAGTAGTTTGGGAGACAAGTTGAGCTCTAAGAAATTTGAGAGTATTGTCCTGCACTTGAGGACCAAAACTATGTATATATTTTGGTGCATATATTTATGTGAGTGCTCGTGCATACTTAGATATTACGTAGTTAGAAGACCACGGGGTGTTTCCTCGTAGCAACGTGTGGATGAAGCAAAGTTGTCTGTGTTGAGGAGAATTACACATGAAAGTGTATGAGACATCCTTTGCATTGTGACAGCACGATGTAGCATAATTGAACACATTGACACCAAACTTTTGGTAGTAGCTGGTAGCTACTGGGCATGCTTGATGAGTACGGTGTACTTTTCATGGACATTAGTCCATTGCTTACCACGATCGATTGCAATGGTATTAAGGTAGAGTGCAAAAAGGAAGCGTGCAAATGGGTCAGGGTGACAGGTCTAACCATAGGTGAGACAAGCTCCCTAGGTATTATGTCTTGCCCTTGATGTGCCCTAAATAATTGTGGGGGATGTATAGAGGGCTAGGGAATTAGGGATGGAGCCAGCCAACCAAGGTCACTGGTCATGCCTAATTTGAGGACCCCGAGGTGTCGTGTTGTGATTGTGAGTGCTTTTCTTTTCTTTTGTTTTCTTTTTCTTCTTTCATTTTCTTTCCCACTTTTTTTAAAAAAGAATAACATGAGTATAACCATTTCAATACATTAAGGCTATCAACCTTTCAATTGGGTTGGGAAATGTCGAGATTCAAAGGCTGCAAGGCTAGATATTACAGTGACGATTGTGTCCTAGCCTCGTTGCTAGAGAAACAGTTGTTGAGATGGGGAGATACACTTGAGATTTCGCAACCCTCTTTGGAACATGCGATGTTGGTACATTTGAGATAACAGTTGCAGTGAGTGCCCGATGTAGAGTGTAACCCAGAAAAAGAAAGTGGTTATGATCATGCTTTGGGCCATGCGATGTGGGAAATGAGCAAGGGTTATTTTTTCTTTCGACAGTGAGGCTTTCGTCATGGCTCTTGTGAGATTGGTGGTCTTGCGGTGACTTGGGCGTTGAACACTTTTGTACAAAGACCTGTGTCTCCCTGCATCCACTTGACGCTTCATGAGAGTATATGTAAATTACATGTGTCAATTATGACGAACAGCTACAACACAAAAATATTACTTTATCAAAATCTTATGATGCTGACTACGATGCATATTCTGGTGCTTGTTAAAGATGGGGCATATATTAGTGGTAGGTAAGGGAAGTGTATACAAGTGGGGAGCCTGCCCCTTTAACCATTTAAAGACAAAAATTTATGGTAGGATGGCCTTTGTTAAGCAGCTTATACAACATAGGGGCTACTCTATTTGTACAAGGCAGGGTGGGTTCGGGTGGTCGGGTGACTAGGACTGTGCTGGTGAGGGGCTCCTGTGAGGTTGGGCGATGAAGATATCGGCTAGGACTCAAATGGTGTAGTCCCTGGCCGTAGCTGTTTCAAGCATGCTTTTAAACAATTCATCGAATTCCTGCTTGCTCAAGCTTCCCTCTCCTCTTTCGAGCACCTGGTGCTCAAGCGTCTGGTCTACGACTAGTGTTGCCACACCCCGTGTGCTCCCTTGAGCCCTTGTCCTCTTGGCTTGGGGAGTTTTTGGCCTGTGTCCTGGGCGGTGTTGTTTGGAGCCTCTTTTCAGCGCATACCTCTTAGGGTAGGCACGTAGCGTTCTGGCGAGGCGCTAGTGTCTTATGCTCCTTTTCGACAGTGGAGAGCTTCCTTGCAGGCCAGCTACACTATGAGGTCCATGACTGTGGAGAACCTATAAAATGCAAACCAAGGGTTAGGCCTTGAGGCAAGATAAAGCTATTCACATGGAAGGGATCATACACTGGGTTATCAAGCGCATATGATGAGGAGGAGTGAGGTGAGGCATGCAATGTTTGTTGTAGAGGGGTGGCCCAAGTGATGATATTCGTTCTACTTCGACTATGGAGCATATTCTAGCTATAGCAGATCTTTGCTGATACTACGTTGTGTGGACTAGTTTTCATGGAGTGGAGCAGGGCTCATCCCTAGAAGGATAGACCAGAAAGGGGAAAGGTGTAAAGAAGGGAACAGTGCCCCGCCTACGCCATCAGAGATGTTGGCCACGACTTCCTATGGTGGTAATGAGGATTGCATGCCCTCCACCTGGAGGCGGGAATGGTCACATGACTTCTAAATGTGTGGTGAGAAGAGAACTTGAGGAGCTCAGCCTGTCAAACCCAACTCTTTTCCCTGCACTTGACTATCATTGCTTATGTGTGTTGATATTATCTATACAGGGTCACAAAAATCATTGTTTATTTATGTCCATATTTACGAATCCATGTCACTTCGTGAGGATAAAAACCAATTGTAAAAATCAGGATTGTACTGGAGCATGACACACGCATCCAATACTCGTGGCAACTTACTCAATAACAATAGATATTTTGCAACATTTAGTAGCATGGTACCTTGTTCGAGTCTACTGGCAACATGTAACTCCTCCTCAGTGAGAATCTTATCAGCCAGAGAGTTCTCTTGGCTAGTTCTGGCCAAGTCCATACCCTGAACGACAGTTCGTAAAGGAAGTTGATGCCACATAGGTTGGGTCTCTTTGAGACCGCCATTTAGCCAATCGCTCCTCTAAGACCATCTCAGTTTGGCCATTGTAACGCGGTTTTCAAATCAACATTTTTCAAATTGACTTCCACCCTCCTCTGATTGTCGCTTTAGTTGCTCTATCTCTAATTGATTTGGTTGGCAGAGCACATAATTAAATGTTACAGTTAAGCATAGTTCGTCGACTTCCTCATCAGAGGTTAGTCGCATGCGTTCATGTAGGAGCCTGTCATAGTGCTCATTAAGATGTTCTTGCTCTTCCTAGGATAGGGAAAATGGCAAGTACCTCCCAAGCTACTTCTTGGGGAATGTGCCCATGTCCGCAAGGACATAGATACGTGTGAATACTTTGAGTTTAGCATCCAACTCATTTAAGCATTCTGTGACACTTCTATGTTCAACGAGGGCTTGCTTGGTTGCTATCTCATGTAAGGTTCTAGGAGTTTTCCTAGGCTTTAGCATAGCTGGGGGCTCAGGACTAGATGAGCAAGATTGGTCAACGCTAGGATTGCTTATGCTCTTGGGATTTCCATGGTTCTCCTGAGGCCTTGCTGCTATTGTATCAAGGTTCTCCTTAGATGTGACCGGTGTAGTCTTGTCATCCTATTGTGATAGTGTTGTGTCCACTCTTGATTGGTCAATGCTAGTTCCATTGTCGATGGATTGAGTGTTGCAAGCAACCCTTGATGGTAATGGCTCTTTCAAAACACACAAATGTGTCTAAGGTTTCACCGCTATTAGGAGAGACATCAATGGGTTCATTGGTGGATGGACTCGATGCTTTATTTCTTAGCTCTTCAGCGCTCTTGGTCTCAATGTTCTTGGGGTCCACAACCGCTTGCAACTGTCATTGTTGTTTTCATTGTTTTCTCTTCTCTAGGTGTATCCCTGGAAGACTTGGGACCTTAAACTAGGTCAGTTGTTGATGTGCTTGGTTGGGCCTCAAAATTCTCTTTTTCTAGTGTGTCCTCATGGGACATAGTTGCGGCCTGCTGAACAGCCCTACTAGGTTGTGAGGATACAACTGCCTCTCTTTTTGGAGATTCTAGCTCTTCAGCTAGTTCCCCTATGTTTAGATCCTCAAGCCTAAGCTTTAGGTGCTTTGGAAGTGATGAAGTTGTTAAGGATGTTGGTTGGGACACCTCCTCCACAGGTGAATGGCTAAGGACACGTTCCAAAAGAGGCATTGTCACGGCCAAGGGCTGTGACTACTGTGATCCCTGATTGGAAGTGGTAGTAGCTAGTTCAGTGGATTGGCTCTACTATTGGTGGATTGCGGTGTCAAGTCCTTAGGCCAATCAGAAGTGGTCGTGTCTTTTGTTGCCCTTTGAGCATTCACATGTGTAGATCGATCTAGTCACATTAGGTTGAACAGGCATATCCTTGGGCCGAGAGCTACAAGTACTGTCATGTCTCACCTCTTGGATATCTAGAAGCTTAGATGAAGATAGAGGTTGAGATTGAGCAGTTGCACTTGACAGTTGCTGTTGTGCTTCCTGTGTCCATTTAGAGAAAGAGGGTATAGGAGACTTGGGACTCCTAATTGGCTTTAACACTGACTGGAAGATTGCTCATGGCTATTAGATGGTTCTGCCATTTGCTTTGTTGAGCATTTAGCCTTGCCATGAGCAATGTTGTGCCTATGATGCTTGTTATCCACTTGGGAAATCAAAGGCTTCTTGGGCACTAGTGGCTTTTGGGTATCCTCAATGATTACATCTGATATCTTCTTGTCAAGCATGCTAGGCTAAGGATCTACCCTTTGATTAGTCCCATTTGGTTTCTTGATTTCGATCGTGAGGGGCTCAGTCATTCCAATGTTTTTGACTCGAGACTTGGTTTTTCGTTTAGACTTCTTCCTATGATTCTTTGCTCTTGATATGTCCTGGCCGATAGTGGAGGTTTAGCAGGGGGTTTTGGTACCCAAATCTATCAGTTACCTGCATAATACCCTTGTGCACGTAGCAGTGCTTTGGGTATCCATCGTGGCGTTGTGCTAACTCTCCATCGGTGCCTTCGTCCATAAGGCTTGGGCTTCTTTAGGGGTCTTCTACAATATTTCGAAGTCCAAAGCCCATCCTTGGCATTGTCTCCTGACCTTCTTATTTCAAGCATGGCCTCACTCATTGGTTCTCATTGTTCAGCCTATTCTTGTATCAACTCTTTCAACATGTCCTTGCTCTCATTACTAGGCTTGCCTGTTATGTCAGCACCTTCCTTGCCTTTCCCTCGAGGTTTGATGAGGTCACCCTTGCTAAAAGGTTGTGACTATCCTCACACCTGATAGTGTCAAGTGTATCCTCTGTGCTACGTAATCAACCTCACACTTTGTCGTCCTTTTGAAAGGTCATCCGAGGAGGGTTTCCTTTCCACAACTAGCGCTATTTGGAGGAACATGGAATAGGATAGGCAAGCTTTCTGTTTCAATTGTCACAAGGATTTTTCACTTCCCTATAAGTGCTTGTGGGTGTCCTCGGTAAGGACTAAGAGTTGCATTAGTCGATGTGAGCTTTGGCAAAAACCCTAATGCATCCGAATCACAAAGCAAATCCCTACACTACTCCAAGTCCAAAAACCAAAAACCTACTTGCTAAGGACATCAAATACCTCTTCAAACTCCCTCGCTTCCTACCTATCTACCTCAAGCACTGGTTTGGGAAAAACCCTACTTCAATGCTCGATTCGAAGTGTGCAAGCACTCAAGGCTTGAATCCATTGGTCCCGGCAATGGAACCAAAATGTGGGAGCTTTCGCTCAACCGCCAAGACCCACGGACCGCTTATTGCGTCAAGCGTTCCAAGTCGAGCACTAATGGCTACCTCTCACATAGCCGACGTGCCATCCATATCCATGGGTGTAGTGACCTTACCTCCATGTTGATCAAGTTACCTCCTCTCCCGTGCACTCCGGTAGCTCCATGATCCAAGTGAAAGCTTCAAGCAAGCTCCATCCTCAAGCTCCATGCTCCAAGCTCCATTGCCACGCGCAAGACAAGAGAAGAGAAGGGAAGAGAAGAAGAGAGGAGAAGATGGAGAGCTTCTCCTCCCCGGTCCCTCACCCTCACACACTCACTCCCTCACACTCTCACACTTCCTCTCTCAAGCACAAGCTCAAGCAAGCAAGAAGAAGAAGAAGAAGAAGAAGAAGAAGACGAGAGCCACTTTTGGTTGCACACAAGAATGAGCTTCTCATTCACTTTTCAACTTTATATACAAAACCCTAAATCCCTTTTGGGCGGTCATCCCCTTATCCCCTTTTTTACATGGCCGACCCTTTTTTCCATTGTCTTCATATCTTCCTAGCTTCCCTCCTACCGCCCATCTACCTTTACAAATTGCATAGGTGAGAGCCCAACGCTCTTTAAATTAAATCATGATGCGCTTGTGCTCTTTTACAAGAGTATTGACTTGCACTTTTCCTTCTGTGCCTTTTTCCCTTATTTAGGCCTTTTCGGCACTTCTTGTGTTTCCATATTTTTCTTGGTCGCCTTCATCTTTCATTTAATTTTCCCTTGGCCTTTGTCTTTTGCTTTAGATTTTCCAACTTTTCCACTTGTTTGTTTGAGGGTTAACAATAACCACGATCGATTTGTTCTTTGTAGCTTTTTGTAGGAAATTTTCCCCTGAGAGAGATGGTCAATATTGGCTATGTGTTTTAAATGTGACACGTTAAGAGCCCCATGAAAATGCCCGACCATATACCAAGAAGTTGAAAGAGGTCTTTTGCAAGTTTCAAACCTCTATCCCTATTTCACTTGCTACCCAATTGCAATACTTCTTGCATGGATTGTACTTCAATATCCAAGTCCAGTTTAGTAGTGTCCATCTAGCAGATATAGATACTACTATAACCCAAGTAGAGGAAGTAGAGTCCTGCTTACAAGTGGCCTACGCATTGAGGGAAAATCTATATTCAAGCCTTAGTCTTCGAAATACTTTGGGATTTGTTAGTGGTGATCAAGATGCAATTAGTGCCCATGTGACCAATCGAAATGGTAGCGGAAGCATTATGGAAGATGTGACTTTGTTGCCAACTCCTCTAAATGTTGTTAAGCTGGCAGCGAGCCAAAGAGCTCCTTTTCTAAACCAAGGGTAAGTCCAAGTAACAACCCTTTGCAATTTGTGCAACCTAGTGAGAGGGTAGCGCCTAAAGTCACTAGTTATGAGTCCTTTGCATCAAACATTGTAGATGAAGTAAAAGATATGATGAAATATTATACGGATGTGATCACTGAGAAATATCGCTAGATCATTGTGGGTGTTAGTTTCTTAAAGTGTTAGAAAAATTTGATGGATACTAGAAAGCTCGATGATGAGGTCCCATCACGATTTAGTTGTAAGTGGTGTGGTGGGCAGCATTTCCTTCATAATTGTCCTAATGTCAAATGTGATATTTGCCAAAAGTACAGTCATTTAGCCACTACCTATTGGCATAGGGTTAGTTCTTTCTAGCAAGGTAGTCAACAACCTTGGTCTGTGAATCATCATGCAAATAAAGAGAATATTAAAGGAGAGGGTCCTCAGTAGATTTTGCAAAAGGGGTAAAATCACACTCAAGGAAACACCCAATGGGATAAGTCTGGTTGAAACTTTGCCAATCAATGAGAGTTTATCCCCTAACAATGTTAGGGTAGTAACTAGGGGTTAGAAATTGAAAGACGCTCTGAAAGATAACCCTAGTACTAGCAAAGTTGACCCTAGACCTGGTATGAATAATAAGAAGGTGTTGGATGCCCAAGCAGGGCCTCTTAAAAATGAGGGTGTTTTAGAGGAGTCTGTGGTCAAACGGAAATGAAAAGCAAAAGAAAAGGAGGGTACTAAGATTATCAAAAAGCCAAAAGAATGGCTAGTATGGAAAGAGAAGAGAGTAGTGGATAACTTCTATGAGTTTGATCTAGCAAACACACTATGTGAAGTCAAATCGGATGTGAGCCTGCTACAATTGATTCAATTATCACTGAATGCTCATAAGGAGTTCAAGAAAATCCTACCACTAGGTTACCCTGTAGAATCTTTTGGTGTCCATCAAGTGGGTAGTGAATGGTGGGATCATGTGGAGAATCACTACCCTAGGGTATAGACATATATTGATGGAATCTTGATAGACAATGTATTGGGGGATCCTAGCTCATCCGTGAACATTGTGAGATGGATTTGTTGGATAGGCTGGGTCTACCAATCCAAAAGGATGTCATGATGGTTTTAAAAATGGCTGATGATAGCCTAAGACAATCGGGAGGAATGGTAATGCAAGTACATGTGACAGTTGCTAATATTGGTAGCATCCTTGACTTCCTTGTTATCTGATTTGCTAGGACACCAAGCTATAAGTTGTTGCTTGGACGTCCGTGGATATTACATCTTCATTGTTTGGTGGATATCCCAGCTGGTTGAGTGATTTTTTGTCATGGATTGAAGAGAATAATTTTGGATTTATACCCTAAGTGCCTGTTGAAAGGGCATTACCTCCACTATAGAATGGAGGCACTCGAGGGAACGTCAGTTGTTGGAACCTCAAGTTCCAGTGATTCTAAAGAGGGTTCTATGACTAAGGAGGTTTGCCAAGTATGTTTAAATGATCCAATGGAGGCAAAGGATAAGATTCGTGATGTTGATGTGGTAGATATGGATCTTGGGACTCCCAATGATCCCTACCCCATTAAACTTGGCATTATCTTATCTGTTGATGAGCGTGCAGATTATGTAGCACTCCTATAGGAGTCTAGGGATATATTTGCATGGAGTTATGATGAGGTGAAGGAGATTTCCCCTCTATTACTGTGCATATGATCCCATTGAAAGAAGGTAGTAAGCAAGTGAGTAAGAAGGTTAGGCCTATGGCTTTTGAGCTGAGAGAACCTCTTTTTAAAGAATTGATGCATCTAAGAAAGGTTGGTCAGATCTTTCCCATTGAACATACCGAATGGTGTTCATCGATAGTAATACGAAATAAAAGGAACAATCAAATCTGTTTGTGTGTCAATTTTAAGCCTATTGAACAAGCAAATGGTAAAGGGATATTATCCTCTACCCTTTATCAATCAGATTTTGGATTAGCTCTGGTAGAGAAAGAAATATACTCTTTCATGGACTGTTTCATGGGTTATAATCAAATGGTCATAGCTCAAGAGGATAAGTTAAAGATGAAGCTCATTACAATTTTTGGTACTTTTTAATACTATTTGATGGCTATAGGTCTATGTAATGCTCTTGGGTCTTGGCAGAGAACGACTGAGAAGATGTTCAATGATATATCCCCTAAAGAACTAAAGGTTTTCATAGATGATTTGGGGAGTAGCTACCATGACTCATCATAGACAATTGATTGTTCTACGTGCATGGTTTGCAGGATATCATGAGTATTGCATATCATTGAATCCTTGAAAGTGTGTATTCGAGGTGCCTTATGGGTTGCTATTGGGTCATGTTGTGAGTGTGGCTAGTATTGCCATTGATCCTGAAAAGGTGGTTATTGTGGCCCTAATCCCACCCACTTGCCCTAGGGAAGTTCATAGTTTTGTTTCATTCATGGGATATTATCACTAATTCATTAATTCATTGGTTGGATATTTGTTACCCTTGATGAATCATTTATCTCACATCCATGTTTTTGAATGGATAGAAGCATGCAAAGTGGCATTTGAAGATGTTAAAATGGAATTATCCAAAGTTCCAATTTTAAAAGCTCCAAAAAGAGGTGAGGTTTTCTATATATTCACGGTGGTGACAAGGCATAGTATTAGTTGTTGCATATCCCAAATTTGGGAGGCATATCTTTATCATCCTATTACATTTGCAAGCCAAAATTTAGGAATTTTAGAGCTTCATTATAGCTATTTGGAGAAGGTCTACTTGGCTATGGTATTCGCTTATTATTGAACAAGCTTCAACCCCTTGATCGCCTAGCCAAGTGGTTGATTTCTTTGTAGGAGTTTGATTATGAGATTAGGAGCAAGCCACCAAAGCTACAGGATATCTTAGAGTGCCTAGTAGATTTTGGTGAGCCTAAGGAAGAGTGGGGTAATACTAGTGACTAATGTGAGGATTCATGCAAATTTGATGCGGCCTATATTCAGTCATGGTATGCATCTATTACGCATTATCTATCAATAGGCAACCCGGTGGAAACTATTTCTAAATCTGAGAAGAGGAAGATTAAGTAGCAAGTACTTCACTTTTCAATAATAATGGGTATTTTATACAAAAAAGATATGGATGAGGTTTATCATCATTGTGTGGTGCCTGATGAGGTTTCCTTTATTCTAGAGAAATGTCATGATTCCCATGTGGAGGCCATTTACTTAGTTCGCTCACCACCCAAAAAGCTTTACATTCTAGCTATTGGTGGTTGATGATTTTTCAAGTTGCTTTTGCTTATGTTAAGTGCTGTGATATTTGTCAAACATGATGCCATAGAAAATCATAAGCAACCACTCAATCCTATTCTTGTGACTTTGCCCTTTGCGAAGTGGGGCATCGATTTTGTTGGACCTATGTATCCTTCATCTACTACACGGAAGCATTATGTCATTGTGGAAACAAACTATTTTACAAAATGGTCTGAAGCTTGAGCTACAATGAAGGACAATGCCAAAGAAACATCTAGTTTTATTATGAAACAAATAGTATGCCATTTTGGTCCACCTAAGAAACTGGTGTCTGACCAAGGGACACATTTTCTGAACAAGATCATAGAAGCCTTGATTGAAGCTTTGAAAATTAAACATAATAAAACCACACTGTATAATCCCCAAGAAAATGGACAAGTAGAGAGTATCAATAAGCAACTTGTAGGGATTCTATGCAGGATAGTATCAGAGGGTAAAGCACGACTAGGACAAGAAACTTCATGTGGCTGTTTGGGCTTATAAAATGACATCTAAAAGAGTGATAGACTACTCCCCATTTAAGTTGGTATATGGGAAAGAGTGTGTCTTGCCCTTGGAAATTGAGTTACCCACTGTGAGGTTTGCATTAAACCATTCTTTGGGCCCAAGGAGGTCAGTCATAAATATATGTATGTATTGGAAATTGGGTTACCCACTGTGAGGTTTGCATTAAACCATTCTTTGGGCCCGGGGAGGTCAGTCATAAATATATGTATGTATCATGTGGGTTCAACATAAAGGATTTTTTAAATACCATTTTTCACATTTTTTACATACAGAAGGGTCCCATATGAAGGGGTTACTTACATATTGAATAGAAAAGGGTTATGTTTTATTAAGGAAAAATTTATAGATAAGGATATTTCTAAATAGACCTTGAACACACATGATGTAGAGGGTATACATATAGCAAATTGCCCAGTCTTTGGGCAAAGAGAAATCATTGCAAGAAAAGTTGGCCTCTCTAGCACATCTCGATGAGATTCGATTGCAAGCTTTGTCACATCAAGAAGTAGTGAAGAAGAGGATGAAAGTGCTTCATGAACTTATGCTAAAAGATATCAATTTGTGAAGGGTCTGTTGGTCCTATATTATGATGCACAACATGAGGTATTTCCTAGCAAGTTGCAACCCAAATGGGATGGCCCTTATAAGATTGTTCGTATAGGAAATAATGGTTGTACAGCCCTTTTAGTAGATTTTCAAGGGGTAGAGTTTAAAAATAAAGTAAACTTTAATAAGTTGAAACCCTATTATGTGTAGGGGCTAACATTGGACTTGGTACCTTTGTAGGTCTTCTAGGATCCAACTTAAACTTGTAGTAGGTACCAAGGCAGTCGGATGGGTAGAATCATTCCTTATCTTGAGCATCCATATTAATTAGAGTAGCGTTACCACCAAGGTCAAGTGATCTAGTAAAGTAAGAGTTATCATATTACTGAGTGGTAGGACATATATTTTATTCAAGATATTAAGGTCTACTGCCGCCATTGTTATAGGGTTCTTACTAGCATCCCTATTGAGGTTAATGAGGAAGGAGGGATTGTACATGCCATATATCTTCTCTCTTAGCTCAACTTTGACTATCATAAATACAAGTAGGCTGACTGGTATGGTATGGCCTATTAATGAAGCATGGGTCTATACTTTGTATTTTGACAAAGCTTCACGAGGGCCCACTAAGCATGTGAGTATCACTATGGTTACTGAAGATCTGCAATATAGATTCATTATGAAAATGGGAGTTTATTTAGGCATCCCTTTTACTAATAACATGTCAGAATACAAGGCTTTAATCATGGGGTTGAATGTAGCCCAACATGGTTGTATCCACTATTTATTGGTGAAAGGCGACTCACATTTAGTAATCAACCAATTGAATGGGATGTATAGTGTAAGGAATCCCATTCTGAGGATGTATCATCATGTAGCCTTGAATATACTTGAGATGTTTGAGACTGTGACTTGTCAACTAGTTTCTTGTTGGTGGAACCGCTTTAGGGATTCATTGACAAATTATGCCTTTGTTGAGGATATATTTCTCAACTCCTATCTTGAGGGGTTATAGAATTTCTCGATCATATTAGCCTAGGACTACTATGGGGAGGACTGCTTGTTGCTGATATATCTTGTTATTGCCATCGATGGTAGTTAGTATGGCTGATGAGTCATGTAGCGATTGACCATCTTTCTATTCTATCATGGATGCATAGGATCGTTAATAAACAACATATTTGTAAGACGCCCCTAGCTATTTATACATGGGGCTTAGCTAATAGTTTGATGCATTTAGTGTAGGGCCTAAGCGGCCCATCCCTTAGTCTAGTGTTGTATTTCAGTATGATTTATGTGGGGAACCAAGGGTTTGCTTTCAGCAATGGGATGTTTTATGGTGTGCTTTTTATAGTCATCTTTTTGTTAGACCAAGAGGGCCATGTATTTGTTGTTTGGTGCAAGTACACTTAATGGTTTTTTATTTTAGTGCTATACTAAACATACTCAATTGAGTACCTGGAGCAGGCTCTTGCTGCGTAGAAGAGTATTGTGGCCAAGTCCAGGTGATGTCCTTCCTTTATGTGTTCTTTCCCTTTTCGCTATATATGTCTATGTGTATGTGGGAAATTTTCTTCTTTTGAGGACTAGCAAGTCAAGGCAAGCATGAAGTCCCAGGATTAGGCTAGGTATATATGTCTATGTGTATGTGGGAAATTTTCTTCTTTTGAGGACTAGCAAGTCAAGTCAAGCATGAAGTCCCAGGATTAGGCTAGGTATATTCTAGGGAGGTCTGAGATGATGTTTGCCTCCTATAAAGGCATTGTTGGGCACTGTAAGAACTTTTTTGCAAGTAGTCCTAGTGACCCTTGCTAGCCTACTAGGCACCCCTTTCTAGGAGTTTCTATTAGTTGTGAGGCAAATAGAGAAACCTACCAAGTAAAAGAAAGAGAAGAAACAATGAATATATCTAACAATATAGTATATGGAGGTGTGTAAAAAGGGGTTCTAACCCCTCAACAAAGGAAAAAGAGAAAAGAAAGAAAAATGCTAAGAGTAGAAGTTCATTGCCTTACGAAGGCCTGGTAGGTATCCTGTGGACAAGTCATCGATGCCTAGTCTTCCAAGCAGTGACATTTAGCTAGATAAATAAATAAGGATGGTTTGAGTGAAAATAAAGCATGAAAAAAAAAAATGATCTAGTGTTCCTTGCGAGAGCTTGGTAGGTTCTTGGGTACCGAGACAGAACATGAGGCTAATGTCCTATTCTCCTTAGGTTACAATATGGTCGACTCCCTCCTTTTTACACACCTAAGTATTAAGTCCAAAAACATAACAAAGTGATAAATCAAAACTACCTGAAAATAAAAGACTAGGCTATAGGAGTCCTTGCCTAGTAGGAGTTCCTAGTCTAGTTATCCTAGGTCAGGTAGGCAAGTCAGACCACCACCTAGGTTGACTCCTTTGATAGTTCTTTTTAGCCGGTCTATGTTGGAGCAGTTGCTTAGTGACTAGCTCTTGATCTCTATTAGGCTATACTTGCCCTTTCCCTTGTGGATCTTCATGCCTTGATTTTGTTAAGGGGTAGGGTGAGAGTTGTATTTGTGTTTTGTTGTGTATTTTCGTTGTATAGCAACTTGATGCTTTTTATGGTTTTTGAATGTGCAAATCAATTCGTGGATTTGATGGACCGAGTCGCCCTATCTTGTGGTCACCAATGAGAGTGGATTCAATGATCGGAAAAATGCTAGAAAAGTGCCAGATGATGTTAATTTAAAGCAAAAATTAAAGTTTGAAGGAAGCGGTGAACACGGATCTAACAATTTTAAGCAGCCGTGGAACACGAAAACTCAAATCACTTTTGATGATGGACTTCACAGTGGTTGTGGATTTTTCATACTTTCTCCAGGTGCCGAATCGAGGTGGAATGAGTTTTAGGTAGTTCGGTACTACAAGACATACATGCGAAATGTTTCAATTTGTGAATAGGACACCGAATGCAAAAGAAGTCAAAGGTTAGGTAGTATACGGAGAGTGTGAATGAAACTTTAATGGCCAAGGGGTATGAGGTCGAATTTTTAGTATGGGCAGAAAAAACAGCGCCATCATTTCATGATGTGAAGGGGGGGTCATGGGCAGCAACCAGTCAATCCAATGGTGCCAATCTATTTCTCAAAATTTTTGCCCACCATCACTCGTTTTTTATCAAAAAATGGTGGCCTAAAGATAAAGAACAAAAATCATTATTTCTCTCTCCTCTTGAAGGTGGTTCATGTGCAAATGAATGGGAAGAGATCAGGATGAAGACCGGTGGTTGGGCTTGAACCAGATTGACATGAGATTATGCCAATGCTGAGGATTGGTGATCAGCATGGTTTGATGATCAGTAACAAGTCTGATGGGCTGCCCAAAAATTCAAATCTTGAAACTTAAAACCTAGAAAATGGCGGTAACCCTCTTTTTAATGGAAATTCAAATCTTTTTTGACAATTCATTATGCAAATCTTATTTATGACTTAGAAACATTCATGTGAAGATGAATTAAAGTGTGGAATAATGTCACGTCTCAAAAAATAAAAAAATATGACACTTTTTATAAAGAAATTCAAAAAAATACTCAAAATGCAGTTTTGGACAAAGAAAATAGGAGAAAAATTGTGTTTGCATTCGAAAAATAGGAGAAAATTTGTGTTTGCATTCGAAAAATTTTGGAGAACTATAAATATGTTTGTTCACGTATCACAAAAGGTAAAGCATGAGATTTAGCCTTAGTTTACCCCCGTTTATATGTCAAAGTGTGTATTTATTGCTTTCCACATAAGAAAAACACATTAAAAATACTATTTACACTTAGCATCACAAAGACAATCATAAACAGTAGCGGGGAAGGGCTGTGGAAAGTTATGCTGATTTTGTGCATATCTTGACATATAGGATCGGATTATTCTAAGTATTTTTAATAAAATACAGTAGTACGGATTATTTCGGTGTTGCCTTAGTAATGACGCAATATACTAGAGTGAAATCATAAAAAGAATTGTTTGTGCACACCCACACTATTTGATCTATAAGTTTACTTGTTTGTGCATTCTATGTCATTTACTTTTCATCCACATTTTTGTACATGGTATTAAGAGAATTATCTCCTGGATGCATAGCACTTAATTTCAAGCAATGGACCCACATTGAGTGCAAGGTTCCCTAAGCTGTAGGTTTAGTGTTATTCTTTGTAGGTTTAGTGTTATCCTTTCCTTTGGGAACTAATGTGATAAGGATTATATTATCTCCTAGAACATTTCATTAAAAGAGTGAATTATGTTGCATATATATTATATGTTGAAACAATGTATCCTAGGGCTAATCCCTAGGGTGTAGGAGAGCCATAGTGGGGCCATAGTGTTAAGCTAAGGGGTGCTCCCTTTGTTTGTGTTACGAGGTGTTAGACACTTATGTTTGGGTACCCCCTATGCTTGGAGTCGCAAAGGGCATCATTTTGGACTACAAATTAGAGGTTATCTACAAACACATTCTTTGGTTAAATTATTTTATAGTATCTATGTGCTCCTGGCTGCCACGAGGCCATGCAATTGTTTGGATGAGTTAAGGAGGCCCAACAACTAGAGCCAAAGAGCTAGTCTCAAGCCCATTTTTGGTCCCAAATAATGGACTCCATGCTAAGGCACCCAAACCTAGCACTAACTTAGGTCTGGAGGAACAAAGAGCTTATTTGATCATGGATGGATTAACTATGTAGAAACTTGAATTGCTAGGGTTTGGGGAGAAAGATCAATAAGAAAAACAGCCTCCCCTTGAGGAGCCAAAAGAGCCAATACACAAAGAGGGACTGGACTTTGAGCAAGACCATGATGAGGAAGAGTAGTCACATGAACCAAGTCCCCCCACTAAAAACACAAGCACAAATAGAAGAGCAAGGTGAGGAAACCATACCCCCTTGAGAGAATGGTGAAAATGAGGTGCAAATGGAGAGAACATGTAGAGCTAGCATGAAGAAAACTCCAAGCCAAGCTGGAATAAGTTTCTAATATGGCAATTCCTCAAGGAGAGAAGTGCTATCCTCTGAACTAGAACCAAGAACTTGCAGTATGGAAGTAGTGGGATAATGGTAGCTGACTCTTTGAATTCATCTTCACATTTCCTCAAACATTGGACATAGTATTATCTCCAAGGGTAATGGAGGAAGTGATAAAGCTCTCGATAATGCTAGGGAAGAGATGGTTGGAGGAGCACTTCGGGAAGCCGAAGGTATAACATACCACCATTGAGGTTGTTGGGGGTTTGGATAGAAGATTACCTATTCACAAACACGTACAAGAGAGATTTAACTATTGTGACATGTACCATGTCATAATACAATTAACAAACAAATGAGTTCATGCACCTATTCACAATGGGCCGACAACACAAAGGTGTCGTGCAAATCCGGTTTTTTTTTTTGAAATCTATTTCGAGAAATCTAGATGGACCTCATCAAACTGTTGCTCTAGCTCCTTCAAGTACCACTTTGAACCATTGCACATCAAATAGTATCATGGAGAAGTTACACTAATCCACTGTAACAATACTTTGCAAGTTTCCAAAATACTCCATCTCATCTATAACACTGTTTGGATCCATTGCTCGTCATCGGCTCTCTTTCTCGAACCTTGCCATGATACCACAGTCTGTTGTGGAGCGCATTTTGTCAATACGCTCCACACGAAAATGCCGTCTGCACGACTATGTTGCACTATATATTTTGTATTGTTCATTGAAACACGCAATTAGTTGTCACATATAAAATATAGATATGATGGGACCTAAAACGGGCCGGCACTGGCTCATACACTAGCCTGACCTCTATCATACGCTCAACAACCCCACGGCCTCGCGGCCAGGAGTGTGGATGACACATACATCATCTTTCTAAACATCTTGCGTTTGTATTACGTATTGTAGTCCAACTCTAACCCAATTAACACTCCTCAGACGGAGTCCCAACACATTGCCAAATAGCACGAAGCACAAACGTAGGAGGTCCTCCCACGGCTGTCTGCCGCTACCTCATTGCGACTCTCCTACACCTTAGGGATTGGCCCCTCAATGTATCCCTAAACATATATAACACAATATCACATACATTTCCACTCAAGGTACCAATTGATTATATCTAGGAATGTACCTTACCTCACTTTCCTTCCCCTTAGACCCAACGCCTAGTCTGCAGCTTGGACAACCTTACTCACTCAATGTTGGTCATGTTCCTCTAGAAAGCAATTGCCATGCATCCAAGAGATATTGTCTGATACCTTTTAAATTTCTTTATGATTCATGCAAATTGTGAATGCCCACCTGCTCAAACAATTAAGAAAATTAGCCTTTGTGTTTAGTGCAAAAGTATTCTTTCAATGATTTTGACTATCGCTCGTATGCGGCGTTGCATGAACCTAGCACCGAGAAACCCTCGCACTACTAGGTTCTTAATTTTTAATTATCGACCAACCTAAATGGTATGCATAAAAACCAACAATCTTTTCATCATTTCATTCAGCATTTAAACACCTTTTATACACTCTACCCCCTCACCCATTTAGGTTGTGCATTAGATCGGTTTAGGATTCATTTTGCACATTTTTATTGTATGAAAAGCAATAAAAATTCACTAAAACATAAAGGTAGGTCTGAACTGAGGCTAAACCTCATACTTCAGACCCCCCATACATCCACAAACATGAATCTTATTTTTCCTTAATTTTCAGGTTTTACACTATTAATTTCAATCACAACACTTGTGATTTTATGATTTTCTAAGCATAAACTGATCAAACTCATAGAAAACAACATCATAATGCATAATCATCCCATGGGAATAAGTATTCATGAAGCAAATTGCATAAAAACACCATTTTCCTTTGTAAAAATGAGATTACCGTTCTTTGCGGGTTGCGGGTTTTTATTTGCCATATCTCGGGACTGATTTCCAGCCACCATTAATGCTCATGATAGTCCACAATCAGCAATCTTCATTCCTCTTGAACCACGAAGCAATCCGGTCTTCATTGGATAAGCATCCGTTATCCATTCTTCTTCTTCTTCTTCACCACATGAATCTGCCTTTAGCGGAGAGAGAGGGAGGAGAGAGAAAGAATGAAATCAGAGATCTTCATAGAGACCACCATTGGAGGAGTGAAGCATGGTGATATGACCAGCAGGCAGAGGGGAAGCAAGGCCCAATGTCTGATCTAGTGGTTGTTCACAGCCAGCCATCTCCATGATCAAGAGATGAGGTGCAAATTTCGGCGCCAGAGAGATCACGCCTCCATGCTTCTCCCCACGATTCTTCATCTCTCATTTGCATGAAAGTTTCATGCCACATTTAAATTTGGGCTCTCCAGGGTCACTTGCCCATTTTGGCCAAATTTTGTCCACCCCTTCGCATCTTGACCGGTTTCTTGGCCATTTCCCCGTCTGGACTCCAAATTGAGCTCTGAAAAATCATGGGCGTTCGGCTTGGCATCCCGCATTGACCGGTAACTCGTGTCAACCCTCACGACTGTCTGAAAAATTATGAAAATCAACAAGTGTCGCTCGGGCGCCTTTAAAGCACTTTGGCGCTTAAAATCATCCTAGATCGAGCCGCCGCCTTTGACGTTGAATATTTTTCCCTTGATATTCATAATTTTTAGCTATTTTTAAGAACTTCTCGGCATCATAATTCCGCTCTCATTGGCGACCATGGGATAGGGCGAGCTCTCATTGGCGACCATGGGATAGGGCGACTCAGCCCGTCGAACCCACGAACATATCTTCACATAAACAACCAAAGGAAGCATCAAGCTGATACAAAACAAATATATAAGAAAACTTGGCGCAATGCTCCCCCTACCCCCTGACAAAACCAAGGCATGACGTCCACAAGGAGTAGGCCTAGCATGATCTGATAAAAGATCTGAAGCTAGTCACTAACCAACTGCTCCAACACGGCCAAACTAAAAAGAACTGTCAAAGAGGTTGCCCTAAGTGGTGGTCTGAACTACCTACCTAACTAAGGACAACACAACTAGGAGCTCCTACTAGGCGAGGACTCCTATAGCCTGATCAATAAGTATTTGCTTTTAGCACATCTCTTCTTTTAGGGTTTTTATGTTATTGACATACTCGGGTATGTAAAAAGGAGGGAGCTAAGCGTAGTGACCCAAGGAGAACAAGGTATCGGCCTCAGGACCTGTCTCGGTACCTAAGAACCTACCAAGCCCTTGGAAGGCGACACTTAATCCTTTTTTGACACTCACTTTTATTTTCACTCCAACCTTCCTTCATTTTTTCCTTTTTCCAACATGAGGCCACCCCTAGGAAGACAAGGCATCAGACCCGGGTCTGACTCATCCCCAGGAACCTACCAGGCCTTTGCAAGGCGATGATCAACTGCTTATAAATTTTTATTTCTTTCCTTTTCGATTTTTATAGGGGTTAGAACCCCTTTTTGCACACCTTTGTATATTTTTATTAGCTTTAAGATATTCAGGGTTTTTTTCCCCCCTTTATCATCTTTATTTTCCTTCTACAGGCTTCACTAACTGCCTCACAACTAACAAGAACTCCTGGAACGGCTACCTAGCAGGTTAGTAGAACAAGGTCACTAGGACTTCCATCTAAAACATGTCTTTTGATGCTTAACAATGTCTTTATAGGAGGCAATGACTACTCAGACCTCCCTCAAGCATACTGAACCTAAACCTGGGACTTCATGCCTTGCACGTTGATCCCCAATCAGAAACAAAATACCCCCCTTAACAAGTACACAACCACATATATCATAAAAACCACAGTACTCATAAAGAATAGATATCACCTGGATAGGGCCACAAGAAGCTTCCGCGCAACAAAAGGCTCCTTCCAAGCTTTTCTTCCGAACCTGTCTAGCACAAAACTCAAACAAGAAACCATTAACCGCACCTGCACTAAACAGACAACTGGCCCTCTTGGCCTAATGAAATAAAGCACTTCACCACAAAAAAGAGTCAGCCCTCTTGGCCTAACAAAATAAAACAGTAAAACCTCGCAAATTGGGCCCTTTGGGCCTAACGAGATCAAATAGGATAATACCTACACATCCTTCCCTGGAAGAATCCAGATATACAATAATAAGCTCCTTTCCAAGGAGGAAATACAGGCTCGTAGCCCTAAACTAAATGCATGAGGTTATGACCCATCCCTCCTGCATAGAGGCATACACATAATATGTTGTCTAATCAACCTATGGGTCCCAGATAATAATGGTAAATTGGTCTCGGCTACTCTTTGCATCACCCATATCAACCATCGTATGCCATATATTGCACGCTCTGATAACATACTCCACAAGCGACTGGGTCCTGTTCCATCATTGATCACAATATCCAAACTAGGACCACAATTAAAGAAGAGGTCTTCTTCATAGGCAAGATTTGCCAATGAATCCGCAAACTGATTCCAGTAACGTGGAATCAGCTGAAAAGACACTCTCTCAAACTCTTGTAGTAGGGTCATAGCAGTCCGATGATACATACAAAGAATGGGATTCCTCACTGTGTATGTCCCATCTAGCTGATTCAGGATCAACTGGGAATCCCCTTTTACTAACAATCGACGAATACCACCTTGTTTGGCAATATACAGTCCCATAATCAAGGCTTTATACTCCGCCATATTGTTAGTGAATCCTACCCCGAGATAAGCAGCTAACTTCATTGTAACTCTTCGTCGGGGATCGCGGATTACTACTCCAACACTTCCTTTTCTATTAGGGCCCTTGGACGCTCCGTCAAAGTTACACAGCCGACCATCACAAACTCCTCTATTCGTAGTTATGATAGTCAAAGTTTAGCATGTTGAGAGGATGAACTGACGGCTCCATCCCACCTTCTTCATTGAACTCAACAGGGATACTCGCCAACAGTCATAAACAGTGATGGCAAAAGACTTCAATCTCCCACACAAAGGTTCTGTCTTCTTGCTCAATCACTTTATATCCTTTGCTCAACCAGATGAGTTTCCCCTGATGGTATCTTTGCTCCAGATATGGGTGCTCCAAATAAGGGATTAACCGACCCATCAACTGTCTTTTAAGCTCTTTTTCGCAGGTCTCAGATCATTCCTAACATGGACCTGCAATGCGTTTTCTTTGTATTAGCAGACTCAGAAATAGTAAGGTTTAATCTTATTAAGATTAACCTTATTCTTAAACTCTACTCCCTATAGATCAGCTAATAGGGCTGTAGACCTATTCTTCCCTAACCTGACAATCTTGTAGGGTCCATCCCATTTAGGCTCCAACTTTCCTGGGAACAGCTCCCTACGCGCATCATAATATAAAACTAGTTGTCCTTTCTTAAAAGCGTACTTCTTCGCTTTTAGGTCATGCAACTGTTTCATGCGACGCTTAGCAACCTCTTGATGTAATAGGCTTTGCAACTTGATTTCATCTAGGTGGGCTAAGGTTGTAAATCACTCTAATAGGGCGTCCTCATTACCCAAAGAATGGTTTATTGCGAATCTAATGGTCGGTAACTCAATTTCTAAGAGTAAAACACACTCTTCACCATAAACTAGTTTAAACGGCATGTGGCCAGTGGCTTGCTTGAATGTGGTATTATATGCCCATACTGCCACATATAGCTTCTTATCCCAGTCGCTTTTCTTTTCAATTATGACTTTCAATAGGATACCCACAAGTTGCTTGTTGGTACTTTCAACCTGCCCATTTGCCTGCGGATTATAAGGAATCGTTTTATTGTGCTTGATCTGCCAAGCCTCTGTCAAGCTTTTGATCACCTTATTCAGGAAATGGGTTCCACGGTCTGACACTAATTCTTTCGACGGACCAAAACGGCATATTATCTGCTCTAAAAGGAAACTAGCAGTTTCTTTAGCATCATCTTTCCTTGTTGCACGTGCTTCTGACCACTTTGTGAAGTAGTTAGTTGCTACAATAATATATCTCTTTTGCGTAGTCGATGACGGAGTAATAGGACCCACAAAGTCTATTCCCCACTTCTCAAATCGAAGTATCGCGATAATGGGGTGAGTGGTCTTTTCCTATTCTCTTGACTATCATGTCGTTGACAAATATCGCATCTCTTAACATACGTGAACACATCCTGGAAAATGGCAGGCCACGAGTAACCTGCTCTTAAAGCCTTTTGTGCTGTAAGCCGTCCAGCAAAATGACATTCGCAAGCGGAATCATGGCACTCTTCCAAAATGAATGGCACCTCGTGAGGCATCACACATCGACGATAAATGTCATCAACCCCTTGCCGATATAATGTACCTACGATCAAGGCAAACTTTAATGCCTGCTGCTTAATTTTCCTTCTCTCAGCTTTAGATAGTTCGGATCCAGCCTCTCCTGTCGATAAATAATGCATTATTGCAGCATACCAAGAGGGAATAGACGCTATGTCTATCTTAAATAATGACTCCATGTCACTACCTTCAGCCCCACAGATTCTTTCGGCTCCCCAAAGTCCACAAGACATTCCACAATACCTTGTAACCTTGGTGGCTTACTCCTGATCTCAGCTCTTTTAGGTGCTTTTAAAATGGGAGCTTTTACTAGCCCCTGTTTCACATCCTCGAAAGCTACCTTACAAGGGTCGCTCCATACAAACAAATAGCTAAAGGACAATAGATTTGTAAGCGGCAACGTTCTTTCTGCCAAGGCGTTTATGAATCTACGGTAATAACCAACCAAAGACAGGAAGCTATGAACTTCTTTCGAAGTGCGTGGTGGATCCATGGCAACTATGACTTTGACCTTCTCGGGATCTGTATTAATTCCTCTACCGAACTAACCACATGCCCCAGCAAGAGTCCATAAGGTACGCCAAAAACACACTTCCGTGGGTTTAGAGCGATGCAAAATTGCCTACACCACTCAAAACATTTTTGCAAGATAATCAACTGCCTTTCTCTCATGGTGGCTGCCCCTAAGTCATCAATAAACACCTTCAACTCTTCAGGGGATATGTCACCGAATGTCTTATCTGTTGTTTGTTGCAACAAACCAGGCGCATTGCATAAACCAAAGGCCACCATATGGTACGCAAAAGTACCAAAGACAGTAATAAAAGTTGTTTTCAACTTGTCCTCTTCTGCAATTGCCATCTGGTTATATCCTGCAAAGCAATCCATAAACGAATATATCTCCCTACCCGCTAATTGATCCAGAATCTGGTCAATGAATGGCAACGGGTAGTAATCTTTAACCGTCTACTTATTCAACTCTCTAAAATCTACACATAATCTGATTTGATTATTTTTATTCTTTCTTATCACAACTGGCAAACACCATTCTGTGTGTTGAATAGGAAAGATCAAACCAGCTTTCCTTAGCTTCTGTAACTCTTCAAACAATCCGTCCCTCAGTTCGAAAGGCATACGCCTTACTTTCTGTCGTATAGGGTGGCTTCCTTCCTTCAACGGAATTATATGAACGGCGAAACTAGGAGGAATGCCTCTAAGTTCGTCATAACTCCAGGCGAAAATATCGCGGAACTCTTGGATCAGAGAGACGTACTCCTCGCATTCTTGGACACTGAGCATGGACCCTAATTTGATTGGCCGCGACTCATCAGGCGTACCAAGGTCTAGCTTGATAATATCTGCATCTCTTATACGATCTTGGGCCTCTATTGGCTTGTTCAAAGTGACCTGATAGATGTCTTCCGTGGTGGATCCCTCTTTGGACTCATCACTCGATGATGTCTCACTGGCAGATAAGTCCTCTAATGTCTCCAATTCTGTGGAAGATAGAGGAGCTCTCTCACTCTGCGGGGACTCAGGATAGGCATCAATCACCACGCGCTGAGCACCTCTGCCAAATATCAGCTGACCGGTGGGTATATCCACTTGACAGTCCGCTTGCAAGATCCAAGGTCGTCCAAGTAATACTTGGTAACTTGGACGCCTTGCAAAACGAATCACCCTAAAATCCAACAGGCATTCTACATTTGCAACAGTGACATGGACCTTAGTAATGCAGCCTTCCGGCTATCTCAAACTATCATCAGCCATTCTGAGAATTGTGGAGGTATCTTTCTGGATCGCAAGACCTAACCTTTTCATCAATTCAGAACTCATAATGTTAACAGATGATCCCGTGTCAACAATGGCATAATCTACTAATATCCCATCGACATAGGCTGCAACCCTTGGGCAATGCTTCTCAGCATGCTCGAACCAGTCATCACCAACTCGCGCAATACCCAAAGGTTCTACGATATACCCAGTATGCAGGATCTTTCTAAATTCCTTGCGTACTCCTGGGGAAAGCTTAATAAGCTGTAAAAGGTTCACATCTGGCTTGACTTCGCAAAGAGAGCTCGCCAAATCGAATTCACGATAGTTCGGCAGAGGTCGCTTTTCACGCCAAACCATCCACTCTTTATGTCGTTGAACCAGCTTTATTGCCTCTTTTTTAACTTTCACCTTCTTCTTCGATGGTTCCTTATCCTTCTTAACATCGGCTTTCCTCTCCACCAGCTTCAGAGGTCCCCCTTCCATGGCAGGATCCAGAACTTGCGTTCCTTTGTCACCCTGTTTAGGGTTTCTGTCGACATGCTTATCCTTGTCGACCTCTCTACCCTTTTGATCTCTTGTAAGGACAGCTCGTAGATTAGAGGTTTGAGCATCATTAACGCACACAGCCTCAATCAAACTAACCCCACTACCACTAGGCAGCTCCTCCACTGTAGTCTTTGGTCGTTGGAGTATTTGTTTAGGTCCGTCTTCTCGTTGGGAATCATTTCCTTGTGCACCATGATTAACAGGCCCTAGTTGCCAACTACCTCGCTGGAGGGTACTAATCTTACTCTAGCAAGTGGCTGCTAAATGGTCGGATTTTCCACAGATGTCACACTTGACATTCGGGCAATTTCGTGGATAATGTTGCCCACCACACCATTTGCAGCTAAACCTCGAAGGTGCACCCTCATCTGGGTATCTACTTCCTATCAATTTTGTTGTTTTTTAAGAAAGTTGACATCAACGGCTATTTGTCGATACTACTCCGTAATCATGTTGATATAATGCTTCATCATGTCCTTAACCTCGCCAAGAACATTGGAAGCGCTCGACTCGTAGCCTTGATCATTACCCTGTCGTTCCATTGGACTAACAATTTGACTAGGCACTAGTTGTTGAACCACGTGCATGGTATTAGGATTAACTGCCTCGCCTCCACCATTTGGAGCCATTTGATTGCCCGTAGGCATCGACATGCTAGGGGGAGCTGGTAATAAAGGCACATTTTGCATCATGTTCCCTCTCCCATTAGGATTAGCCATCGCTATCCCTTGGCTACTACTGCCATTGGCCGTTGCCATATTATTTCCCAATTCTAGACCTATATTTGGATTGCCTCGAGAGGCATAGGCTGCTTGTAGTCAGGATTCCACTTCTTGTGCTCGGGTAATGGCAGTATCTATATCCCCCAAAGGGACACTACTCAACTGCAACTGGATATTAAAGTCCAAACCATGCAGAAAATATTGCAATTGGGCAACTGCTGGGATAGGAATAGAGGTGTCCAACTTACGGAAAACCTCTTTTAGTTTCTTCGCATAAGCACGAATATCCTCGTGTGGTTCTTGGCGGGTCATGTTGAGTACACGCAATCAATATTGCCCACCCCTTTCAGGGGCAAACTCCCTTCGAAAAGCTCCGTAAAATGAATCAATATTCAATATGGTTCCGGCTTCTAAACCATGATACCATATGGCAGCTCTTCCTTTGAGAGTCATATTGAAGAACATCATTAAATGTCCTTCTTCTTGGATGCGACAGTTAAACATCAACTTTTGAAACTCCCTTATGGAGTCCCGCATCTTCCAGTAACCCATTAAATATGGGTAGCGGGTAACCTAAAGCCGGCAAATCCGTCATTCCTGTAGGAATTGCAATGGGCTGTGCCATGACGGAAATTGGATTTGCACTAGAAATAGGGGACGGTGGGGTTACACCTCCTGCACTTGATGTAGACTGCCTTATGGAAGAAAGGGGAGCACTAGAGCTTTCACCTTCTCCTAACTTATTGCTTGTGGCCCCAGGACCACTAGATCCACTCCCTTGTGAGGGTTTAGCACTGCTACGCTTAGGGGAATACCTCCTAACGATTTCAGCACGTCGCCTAGCTCTTTCATCTCTCTCTTGCTTTTGGATTTCGGCTAGATGATGCTTATCGATGAATAACGAGTCAAACTCAGTATCCTTGGCATAAACTGCTAACTGATCCATGGACAACTAGGATTAGAGGGCTGCCACTTCTAAGCAGCTCCCGGCAAACGCACCACTGATGGGACCTAAAATGGGCCGGCACTGGCTCATGCACTAGCCGAACCTCTATCATGCGCTCAACAACCCCACGGCCTCGCGGCCAAGACCGTGGATGACACATACATCATCTTCCTAAACATCTTGCGTTTGTATTACGTATTGTAGTCCAACTCTAATCCAATTAACACTCCTTAGAGGGAGTCCCAACACATTGCCAAATAGCATGAAGCACAAACATAGGAGGTCCTCCCACGGCTGACTGCCACTACCTCACTGCGACTCTCCTACACCTTGGGGATTGGCCCCTCGATGCGTCGCTAAACATATATAACACAATATCACATACATTTTCACTCAAGGTACCAATTGATCATATCCAGGAATGTACCTTACCTCACTTTCCTTCCCCTTAGACCCAACGCCTAGTCTGCAGCTTGGACAACCTTACTCACTCAATGTTGGTCATGTTCCTCTAGAAAGAAATTGCCATGCATCCAGGAGATATTGTCTGATACCTTTTAAATTTCTTTATGATTCATGCAAATTCTGAATGCCCACGTGCTCAAACAATTAAGAAAATCAGTCTTTGTGTTTAGTGCAAAAGCATTCTTTCAATGATTTTGACTATCGCTCGTATGTGGCATTGCATGAACCTAGCACCGAGAAACCCTCGTGCTACTAGGTTCTTAGTTTTTAATTATCGACCAACCTAAATGGTATGCATAAAAACTAGCAATCTTTTCACCATTTCATTCAGCATTTAGACACCTTTTATACTCTCTACCCCCTCACCCGTTTAGGTTGTGCATTATTGATCGGTTTAGGATTCATTTTCTACATTTTTATTGTATGAAAAGCAATAAAAACTCACTAAAACATAAAGGTAGGGCTGAACTGAGGCTAAACCCCATACTTCAAACCCCCCATACATCCACAAACATGAATCTTATTTTTCCTTAATTTTCAAGTTTTACACTATTAATTTCAATCACAACACTTGTGATTTTCTGATTTTATGAGCATAAACTAATCAAACTCATATAAAACAACATCATAATGTATAATCATCCCATGGTAACAAATATTCATGAAGCAAATTGCATAAAAACACCATTTTCCTTTGTAAAAATGAGATTACCGTTCTTTGCGGGTTGTGGGTTTTTATTTGCCATATCTCGGGATTGATTTCTAGCCACCATTAATGCTCATGATAGTCCACAATCAGCAATCTTCATTCCTCTTGAACCACGGAGCAATTCGGTCTTCATTGGACAAGCATCCGTCATCCATTCGTCTTCTTCTTCTTCACCACATGAATCTGCCTTTAGGGGAGAGAGAGGGAGGAGAGAGGAAGACTGAAATCAGAGATCTTCATAGAGACTGCCATTGGAGGAGTGAAGCATGGCAATATGACCAATAGGCAGAGGGGAAGCAAGGCCCAATGTCTGATCTAGTGGTTGTTCACCGCCAGCCATCTCCATGATCAAGAGATGAGACGCAAATTTCGGCGCCAGAGAGATCACGCCTCCATGCTTCTCCCCACGATTCTTCATCTCTCATTTGCATGAAAGTTTCATGTCACATTTAAATTTGGGCTCCCAAGGGTCACTTGCCCATTTTGGCCAAATTTTGTCCACCCCTTCGCATCTTGACCAGTTTCTTGGCCATTTCCCTGTCCGGACTCCAAATTGAGCTTTGAAAAATCCTGGGCGTTCGGCTTGGCATAATTTTTAGCTGTTTTTAAGCACTTTTCGGCACCAAAATTCTGCTCTCAAGATACGACAAATCCTAAACATGTCATCACCGACTACATCCCCTCGAGAATTCCCACTCCTCGGTTGAGACCTCCGCCCCTTCGCGAGATGCTACGATCAAAGCTCCATGCAACCATCACATTGACATAAACTGCGACATCTCCTCCATGCCCTCAGGATATCAAATCGATCGATGGCGCATACTACGTCAAAATTTAGATCGAGATTCCTCTCAATCTTGCCTAGCTTGCTCATACCTGGTGAGCCACGTCTCCATAGAGACATGGTGCAACATACAAAAGCGATTCACTTTCTCCTCCATTGCAGCATCCATTCTTTCTTCTGCCACATTTCTAACCACCACACCTCTGGTTAGTCTATCATCATCCTTCAGCGAGCCATAGCATACTGTTATTTGGATCCACTGTTGGTAGCCATTGTGAATTATGCATTAGCACCTTAGACACCAACCAACCTTCACCCATGCTACCTTCTGGCCGAGCTTGTTGTCGCACAAAGCCTTTTAGGGTTTTCATGAAGCGCTCCAAGAAGAACATCCATCACGTATGGATAGCTCCAAAAATCTCCACTTCATCTACAAAATGCACAAGAAGGTGGTTTTGTATCATGAGCATGCTAGTGGGTAGGTATTTCTCAAAGAGACATACTGTCTCCACTGTCCTTGCCTTGCAGATTCAATAGAGGACGTCTTAATCAGCTTCTGTGAGATCCATTGCACTAAATTTAACAACTTGTAAATCGCCCAGTGTATTTTTGGAGTAAGGCATCTTGCGATCGCGATCGGTAGTACAAACTGCCACAAATGAGGAAGCATTATGAACAATGACTACACTCCAAATAGCAAAATACACAGGCCACTTACAATCCATTTGTAGTACAAACTTGACATATCTTATGTCAATTATGGGATTTTAGCCCTAATAATTTATCGTCTTTAGAAAACGTGGACCTGAGAGAACGCATCATACCCATCGGAGTGCGGATAGACTTGATAATTTGCTTCACAATGCACTCTTCTTTAGTGGACAAAACCCAAGGAGTGTGAGATAGCTACAAGCGACCATCACCACTCGATTGCGGCCAAAGGGCCTCCATCTTGCCTACCTTCTTCAAATCCATTCGAGCCCCTGCAGTGTCTCTCTTTCCTGTGATGTGGTCCCATTGTAAGTTCCCCACATTCTTGAAAATATGCATGGGATCCAACAAGTGGTTGATTCGTAAGTGGATCCAATACGGCAACTTGTAGAAAACTGAGAACTGCCACATTCCATTTGGATGTGACTCTGTGTGGATCATTTTCAACTCATACCAGCTTTGGGCGTTCATACGTGCTAGAGGTCGTCCAAGAAAACCTTCCCTGAGTTCATGACACTCTGGCAAGAAAGCGGAGTGTCCTTGATATACCATCTTCTTCATTGTTTATGACCTTCGGGAGTCTCTAATTGTGGCCCACACAATGGACGTGCATGATAACCTAAGGTAACCAGACCTATCTCAACACCTCTATCCACAATGAATACAAACTTGAACAAGCTATGATAGATATTACCAATGAGAACAAAAGCATACTTACCTGAGCACTCTCCGAATTTCGAAAAGTCATGCATGGTCCACATGAGAAGGGCTCGAATATTGGCGGACCGTCGACCATCGCGCTTGATCATATCTTCCATCATGATCCCCTCCTCCCACAAAATCTTAAGCTCATCAACTAATGGACGAAGATACACATCCATATTTTTGACTTTGTAGCGGCCAGGGATGAGTAAGCTAAGGATGAGATGTCCTTTCTTCGTAGAAACCCATGGAGGGATATTATAGTTGACAAGGACTATAGACCACACATTGTAAGAAGTTGAGCGTAGACCAAATGGGTTCACACCATCCATTGCAAGACCGAGCCAAAGATTCCTTGGCTCTTGGGCAAAGCTTGGGAAGGTAGAGTCAATGTGGCTCCATGCACGTGAATCCGTTGATATTCGTTGAACTCCATCTGTGAACCTATTCTGCGCATGCCACGTTGTCAAGCTCTCTATATGCTAAATATACGAAACATGTGGTTTATGCAGGGGATAAGTGAAAATTGTTTAAGAACTTTTTGAGGGATGGTTTGCCCTTGCAAGTCATGTCGATACCTGTGAGAACCACACTTTGGACATGTCTCCATAGTCTCGTACTCTCCTCGAAACAGTATGCAATCGTTGATCCATGCATGGATGCTATTGTAGTCCATGCCAAGCTTTTGTAAAACACGTCGTGCATCATCACGAGACTCAGGCATGGTATTTGCAAGTGGTAATATATGATACTTTAGTAACCTGAAAAAAATCATAAAACACCTTGAAAAAGCAGAAATATTTTTAATGATAGTGCCGAAAAGAAATCAACGAAGCGTACGTACAAGGTACCTGATCAACTCTATCACACTTGCATTGCTCCACCCACATTTTTTTTGCATACTTAGGAGTGCAAGCAGTGTCTTCAGACAAGATAATCAACACCCATCATATAATGGTATGGATGCTTCCTCTCTAAGCGGATCAAAAGTCTTGACATCCATGGGAATCAATGCATCGATCATTGCCTCCATCTCAGGCTCCAAGATTGTAGGTAAGTCTTGGGCTGTCTGTCTCCTCTAGTATTGATGGTATAGATTTGATAGTACCTTTCAAGTGGTGGATTGGCTCGGGCACTCCATCCATCGCACGCCCACAAACTCTTCTAATTGGCTGTAAAGGATGCACTCCTCCTTGGGACGAGATGTCACCTCCCTAGATAGAAAATTTGCCAACCATACCCAATCTTTTTGTATATGGTATTCAATTAGCTTGCGAGTACAATGCATGATTGATATTAACTTTTCTTACCATTTACTAAAAATCCAAGATCGCTTGATCAATGATCTCAGATTAAAACTCGCCAAAGCGTAGTACGTGTTCTATAGACAATCGGCGTTTTCGTTGAATTGCTAGCTTGCATTGAGAGCAAGGACATGGAATACGCCGATTAAGATACACCTCGCGATCTTGAACATCAAGATCTTCATCTTTTTCCATTTTGTCTACGTTACGATAAATTATTATTTTTTGTTATCATTCTTTTTTTCTTTCTTAAATTGTTTTGAGAAGGGATTTCTTCTCTTGTAACTCAGCAAAAATTAGCATATGTAAAGTCTCCACCCACTCACCCACAAATTAATGTTTGCCGGAGTGTTTCTCATCTTGTGGTGTTGCACTGGACCTCACCGGACCTTGCCACCACTCTCTCTTTGTTTTTTATCCATTCATTATCTCCTCTCCTTCCATCTCTCTCTCTCTCTTTTTCTCTTTCTTTATTATGCTGTATGTTTATTCCCTCTCTCTCGTTCCTTCTTCTTTTTTCTCTTTCTTCCCCTCTCTCATTTTCTTTAACAAAACATATCTCTCTTCTTCTTCTTCTTCTTCTTCTTCTTCTTCTTCTTAATCAGCAACAACTACTACCACTATAATAAATAAGAAAATAAGAAAAAAAAACAACAACAACTACTACTGCTACTACTACTACTACAATAACCACCACTACCACTATAATAAACAAGAAAAGAAGAAGAAAAAAAACAACAACAACTACTACTACTAATACTACTACAAAAAATAAGAAAAGAAGAAAAAACTACTACTACTACTACAAAAAACAAGAAAACTAAACAACAATAAACAAGAAAAGGGAAAAAAAAAACTACTACTACTACTACAACAAGCAAGAAAACAACTACCTCTCCCTCCTTCTCCTTCTCCCTCTCCCTCCCTCTCCCTCTCCCTCTCTTTCTCTCTTTCCCTATTATGTTTAATGTTTTCTCCCTCTCTCTCTCATTCTTTATTTCCTTTTCTCTCTTCCTCTCCCTCTCTCATTTCCTCTCCCTCCCTCACCCTCACCCTCTCTTTCTCTCTTTCTCTATTATGTTTAATGTTTTTTCCCTTATCTCCTCTCCCTCTCTCATTTCCTCTCACTCCCTCTCCCTCTCCCTTTCTTTCTCTCTTTCCTTATTATGTTTAATGTTTTTTCTCTCTCCTCTCCCTCTCTCATTTCCTTTTCTCTCTTCCTCTCCCTCTCTCATTTCCTCTCCCTCCCTCTCCCTCCCTTTCTCTCTTTCCCTATTATGTTTAATGTTTTTTCCTTCCTCTCCCTCTCTCATTTCATCTCCCTCCCTCACCCTCTCCCTCTCTTTCTTTCTTTCCCTATTATGCTTAATGATTTTTTTCTCTTCCTCTCCCTCTCTCTTTCCCGATTATGTTTAATGTTTCCCTCTCTTTTCTCTCCCTCCCTCTCCCTCTCTCATTTCCTCTCCCTCTCTTTCTCTCTTTCCCTATTATGTTTAATGTTTTTTCTCTCTCCTCTCCCTCTCTCATTTCATTTTCTCTCTTCCTCTCCCTCTCACATTTCCTCTCCCTCCCTCACCCTCACCCTCACCCTCTCTTTCTCTCTTTTCCTATTATGTTTAATGTTTTTTCTCTCTTCCTCTCCCTCTCTCATTTCCTTTTCTCTCTTTCTCTCCCTCTCTCGTTTCCTTTCCCTCCCTCTCCCTCACCCTCACCCTCTCTTTCTCCCTTTCCCTATTATGTTTAATGTTTTTTCTCTCTTCCTCTCCCTCTCTCATTTCCTCTCCCTCCCTCTCCCTCTCCCTCTCTTTCTCTCTTTCCTATTATGTTTTATGTTTCCATCTCTTCCTCTCCCTCCCTCTCTCATTTCCTCTCCCTCTCTCAATACACATGAACTTTAACAAAAACAAGTAAAAGAGAAAGAAAAAACACAAAAACAAAGCAAGAAGGAACAATATATTCACCGTAAAGGCTCGAAGAAGGGTTCGGCGGCTCCTCTTTGCGACGGTGGCTCCTCTTCACCCTCCGTACACTTCCTCCTCTTCTTCGCGAATGGTGGTGATGGTGGTGAGAAGCTTTCCTTCTCCCTCTTTCTCTCTTTCTCTCCCTCTCCTCTCAAATGCAAGATGTTCGTTCTCCCTTTTGCTCTCTCTTTTGTATATGTGCGCAAAATAACACACTAAAGTTTCAGCCCGCATTTTTTTCATCTGAGTACTATTGCTATTAGCATCACATTTCAATGCTAATAGCGATGCCGCTATTTTGCGTCAGAAACTGCCGTCGATATACCTCCAATCCTTGTAGTGCCCAAGGTTAAAAAATCTAGGATAATGGCCTAAATGCAATAAATAGCTGCTAATATAAGGAAAACCAAAACTTAAAGAACACAAAAACAAGCTTCAAGAATGAAAACCTCTATCTAGCCAATGGGTCTTAGTGTGGGTTGAGTTCAATGGGTGTGTGAGTTTGATTCCCTACATCTCACATCCCACCCCGAGGACACAAATCTATTGGCATACGAAAAGCTCTTTCTACGTAGCTAGATATACTTAAGGGCTATTGCCCTCATAGAGCTAACTAGAACCTCCTAGCACAGCGGAGGGCATCCTTAGTCTCTGATGTCAACTCTTTGCCTTTTTATGCAAAGTAGAAAAGAGTTATTGGATACTTAAACTATTTTGTAGAAAGCTACGCTCATTGGCTTATAGCCATGATGTATATTGTATTCCTGTATATTTTATTTTACTAATGGATAATTGCCATGAAATATTTCTAAAAAAAAGGAACAAAAAGCTTATTGCTAGAAGAGAGAGAGAGATCTAATTTAGCAGACTTAATAATAGGTAGAAGGGAAGTCAAACCTCAAGAAGAATGGGAAGATCTTATGGTGTGTTCCATCAAGAGAACTATCAATAGAGCTATGACCGAATCCTTAATTACCCTAGTTTGAATATGTTTCTCTTGGATGTCTAGTGATTCAAAACAGTGATGGAGGGCCCAAGTGGGACTATTGAAAGGGGACCTTTAGGATCTCTGTAGGGAGAGTTTACACAATTTTAGATAGACCTATGTGACACCTTTGTGATCCATAAATATTGCAATCAAGTTTATAGACTTTATTACTTTCCATTTGTTTGAGCCACATTTGCTTTGCATAACTTTCCCATAAGCACTATTCTATATACATGCTATTTTTTATCTTATTTCATTAGATGAGTGATGGTTTTATGTAGTGTAAGCTTCTCCATGCTCTTAGAGGTTATATACTAAAGGAGTAGAGTTCCACATCTTTTTCTTTGAACTATTGTAGGAAATCTCAAGGAACTTGCCCTACAATTGTTTGGACCTCAAAGGAATACAAGAGTCAAAAGCTACAATCAAGATTTATATTGTATTGACTATAATTTATTTCCAACTATGCTTAGGGGAATATTTAACCACATCTTAACATTGTGGACTTTTCCCGTAGTCTAATTAAACATTAGATTTAAGAGGTTCAAGAATACCACAAGGCCCAAAGTCAAAACAACTAGGGTAATGGAATAAATGCACTAAATAGCTATGAATAAAAGGAAAACCAAAACCTAAAGAACACAAAAATAAGCTTCAAGAACAAAAAGCTCTTTCTAGCCAACATAGTTGTGGCATAGTGGATCGTGTGTGGGTTGACTCAATGGGTGCATGAGTTTGATCCCTACATCTCACATCCCTAGAGACACAAATCTATTCATGTCCAAAAGCTCTTTCTACGTAGCCAAATATACTTGAGGGTTATTGCCCTCACAAAGTTAACTAGATGAATCTCCCCAATGGAGGGCATCCTTGGTCTCAGATGTCAACTCTTTGCCATTTTAGGTAAAGTAGAAAAGAGTCATTGGATACTTAAACTATTTTATAGAAAGCTACACTCAGTAGTTTGGAGCCATAATGTATATAGTATTGTTGTATATTTTCTTTTACTAATGGACAATTTCCATGGATTATTTTCAAAAAAAAGGAACGAATAGCTCATTGCTAGGAGAGATAGAGATCTAATTTAGTATACTTATTACTAGAAGGGAAGTTAAACCTAAAAAAGAATGGGAAGATATTATGATGTGTTCTATGGAGAGAGCTATCAATAGAGTTATGACCTGATCGTTAGTTACCCTAGTGTGAATATGTTTCTCTTGGATGTGTAGTGGTACAAAGTGGTGATGGAGGGCCCAAGTGGGACTATTGAAAGGGGACCTTTGAGATTTTCGCAGCAAGAGTTTACACATTTTTGGATGGACCTATGCAACACCTTGTGATCCACAAATATTATGATCAAGTCTATAGAATTTATTACTTTTCATTTTTTTGAGCCACATTTACTTTGCGTAACTTTCTCATAAGCATTGTTCTTTATACATGTTATTTTTAGTCCTAATTCATTGGATAAGTGGTGGTTCTATGTAGTGTAAACGTCTCTATGCTCTTAGAGGTTATATACTAAAGGAGTAGAGTTCCACATCTTCTTTTTTGTTGAACTACTATAGGAAATTTCAAAGAACTTTCCCTACTATTGTTTAGACCTCAAAGGAATACACGAGTTGAAAGTTAAAATCAAGATTTCTATTGTCTTGACTATAACTAATTTCCAACTATGCTTAGGGGAAAATTTAACCACCTCTTAACATTGTGGACTTTTCCCATAGTCTAAGTAAACATTCCTTTCATAATGAGAAGTACATTTCAAGGACAACTTAGACTTGTAAAAATGACATCAATGATACTTCACAAACATCCCCATCAAGAATTTGAGTTCATTTCACCTAAAACCAAAGAAACCACCAAACTACTCATAAAATTGAAGAAGAGACTTCAGCCATTTATTATACATTAGGAAAAAAATGAACTCACAAATGGGCCCTTAAAAATAATATATTTTAAGATGTGGGCCTTTTGGATTGTCCAATAGGAAGGCTAGATGTTGACATCCATGGAGGGTGAATCTTCTCTCTCCAAATCTTGGGGTTTTTATTAAAAAAAGGGATAGTGGGGGATTTTTAAAAAGGAAGAATGAATAGTACACAGAATTTGAGTTTCTCTCATCTTGTATTTCCCCCCTCTTTTTGGAGAATTTTCAATTTTGGTTTTTTTTCCTCTCACGAAATCAGTTTGACCCAAAAGTTGAGCAATGTACCACTTTCCCTCTCTTCTCTATACTCGTGAATTTTTATCTCCATTGAAGCTCCCTACTAAGAGTAATTAGGGTTTTGAGCATTCTGCTTACCTCTATACTTTTTTCTCCGTGAAGCTCCAGATTTTGGGCAAAACACAGATGTCCATCTCTCTTTGCATTTTCTCTTGTTTGCTATTTGTTCAATAGGGTTTGATGTCATTTCTTACTATTATTTTTGTTTTATTGCATACATTAGTTTGGCCAAGAGCAGAGGTGCTCATCTCTCTCTCTCTCTCTCTCTCTCTCTCTCTCTCTCTCTCTCTATGTGTGTTGTTTCTCTTTTATATTGTGTTTTCAATAGAATTTTATGTTGGTTCTAATTGTTGTTTTCTCGCAAAGTTTATTTGGAGCAAGAGACAAATGTGTTAATCTCTCTCTCTCTCTCTCTCTCTCTCTCTCTCTCTCTCTCTCTCTCTCTCTCTCTCTCTCTCTCTCTCTCGCTCTCTCTCTGTTTGTTTTTTTTTTTGCTGCTATCTTTTCAATACAACATGATGTTAGTTCTAACCCTTGTTGTTATTTTATTATAGAGATCATTTTGGGTGACATTGCATAAGTGCTCATCTCTCTCTCCCTCTCTCTTTCTCTCTCTATGTTTTCTCTTTTCTACTATTTTTTAGTATACCTTCATGTAAATAACTCTGGCTATTGTCTTTTGCAGAGATCAATTTGGGCAAGATTGGATAGATGCTCATTTCTTTCTCTCTTCCGCATACTCACACACTCTCTCTTTCTTCCTCTTTGCACTATCCATTTTCTACTATCTTTACAATAGGGTTTGATGCGAGTTCTAACTTAAGGATCAATTGTTTTTGTAGCACTTAACACAAGGTAGAGTAGAGATTCTGTAGCTCAATTTACGGGTAAATCTAACATATTTTGTGGTTCCAAAATTTATTCATTTAATTAGTGACTTTTATGTTTGATGGGATTGATGTTTTCTTATGTCCATCATTTGCAATAGGTTTTGATCAGCAACGATTCAATCTTATCTTCAGTAGATCAGCATATAGATAAATTGGCCCTATTTTGTATTTCTTCTATTCATCCAATTATCTAGATATTGTTTGTTAAAAGGGATTCATGTAAGTATTTTTGTTAAAAGGGATTTATGCGGGTATTTTTTTGTACATACAAGTATTATACAATGTTTAAGTGAAGCACGTAATTCTCGATCGACTATTTTGATGTGGTGAGTGATTCCTTTATGCTGGATGATATAGATATGATAGAAGTCAATGGTTCAAAATTCCTCTGCTTTATTGGTCACGTGCGTCCATTCAGATCTCCATGCCAATTGGCAATGATCCATGAAACTCTTTTATTATATGATCCATATAATGCACAATGTGTTGAGTCTTAGAATATCTCAGGTGTCAATCCAATATGCTTATTAAGATTTGCATGCCATGTGGTTGCTATCCTTGTAACAACTACTCTATAATATCCACATTTCATACAATGTATTGAGTCAAATCAAACTCCTATTCATTATAATAAGATTTATTTTGGCAAAATTCTATGAGTATTCTTATGCTATTTTTTTCATTATATTTCATGTAAATGGTATGATTAAAGTGATGCCTTGAAATTGAATCTATAATTTGTGTCAATGTACATATCCATATGCATTTTGATATCAATGTTTGTGTCTATTTACAAAAGTGTAAACATCTCTTAATGCTATGTTGATTTGTATGGCATATTGGTGATTACTAGACAGGCTTAAAATGCTTATTATTTAGGGATTAATACATACTTCTTTACATCTAATGCGTAGTTATAATGCTTGAGAGAAGAATAAGCATTCTCTCGATAGAAGTATGTAATAGAAAAGATGAAAAATGGAATTGGATCACTGATATGTATCATTACTTGTCTTGGGTACATATGCGTCCAAGTATAAAGGGAGCTTTCAAGGTGAAAGCATTTGCAATTGCAAATGTATCAAAGCACTAGAAGGGTAAAGCTTTAGCTCTTAGACAAAGGAATGTTGATTCTCACCTTGTAACAGAGGTGTTTGTACAATATGTATTCATACAAAAACAAATACATATTGCACCCCACTGTGCCCTTTCAATGAAACATTGCAAACAGTAAATGTTTGCAACTTATTGAGAATGAGAAATTTCATGATATCTATGTAACTACTTGTCTCTTATTTAGAGAAGTATACCCTTGGGATTGCTATGAGTGGAAAAATGTTGAGAGTTTCACAAGTTCTTTTAAGTGTTACCACCTCAAAATCGGTAGATTGCTCTTTGAGAGGCATATAGCTAAGCAGCTCGCAGAGGACCTTGTTTTTTTCTATGACTCCAAGTACATATTGCCCAAGGGGCGTCAAGAATATGGAACCCTTGAGTCAATGCAAATATCGAATCTCAATAGCATAGAATGGAGAAGTGTGTAGTAGCAACATTTTGTACATGTGTATCACAAAAATTTTAGCACACATATTGAATTCTATGAAGCCAAGCAACTGGCTCAAAGAATGTACATCTAAGCTGGTTCATACCCATTGCAATTTGCGCACAGATGTTCCAAGAATGTGAGGGTTTGAGATGTACCAAAAGCACGTATGTCATAAAAAGTGCATAAGAGGATTATGTAACAAGGATTCTAGGCAAAACTTGGACATAAAAAATGACTCACTGTCCTGGCATAGTGGAGTGTTGAGTCACAACAAGGGACATGGCCTTCAGGTAAAATTTTTATCTCTTAGTTGACTATTATCTTACTTTGGGATGAATCAGCTAACTTTCCTTTCCAATTATAGGTACTTTGTCACATGACAGACTTTATGCCTAGTGTTCAAGTATCGTAGATGGAGGATGCTCAAGGGTAAATGGTTGTGCCTTGATCAATACATGCGTGAAAGTGTAGCTATGGATGTTACTATCATTTGTGAGGGCCGCAAGCCCCAAGTGTTGCAAATGGAGGATGATTAACCCTTGAGTATAATGCGCTAGGAAATTACAATGTTACTGTATAATCCACCTATTAACTTCTATTTTAAACTAGATGAGAGGAAAATTTGAAGCCGCAGATGAGGATACTATTATCAATGGAAAGTGTGTGGCTCCACGTATTTTAGAAATTGTAGAGTTTTCCTAAAAATCCCAACACCACAAGTTGTAATATCCAACACCTATAAATTTTCGGATTTTTTTGGGCAATAGAATATTGTCACTTACAAACTTGCAATATTTAAAAATTATGGTATTTATGAAAAATCATACACTTGTTATACACTTTCCATATCAACATATTTACATATGCATGTAAACTTTACAAAGAGGTAAGTAAAGCCATAACTAAATATCATATGCAAATAGCACTTAATGGTCTAAAACTTAAGGTTTTTAAAGTAGAACTAGTTTAGTTCTTGTTTCATTGTTTCATTTCACACTTTTTCTCTTCATCTCTTTATATCCACCACATCCCTCCTACGTGCTATGATGGATGCTCGCGCACACTTTGATGAGTGGATCCACGAGACTATCTTTGCAAGCCATAGTGATGAGATATTTTAGGTTTTCTCTAAGAACTTCAACCTTGAAAGCATGCTCCCTTCGCTAGATCCCTCCCTTCAAGTTTTGGAAGACTTTGTGAGCACCATTGCTACCTGCACATCAAGGGATCTGACATGACTTGGGTGCCTTTGGAATAGCTCATGGTACTTCAAGCAGGGAAGAATCACCAAAACGTGGTGAATAGGTATCTGGTCACGTGGATCCTTCGCACAGAGTATGCATTGTTCCCATGGGCAATGCACCATGTATAACACCTTTGGATCTCATGGAGTATGATTGCACATTGGCAATTTACCTCCTTGTATTGGATACACCCCTAAAGGAAGAGAGCGATAAAGATACAACTCCACATGTTGTTACTATCACATACACAGGAGAAGAACCAATTAAAGAGCTAAATGTTGAAGAGAAACATCGGGTGGTGGCAGAGCAAGGATTGGCTCTCATGGTGCCATCTTCTTCAGAACAGTCACAAGTCGACAAACCCAACCTTTCCTCCTTGGCGCCCATTAAAGTAGATGGTGTACAATACTTTTTCCTATCAGATGTGCTGCAATACTTGGAAATGAAGGAAGAGGAGTTGTTTTCCACCCTAATTAGGGATTCGATGGAAGACCTGATCAATTATGATTACATGGATGTGCGTCCCACAATGGCAGAGATTGGAAGATACGATGACACAAGCTTAGATATAATGAGTGCCATCATAGTAGTACATGAGCATATTACCTCGGTTGAACCTTGTGCCTCTAGCCTATACCCATCTAATATTTTACAATTGGCACAAGAGGGAGCCTGGCACTCTTTTACAAGATTTTTTTGAGTTTTTTGAGGCGCCTTTTCATTTAAGGTTGGGCTTTTTGCCCCAGTTCATCTTTAGAGGCCACCTGTGTGTCTTTGCTCTTTTTCCATCTTCCTTTTGCTTTTTCCTCCATTTTTCTGCCATCTCGACTTGGGGTTAACATTACCCTCCTCCTAGACGGGTGCCATCCCATGGCACTTTGGTGTTGGTGTAAGGGTGAGGACCACATGTAGACTCAGGTGCTTGTGGAAGCTCAAGAACGATGTTCGTCGGAGCAGCTCACTGGATGTCATGGGTGGACGAGAGCCTCCAAAGTTGGTGGTTTTGTGCTTTTGGGGTGCTTGAAGAAGAAGGTGCAGTGCTCTACCTAAGGGGAGTGCTTTCCTCAGCGTGTTGGTGCATTGTGCCCATGCTAGTGGAATGGGAAGGTGGGTCAGGCGAGCGTGGGTGATGTCCCACACTTGAGGACCCCATTTGTGCCAAGGGGGTGCGGTGCCAGTGGCTTAGGGTGACAGGTCTAACCATAGGTGAGTGTTACCTCCCTAGGTGTGTCCTGCCCTTGATGTGCCCTAAGTGTGATGTGGGGGATCAAAAAGGGCTAGCGGGTTAGGAGCGGAGCCGGCCAACCGAAGCCACCAGACACACCTAACTTAAGGACCCCTAGGTGCAATGATTATGCTTTTCTTTGCTTCGTTTTTTTTTTTTTGGTATATTTAGGGATAGTATTACATCAAGGGTATGACAATAAAGTCTAATTCTCATCATCGGAATGGGGGGGGAGGGAGGGCAGATGGATTTGTGTAAAAATTGGTGGCTTTGCATGTACCCTTTCAGGTTTATGCGGACGTGGAGAGAGGTGGTGGATAGGAAGGGGTGATTACACCTAGTGAATTGGTTGTCGCTCATTGTTATGCGAGCCGTGATCAAGAGCAAGCCTCACTCACTATCCGATAACAAGATGTTAAGGAGTGCCGGTTGGGGTAATTGTCTTTGTCGAATGCACAACACAACTTGAAAAATTTAAATATTCGATAATACACCACAAGCCACATATAAAAACAAGACGAAATACAATGCCCCTTGAAGCTCAAAACAAGTAAAAACTTGAATGTGGGGAGAGAATCACACAACCACAACACAACGAAAATACCAACAATTTGAAAACAAACCAAGTGAGATATATTTTCATACCTTAACAACCTTGAGCCGATGCTCGACGTTTTGACACTCAAAAGCTCCAACTTCCAAATTGGCATGACAAGAGCTTACTCTAGCATGTGACCCTTCACTCTTCTCTCTCACAAAATACAATTGTACATGAGGGGAAAGGCCCTTAACTCTCCATTCTCATATCCTTATATAGTTTTCTATCCACTCTCATACACATTATGCTTTTTGCTTTCAACTTTTGGCTTTTGCTTTTCTACTGCTTTTCATTATTTTCGTTTTTTCTGCTCTATGCTTGTTTGCAACTTGTTTGGATCATAACTTCGTCATTTGAACTCCGAATATAGTCTTTCGGATACTCAAAATGATCGGAATGTATCTGATCAACAAGTCTACACTAGCAGAATTACAAAAATCTATAAAAATGGGCAAAAAATACTAATTTTTGTACATCGCATCATTTTTCTCCATCTTTTATCTTGGATGACTTATTCCCTTCCTTGGCCTATTGTTATTATAATTGCACACACTTTTAGCACACATGTCCTCTTTTCCTTCAAGAAATACTCGCTGATGATGTAAGATGTACGATCTTTTCCTTTGATCCTTGAGTCTTCAAAATAAACATTCTCTAGATATGAACCTGTTTTTTATGTAGTGTGCCCTAGCAGGAATATGCTATGCAAGAGAACTCCGTGCACAATCATTTATGATTTGAAAAAGTATGCAATGTTGGATCCATGATATGCAACCAATCAATCAATGCTACACACAAAAATAATGTATGCATTGAAGAAATTGTGCCTAGTCTATCTACATGTGATCGTGCGTCATGCAAAATGCAAAAAAAATTCCTTATTAATTTATAATTCCTTATCCTCACCTCTCAACTCTCATAAGAAGATATGATATACTCTGCTCCACCCATCCAAAATCTCACAATCACTCTAGAAAATGATGGTTCTCAAGATATTGACGAGATAAGAACAACACATCTCACAATTGACGGCGTCCTTCACGACCCTTGAACTCTCCCAACCACCTTACACTCTCGACTAGAGATTCCTAGCTTTGTGATGAGTATCCCAAATATCGTGCATGCAAGAAATGTGTGTGCTCAATGACAGGTACTCTCTCATGTGCGCGTGCATCTAATATTTACTGCATATAGTTGTAGTGGACCTCATGCCGTGCTAGTGCTCAATGATGGTGCAAGAGTGCATAATCCCAACCCATGACATGGAAGTATTTGATAAGAACAGGAGACGATTCCCGAGTGTAATGCATCAATAAGTGCAATGTGAAGTGCTCGTGAACCCATTATCCCTGTGATGTGCAAGAGTCTCGATAAAAAAACATACCTTGTTCCTCAATGTTCGGTAGCTATTGACAAACACAAGCTTCATCCTGTCCAAAAAAATACCAAGCTCAACCAAGGCTATCAAGCTTCACACTCAACAAAATGATAGAAACAAATCATATGCTAGTCAAACACAAGAAATCCAATTACGAAAGAACAAAACAAAGTGTCACACAAACAACTAAGCTAGCAAAATTCAAACCTAACTACAATTTGACTAAGGGATTTTAGTTTTCAGAAAAACACTTGACAGCGTGATGAGAATGACCTGGGTGGCCACAGGTCCAACAGGTGATTTGATCCTGTGTCTGCCCTCCTAGGCCTTTACCTCGTCCTCTTCCTAATGCCATCACTGGTACGGGGCAATAATCCATGAGGACAGTGTTGCCCTCATCGTCATGCGAAATGTAAGGGCATATGTAAGCTTCTTCCTCATTTGGTTCTTCCACATAGTGGACAGGAGCGTCACTCGGTGGATGGGTTACGTAAGGACCAGGCGGTCTAGGAATGCCTGTAGGATTTATTTCCATCCTAGGAACAACTGGCTTAACATCGTTAGGCATAGGGAGGGCCAATGGGGCTCCCCTTCCGAAAAATGGTTGCGGCCTATTTGCTAGGTAAGGCTGGCCATATGGTTGTGAGTATGGAAGTCTCTTTGGAAATCTACAATGCGCGATGTCATGACCGAACCTACCACAGTTAGCACAAGGTCTTGACCTAGGGTCTTGACACTCAGCTGGCAAGTGGTTTCCGCCACAGTACACGCATTGGACGTGTGGGCGCGTTGGTCGTCTCAACATATCTTGCAACTTGGCAACTTCCATCCTAACATCAGCCAAGTCTTGGTTCGTTTTGGTGGTTTTTCCCTTATCCTGGGGCTGATCACTCACTCGAGGATGATGCTCTCTCTGAGCTTCGCGAGTTGGTCTCTTCTAGGTTCGCGCTTCTGGAGCTCCGCTCCTTCAACTAATCGTCAACTCGGATGGCTTCCTCAAAGACCCTAGCTAGTGCATCTCACTGCAAGCTCAAGTTGCCTGCCAAAGCCTTGTATAGTTTCTCGTTTTGAATCCCGCTGATGAATACAGTTGATACTGCTCTTTCAGTTGGTCGCTCTTCAATAGGGATTCCCTTGAAGAGACTCCGCACATAGGTCACATAATCACGAATGTCCTCCTTCTCTTTCTGCTTGACATTCATTAAGCATACTAGTAGATTATCGGAGTATCCGGGCTCAGAAAATCTCTTAATGAAGAGACCCTTGAGGCCATCGAAGTTGGCTTGCTCTGCGTTATCTAAGCTCGTATACCACATCCTACCCTTGTTGCCCAAGCAAAGCCCAAACGCTTGAGAGCGTTGAGTCAAGTCGTTGAGGCTGTTGGCTTCGCAGACTTGCTCGAACTGCTCAACAAAGCTGTATGGATCGTCATGGGGTTGGTACTTATCAAGTTGCTTGGCAATAATAGGGATTTTAGCTTGGCTCTTTGAGCCTTGGTTTGCTTCTAATCCTGCAAGCAGTGATGTCACTAGAGCCGTGGCACTTTGCTCTGCAGCCGTGTTATTGAGCAGCCGCTTCATGAGAAGCTCATTCAGCGTTAAGTCTCCTTCTGGTGCTCTCTCATGGTCCGTTTGATTTCTGCCAGCCAAGTTCAGCACCCGCTGCACCTCTCGCAACTCCATGCTTTGCCTTTGGCTCCTAGCCTGCTGATCCCTATTGTATTCAACCATGCTTTGCAATGCTTTGTGGGCCAGCTTTCTCTCCTCTTCTAGATCTGTGATGATAGCGTCGACTTTCCTACCGCGGTGCTCATATAGAGCTTGAGCGTCGTAACTGCTGACCAGCTGTGCTGAATAGCATCTGAAAAGGTTTCTAAGTCAAATTCCTCGTTAGATCTGCGGTCTAAACTTTCTTCTGCCATTGTTAAGTTATCGTGCTCCACCAAGCTATCAATCAGCTTCAGTAGACTTGTCAAATCCACTTCGTCGGCGTCTCTTGCTTAGTCTTACTTTCGCACGTTGACGGTTTGTCTATGTATTGGGTTCTCTCCTACTGGTGGGTTCCTTGAGTGGTTTATCTGGGTAAGTTCCTTCGGTTATTTAATACAGTCCTCAATTTATGGCCACTCATTGTGTCTTCCCCTGTGCACTTGTGCTCAATCAGGCTTTCAGTTTCCTTGTACTTCAAGTGTAGAAATTCAGGGTGAGTGCAACAACCAATTTCTAGGCGTCTTACGCACTCCCGTGTCGTTTTGGGCCTAATAGGCTTGTTGGTCAATTTCCTGGCCATCTTGTCAGGGTTTAGGGTTTCTCTAGGGTGTTGCCTCATTCGTTTTTGGTCCAATCAGGCTTTACAACTCAGCGGTTTGTGTCTAAGCCTCCGAGTCTCGCAACTGCCCACTTCTAGCTGCTAAGTGGCGGCACCCTACAATTTTGCCTATTCCATGTGCCAGAATCAATTTCTGAGTGCCCTACGGGCTTTCAACAGTTTGCGCTGCTGAGTTTTAGCTGGGTTAGGTAAAATTTTTAAAAATTTGGTAAAAATCTACACTTGGTCCAACTGGTCCAAAATACAAGGTCCGAGTGGGTTACTCTGACGGGCCGAAGGCCAAATTTGGGACTAGGATAGGGTGGACTCGTACGGGGTCACTCGGACGGATTGGCTCAAACGGGCTGAGTGGTGGACTCGGACGGGCCGAGGCAAGTGGGCTTAAGGTTGAATTCGACACATGGCAAAGGGCCAAATTTGTCCACGGTCCAAATGATAAACTCAGACGGGCCGAGTAGGTTTGGGCCGAGTGGGCGGATTAGGGTTTTGGCCGGATGGGCCGAATGGTAAGGGGCTGAGGGCCGATTATAGGACTCGGCCCAGAAGTGACCATTCGGACGGGCCAAGCACGGTGCACGTAAACAGTGCGAGTTTGATTTGGATCATTTTTCATGCTTCACTCAATCATACCAGGCACAAACCTCCAGATCCAACCTAAGGGGGTAAGAGAAGGGATTCATATACCTGGATAGAGTGGTGGGCTCATCGTTGGTGCGATCGAATCGAATCAGGCGGTAGCTCTCTCTCTCTCTCTCTCTCTCTCTCTCTCTCTCTCTCTCTCTCTCTCTCTCTCTCTCTTTCTCTTTCACACTGAAATGGTTGCAAATGAGTCCTCCCTTGGCCTCTTGGCTCTTATGCCCCTTCCCGGGTATGGCGTTGATGCCCCCAATCACTCACTTGCCGATCTTAGACATCACAAGCAAGTTTTTTGCCATTTTTGCACGATTTTTACCCTGTTTTGCAACAGTAAACCCTACCCTTCTCTGATGTGATTTCCTAATCCTATCCTACTCTAAATGCAACAAGAATCAAAAGCAAAATACTGAAATGATTCCTCCATGTTTCCTAATCATCAAACAAACAAAATAACCCAAAATACTTACTTGTTTTGAAGATCAAAAACACCAAACTTCCTATCTATCTCAAGCTCCATTTCGGGGATGAATCCTTACTTCGATTCAATATGAGGTGCGCAAGTGCTCAAGCTTGAATCTGTTTGTCCTGGAAATGGAACCAAAATGTGGGAGCTTTTGCTCAACTGCCAAGACCCATGGACCGCTTATTGTTTCAAGTATTCCAAGCAAGCTCTAATGGCTATCTCTCACCTAGCCGACGCACCGTCGATCCTACGAGTGTAGTGAGCTTACCTTATTGCCGATATGAGTTGCCTCCTCTTTCACGCACATCGGTAGGTCCACAATCCTAGATGCTAGCTCAAGCATCCTCAAGCCTCCTCCACCTCCAAGCTCCATCCGCCATAGCCGTGCGCGCAAGAAGGGAAGAAAAGAAGAGAATAGGAGATGGTGAAGAGCTTCACCCTCTTGATCCCTCACTCTCACACACTCACTCCCTCACACTCTCACACTCCCTCTGTCAAGAGCACACACAAGCAAGAAGGTGAGAAGGAGAGAAGAAGAAGAAGACTCCTTTTGCCACACACCAAAGAATGAGCTTCTCATTCACTTTTTGAACTTTATATATACAAACCCTAAAATCCCATGGGTGCCCATCCCTTTTTTACATGACCGGCCATTGTGGCAAGGTCCCTTTTCCATTTCCCTCTTCTAGCCTTGTGCCTCTAGCCTATACCCATCTAATATTTTACAATTGGCACAGGAGGGAGCCTGGCGCTCTTTTACAAGAGTTTTCTAAGTTTTTTGAGGCGCCTTTTCATTTAAGGTTGTGCTTTTTGCCCCGGCTCATCTTTAGAGGCTGCTTGCGTGTCTTTGCTCTTTTTCCATCTTCCTTTTACTTTTTCCTCCATTTTTCTACCATCTCGACTTGGGATTAATAGACTACAAATCTGAAGATGGTTCTAGAATCCCCATCTTGATCCAATCATTCAAAAGCTCCACCAATTTTGAAAAGTGAGCCCTATGCACAGGAATAGGCCATAGATTCCAAGAGACATGCAGAATGGTAAAAATAACCATAGGCATCACAACCCTAGGATCAATGCATCCAATCTCATGCAGGAAAAAAGAAAAAGCTCTCCCTTGTCTGCTCAACATCTCACCTCTACTAGAAGCAAAAAATCTTTAGACCCAATCTTCATCTCTTTCAATGTCTCAACTGAAAACTTGTGTCCAATACCTACAGGATCTTGTAAAGGAGACTGCATAGTTGCTCTCCTAATCATCTCATCACTGTCCAAAGGTAGCGGTCCTCTGCAACTGGTCTAACCTTCTTATTAACTGTCATATATTTTGTCTGTACTCTGGCTTCTTTGCTACAACCTGCAAATTATTTTAGTCCTTATTGTAAATACCCTGGTAAACACAAATTTTGTTGTGTATAAAAAGCGCCCCCTCTAAATCTTTTTGCTAAAATATTTCAACAAAGAACACTTTTTGCAGAGAATTCTCACGACCCAAATCTTCTTGAAGTATGAAATCAGTAATTTTGCAATACATCGCTAGAGAATGGACCTGTAAGACATATGACAACTCTTGATTTTCAATTTTCAACAATGTTGAAAGATCCTCCATAGTATCCGAGTATGACAACCCATCATAGAGACCAATTCATCCCGTAAAATACCTGCAAGCTTCAATTCTTTCTCTTTTCTCTTCAAATACTGTCTGGCAGCTCTAGGCATGTTCGTAATATGTTGAAAACACAAAGTACTTTCAATAGATACATCATAAACACATGAGGAAAAACTACCACTACTAGGAGGCAAGGGCTTTCCCCGTCTCCTCATACCACTGTCATCTCACAAGACAGTGGTACTTAACAAAAAATTTGGCTCTCCTGCTGGAAGAGGGAAATCCCTCAAAGAATCATTATTCCACTAATGGTTGACACAAACTATCATGAACTGAACAGCCCTCTTTCCATCCTTGCTTTAGATATTCATGCATAGGTAGACCCATCATCCAAAACCTTAGTTTCCATCCAAGACTTAGCAATGAATGGTTGCCCCAAAATAATAGGATATGAACAAGCGTTATGCACAAAGAAATGATAAGTCTCATCAACATCTCTTGTAGAAATCTTCAAGTTTGGACAAGTAGCATAAACATCTTCAAGTTCAGACAAGTAGCATACAAATCTCTTGTATTATTGTTGGTTGCACGCATGCACCAACCATGATCCACATCAACTAGCCATCTACTAGTATCATACAATCCACACACTATGGCATTAATCTCAAATCTATGATCCAAAAGAGCAACACAAGGGGTCTCTATCTCAGCAAGCTTGATTACCATCTCCATAGTCACACGAGCCTAGTGACTACAAGAAAAATGACTATGAGGCACCAATCTAGGCATGTCATCACTCTCCACATACTGTCCTAAGGCTAAAGAGTCTTATTGGACTACATACATAAAGCTCCATCTGTAGACTCCTCAATAATCTCCTCATCAGAATCAATCTCCTTAATCTGCAAGCCATAGATAATGGCCTCAGCAAGTGCTAAAGCCTCTCGATGGATCATATCCTGTGTTAGCTCTTCAATAACCTACCACTTTCTTTTAATGATGTCCATGATAACATCATGAAATTATCTTTTGGCGATCCCCAAGACTTCTCCAAGAGTGAATTCAATTTTTCGGTTAAGAATCCGATCCTCAAGCTCCTTTTTTAAGTCCATAGTCATCTCAATGTTGGAAAGAAGCTTGAATCCAAGTTGCTTTTTTGGCTTCAGATCCTTTGTCTTTGAGGCTTTATGATCTTCCTATACTTTTGACTTCTGAACATCAGTCATACTTTGCTCTAGTATTAAAGAAGAGGACTGAGAAACTAGATCACTCATCCTAGTTACCCTCTTCAAACCTTCAAGCTGATCATTATCTCTTTTCCACTTCTCCTCCACAAATGCTTCAAATCCTTGAGACTTTTCCATATAAGCATAGATGGAAAAAAAATCAACTTGATCATCCCATCCAATCCCTTTTCTGATCACATCACCTATGGATGAAAGTTCAGATGTTGAAGCTTTCCCCTTTTTCGCTACCTGCAGTGCATAAGACCATAAAGGGAACTGCTCTAACTGAAGGCCATAGGCAGTAAGTTCTCTTGCCACCTCTTGCATCACATAAGAAGAGCACAAAAGAGATTCCTCCAACAATTTCTTCATACCACCCCCACCAAAATTTGATTTGATCTGGCTGCTCTGTATCTCCAAATCATATCATATTGTCCTTCCAGACTACCAACTTCAGCCTTCTCGCCTCTTCAAAATCTTAAAAATCATTTTGCTCATGATCTAGACTATCACACCACATGCAACGATAGACACAATCATTCCTAGGAGAATTTGCAGGAGTAGAAGAAGTTGGGGCTAAAATTGGAGCTCAATTAAGTGGTTGCTACTCCATTCTAGTCATCTTGATTTGTAGGTCTTTAAGTTCTTTGAAATCTCCTCCACTGTATCTTTGACAATCGGTTTTGCAAATGGTCTAATAACCATAGTAGGAATAGGCATAGGCATAGACACAGGATGAGAAATAAGAGAAGTAGTGGATCTTGCAACAGGATAAGTAGGAGAGGTCATGGTAGAAGAAGACATTGCTGGTGGTGACTGCATCCCTTTCTGCGCGAGCAAGACTTCCATCTCCACCTCTTTGTCAATGTAGAAATTGCATTGACAACATCTTGCCAATCCGTCTTCAATCCCATAGGCTGCATACGGTCCTCTAGTAGCTCTCCCAACTCATCTTGAAGTGCAAGATCAGTCATGTACAAGAATAACTCTACCTTCTCTGAGTTTAGAGCTCTTGCTCTATCGCTCTTCAAACTCCTGCAGCAATTCAAAAGTAAAAAGTCCTTTGTTGGGCTGATAAATCCACTCTCTAAATGTCTTTTGCGTAGCAATACCATAATCCTCCAAAAAATATTCATCTTTAGGGCTTTCTTGAAAGTATCCTAGCTAGAGTCCTGTACAAATATATATGTCACTCTAACCTGCAAAGCAAGCATGACAAGCCATAAGAAATAATTGAGCGCATCTCGCTTTGAAAGGATTTAATCTAGGTTGAAACATTCTGGCCATCAAATTATTTTTGCTCACTAACCACAACCTTGATCACCTTGGTTGCACCATGTGTATGCTTATGTTCTTGATACAAGAGTCGTTTTTTATCCAACTGCTGTTGATGTAACTACTACTACTACTGCATAGATAACTTCATCTACTAATTCTACATTATAATGGCTTTGAAGAAAGAGTTTGTAATAAAGTCTTCATCTCATCATTTGAAAAGGAACAAGCAGTTGATGAAGAAGGTGGATCTACCATCTCGATGATCAGAAGCGAGGCTTCCACATCGGGTTCACTAGATGTCGCACAAAATACGTGCAAGAGTTTGCATTCAATGTGCCCTATCAAGAATATGCTATGTAATAGAACTTTGTATCCAACGATTCATGATTTGAAAAATATGCAATGTCAGATCCATGCTATGTAACCAATCAAACTATGCTCCACAAAAAGTTTATGAATGCACTGAAGAAAATGTGTATGGACAATCTACATGTGCTCATGCATCATGCAAAATGCAAACAAAAAATTCACACACAATAGAAAACAAATTCCTAATGACACTGACTAATGATATCAAATTCTTGGTGAAAAACTCTTCCCTCAAGCTCACAGTGGTGGACGCGCAGTGTCACGACACCGTGCACTTCTCGTAGTTGATAGCTTGGTCCACCTTCTCCACATACTTCTACAACTTACACTACTTCACGAGTTGCTTGATGGTTGGCTCTTCCATTACAATGTCTTCCGAATTGAGAATGTGCATGAATTTGAATTGGTTGTAGGCCCTTGTTTCCAATGAGAGGCCATATTTTCCTACTCCTTGGAGAATGGAAGTTTGTTGCTTTTCTCTTGACCTGCCATTGTAGGTACCTGTTATAACATCACACCTCACTATTAGTTTCCTTAAGACAACTTCCACAAGGTGATAGATAAACATACATGAAAGCTCTAAAGACTTTTAAATGCTTAAGTATAGAGTGAAATTTTTGCTTCAAGCAATCCGCACGATTCAAAAATATCCATGCTCATTTTTTCCACATTCTGAGTTTTGTCATTTAAACATTGATTGATGTTTAAGGCATGCTTGTTTTCTTCTTTTTCAGTTTTCTTTTTATGCTTTTTTTCTTTCCACTTTTTTTCTTTTTATGATTGTTTTACCCCCTCCCTCCCTCGGGAATGATTTGAATCCTTCCTAGGATTGGAGAGCAAAAGTTTAAGCACACGTGGGTAGGACATTACCTTGCAGAAACTAAGCATAGAATTGTAGGTTGTATTTTGACTGAGCATGGCGGTCCATATCGTGAGGTCTAATGCCTATGCATGTGATATAGGTGAGGACATTAGTGATAAGATCACCAGAGTCAATCCTGCTAGCAATGTGTAGCTCTTCTTCAATAAGAACTCAATCTAGGTAAGGGTGGCCCAAGATATGATCTTCCAATGATCGATTGCGAGTGATGGCCAATACCTAAAAGAGGTAGGAGCTACGTAAGTGGGATCATACTCGAAGGTCTTAATGGAACGGAGTTTCTCAACATTCGTCATGATTTGGCAGCATTCTTGTTCCCACTAGAGTCAGAGAGCCTATCACTTGCATAAGAAAGATGAGTCATTATCGACTAACTTTTGCAAAGTTCATGTCGAACTCTTGGCTCATGGCGGTAGTGACACTACTCTTGCTATAGGATGTGATTAGCTATTTTTTAAGGGCTTGGTCTCAAGATATCTTGACATTGGTGATCAAATTTTTTGCGACTGTGAGGGTTTTTACTATCATGAATTCATATTCCTCCTAGGTGTATAGCATGGAGCAGACATCCAATGCTAAGGATGGAGCAAGCAGACCTAGGTCTAACTGCTCATAGCTTTTAGCAAAGTAGGGTGAAAGTGGCATCTAAGCACTTGATATAGGTGGCCAAGTCATCTCCTATGTTTTTTGCTGGGTCTTTAGCCAACATGAGGATTGATTGTTGTTCATATGATGGCCTAAGACCTACTAGGGCAGGTAGGGTCAAGATGAGCTAGACAAGGCAGCTTCTAGTGACGGACCCTCAAGTGGGTCCTTAGAAGTACTTGCATTCTTATGGACCATGGGTTGGGCTTGTGGCTCAAAGGATGTACTATGCTCAGCTTGAGAAATTGTTAGGTCACTAGGCTCCTTGGAGGTGGTCGAGTCAATGGGAGTCGGTTTTGGTCGATGGACTTGCTGTAGTGCTGGTGGCTCAGTGATCTTAGGCTCTATAGGTTTAGTAGCTTTAGGCTTTGTAGGCTTGGGTATGAGGGTCTCTTGGGGCCTTGCTTCCTTAACTATTGTTCGATCTTGCGGGGATGGATTTGAGGGTGGAACTTGAGTGATGCCATTGAAAGTTTTGGCTTTAGGCACCCATATCTAGGCATTGCCCTCGTAATAACCATGCACTTGCAACAAGGTTTTGGGAACCCATCACATCTTGACCATTTGTCGTCACCTTGCTTGTTTTGTGACCTCCTAGCTCTTGGGTGTGAGTTTCTAGCATTGCAAGGTTGTGTGTGTCTACTTCTAGGAGGTGGGCCTTTGTGCTTAGGCATCCATTTGAGCTATGGTTCCTAGGCCTTAGCTTTGGTTTCTGTGGTTTGCTGGCATTGAGGGTCGGTAGTTTGTGACAGGTCACGACCCCCCTCCTTAGTCTTGGTGGTAGGTTGCTCTATCGATGGCTTGGTAGGCTTTGATGGAGCCGCATTGATCTCGCTAAAAGCAATGACTATACATACGTTGCCAATGGCTAGATGAATGCGTTATGACTAGTAGTCGACATTACAAGCTTGTTAACGTACGTCCGAATAGCAATTCCATACCCGCATCCTTTGTATTTGGCAACACATAAAAGATTATGGACAGGCTTTCAAAATCGATAGAGATGGAAACCTTGAACTTTCCCAAAAGTATATATGATGGGCCTCCATATGGACTGAGTTTAGTGCTAGTGGGTTGTAACTGTGGTGGTCTACCAATTTGAACCCAATGATCATGATTCAAGATATTAAAATCAACATCCTCATCCGATCAATGCATCAAATGTATGTGTTTTCTTGGCAATGATAGTCATGCGTAGGTAGGCCAGAGCTATGATCTCCACACCTTCATCTTCAATTGTCGTAATAGTGGCAACTTGTACCTTGACAAGGTTGGGTTGTCTATGCAAGCTCCTTGCCATCATGCAGATTGGTACTTGGGGCATGTCACTAGGCTTACCAATTGCCTCAGTGGCTTGCTCGTACTCCTCACTATCTGATAATGATAGATTGATTGTGGCTATCACATGCATCCGATCTTGCTCATCCTCAGGACAAGGGATATACTTGGTGAGTGGCCCCGTACAATTTTATAACTTGTCCATCACCCTTTAGCATGGGTGAGATGGAATCTAAGTCAACTAGCATAGTCTTCCAAGTATCCATCTCTACCCTTATACTTCTTCTGTTCAATTGCCTAGGAAGATCAGATAGTTGCCCCAATCTTCTATGACTTATGCATTTGCCATCCAAGGTTAGCCTAGCAGGATGTCGTAATCCACTCCTTTCATGATAATGAAGTTCACTAAAAACTAGACATGTGCGATCTTCAACAGCCAATTCTTTGACACTCTGAATGGCTTAACTTTCAATCCATTGGCTAGTGTAATATTAAACCTAGCCTTCTTGATAGGTGGGTTACCTCAATCCTGGAGTATTGCATGGCTAAGCACACTAACTCCTGCCCCCGTGTCCATGATCCCTTTTCATGTGGCATCTCCTAATGCTAGGATCAATTGGACTCCATACATCTCTATGCCCTTCCAAAAAACACTAACATGTAAGGACTTGGGCATTGAGTGCATTGTCAGACTGGGTATCTAAGTTACCGCATCATGATCATGTAGGTCAGATGTCCCTTGCTCCATTTGTCCTTCAACCCACTGCTTCAGTTCTTACCACAACATTTGATGATACCTAAGTAGATCTCCTAAGCTTAGATTCACTAGGGTGGTCACTAGCATTGTGAGAAGATTGCTAACTTCTTGCTCTTTGTCTAGTCTAGCATTCCTTGGTCAATGGCCTTGACTGATTTGCTGGCTCATAGTGTTTAAACTTCGTCTAAGTGGCACTGCTTGTGGTGTAGACACGTCTTTTGACTTTGGTCATGGAGGCGAAGCTAGTGTGCTTACGCTTGAGAGATCATCAATCTTGTCCTCCCAGATGGGCTCAACATCCTTAAGGTACTCTTAGGCCTCTTTCACCCACTCCTTGACCTTCTCTATGGCTTCAAGCTAGCATTTTGGGTTGGGGTACTGTCCCACCCTAGCACTCCCCTTCTCAGTAGTCCTTGGGGGGCGGATTTCTCTGCCTCTACATTGGTAGCTTTCTTTCCTGTGGGCAATGTCATAGCACCCTCCATTTTAAGCGTAACCTTGGCCTATGTCCTCTTCTTCCTTAACCTATGGCTCTTTTTCCCTATCGAGGCTGCATCTAGATTGCTGGGTCTAGGTAGTGATATACTATCCTACTTCATTTGTGCCCAAGTCATGACGTGTAATGGGATAGGTGTGTCCTCTCTGTTAAATGTCTCAACTCCAAACAGCCCCAATGGTATTGATGGCTTGTTTTCCGCACTAAAGGGTGGTTTTCGTCTAGAGCATTCAGCAAACAAGTGAGTGATTCCACACTCTAGGCATCTAAGATCGGCCTTTTCTCAATTATCTTGCTTCCCTTCAGGGCAGCATGAGGAGATGTGCCCTGGGTGACCACAATTCCAAAAAGAAATCAGTTCTTGGATCTACCTCCCTAACCCTCTACCTCTACATCTACCTAGTGCCATCACTAGCACTAGTTGATAATCCATAAGGATTGCATTGCCCTCTTTGTCATACGAGACATAAGGATACATGTAAGGCTCTTGATCATTCGGCTCCTCCACATAGTGGACCTGGAGCATCCCCTATGGATGGGTTACGTAGTAGGGTCCATGTGGTCTAGGTATGCCTGTGGGGTTTATCTCTATCCTAGGAATGGCTGGTTTGGCATCATTGGGTGCCAAGAGAGCTAATGGGGCTCCCCTCCTGAAGAAGTTTTGCAGCCTATTCATTAGGTAAGGTTGTCTAAAGAGTCTCCTAAGTAGCCTGCCATGCAAGGTAGTTGAACCTACCACAATTTGCACAAGGTCATAACCTTGGGTCCTGACACTCAATTGGTAGGTGGTTTCCACCACAATACACACATTGGGTGTGAGGGTATGTTGATTGTCTCATCATTTATTGTAATTTGGCTAGCTCCATCTTCATCTCCGTCGCCACTCTTGACTTGGGTTAGTGCCCTTTCCTTTATCCTAAGTACTTGGCCCTAATCTTTTGCTTTGATAGTCAAGCTCTCTCAAAGTTTCTAGCATTAGTCTCCTCTCAGGTTGAGCTCTTGGAGATTCTCTCTTTGAGCTGGTCATCCACTCTAATCGCCTTGTCAAAGACCATAGCTAGCGCATCTCATTGCAAGCTTGAATTGCTTACCAAGGCCTTGTAGAGTTCCTCACTTAGTATCCCATTGATGAAGACTATGGAGACCGCTCTTTCGGTGGGTCACTCGCCAGTTGGGATTCTCTTGAAGAGACTCCACATGTGGGTGACATTGCCTTTGATGTCCTCCTTGTCTTTCTACTTAATGTTCATCAGCCGCACTAAAAAGTTATTAGAGTACACGAGCTCAGAGAATCTCTTAATGACTCTCGAGGTTGTTGAAGTTAGCTCACTCAATAGCATCTAGACTTGTGCATTAGGTCCTACCCTTATCACCTAAGCATAATCCAAAACCTTGCAAGTGCTGAGTAAGATCAATGGGGCCATTGGCCTCAAAGACTTGCTCGAACTTCTCCATGAAGCTTTATGGGTCGTCGTTTGGTTGGTACTTGTCTAACTGCTTAGCAATGACAGGGATTTTTGATTGGCTCTTCGAGTCTCGATTGACTCCTAGCCCTGTGAGCAACAAGGGCGCAAGTGCTCCTACACTCTACTTTGTGGAGGTGTTATCCAGCAGTCGCTTCATAAGAAGCTCACTCAGTGTAAGGTCTCCTTCTAGCACTCTCTCTTTCTTTGCAGCAGTCCTAATACATGTCTATTTGCTAAGGCTAACACTTGCTAGATCTCCCACATTTCTATGTTTTGTCTCAAGCTTCTAGCTTGCTATTTCTGATTGTAGGCCACTATGCTATGCAAGGCCTTTCACGCTAGCTTCCTCTCCACTTCAAGGTCAGCTATGATTTCCTTGGATGGCCTATCGTGGTGGTCCATCCGGGTCTGCAAATCGTAATTGGTGACTAGCTACTAGACTTTCGTCGGGAAATTACCTAGATCAAGCTCTTCGCTACGTCTATGGTTAGTGCTTGACTTTGCCATATCTACAGGTCTTGTGCTCTACCAAGTTGTTGATGAGATTGATCAAGTTGGGTAGATCCACTCCTCCAATGGTGTTGGTCCTTGTTGCTGCATCTTGACTCCTGTGTCGTGTCCTTGCTTGGGTCCTATACTTGGGGTTCTTAATCACCCTAACTACGTTTCAAGGTTTTCTCCTATAGGTGGGTTCATTCTAATTGTTAAGTCTGAGTGAGTTTCTTATTATTTACAAACAGTCCTCAATTTACACACACTCGGTGTGTGTGCATGCTCTCTTCCATGCACCATGAGAAATTAGGATTTTATCTTTTCTTAAGTGCACTTCAGGTGTTGGAAAACAATATGGGTGAAAATACAAAGTGACAATTGCAACTCTTGTACTCTCATCTACCTACTCGACCTAATGGGGCTCTAGGCTCGATTCTTGGCCATTCTTGCTGGTGATTAGGATCTGTGTGTTGTGTCGTTCAGCTCATTCAAGGTCAATATGGGGTCTAATGGTCAGCCTATGGCTCTAAGTGTATTGAATATGCTGATATGAGTGTCAACATTGTTTGTGGCTATTCGATTGTGATTTCTAGGGTTAGATTTGCCTATAAGACTTTTGGTGAACTTTGCTATTGTGGGTTGTACTCTCCATTGTCCCGGACGTGCCGAATTTTTCAATTTTGATGTGTCAAAATCTGGTCCAATTCTACAGTGTCCAATTCCAAGAATCGGACGTTCAATTTGACAGGTGCCCGGATTTACTCTGCCCGATTTGGAGTGTCCGATTCTGAATGGTCTGATTTTTGCGTCTGATTATGGGATGTCCAATTTTCAAAATCGGACAGGGTATGTCCGATTCTAGCAGTCCAATTTTGGGCTATTTGATTTTGGAAGTGTCTGATTTTAATGAGTTCGATAATCCAAATCAGATGGGGTGAATGTCTGATTGGACAATAGGCGAGGGATGGTCCGATTTTTGGGATCAAATGGGCAACGTCCGATCAGACAGGTCAAGTTAGTCTGAATGTCTAAATTCTAGGAATTGGACTTCCAAGTGTCTGATGACCTATCTGAATGTCTGAATTCTGAGAATCGGATGTCCGAGTGTCCGATTCTAGAAACCAGACCCCTATGGACTATGTTCAATTCCATCGGCATGCAAACAGCAGCAACAAAAAATTGATTTGGAGCAATGATTTTTCCCACACCCACAAGGAAGGATCTCCAAAATCCAAGGGTAGATACACAAGAAGGTTTCTACATACCTGATCTAGGTGAAAAAATCTTGGGAAAATTGATTGATTTGTCGAAAGCTCGAAGTCTCTCTCTCTCTCTTTGTACTATGGAAACTCAAAATGAGCCTTCCAACCCCCTTCGTTGGATCTTAAGCCCTTTTCTTAGTGCCCAAGTGTTGCCCTATTAATGCTCATGCCTTGTAAATGGATTGCAAACCCATTTTTTCCCCGATTTTTCCCTATTTTAGTCTATTTTACAGCATAAATCCTAAAGCTTTTCACTTTGATTTCTCTATCCTATTCTACTCTAAATGCAACAAAAATCGAAAGCAAAATACTGCAATGATTTCTCCTACCATCCCTTTGATGCAGCCATACCCAACTCATCATCAATGCTCTGTTCTGAGCCATTGGATTCACCATCCACATAAGAGTGACCTGCATTCACATCAAACATGGGCTGATCTACCTTCTCTTTTCCTTTTCGTGATACTTGAATACCACTATCTGCATTGCTTTGAGAAGATTCTCCTGATCTCAATCTGCCTGTCCATGGCAAAGAATGTGAACCACTGCTAGAGGACGCTCCATGTCCACTAATATTTTGTGACTGCTGCTGTGAATTCTGTGCACCATTAACATTTTGTGCATCCACATCATCAATCACATTTACTGGTTTATACCAGCTACTCATCTCATCAAAAACAACATCTTTGATCACTGTAAACTTACGAGTAGAAAGGTCATAGCATCTATACCCTTTTTGCTGCAGAGAGTAACCAATAAAGATGCACTTCTCAGCTTTTGGATCCAACTTGCATCTCAACTCATCTGGCACATGTACATAGGCAATGCAACCAAAAATTTTCAAATGAGAAATATCTAGTTTCCTACCAGTATACCTCTCCTCTAGAGTCATCCCATGTATTGCTGCAGTGGGAGTCATGTTCATTATGTAGACTGCTGTAGCAACTGCTTTAGCCCAGTAAAAATCTGGCAAGTCTTTTTCATTGAGCATGGCACGAGATACGTCTCCAATATGCCTATTTTTCCTTTCTGCAATTCCATTTTGTTGTGGGGTATGGCTGCATGAATATTGCTGCTTTATGCCATGCTCCTGCAAGAACCTTGCAAACTCATTTGAGAGGTACTCTCCCCCTCCATCTGACCTTAGGCATTTTATTTGCAAACCTGTTTCTTTTTCAACCATAGCTTTAAGAGTTTTGAAATGCCCAAAAACTTCACTTTTCTTTTTCATAAAATACACCCAAATTTTTCTGCTATAGTCATCAATAAAAGTAACAAAATAATGACAGCCTCCAAGAGATGCAGCTTTAGTAGTCCACACATCAGAGTGGATTAATTCCAATGGCTTCTTACTCTCTTGAACATGTCTAGGAAATGGTTTCCTTGCCTGTTTTCCAAATTGACAGGCTTCACATACCTTATGCATTTCTGCAACCTTGAATTTAGGCAATCCTGCAACAATATTTTGGGCCTGCATTGATTTAAGTCGCTATACATTAACATGACCGATGCATTTATGCCAGATATCAATATCTGCAACTACACCGGTCCCATGTGCAAACATTGTTGCACTCAATTCAGACATGTCTGCATCCAACGTAAACATTCTGCCCTTCTTCTTTCCTTTTGCTATCAAGTGACCTTTATTTTTCATATCCTCAACAAAGCATCCATGAGGATTAAATCTGACTTGCAAGCCTTGCTCAACCATTTGACCAACAAAAACCAGATTCTTGGTGATATTCAGGACATGAAATACATCGCATAGGTATTTCTTTTTCCCATCCTGCATAGACCAAGGAATTTTTCCAATCTCCAAAATAGGATGTGCAGTATCATCACCAGTCTCCACAAATCCTGGTTTTTCCATTTTCCTTGCATCCTCCATCCATTCTACATGACCTGTCATGTGGTTTGATGCACCTGAGTCAACATACCATACATCGTTGCTTTCTTCTACACTTTTCACAGAATTATTCATGTGTTGCACCATAAACAAATGCTCATTTCTGTCATCACCCAGTCTACTAGAAGATGCATAATTCCCTTCTTGCAGTTTTCCATTCATGATGTCATTCTGCTTTTTATAGCAGTCTTTAGCCATATGACCCATTTTACCACAGTAGTAGCATTCAACATTACTGTTTGCATTTTGGCCTCTTTGCCATCCACCACAACCTCTTTGGCTCCCCCTGCCTCTAGAGTTACCACGTCCTCCTCCATAGGAGTGGTTTTCTTGAGTTTGCTCCATATTCTGATTTCTACCACGGCCTCCAAATCGGCCTCCTCTACCTCTGCCTCTACCTCTTCCAGCATTTGAGTAGAAGACAGCTTCTTTTGAAGTTCCTCCTGAAGAAGATGCACCACCATTTCTCTGCTCCTCAGAAATTAGAAGAGCAATCAACTCCTCAAAATCAGGAAAACTTTCACGGACAGAAATGGATGTTCGGAACTGTGCATAATCCCTTCCTAGACCATTCAAGGTCACAGAAACTAAATCATCATCTTCCACTGGCGACCCAATGGAAGCAAGTGCATCTGCAATCTTCTTCACCTTCATGTGGTAGTCATTGATGCTCATATTTTCTCTTTGCACATTATGCAACTCTTGTTTTGAGCTGCATTTTTCTGGCTTGCGTATTTGTGCTATACTTTTTGACAAAGTATCCCATGCCTCCTTTGGCATACTTGCATCTTGAATATGCACAATCATAGAGTCTGAAATACTGATAGACAGTCAGTACATAACTTTCATGGCTCTCTCATGCCATGCTTTGAATGCCTGCATTTGCTGTTGATTGGGAAAATCAAGAAGAACTAGTTCTTCGTCATTTCCTGCAACAAATTCCCAATATCCTTTTCCCATAAGGAAATTCGTCATTCTAAACTTCCATGCTTGGAAGTTGTTCTTGTCAAGCTTTTCAGTTACAATCTGTGAAAGAGAGTCAGACGCCATTATAGAACACTGCAAAAAATTCTATCACTGCAAAAAACACAGCTTCACCCTCACAAGGGCAAATCTGCAAAACTGGCGAAAGTGGTATTTGACCACACAGTACTTCCTAGTGACGATTTGCATAAACAGGAACCAAGGATAATTCTGCAACTCCCAATGTCTCTGCACACAAGCATACGATGCAATTTCTGTGGTAACTTTTCACCGACCTATAGAATAGTGGTCGCACAGCATAAAACAGGGCTTTTTCCTGAGTGCATGCAGAAAACTTCCGCCTCCAAAACAGGCCTCGAAATGGCCTCAAATAAAAAAAACAGAGTCACCAAGGGACTAAAGCCCTCTCCCGCAGCATATATTGCCCTCTTGCTTCACCGCGAAGGGCATCTCAACCTGAGACAATGCACTCTTGCAATTTTCGGCTGTGCTACCTGCAGAGATCTGCTCCCAAAACAGAAAATGAAAGCAACACTGCTCCTCTTACCCGAACACCGTGAGCTTGGCTTGCTTTCTTGAGCTCCTTACCACAAACAAGGCTCTGATACCATGTCAAGATTGTGGGAGAGAAGGAAGGAGTCTCACTTGTAGCTTTCTTGCTTGCACAATGGGGGAATACACACAGAGGTGGAGGCTGAAAACAGTTTTCCTCTTCTTAGTTGTGTAAGCCAAAAGGAACTCTCTTACAAAGAAATAGAAGAACCCTATATATGGGTCTCAAACCAAAGACAACTAACTAAGGTGGCATACTAACTTAGCCACAAACTAGAGTAGATAAGGATAGCTGTCATCTAGCTATTATTCATGGGCGGTGTACCAACCGCATCTACAACTGACAAGTCGGTGACATAAATGCACAACAGTCACCCTGGCATATCACGAGTGGAGCTCGATATCTCAACAAGTCAAGCATAAGGAGAAGAGTTGGATTTGATAGACTAAGCTCCTTAGGTCCTCCTCTCACCACACATTTAGAAGTCGTGTGACCATTCCCACCTCCAATTGGAGGGCATGCAACCCTCATTATTGCCATAGGAAGCCTTAACCAACATCTCTGATGGTGTAGATGGGGCACCATCCCTTTCTATACACCTTTCTCCTTTTTTCGATCTATCCTTCCAGGGATGAGCTCCACTCCATGACAACCACTCTCTGCAACTTAGCATAAGCCAAGATCTCTAATGGTTGGAGGAAAAATGAACATCAACAAGGGGCTGTCCCTCTACAACAAACGTTGCATGCCTCCCTCACCCCTCCTCATCATATACGCTTGATAACCCACTGTATAATCCCTTCCATGCAAATATTTTTATCCTTCCTCAAGGCCTAATCCTTGGTTTGCATTTTGCAGGTCCCCCTATGGTAGCAATCATGGACCACATAGTGCAGCTGGCATGCAAGGAAGCTCTCTGCCGTTGGAAAGAGCATAAGGCACTAGCACCCCCATGAGAACGCTACGTGCCTACTCTAAAGAGGTACACACCGAAAAGAGACCCCAAATGACACTGCCCAGGACGTAGGCCGAAAACCCCCCAAGCCAAGAGGACAAGAACTCAAGGGAACACATGGGGTGTGGCAACACCAACCGTGCGCAAGCTTCCACCAGATGCTCGGGCACCAGGTGCTCGAAAGAGGAGAGGGAAGTTTGAGACAAGCAAGAATTTGATGCATTATTTAGAAATATTCTGGAAACAGTTGTGGCTAGGGGCTACACCATCTGGGTCCCGGCTGACATCTTTCCCACCCAGCCTCACAGGAGCCCCTCAGTGGCAGAGCCTCAGTTACTCGACCACCCGGACTCGCCTCGCCTCATGCAAATAGAGTAGCCCCTATGATATATAAGAAGCTTAACAAAGGCCATCCCACCATAACTTTTTATCTTTAAATGGTTAAAGGGGAAGGCTCCCCACCTGTATACACTTTCCTTACCTATTGCTAATATATGCCATGTCTTTAACAAGCATCGAAATATGCATCGCAATCAGCATCATAGGATTTTGATAAAGTAATATATTGACATGATTGCATCTATTCGTTGTACTTGATGCATGTGACTTGCATATACTCTCATGAAGTGACAAGTGGATGCAGGACGACACAAGTCTTCATGCAAACATGTTCAATGCCCAAATCACCGCAAGACCACCAACCTCACAAAGAGCCATGACAAAGCCACGCTGCCAAAATCCCTTTCGAGTGCCCACGTCACATGGCCCAAAGTAGAATCTTAATCACTTCCTCTTTCTAGGTTACACTCTAAGTCGGGCACTCACGGCAGTTGTTACCCCAATTGTACCAACATCGCACGTTCCAAAGAGGGTTGCAATATCTCAAGTGTATCTCCCCATCTCAACAACTGCTTCTTTAATAACGAGGCTAGGGCACAATCATCACTATAATATCCATTTCTTAAGCCTTCGAAGCTTGACATTTCCCAACCCATTGAAAGGTTGATAGCCTCAACATATTGCAATGGTTGTACTCAGGCAAGTAAAAAAAAAACCAAAAAAAAGTGAAACAAAAAATGGAAAAGGAAAAAAGAAAAGAAAAGAACGAAAAGATACGAAGCACCCACGATCATAGCACAGCACCTAGGGGTCCTCAAATTAGATACATCCAGTGACCTTGGTTGGCTGGCTCTATCCCTAGTCCCCTAGCCCTTTAGCATCACCCACAATTGTTCAGGGCACATCAAGGGCAGGACATACCTAGGGAGCTTGTCTCGCCTACGGTAAGTACTGTCACCCTGACCCATTCACATGATTCCCTCTTGCACTCTACCTTAATACCATTGCAATCAATCGTGATAAGCACCGCATGAATGGCCATGAAAAGTGCATTGTCCTCATCAAGCAAGTCCAATAGCTCCAAGCTACCAAAAGTGCGGTGTCCTTGTGTTCAATTATGCTACGTCATGTAGTCACAATGCAAAGGATGTCTCATACAGCTTCACATGTACTTCTTCTCAACATGGACAACTTTGCTTCATCCACACATTGTTACGAGAAACTAGCCCGCAGTCTTCTAACTACGTAATATCTAAGTATGCACGAGCACTCACATAATATTTGCACCGAAATATATACACAGTTTGGGTCTTCAAGTGCAAGACAATGCTCTCAGCTTGCTTAGAGTTCGCCCTGTCTCCCAAACTAATTGAACTATGTCTTGTGCACGATAGAGAAGACTAGCACTATCCCTAGGGAGAGACCACCTATGAGAGGTTTTCAATTGCAGGTATTGAAGACTCCAACGAAAGTGTCATTCGTTCTTCATCGACACCCAACTCTGAATTCTTATCCTTTATCATCCTACAAGCCCGCCAAGAATCATCATGTGCAAAATCCCCAACAAACCAACACTTGTGCTATCCATCAGTGCAATCCCCAACAAAGAACATCCCTACCACCAACTCCAACAACCCTACCACCAGCCACCTAGGCCACCAATGTGCCCCCAATGACCTTCCTCCAAACCACCACCAACACTCCTCCACGGCAACCACTGATGTCCCTTCCACCCATGTCTTCAGTGCATACCAAAGCTTGCTACCTACGATGGCGAGTTCCATGGGACCGGCACTCGTCTAGGAGGGGGGTCATGTTAACTGGTAGACAAACAAGTTGGAAAATCTAAAAAAGCTAAAGCAGAAGACAAAGGCCAAGGCAAAGTGAAATGGAAGACAAAGGCGCACAAGGAAAATCTAGAAACCCAAGAAGCACAAAAAAAGTCCTAAATAAGAGAGAAAGGCACAAAAGGAAAAGCGAAAGTCAATACTTTTGTAAAAGAGCGCAAGCGCATCATGATTTAATCTAAGGAGTGTCAGAATCTCACCCGTGCAATTTGTAAAGGTAGATGGGCGGTAGGAAGGAAGCTACAAAGATAGGAGGACAATGGAAAAAAGAGACTAGCCCACACCTAGCCATGTAAAAAAGGGGATAAGTGGATGACCACCCAAAAGGGATTTAGGGTTTTGTATATAGAGTTGAAAAGTGAATGAAAAGCTCATTCTTGTGTGTGGCCAAAAGTGACTCTCCTCTTCTTTTTCTTCTTCCTCTTCTTCTTGCTTGCTTGAGCTTGTGCTTAAGAGAGGGAGTGTGAGAGTGTGAGGGAGTGAGTGTGTGAGGGTGAGGGACCGAGGAGGAGAAGCTCTCCATCTTCTCCTCTCTTCTTCTTCTTCTCTTCTCTTCTCTTGTCTTGCTCGCAGCTATGGAGCTTGGAGCGTGGAGCTTGAGGATGGAGCTTGCTTGAAGCTTGCACTTGGATCGTGGAGCTATCGGAGTGCGCGGGAGAGGAGGTAACTCGATCGGCATGGAGGTAAACTCACTACACCCGTAGATATGAATGGCGTGTCGGCTATGTGAGAGGTAGCCATTCGTGCTCGACTTGGAACGCTTGAAACAATAAGCGGTCCGTGGGTCTTGGTGGTTAAGCAAAAGCTCCCACATGTTAGTAATATGACACCATTGTGTTTGCTATGCCTACTACTTTGTTTATCTCAATGGTATTGATATAACTATTTTAGTAATAACGCATTGTTATGTTTCTAATTACTTGCAATTTGCTATCACATGCACCTCTAATCCTACTGAATATATAACCCTAGGAAGTATTTGTACCTTGTAGCATGAGGGAGAAGCAAATATAGGTGTGCATGGGTCTGCACAAGGCTCATCTACAAAGCTTAAGAAGCCAACAACTACCCCTACATAGGTCTTTAATAATAAGGACATGGGAGAGAAAGGGGCTAAAAGAAGCCCTAGTTTGGATATTGCTACCCCTACAATGGGAGAGAAAGGGGCTAAAAGAAGCCAACATCCACCCCTACATAGGTCTTTAATAGTAAGGACATGGGAGAGAAAGGGATAAAAGAAGCCCTAGTTTGGATATTGCTGACAATGTAGAATACTCCATGATGAAAAAGAGTACAAGGAGAAAGCCTTGAGTGGTCAAATAGAGCTTTTAAGCTCTAAGCATACTAATCAAAGTTGCCTAGTTGAAGTGCTAAGTGGACCTTCTCTCCCACAAGTGGTAGCACACTCTAAAGTTGTGCACTTCAATTTTCCATGCTTGTTTATACAATAGATCTAAATATGGCATGTTGCCTTACACGTAATTTAATCATGACTCATGTATAAGTACCAATGAGGTTGCAAGGGATCACCCTCTCAAAATTAAAAGGGTGTAATGGAAGCTATATAGTTAGAGAAAGATTGGTAAGCAAGGTATCTTTCAATTGGTTTAGTGTATTATTTGCCTATGTCACATATTTATCTGATCTATTTTTATTGGCCTTTGTCATTCTAGTGATCTAGATGATGAAATAGAAGCTTGAATGGTTATTGAAATTGACTAGGAATGGGAACCTGCTCTTCATGAAGAGCATGAAGAGGAGGATGAGGCTACTATGCAAGAGTAGGAGGTTGTTGTTGCATCCCCTGAGGGCACTGCCATGGAGCATGAGGAGGCACCTACTCCCTATAAGATAAATGAGGAGGGCAATGTTGAGGAGTGTACTGAGAATCCTATTGTCAAGGAGCATGGGGCATGTATCCCAATTCGTTGGTGACAATCTTAAACTATCTAACTTGTTCCTTCTTGGGTTTAGGAAGCAAAAAACTCATGAGCTCCTAAGCCTGTGTGCTTTTGAGCCTATAAACATGTGTAAAACTAGATCATGGAACTCTAAATGAGCATATCTTGTTGAGATGGCAAGCTCAACACGTGCGAACATTGATGATGGACTGCCTGACTAGATGAGTCTGCATGTCTACACTTAGCATGTTGTTGGTCATTATGATACTCACATGGCCACTGACGTATCACTTATTATGTTTAGTTTGTTACACCTATCTACAGCTAGCAAAGACATAGCGCCAGTCAATTAGTGTAGTCGATTATGCACTGTTTGACTTAGTAGGCCACTTTCCTTTATGTTGTATCTTATCTATACTTTGTGTACATTATATAGTGTGTGGAAGAAGAAGAAGAAACCAACAAGAAAATATTTTGGCCTCCATCATATGCTTTGCAAAACTAAAATAACATCACCACAAGATCTCTTAGGAAACTCATCTTCAACTATCAATTTTAATTTAAAATAATAATATGAAATCACTTACAAGGAAGGACACTCATTTATCATGAATCCTCTTTCTTCCGTAGAATAGTCTTAGGAACAAATTTCTGCTCTAACAAGCATATATTTGAGCATAATAACTATTTTAAGGTTTATTCCATGAGTAGTAGTAGTAGTATACATGCAACCATCAAGCTAGAGATCATGCTTTGGTATTTGTGGAGATCCCAATCTCATGCCCTCATAGAGATTGTAGTGTGCAATAGTGTGGAGAGAAGATGGGTGAGTTGTAAATGGTAAAGGAGAATTCTATTGATGATGGAGAGAAGATGAGTGAATTGCCAATTCTATTCTTAGTGAGTGCAACCTACCCATAGTATGGCATTCATGACCGATTGAAATCAGTAAGACTTTGAAATCCTATCTCAAGTATTATAACTATTATTTTGTGGTCAATTTTCTTGCCATAATTCAATGTCAATTTGTGCTTGTGTTTTCCACGGTGTATTGACTATGGGTGTCAAATACTCTAGTCAGATCTCTCTCTCTTTCTCCTCTCTCTTCTCTCAACCCTTCTCTCTCCCTCAATCTTCCCTCTTTCTCTCTTCCTATACTCTCCCTAAATCCTTCTATCTCCCCCTATCTCTTTTCTCTCTCTATCTCTCTTTCTATTTCTACCTCTCTCACTTCTCTCCTCTTTTTCTCTAACTTTACTCTCTCCCTAACTCTTGTCTCTCTCTTCATCTCTATATAAGTAGTCGTAGTCGTAGTCGTGGTCATCGTGGTCGTGGTCATGGTCGTGGTCGTGGTCGTGGTCGTGCTCGTGGTCGTGCTCGTGGTCGTGCTTGTGCTCGTGGTCATGGTCATCGTAGTCGTGGTCATGGTCAAGGGTTGTGGTCTTGGTCGTGGTCATCGTAGTCATAGTCGTAGTCATAGTCATGGTCGTGGTCATGGTCATGGTCGTGGTTGTAGTCATAGTTGTAGTCGTGGTCGTAGTCGTAGGTCGTTGTGGTCGTGGTCGTGGTCGTGGTTGTGGTCATGGTTGTAGTCATAGTCGTGGTCGTGGTCATAGTTGTAACGTAGAAAAAGAGAGAGAGATGGAAGGAGAGGATAACACTTTAAGAAAGAAAAAAAAAGAGAGAGATGGAAGGAGAGGAGAACAATTTAAGAAAGAAAAAAAGAATGATAGAAAAAACAAATTGTTTGTCGTAACGTAGACAAAATGGAAAACAATGAAGGTCCTGTTGTTCAAGATTTCGAGACATATCTTAATCAGCATGTCCCATGTCCTTGCTCTCAATGCAAGCTGGCAATTAGATGAAAATGTCGATTGTCTATAGAACACATATGATGATTTGGTGAGTTTCAATCTGAGATCATTGATCAGGCGATTGTGGATTTTCAGCAAACGGTAAGAAAAGTTAATATCAATCATGCATTGTACTCGCAAGCTAATTGAATACCATATACAATAAGATTGGGTTTGGCTAGCAAATTTCCTATCCAGGGAGGTGACGTCTTGTCCCAAGGAGGAGTGCACTCTTTGCAGCCAATTAGAAGAGTTCGTGGATGTACGATGGATGGAGTGCATGAGCCAATCCACCACTTGCAAGGCCAATCTATACTATCAATGCCAGAGGAGATAGGTAGCCTTCCAGACCTACCTACAATCTTGGAGCTTGAGATGGAGGCAATGATCGATGCATTGATTCCCAGGGATGTCGAGACTTCTGATCCACTTAGAGAGGAAGCATCCATACCATTATATGATGGGTGCCAAGTATCTCGCCTGAAGACACTGGCTTGCACTCTTAAGTGTGCAAGAAAAATACGGGTGGAGCGATGCGAGTGTGACCGAGTTGTTCAGGTACCTTGTACATATGCTTTGTTGATTTCTTTTCGGCACTATTATTAAAAACATTTGTGCTTTTTCAAGGTGTTTTATGATTTTTTTCAAGTTATTGAAATATCATATATTACCACGTGCAAATACCATGCCTGAGTCTCATGATGATGCACAACATGTTTTACGAAATCTTGGCATGGACTACAACAACATCCATGCATATATCAATGATTGCATACTATTTCAAGGAGAATACGAGACTATGGAGACATGTCCAAAGTGTGCTGCTCACAGGTACGACAGGACTTGCAAGGGCAAACCATCCCTCAAAAAATTCTCAGACACTTTTTGCTTATCCCCCGCATAAACCACATGTTTCATACGTCCGACATGGCAAGCTTGAAAACGTGGCATGTGCAGAATAGGTCCATGGATGGAGTTCAATGAATATCAGTGGATTCACGCGCATGAAGCCACATTGACTTTACCTTCCCAGGCTTTGCCCGAGAGCCAAGGAATCTTCGGCTCGGTCTTGCAATGGATGGCGTGAACCCATTTGGTCTGCGCTCAACTTCTTACAATGTGTGGCCTATAGTCCTTGTCAACTACAATATTCCTCCATGGCTTTTTACGAAGAAAGGACATCTCATCCTTAGCTTACTCGTCCCCAATCATGCCTCTAACTTGCTAATGATGGTCCAATAGAGCATGGAGGACTGCACCTGCTCATTGGTGGCTCTTCGTTGAATGACTGCTCCAAACTGTCCATATTTGTTTGAAAATAAGGCTTGAGTGGCCATCCATTTACCCTTGACTTGTGAACCCTCCCATCCATGTCACCTAGCTTATAACTGCCATTTGGATATCTCCTTATGACCATGAATGACCCTTCCCACTTGAACACAAGTTTAGCATCCTTTTTGTTATCAAAGCGGTTATCATAGCATAGCACAAGTAATCCTTCCCTTATGTGTTTGCTAGTAAGCTTCTTATTAAATTTCTTCCTCCTCTCTTCAGCTTGCATGGAATAGTGTTGGACTTTTGCTTCTCTGTCTAACTCCAGCCTCTCTAGATCCAAGATCCTTTCCTCTAACTTCTTATCTTGATTCTTGTCTTGATCAGCTACTAAAACACATAAGCTGGCCATTTCCACCTCTATAGGAAGCAAAGCCTCTTGGCCATAGATGAGGTGAAATGGAGTATAGCCAAGTGAGATTCTGAATGAAGTCCTATAGGCCCAAAGAGCTACACTTAATTGTTTATCCTAGTGCTTGGGGTGCATGTGTAATTTCTTGTTAATTATCTTACAAGTTAGCCCATTTACTTTTTTGACCAAACCATTACATTGTGGGTAGTAGGGAGAAGAATGCATGTGCTTGATTTTTAGCCTTACCATTAGCTCCCCCACTATATTGGCCCTAAAACCAGGACCCTGGTCAGAGATAATTTCCAAAGGTGTGCCAAACCTGCAACAAATTTTTTCAAACACTAATTTTTCCACTTCTTGGGCTATGATCCTACTGGTTGCTGAAGCCTCTGCCCACCTCGTCATGTAGTCCACACCCATTATGATATATTCCTTGCTAGACTAAGTTCGTGGGAGTGGGCCTATTGCATCAATCCACCATTTCTCAAATGGGCCATATGTAGTTATGGGATTTTTTTCCTCATACATTATCTTCCTTGACATTTTGGCAATCACCACAAGTGTGGCACCAATGTTGTACATCTCTATGCAGACTAGGCCACACAAAACCGACTTGGAGAATGATTTTGCTAGTTATTTCTTGAGAAAAATGTCCACCACAAACCCCCTCATGGTAGCTCTTAATCACATCCATAATCTCCTTTGCTGTTGGCACTCTTCTAAGCACTGCATCCTTTCCTTTGCAACACAACACATCATTTATCAAGCGGCATTTAGTGGCCTTAGTAGCAACCCACCTTTTCTCACTCTTACTCATATGTCTAGGTGCCTCACCATGCTCAAGAAAATAAAGCACATCTTGTAGTTGAAACTTACTATAAACAAGGGAAGCTTTAGTGCAATGATGCCCACCATTACCTCTTTCAATTTTTCAGCTGCTAGAGGATCTCCGTCACCTTTTGTGCACCTTGGCACAAAATAGATTTGGGCTTTCTGTAGCTTCCTCATGAGAGTTTTAGCTTATCTCATTTTCACTGCTAAGTTATAATTTTTACAAGCCCAGATTCCTTTCATTTTCTTAATAATTAGCATAGAATCCCCAAAAACATTAAGTCGAGTGACACCATGTGAGAGACACCACCTCAAACCTAAAAGCAAGGCTTGATATTTTGCCTCATTGTTAGAATGGACATCCTCTAGGTTGATACCTTCTCCATAAATTTTGTCACCTTCGGGATGGAACATCACTATTCCTGCTACCACTCTATCTTTAGTACACTTGTAGGCCCCATCAAAGTAGAGGGCATGGGCATTCTCCACCCATGGCGGATCCTCAAGAGGAGGTGTCTCCTCTTTTACATTTGCCTTCTCTTTTTTCTTATTTTGATGGCATCTATGTGTCAACAGATCAACTAGGCATGCCTGGGTAGAGTCCTCCACCTTGAAGGTGTAGTCAAACTCTTGGAGTTGTATCACCCACTTAGCGATTCTGGCTGAAACATCCATGTGTTGTAAGGCATAGGGAAAATGCTATTCTATCGTGATCACTGTGAAGAGCCTAGGGAGAAGATAAGGACAAAGCTTTATTGCAACAAACATTAGAGACAAAATCATTACCTCCACCATCTTGTACCCTCATTTTGATTCTATCATTACTCATCTAGAAAAGTAAACCGGCCTCATCAGGCCAGTTTTAGCATCCTTTTGTATTAGTGTTGCCCCTAGAGCATCTTTCCCAAAACTCAGATTGACAAAAAAATCTTGATCCCAGCAAGGTTGTAAAATTATAGGAAGGGTGTTGAGAGCCTTCTTCGCCTTGTGAAAGCATCTTTCACTTTTGTCACTCCACAGGAGCTCCTCAGAGTGGGTCACTGTTGCAGTGGAAATATTAATTGGGAGAGGAGATGAATGAACTGCCCTATATATTTCACCTTCTGAATGAAAGAGGTTAGTTGCTTCACAGAACATGGTGATGGCACTGCCAATAGTGCCTTAATTTTGTTTGGATCCGCTTCAATGCTCCTCTCACTTACAACATGCCCTAACAAAGTTACACTACTTTCACCAATACGACACTTCTCATGGTTTAGCTACCCTCCCATTTGTGCGAGGCATTTGAAACCTTCATCCACCTTCCCTAGATGTAGAGCCTTAGAACTCTAAATACAAAAATCATTAATAAAGACCTTGATGGACTTCCCAAATTATGGTTGGAAGACATAATTCATGAATCGTTGGAAGGTAGTTGGGGCATTTGTTAATCCAAATGGCATTACTTTGTAAGCAAAATATCCCCAAGGCATAATGAAGGTGGTCTTTTGTTGATCCTCCTCAGCTATTTGGATCTGGAAATAACCTGAATACCCATCACAAACAGTGTATCTCCCATGCCCAGCCACCTCATTAAGTATTTCATCCTAAAAGGGAAGAGAAAAGTGATCTTTCTTTGTTGTAGCATTTAGCGGCTTGTAGTCCACACAAATCCGCCATTTTCCATTCTTCTTGGGTGTCACCACTACAAGTGAAACACACTCTAAGTCCCCTACTAGATAGATGAAACCTACCTTCAAAAGTCGCTGCACCTGAGTGAGTAGAGCATTAAATAATTTTTGTTGAACTACTCCCAACCGTCATAGTCACTGCACCATTGGCCTTGCTCCCTCTTTTAGATTAATGTGATATTGTATTACTGTCACACCTGTGATATGTTCATAATCAGAAATAAAAAGTGCAGAGTGTTTTATCACCACTTCCATGTAGGCTGCCTTCTCCTCAACTGACAGATCCTTAGCCAATATTTTTTCTAACCTCTCCTTCTCGACCTTTGGAAGCTACTGTGGAATTTTACTACTAGAAGGACCTTTTAATGTAATCCCCATCACTTCTAGAGAGCTTTCTTCCTCCTCATTAGAAGACTCTCCCTCTGTCGTAGATGACCAATCCTCGCTGGAACTCCATTCATCAGTGGTGGTCTCTAACACAAGATCCTCTGGCCAGCCCTCCTTCATGTTGTAGATAGTGCTCTTCCATTTTTTCTGCAATCCCTTCTGTGGCCTTGGCTCTAAAGCCCCTGTCTCCCAATCTTGTCTGGATCTCATTCCCATTAGCCATGGCTGCTCGAGAATGAGTGGATAGCTGTCCCCCTTCACTAGCATTGTTAGCCTAAGAATGAGCTGCAATTGTTAGCCCGAGAATGAGCTCCAATTGCACTCCACACACCTTTACCTTGACTTTCTTTATAACTCCTAAAAAATTTATTACTACAGTAGCCATTTTGGCCCCAAATTCAGTAGTTTCATTTACCTCTAATCCCAAACGATGCATCAACTTTTCCGTCATGACACAAATCTCTGCACCTCCATCCACATATGTCTTTGATACTCTCTGCCCATTGATTTTTTCTTCCATTAGAGGCACAATATCTTTCATCTTTCTAGCCTAGATTGCATTCACGTGTCTATTCTCCATGGGTCTAATGCTTACCATCTTTGACCATTGTGCCGCACTGTTGGAGATATATGTAGTAATTGTGGCCATGAAATTTTAAGCCCTTGATCCCTCACTTAGAGTTGATTAGTAATGTGTTGTAGAAGCTCTTGATGTCGCATCTCCGATTCAGGTGGGGCCTCTGCTATTTCTCTAGGCCTTGGCATGGTTGGTAAAACCTGCATGGGCTCAACTCTCCCCTTCAACTAGGCTTGATACTTCAGTTTCCTATCTTTCTCCCTAGCATAAGTGACTGATGTTGAGATATCGAGCTCCACTCGTGATATGCCAGGGTGACCGTTGTGCATTTATCTCACCGACGTGTCAATTGTTGCAGATGCAGTTGGTACACCGCCCATGAATAATAGCTACATGACAGCTATCCTTATCTACTCTAGTTCGTGGCTCAGTTAGTATGCCACCTTAGTTAGTTGAGTTTGGTTTGAGACCCATATATAGGGTTCTTCTATTTCTTTATATGAGACTTCTTTTTGGCTTACACAACTAAGAAGAGGAAAATTGTTTTCAGCCTCCACCTTTGTGTGTATTCCCCCGTTGTGCAAGCAAGAAAGCTAAAAGTGAGACTCCTTCCTTCTCTCCCACAATCTTGACAACTGATTCTTCATAGAATGTGGGAAACTTGCCTTTGATCTTCTCCCTTAGTAGAGGGTGGAGTCTAGCCAGAAAAAAATCTTTCTTAAGGCAATCAAGTACTCTCTCTCCCTTAGCTAAGGAGGCTATCCATTTATCCCATAATTTTATAAACATGTCTTCATATGCTTGGTACTCCCCTGGTAAGGTTTGGCAAAGATCTAGGAGTTGTCTCCAAATATCTTCAGGAGGCTCTATATCTTGGTACTCATGCACGAATGCGGTCTTGAGATTATCCCAATCACCCCTTGTAGCCTCTGGGAGAGCTTGATACCACACTTGAGCATCACCCTTTAGAACTAAAGAGAAGGCTTATAGTTTGGTTGCTTCATCATCCCGGCCTGTGACTAGAAAGGCCATTTCTAAGTCGTCTAGAAAGTATAGAGCTATCTCCCCTTTGTGCCCAAAAAATCTTGGAAAAGCCATGATAGGAAGATGTTGATCTAGCTTAATACAAAATAAAGATGAACATGTCTAGGCCCAAGTCATGTCTTATTAAGGATAGAATAAATGGATTCATAGATGTATTAATTTCAATAAGACGGCGAGGGCCCAATAAACCCCTTATGATATTTTGGAACGTGAGCTTTGTGCTAGCTATTATGTGCACAGTTTACCTAGCAAGAGGATGGATAGATCCATACAAATCCCTATGGTTCATGGGATGCACTTAGAGTAGAATGAATATGTGCACATTAAAGGAGATGTTATAATCAAAAATAGGGAATATTATGGGATCAGGGGACAACAAGATCTCTCTCAACCTCTCAGCTCCAAAATAGAATACCAACCTTTGCTAAAAATGTATCTTTCTACTAATGCACACATCCACCTGAATGTTTTGAACTGATTGAAAGTTGTAGAAAGTAGGAGTAGTCATTTATGCATTAACTACAAATTTCCACTACAAACTTTTATGAAGTGTGTTGTTGATGATCTGGCCTCTTAGATCTCAGTATTCAAGAGATACAAAGAATTTTCTCACCAGTGATTAGCCTAGCTTTGGAGTGACCATCATCAGCCTTATAAAGTTAATAGGATTCGATAGCTACCTTCTCAATTACTTTTAGCCTTCTTGCTAGTAGTAGTTGAACCACATCACCATATGTAGCCTCTTGCCAATACCGCACACCATTGATGTGTAACTTTCCCTCCAAAAACTCATTAATCCTCGAATTTGAAAGCGCCTTCACCACTTAAAGATGAGGCTCCTTAGGGAGTTTCTTTACACTAGACACCAAGCACTCAACATCATGCCTTGACCTCGAGACTTGATTGTGAGAAATGCGGGATCTAGAACATGGCAAAATCGGAAGCTATGGAGGATGAAATGAGAAGTGTGGACTCATGATGGAGAAGACAAGGACACTGTTTGTTACACAAGTGAATTAGGTTCCAAGATTGAGACTTGGACTCATAAACACAATCTTGTGTATGTGGACAATGACATTGACACTTCACTGAAAAGAAAAGAGTACTATCATTGCATTAAGAAAGGAAGCAAGTACAATGCTTTATAGGAAAGTAGGAAACTGCAGTAGGCACCGTTGTGCATATGGGATAAGTTAGCCTGCATATCCTTGACCCTGAGACTCCATACAAAGAGGCTGTTTGAGTGTGATTGCTGATTCTCAACATCCCTCCTCAATCACAACTAGAAAAGGTACAAAGTGTGTAGAGGCTGTAATGAGAACCACCTGCAAAGTGTGGGCATACCACAGACATGGCAAAACACCAGAGGCTGTCGCAGAAAAAGCTAAGTGTGGGTACCATAAACATGGTGGACATCCAGAGGCTGTAACAGGGGCCTCACAAAGTGTACAGGGACTGTAATGCCAAGTTACATAAGGAGTTTACAAAGCTTATGGCAGGAAGCATTAGGGCAAGGAAAATACAAGGCTATTAAAACAGTCTATCAGAATTATGAGAGTACAAGGACTGATGAGTCTTGTCCTTCCGATCCTGGTGGTCTTCATCTTCATCTTCTTCTTCCTTTGCTCCATTTTCTTCTTCTTCTTTGACTGCAACTAGATAGGCCTTTTGGGATCTCTTTCTTGCATGGCAGAACTTCTCGGTGTGTCCGGTCCTTTTGCAGAAGTCACAAAAGAGCTGATCCTTCTTACCTTTGTACCTGTTGCCAACATATAATGCATGCTCATCTCTAGAGGTACTTGGTTCTTCTTTAGTTTTTAGCTTCTTTTCTTCTTCTAACAGTGATGCCTGGATATCAACAAGTTCAGGATTTGGCATGTTGATTAAAGTTGTTGATACATTATTATATTCAGGAGGCAAGCTCTTAAGTAGAACACCGATGCAAACATCTTCATCCATTTTAATGTTGATTCCTGCAAGTTGGGTTAGGAGTCCTTCCATGTAATTAAGATGTGTGGCAAGTGATGTGCTGGACTTCATTTCAAGCTTGAAGAATTCAATTAGGAGACCATACTTTGATGATTTAGATTGTGCACCGAACAGGGTGTCAAGTCTTTTCCATGTATCCTGTGAGGTCTCACAGTTATCCACATGATGGATATAACTGTCGTCTAGCTCCAGTTTGATAATGGCCTGAGCTCTATCATCATTCTTTTGCCAAGTAGTTGCAAGGTCCACGTCCCGAGGTTTCTTCTCTTTGCCATTTGTGATGGCCCAGAGACCCTTCTTCATCAGGATGAGCTTGATGCGGGTTTGCCAAGTGTGGAACCCGACTCCTTTGAATCGAGCATTTGGAGAGTCTTTGCCCATGTTAGATTTACGGAAACAGTAGCAAATCAACTTCAGACTTAATTAGATTTGAGCAACAGAAGAATTGGTTGAGAGACACAAGTGCTAAAAAACACTAACTGAGTGTCAATGAATACCAAATCTGCAAAAGTCTTTTACTCTTTTAAAATCCAAGTGATCTTCCCCTTCTTGATTTGATGCTGATGCCTTTAGATCTGAGTGACAGTACTTTAATGAACTTCAGAGAGTATTGCTCAGTGATTAAAATCACTGTTGATAACTTCAGTGAGAGAAACAGTGAAAAATGTCAAGATTTTGAAGCTTTGGCTATGGTGGAATTAGGGTTTCTGAGACAGGGCCCTGGTTTTTTGTTGATTGCAGGAGCTACAGTGGATCATTTTCAAAAATTTTTATATGCCTAGGAAGCTGATTTCATGGGCTATAAAAGCCCTATCATAATCGTCAAAATCGTGGACTGTATGCAGCACGCAGGGGGCGCGAACAGAATCGGCACAGTCTGGGGCAACGACGTCGAATTTGTGCAATGCTAGAGCTGTAGCTTGCCAATGTGGTTGTTTGTTGTGCCAGGATGAAGCGCCTTGAGCAGAGGAACAACTCCCTAGAAGAAATTGTGGGCTGAAATGGCCTAGTTGAAGAGTTATGGAAGCTCCAAGTAAGGTAGGTCCTGTCTGGCTATGGCAGACACAGAGCAGAGATTGAGGATTTTCACAATGCTGAGCTCCAGATGGTCCAATGTCCTGGATTGATGTGATACAGGGAAGCTTTGTGAGTTGGGAAATACTTTTCCAGAAGGAAGCTCCAAGAGATTTGACCTGTGGAGTGAGATATAAGCAGCTCAATCTGACAGGGTGCTGCTGGCTATGGCTGCCATGGAAGCTTCAGTGAGAGTAGAGTTGGGAGATGAAGTCATGAGCTGACATTGAGCTAGACTGAGGTTGAAAGGAATCAAGAGAGGCTAGACAAGCAATGCCATGCCCAACTGGGCTCTGATACCATGTGAGAAATGCGGGATCTAGAGCATAGCAAAATCGGAAGCTATGGAGGATGAAATGAGAAGTGTGGACTCATGATGGAGAAGACAAGGACACTGTTTGTTACACAAGTGAATTAGGTTCCAAGATTGAGACTTGGACTCATAAACACAATCTTGTGTATGTGGACAATGACATTGACACTTCACTGAAAAGAAAAGAGTACTATCATTGCATTAAGAAAGGAAGCAAGTACAATGCTTTATAGGAAAGTAGGAAACTGCAGTAGGCACCATTGTGCATATGGGATAAGTTAGCCTACATATCCTTGACCCTGAGACTCCATACAAAGAGGCTGTTTGAGTGTGATTGCTGATTCTCAACATTGATGAGAGCAAGATTTCTCTTGAAGCAAAGAAGGCTATGTGTAATTAACTTGCTTTACCCGCATACATGCCGTTTGCCGATAAAGTTTCTTCTTCTCTTGAGCTTCTTTTGAAGACCATAGTGGTACTCTTGAGCAATGAATCCCTGGAATAGGGTTTGATGAAGATTCCTCCTTAGTGATTCCTTGACAAACACTCGTTGAAGAAGAGGACAACTCCTTAGATGTTTCTTCCTTCATAGAAATTGTAGAGTGTAGCTTGAGAAGTCCTTAGCAAGGGCACCAAAAATGAGGGCTGAGAAGATGAATGGGTTGCCTCTTACCCACCCAACCTCCAATCCTCACTAATAAGAGAACCAAAGAGGGGCACCGTCTAGCCAAAGGGAGGATGGGCTGGGACATCCCTTTTCTCAAAGAGAATGGAAAGAACCAAGACACAACTTCACAATAGAGAATATATGTACTAGACACCATATTAGAATATGAGAGAGAGAGAGAGAGAGAGAGAGAGAGAGAGATGAGAAGAGAGGGAGACAAGAGGAGAAGAGGTAGAGGAAGCTCGCCATTATGTATTCATAGAATGAGAAGATGAGGAGAGAGGGAGACAAGAGGAGAAGAGGTAGAGGAAGCTTGCCATTATGCTACATAATAAAATAACTCACTCATAGCTTACCTAAAAGAGATGGACTAGCATGAGGGTATTCTAGAATGCTCGCATATGCTTGTTATTATTCTTCTATACATCTCCATGGGCTCCTTATATAGCCTCCATGAAGTATTAGATTAAGCTAATCTTTTTTATTAACATAATCCTAGATGATGTATGGCATCTTTGAAAATATGGAGAATAGTGGATGGGACAAATCCCCACCTTGGTCATCATGCAAGAAGCCAAGGGTGGTGATAGACAAAATAGAGAAAGAGAGCTAGATTACAAGAGGTGGGTACACAAGGTACATTATTATAATATATTTACAAGAATGATAAAATGGAAAGTTGATGTGATGAAAAGATAAGAAAAGTGCATGAAGCGAGCAGTCTGCACCTTCGTAACTTCAAATTGGTGAAGAATCTGAAAAAGTTCCTTCTGCAACTTTGTAGACCAGGTCGAAATCGATCGGGCACTACAAGAATTTTCTTGAAATTCAGTTTTCCTTAGGAGTTATTGAGATTATAAAAAACGGCTTCCAAAAGCTGCTTTGACTTTAGTTCCTTATATATATATATAAATACATATAAGCATGTGACAAAAGGGGTCCATGCTTGTAACTTTTGTGTAAGATCCAAATGACACCATGACGTGGATATTGACTTGTGTACTAGGGTGAGGTATCCTCTAATGATGGTGATAGATTCCAAATCTTAGTGATGCACGCGGAACCCACATGTAGTTGGAGGCTAGCCCTTTGAAAAATCTATGCACTCACTCAACTCCTAGGTGTAATCCATTTCCATCTTCAGTAAGATAACCATTCCTTTTACCCTTTACATTGACATCCCTCCTAAGAAATTGTTTCCCCCATTTGCTAGAGTTTTTATAATCGAGAAGCAATGTAGCATACCTAGTGCTTGAAGAGTAAACCCAAAGTTATATGGTAAGGCTCTTGATAGGGGTTTTGGCCAAATTTTGTGGTAGAAATCTGGTTTATAAAAAACTTGGATCACTTGATTATTGTGTTATAATATCGGTATAATGTGGTATGGAGGGGTGCTTCTTGTTGTAGGATCCATAGGATAAAACCTACCATCAGTCCATAAATTGATATTCTTTTTGCACTCTGATCTCATTGATTTTCAAATGCACTTGGCGTGTTACTAGACACCTTGTTTCTTTGACAAGATGAACTTCAAAGGTGTCACCCTTCAATGCCTCGCTACCACTTAGAAACTTCCCTTTATACTTCAATGAATCTCTCAAACTATTCCCTCTTCATTTTCACTTAACTTTTTTTGGGACTATAAACCACATTAAATTGTAAGTGTGGAATGGGGTACTTTTTTTTGTTACTTGATTCAACCTATGATAATCGATGCAAAGCCTTAGGGACCATTTTTTTCTTTTGAAAGAGCACAAGGACACCCTAAGGTGGATTACTCGATCGAATAAATCCTTGCTCCAATAGTTGCTTTGAGATATTCTTTTAACTCAATAGCCTCAAGAATAGATATTGTCTAGGGTCTTTTGCAACTAATTCAACTCTTGGGATTAATTAATGTCATGACTAGGAGGTAATTCTATTAGATCTTCAAGAAACACGTCATCCTATTCACTAAGCCATGAAGGCTCTTTGAGATCCCTAGCTAGTTCTACCTTGTTTGGTTTGATTAAATAGATAGATAGTCCTTTCCTTAGACCCTTGATCAATGGACTTGCTTTTGCTAGTTGTAATTTATGTTTTCTTGTGTTTTCTTGAGCCTAGAATAAGGTTCTCTCAATATTATTGAAAGTAATTATCCCTTTCCCATAATGGATACTTGCCTAATTATAGGGCCCAACAAATCTATTTCTAGGAGGTATTTGTAAGTTCTTAAAGATAGAACCCAAAATTTTGCCTTCATGTGTTGATTCCCTAAGTTTAGTTTTACATTTTTGACTATTTGGTTTGAGAATACTTCTTTCTGATTTTCTAATTCTACTACAAGATTTCTAGTAGGTTCAAGATCTAATTGTATACTTAGGAGACATGAAGGAATGAGTAGCGCAATAATCATTAAGAATTTGAAAGGATTTACCTTGGTGCTCTACAAGCACTTGGAGAATTGTATATTGGTATCCAACCTCTTGATTATTGATGGCCTTCTGAATGGTATCTTTCTCCATTTCTTTGTAAATGGTCAAGAAACAAGCTCAACCACTGGTCCCTCATCCTGCTCCCCATCCCTGTCCTTGATTGTTGAAATTTCTCCTTGCTGGATGATTGCAAGTAGGGTTAGTATTATCATTGTTTGCATGGATGGAACACTAGGCTCTAAGTGGCCTAGTTGGTTGCATCTCAAGCAAGAGGCTTGGGCTTCTTGGTTAGTATTTACAAGATGATGGTTGTTATTACTAGTTTTGCAGCCATGGCCATTGTTGACAACGTTTGAGCCACCCCAATTCAGATTTCCCATTTAAAGGTTCACTCTTCTCTTTCTAGATAGGGAAGCCCTCTATTTGGAAAGAGTGGGGTAGTCTAGAAAAAATTCTTTTGAGGAGGAAATGCATCAAGGGCTAAGCTCAGAGTAGAGCATCCTCGAGGTTAAAGAGTTACAAAGCTTTTAGCTACCCACTTAGTTGTGGATTTAGGCCTTGGCATAGGTGAGCTACTTACTATATCATTGTCATTTTAAGGGCATACTTTAAGAGGGAAATAAAACAAGATTAGTAACCCTCCATAGCTAGGTCTTGTTATCTTAAATGAAGAATTCGTCCCCTTTTCAAATTTGGTATGCTAGGGATAGGTACCTTCCTTGGATGGCTACCTTAATCTACTTTGAGAATCAAGAGAACTCATTAACAAATTTATCAAGACACCATTTCTTCCACCAAAGACAAGCTTCTCTGGTGAGACATAATCGAGCGATCATAACTTAATTGGCTATGCTCATCCGAACCGCATAGATGTAATCTTCCATTTGTTTGATCCATGTTTCAATGTTAGCTTCTATTTTCAATCCCTTGTTGTTGGTTTCAAGCAAATTTACTTATTTTAATAGAAACTTATTTTCTTGATGATCTGCCAAATTGGTGGTAGAGATACCTAAAATATTTGGTCAAATTCTTAGATGGAATCATCCATATCATAAAAATATTCATTTTTAAGTACATAAATATGTACATTATTTAAGCTTCAAAAGAGCTTTTTGATACATAGAGTAAGGATTTCTAATCATAAAATATACATTTCCTTAAATACATGAGATTTATCATAAACTTCAAGAAGATGGTATTGGATAGGCTCTTTGAGAACCTTCAATGACATAATTTTTTTGCTTTAATCTTTTAGGTGAGCTATCCTATTAGGGAGCAAGATGTCAATGTCACACTGGATCATAAATGTATTAATCTTGATTTATGTTTTTTGACTATTTACATTTATGATGGTTTTCACTAACGGTTTCTCAAACAAAAATATCTTTACAAGTTTCAGTTCTTCCATCCACCAAATGCTTTTTGGGTTTGTCTTGAGATATGAAAGTATTTCGACATCTATGAAGCAATAGAAACCATATTATGTCCATCACCTTTTCAGATAATATCTAGGACGGCCCCATAAAGACTCTCTAAGATCTTTTTGAATTCTTCTCACCAAGTATAATCTAAGAAGTGCATGGAAGATTTATACATTGTGCAGAAGACTAGGAAATTATGCCATGGTTTACCTTGAAACTATATAAAATAAAATGAATTAATTTAAATATAATAATTTTTTTTACCTTTTTGAAAAAATAATTCAAAATAAAAAAGAAATAAATTTTTTATTATTCCATTATTCATATATAAGTACTTTACTCAAAAGTTGTATGGCATACAATATCAACCATGAAACTTCTCAAGGAAAATTGTTTTATATATGGGTGGCTTGTCAAGATTGTGGGAGAGAAGGAAGGAGTCTCACTTGTAGCTTTCTTGCTTGCACAATGGGGGAATACACACACAGGTGGAGGCTGAAAACAATTTTTCTCTTCTTAGTTGTGTAAGCCAAAAAGAACTCAAGTACATAGAAATAAAAGAACCCTATATATGGGTCTCAAACCAAACTCAACTAACTAAGGTGGCATACTAACTGAGCCAAGAACTAGAGTAGATAAGGATAGCTATCATCTAGCTATTATTCATGGACAGTGTACCAACCGCATCTACAGCTAACAAGTCGGTGGCATAAATGCACAACGGTCACCCTGGCATATCACGGGTGGAGCTCGATATCTCAACACTCCCCCTCGAGCTCAATCCCAATTCCTGCACACCAAGCAGGTCTCTAAACTTGTGCAGCTTCTCTGCACCCAATGCCTTCGTGCATATGTCAGCTACCTGATCCTTTCTGCTGACATAAACTAGATCAATAAGACCTAGTAAAACCCTCTCCCGCACATAGTGATAATGCACCTCAATGTGCTTTGTTCTAGCATGATAGACTGGGTTATTTGCCAAGTGTATATTGCTCATGTTGTCACAATAAATGACAACTGGTCCATCTGTAGGTTGATGCATATCATAAAGTAGCTTATGCAACCAAGCTACCTCACATGCAGCCATTGCTGCACCCCTGTACTCAGCCTCTGTGCTCGACAAGGCAACTATAGGCTGTTTCTTGCTGCTCCAACTGACTGCAGCACTCCCAAAGGAGAACACATATCCACTGGTAGATCGTCTATCAGAAATGCTACCATCCCAATCAGCATCAGTGTATCCATGCAACTGTATCTGAACCCCAGTCTCATAAAATAGTCCATACTGCAATGTGGACTTCACATACCTGAGTATGCGTCTAGCCGCATCCAAATGCGGTTTCCTTGGAGCCTGCATAAACTGACTTACCAATCCAGCAGCATAGCTCAAATCTGGCCTGGTAATAGTCATATATATCAAGCTTCCTACTATGCGTCTGTACATAGTAGGGTCTTCCAGAAGCTCACCTGCATCTATGCTCAGCTTCACATTCTGCTCCAAAGGAACTGAAATAGGCTTATAGCCCGTCATCCCGTATTTGGACAGCATATCCAATCCATACTGCCTCTGCAAGAGCTGTATCCCACTTGGTGATCTAATCACCTCAATGCCCAAGAAATAATGCAGCTCTCCCAAATCCTTCATCTCAAATTTATGCTTCAATAGCATTTTCACATGAAGGATATCTTCATCACTATCACCTGTCATAATCAAATCATCAACATAAATGACAAGTAGCATAATACCTTTCTCTCTTTTTCTCACATACAGTGAGAAATCTGCCTTGGAAATCTGAAGGCCAATAGTGACAAGATACTGTCCTATCTTGTCAGACCATGCTCTAGGTGCTTGCTTCAAGCCATATAAGGCTTTCTTCAACCTGCAAACAAACTCAAGATAAAAAGCATGCACATAATGTGGTGGTTGCTCCATATATACCTCTTCTTGCAAATCACCATGCAAGAAGGCATTCCTTACATCCATCTGATGTAAAGATCATTCCTTTGATGCAGCCATAGCAATGACTGTTCTTACAGTTGCCATCCTTGCAACAAGACTGAATGTTTCTTCATAATCAATGCCATATGTTTGTGCATACCCCTTGACTACTAATCTTGCCTTGTATCTGTTCACAGAACCATCTGCATTGTGCTTCACCCTATAAACCCACTTACAACCAATTGCATTCTTATCTTTAGGCAAAGGTACAAATTCCCATGTAACATTTTCTTCCAAGGCATCCATTTCTTCATCCATGGCTTACTCAAAAGAAGTGGGTTCTGGTTCTTGTATCACTTTGACCATATAGGCATAGTGAATGGCTGTAAATCCATCATATTTCAGCCTATCCACAGGATACCTAGCTCTGGTAGACCTACGCAAAGTAGATTCACTCCCAAGTGCTCTCAAAACATCCCTGGTCTTCCGTACTCCAGGTGTAACAATAGAAGGAATACCCAACTCATCATCAATGCTCTGTTCTAAGCCACTAGATTCACCATCCACATAAGAGTGATCTACATTCACATCAAACATGGGCTGATCTACCTTCTCTTTTCCTTTTCGTGAAACCTGCATACCACTATTTGCATTGTTTTGAGGAGATTCTCTTGATCTCAATTTACCTGTCCATGGCAAAGAATGTGAACCACTGCTAGAGGACACTCTAGGTCCACTAATATTTTGTGACTGCTGCTACGAATTATGTGTAGCATTACCATTTTTTGCATCTACATCATCAATCACATTTACTGGTTTATACTAGCTACTCATCTCATTAAAAAAAACATCTCTACTCACTGTAAACTTACGAGTAGAAGGGTTATAGCATCTATACCCTTTCTTCTCTGCAGAGAGTAACCAATAAAGATGCACTTCTCAGCTTTTGGATCCAACTTGGATCTCAACTCATCTGGCACATGAACATAGGCAATGCAACCAAAAATCTTCAAATGAGAAATATCTAGTTTCCTACCAGTATACCTCTCCTCTGGAGTCATCCCATGTATTGCTGCAGTGGGAGTCCTATTCATTATGTAGACTGTTATAGCAACTGCTTCAGCCTACCAATAAAAGTCTGGAAAGTCTTTTTCGTTGAGCATGGCACGAGATACCTCTCCAATATGCCTGTTTTTCCTTTCTGCAATTCCATTTTGTTGTGGGGTATGACTGCATGACTATTGCTGCTTTATGCCATGCTCCTGCAGGAACCTTGCAAACTCATTTGAGAGGTACTCTCCCCCTCCATCTAACCTTAGGCATTTTATTTGCAGGCCTGTTTCTTTTTCAACCATAGCTTTAAGAGTTTTGAAATGCCCAAAAACTTCACTTTTCTTTTTCATAAAATACACCCAAACTTTTCTGCTATAGTCATCAATAAAAGTGACAAAATAATGACAGCCTCTAAGAGATGAAGCTTTACTAGTCCACACATCAGAGTGGATTAATTCCAATGGCTTCTTACTCTCTTGAACATGTCTAGGAAATGGTTTCCTTGCCTATTTTCCAAATTGACAGGCTTCACATACCTTATGCATTTCTGCGCCCTTGAATTTATGCAATCCTACAACAATATTTTGGGCTTATATTGATTTAAGCCGATGTACATTAACATGACCAATGCATTTATGCCAGATATCAATATCTGCAACTACACCGGTCCCATGTGCAAACATTGCTGCACTCAATTCAGGCATGTCTGCATCCAACGTAAACATTCTGCCCTTCTTCTTTCCTTTTGCTATCAAGCGATCTTTATTTTTCATATCCTCAACAAAGCATCCATGAGAATTAAATCTGACCTGCAAGCCTTGCTCAACCATTTCACCAACAGAAACCAGGTTTTTGGTGATATTCGGGACATGAAATACATTCGACAGGTATTTCTTTTTTCCATCCTGCATAGACAAAGGAATATTTTCAATCTGCACAATAGGATGTGCAGTATCATTACTAGTCTCCACAAATCTTGGTTTTTCCATTTTCCTTACATCCTACATCCATTCTACAGGGCCTGTCATGTGGTTTGATGCACCTGAGTCAACATACCACACATCGTTGCTTTCTTCTGCACTTGTCATAGAATTGGTCATGTGCTGCATCATAAAAAAATGCTCATTTCTGTCATCACCCTGTCTATTAGAATATGCATAATTCCCTTGTTGCAATTTTCAATTCATGATATCAGTATGCTTTTTATAGCAATCTTTAGCCATATGACCCATTTTACCACAATAGTAGCATTCAACATTGCTGTTTGCATTTTGGCCTCTTTGCCATCCACCACGACCTCTTTGGCTCCCCCTGCCTCTAGAGTTACCACATCCTCCTCCATAGGACTGGTTTTCTTGAGTTTGCTGCATATTCTGATTTCTACCACGGCCTCCAGATTGGCCTCCTCTACCTCTTCCAACATTTGAGTAGAAGACAGCTTCTTTTGAAGTTCCTCCTGAAGAAGATGCACCACCATTTTTCTCCTCCTCAGAAATTAGCAGAGCAATCAACTCCTCAAAATCAGGAAATCTTTCACGGACGGAAATGGATGTTTGGAACTATGCATAATCCTTTCCTAGACCATTCAAGGTCACATAAACTAAATCATCATCTTCCACTGGCGACCCAATGGAAGCAAGTGCATCTGCAATCTTCTTCAGCTTCATGTGGTAGTCATTGATGCTCATACTTTCTCTTTGCACATTGTGCAACTCTTGCTTGAGCTACATTTTCGTGGCTTGCGTATTTGTGCTATATATTTTTGACAGAGTATCCCATGCCTCCTTTGGCGTACTTGCATCCTGAATATGCACAATCATAGAGTCTGAAATATTGATAGACAGCCAGTACATAACTTTTCTCGCTCTCTCATGCCATCCTTTAAATGCCTGCATTTGCTGTTGATTGGGAACATTAGGAAGAACTAGTCCTTCTTCATTTCCTGCATAACGAATTCCCAATATCCTTTTCACATAAGGAGATTTGTCATTCTAAACTTCCATGCTTGGAAGTTGTTCTTGTCAAGCTTTTCAGTGACAATCTATGAAAGAGAATCAGATGCCATTACAAAACACTGTAAAAAATTTTGTCACTGCAAAAAACACAGCTTCAGCCTCACAAGGGAAAATATGCAAAACTGACGAAAGTGGTATTTGACCACACAGTCACTTCCTAGTGACGATTTTGCATCAACAGGAAACAAGGATGATTCTGTAACTCCCAATGTCTCTGCGTACAGGCATACGATGCAATTTCTATAGTAACTTTTCACCGACCTGTAGAACAGTGGTACGTCACCGCGAAGGGTCTCTCAATCTGAGACAATGCACTCTTGCACTTTCCGGCTGTGCTACCTGCAGAGACTTGCTCCCAAAACAGAAAAAAGAAAGCAACACTAGTCCTCTTACCAGAACACTGCAAACTTGGTTTTCTTTCTTGAGCTCCTTACCACGAACAAGGCTCTGATACCATGTCAAGATTGTGGGAGAGAAGGAAGGAGTCTCACTTGTAGCTTTCTTGCTTGCACAATGGGGGAATACACACATAGGTGGAGGCTGAAAACAGTTTTCCTCTTCTTAGTTGTGTAAGCCAAAAAGAACTCAAGTACATAGAAATAGAAGAACCCTATATATGGGTCTCAAACCAAACTCAACTAACTAAGGTGGCATACTAGCTGAGCCACGAACTAGAGTAGATAAGGATAGCTGTCATCTAGTTATTATTCATGGGCGGTGTACCAACCGCATCTACAGCTAACAAGGCGGTGACATAAATGCACAACGGTCACCCTGGCGTATCACGAGTGGAGCTCGATATCTCAACATGGCTCACTCAAGATGTCTAAAGCTAAATACTTAGCAATGGGGAGATTGGGAGATCCCGCCACCTCATTGGGATCTATGGGTGAATAAAACTTGGTTGCGTCCTTATAGAACATGTAAGATACAATGTGAGTTCAAAAGAAAATGTATTATATTTAGTAAAATTTACAAGATTATATTTACAAAAAGAAAATTTAAATTATAATTTTAAAAAAATTATAAGTTTAGTAAAGTAAAAGGGGTCATTTTAAGGCCTTATAGTATGTAAAGAAATGATAGTTATTAATATGCTTTGAACACAAGTTATATAGATGATTTCTTATAGGTGGACTCTCTGGGCTCCCACTGTACACTTAGTAGACTAAAGCCATAGCCTCACCCTCATGATACTCTATAGGATCTAGAGGACCTAGCTAGAAGGTAAAGTGTCAAACTATATTGAGCATTTTGATCCAACAGATCCTCCACAACTCATATTTGAGGTTGTTGATATGGTCCATGTACATATAGTAGTTGGTAGAAGTTTTGTACCAACCCATGCACTCTATGTCCATTGGCAAGCATGAAAGAGCTAGTCGCGGGGTGAAACAAAGATCGAGTCCATCAACTAAAAAATGTGCTCCCACAAAGGTAGGATGCACAATAAACCTACTTGGTATACTAGGGGGAACATCAAGTGAAAATACTCTTGTATAGGATATCAAATGTGAGAGAATGACTAACCCTTTTCTACTAGTTTAAGTATTTAGTTCCTTTTAGTTAGTGACATTTAATGCTTCTTAGAATGCTCGCAAAAATCTTATCCCCTTATATTCTTATAGGGTTATAGTCATAAAAATTTTAGCCTCATGCCTTATTCAATTCTTGGAATGTTTCCCTTTACTTACAAAGTATTAGTCGGACTAAATGTATAGTCTGGTGGGAAACTGGTAGTGGTTTTGCTAGGTTCAACTCTATACCTACTAGGAGGATTTTTATTTCTATCAATGACCAAGAGAGGATAGTCAGGGTGACTCAATATTTTTATATTGGAGATGAAAGAGTTGTGAGGTCACATTCTAATGCAACTAGGATTTACAACTTTTGTGAGTTGCAAATACATGTAATGATCTAGTTGATCACTTGCTTATTCACAAAAATGAGGGCTTCCAAGTCTTTGGTTTCAAATAACCAAAAGATTTTGACAAAGTTAAGCTCTTCAAATATCCAAACTCTCAATATATCATTCTCAATGTGCTTAACCTTATTAGCATCCACCAAGTAAATTTCATTATGTAGTTTCCAACTTTCCTCTTGGATTGCTAGTAAATGTGATCCAAAGATAGCCTTCAAAGTAACCAAGGCAATACTATGTCTATATTGGAAATTGCTATATTCACAAGCCGTAATATACATTGCTTGAAACACCTCATGGCTCAAAAGTTGGTTAAAGGATCCCTAAAAGAAAAATCATATTCTTAATTAGCTATTTACAATCATTGTTTTTCCAATTTAAAATGATTACAACCATCAATATTGTTAGAATATTAGAGTGTACTCATATGAACATGTACTTAGAGAATATCTAGGAAGACAATATCTAGATATTTAGGAGAACTAGATAAGATGAATATAGAACATGTGGAGGATACTTTACCAAGAAGACCTACCATATCCACACCTTTAGTGAATATATATGTGTACTCTCACCTATTCCAATGTAAGAATGCAAACAAGTGTGCAATACATGTGTTGAGTCATTCTCCATCTCATTGTCTCATTGTCTCTCTCTTTCTCTCCCCATCACTGAGAGCAGAGTTTTTAGCCCGGGATGTGCCTAAAACTTGCCAAAAAATCCAGAATTCAGAGGAAAAATATTTAACATCATAGGCAGCGACTCAGCTAGGATGATTTTAAGCACCAAGTGAAATACGGCTTTTAAAAGGCACCCGAGTGACACTTGTTGATTTTTGATAATTTTTTAGACTACCGTGCGGGTTGTCACGAGTTGCCAATCAATGCGGGATGTCAAGTCGGATGCCCAAAAATTTACAGCACTCAAATCGGATGCCGGACGGGGAAATGGCCAACAAATGGGCAAGATTTGAAAAGGTGGACTTGTTTTGGCCAAAATGGGATGTGACCTTTGGGACTTAGGCGGCCCCAAATTTTATGCAACTTCTTGGCAAGCGTAGAGAGAGAAGATGGGAGGATGAAAACGTGAAGAAGGCGCCATCATCTTCACGCCAAAATTTGCGCCTCCATGGATGGATCTTGGATTGGCAGGTTACAAATACCCTATGCAACTGACATTACCCCCGATCTTCTCTCTCTTTGCCGGTCTTATCACCTATCTTCACCCATGAAATGGTGGCCTCAATGAAGAGATGGAAATCTAGTCTTTCTCTCCCCTCCCTCTCTCTCCCTTAAGGGGCTATCCTTGTGTGCAAGAGGAAAATGAAGAATGGTGAAGGAAAGCTTGTCCGGTTGGGACCGGATTGCTTTCGGGTCAATGTAGACATGAGGATTGCTGATTGTGAAGATGCTGGACATTGGATGTGGGCTGACACGCGGTCCCGCAGCAAAACTGAGATCCCAAAACACGAAACCTAAGCGGTAATTCAATTTTTTTGAAGGAAAAATGAGTTTTTATGCTATTTGATTGATGAAACATTGTTCCCATGGGCTGAATATTCATTATGATCTTGTTTTCTATGATTTTCAACAGTTTATAATCAGAAAATTAGAAAATCATAAGTGATATGGCTGAAGTTAATTTTATAAAACCCGAAAAACAAGTGTTTAAGGGGTAAAAATAGGATTTTTTGCAAAATAAATGGGAAATATGAGACATAACACCTACAAAAACCTGAAATTTTGCTGTCAAGGAACCTAAGGGCCACAACCCACCATCAATCTTAACTTCTAATCATTTTTTATTGAAGAAAATAGAGAAAAAGTACCAAAAATGGTGAAAAATGGGTTTTAAATGGGAGAAAATTAAGAAACAGTAAAAGAAAAATTTCAGAAAACTACATGTGTGTTTGTGCAATGTATAATGAAGGTAAAGCACGAGGGTGGCCTCAGTTTACCCTTGTTTCTATGTTTCCATTCGTGTTTATCGCTTTCTTTGTAAGGAAATACACATAAAATGACTCTTTCACCTATCAACGGATGCAAAACATTAAACGGTAGGGTGAGAGGGGAGGTTGAGTTTCAAAATATAAACTAAAATCTGGTTTATGTATTGCATCATGCCTATAGAACGTTGTCTTAAAATAAAGAGAAAGGCAGCATGAGCATAAGGCTCGGTGTCTTTTCTCATTACAAAAATATTAGCATGGAAATCATGAAAAGATTGGTTTCGCACGATGCACAATGCTGATTTTCTCATGTTTGTGCACTAAACTGTTCATATTATGCACTATACATAGTTCATGGTATCAACGGAAAAGCTCCTGGACTGCATAGCACTTGTTTTCTTAGGAATTTGACCCACAATTGAGAGCGTAAGGTTATCCCTTGCCATAGAATAGAGGGGCGGCTTCCTAAGGGACTGTTAAGGAAGGACATATGGTATATCTCCTGAATACAAAAAATATAAAGGAGAGGAGTTTGTGTTCATTTGTTTTATATGTTGAGCAGCGCATCAAGGGGCCAATCCCTGCGATGTAGGAGAGCTGTAGTGGGGCCGCAGTTTTTCTACCGAGAGGTTGCCACCATGTGTGTGATCGTGGCATGGCCAATGTGTATGGGTTTTCCCTCTGAGGAGTTTATAAAAAGGGAAACATTGGACTACAAAATGATGAAACTATAAACACATAGATTAGGCTTTAGGGCAATTTGTCCTTTAGCATTATATAGATACTCCTGATCCGCGAGGCCGTGAGGGTGTGTTTGTCTGTTGTGAGCATGAGGTCCGACTAGTGCCGTAGCCAGTGCCAGCCCATTTCAAGTCCCATCAGTGGTGCATCTGCCCGGAGCTTCCTATAAGTGGCGGTTTTTGAATCTAGGGTTTCAAGGGACCCTAAATTATCCATAAAATGGGGTTTGTTCAAGGATCGAAAAACTTGGCTTTCCCTATACAAAACTTACTAATGGACTTAGTTAGTTATGTAGAGCATGAGTCCTCTACAGAAGATAATTTATGTGATGAAAAGAGTAGCCAATTAGTGGTTACCCCATCCTCTAATACGATGGCATGGGCCGAGGTTCGCCTTGGTGTGCGCCTTGGTGTGGTCTCTACCCAAGAGAAATCATGTTCAACCATCCATCAACCTAGAGGGCATGAAACAAGCATGTTGGAAAGTAGGGTAGTTATGGCATCAGCAGGTCATCATGCTAAAGCCATAATGCCATGGGAAAGTGCTGATATACGATGAAATATGCTTGTGGTTGAAACATCCCGTGTAGTGGGCCACCATGACGACATAGTAGGCATTGTCAAGGGAAAACCGTTGCTTAAAAGGCACGGTTCCCAAGTTTTAAGAAGTGGTAATGATAAATCTGCTTTAGATAAGGACCAAAAGCTCTTATATAAATTCGTTATGGACTTTCCTTTTAAAGGGAAAGGTATGGAAGATCCTCAAAGAGGGAATCAAAATGACATGTTGAAACTTATAGGACTCCCTAGACCACTCAGTGAGTTAGCAGAAAGGGATGTCGATGAGGGTATTAACCTCCCTACACTGAAAAGGGTGGGGATGGAAGAGGTTAAAGATCCTTAGAGGCTGGACACAGATCATGATGGATATGAAGATTTTAATGACCCGGTGTTGATCCCAAAGGAGAGGACTAAATGTCCTCCTCTTTATAGGGATCTCCCAGTGTTTTATGGGTTGCCAAATGAGGATCTGATGATTCATTTAAGAGAATACGACCTAACTTACATTGCAAGTGGGTTTGACGATATACATCGGATGCTCGTATTCCCAAGTACCCTAAAGGGAGAGGAAAGGAAATGGTACTAGAGCCTCCCAAGAGGGTCGATCAAATCATTTAAGGAGTCTTGTGATAGATTTCTAGATGAGTATGAAAAGCAGCTCCCTATGATTCAGGTCTTAGGGCAGCTTATGCAGTTTAGACAGGAATCTTATCCTTCTGTTTAAAGAGTATGCTAGAGCCTTTGATAGTACTCTTAAGCTTTGGCCAAGAAGAGCCAGTGTATTACCAGACGATGTGCTATGCGAGCTCTTTTTGAATGGCTTAGAGATTAATACGCAAATCCAAGTGGGACTGAAGAATCCTAAGTCGTTAAGGGAAGCAAAAATGCATGCCATTGATTATGAGGGTCATATTCAGATATGTTGGGAAAAATTTTGGAGTTTTTCCCGCTCCGTACAAGTGCATCCTAGCTTCCAACCATTTCTGCAAGAAGACAGCTCACTTGTTGATACCAAGGCAGCCTATGAGGGGAACCTTGGTGGCCAAAATCTCAAAGCAAAAAATGGCCATCCTATGAGCAATAATGGCATGCCTCTCAGTGAAAAGGTTCCAAGCCATGTAAGTCCCATTAGGGCTTGTGACACTTCCACGAGAGGTAGTTGTGATGGCAACATGGATAGAACCAATGGGCCTATGAGTGTTGATAAGCATTCTATGTGTGGTTCTAATTTTGTGGCTAGTATGGCTCTTGAGAGATCTTTGGTGTCGGAATCATGCTTCCGGGTGGATATTGTTCCCTTCAATGAAAGCATGGTTCTTATGGAAAAAAATTTGCAGTGTGGACGTAAACAAGTAAAGGCATATTTTGTAAAGAGGATGCAAAATGCGAAAAGTCCACCTGTGCTTCACAAAGGTCATAAGGATGCGAGGCCATTTTGCCATAGGGATAAGTTTGCATTGAGTTCGTTAGACCAGTGCATCAAATCGAGGGAATGCAAGAATATTAAGGGAAATGTGAGATTGGTTTGGAGACCCAAAACCTCCAAAAGTATGGCAGGAATGTCGGATGCAAGGCCAAGGATCCCACCTGGATATATTTTGTCAAACCCCCAAGAGGATGAGACTGGATATACATCTGACAATATACACTGCCTTGGGATACACCCATGTGATGTGCCTAGGCTTGAAGCTCAACCTAATTTGGGTCGCATCACTGATTTATGTGAAAACCCAAATAGGGGAGGATAGAATTAGTACAAAGCTATGATTATTTCTGCCAAAGGAGCCACTCAGTCGCTTGAACTACCAGTTTATTCAGATGACAATAAATGTGGGACATGTGAACCCACTGAGGCTGTTCATTCAGCTCATAGTGCCCAAGAAGGGATCAGTCTTATTGATGAGTTATTTGAGGAAAGGCTTGGACTTGTAGCTCTACACAAAAAAACCTAAGATAAAAAAATACAAGATCAAGCTTTTAGCTAACTTGCATGAGTAGCATGGGGCTAGTCGACCTATGATATGCTATCCTCGGTACCCTGGGTAGTCTGATAGGGTGTGATGTGTCTGCCAAGGACATCAGCATTACGTGGACTAAAATGACTTATCTAGTTTTAAGCTAGGAAGGCTAGCTGCTTTGGATATTACATCCAGATTTCATTAGGCCAAGAGGGCCAGTTGTCTGTTTAGTGCAGGTGTGGTTAATGGTTTCTTGTTTTAGTGTTGTGCTAGACAGGTTCAAAGAAGAGCTTGGAAGGAGCCTTTGTTGCGTGGAAGCTTCTCGTGGCCCTATCCAGTTGATATCTCTCCTTTTACGAGTAATGTGTTTTTATGCTATGTGTGTATGTGTACTTGTAGGGGATTTTCTTTTCTTGTTGGGGACCGGCGTCCAAGGCATGAAGTCCTAGGTTTGGGTTAGGTATGTATGAGTAGTTGTTGCCTCTTGTAAAGACATTGTCAAGTATCAAAAGTCTTGTTTTAGAAAGTAGTTCTATTGACCTTGTTCTGCTAGCCTGCTAGGCGGCCGTTCTAGGAGTTCTTGTTAGTTATGAGGTAGTTAGAGAAGCTTGCCGGAAGGAAACAAATGATGATGATAAAAACCCTGAATATCTTAAAGACCATAAATATATACAAAGGTGTGTAAAAAGGGGTTCTAACCCCTATCAAAATAGAAAAGAAAAGAAAGGAAATTTAGAAGCAGCTGATCATTGCCTTGCAAAGGCCTGGTAGTTCCTAGGGACGAGTTAGACTCGGGGCCAATGCCTTGTCTTCCTAGGGGTGGCGTCTTGCTGGAAAAGAAGAAAGTAAGGAAGATTGGAGCGAAAATAAAAGTGAGCGTCAGAAAAGGATTAAGTGTCGCCTTGCGAGGGCTTGGTAGGTTCTTGGGTACCGAGACAGGTCCTGAGGCCGATGCCCGGTTCTCCTTGGGTCACTTTGCTTAGCTCTCTCCTTTTTACATGCTCGAGTATGGAAGAAATCAAACCCTGAAAGAAGAAATGTGCTAAAAGAAAATATTTATTGATCAAGCTATAGGAGTCCTCACCTAGTAGGAGCTCCTGGTTGTGTTGTCCTTAGTTAGGTAGGTAGTTCAGACCACCACTTAGGGCGACCTTTTTGATAGTTCTTTTTTAGTTTGGCCGTGTTGAAGCAGTTGGTTAGAGACTAGCTTCGGACCTTCTATCAGATTATGCTAGGCCTACTCCTTGTGGATATCATGCCTTGGTTTTGTCAGGGGGTAGGGTGAGCATTGTGTTGTGTTTTCGTATGTATCTATTTTGTATCAGCTTGATGTTTCCTTTGGTTGTTTTTGTGCAGATCTATTGTGGGATTCGATGGACTGAGTCGCTCTATCCTGTGGTCGCCAATGAGAACGAAGTTTTGAGCCTGAGATGTGCCTAAAATTTGCCAAAAAATCCAGAATTTAGGGAAAAAATATTTAACATCGCAGGCGGCGACTCCAGCTAGGATGATTTTAAGCACAAAGTGAAATACAGTTTTTAAAAGGTGCCCGAGCGACACTTGTTGATTTTTGATATTTTTTTAGACTTCTATGCGGGTTGTCAAGAGTTTCAAGTCAATGCGGGATGTCAAGCCGGACACCCAAAAATTTACAGCACTCGAATCGGATGTCGGACGGGGAAATGGCCAACAAATGGACAAGATTTGAAAAGGTGGACTTGTTTTGGCCAAAATGGGATGTGACCTTTGGGAGTTAGGCGGCCCCAAATTTTATGAAACTTCTTAGTAAACGTGGAGAGAGAAGATGGGAGGATGAAAACGTGAAGAAGGTGCCATCATCTTCACGCTGAAATTTGCACCTCCATGGATGGATCTTAGATTGGCAGGTTACAAACACCCTATGCAACTGACATTACCCCCGATCTTCTCTCTCTTTGTCAGTCTTATTGCCTGTCTTCGCCCATGAAATGGTGGCCTGAATGAAGAGATGGAAATATACTCTTTCTCTCTCCTCCCTCTCTCTCCCCTAAGGGGAAAATAGATTTTAAATGGGAGAAAATTAGGAAATGGTAAAAGGAAAATTTTAGAAAATTACATGTGTGTTTGTGCAGCATATAATGAAGGTAAATCACGAGGTTGGCCTCGATTTACCCTCATTTTTATGTTTCCGTTCGTGTTTATCGCTTTCTTTGTAAGGAAATACACATAAAATGACTCTTTCACCTATCAATAGATGCAAAACATTAATTGGTAGGGTGAGAGGGGAGGTTGAGCATCAAAATATAAACTAAAATCTGGTTTATGTGTTGCATCATGCCTATAGGACGTTGTTTTAAAATAAAGAGAAAGACAGCATGAGCGTAAGGCTCAGTGTCTTTTCTCATTACAAAAACGTTAGCATGGAAATCATGAAAAGATTGGTTTCGCACGATGCACAGTGCTGATTTTCTCATGTTTGTGCACTAAATAATTCATATTGTGCACTATGCATAGTTCATGGTATCAATGGAAAAGCTCCTAGACTGCATAGCACTTGTTTTCTTAGGAATTTGACCCATGATTGAGAACATAAGGTTATCCCTTGCCATAGGATAGAGAGGCGGTTTCCTAAGGGTCTGTTAAGTAAGGACATATGGTATATCTCCTGAATATGAGAAATATAAAGGAGAGGAGTTTGTGTTTGTTTGTTTTATATATTGTGCAGCACATCAAGGGGCTAATCCCTACGATGTAGGAGAGCTGCAGTGGGGCCGCGGTGTTTCTACTGAAAAGTTGCCTCCATGTGTGTGATCGTGGCATGGCCAATGTATATGGGTTCTTGTAAGGAGTTTATAAAAAGGAAAACGTTGGACTACAAAATGATGAAACTATAAACGCATAGATTAGGCTTTAGGGCAATTTGTCCTTTAGCATTAGATAGATGCTCCTGGTCCGTGAGGCCGTGAGGGTGTGTTTACCTGTTGTGAGCATGAGGTCCGGCTAGTGCCATAGCCAGTGCAGACACATTTTGGATCCCATCAATCACTTTCACTACATGGTATCAGACCACACCAAGCTCCTAAGGGCCTAGATTATTAGCTTTTAGCTTTTGTCTGCTCAATTAATCCTTAGATTATTTCTTATATGCAATCAAAATCAATTGCCTTGTATGAAGATTAGTAGGATTTTGAATCCATATCAAGGTAAACTAACCTTATCCACATGTACCTTATCCTCATTATCTTGAACTCATTTTATCTTATCCACCTACTTTTTGCCTATTCTTATCATCTTCACCTACTCTTATATTCTTCATTATCACCTCTTCTTAAGAGAGAGAAAGATATTTGTCCTCTTTATCATTATTGTCATCCTTATCTCATCTTATCTCCTCTCTCCACCTACCTACCCCTTTGGTCCTTTGCTATATTAAGGTCTAAAATCCTTTTCTCTTACCCTTATTTGTGACCCACCTATCCATTAACCATTAAAGTGATCTCCCAAACACAATCCATTTAATTCTCACCCAACCTTATCCTCAAAGAATATTTTTCCAAGCCACACATATTTTCTATCTTTTCTCAAGCCAATCTCACCCTCTTTGCCTTGAGACATTAAGCTATCTATGCCACATATACTTCACTCATTTCTAATCTAGCTCAAGCCTTTACATTACCTCCCATTTTTCTCCACTTTTATTTATCCTTATCCACAAACCTTATCTGTAATCTTATCCTCACTTACATAGACTACCTTATTACTTTGTGCCAATATGCATATGCTTCATATAGTTTCCTAGCTCATTGCCCTTGCCACATGTTTACTCTTACCTCTTTTGTTAAACTCTGAATGTTCTCCCTTATGGTTTGAGCCTTGTCCTCGTCTCCTCTAAGAATCATATGCTTGGGCATCTAGGCACTCAGCTCACTAGTGTCCTTCCTGCATACACAAGATATTTCTATCACATCACGCAACACATATGTTCCATCCTTGTATCCTCATTAAGTCCAGTATTCACTCTCTCCTGCCAATTAGTGGAATACATAGAAAATTCTTTGATGGACAACCCCAATCCTCTACTAGATGAAGTCCCCTCATACCCACATCTCTCTCATGACTCTTCCATTTTGTGCTCTCATTCTTTCAACTTATCCATCCAAGCATTCTCTAGCTCTCCTAGTCACTCTCAATATTGTGAAATACACGGGATCTAGAGCATGGCAGATGCAGAAGCTATGGAGGTTGAAAGAGGAAAAAGAAACTCATGATGACATTGACCCTGACTAGGACAAATTGTTACACAAGTGAATTAGGTTCCAAGATTGAGACTTGGACTCGTAAACACAATCTTGTGTATTGACAGTGACATGACACTTTACTGGAAAGAAAAGAGTACTATCATTGCATTAGAAAAAGAGTGCAAGTACAATGCTTTATAGGAATTGAGTGGTGGTACTTTCTCCTACTGTGCATATGGGATTCTGGTCCTGAGCCCTCACTGCTTCTCACAAAGGGACTAAAGTAGGTGTGATTGCAAATATCTCAACACCCCTCCTCAATCACAACCAAAAGTACAAAGTGTGTAGAGGCTTTAGTGAAAGCAACACCTGCAAAGTGTGGGCACACCATAAACATGGAAAAAACACCAGAGGCTGTCGTAGAAAAGGCTAAGTGTGGGTACCACAAACATGATGGACATCCAGAGGTTGTAGCAGGGACCTCACAAAGTGTACAGAGGCTGTAGTACAAGGATAACTGAGGAGTTTATAGGTTTATGTTTGAGGCATTAGGGCTAGGAAATACAAAACTAAAAAAGTCTATCTGAATGGAAGAACTGATGAGGTTTGTCCTTCTCCTAGTGGTCTTCTTCTTCTTCTTCTTCTTCTTCTTCCTTTGCTCCATTTTCTTCTTATTCTTTGACTACAAGTAGATAGGCCTTTTGGGACCTCTTTCTAGCATGGAAAAACTTCTCGATGTGTCCGGTCCTTTTGTAGAAGTCACAGAAGAGTTGATCCTTCTTGCCTTTGTACCAATAGCCAACATATAATGCATGCTCATCTCTAGAGGTACTTGGTTCTTCCTTAGTTTTTAGCTTCTTTTCCTCCTCTAACAATGATACCTGGATATCAACAAGTTTAGGATTTGGCATGTTGATTAAATTTGTTGATACATTATTATATTCAGGAGGCAAACTCTTAAGTAGAACACCGATGCAAACATCTTCTTCCATTTTAATGTTGATTCCTGCAAGTTGGGTCAAAAGTCCTTTCATGTAATTTAGATGTGTGGCAAGTGATGTGTTGGACTTCATTTCAAGCTTGAAAAACTCTGCTCCACAGAGGGTTAACAGAAGGCTTCAGTCTCTAGAGGACTCTCTTGCCAACATTTCTTCTACTTCTTTCTTTTCAACGTCCCTAAATTCTGCTTTCATGCCACTGCACAGAGGAAGGTATTCGGTTCTGAAGGTGTCAAAATGCATACGTCTGAGCATTGTGGTGGTGCCATCATCATAGTAATGCCAGCTTCTGATGGTTTCAATAGTGTATGTTGTGAAAAACACTCTGTCTACCAACTTCCAGTGGGTTGCTAATTGAACAAACAGAAGATTATCAGTACACCAAGCATCCCATGTATCTTGCTGTTGAGCGTCCACGAACAAATCCCAACTCTTTTCCTTCTTGTCCCTGTGAACCTCTACAGACCAAGACTCCTGAAGCTTCTTCACAATCTCCCACTTGATGTTGTCTGGAAACTTCTCAATGAATGCCAAATCTTCCATAGATGTTCATTCTCTCTGTTTCTGCTCTTCAGTTTGTTCCCAAACAGTTTGCCACCAGGATGCAAGTTTCTGCTGCTTCAATAGGAAGAGGAAACTGTCCACCACATAGAGCATGCATCATGATGGTGATGTGTTTCCGCCATTGTGGGATGAACTTCTTGTGAAAAGTGGCTTTGATTATGAGAAATTCCAACTCTTCAGTGGAAGAAGGAACTTTACAAACATCCATTGAATTCTTCTCTTCTTGGCAATGCCATTTCCTTCATTTTCAACCTCTTTTGGTGCTTGTTGATGGCAAGTTTCCCCGGCTGCGCACCAAAAACATGGAGCCCCGAGAGGAACACCAAGGAAAAGGGAATTCTCTTGCAAGAAAATCTATCTTGTAACATCAACAAACTTGTTTATCATGTTTCATATGATCACAATGAAGAAAAGAACACCAGGCACAACAAATCTTCATGCAGCATCATGTAAATCTCCCACGGTTTTTAATAGAATCAACCATATTCTTCAACATCTTCACAAAATCCATCAATATCACAAAGAAAACAAAGAAGTACACCATCTTTGAATGGAAATACATCACATAGTATTCATCTTCAATATCTTCATAGTCTTCTCTCTCAATCTCTCATATACAATCACTCTGTTTCAATAGAATTGGCTATCTCTGACTCTCTCTCTCTCTCTCCATCAATAATACATCATCTCCTCACTACAATCTCTCAAAAATTACTCTCAATAATCACTCTTAGGTCGTGGATACCCCTCCCAAGAGGTATGTCTGATATGAAGGGTCACCAGAGCCACTACAGTGTCTCTTCATAGCTCACTACTGTCACTTTACTCTAGTCTTCTCTTGAGTCTTCAACAGCTACTTCTTCCACTTCTTTCAGCTCTTTTGCACTTGTATTCACCTCTTTCCAAGGCTATAAAACTTTCCTCAAAGTCACACATACATTCCACAGAACACTTACAGAACAGTCTACAGAATAGTACCAGAACAGAGACAGTACAGAACAGAACAGAGACAGAACAGAACAGAAGCTCTACAGAAGACCTACAGAAGGTTACAAAAGGTCATCAAAACTACATAATTCATTCTCAAACCATTTCAAACTCTCACAAACCATTCACTAAACTTTCACAATATCTCATTCTTCATCAATCAATACTCTATCCCTCTTTACAGAAGACAATCAGAACAAAACAGACCAAAACAGAACAAAACAGAAGGTATACAGAACCATTCAGAACCTATCAGAACATCACAAAACCATCAACAAACATCATGATCTTCCAAAATACAATCAATATCATCCAAAACCCTCTCAAACCACTTCCAAATCAATCAATCATCTCATAAAATCAACCATTCAGCTCTCAAAAACAACAAAAATCAGCCAAAAAACAAGTCATTTCAACACTCAACACCACCATGTGCTAACACCATGCTTGCATTGTTGGTTGAGGATGATGCTAACCCAAATGCCATGCTAACATTGTAATAAGCATGCAAGAAAAGAGAGAGAGAGAGAGAGAGAGAGAGAGAGAGAGAGAGGGAGAGGGAGAGAGAGAGAGAGAGAGAGGGAGAGAGAAAGAGAGATTATATATGGATTATTAACATATTGCTAGCATTGTTATTGCATGTCTCAATCCACACATATTTTTATTCTAAACTCAAAGTCTCCTTGAAGAGCTTGCTTTGAACTATACTTATTGAGGCATACATGAGTTCCATACATATGTGATTACCATGCTTAAATATGCACTATTTCCTAGTATATATGATGACATCTTAGCCATTTTCTTTTGAGAGAAATATTGGTATTGATGCCAATTGCATATTGTGTGTCATAACTTGTATTCATTTCTCTATGTGTAATTGTTGGCAATGGGCTGTGAATGATCCTACATCTTGAATTTCTTAGAGTGATGCTGATGCCCATTAGTTGCATCAATTTGGTTCTAAGGGTCCAATACACATACTACTAATTATTTTTGAATCTACTAAGCAAATACCCAATCTTGACATAATAGCACTCAAAGCTACATGGCACTCATTCTAAAACTTTAACTAAAAACTAGTGAATAAAGTTTGAGTTTGCAATCAAGAAAATAAATGCTAGACTATTTATATGTTCTCTACCTTTTGATTGCCACATGCTACTTGCCAATGATGATGGGCCAGGGCTAGCATCACACACACATAGAATGTGTGTGTGTGTGTGTGTGTGTGTGTGTGTGTGTGTGTGTGTGTGTGTGTGTGTGTGTGTTTCTCTCAATGTGCATTAAAGTGCCTTAAACTCAAGAGATTACGATGACCATAGATGACCATGTAGACTCCTCTCTCTTATTCCTAGGACTCGTGCCTAAATGGCAGTCAATAGAAACTAATTTCTTGGTTATGGTGGTTTGTTTAGCATGGTTGGAGGTCCAAGGGTGGCTCACACTGCTCTCAACATGCAGGGTAAGATGAATGTGAAGCTTGTAGTCCTCTTGAGCCATCACTTATAGAGTGCTTATGGCCATGAAGGTAAAGAACAGATTTTATTAAACATTTGAAGAGGACTTTTTGAGACACTATTGACCTCCAAGCATGACCTCATCCATGTTGATCTAGCACAAACCACATTCCCATATGTATGTGCCTTGCTTTTTGGAATGATGGTTTGGAACATTTTGGAAAAACAACAACAATCTATTTACCTCCAAGAATGACCTCATCAATGTTGATCTAGCACAAACCGTCCTCATATGTATGTGCCTTACTATTTGGAATGGTGGTTTCGAATATTTGGGAAAAGCTAATAAGATATTTTCCCTTGAGTCAATATTTTAATAGCCAAGAAGAATGGTTAATTTTGAAACTCAAAGTTCTTAAGTTTACATGTATAGTACAAATTATGAGGAGTAGGTACTTAACATTACAAGAACCATGTATGGATTGTTATGCTTATTGGTATCAAAATTTCTCAACTATACATCCAATGGTGGGGCTAATGAAAGAATAGCCTTTTCCAAAGAAAGGATTGTGGGAATGTATTCCAATGTTCCCTATGCATACCTCATATAAGTGGTCTTTCATAATACAATCAAAGATATTCACTATTGTCTTATATTGTAAGACTAGCTTGTGGAAAAATAGAGAATCGGAGCTCCTGTGAAAGAAGCTTTTCTTAGGAATCTGAAAGCATTGATTGGGTTGGGGATCAAAGAGAGAGAGAGAGAGAGCATATCTAGATTATAAACATGTTGCTATCATTGTTGTTGCATGTCTCAAACCCCAAGGAATTCACTATATGTATACCCTCTATATCACATGCGTTCAAGGCCTATTTATAAATATCATTATCTATGAATTTTTCCTTAATAAAACATAACCCTTTTCCATTCAATTTGTAAGTAACCCCTTTATATAGGACCTTTTTGTATGTAAAAAATGTATAAAAATGGCATTTTAAAAAGTCGTTATGTTCAACCCATGTGATACATACATATATTTATGATTGAACTCCACGAGTCTCAAACCCACACACATTTTTGTTCTAAACTTGAAGTCTCCTTGAAGAGCTTGCTTTAAACTATACTTATTGAGGCATATAGTAGCTCCATACATATGTGGTTACCGTGTTTGAACATGAATTATCACTTAATATATATGATGACATCTTAGCGATTTTCTTTTGAAAGAAATATTGCTATTGATGCTAATTGCATATTGTATGTATGCTAGAAAAGCCAAAGGCTTGAGTTGCTTAAAACCTATATTCATTCGTCTATATGTCATTGTTGGAGTGTTGCCACTGGGCTTTGAATGAATCCTACATCTTGAGTTTCCTAGTAATCTTGATGCCCAATAGTTGCATCAATGTGGTTCTAAGGGTGCAATGCACATATACTACTACTTATTTATGAATCTACTATGCCAACACCCAAATCTCAAATAATATCACTCAAACCTACATGTCCTTTATTCTAAGACTTTGAAGTAAAAGCTAATTAACAAAGTTTAACTTTGTAATTTTTTTTATAAAAAAAACTAGAATATTGATATGTTCTCTCCCATTTGATTGCCGCAAGCTACTTGCCCATGATAATGGGCCATAGCTAGCCCCCTGTGATCTAAGGTGGCTCCTGCCGGCCAATACAAAGCGAACGAAGCTTTAGTTGGGAATGTGGAGGCGTGGATCGAGTTGAGGATGAGAGGGTGGGGGATCAACCAACAGTAGTCCTACAATACAGCTGCCCTGCAGACGCACCATCGTGTCTCTTGTTATATGCCGCTATGCCAAGTGAAGCCTGTACGATAGCTAGCAGCACGTCTACGAGAGTGAGCGTATTCGTATGGGCCAGATTGAAGTGGGTGATGGGCGTTAGGGAAAAACCCATTCTAGCGAAATTGCCTGGGATGAAATCAGACGCTTCTTGCGCATCGCTCTTCTCGGAGGCTCCGCATTTGGGCTGTACAGCATCTCGCCTGCTTCGTGATCGGGTCATCATAGCTCAGCTCTACTCATACAACACACCATAAGATCTTCCCATTCTTCTTCTTGGGGTCTGGCTTCCCTTATAATAATAAGTCTGCTATAGGGTAAAGGGGCCAATAAAAGAAAAGAAGATGTGGAACTCTACTCCTTCACTATGTAACCTCTAGTGAGAGCATGGAGAAGCTTACACTACATAGAACCACCACTTATCCAATGAATTAGGATTAAAAATAACATGTATATAGAATAGTGCTTATGAGAAACTTATGCAAAGTAAATGGGGCTCAAACGGTCTAATTAGGCTAAGGTTGAATCATGCAATGATGATTGACTGGCCTAGAGCCTACAAAGTGGGTAGAATGCCTAAGAAGGGCGCAAACCCTAAATGCAAAAGGGGCACAAACCCTAACCCTAACCCTATTTCTTGGTCTATATAAGGGTGGGAGGTGTGAGTTGTATTCACCCTTTTGGCACATCCATGCTACAGAAGCTCTATCAATGTGACTACTCAGGTTTTCTATTCTATCTTTCCATTCTATCATCTTGCTTCCATTGTATTGAGAGTGACAGAGAGGGAGAGAGTGAGAGGTGTGTTGAGCAAGGGACTGAGGGAAGGTGAAGCTCTTTACCATCGTCTTGCTTTTCTTGTCTTTTCTACTAGCTCTTCGACTTGTTGGTGTGCTTGCTTGTGAATGCGAAGGAGTGACGGCATTGGATCGTGTTGATCATGTTCGTGGAACCATCTTGGAGCCTTCAAGTCATCAAACACAAGAAGGTAAGTTAGGTGAGTTCACACTATAACTTAAGCTTATCTTGTGTTCTTGCTTTCATGGGTTGGAGAGGAGGATGCTTAGTTAGCTAGAGTGGAGTGTTAAGAGACAAGGTGAGAGATTGTTGATAAAGTGAGTTGCAACTTTTCTAAAACAATAGAAGTCTATCCAAAGTCCCGATTGTTGGTGTATTTGCCTCAATAAAAATCATGCATGGAAATTGTCCATTAGTAAAAGAAAATATATAGCAATACTATATGCATCATGGCTCTATGCCAATGAGCATAACTTTCTACAAAATACTTTAAGGGTCCAATGACTCTTTTCTACTTTGCCTAAGAAGGCAAAAAATTGACATCAAAACCCAGGGATGGCCTCCATTGGGGAGGTTTGTCTAGTTAACTCTATGAGGGCAATAACCCTCAAGTATATCTGGCTATGTAGAAAGCACTTTTCGGACGTGAATAGATTTGTGTCTCCACGGATGCAAGATGTAGGGATCAAACTCACCCACCCATTGAACTCAACCCACACATGATCCACTATGCCACGACCCCATTGACTAGAAAGAGCTTTTCGTTCAAATCTAAATAGTAATTGTTGAGTTTGGTGAACTTCACCTCATATGCATTTTTGGTCCCAACCTTTAGTGTTTCCACGCATTGAACATGCATGGGATCTCCTACCAACTCCAAAACCTTTGTATTAAGTTGCCATCGGGCCTCTATTAACTTTGAAGGTTGAGGAAGAGACATATCTATTTCTCTTTGCACACAACCAAACCCAACCTTCACACCTTTGAATATCTTTGAGTAAGTTGTTGTGCTAATACCGGCCCTGCCACAAATGGATTGTGCATCCACAGTTGAGAACTCATTTGACACATATTTTAATGTGTACTCAATCACATTTTCTTTCACAGCCTTAAACTTAGGATTACTCAAAGTGTTTTTTAATGTACTTTCCTTCAGTAATCTAGTAATACACGATCCAACGTCACCCTCACCTAGGTTCTCTTTCTGAGCTATCTTATATGCTTTAATATATCGCTTTCACTACCACTATTCACAATTAACTCATCGATTGGCTTTTTCTTTTCTTTGCACTCCTATATTAGCTTGATGTTGATCTTTCTCAGGTCGCCCAATTGTGCCTTTGCCTCCTCATATGAGATACCAATGTCATGGATAGTGTCTTGCATTGAAATAATTTGATTGTTTTGTTGAATTATAGTGTCACTCAGCTGTATCACTTGTCCTATGAGCTGTTGTATATGAAGCTGATGTGTAGCGATCACATCATGAAATTTTGTAATGGTTGCTTGGCAAGTTGTAAATACTTTGAATGCTTGATCATTGAGCTGCCTGTGTAATTGAGCAACCCGTTTTCACCCTTGCACACATACTTTAGCAAAATTTTGATTCCTAAGAAAGTTAGATGTTTATTTTTTAAGGGGTCAATTAGGTAGATTTCCCATCAACCCACAAGTCCACATGTTTCAATCCCATTTGCTTGTAACTTTGTAAAACTTGAGGGTTGATACTGGTATACTAGGTTCTTTTGAATAATGGGGTGTATTCAATCTCCACCTCAATATGCAGCTCCTTCTTTCATGTAGTCATTTTACTATTAATAGAAACGGGGAGCCTACTTAGTTGTCACATTAGGTAGAGTGGAGATGCACAGAGAGGCACACAAAGGTGCCAAGGGAAATGAGGGTGTAAGTTATTCAATCTGTTAATGAAGGTTGCATAAACATAGAGAAGATGTCACAATAGAGCCATGAGAGAGTATAGATATGGGAAAAAATAGCTCACAGGGTAGGGATGTCTAAGACTTTTCGTATTTTAGACATTTCTATTTTACCTCCAAAAATATTTTCAAAAAACATGAAATTTGACCACGGTTTATTTTTTGGCCAAAAGCTAGAATATAAAAAATCCCCAAAATATCTTAAAAGGAACTTTTGAAATTTCATTTTTCTTATTCTTGATAAAAAAAATCAATTGCATGGTATCTACTAATCATTTTGCATTGAAAATGAAGCACCACACTCCCATAACTAACTCAATTTTGAATATAAAATTTGGTTGAAAAATATTTCTTGAATGAGGAGAGAGAATGAATCTGAGTATATCTTTGTAGATAATATAAAAAAGGAAAAATGAGATTGCAAAAGTGGAGAGAGAAGAGGATTATTTTACTATTCTTCTCTCCTCTTTTCCTTGTTTTAAGGAGGAGAGAGGGGGGCTAAAAGGCCCATTTATGAGTTCATTTTTTTCCTAATCTTAACTTACAACAAGTTGGAGTGTTCATTTACAAACATTTAAGTGCAAAGGCTACTAGCATTTTAAGGAGGAGAAACCCCTTAGTACCACCTTTTTTATAGATTTTTGTCCATATTTCTTAGCAAGGTCCATATTTTTCCATAATGAAAAGCAAAGGAGCAAGGGTGTGCCCCTTCTTAAGTCCTAATACTTGAAGGCCATGACCCATGTAAATAGATTTAAGATGTTCAAGAATGACACAAGGCCCAAAGTCAAAACATCTAGGGTAATGGTATAAATACAGTAAATAGCTGTTAATAGAAGGAAAACCAAAACTTGAAGAACGTGAAAACAAGCAAGGTGCAGTCGACAATGATAATGTACTACAATATATCTGTTAAGGAATGTAATAATAAATTGCACTTTGTTATAAAATTAGATGAAGTGAGATCATCAAAGGAGTAAAGCTTGAAAGAGTTAGTGTAACTCTGATGAATAGAGCTTTATAATTCGACAAGAATAACCCAGGAAACTTTAGTGTTCAATCCGAGTGCCATGTGTGGTGGCTCGCTGCATTTGAAGTTCTTAAGGAAACATTTGAGGTGCTGCAGTTGTTCTTTATGCACACAAGTATTCCAAGCATAATCGATCATTAGAAACATGGTGAGATGCTCTCGATTGAAGGGTATGGTAAATACTTGGTTGAATGGCATCTTGTAGGAGTCTTGAAAACTTTAAAATGTCAAGATTGTGGGAGAGAAGAAAGGAGTCTCACTTGTAGCTTTCTTGCTTGCACAAAGGGGGAATACACACAAGGGTGGAGGCTGAAAACAGTTTTCCTCTTCTTAGTTGTGGAAGCCAAAAAGAAAAAACTCATACAAAGAAATAGAAGAACCCTATATATGGGTCTCAAAACCACACTCAACTAACTAAGGTGGCATACTAACTGAGCCAGAACTAGAGTAGATAAGGATTGCTGTCATGTAGCTATTATTCATGGGCGGTGTACCAACCACATCTACAACTGACACGTTGGTGACATAAATGCACAACGGTCACCCTGGCATATCACGAGTGGAGCTCGATATCTCAACACTCCCCCTCGAGCTCAATCCCAATTCCTGCACACCAAGCAGGTCTCTGAACTTGCGCAGCTTCTCTGCACCCAATGCCTTCGTGAATATCTCAGCTACCTGATCCTCTGTGCTGACATAAACTAGATCAATAAGACCTAGTAAAACCCTCTCCCGCACATAGTGATAATGCACCTCAATGTGCTTTGTTCTAGCATGATAGACTGGGTTATTTGCCAAGTGTATACTACTCATGTTGTCACAATAAATGACAACTGGCCCATCTATAGGCTGATGCATATCATAAAGTAGCTTATGCAACCAAGCTACCTCACATGCAGCCATTGCTGCACCCCTATACTCAGCCTCTGTGCTGGACAAGGCAACTGTAGGCTGTTTATTGCTGCTCCAAGTGACTGCAGCACTCCCAAAAGAGAACACATATCCACTGGTAGATCGTCTATCAGAAATGCTACCAGCCCAATCAGCATCAGTGTATCCATGCAACTGTATCTGAACCCCAGTCTCATAAAATAGTCCATACTGCAATGTGGACTTCACATACCTGAGTATGCGTCTAGCCGCATCCAAATGCGGTTTCCTTGGAGCCTGCATAAACTGACTTACCAATCCAACAGCATAGCTCAAATCTGGCCTGGTAATAGTCATATAAATCAAGCTTCCTACTATGCGTCTGTACATAGTAGGGTCTTCCAGAAGCTCACTTGCATCTATGCTCAGCTTCACATTCTGCTCCAAAGGAACTGAAATAGACTTACAGCCTGTCATCCCATATTTGGACAGCATGTCCAATCCATACTGCCTTTGCAAGAGCTGTATCCCACTTGGTGATCTAATCACCTCAATGCCCAAGAAATAACGCAGCTCTCCCAAATCCTTCACCTCAAACTTCTGCTTCAATAGCATTTTCACATGAAGGATATCTTCATCAGTGTCACCTATCATAATCAAATCATCAACATAAATAACAAGTAGCAATACCTTTCTCTATTTTTCTCACATCAAGTGAGAAATCTGCCTTGGAAATCTGAAAGACAATATGACAAGATACTGTCCTATCTTGTCAGACCATGCTCTAGGTGCTTGCTTCAAGCCATACAAGGCTTTCTTCAACCTGCAAACAAACTCAGGATGAACAGCATGCACATAACCTGGTGGCTGCTCCATATAGACCTCTTCTTGCAAATCACCATGTAATAAGGCATTCTTTACATCCATCTGATGTAAAGACCATCCCTTTGATGCAGCCATAGCAATGACTGCTCTCACGGTTGCCATCCTTGCAACCGAACTGAATGTTTCTTCATAGTCAATGCCATATGTTTGTGCATACCCCTTGACTACTAATCTTGCCTTGTATCTGTTCACAAAACCATTTGCATTGTGCTTCACCTTATAAACCCACTTACAGCCAATTGCATTCTTACCTTTAGGCAAAGGTACCAATTCCCATGTAGCATTTGCTTCCAAGGCATCCATTTCTTCATCCATGGCTTTCTCCCATTTTTCTTTTCCCATGGCTTGCTCAAAAGAAGTGGGTTCTGGTTCCTGTATCACTTTGACCATATATGCATAGTGAATGGCTGTAAATCCATCATATTTCAGCCTATCCATAGGATATCTAGCTCTCCTAGACCTGCGCAAAATAGGTTCACTCCCAGGTGCTCTCAAAACATCCTTGGTCTTCCTTACTCCAGGTGTAAAAATAGAAGGAATACCCAACTCATCATCAATGCTCTATTCTGAGCCACTGGATTCACCATCCACATAAGAGTGACCTGCATTCACATCAAACATGGGCTGATCAACCTTCTCTTTTCCTTTTCGTGATACCTGCATATCACTATCTGCATTGCTTTGAGAAGATTCTCCTGATCTCAATCTGCCTATCCATGGCGAAGAATGTGAACCACTGCTAGAGGACGCTCCAAGTCCACTAATATTTTGTGACTGCTGCTGTGAATTCTGTGCAGCATTACCATTTTGTGCATCTACATCATCAATCACATTTACTGGTTTATACCAGCTACTCATCTCATCAAAAACAACATATCTGCTCACTGTAAACTTACGAGTAGAAGGGTTATAGCATCTATACCCTTTTTGCTGCAGAGAGTAACCAATAAAGATGCACTTCTCAGCTTTTGGATCCAACTTGGATCTCAACTCATCTGGCACATGTACATAGGCAATGCAACCTAAAATTTTCAAATGAGAAATATATGGTTTCCTACCAGTATACCTCTCCTCTGGAGTCATCCCATGTATTGCTGCAGTGGGAGTCCTGTTCATTATATAGACTGTTGTAACAACTGCTTCAGCCCATTAAAAATCTGGCAAGTCTTTTTCGTTGAGCATGGCACGAGATACCTCTCCAATATGCCTATTTTTCCTTTCTGCAATTCCATTTTGTTGTAGGGTATGACTGCATGAATATTGCTGCTTTATGCCATGCTCCTGCAGGAACCTTGCAAACTCATTTGAGAGGTACTCTCCCCCTCCATCTGACCTTAGGCATTTTATTTGCAGGCCTGTTTCTTTTTCAACCATAGCTTTAAGAGTTTTGAAATGCCCAAAAACTTCACTTTTTTTTTTCATAAAATACACCCAAAGTTTTTTGCTATAGTCATCAATAAAAGTGACAAAATAATGACAGCCTCCAAGAGATGCAGCTTTAGTAGTCCACACATCAGAGTGGATTAATTCCAATGGCTTCTCACTCTCTTGAACATGTCTAGGAAATGGTTTCCTTGCATGTTTTCCGAATTGACAGGCTTCACATACCTTATGCATTTCTGCAACCTTGAATTTTGACAATCCTACAACAATATTTTGGGCCTGCATTGATTTAAGTCGATGTACATTAACATGACCAATGCGTTTATGCCAGATATCAATATCTGCAAAACTACACCAGTCCCATGTGCAAACATTGCTGCACTCAATTCAGACATGTCTGCATCCAACGTAAACATTCTGCCCTTTTTCTTTCCTTTTGCTATCAAGCGACCTTTATTTTTCATATCCTCAACAAAGCATCCATGAGGATTAAATCTGACCTACAAGCCCTGCTCAACCATTTGACCAATAGAAACCAAATTCTTGGTGATATTTGGGACATGAATTACATCAGACAGGTATTTCTTTTTCCCATCCTGCATAGACAAAGGAATTTTTCCAATCTGCACAATAGGATGTGCAGTATCATCACCAGTCTCCACAAATCCTGGTTTTTCCATTTTCCTTGCATCCTCCATCCATTCTGCATGACCTGTCATGTGGTTTGATGCACCTGAGTCAACATACCATACATCATTGCTTTCTTCTGCACTTGTCACAAAATTGTTCATGTGCTGCACCATAAACAAATGCTCATTTCTGTCATCACCCAGTCTACTAGAAGATGCATAATTCCCTTGTTGCAGTTTTCCATTCATGATGTCATTCTGCTTTTTATAGCAGTCTTTAGCCATATGACCCATTTTACCACATTAGTAGCATTCAACATTACTGTTTGAATTTTGACCTCTTTGCCATCCACCACGGCCTCTTTGGCTCCCCCTGCCTCTAGAGTTACCACGTTCTCCTCCATGGGACTAGTTTTCTTGAGTTTGTTGCATATTCTGATTTCTACCACGGCCTCCAAATTGGCCTCCTCTACCTTTGCCTCTACCTCTTCCAGCATTTGAGTAGAAGACAGTTTCTTTTGAAGTTCCTCCTGAAGAAGATGCACCACCATTTCTCTGCTCCTCAGAAATTAGAAGACCAATCAACTCCTCAAAATTAGGAAATCTTTTACGGACGGAAATGGATGTTCGAAACTGTGCATAATCCTTTTCTAGACCATTCAAGGTCACGGAAACTAAATCATCATCTTCCACTGGCGACCCAATGGAAGCAAGTGCATCTGCAATATTCTTCACCTTTATGTGGTAGTCATTGATGCTCATACTTTCTCTTTGCACATTATGCAACTCTTGCTTGAGCTGCATTTTCCTGGCTTGTGTATTTGTGCTATACATTTTTGACAAAGTATCCCATGCCTCCTTTGGCGTATTTGCATCCTGAATATGCACAATCATAGAGTCTGAAATACTGATAGACAGCCAGTACATAACTTTCATGGCTCTCTCATGCCATGCTTTGAATGCCTGCATTTGCTGTTGATTGGGAACATCAGGAAGAACTGGTTCTTCTTCATTTCCTGCAACAAATTCCCAATATCCTTTTCCCATAAGGAAATTCGTCATTCTAAACTTCCATGCTTGGAAGTTGTTCTTGTCAAGCTTTTCAATTACAATCTGTGAAAGAGAATCAGACGCCATTACAGAATACTGCAAAAAATTCTTTCACTGCAGAGAACACAGCTTCAGCCTCACAAGGGCAAATCTGCAAAACTGACGAAAGTGGTATTTAACCACACAGTCACTTCCTAGTGACGATTTTGCATAAACAGGAACCAAGGATGATTCTATAACTCCCAATGTCTCTGCACACAAGCATACGATGCAATTTCTATGATAACTTTTCACCGACTTGTACAACACTGGTCGCACAACATAAAACAGGGCCTTTTCCTAAGTGCGTGCAGAAAACTTCTGCCTCCAAAACAGGCCCCGAAATGGCCTCAAATCAAAAAAACAGGGTCGCCAAGGGCTAAAGCCCCATCCTGCAACATATACTGCCCTCTTGCTTCACCGCGAAGGGCGTCTCAACCTGAGACAATGCACTCTTGCAATTTCCGGTTGTGCTACCTGCAGAGATCTGCTTCCAAAACAGAAAATGAAAGCAACACTGCTCCTCTTACCAGAACACCGCGAGCTTGGCTTGCTTTCTTGAGCTCCTTACCACGAACAAGGCTCTGATACCATGTCAAGATTGTGGGAGAGAAGAAAGGAGTCTCACTTGTAGCTTTCTTTCTTGCACAATGGGGGAATACACACAAGGGTGGAGGCTAAAAACAGTTTTCCTCTTCTTAGTTGTGGAAGCCAAAAAGAAAAAACTCATACAAAGAAATAAAAGAACCCTATATATGGGTCTCAAAACCAAACTCAACTAACTAAGGTGGCATACTAACTGAGCCACGAACTAGAGTAGATAAGGATAGCTATCATGTAGCTATTATTCATGGGCGGTGTACCAATCGCATCTGCAACTGACACGTCGGTGACATAAATGCACAACGGTCACCCTGGCATATCACGAGTGGAGCTCAATATCTCAACATAAAATGCATGTGTGGAATCTCCAATGGTGTAAATACAAAGAATCCATATCTATATTGCTTAGCAGAGAGGGTGGAAGGAAAGAAGGATTGGCAAAGGGTGACAAGTGTTGCACTGACGTACAATAGAGAAGATCCCACTTGGAAGCCCATCTTCAACATTCGATTGGATTGTATTCACATTTATTCATTGCATGCTTTTGTCAGACTCATGGAGAAACTTGTATATGAATATATTTGCTTTGCTTATAGGATACAATCGGAAAAAGAATCCATTATAACGTGTAGGAATGTGGAGCGAGTGCTATCAGAAATTGGGCTACACAAGCATCAAGTGACGATTGAAAAAGATGAGAAGAGATTAGGAAAATCTAGTAACTTGCCAAAAAAGGCTTGCTTTAGAGGAGCAAAGGCTAGGAAGTTTGTCTCAGCACCCATCAATGAGGAAGGGAATGTCATGGTCCATAGGCCCCAGGACTATGATGGGTGGAAAAAGTTACATTTTGTAGTTCATGATTGAAGTAATGGAGGAAAAACAAGGTTGGCCAAAGCTAAAGTTTGGATAAGTCTTAACAAATTGGCTTTCTTACTTTGCAAGATGGTGTTTAACAATGAAGATAAGCAAGAATTTATCGATGCTGTGCATAACTTCTACGAGAACATGGTGGAAACGTGGGGCAAAAGCTCTATCACACATTACATGGTGTCTACTAGTTAATATTTTAAAATTGTATAAATTGTATAAACTATTGAGCATAGTTTTACTCATGTGTGATATGTGTCTTTATAGCATATCCTTGAGGCACATGGGCCATACTTTGCAGAAAAGGGAAGCATCAGAATTTGGTCTACACAAAAAATATAAAATTCACATTGGATAGTACGTGGTGGATACAAATAAAAACCGATCCTGGTGGAGGGGTGAATGGTAGCAATCTAATGATCCAATTGTGATCTTGGTGATATAGGATTATAGTAGCGGATGAAGCTAAACTATTGCAAAAGAAAGCAAATGAAAGTGCTGATGAATTGGTTGCAGACATGATGGAATCATGTTGTGCCACTGAAAGAGTGTTATGAAGTCTCAAGTGCCAAAGAAAACCATGCCAAGTGGCTAGAAAAAAGGCTTCGACAAGGCAGCAAATGGGTTTGAAGAGAACTAAGATAGTAAGATGAACAATGTGTTCAATGTGAATGCAATTCATAGTTTAAGAGAGAAAGAGAGAGTGTGCATCTATGCGAATGAGTCTTATAGTTTAGGGTTATAGAAAAGAGGGTTTCACTTTCTATCTTATTCATTGACTTCTCGCATCTCGTAATGTTGATTTCTTGATTATCATTCCATCCATAATTTTGGTGTGGGATAATTTTTAAAATACTAAACTTTATCAGAATGCAATGAAACTTCACACGCACACTCATTGGGTGGCCAAGATCCAAAATTATTATTTTTTAAAAAAATACATGCAGACCGTGGTCCGAAGTCTGGCATCTAGAGTCACTTTCCTAGTGTCTAGAGCCACTTTCTTGGCAAGAAAGTGGCTCTAGACACCAGACTTCGGACCAGGGGTCCGCAGGCATTTTTTCCCAAAAAACTAATTTGGGCTCTTGGCCACCTAACAAGTGTACATGTGAAGTTTCGTCGCATTCCGATAAAAGGTTATGGATTTACGATCATACGATGGTTGGACAATGCGTATGAAGCTACATTAACTTGGTTTTGGGGTTTAAATGGGTTAAAATTTCATTCTTCTTCTCATTTTCACATCTTGCTTTCTTTGCTTTCTCTATTCTCACACCCCTAAACTTTGTCTCTCCTTCATCTTTCCCTCGTAAAAATTACACGGTGCAGCGAATAGAATTTGAGAAAGAGATAGAGATAGAGAGTACACAACAGATAAGAGGAGAATTAGAAATTTTCTTTAGCTCCAAACAACTGATATAGAGATGGCTCTGTCCACACATGTGCTTCCACTGTGAAGCTTAGATGGCGATCTAGACAGAAGATAGGTGAAGAGCTTATGGCTAGTTGGAACAACTCTAACTCGGTGAAAGATAGATAATCGATGGCTACAAAGGGGTTTAGCTTTTATAGACCGTGAAGGCGGTTAGGCCAGCCTGATCGACCTACCATATGAGCCTCCACTAGTCGGTTAGGGAATATTCCCTTTATCATCAGGTCGGGGGCATTTCCCTCGAACCCCCCCAAGCTAGGGGGCACTTCTACGGCCCCCAGACCCCAAAATAGGGGCCTCTTTTAACTCCATTACCCCGCAACTCGATGGAATGTGCCTCGAGTTGCTACTATCTTAACTACTCAGTCCAACCCAAAGAATAGACCCACAATGGTCACCTTTTTGCCATCTGGTCACATAGACCTCACTTGATATACAAGTCAGGACTCAACCAATATCCGGGCTCACATTTGGCTTCTCCTCATAATGGGGGCCTTACAACTTTGAGCACCATGGATCATTGGTGGCACCTTATGAGGGTGGGACATTGAGCATATCTAACACCCCCCTCAATGTCCACCCATAGGTGAACTATCTCCTCGGCCCAATGCCGAGTATCTGAAGATGAACTTGAAGTAGATCCTTCGTAACTGCCTTGGTGAAGATATCTGCTCCATTCTCCTCTGTTGGACAGTAGACTAGTTCCACTATCCCATCCTCCATTAAATCACACACATAGTGATATTGGATCTCTATATGTTTGGTGCACGCATAAAACACTGGATTTTTGGCAATGGCGATGCAACTTTGATTGTCACATCTCAGCACAGTTGGTTCTTCATCTTGCACTCCTATATGCCATAGGATCCTTCTCAACCATACTATTTCACATGCAGCAAAAGAAGCTACCTTGTACTCTGCTTTGGTAGAAGACAATGCCACTGTTGGCTACTTCTTACTAATCCAAGAGAAAATTCTTGAACCCAAAGAGAAACAATAACCAGAAATTGACTTCCTAGAATACTGTCTCCTGCCCAATTTGAGTCACAATTCCCCACAAGAGAAGTTCACGAATTGTATGTGATACCATAGTCAAGAGTTTCCTTCAAGTATCGGAGCACCCGCATCCCGGCCTTCCAATAACTCTCATGAGGTTTGTTTGAGAACTTACTCAAAACACCAATAGCAAAACTAATATTTAGTCTGGTGTTACACAAGTAGATTAGTCGACCATCCTCTTGTACCTCCCAATGTCTGCCAGTGATGATGTATCCTCAACGCATAACTTTGCGTCCACCTCCATAGGTGTAGCTATCTCCTTGCACTCGGTCATGCCAAATGCATTCAAGATCTCCCGTGCATACTTCTTCTGAGAGATGAAGATATTTCTTGGCTCTTGCCAGACTTCAATTCCCAAACAATAGTGCATCAAGTCCAAGTCTGTCATTTCAAACTCAAAACTCAAAGCCTTTCGAGTTTGGTTGATCATATCTTCATCGTCACCTGTAATAAAAAGGTCATCCACATATAGGACAATCACTATAGACTTTTCACCATCCCTTAAACATACAAGTTAGCATCTGAGGCACATCTTTTGAAGTTTAAGCTTAAAAAGAACTTATCGATGGTAGCATGCTCTGGGGGCTTTTTTTAGCCCATACAATGCCTTCTTCAGCTTACACACTTTGTTCTTAGAATAGGGGGTCTCAAACCCTGGTGGCTGAGCCACATACATCTCCTCCTTAAGGTCACCATTTAAGAACACTGACTTAACATCCATTTTGTAAACTAGCCACTTCTTGTGGGCAGTCACTACAAGTACTGTGCAAATAGTGGTCATTTTGGCAATTGCGACAAATGACTCTTGAAAATCAAACCCTTCAACCTGTGAAAATCCCTGTGCAACAGGGGATTTAAAAAAGCAAGCTCTCGATTTGGATTTTTTTCACAAAATTTTCCAAAGCTTGGATTTTTTCAATGTATTTGCCAAAACTTGGAGTTTTTTCACAAAATTTGTAACTTTATGAGGGATAATCTTGTTACCCGTATTAAAATTTGTATTAAACAAGCTATTCAAGGGACCATGTTTTTCAAACTCTCAAAATATACCGAAGAGAGAAAAATGAACAAAATTGGGATGCTATTACACATCTCAAAAAGTACCCTTATAAATGAAACTAATCTCTAAAATAATGAGTCAATCTAAACAAAACACAAAAAGAACTCAATATAGGAAAATATAATTATTTCTCTTGCAACTATTTAGGTAAATTATGAAAGCAACTTATATATAACTATTATATAGTATCGATATGTGGACTTGGCAGCAACAAAGGTCAATATCTTCCTCATCTTCTTCACTAATCACTCCAAAGCTTCTTATATATGCAATGGTTGTAGGGAGCTTTAACTCTAACATATCTAAAAGGGATATAGACAACCCTCTAAGGGAAATTAAAACAAAGTGATCCAACAACTTTATGGAGCAAAATCGAGATTACCTTGAGAAAAAAATTGTCATAACTAACAAAAATGAACTTGGAGCATCAAAACTAAGAAAAAAAAACTTTGTGCACAAAATAAGCATAATTTATAATGAGATCCATCACCTACAGATAGGTAGCCCCCTCAGTGAATAACAAGCTTTATGGATGTATTCTTCATAGCAAAAGGCAAACAATAAACTTGCATAATTTTCATAATAGGAGCAAAGGAGAAAGATCTAGATTACTTTGAAAAAAAATTGGCTCAAACAAAACTGAAGTTGGAGCATCAAAATCAGGAAAAATGAAATCACTTTGCATACTAAATAAGCATAGTTTATAAAGAGATCCCTAACCTATAAATAGATGGCCCCCTCAATGAATCAAAAAAGCATGATCAATAATTCCACTTTTAGATCCTCGTCCAATTACATCCACAAATGGACAACTGGTCCATGATTAATAATGGCTAATTTTACTAGAGTTCTCATTATGCTCAAAAAGAAAAATACCAAATATGTGGTCCCTTCACATCATGTATCCAAAATGAACGTCCACCTCCAAGCTCACCATGCCGGATGTACGAAACATGTGGTTTATGCGGGGGATGAGCGAAAAGTGTCTGAGAACTTTTTGAGGGATGGTTTGCCCTTGCAAGTCCTGTCGATACCTGTGAGCACCACACTTTGGACATGTCTCCATAGTCTCATACTCTCCTCGAAACAGATAGCAATCGTTGATACATGCATGGATGTTACTGTAGTCCATGCCAAGCTTCCGTAAAACATGTCATGAGACTCAGGCAGGGTATTTGTAGGTGGTAATATATGATATTTTAATAACCTTAAAAAAATCATAAAACACCTTGAAAAAGCACAAATGTTTGTAATAATAGTGTCAAAAAAAAAATGAAGCGTATGTACAAGGTACCTGAACAACTCGGTCACACTTGTATCGCTCCACCCATATTTTACTTGCACACTTAAAAGTGCAAGCAGTGTCTTCAAGCGAGATACTCGGCACCCATCATATAATGGTATGGATGCTTCCTCTCTAAGTGGATCAGAAGTCTCGATATCCATGGAAATCAATGCATCGATCATTGCCTCCATCTCAGGCTCCAAGATTGTAGGTAGGTCTGGAAGGTTTCCTGTCTCCTCTGGCATTGATGGTATAGATTGTCCTTGTGAGTGGTAGATTGGCTCCTGCACTCCATCCATCGCACGCCCACGAACTCTTCTAATTGGCCGCAAAGGGTGCACTCCCCCTTGGGACGAGACATCACCTCCCTAGATAGAAAATTTTCCAGCAAGACCCAATCTTATTGTATATGGTATTCAATTAGCTTGCGAGTACAATGCATGATTGATATTAACTTCAAATTACCATTTGCTAAAAATCCGCAATTTCCTGATCAATGATCTCAGATTGAAACTCACCAAATTGCCGTACGTGTTCTATAGACAATCAATGTTTTTGTCTAATTTCCAACTTGCATTGAGAACAAGGACATGGGACAGGCTGATTAAGATACGCCTCACGATCTTGAACAACAGGACGTTCTTCGTTTTCCATCTTGTCTATGTTACAACAAACAATTTAATGACTTGTAATACAATTTGAGAAGACAAGGCTCAAATGGATTTAGTGGTGATCAGTCAATTATTGAGGTGTCTTCTTGTATGGCCATTATACCTTATGTACCTAGCTATGGTCTCTAGGTTATGTACTTTGAGTATCTTAGAGGGGCTCTACTAGGATTACTTATACAACTGCACTAGAGGGCTTTGAGTATAAGTAATCCTAGTCAACAAAATTTATGAGTATCAATGATGATCTCTTAGTCTAATAATAAATCAATCTCAACAAAAAGCATCTTAGTAATGTGGTCCAATCAATTATACTCATAGTCATTACCTTTGAAGAAAATATCGTATGCTCAATTTAAGGGATTCTTCTTCTATGGCAATACTTTTGGGTTCATTTTGATGAAGTACCATAATGACCATTAGCTAGGGGATCATTTTCTTTTAGTCCTTCCGTTGACTAGTTGGCATGATTACTAATTTGTTATGCCTATAAAGTTAACACAAAAACAAGGAATTATGCATATCACAATTAGATCCCCTACTTGGACATTATGAAGGATATTACCAATTTTAAGCCATCTTAAAGAGTCACCAATGTATATGGCCCATGGTAAAGCACATTGCATACCATTATCGATAAGTCTATTATCGTGCATCTTAAATCTCCTAATTAGACTTTATAAAGTGTATGACCAATTTTTAGCCCTCTTAAGGAGTCGATGTAATGGTACCCATAAAAAAAGCAAACATACCATTACCATAATCATGGATATGTTATCGTTCCAATATACACACACACAGGTGGACTACATCTTGACTAGACAAAAGCTATCCATTTGAGTAGACATACATCTCCATAAAGCTATCCATTTGAGTATACATCTATTTCTTTCTCTCCCTCTCTCATTTCCTCCCCCTCTCTCCCTCTCCCTCTCTTTCTCTCTCATTTTCTCTCCCTCTCACAATATATCCTAAAACTCTCCAAAAGCAAAAGGGAGAGGCAGAGAGAGAATGCACTCTCCCTCCCTCTCCCTCTCCCTCTCTTTCTCTTTCTCTTTCTCTCCCTCTCTCATTTCCTCCCCCTCCCCCTCCCTCTCCCTCTCTTTCTCTTTGTCTTTGTCTTTCTCTCCCTCTCTCTCTCTCTCTCTTTCTCTCCCTCCCTCTCTTTCTCTCTCATTTCCTCTTTCTCTCCCTCCCTCTCTTTCTCTCTCATTTCCTCTTTCTCTCCCTCCCTCTCTTTCTCTCTCATTCCCTCTCCCTCTCCCTCTCTTTCTCTCTCATTTCCTCTCCCTCTCACAATATATCCTAACACTCTCCAAAAGCAAAAGGGAGAGGGAGAGAGAGAGTGCACTCTCCCTCCCTCTCCCTCTCCCTCTCTTTCTCTTTCTCTCCCTCTCTCTCTCTCTCTCTCTCTTTCTCTCCCTCCCTCTCCCTCTCCCTCTCTTTCTCTCTCATTTCTTTTCCTAAACAAGCAAAAGAGAAAGTGATTTGAACCTTAAACAAACAAAAGGAGCAGGGAGACTCACCGACGAGATATGGCGACTGTGGGGTGGCTCCTCTTCACAATGAAGGCTCCTCCTCTCCTTCGCAAACAACGGCGGCGGCGGCGGTAAGTCTTCTTCCTCTCCTTCTCTCACGATGGTCGCTCTCTCTCTCACTCTCGCTCTTAAAATACAAAACGCAAAAACGCGAAATAAAGCCGCACTCTGTTTCGGCGTGTTTTTTTTCCCTGTGGAGCGTCGCTATTTGCGTCGCTTTTGCGATGCAAATAGCGACGCCAATACCCGCGTCGCTACCTGCCGTCGCTATAAGCTTAAATCCTTGTAGTGGAGGAGGAAGTAATAAAATGTAAGATAAAAAAGAAGATATGTTTAAAATATTACACACAACTTCCAATGTAAGAGGTAGGTCCATATTGAACGTCCATCATGAGAGAATGTTTCTCTCAAACACCGAAAACTTATTTACTAAAATATGTAAATGATGACGGCACCTGACATCTGACAAAATAAAGCGTGCTTATAAAAATCTGTGCTACATCATGACCTCGAAAACAATTTATAAATACTTGCTAAATTTATTTTTGAAAATACATGATTTTTTTAAAAAATAGTTTAACTAACTGTTATGATTTTTCAATATGTAGCCTTTTGTAATGATTTGGTTCATTAATAGATTGATTCGCAACTTCAACCGTCTCACTAAGAACTTGCCCATGGAGTAAGAGCTCATTTAATCCATATTTGGTGGGGGTACTATTATTTCTAGGTTTAAAGAAATTGATAAACAATAGGCATGCTATTAGATATAATATTTCGCATTCGCAGCTCCATTGTTTGCAAAGTTTCAAACCGGCTTTTGTGAGAGATGATGGTAGAAGTTACTCTTCAATGGTCAATCAGCTCCCAATCACTAGAATGTATTGTGCCATTGAGGGATGGAAAGATTCTTGTGAGCTCTTTTTTTCTTCAATCACTTCTACCCCCTGACTGAAAGATGGTAGGCTTGTATGCTATTTTCCAACTTGACGCTTACAGTGAAGAGATCACAATTCATGGCCAGTTGGATATCAACGGTGTAGAGAAATTTTTGCTCAATTCTTCTCTTTCATGTTAGTATAAAATTGTACATTGTGATACCACTTTCACAATGGACCACGGTGAAGGACTATACACTGTAGAAAATAACAAACAAGCTCATTCACTTTTGGGACCTGTGGTAGACATTTCATCCGATTCCTTCACAGAGACATCATCTCAAACTTTTTCGCCACTTATAACAAATGCTTTTTGTGCACTCGTATCAACTCCGGCTATTGACTTAGATTTGGATGATGGAATTGATAGTTCTCATTCGTTTCCACCAATAAAGAAAGAGATTTTACCTTGGATTGCAAACATCCCCAGAGGAAAGAACTTGAAGGATTTATTGCAGATGAGTGAAGGCCCTTTTTTTGTTACTGAGATTCCAAGAGAGTACAATGGTTTTGTTGCTTTTGTTCTTCTGCCTACATATGGCACATCTTCAAACATGGTTGGGATGTAGCAACAGTATGATGGTCATGTCTGGACAAGACCCCATCTGTTAACCCCACGTCGAGATGGCGAAAAAATGAAGGAAAAAGCAAAAGGAAGATGGAAAAAGAGCAAAGACATGCAGGCGGCCTCTAAAGATGAACCGGGTAAAAAGTGCAACTTTAAATGAAAAGGCGCCTCGAAAAACTCGAAAAACTCTTGTAAAAGAGCGCCAGGCTCTCTCCTGTGCCAATTGTAAAATACTAGATGGGTGTAGGCTAGAGGCATAAGGCTAGAAGAGTGAAATGGAAAAAGGACTTTGCCATAATGGCCGGTCATGTAAAAAAGGGATGGGTGCCCATGGGATTTTAGGGTTTGTATATATAAAGTTCAAAAAGTGAATATGAGCTCATTCTTGTGTGTGGCAAAAAGTGGCTCTCTTCTTCTTCTTCTTCTTCTTCTTGTTCTTGCTTGCTTGAGCTTGTGCTTGAGAGAGGGAGTGTGAGAGTGTGAGGGAGTGAGTGTGTGAGGGTGAGGGACCGTGGGGTGGAGAAGCTCTCCATCTTCTCCTCTTCTCTTCTCTTCTCTTCTCTTCTCTTCTCTTCTCTTCTCTTGCTCGCGATGATGGAGCTTGGAGCGTGGAGCTTGCTTGAAGCTTGCACTTAGATCGTGGAGCTACCGGAGTGCGCCGGAGAGGAGGTAACTCAAACGGCATGGAGGTAAGATCACTATACCCGTAGATGTGGATGGCGCATCGGCTATGTGAGAGGTAGCCATTAGTGCTTGGCTTGGAACACTTGAAACAATAAGCGGTCCGTGGGTCTTGGCGGTTGAGTAAAAGCTTCCACATTTTGGTTCCATTGCTGGGACCAACGGATTCAAGCTTGAGCACTTGCGCGCCTCATATCAAGCATCGAAGTAAGGGATTCATCCCCGAAACGGAGCTTGAGATAGGTAGAAAGTTTGGGTGTTTTTTATTTTCAAAACAAGTATTTTGGGTTATTTTTTTTGTTTGATGATTAGGAAATATGGAAAAATAATTTCAGTGTTTTTCTTTCGATTCTTATTGCATTTAGAGTAGGTTAGGATTAGGAAGTCGCACCGGAGAAGGGTAGGGTTTACTATGGCAAAACATGGCAAAAATCGTGCAAAAGAATGGCAAAAAGCTCACTTGTGATGCCTAAGATCGGCAAGTGAGTGATTGGGGGCACAACACCGTACCTGGGAAGGGGTATAAGAGCCAAGAGGCCAAGGGAGAGCTCATTTGCAATCATTTCAGTGAGAGAGAAAGAGAGAGAGAGAGAGCTATTGTCAAATTTGATTCGATCGCACCAACAACGAGCCCACCACTCTATCCAAGTAGATGAATCCCTTCCCTTAACCCCTTAGGTAGGATCTGGAGGTTTGTGCCTGATACGATTGAGTAAATTACAAGGAACGATTGAAATCGAATTCGCACTGTTGATGTGCACCGCGCTTGGCCCGTCAGAACTGTCATTTTTGGGTCGAGTCCCAGAATCGGCCCTCAGCCCCTTACCATTCGACCCACTTGGCCCAAACCCTAATCGGCCCAATCAGGCCAAACTTACTCAGCCCGTCCGAGTCTACCATTCGGACTGCAGACCAATTCGGCCCCCTGCCACATGTCAAACTGGACCCTTGACCCACTTCCCTCGGCCCTTCCGAGCGACCTCCTCTGAATTAACCACTTGGCCCGCCGTTCAAGCCAATCCGTCGGAGTGACTTCGTCTGAGTCCGCTCCTCCGCCCCCGTCCGAGCCCACCTTGTCCAAGTCCCAAATTCGGCCCTCGGCCCATGTACCTCAGCCCGTTCGAGTGGCCCACTCGGACTCTGCAATTCGGACTAGTTGGGCAGAGTGTAGATTTTTACCAAATTTTCAAAATTTTGACTTGACCCGGCTAGAACTCAGTGGCTTAAACTATCAAAAGCCCTAAGGACGCTCAGAACTTGATTTTGGCACACGGAATAGGCAAAATCGTAGGGTGCAATCGCTTAGCAGCTAGAAGTAGGCAGTTGCTAGACCTAGAGACCTAGACGAAAACCGCTGAGTTGTAAATCCTGATTGGACAAAAAACAAACAAGGCAACATATTAGAGAAACCCTAAACCCTGCCAAGACGGCCAGAAAATTGACCAACAAGCCTATTAGGCCCGAAACAATGCAAGAGTGCGTAAGACGCCTAGAAATTGGTTGTTGCACTCACCCTGAATTTCCACACTTGAAGTACACTTAAGGAAACTGAAAGCCTAATTGAGCACAAGTGCACAAGAAAAGAGACACACATTGAGTGGCAATAAATTGAGGATTGTATTCAATAACTGAAGGAACTCACCCAGATAAACCACTCAAGGAACCCACCAATAGGAGAGGACCCAAGACATAGACAAACCATCAACATGCAAAAGTAGGACCAAGCAAGGGGCGCCGACAAAGTGGATTTGACAAGTCTACTAATCCTAATCAATAGCTTGGTGGAGCACGATAACTCAACGATGGCAAAATAAAGTTCAAACCAGAGATCTAACGAGGAATTCGACTTAGGAGTCTTTCCAGATGCTATCCAACAACTGGTCAGCAGTTACGACGCTCATGCTCGGTATGAGCACCACGGTAGAACATCAGACGATATCATCGCAAATCTAGAAGAGGAGAGAAAGCTGGCCCACAGAGCATTGCAAAGCATGGCTGAATACAATAGGGATTAGTAGGCTAGGAGCTAAAGGCAAAGCATGGAGTTGCGAGAGGTGCAGCGAGTGCTGAACCTGGCTAGCAGAAATCGAATGGACCATGAGAGAGCACTAGAAGGAGACTTAACATTGAGTGAGCTTCTCATGAAGCAGCTACTTGATAACACGGCTGCAGAGCAAAGTGCCACGGCTCTAGCGACATCGCTGCTCGCAAGATTAGGAGCGAACCAGGGCTCAAAGAGCCAGTCTCAAATCCCTATTGTTTCCAAACAACTCGATAAGTACCAACCCCATGACGATCCATACAACTTTGTTGAGCAGTTCGAGCAAGTCTACGAAGCCAACGACCTAACTCAATGCTCTCAAGCGTTTGGGCTTTGCTTGGGCGACAAGGGTAGGATGTGGTATACGAGCTTAGATAATGCAAAGTGATCCAACTTTGATGGCCTCAAGGATCTCTTCATTAAGAGATTTGCCGAGCCCAGATACTCCGATAATCTACTAGTACGCTTGATGAACTTCAAGCAGAAAGAGGAGGACATTCGCGATTACGTGACCCATGTGCGGAGTCTCTTCAAGAGAATCCCTACTAGGGAGCGACCAACTGAAAGAGCAGTATCAACTGTATTCATCAGCGGGATTCTGAACGAGGAACTATATAAGGCTTTGGCAGGCAAATTGAGCTTGCAGCGAGAGGCATTAGCTAGAGTATTTGAGAAAGCCATCCAAGTTGACGATCAGCTAAAGGAACGAAGCTCTAGGAGCTCGAACTCTGAGCAAACCAACTCGTGAAATTCAGAGAGAGCGTCAGCCTCGAGTGAGCAATCAGTCCCATCATCTCAGGATAAGGGAAAAACCACCGAGATGAACCAAGACTTGGCTGATGTTAAGATGGAACTAGCCAAGTTGGAAGACATGTTGAGATGACCAATGCACCCACATGTCCAATGCGTGTACTGTGGCAGAAACCACTTGCCAGCCGAGTGTCAAGACCCTAGGTCAAGACCTTGCGCTAACTGAGGTAGGTTCGGTCATGACGTCGCGCATTGTAGATTGCCAAGAAGACTTCCATACTCACAACCATACGGCCAGCCTTACCTAGCGAACAAGCCGCAGGCATTTTTTGGAAGGGGAGCCCCATTGGCCCTCTCTACACCTAATGACATTAAGCCGGCTATTCCTAGGATGGAAATAAATCCTACAGGCATTTCTAGACCGCCCGGTCCTTACATAACCCATCCACCGAGTGACGCTCCTATCCACTATGTGAAATAACCGAACGAGGAAGAAGCTTACATATGCCCTTACGTCTCGCATGACGACGAGGGCAACATTGTCCTCATGGATTATCGCCCCGTACCGGTGATGGCATTAGGAAGAGGACGAGGTAAAGGCCTAGGAGGGCAGACGTAAGATCCAATCACTTGTTGGACTTGTGGTCACCCAGGCCATGTCTCATCACACTGCCCTAAAAGGGAGCAGCAAAACAGAGACAAGGCTGACCAAAGGTGTGCTGAGTGTGGAATCACCCATCTCTTTGTCGATTGCCCAAAGCAAAAGCCATCTTCTAGCTCAGCCAACATGTTATCTGTCCCATTGGGGCTGTTTGGTGTCGAGAACCTCGATGGGGAGGCCACACCTATCCCATTGTGGGTCATGACCCGTGCCCAAACAAAGTAGGCCGGCATCTCTCTGCCAAGACCTAACAATCTCGATGTAGCCTCGATAGGAAAGAAGAGCCGTAGACGGAGGAGAAAGAGGTTGGAAGCTAAAATCACACTAAAAATGGAGAGTGCTACAACTCTGCCTACTGGAAAGAAGGTCTCTAACGCAGAGGCAGAGACATTAGTCTCTAAGACGGGCGAAAAGGGAAGCGCTAAGGTAGGGGAATATCCGCATCCAAAGCGACAGTTAGAGGCCATAGAAAAGTTGAAGGAATGGGTGAAGGAAGACCAAGAGCATCTAAAAGACGCTGAGCCCATCCTAGAGGACAAAATCGATGACCTCTCCAGCATAAGTACGCCAACCTCACCTCCACAACCAAAGTCGAGAGAAGCAACTGCACCACAAGCACTGCCGCTAAGGCCAAGCCTCGGTGCTACAGGGCCGCGGTTCAGTCACGGCCACTGGTCAGGATGATTCAGGTTGGGAGAGAGACGAACACCCAACGATCTCCTGACCACGTTGGTGACTACTCCTGTAACACTTAGCCTGGGAGATCTGCTTAGGCAGCACTCCACCCTATGGCAAGATCTTAAGCAGTGGGTTGAAGGGTCACAAGAGCAGGTCACGATAGACCCTCATGACCATGATGCAGAGATGCAAATATTGAGTTTGACGCTGCACTCTATGCCTAAATCCTTGCACGTCAATGCCTTTTGGGAAGGTTTCGAGATGCATGCAGTCTTACCAGTTTTAGCCCTAGGCGATACAACGAGGAAGGGAATCGTGGACACGGGGGCTGGGGTTAGTGTGCTTAGCCACGTAGTGCTTCAGACTTGGGGAAACCCACATGTTGAGACTGCTAGGTTTAATGTCACACTAGCAAATAGTATGAGAGTCAAGCCATTCGGGGTGCTTAAGAATTGGCCAGTGAAGATCGCAGGTGTCCAATTCTCCATTGACATTATAGTCATAGGGAGTGGACTATGACATCCTATTAGGCTGACCCTGGATGCGCAACGCTAGAGTCATCGAAGATTGGGGCAACGGCTTGATCTTCCTTGGCAATAGGACGGATGCCATGAGAGTAGAGATGGACACCTGGAAGACCTCACTAGTCGATTTAGATGCCATCTCTGCTATGCTCAAGGGTAATGCTCAGGTCAAGAAGTCATATGCGCCCTTGACCAAGTATATTCCATGCCCAGAGGACGAGCGGGATTGGATGCATATCCTTACTACAATCGACCTGTCGTTCTCTGATCACGAGGCATATGAGCAAGCCATCAAAACAATCGGCAAGGCTAATGACACACCCTCCATACCAGTCTGCATGCACCCCTTCAGGGTCTTAAGTGGTAAGCAAGGGTCACCTCTCTTTTGTCTTACCACCTCGCCTGGCATCAGCCTTTTTCCTCAGCCGGAGTATACATGGCATACATTTTTAATTAGCAATCAGCATGAGATGCATTGGAAAGGAGACATTGGGCCTTTTCATGAGATGCAAGGAATGATGAGGGCTGGGGTAGGGGTTACCTTGGCAGTCTAGTGACTCACTGGCTCCTACTTACCCACTTTACAATGGCTAATATTCTTCCAAGATCATAAGACAAGGTATGGGTTAATGTCATCCATTACAATGATATCCCGGGAAGAGGTATGATGCTTGTAGACAATTTTAGCGGCATTTTTATGTGCATGTGCAACTCCTATGTTGGCAGTGTCGCACTTGCTTTTTTGACGTTATGGTACCATTGTTATGCAGGATGCTATTGGTTACATTTATCAATGCCACGATTATAATAGTGCATTTTTACATGAGCATGGCATTGCTTAATACAGGGTGGATAGAGAGAAGCAATAATTTTTCCGATATTAAGTTGTTGTTTACCGTCTTACTCCATCATATCCTGATGATCAAGTAAATGTCAGCTGTCCCTGTTGGGATTATATTTGTTGGTATATGGATGTGACCAAGGGCTACTCTTTAGGATGTTTACCAGTGGCACCTATGCCCTATTATGATAATGCAGCCACAACTTTGCTCCATGATGTGATGGAAGTTTTTAGCGATGCACCTAATAGCGGGTCTCTGATCTCCAATGTGCCTACACTAGAGGCTATTCATAAGCATCTTATATTTGATAGTTTAGTTGATAGGTTTAACTTTGATAGTGTAGATGATTTTGGGTTGACTTTATTGTTTGTGTTAGAAGTTTTTCGAGAGTGTGAGGATTTTAGTTTAGATCTTTTGTTTTCTTGGTTTCTTTTGTGTTTATTTTATCCTATTTTTAAAAAAAAAGAAAACTTTGAAAAAAGTCGACTTGTTTATGCCTTTTTATTTTAGATTCTAGCGGACTATAGCTTAGTTAGTCTTCACATAACTAGGTAGTTAGTTGCATGCACAGTTAGGGTATTCCTTTCAATGCTAGGATTTAGTGATACTTAAATTTAGCTAGGTGGAGGTTCTATATGGGGGTATAATTATCAAGTGGAGCAATGCAATGCTATAAACAAACAACCAGTGGAAGAATTAGGATAGATCCATTAATTGAGATTGTGACATGAGCATATGAAAATTATTTTGTGTGGGGGAGTTTCAATATTTATTTATCTAACCCTTTAACCGTGTATTGGTTAGTGTATGATTTATGTGCAGATTTGGTTCTCATCTTAATTTAAATGCTGTTGCATACTTATATTGACAATTCTTAGAGTTGCAATATCCCCGTAATAGGTTGTTTTATATCTAATCTATCGGTTTATATTTGTTTGAAATAAAGGAAAGTTATATATATATTTGTTTGAAATAAAGGAAAGAGACTCCAAAGTAAAATAATAATAAATTAAATTCGAGAGAGTATATCTATTTATTCTTCTAGAAAGAAAAAGAAAAAGAAAAAGAAAGAAACAAACAAGAAAAAAAATACCCTAAAGACTGAAGGGCTTTAAAAAACAAAAAACAAAAAGAATATAACCATTGCCTTTGAGATCCTGGTAGGCTATAGGGATTTCCTTGATGAGTGCCTTGCATTCGATGCCTTGTATCTCTTTGGGGTGGGACCTTTTGGGAAGGAGAATAAATATATATAATCTTTTGATTAAAAGTAATGAAGGAAACACTTTTTAAAAAAAACCAAAAAGTTGGGAGTTGGGGATCATTGACTAGTTGTTTTAGTAGAACATTGAGGGTTAGCAATTAAACCATAGTAGTCCTATTTGGTATTGTAGTATTACATTGCTTTATATGGGTTCTTTGATAGGCATGGACCTTATCAACAATGCTATTTCAGAAACAATATTTCTGGTAGGATAGTAGTGTGGCATTTTATTGCCTAGAGAGATTATTGTTGCTTAATGGCTCTAGCACACTTCCTAGTTGGTATGCTCCCTGCATTGGATTTAGCTATGTTATGCACTCTAGTAGGGAGAGTGAGTAAAGGGGAATGCTAGTTTGCATAAGTTTTTACTTGCACGATTTGTCTTGTTTAATTTATAATTAGCAATATATTTATATTCCTTTTCAGTGTCTACTAGTCTTCTTTGTGCTATGTTGTTGCAGATATTATAGCTGCGCTCGTGAGGACACCTTGCAATTAAGTGAGGGATAGTATATTTTTATTTGAAGATGCGTAGCGGTGCTCATGGTATAGCTATGATGTGCAATCTTCGTGGTGCACTTGTTGTAGCTGTACTTGATGCCAGGAGGCATATTCCACAGTGGATTCCGTGAGGTTTTACGGTGGATTCCGTAAACTTAGATGACCGGGGCTCATACGCAAAGAGGATTCTTTGTGCAAGAAGTTGATGGGGACGCCTGTCCTTTTCGGGCGTTTCATTAATTTAGTGTGTACATGGGTGATTCCATAGCGGGTGATTCCGCAAAATGCATATTAAATTAATAAACGTTTATGAGTTTAGAGTGCGCACTCGTAATAAATTAAGGTTAGGATTTATTTCTAACCAGTTGATTTATTTATGTAGCTGAAGACTGCTAGGTATTCACTTTTGTCGGTTTAATTGTGTTATTTTACTAACGATTGTGAATGCTTCAGTTGATGTGTAGAGATAGCAGCAGTGGCGGAGGAAAGCATTGGAGTCTAGCGGGTTTTCGACCTTTCGACTATATTTTGATAGGCGCCACGCCTATATTTTGATTATGTCTATAGAGACATCGATTATTTATTATTATTTTGTATGCGCTTATGCGCCTGGATATGTTATTTTTATTTGGACATTGAGATTGGGCGTGCCAGACTCTTTGGGCACCATCCATTAGCTTTATTTTCCTATTTTTGGTAGAAAGCAAACTCAAAAAGCTAAAAGCTTGTCATATTTTTGTAATTGGGCTATTTTTGAGCAAAAAGATTGGAAATATATATTAAATACATGCTTTGTGAAGCGCTCACACAAGGCATGGGGGAGATTCAACCCAATTTGTCTCTTGTCTCATGTCGTGCTTGTTTTTGACATTGGTCTTTGTGCTAAAAAGTAGAGTGCTTTGTTCTTGGGGACCTTTGGGAATTCGCTACGTGAGCTACCTGCGTCCGATCTGCGCACCAGTGGTATCAGAGCGGAGCAGAGATCAAGGGCTTCCAATCGCTACCAATCTCGGGCGAAGGCGGAGCTCCAGGAACAAACGACCTCTACAGTCAATCTCGTCGCGAACCGTCGATACAGGCAGACTTCTGGCGATCAAGAACCCCTGTTTCCACTCTCAGATCGCGAAGGACCACTCTCTGTCGGCGGAGGACCACTCCCTCAACTCCATGAACAAGTCGTGATGAAACTGTGAGAAAAGCTCTTAATCCTATTAATCAAAAGCTTAATCATAAAGCTTAAGGGTATTAGAGAAGCTTGATTAGCTTCAAATCAACAAATCGTTGCCAAGAGGAGGACCCCCGAAAATCGCGGAATCAAAAACGGCCCCCCCCCTCCCCACGATTGAAAAACGGCGGCCTGCTAGTCCACCAATTAAGCTCTTAAGCTTAATCACCAAGCCTAATTAAGCCAAATCATACAAATCTCTGCAAGTCACACAGATCTGACAAGTCAAAATACTCCGGGTCACGCACTCCAGAAGACAAGTTTCGCAAGTCGACACTAATCAAGTCCTGCAAGTCCTACAAATCAGCTAAGTTCAGCAAGTCAACAACCCTGCAAGTCTGTTAAGTCTGCAACTCTGCAAGTCAGACTAAATCAGAACTGACTAACGCTCGAAACTCCTAGAAGACTTGTTCGTTTGCAAAAACTCAGAACTGGAAAGTTGTTCGCAGCAAGCTGTTTTACCTATCTGCAACTTCGTTGAAGTACTTTCAGCAAACAGAGACAGAAATATTTCAGAATTTCTGAAAATTGAAGAAGAAAATACCCAAAAATACATAGCCTTGTAACCCCAAATTTGAGCTACGCTCATCCCGCTAACTGATTTTGAGTGAGAAAGGTTTGTTGAGTTTTACAGGATGACTACCCCACATATGGATGATCCTATGGCTGAAGACGACCTACCCGAGCCTACCATGGAGCAAAAGCTGGATCTTATCATGTTGCAATTAGACGAAGAGCGAAGAGCTAGGCAAGCCTTGCAAGCGCAATTGACAAAGCTACAAGGAGCGTCCACTGACAAAGAAGAACCGCAAGCTGAAGATTTGATTCGCCGTACCATCGACGCCACTCTTGAAGCACAAACCATTCGCAAGGAATCCAAGATAAGTAAACGAAGTTTCAAGTTTCGCACTTTCAATGGTATAAGAGAAGGAAAGACTGTTTTATCATTCATTAGCCAGTTTGATGACTATTTCCATGAGGAAACTTATCTTGAGAAAGATAAAATCAAGTGTGTTACTAATCATCTGATAGATAGAGCATCACTTTGGTGGACTGTCGTCCGCAAGAGCATAGAATGTCCTGCTACATGGGAAGATTTCAAGAAGAAATTCATGCAAAATTTCCTACCACCGCAATTTCATGAGAAGGCAATCAAGCAATGGGATTTACTCCAACAACGCGACCGTGAGCCTATACCACAGTATACAGAGCGTTTTTGGAATGCACTCTTACAACTACGCATGCTTGAAGACGTACCAGAGACGACACATAAGCGGAAGTACATGTCTGGACTTCTTGGACATTACTACGCTGAGGTGAATATGTTCAAGCCTGCTACTCTTGAAGACGCTATCTCCTTAGCTCACGACACTGAAGATAAGTTACGTGGAAGAGATCGACGACCACAGCCATTCCAAGCAAACGGTAATTATGGATCTAAACAATTCAATTCAAATTTCAGAAGGTTTAATCCAGGTCGTTTTTCACCACCATCTTTCCGCAAGAATTGGCCTAAACCACCCGCATTACCATCCACTGTCAATCCAAATCCTAAGCCTATCCAACAAGCAAATCCAAATATACCCAGACTCCCAGCCATTGCAAATAATGTGACCAAAGCCAAGCCTATCGTATGCTACAAGTGTCACCAGCCAGGCCATCTCGCAGCAAATTGTCATTCAAAGAAGCCATCAGCACATATCAACTACCTTGGAGCTATGGACGAAGACGAGCATGAGGATATGCCGGATTTCACTGAAGATGAAGATGATCCTACTACTACTTCCGACACTTTACCAGGTATGCCTACTTTACATTCATTGTTGACTATGAAATGTATGGTGCATGGAAAAGAAAGAACTGTATTGCATGATGACGGTAGTACGCATGACTTTATTTCAGCAAAATTGGTAAAGGAATTGAAATTGCATACAGTACCTACGCACTATCGCATAAAAGCTGCATTTTTAGGCACTAGGTACAATGGCACACAAGAAGTTCAAGATTTAGAAATTCAAATTGGTCCATATATTGAAAGAAGAAATTTCTTAGTTGTCCCATTACAGTCTAGCGACATTATTTTAGGAATGCCATGGAGACACCAACATAATCCCAATATAGATTATTCCACACACACAATGAATATAAATTTTCAAGGAAAATCTATTACATTATTTGGTATGCATGCATCTCATATGTTTCCACTGCTTTCGCATACTCAAGCAAAACGTGCACTACGCAAGAATACTAAATTATATCTCATTTGGGTGAATGAATTGCACGCAAAAGAAACTCATATGCACCCTAGACATAAGGAATTTCTCGCATATTTTAAAGACTGTTTCGCAGAAGACCTACCACCAGGTTTACCTCCATCACGTCTAGAAGACCATAAGATTGACCTAATACCTGGCACACAACCACCCTGCAAAGCCCCATATAGGCACAATCAAATAGAGCAAAAAGAAATCCAGAGTCAAGTAGAAGAATTACTAAATAGAGGTTTAATTCGACCTAGCAGTTCTCCATTCGGTGCACCTGTGCTCTTAGTCAAGAAAAAGAATAATACTTATCGGATGTGTATTGACTACCGAGCATTAAACAAGATCACTGTAAAGAATAGGTATCCTATACCTAGAGTTGATGACCTTATGGACAAACTGCAAGGATCTTCTATATTTAGTAAAATTGACCTTAAGTCTGGATATCATCAGGTGAGGCTAGATAGATCCGACATATTTAAGACTGCATTCAGAACACAGTTTGGCCATTACGAATTCTTAGTTATGCCATTTGGATTAACTAATGCACCTGCTACTTTCAGTAGAATGATGAATCGTATTTTTCTAAAATATCAGTATTGTGTGATTGTTTTCTTTGATGATATTTTAGTGTTCAGTCAAAGTGAAAAAGAGCATTACGAGCATTTATCATTAGTTTTTCAATTACTGAAAGAAAATCAATTGTTTGCAAATCCTGACAAGAGTGAATTCTTTAAGACAGAAATAGAATATCTAGGTCATATTGTATCAGAAGAAGGAATAAAAGTTGATCCTAAGAAAATTGACGCAATATTGCATTGGCCTATTCCTAAAAATGTACATGAATTACGCTCATTCCTTGGTCTTGCTAGTTTCTATAGGAAGTTTGTACGTAATTTCTCATTACTTGCTTTACCACTGACCAAACTTCTTAAGAAAGGCATTGTTTATCAATGGACTGAAAACCAGCAGAAATCCTTTGATTTACTCAAACGTGCATTGACCAATGCCCCTGTCCTACAACTGCCTGACTTTAATAGACCATTCTTTCTAGTTGTGACCGATGCTAGCGGATCAGGAATAGGAGCCGTGCTAATGCAAGACAACCATCCAATAGCATATTCTAGTTCTAAGCTGAAACCCTCTGAGCTCAAATATTCCACCTATGACAAGGAACTCTTAGCAGTTGTCCAAGCATTGAAACAATGGAAGCATTATTTAATGGGTTCAGAATTCATGATAAAGACCGACCAGCAAAGCATTAGACATCTACTTAGCCAGCCCCAAATTTCTGACCGCCATATCAAATGGGCTTCATTCATTCAAAGTTTCCATCCTATCATTCAATACCAACCTGGAAAAGAAAATGTAGTTGCCGATGCATTGAGTAGAAGACCTGCAATTCATAACATTTCTATCATATCTTTTGATTCTTTGATTGCTATGAAAGACACATATCACCAGGATATTACTTTTCATTCTGATTGGCAAAAATTAGTTCAAAATAATTTCATTCCTGTTGATTCATTGTCATATAATGATGGATTCATGTTCTTTGAAAAGAGACTGTGTGTTACTATTCCATTCCGATCATTTGTTTTGAATGAAATTCATTGTCCCCCATATCAAGGTCATAGAGGTATCATTTCTACATTACGCATATTAACTGAAGATTTTTATTGGCCGCATATGGATGCAGATGTATCTAATTTTGTTTCTGAATGTCTGATTTGTCAAAGAATAAAAAGACATCATGGTAAACAGTATGGGTTATTAATGCCTTTATCTATTCCATCTAAACCTTGGGAACATATATCTATGGATTTCATTACTGGCTTACCAAATACTAAATCTAACCATGACATGATTTGGACAATTGTAGATAGATTTAGTAAGCAAGCATATTTCATTGCATGTAAGAAAACTTTAACAACATCACAAGCAGTACAGTTATTTTTGAAAACTGTTTTTACTAACCATGGATTGCCGAAAGTGATTATTTCAGATAGAGATTCTAGATTTTGTAATAATTTCTGGATTACACTGTTTTCAAATCTAGGCACAAAGATTGATTTCTCATCTGCATTTCATCCAGAAACAAATGGACAAACAGAAGCCACAAATAGCACTATTTTAGATCTTTTACGTGTATACACTATCTCTAAACCTCAAACATGGGATACTCATTTGCATTTATTACAGTTTGCTTACAATAATACACCGCACACATCTACAAAGAAAGCACCTTTTGAAATTATTTATGGACATAGATTATCTACACCTGTTGCATCTTTGTCTAATAGAATACAAAGTGCCGATGATATTGCTGTTATGCATAACACTATTTTTGATGAGGTAAAGGATATGATTGCTAAAGCCCAACAATCATATACCAAACAAGCCAACAAGAAAAGACAAGCCATGAATTTCAAAATTGATGATTATGTTTGGCTTAGAATAGAAAAGCGTAGACTGCAAAGTGTAGATAGACATCCAGTTGTCAAATTAGCCCCTAGATTCTACGGACCATTTAGAATCATTCATAAGATTAATGACAATGCATTCAAGTTAGAACTGCCATCACATTGGAAAATTCATAATACCTTTCATATTAGTTTATTGAGACCATTTAGAGGACAATTACCTATCCACCCTGTCTATGAAAACCCACCTTTACTAGAAGAAGAGACTGAAATCCTTGAACCAGAAGCAATAATAGACACTGATTACATGACCACTAGAACTGGCCGAAGGTATTCTAGATATCTAGTAAAATTTAAGAACCATCCTGTAGAAGAAGCTCAATGGATGCACGCTAGAGACCTAAATGCTTTCCCCACTCTGTTAGCTCCACATTGAGCTAATAGCAATTGAGGTCAATTGCTATCCCACCCCGGGGGTATGATGCCAGGAGGCATATTCCACGGTGGATTCCGTGAGGTTTTACGGTGGATTCCGTAAACTTAGATGACCGGGGCTCATACGCAAAGAGGATTCTTTGTGCGAGAAGTTGATGGGGACGCCTGTCCTTTTCGGGCGTTTCATTAATTTAGTGTGTACATGGGTGATTCCATAGCGGGTGATTCCGCAAAATGCATATTAAATTAATAAACGTTTATGAGTTTAGAGTGCGCACTCGTAATAAATTAAGGTTAGGATTTATTTCTAACCAGTTGATTTATTTATGTAGCTGAAGACTGCTAGGTATTCACTTTTGTCGGTTTAATTGTGTTATTTTACTAACGATTGTGAATGCTTCAGTTGATGTGTAGAGATAGCAGCAGTGGCGGAGGAAAGCATTGGAGTCTAGCGGGTTTTCGACCTTTCGACTATATTTTGATAGGCGCCACGCCTATATTTTGATTATGTCTATAGAGACATCGATTATTTATTATTATTTTGTATGCGCTTATGCGCCTGGATATGTTATTTTTATTTGGACATTGAGATTGGGCGTGCCAGACTCTTTGGGCACCATCCATTAGCTTTATTTTCCTATTTTTGGTAGAAAGCAAACTCAAAAAGCTAAAAGCTTGTCATATTTTTGTAATTGGGCTATTTTTGAGCAAAAAGATTGGAAATATATATTAAATACATGCTTTGTGAAGCGCTCACACAAGGCATGGGGGAGATTCAACCCAATTTGTCTCTTGTCTCATGTCGTGCTTGTTTTTGACATTGGTCTTTGTGCTAAAAAGTAGAGTGCTTTGTTCTTGGGGACCTTTGGGAATTCGCTACGTGAGCTACCTGCGTCCCATCTGCGCACCAGTACTCATGAGGACACTTCCCAATTAACACTACAAGGAAACAAAGCAATAGCGACCCTGATTAGCGACGCAAATAGTGACGCCCCACAGAGAAAAAAAAGAAAGCGCGTTTCATTTCGCACATTCCTGAAACTTTTTTTGAGGGAGAGAGAGAGAGAGAGAGAGAGAGCGAGCGTTTTGCATAGAGGGTGAGAGAGGGAGAGGAAGAAGGCTAGTCATCGCCACCGCCGTCATTCACGAAGGAGAGGAGGAGCCATTGTCATGAAGAGGAGCTGTTAAACCCTCCTGCAAATCTTTACGGGGAGTCCATTCTCTCTCTCTTTTACTTGTTTAGGGTTTAATTTGTGTATATTGAGAGAGGGAGAGGAAATGTGAGAGAAAGAGAGGGAGAGGGAGAGGGAGAGGGAGGGGAAGGAAAGGGAGAGGGAGAGAGAGGGAGAGAAAGAGAAAGAGAGGGGGAGAGAAAGAGAAAGAGAGGGAGAGGAAGGGGGAGTAAATGAGAGAGGGAGAGGGAGGGAGAGAAAGAGAAAGAGAAAGAGAAGGAGAGGGAGAGGGAGAGGGAGAGGGAGAGAGGGAGAGAGAGAGAAAGAGAGGGAGAGGGAGGGAGGGATAGAGAGAGAAAGAGAGGGAGAGGGAGAGGGAGGAAATGGAAGAGGGAGGGGGATGAAATGAGAGAACGAGAGGGAGGGAGAGTGCATTCTCTCTTTTTTTCTGTATAATTTGTGTATATTGAGAGAGGGAGAGGGAGGAAATCAGAGAGGGAGAGGGAGGGAGAGAGGGTGAGGGTGAGGGTGAGGGTGAAATGAGAGAGGGAGAGGAAGAGAGAAAAGGAAATGAGAGAGGAAGAGAAAGAGAGAAAAAGAAATGAGAGAGAGAGAGAGGAGAGAGAAAAAGAGAGAAAAATCATTAAACCTAATGGGGAAAGAGAGAAAGAGAGGGTGAGGGTGAGAGAGGGAGAGGAAATGAGAGGGGAGAGAAAGAGAGAAAGGGAAATGAGAGAGGGAGAGGAGAGAGAAAAAGAAATGAGAGAGAGAGGAGAGAGAAAAATCATTAGACCTAACAGGGAAAGAGAGAAAGAGAGGATTAGGATGAACTAGGGAGAGGAAATGAGAGAGGGAAAGAAAGAGAGAAAAGGAAATGAGAGAGGGAGAGGAGAGAGAAAAAATGAGAGAGGGAGAGGAGAGAGAAAAAGAGAAAAAAATCATTAAACCTAATAAAGAAAGAGAGAAAGAGAGGGTAAAGGTGAGAGAGGGAGAGGAAATGAGAGAGGGAGAGAAAGAGAGAAAGGGAAATGAGAGATAGAGAGGAGAGAGAAAAATAAATGAGAGAGGGAGAGGAGAGAGAAAAAGAGAGAAAAATCATTAAACCTAGTAGGGAAAGAGAGAAAGAGAGGGTCAGGGTGAGGGAGGGAGAGGAAATGAGAGAGGGAGAGAAAGAGATAAAAGTAAATAGGACCTTACAATAAGCTCATCATAGGCTCATAGGGGTTAGGCCGATCCTTAACAAACTTAAGGGATATATGGCTAGAGAGCCCTAGCATACTTGTGCCTCCTAGCATAATGTTCTTCTTGCAAAGAGACCTCTCCTACATGGGGCTTGTCCTAGCCTCCACCACGCAAATATACAATGAAGGCAATCAGCCTATCAGTATGAAAAACATTCATTTTTCATAACGTAATCACAAAAATAACTTTGGATATTCCAAAAAAATCAATCTCTTCTTAAAAAGACAAATACAGAAAACTAAAACAGTATCATTCATATGCTTCGCAAATCTAAAACAGCATCACCACAAAATCTCTTAGGAAATTCATATTCAACTATCAATTTTTATTAAAAAATATAATATAAAGTCACTTCCAAGGAAGGACACTCTTTTATCATTAACCCTCTTTCTTCCTTAGAATAGTCTTAATAACAAATTTCTGCTCTAACAAGCATATATTTGAGCATAATAACTATTTTAAGGTTTATTCCATGAGTAGTAGTAGTATATATGCAACCATCAAGCTAGAGATCATGCTTTGGTATCTGTGGAGATCCAAATCTCATGCCCTCATAGAGATTGTAGTGTGCAATAGTGTGGAGAGAAGATGGGTGAGTTGTAAATGGTAAAGGAGATTTCTATTGATGATGGAGAGAAGATGAGGTGAATCGCCAATCCTATTCTTAGTGAGTGCAACCTACCCATAGTCATGGTGGTCGTGGTCGTGGTCGTGGTTGTGGTCATGGTCGTAGTCATGGTCGTGGTCATCGTAGTCGTAGTCATAGTCGTAGTCGTCATAGTCGTAGTCATATTTGTAGTCGTAGTCATAGTCGTGGTGGTCGTGGTCATGGTCGTGGTCGTGGTCGTGGTCGTGGTCGTGGTCATGGTCATGGTCATGGTCATGGTCATGGTCATGGTCATGGTCATGGTCATGGTCATGGTCATGGTCATGGTCATGGTCATGGTCATGGTTGTGGCATCGTAGTCGTAGTCGTAGTCATGGTCATGGTCATGGTCATAGTCATAGTCGTATTCGTAGTCGTAGCCGTGGTGGTCGTGGTCGTGGTCGTGGTCATGGTCATGGTCATGGTCGTAGTCATGGTCATGGCCGTCGTCGTCGTGGTCATGGTCGTGGGTCGTGGTTGTGGTCGTTGTAGTCGTGGTCGTGGTCGTGGTCGTGGTCGTGGTCATGGTCGTGGTCGTGGTCGTAGCTATAGTCATAGTCGTAGTCGTAGTTGTGGTCGTGGTTGTGGTCATAGTCGTAGTCATAATCATAGTCATGGTGGTGGTGGTGGTGGTGGTGGTGGTGGTGGTGGTGGTGGTGGTCGTGGTCGTGGTCGTGGTCATGGTCGTGGTCGTAGTTGTAACGTAGAAAAAGAGAGAGAGATGGAAGGAGAGGATAACAGTCTAAGAAAGAAAAAATAAGAGAGAGATGGAAGGAGAGGATAAACATTTAAGGGAAAAAAAGAATGATAACAAAAAAAAATTGTTTGTTGTAATGTAGACAAAATGGAAAACGATAAAGGTCCTATTGTTCAAGATCGCGATGTGTATCTTAATCAGCGTGTCCCATGTCCTTGCTCTCAATGCAAACTGGCAATTAGGCGAAAATGTCGATTGTCTATAGAATACGTACGACGATTTGGCGAGTTTCAATCTGAGATAATTGATTAGGCGATTGCAAATTTTCAGCAAACGGTAAGAAAAGTTAATATCAATCATGCATTGTACTCGCAAGCTAATTGAATACCATATACAATAAGATTGGGTCTGGTTGGCAAATTTTCTATCTAGGGAGGTGATGTCTCGTCCCAAGGAGGAGTACACCCTTTGCGGCCAATTAGAAGAGTTCATGGGCATGCGATGGATGGATTGTATGATCCAATCCACCACTTGCAAGGCCAATCTATACCGTCAATGCCAGAGGAGATAGGCAACCTTCCGAATCTACCTACAATCTTGGAGCCTGGGATGGAGGCAATGATCGATACATTGATTCCCATGGATGTCGAGACTTTTGATCCTCTTAGAGGAATCATCCATACCATTATATGATGGGTGCCAAGTATCTCGCCTGAAGACATTGCTTGCACTCTTAAGTGTGCAAGTAAAATACGGGTGGAGTGATGCGAGTGTGACCGAGTTGTTCAGGTACCTTGTACATACGCTTCGTTGATTTTTTTTTTGGCACTATTATTAAAAACATTTGTGCTTTTTCAATGTGTTTATGATTTTTTTCAAGTTATTGAAATATCATATATTACCACTTGTAAATACAATGCCTAAGTCTCGTGATGATGCACGACATGTTTTACAAAATCTTGGCATGGACTACAACAACATCCATTCATGTATCCATACTGTTTCGAGGAGAATATGAGACTATGGGGACATGTCAAAGTGTGGTGCTCATAGGTATCGACAGGACTTGCAAGGGCAAACCATCCGTCAAAAAGTTCTTAGATACTTTTCGCTTATCCCCCACATAAACCACATGTTTTGTACGTCCGGCATGGCGAGCTTGACAACGTGGCATGTGCAGAATAGGTCCACGGATGGAGTTCAATGAATATCAGTGGATTCACATGCATGGAGCCACATTGACTCTACCTTCCTAGGCTTTGCCCGAGAGCCAAGGAATCTTCGGCTTGGTCTTGCAATGGATGGCGTGAACCCATTCGGTTTGTGCTCAACTTCTTCAGTGTGTGGCCTATAGTCCTTGTCAACTACAATATCCCTCCATGGCTTTCTATGAAGAAAGGACATCTCATCCTTAGCTTACTCGTCCCAAGCCACTATAAAGTAAAAAATATGGACATGTATCTTCGTCCATTAGTCGATGATCTTAAGATTTTGTGGGAGGAGGGGGTCACCGTGCAAGATATGAGCAAGCGTGATGGTCAGCGGTCTGCCAATATTCGAGCCATTCTCATGTGGACGATGCATGACTTTTTGGGATTCGAAAAGTGCTCAGGTGAATAGACCTCCGTTCTCGTTGGTAATATCTATATTTTATCTCGTTCAAGATTGTATTCACTGGGTTGTGGTGTTGGAACAGGTCTGGTTACCTCAGGTTATCATGCATGTCCATTGTGCGGGCCACAATTAGACTCCCGAAGGTCACGAACCATGAAGAAGATGGTATATCAAGGACACTCCGCTTTCTTGCTAGAGGATCATGAACTCAGTGAAGGTTTTCTTGGACGACCTCCAACACATATGAACGCCGCAAGCTAGTATGAGCTGAAAATGGTCCACGCGGAGTCACATCCAAACCGAATGTGGTGGTTCTTAGTTTTCTACGAGTTTCCATATTGGATCCACTTACAGGTCAACCATTTATTGTATCCCATGCATATTTTCAAGAATGTGGGCAACTTGCTATGGGACCACATCACAGGAAAGAGAGACACTATAGGGGCACAAATGGATTTGAAGGAGGTAGGTAAGATGGAGGTGCTTTGGCTACCGTCGAGTGCTGATGGTTGTGTGCAGCTACCTCGTGCTCCTTGGGTTTTGTACACTAAAGAAGAGTGCATTGTGAAGCAAGTAGTGAAGCCTATCCGCACTCCGACATGTATGATGCATTCTCTCAGGTTTGCATTTTCTAAAGATGACCAATTATCAGGGCTAAAATCCCTTGACTGGCATAAGATATGTCAGGTTTGTACTACGAATGGATTGTAATTGGCATGCACATTTTGTTATTTGGAGTGTAGCCATTATTCATAATGCTTTCTCATTTGTGGCAGTTTGTACTACCGATCGCGATCGCAGGATGTCTTAATCTAGAAATATGTGGGGCCATTTACAGGTTGTTGACTTTGGTGAAATGGATCTCACAGAAGGAGATTAAGACGTCATCTATTGAATACGCGAGGTGGGGAACAGTGGAGATGGTCTGTCTCTTTGAGAAATACCTGCCCACCAACATGCTCACGATACAAATCCACCTTCTTGTGTATCTTGTAGATGAAGTGGAGATTGTTGGACCTATCCATACGCGATGGATGTTCTTCTTGGAGCGCTTCATGAAAACCCTGAAAGGCTTTGTGCGACAACGAGCTCGGCCAGAAGGTAGCATGGCTGAAGGTTGGTTGGTGTTTGAGGCGCTAGTGCATATTTCACAATGGCTACCAACGGTGGATCCAGACAACGAAATGTTATGGTCGCGCTGAAGGACGATGATAGACTGACTGGAGACATGGTGGTTGGAAATGGGGTAGAAAAAAAAATGGATGCCTCAATGGAGGAGAATGTGAATCGCTTTTGTATGTTGCACCATGCCTCTATGGAGACGTGGCTCGCCAAGTACCAGATCGCTAGGCCGAGAGGAAGCGCGATCTGAATTCCGAAGTAGTATGCGTCATTGATCGATTTGATATCTCGAGGGCATGGAAGAGATGCCGCGATTCATGTCAACGCGATGGTTGCATGGATCTTTGACCACAACATCTCGCGAAGGGACAGAGGTCTCAATGGAGGAGTGGGAATTCTCGAGGGGATGTAGTCCAAAGGTGATGAGGTGTTTAGGATTTGTCGTATCTATATTTTATATGCGACATCTAATTTGAGTGTTTCAATGTACAGTACAAAACATATAGTGCAGCGTGGTCGCACGGACGGCATTTTCATGTGGAGCGTATTGACAAAATGCACTCCACAATGGATAGTGGTATCATGGCAAGGTTCGAGCAAGAGAGCTGACGACGAGCAACGGATCCAAACACGGTTGTAGATGAGATGGAGTATTTTGGGAAGTTGCAAAGTATTGTTACGGTGGATTACCGTAGCTTCTCCATGATACTATTCGATGTGCAGTGGTTCAAAGTGGTACTTGGAGGAGTTGGAGCAACAACTTGACGAGGTCCATCTAGATTTCTTGAAATAGATTTCGAAAAAAAATGGATGGATTTACTCGACACCTTTGTGTTGCCGGCCCATTGTGAACAGGTGCATGGACTCATTTGTTTGTTAATTGTATTACGACATGGTACATGTCACAATGGTTTAAACTCTCTTGTACATGTTTGTGAACATGTAATCTTCTATCCAAACCCCCGACTACCTCAATGGTGGTATGTTATACCTTCAACTCCCCAAAGTGCAAGAGTATATGATCAAAGCGATATTCCGAGCATAGATGAAGACAATATGCAAAATAGAGGGGTTGATATTGCAAGGGGTGGAGGTCACCGAAAGCTTGGAGCCAGCATCGGCTAAGAATGATGGAAATACAAGAGTCCAATACTTCTTTGAGAACGAGGTGGACTCATCCTTTTGTGGTGACATGTCTATCGACCTTCTAGTGTATGTAGAGTTGTGTAAGGAGATTGACATCGGACCATAAGATACTTCATACTTGGAGCATCCACTTACTCAATTCGTTGACCAATCGCTTATAAGGGTACATAAGATATGCATTTTAAGTGAGATATTTTTTTAAAGATTTATATTACTGTGCTTTGTATGATTTAAATTGATTATTCTAGCATCATTTTTTGTATGTGCATGTGACATGTTCAGGATGAGTCGAGGGATGAGCGATGAGGAGTTACAGGATATCTTCACGCGCATGTCTCCAGACTAGATCACGAGATTCAGAGACATGGAAGACCAGGAGCTGTCTCGGTCTTCATCAGGGCGCTCTGCTAGATCTACTTCAGCGCAATCGGATGCTTCAGCTTTGAGCAAATGAGCTCGATGCTCCAAACTTGGGCCGGAGGGATGGAGTGCTTCAGGGTCAGGGGTATGCTACAGAGATACGGAGGTAGTGAGCCCGCGGTCGACACGAGATACAGGTGCGACTCCTCGCTCTTGTGGCGATTCCAGGGAGCGTGGCTCAGGCTTAGGTGGATGCTGTGGAGGCACATACGTGGTGTCTCCATCTCGTTGTTCAACTGGAGTTGCGTCACCTTCAAGATTTGTCACACCTGTGGGGATATCTACTCCAGTTACTCTGGCTTTTGCTCAGCCGTTAGCAGGTGGCACCCCTATGGGTGCCACTCCTACATATATTACCCCGGTCGGTACACCGGATGCACAGGGGTCTCTTGGATATGCCCAGGAGCATGGACGCAGATGGGAGAGGACCCATCTTAGGCATACCCCAGGGGGATATGCATATCTAGTTGATGATAGGTGTCAGGAGCCATCATCATGAATGATGAGGGGAGGAAGGTGATGGCTCGCATGAGAGAGTTGTGCCAACAAGTTTTTCAGCACAACGTCTTAGATCATTGGAAGAACATATCGGAGGGGAGCAAGGACTACATAGTAGCATCCTTGCATAAGGAGTTTCCAGTTCCAGCCTCAGTAGATAGATTTTCTATGGGCTGGATGATGGATTGCATGTGTGCATATATCACACAGACGATCCGACGCACGCAAGGCAATTAAGAGTGGGGCTGCAAAAGCACGAGTGGTTAGACACGGACGACTAGCACTGACTGAGGGAGGAGGCTACAAATTCTCCAGGACATTGGAGTCAGCAATGTGAGGCGGCGAGGGCACGACTCGAGGCCGAAGTGGTCAATCATCTTGGGAGTGGCGGACACATGACATATTTGGAGGACTTTGTAAGTTTTTCTTTTGTTTTGCTTTTTTATTTTTTTGCAATATCCTTTGTACTAACAATCACGTTTCTAACAGTTAGCATTTTTTTTTCTTTGTAGCACTCCATTACAAATCGCGATCTGACCGGCCTCGATATGCAGAGAGGCACGGTCTCACTTCATTGATCAATCGATTGTATAGACGCGGCGGCCCTGTAAGTCACTCATCTTTCTTGTTCGTAGTTACCATGTTTAATTAGAATACATTATTGTATGGTGGATTGATGTGTTGTTGTTTCTTTTTTTGCAGAGTCCTTTGATGCTCCTTTGCGGCGGGATGAGCTTTCGGAGGGCAAGGATATGTAGCTCGTCCTTGGATCCCTGGAGCTTATATACCTTTATTTTTTGGTCGCATGATCTGTGTAGACATTTCCTATGTATTAGTGATATCTTGTCATGATTGTACCAATCGCTTATTATGCGATCATGTATTTATTTCATGTGTCAATGTTATGATTTCAGTATACTTCGTTTTTGTTTGCACGAGCATTGTACACAATGTAGAAACTATTTTGTATGGCTCAAATAAAACACAAGCTACCCTGTCACAACTTTTTTTTTCCCCTGTTACCATCGCTATTAGCGTTGCAAATTTACTGCTCACGTTGTTATTGGCGTTGTTATTTTCGTCGCAACCAGTTACTATCAGTGTCGATACCGACGCCAATACCGATGCTTTTACCGACTGTTCTATGGCATTACCAATAACGACACTTTTGCCGACAACGGGGGAAAATTTTGTTATTTACATTTTCATCACTTTTAACGTCGGTATAAGGCCTATATCTTGTAGTGTAAGTGGGGGAGAAATGACAACACCTAGGTACATATCAATACTTACCAATTTTTTAACCAAAATTGTATACATATGAGATACTATTACCATCTTTTTACATTAATTTAATGTAGATGCGGCGTTCGTAGTTGTTGTCTTTAGAGGACGGTCTTTGCAGTCTAGTAAGGAAATAAGGATAATACGATGACCTTAATGACATCAACATAGTGACATACTTCTGCCATTGAGGGATGAATTTCTTGTACAAAGTAGCTTTGGCAATGAAGATCTCCAATTCTTCAATAGTAACAAGTATTCTCTAGTCTTCTATTGCTTTTCTTCCTCTTCGATAATGCCACTTTTTCCATTTTTAGCCTCTGTAAGTGCTTATTGATGGCAGTTTTCCCTAGCTATGCACCAAAAATATAGAGCCCTAAGAGGAACACTAGGAAAAATGGGAAGTCTATTGCAAGAAAATCCATATTATATCATCAACAAGCATGTTCTTTATAGTCAAAATATGAGTTGAATTGACTTAGCTAGGAGAGAACCTTATGACCATCTTTAATACCATTATAAATATTATATTTAAATATATATTTTCTTATCTTTGCCTCTTTTAGATGGATTGCGCTTCAAGGGTGGCATTGATGATGCAAACCATAGCCTCATCGATAGAAGAAATTTGTAATGCAGGACACCTACCTTAGAGATCATAGCTCTTGCTCTAGTTAGGCTGGACGTTGGCCTTCTTTTTCTAATTGCATGGCCAATTAATCCATGTAGTGCTCCATGGTTGGGTTAGGAAGCAGCGATGTGGAATCAAAGTTTGTAGTATTGGATGGTCCTTCATGAGACATGATGATTGCATATGGCTTGGGGAAAATATATGAATAATAAAGATGCCTTGCAATTCAAGAGACGCTTCACTCGTGGTAAGAAAATTTTGGTGTGTATGCACCAAAATAAAGAGCGGCTTCTTATCAAAATTAGGAGATACATTAGGCAAGAAATATTAAAAAATTTTATGGATTTTGATGAATTTTCACCCTCCCGGAGTGACTACGCAGTAGGAATTCCCTCTTGAGCTCTGTAGGTCAATTGTGATTTAGGCAGACTAGTGAAGTCTACCAGTGACTTGGTGTAGGAGAGGATGGAGTTTATGAAGTAGGAGATGATTAACTAAGGCTTTACGGCTTAAGTTTAAAAAAATTGACTTTATGGGACAAGAGGATACCGTCAATCTGCTCAATGGTGAACAAAAACGCCCCCTCGTCCCCCACAAAATTCAAAAGATGCTTTAAGCTTCTTAAAGCGTAAGCTAAGCTCTTAAGACAATAAAGCATAAGTAAGCTCCTCTCAATCTTCTTTGGCCATAGAAGCTCCAAAATGTTAGTGCCATGGTAAGGGGATGTGATTTTTCAATATTGGACTAGACTGAGAAATTTATGGATAGAGATGGGGGGGTTTAGGGTTTTGAAGCCTTGGAAATCTAGCCATGAAGTCCGTTTGGGCTTAGATAGACCATAGAGCACAATTGCACTAGAGAGCTTGCCTTCGCACAAGAGACTAGGCAATTGGAAGCCCTAGATGTAGGCTGGTCTTTAAAACCACTATTGCGCACATATCCGATGCATGGCTTGCATGTAGCGAGTAGAAGAAGCTCTCCCTCACTCGCTTTTACTCATAAAATTGAAAGCACGACTCATAAAACTCAAAATAGACTTAAACAATAGTAAAGCAAAATTGAGGGATACATTATTAGGTGCAATTTTTTTGCGTACACATGGAGTGGGCATCTCCTCCATGCCATATTTATAATATTAAACTGAATCTTGATTTGCCCAAATATATGCCCTTTACAATCACTCTACTTATAAAAGAGTTTGAGTTTATAGAATAAATGGTTGCAATCAATTTGCACAACTCACAACTGCTGAGAGTCATAAAATATTTTTGAAATATCTTCAATATATCTCCTAGAATCTCAAATATCGATTATATTTACAAAGAGGATGTGTGCATGTATTTGAGTAAACATCGGTATATGTATTTAAATAATTCAATGAAGAAGTCTACGACATAAATTGCACTTATCCCATGTATCCAATTCATCTTGCTCTACACGTCAGTTGTCAAAAAATCAAAAAATCATGTTAAAAAATAATTAATTAAATAAATTCAATTAGCCATAATAAATCAAATCATCATTGGAATTCAATTAAATAATCAAATCACGTAGATGTTAGTACTTGAGATATGAATATTATGACATCACCCACGTATGACTTCACTCGCAATCATACCTACAAGTCTCACATGCGAAAAAGGATAAGTGTCCCCATCAACCTTCCGCCCAAGGTGAAAAGTAATTCACTCTTAGGAATGTGCCACATACTAATGGAGAACCATTTAAGATGCTCATCCTGTCAACGTGCACACAAGGAAGAACCATTGAAGGTGCTCATCTCCTCGTGTAGGTGCAACTTAGCAACAAACAATGAATACATTATTTCCATGGTAGTAAGTTTTCCTTAGTCATTGACCATAGAAACCTCAAATGGATCTTTACTCAACCAACTCAAACATGAGACAATGATGATGGATTGAAGTCTTGCAAGAGTATGACTTTGAGATCAAGCATAGACTAGGCAAGGAGAATGCCATTGTGGATGCCTAAGTAGCAGAGCATTTCACAATGCTCTTATCTTAGAAGAACCCTCCAAAGGCAAGGTCTCTAACAACAAATGTGTCAATGCTTAGTAATCCAATCATAGAAATGGTTGAGGAAGCAAGTAAGGAGCTAGGATGCCAACATATGATAAAATAACTCATATCTAAAGAGGCAAACCCTAAGTTCAAGTTCAAGTTCAAGTATTTGAGCTTCTCTACAACTGGAGGACTCTTCTACTTCAAGATGAGGTTATGCATCCCAAAAGGCCAAGGCCTCAAGAAGAAGATACTCTATTCTCAGGATATTCGGGCTATGCAAAGACTCTCAATATTGTAAGAAGAAGCTTTCATTGGGAAAATATCAAAGGAGACATGCTTAAATATGTAACTAAATGCGTAAGCTACCAGTGGATCAAGGCTCAACACGTCAAGATGCCAGGAAATATGCAACCACTTGATATCCTGAAAATGAGATGAAAATTTATAGACATGGATTTTTTAGTTGGGTTACCTTGTATCCAAGAAGGATACAATTGAATCCTAGTCATTGTGGATATGCTAACTAAGGTTGCTTACATTATGCCAGTTAAAACAAGCTACAAGGCTTCACATATTGCAAGGATCTTTGTGAAGGAGATCTTTAGGTTAGTGTTCAGGAAGTTGTAGCTTAGAAGCATTGAGTCCTAGAAACTTGAAAATTTTATATGGTCCACAATATCTTGGGCTTATCTTCTTGTATTGACCGAAGGATAAAGAGCTCTTCTTAGGACAAACATGAATGAAAACTATGTCTCTTTTCTTGAAGATGTGTTTTAACTAAGAGAGGATCTTCTTAGCTGATGATCCTTTTAGGCAATCCATTTCACAATGTATTTCATGTTAACCTTATGAAAGGATACATATCCAATCCTGATCATGTTCTTGATGATCAACAAGTTGTAATGATAAGTCAAGGAGTCCTTGAGCTTTAGCTTGATAGTATACTTTATGTAAATGAATTCATCCTTAGAAATGGGACCATTAGGGAATATCTCATTCAATGGAAATACTATCCTAAGGAGCATGCCATTTGTATGGACAAGGACACCCTACGTAAGTAACATTCCTAGTGTCTTTTGTAAAAAAGGACTAGAACCCAATGAAATATTAGAAAAGAATCTCCTCAAACATAATGAACCTCGTACTTGCACTATTTTATAAAGGATACTCTACATTGTCGTTATAATCTTAAACGAGGGTGATGCATGTATGAAATATTAGAAAAGAATCTCCTCAAACATAATGAACCCCGTACTTGCACTATTTTATAAAGGATACTCTACATTGTCCTTATAATCTCAAACCAGGGTGATGCATGTAGTCGCGTAGCATAAAAGAAGCATTAATGATTCCTAACCCACAAGCACTATGATCCTCGCTTTTGCTACTAGGATAAAAACCTAAATTCCTTTGAGATAAGGACATCTTAATAATTTTTAAAACATCTTAATAAAATTATTAAGGGGAGGGGGTGCATTATAAGGTTAAAACATCTTATTAAGGGGAGGGGGTGCATTATAAGGTTAAAACATCTTAATAATTTTTAAAAGGGAAAGAAAGAAAATAAATCTATTGACTAGTATGTTAGACTGTGAGCTCGAGTCACTGCCACTCTTTGAAACCATCATTAATTTCTCTCAAGACTTGGGAATCATCATCGCATCTCATCATCTCTCTCCCACTCCTCATTAGCTCTAAAGACACCATGACCATTTGTTAATCATCAGGATCTTTGATAGCCTACTATGCGAATAAAGGATAATTAATCCTAAGCTAAGGCTATAAAGCCTTAGCCTTGACTTAGGCTTGGACTACTGCCTTATTACCACTCTCCAGTTGCCACACAAAGAGAGAGAGAGAGAGAGAGAGAGAGAGAGAGAGAGAGAGAGAGAGAGAGAATATAGAAGAAGAATAGAAGAGATCAAGAAGAAGAGAAGAGAAGGAGGAGAATAGAAGACAAGACAAGAATAGGAAGATAAGAAAACAAGAATAGGGGAAGAGTAGGGAAAAAGAAAGGAGGAAGTAGATGAAGAGAAGAAGAGGATAGAGAGGAAGAGAGTGAAGACGGAGAGAGAGAGTGAGTGAGATGATAAAGAGCAAGAGGAGATCATCCTTAACTACGAACGAGAGCATCACTCCGGCTTGTGAAGGACTCATCCACCTTTCATGCCTTTCAAACCCGTGGGACAAGCCCTTCTCCTCTCTACGAAGTCTCAATCTCATAAGAAGTTACCAAATCATTTGGAGTTTCCAATCTAGACTGTCAAAGCTTGAAGCTACCATACACTGACTTCCTTCTCGTGATAGCCTTGAAGAGACGATATTCTAGAGCAAGAAGTGTGGGAGCTATAAATACAGTCGTGAACATGGTTGACATGCCATCACTCGCAATACAAAACCAGATTCCTTTGTAAGTTAACGTTCATTTTATACAAGACGAGGAACATAAATAAAGAAGTCTCAAAATTTAGTAAAGAAATTATAGCAAAAATGAAAATCCAATAGAAAAGAACGTAGAATTAAGTGGGAGTTATAAAATTAATGTTTTAAAATCCTAAAGTTAGGATAAATTGCATAACAAACACAATATTAGTGAGTTTGGGAATCTCCCAATTTCCATTTTTTGAATACTAAAAAGGTGGCACTCGAATAATATGCCAATAAGTTTCTTAGAACCATATGATGAGACCTATCATTGGAAAGCCCTTGAAAAATGATGAGACCTATCATTGGAAAGCCCTTGAAAAATGGAATCGATTGAGCTATAGAGCGCTCGATTTGGAGTAATAATGTTCAAGTTATGACAAATCAAAAGATTTGACCACATGTCGTCCCGAACTTATGGGAAATTCCCATATTCCCCAATATGGTGTTAACATTGCATTGTATTGGATATATTATTTTTACTTTCTTATAAAAAAATTTACATTAATAACAAATTTCTTGGCATTTATAAATTGTGTACATGTAAGAAAAGATTTAGAAGTTACATTTATAATATTTATTTTGGTATTTAAAAATTATATAAATATTACAACAAGTAAAAATCATATTAAGAAAATTTTTAGAGCATTCAAAAATTATAAAATTATATCAATGATATTTCATTTTATATTTAAGAATTATGTAAATATCAATAATAAATTTCTTACTATTTATAAGTCACATGAACATAAAAAATAAATTTTCTTAGTATTTATACTTCATTTAAACTGATTAAGATAATTAAAGTAGATGATAAAAAATTATTGATTATTAGGAGTAATTTTCTTCAAGGAAAATATTTCACTATTATTAATTAAGTTAAAATTATAGTGTACATAACTCATAAAAATTTATTAAATCAAACACATAGTTATTTTTATACTTAGGATATTTAGACCAATTTGCTTTGCCAACATGACAAAGTGAAATATGAGTCCTAGATTACCAGATAAGAAAAAAGGATGATATAATTCTTCTTGAGAAAAATAAAGGTTTATGTAATATTTTCGCTTGAAATATTAAGTCGACCTTAAACCCTGCACACCCCGTGCAATAAGGTACCCCAAAGTGATCTCCCACATCGTAAAATGTTGGCAGTTAAATGCTTACCCCACGCGCGCATTAATATACCCCAACCGTGTTGTGCAAATAAGGCCGAGGCTAAAACCCGCAAGCCGCACGAGAACACCCTTCACAAGGAAAAAGGGGTTAATTGATAACTTTAGTGTAAATTTTTTAAATAATAAACCCCTCCCCCTCAGCCGATGCATGGCAGGGGAGAGGAGTGTGAAAGGGAGTGAGTTAAGTGGGGTTGAGAGGAGTTGAGGAGGGCATCATGCCTCCCTCCACGTGTGTGGATCTCCCCCCCCCCCCTTTTACACACTAGAAGACCTCCCCCCTTGGAGCTTGGGAGGGAGGCATGAGGAGAGAGAAGATAGCAGTCGTGCTGCCCCAGGTCGCCGCCTCCACGCCGTGCAGTCCGCCAGACAGCCGCGCTACTGCCGCCTCCCATCCACCACTATCATTGTCATAATTTCCCCCCCCTTCGTCGTCCATCTCCTCCTCCCCAATCATTTCCCTCCACATAATTCTGTTGAGAAGCATAAGCTTCTTGGAAGCTTCTTTAGAAGCTTCTAACAAGGCTTTCATAAGCCTTGTACACACGTGCTTCCTTGGGAATTTAAACCCAAGCCTCTAAGGCCCCTGATCATGCACAGGAGAGGAAGATCGCGGACTGTGAGTCTTCAGGATGCGCGAGTAACCCAAGGGGAGTTGCTGCAACAAAAAAAATATGCTACATAAATGGCCCCAAAACAAAACACGCAAGGCGCACGCATGGGTGTCTCCAACCCAAGTTTGCACGTGGACATCGTTGCGAGTCCTCATGCCTAGGTTTTAGAAGTTTAATTCCGTATAAAAGGAATGCACTGGGCACGTTTAATTTTCATGGGAAGGTTATGAATGCAAATTACTCATTCGTCTTACGAGTTTAGTTGCATGTTGCTCTTTGTGTGCATTTCCAAAGTGACAATCCTAAACGCATATTGCATAGGTTAAAAGGATGAAGATTTGTTTAAATGCATCCTTGTCTTCCTCGCAAGAAAGATCAAGCGCATCATGCATTTAGGCAATGATTTCCTAGATATGATTCATGGAAAGTAATCATTGACGTTCATTGAATGTTGTCCAAGAATTGCATGGCATGAAAAGGAAACCATGAACTTACCTTTTGTATATGAGTATGCTTGTTTTTCTTAAGTCGGATTAAGTGCGGTAGAATGGATTAAGTCAACACTAGTCTTATGACATTCGTCATGCATGAACTTCTTTATCGAAGTTATTTTGCGAAAAAGATGCATTTCATATTAAATCATGAATTCAATGCATCGGACAAAGGATTATAGATATAATTCTTGTTGAAACTCAACGTAGGTTTTTATATGAGTTGGCCGTGAATTGTCTATCATTATAGATTAGGCAAGGAAAAAGAAATGGTCATTGCGAACCTTATAGTTGCATAGAAGTAAAAGTCTATGATTCGTATGCTTGCATGGAATGTTGCATCTTGAATTTATTTATTTGCACCTCTTAGGAAAAGTATTTGCATCTCTTCTAAGCAAAGATCACTCTTGTTGCAAGACAATTGGATCGTTTTAGGTAGATCACTTGTAATGGCATAACCCTCAAGGGATTCGTAAAAGCATAACTAGTTGGTACGACGAACACTTCAAAGTGCTAGGTAGGGTTTAGTACATTAAAAATTTTGCCTAGTATCGCACTTGGGACGCCAAGTCAAGACTTTCGAGCCCAAAGGTCCTACCCACATTCACGGAATGTTAGGGTTAATTGGACGCCCATACAATAATGATCTAGGGTTTTACCCTAGGGCAAATTGGCCAAATACTAGACTTCCATTTGGAATTAGAAACCCTAGGGCCAAACGTTATCAGCCTAGCAAGGTTAGGGTTGGGTTCGGGTTAAGAGGACTCCCAACCCTACATCTTGATCAAGCGTATTTCTTGACCAAGAAATGCCATTTGATGGGAGAAATGATCCCACAAGTCAGGTGCGACACTTGTGCAACAAGTTGCAATGTCACATGGCTTTGTATTTAAGTCACAAGATATATTTGCCACTATTTAGAACAAGGGTTGGTAGGATCTAAGTACAAGCTAATTTGCAAGAGGGTGAGTAGTCATCCTGCTACATCACCCTTCCTTGGGCCGATTTGCCAAGTTCGGGAAGATATGTATTGCTTAGCAAGAAATTGACCAATCAAGTTCGGGCAACGAGGTTGCCGAGGATTTACTGTCTTAATTTAAGGAACCTAAGGTGTTTGTTAATTTGGGTTAATAGGGTATAAACCCTAACCCAAGGATAAAAGGGTAAACAAGCAATGAAACCCTTACGATCTTGCCAAGTCGCAATCGATCCTAGATCAAATGTTGGATGCATTCAAAGAGATGGATTCACAAGCAGTTGGCCAAACAAACGACCACTGGATTGATTGTGTTTGTACAATTTAGGAGCACTGTTTGTATTGCTTTGCTCAAAGAACTAAAGATGAAAAAATAATTAATGCTTCAGGTTGAAGGCCTGAAGGGAGAGGCAACATCAGTTACCCCCAACTATCTGCCTGACCCTATCCAAGGGGGTTATTAGCCGCACTGGGTACATGGACCGAACCCACTGCGAGAGATCTCTCCGTGGATGCTACTTGGAGCAAGAGGACACTTGGGTGCCAGGGGGGCTCTAGCTGTAAATCCTTGCCTCCGAGTCCTGCATAAGAGGCCAATGTGACTCAAGTTTGGATCTTGAGCCCTGCATACTAGTCTACGGGCGGAAACTTGAATTAGTAATCCCTGAGGATTGCTGGATTGCCTTCGAGGGTATTATGGATTGCCTTCGGGCGAATTATGGATTAGCCTACAGGATGGATTATTATGATGTATTCCAAAGACTGATAAATAAGATCAATTGTTGAAAAGGAATTTGTTTGACATTTTTTTTCTATGTTAGTGCTAAGATTACGTAAAGGAACTAGTGACTAAAAGGCTAATTAAGGAAGCTGTTTTTTTGCGTGTCAAAATAAATGTGATAGGTAATTAGATAACTAAAGCAACCTTGAGGAAAGTGCGGTGGATGTGGCCATGGGTTCATCCTACGGAAGGGTGGTCCCGATTGGCCATGAACTTTTCTCAACAGGATTTACAACAAGGAAACGATGACCTAGAATCTAGGAAGTTAGAGTCCCGATTTATGATGTTTTAGGGGAACGGAATGGGACTATGCCTTACGGGCAGAGAGGTCGAACTTGCATCCCTCTCATTTTCCATTCTCCTTGAACCAAGTGCAGCATGAATCCGCTTCGACCCTGATGTTTCTGCGTAAAGTAGTTCACCTGGGGTTCGATATTAGCTACCCTTCTAGGAATTTGACCATTAGGAAAACCCTGATTCAGGTCAGTCCTAAGTGGGAACGATCGGAATGCTTCTGCTTTGTGGTAGACTCGGGAGGACCTAGATTGCAAACCCTGTGTCATTCCGTGGGAGGCGCTTTCTAGACTCTCTTCCCGATGAGCTGCTAAGATGTGTCCTGCAAAGTGAACAAGTGGACATGTTACAGTTGGTATCAGAGCGAACCAACAAGGAACTAATGTTTACAAGAAAACTTAATAAGGAGAAGTAGAGCAAATGTTGCTGTTAAGAACATTTCCCTACTTACTTATCGATGTTGACTTGCAGAGTCGTGAAGCATGGAACAAATTCTTGGTGTTCCAGGTTATGTTTATGACTGCGATGCATGCCGCGGATTATTGATGGAGGATCGATATGATGAATATCCTAGACTGCATCTACAATCCTTCGCCTCTGTACGTGGAAGGGAGATGGATGGGTGATTCAGGAATTTATTACATGGCTGCCCACCGATTTGTATACCTTCAAACCAACTTAAAGAGAATCAAGTGCTTGGAGGACTTAAAGATCATGAAGCTGTTCATCTTTTTTGAGGCTCACGCAAATGCAACCCTACATGTCGGCGGTCGAAAGGTCAGAACACATATGTGTACGAGGAAGTGACCCAAATGCCGATAGGATCAAGGTGTTGGGATGTTACGAGAAGAACGGATATCAAAGAAAAGGATACCCTAATCTTCCTGTGACCTATTGATTCCTAAAAATCCATGACCCCAATCCATACTATTACTCACTTCTGGTAGCTCAATGTAACATAATCTTATTCTCCCCAAATTAATGTATTAGCTTGCTCCACCATCCCATAAATACTTGTACTCAAAAAGGGCTATGTCCATATGAATGAAATAGACTTTTTTATCAATGATTGTCTTGACTGTGAGTATTGATAAAGAAGTTAAGTGATTAGGTCACTTGGCTGAAAGCTGAACTGGGCATGTTAATGTAATGTGAGAAATGCTTAGCAAGTTTTTAACGTAAAGAGTCTTATTGCCCAGGCACAACCTCAAGTGCAGATTCCTAGTCCGACCCCTACACCAAGTATGACCGTGATTCAGGAGAAGAAGTTTCTTCTCAAGCAAATGAAGCCATTAGAATTTGATGGAAAGGGAAGAACCGTCCAAACTGATACCGAGATCTGGATCGAATCCATGGAGAATTATTTCGAAGTGGCCGGTACTGCACCCGCCAACCAAGCAATGCTCGCCAAGCTGAAACTTACCGGCGAAGCAAGAATTTGGTGGAAGCAATGGGCAGAGACCAAGGGATCTCAGAAGGGTCAGTTACGTGGGAAAAGCTTAAAAGAGCTGTGCGCGGAAGATATCTACCACCTGCCTACCGCACACAGAAGATGAACGAGTTCTATGAGCTGAAATAGCTTGCTTTATCTCTTGATGCATACTATTCAAAATTGGTATCTCTTTTGAAGTATGTGCCACAAATGGATATGACACAACAGGTGTCAAAGTTTTGTGCCGGATTAAACCCACTTGTAAACACCCGCCTCGAATCAATGCGCCCAACAAACCTTCAGGATGCGCTCATTCGAGCTACGCCCATAATACAAGAGGTGCAAACCATGCCAAGAAGTAACAAGACTTAGTCTTACAAGAATTAGAACAAAGGAGTCTATAAGTCTTAGGCAAAGAGAGCGCAAGGCCAAAATCCGAGACAAAGGAAGAAAGCTAGGACCAACAATGTCAATAATTTTGTTCCTACCCAAGGTAATGAACGAAATCTCTGTTGCTTCCATTGCAACGAGCCTGGTCATTTCAAAAGACAATGTCCGAAGCTTGGCAGAGGACAACGTCAAGGACCATCTCAAGGAACCGTCCGTTGCCAAGGAGCCACCGAGGAAGAACCACTAGTGTTTCCGACAGAGAGTTCGGTGATGAAGAAGACCCGACCATGGAAGTAGACTTTGAGAGGGCAACAATCCATGCTACTCTTCACAAGAAAGGCCCGAATCGCCAATTCTTGGTGATTCAAACCCCATCGGATTATCAAGGTAAGGGCTTAAAAACCTTGATTGATTGTGGCAGTACACATTCCTTTATCTCACCAGTCTATGCAAGAAGATTAGGAATAGCCACAAAAGATGCACCCACCTTGCTTGTGGAATTAGCAAATGGTCGTGAGATCACTTGTACTAGGCAAACTGCTAAGGTGGAATTCCTATTGGGAGGAAAGTCGAGTTCGGTTAGATTCAGGGTTATGAACCTAGGTATCCATAAGTATTTGCTCGGAATGGATTGGCTTAAACCTAATGATGCCCACATTCACCGTGGAAAGGGCTAAGTTTCCTTTCGAAACTCTGAAGGGGAACTGGTCACAACTCAAGGAGAGACTGGGAAGCCAAAAATTCAACTGGCCAAAGCATCTCGAATAATAAAAGGAGTTAGAAAGGAGCTACTTGTCTATTTGATTAAGCTAAATAAGCTAGATCAGAATCAGGAGTCTAGTGAATAACCTTCATGGCTAAAGGAGTACGCAGACATATTTCTTAAAGAGCTGACAGAACTTCCACCTCAAAGGGAAGTTGATCATGAAATCAAGTTAGTGCCAGGAGCTGCACCAATTGCAAAGAGGCCATATAGAATGTCCATTCCGAAAGCAATTGAGTTGAAGGAGCAACTCAAGCAACTGTTAGACCAAGCAATTGAGTTGAAAGAGGCCATATAGAATTTCCATTCCGGAAGCAATTGAGTTGAAGGAGCAACTCAAGCAACTGTTAGACCAAGGCTACATCCATCCTAGCAGTTTACCATGGGGAGATCCAGTGTTGTTCCAGAAGAAGAAGGATGGAACGCTTCGGCTATGTATTGATTACAGAGGGTTGAATCAATCAACCATTAAGAAAAAATATCCTATTCCAAGAATAGATGAACTTCTTGACCGTCCTCAAGGTGTGAAGATCTTCTCCAAGATTGATCTCAGGTCTGGATATTATCAGATAAGGGTCAAGGAAGAGGATATCCCAAAGATGGCATTCAGCACAAGATATGGACACTTTGAGTTCCTAGTCATGTCATTCGGGCTGACAAATGCACTTGCTACCTTTAACAAGTTAATGTAGAATATCTTTAGGCCATATCTTGATGACGTCATACTCATCTTCTTTGACGATATCTTGGTCTATTCCAAGTAGGAAGAAGATAATGAACCCTAGCTTCGCATTGTCCTTGAGACAATGAGGGCACACAAGCTTTATGCCAAAAAGAAGAAGTGTGCATTTTTCAAACGACAGATTGAACATCTGGGATTCATTGTATCAGCGGGAAGGAATTTCAGTAGACTCGGCCAAGGTGAGAGACATTCTGAATTGGCCAACGCCAAAAACTGTCAAAGAAATACGTAGTTTTCTTGGATTGACAGGATGGTACAGGGTCTTTATTAAAAAATATGCTTTATTGCAGCACCGCTGATGGATCTACTGAAGAAGCAAACATCAATTGTATGGTCAATTGCTGAACAATCTAGCTTTGATAAACTAAAGCAAAGCTTGGTATCATCACCTATCTTGAAACTTTTGGACCTTAGTAAGGAGTTTGAAGTGAAAACTAATGCTAGCACACTTGCATTAGGATGTATGCTTATGCAAGAAGGTCATCCTATAGCATACTCTTTAAGGAAATTGAAGAGCCATGAGAGGAACTATGCTACCCACTATTTGGAGCTGTTAGCTATCATCCATGCTCTCAATCTTTGGAGACACTACTTGCTAGGTAACAAGTTTACCCTAGTAACTGATCATAAAAGTCTCAAATGGATTTTCTCCTAGAATGAGCTCAATATGAGGCAACATCGATGGATTGAAGTGTTGGAGGAATATGATTTTGAAATCAAATATCGGCCTGGAAGGAGAATGTAGTTGCCGATGCACTCAGTCGCGCAAGGCATTTCTGAATTCTCTGATTTTGCAAGATCCATCAACAGCTAGATCTCTAGCCACAAAGGTATCCATGCCTAGCAACCCAATACTTGAGCTAGCTAAAGAAGAGGCATGCCATGATCCAACCTATTAGAAGATGCTAAGGGAGATCCCCATCAAGGATCAAGACCCGAAGCTACAAGCAAAGTATCTAGAATTCTCTATCAATAGTGGGCTTGTCTACTATAGAACGAGATTATGTATACCGGCAAGCCAGTCACTCAAGTAGAAAATACTTTGGGAATCTCATGACTCTCCTTTTTCAAGACATCCTGGCTATGCCAAGACCCTCAATGCAGTCAGAAAGAGTTATCATTGGGAAAGGCTTAAAGGTGACGTTCTCAAATATGTCACTAAGTGTTTGTCTTGTCAACGCATTAAGGCCGAACATGTCAAAATGCCAGAAAAATTGCAACCACTTGACATTCCCCAAATGAAATGGGAATTCATCAGTATGGATTTTGTTGTTGGCTTGCCCCAAGTTCAGGGAGGATACAACTCCATTATGGTTGTGGTGGATATGCTCACCAAGGTTGCACATCTTATTCCCGTTAAGACAAACTATAAAGCCTCAGACATTGCAAGGTTGTTCATCAAGGAGATATTCAAACTACATGGGTTACCCAGAAGAATCATTAGTCATCGTGACTCTCTCTTCACATCACATTTCTGGAGGGCTATCTTCGAAGCCATTGGAACTCAACTCTATTTTAGTACAGCTTACCATCCCCAAACCGATGGTCAAATAGAATGAGTCAACCAAGTTATTGAGGATATGCTAAGGGCACATTGTTGACGAGAACCCAAAAAGTGGATTCAATATTTTCCCGCACACCTCATGCAATAAGGCACCCCAAAGTGATCTCTCACATCATAAAATGTTGGCAGATAAATACTTACCCCGCGCGTGCGTTAATAAACCCCAACGGTATTGTGCAAATAAGGTCGAGGCTAAAACCCGCAAGCCACACGAGAACACCCTTCACGGGGAAAAAGGGGTTAATGGATAACTTTAGTGTAAATGTTTTTAATAATAAACCCCTCCCCCTCAGCCGATGCATGGTAGGGGAGAGGAGTGTGAAAGGGAGTGAGTTAAGTGGGGTTGAGAGGAGTTGAGGAAGGCATCATGCCTCCCTCCACGTGTGTGGATCCCCCCCCCCTTACACACTATAAGACCTCCCCCCCTGGAGCTTGGGAGGGAGGCATGAGGAGAGAGAAGATAGCAGTCGTGCTGCCCCAGGTCGCCGCCTCCACGCCGTGCAGTCCACCAGACAGCCGCGCTACTGTCGCCTCCCATCCACCACCATCATCGTCATAATTCCCCCCCCCCCCTTCGTCGTCCATCTTCTCCTCCCCAATCATTTCCCTCCACATAATTCTGTTGAGAAGCAGAAGCTTCTAACAAGGCTTTCATAAGCCTTGTACACACGTGCTTCCTCGGGAATTTAAACCCAAGCCTCTAAGGCCCCTGATCATGTGCCAAAGGAGAGGAAGATCACGGACTATGAGTCCTTAGGACACATGAGTAACCCAAGGAGAGCTGTTGCGACAAAAAAAAAATGCTGCATAAATGGCCTCAAAACAAAAGACGCAAGGCGCATGCGCAGGAGTCTCCAACCCAAGTTTACATGTGGACATCGCTGCGAGTCCTCATGCCCAGGTTTTAGAGGTCTAATTCCGCATAAAAGGAATGCATAGGGCACGTTTAATTTTCATGGGAAGGTTATGAATGCAAATTACTCATTCCTCTTACAAGTTTAGTTGCATGTTGCTCTTTGCGTGCATTTCCAAAGTGACAATCCTAAACGCACATTGCATAGGTTAAAAGGATAAAGATTTGTTTAAATGCATCCTTGTCTTCCTCGCAAGAAAGATCAAGCACATAATATCAACATTAGTCTTATGACATTCGTCATGCATGAACTTCTTTATCGAAGTTGTTTTCCAAAAAATATGCATTTCATATTAAATCATAAATTCAATGCATCGGAAAAAGGGTTATAGATATAATTCTTGTTGAAACTCAACGTAGATTTTTATATGAGTTAGCCGTGAATTGTCTATCATTATAGATTAGGCAAGGAAAAAAAATGGTCATTGCGAACCTTATAGTTGCATAGAAGTAAAAGTCTATGATTCATATACTTGCATGGAATGTTGCATCTTGAATTTATTTATTTGCACCTTTTAAGAAAAGTATGTGCATCTCTTCTAAGCAAAGATCACTCTTGTAGCAAGACATTTGGATCGTTTTAGGTAGATCACTTGTAATGGCATAACCCTCAAGGGATTCGTAAAAGCATGACTAGTTGGTACGACGAACAATTCAAAAGTGCTAGGTAGGGTTTAGTACGTTGAAAATTCTACCTAGGATATGCACTTGGGACGCCAAGTCAAGACTTTCGAACCCAAAGGTCCTACCCACATTCACGGAATGTTAGGGTTAATTGGACACCCATACAATAACGATCTAGGGTTTTACCCTAGGGCAATTGGCCAAATACTAGACTTCCATTTGGAATTAGAAAACCTAGGGCCAAACGTTATCAGCCTAGCAAGGTTAGGGTTGGGTCAGGTCAAGAGGACTCCCAACCCTACATCTTGATCAAGTGTATTTCTTGACCAAGAAACGCCGTTTGATGGGAGAAATGATCCCACAAGTCAGGTGCGACACTTGTGCAACAAGTTACAACGTCGCATGGCTTTGTGTTTAAGTCACAAGATAGATGTGCCACTCTTTAGAACAAGGGTTGGTAGGATCTAAGTACAAGTTAATTTGCAAGAGGGTGAGTAGTCATCCTACTACATCACCCTTCCTTGGGCCGATTTTCCAAGTTAGGGAAGATATGTATTGCTTAGCAAGAAATTGACCAATCAAGTTGGGGCGACGAGGTTGCCCAGGATTTACTGTCTTAATTTAAGGAACCTAAGGTGTTTGTTAATTTGGGTTAATCGGGTATAAACCCTAACCCAAGGATAAAAGAGCAAACAAGCAATGAAACCCTTAGGATCTTGCCAAGTCGCAATCGATCCCGGATCGAATGCTGGATGCATTCGGAGAGATGGATTCACACCTTAGCAATTGACCAAACAAATGACCACTGGATTGATTGTGTTTGTACAATATAGGAGCACTGCTTGTATTGCTTTGCTCAAAGAACTAAAGATGGAAAAATAATTAATGCTTCAGGTTGAAGGCCTGAAGGGAGAGGCAGCATTAGTTACCCCCAACTATCTGCCTGACCCTATCCAAGGGGGTTGTTAGCTGCGCCGGGTACATGGACCGAACCCGCCGCGAGAGGTCTCTTTGTGGATGCTACTTGGAGTAGGAGGACACTTGGGTGCTGAGGGGGATCTGGCCGTAAATCCCTTGCCTTCGGGTCTTGCACAAGAAGCCGACGTGACTCAGGATTAGATCTCGAGGCCCGCATACTAGTCTACAGGTGGAAACTTGGATTAGTAATCCCTGAGGATTGCTGGATTGCCTTCAGGCGGATTGCCTTTGGGCAGATTATGGATTAGCCTATGGGCTGGATTATTATGATGTATTCCAAAGACTGATAAATAAGATCAATTGTTGAAAATGAACTTTTTTGACATTGTTTTTCTATGTTAGTGCTAAGATTACGTGAACGAACCAGTGACTAAAAGGCTAATTAAGAAAGCTGTTTTTTTGCATGTCAAAATAAATATGATAGGTAATTAGATAACTAAAGCAACCCTGAGGAAAGTGCGGTGGATGTGGCCATGGGTCTGTCCTACGGAAGGGTGGTCCCGGTTGGCTGAAAACTTTTCTCAACAGAATTGACAAGGAAACGATGACCTAGAATCTAGGAAGTTAGAGTCTCGATTTATGCTGTTTTAGGAGAACGGAATGGAACTATGCCTTATGGGCAGAGAGCTCGAGCTTGTATCCCTCTCGTTTTCCATTTTCCTTGAATCAAGTGCAGCATGAATCCGCTTCGACCTTGACGTTTTTGCGTAAAGTAGTTCGCCTGGGATTCGACGCTAGCTATAGTTCTAGGAACTTAACCATTAGGAAAACCCTAATTCAGGTCGATCCCAAGTGGGAACGATCGAAATGCTTCCGCTTCGTGGTAGACTTGGGAGGATCCAGATCACAAACCCCGTGTCATTCCGTGGGAGTGCCGGGTGGCGCTTTCTAGACTCTCTTCCCGATGGGCTGCTAAGATGTATCCTGCAAGTGAAGAGGTGGACACGTTACAGTTTAACAATTCCTGGAAAATTTACTTGCCTTGTTGACTCACGTAATCTCCAATGAAAAAATATGATTCCAATATCTTATTAGTTTCTCACAAATTAAGATAAATTCTAGATTCATAATGAGGTTAAGTAATCAATCTTGATAAGGGTTATGAGTAAAAATTACAAACAAAGACTAAAAATAACCAAGTAAAGACCCAATGAAAGAAAGTTAATCGAAGTCTAGATCTAAAAAAGGGAACTTAGAAAAGACAAATCTGAAGAAAATCTAGTAAAAATCCAAGAAGATAAGAAGAGATCCAAGTCGAAAAGAATTGCCTCTAAGTTAATATCTCGCTCAATTGCCTCTCTATTTGTTAGGAATATTCCTTGAAGAAGAATTACTTATGCTTGTAGCATTGTATACAAGTTCAGCTTGATGTACTTAGAAAGTTGAGTGAATTGAATTAGAAATCTTAACATACTAAGTCTACAATAGGATAAAAAGGAAAGCACACTAGACCTCCCCTAAGCTAGTTGTGGATCCCTTTTCCAAGGGGGATTAATTACTTCCTCAACTGACCCCCATAGCAAGAGGTCACTCTTTAGGGAGATCCTTGGGCAAGAGAAGTTGTGGGTGCCAGGGGACTTTGGCTGGAAACCCTTAGACTCTTAGGAATCGTCCAAGCCCCTACGAGATTTAGGATGGGCTTCTTGAGGCTCCAGTACTAGTAAGGGGCATAAGTCTTCGAAAATTAAAGGCCTTCATGATGTTCTTCTATATGGGCCAAATGTAAATACTCATAAAAGAAATTTCTATTAAATAAAAAAGCTATCTTTCAAAAGGGTTATTTTCATTGTTTGTGTGTTGTGATTTAAATTACATGAACAAGAGCCATGATTAAAAGGTTTGATTAAGAAAGTTGATTTTATGTGTATAACTTAAATATGTTAGGTAAGTAGATAACTAAAGCTATGCAACCAAGAGAAGCAAGAGGGCATGATTCATGATGAATCTGTCCTAAGGAAAGGTGGTCTTGGTAAGCCGAGAGCTTCTTACAATTTCAATACAATTGACTCATAGAACTAATTACAACCTTGACTTCGTATCCTTTTACAAGAATGGAGTGAGACTTTGCCTTATAGGTAGAGGGGTTGACATACTCATACTTCCCCTCGTTGTTCACCCTCCTTAAACTAAGTGCGATACGAGTTGACTTGAGTTCGAGTAATCTAGCACAAGCTGTTGCTCGAAGAACGACACTATTTAACCCCAAATAGAGAACCTTAGCTTCCTTAGGAATCAAAATTCAAGTCGATTCTCATGGGAATGGCCAAGACTTTCCATTGCGAAGGAGACTCGAGAGAGTCTAGGTAGTAATCTTTGCGTTTATTCGAAAGAGCAACTGAGTAGCATTGCCTAGAAAAATCATCTTGATGGACCACTAAATCATGCCACTAAGGATGACTCGATCAATCACATCATAGAGAGTTCATGAAGTGGAGAAATAGAAGAAGAAATTGCACATAATTATTATCTAAAGGCAAGATTTAAATCCTTGTATTATCACTAATTCAAGTTTCAAACCACAAACTTGAAGCATGAATCCAATATTTAATATCCAATCCCCAATATTACCAATATCCAATATTTCTATGTTCTGTCTTGATCATAAGCATGGCTTGTATAGGTTTGTATTATAGACACCTACTTCAGAAGCCAAGCTTGTGAACATCCATTTTGGATTACTCATAATAGAACATCCTATAAGCTGATTTAGCTTACCAAGTATTGCTATTACTAGTATCCAGCAATAGCATAGTGCTATTGGAATTGCCTCTCAGCTTCTTTTTAGCCATTTGTAATTTCTATAGCCTTGTTGTTTCGTTGATCCCAAGCTTGACACTCGACCGGTTTGGACCTACAGCTCGGAGGCAAACGTGATGTTCATCCTTGTACATTGCTTCAATTCTATGTTAGGCAGCTGAGAAAGGGAGACTGTATGCACGATAGCATGAAAGGTCTGGTAACATTAGTTTTGCCAAAGAGAGGCAAGCTCATGCTAGCAGTGTGGAGACTGGTTGTTAGGTGGAGGCCGTGTAAGCAAAGACCAAACGAATTATTAATGTACCTGGCTTGTCGATGTTGCAATGTGCGAAAGGTTTGAATGCTAAATGTTGTCTTCTCTCTCTCTCAGAACCGCTCATAATATAGAGGCCGTATGTGATGCGGGCCTCGATATCTACACCCCCTCCAGCTCTGCACACACACTGTAGATATGAGTAGAATGGATTCATGAATTCATAACCAAAAAAACTATAGTATAACTCACTGGCTTAAGGCACGTACAAAGCAACAGTATTTCTTCCTTCTCTATCTTCCACGACTAAATGTCTTCTTCTTCTCCTCTCAGAACCACGAAAAGAATGCGACGTCTTCTTCTTCCTCTCTCTCTCTCTCTTTCTTTCTCTCTTACACCCCTATTTTGGCGCCAAAACTAAACGGTCACAAACCCTAATGATTCTTGGATAAAAGGTAATTATAAATATCACATCAATATGTTAATTTAGGGCTCTTTTATATATTACATGGATGCATAAGATCTTTGTTGAGTTCAAAGCCAAACAAACCTTTGGATAACATGTCCAAATTAATCCTTTCTAACTTTTCCAAGAATCCATAGAGCTTCAAGCTAGGCATCATCGCAAAGGGAACAATCTATAGGATCAATTGGCAATCGGTCCTATGAACCTACGTGCAGCAACTAAGTGGACAAACATTTGACCTACTACATTAATTGCTACCATCGTAAGGATTTAAACCATTTCTTAAAGTCTAAGGTTTCTCACACAATAAATTTAGTGACTTATATTGTTTGTGCATTATATCGAGTTTTGAGTTTTTCTTTTTTGTGTATTTTGGAGCTATTATTTTGTGAGGTTTAGTGTTTACATTTTTCCATCATGGCACTTGCCTATCAAAATTTAACATATATGTTTGGTGGCACTAACTATTCTCATTAAAAGAAAAAAACAAGCTCATGGATTGTGTGCAAGAAAGTAGCATGAAATTATAGAATAATTGGTTCATGCGGAGAACTTAAGTTAGAGCACCACAAAAATATGACAAAGAGCTAAGAAGAAGAATCTTTGAAGTCACCTGAAGAGTGTGATTGATGAGGGACTTCAAGGGTTCTACTACCCATTATTCAATCTTTGAAATATATTACAAGGTTTGGGATGTGCTACAATAGCTTTATGAGTGGAGTTCTTCTTCTTATCCCATTACTCTTCAAACTCAACTCAAATCTTATGTGATATGTATCTTTCTTGACTCGCAGTAAGCCTATAAGTAACTCATAAGAATTTGTATCATAGCTTTAAGGGACTTAAAACGATATGTCTTTTCAGCAAAGTTTTCACTAAATTGGGATGGGGTATGCTATACTTTTGAGGGGCTTTCTAGATCTCATAGATCATCATCATCCTATAAGTTTTCCTCTTCTACACCATCAAGCAAGTAAGGTGATATAGGCTTTTTAAAAAAGCAACATTTGGCTAGGGGCGTTCTACATCTCTTAGAGAATCATCATCCTCCAGGTTATCCTCTTTTATGACATGAAGCAAGCAAGCATATACATCTTATATACATGCAAGGAGGTCAAACAATGAGAGAGAGAGAGAGAGAGAGAGAGAGAGAGAGAGAGAGAGAGAGAGAGAGAGAGAGAGAGAGAGAGAGAGAGAGAGAGAGAGAGAGAGAGAGAGAGAGAGAATCTTGCAAGATTGGTTTGATTAACATCTTGGACATTTGTGACCTACCATTATCTATTGTAGAGAGTTGTTTTCTTATCCCATGATTCATACTTAATGTCAAGTATTCTTTGTGTTGTTTTCGAGGCATATCTTATCTATATGTGAGACTTGAGCATGTGGATAAGTTGTTTTCTTATCCCACTCTTCACACTTGACGACTCTTCTTTGTGTTGTCTTCGAGACACATCTTTTGGATATGCTAGACTTGAGCATTCATGATTCTAGCATTTTATTGGTTTCTTTGTCCCATTGTAATCATTTCTTACTATAGAATTTATTGAGTATCAAGAGGGATGGTTAGAAATATGTATGTTGCTCTATAAAGTGTATTGTGGTTTTGACTCTCATGAGGATCCTTATTTATATTGTTTATGTAGCTTTGCACTGTTCATGGTTGCCACCCTATTAAGTGTATTGTGGTTTCTCTCATGAGGATCCTTATTTATATTGTCTATGTAGCTTTACATTGTCTTGTTACCAACTAAGTGTATGATCTTCTTTTATATTGTTAGCACACACTCTCTTTCCTCAAGAGAAGAGCTTGCTAACAAGTTGTTAACAAATGTAAATGGTGGAGTAACTCTCACTAAATCAATTGACCATGAAAAAATCCATTTCTAATAAATTCGTATATTGACTCGTTGTGGAACCTCCTCCTAAGAGGGTATTTGCACCCATGAAAAATATGAAAAACAATATCCATACCTTGAAATACTCAAGATTGACTAGGTATCTTTGTAAGGATTGATCCATCACCCTGGATTGTCTTTTGATTGAATTCTTTAGGCTTTGAAGAGAGGATATATTTTTTATTAAGGAAAATCCTAAATTGGCCTATCAATTCTAAAAAAGAAATCAACTTTTGTAAAACTTGTGGGATTAGAAGGACTTAACTAGGTACCTTTGTCACTAATTATTTTTTTATACTCATTGACATAAAAGAAAGTGTAGTAAAATACATATGCCTTGAGAAGCCAAACCATTTGCCTTAAGGATTTGATCTCTATCACATTTTCCATTACAATACATTGGTTTTTTTAACCTCAATTAGGTTGGATCATATGTGAGATTTGTCCTTAAACACTAGTTGAGCATGAATAAAGCCCTTTCCAATAAATGTATATTTGACCCATTGTGAAATCTACTCCTTAGGGGGTATTTACCCATGAAAAAACATAAAAAACAATAGCCATAGCTTGAAATACTCAAGAATGGCTAGGTGATTTTGAGGATTGATTCATCAATTGAATTGTCTATTTGATTTAACTAGGTATCTTTGTAGCTAATTATTTTCAGGTACTCCTTGATGTCAAAGAAAGTGGAGTAAAACATATCTTCCTTGAGAGCCCAATCCATTTGACTTAGGGCTTTGATCTCCAAAGATACTTTGTCCATTACAATCCTTAGTATTTTTAACCTCAATTAGGCTTGATTATGTTAAATGATGTGGATCTAGGACATGACACAAGCTTTGGTGGATCAAAGATGAAGACCAAGTTCATAATGACATGGACAAGTAGAGATAAACTATTACACAAGTGAATTAGGTTCCAAGATAGATTAGCTTGGACTCATAAACACAATCTTGTGTAGAATTGACAATGACAGACACTTAACTGAAAGTACAAAGCATCATGATATTGTGTTCATTTCATAGTCAAGTACAATGCTTTATAGGCTTTGAGTTGTTCCACTCTCCTCACTGTGCATATGGGATTCACGACAGCTCCTCTTGGAGCATACATCATTTGTCTATTTCTCAACACCCCCCCTCAAATGATGAGTCCCTACACTTGCTGGCTTTTGCCCCCCCTTCATGATAACATGGCCCGGAAGACTAGCTCATAGGCAGCCTAGTCAAGTTAAAGCTTGAGACTTTACATCTTGGCAAGGGTTGTACAAATCAAATTCACTAAGGAAAAGAAAGATCCACTGTGGGAAAAACATATGAAAGATACAATGAAAGTTCTTCAAAACAATCTATCAGAGTTTGTTGATGGTAGTGGAAGCATATTCTTCTTCTTCTCTTTCTTCCATGTATTGGTTCTGGTGATGATCACTTTGCAATTGTTGGGCTCTTTTCTTGTGGAAACATTCACTGGCTACATGGCTAGTCTTACCACAATAGTGACATGTAATCCGATCCTTGTTATTGTTGTTGATGAATCCTCGACCTCTTCCTTTAGGTCCAGCAGCTCCTTTGGTGTACAAAAGATTTTCCCTAGATGATGAGACATTGTCTTTTGCATTCTTGGTTTTTACTTTGCCTTCTTCATCGAGTAGTGAGTGCTCAATATCTTTAAGTGTGAGGCTAACCTTATTGAGGCTGTGTGGATCAATGGGGCTGAAGCCTCTAGTCTATGATCTATTACAAGAGGTCAAAGGGTAGAGAAGTTGACAAGGACAATGTACCACATGTTGATGGAAACCCTAAACAAGACGATAAAGGGACGCAAGTCCTTAATGGAAGGGAAGTAGAACCCAGGAGGAAAAAGCTTGGCGGTGAGAGCTATGGCGGATGGAGAGCAAGAGCAAGAAAGAGAGACTCAAAAGTGGGAACTCCAACAACCACAATGTGTGGTCAGGCCTTCCTTTTATTCAAACTATCACTAAAAGAATAAAGAATAAGTGACTGTGACTGGCGCACACCACCTGCAGTATGTAGTGGCGGGTACTGTCAGTGTAGTAAAGCGTAGTAATACACGAGCGGCTGGGCGGAGGCGCCTTTATCCCCAACAACCTCCCACTTAAAGTCGAATCTGTCCCAGTGAGAGAGAAAAGAAAAGAAAAGATAGTACAACATGTACACATGTACAATAGGATGAGAAAAAGGACGTTATCTCGTCCAACTCCCATCAATCTCCTGAGGAAGGCAAAGTGCTCTGTAGTGAGGCTCTTTGTGAGCAAGTTTGCAAGATTCTGGGTAGTTGGAATCTTGACAAGGTCAACAGACCTGTCCTCAAAAACCTCATGAATGAAGTGATACCTCACCTCAATATGTTTCGTCTTCGCATGGAAGATCGGATTCTTGGCCAATTGAATGGCACTCATAGAATCCGAATGCAGTGTAGGCATAGCATCTGTCATACCAAGGTCTATAATCAAAGGGCCTAACCAAATAGCCTCCTTGCAAGTCTCTGTGGCTGCAATATACTTGGCCTTTGTAGTAGAAAGAGCCGTACACTTCTGCTCCCTGGACAACCAAGAGATAGCCTCTCTAGGACTTCCTACTATCTACATGTCCTGCATAATCAGAGTCACTATACCCCACGACTCTTGTATCCTGATTGCCATAGCAAATACACATATCTGTTGTGCCCTTTAGGTACCTCATAATACCCTTTACAGCATCCCAATGTTTCTTGGCAGGACCAGAGATGGTACGATAGGTATGAAAGCAATCTCTACAGGGTGTCACATGAAATGATACACCCGAATCCAAAAGCTAGCACTATGCATACATAGAATGTGTCTCAGAAGCCTATAAGGCATCGCATGAAGAAGCTGCAAGTATGCTATCCTCATTTGAATCAGTGGCCTACATGACATTAACCTCTTCTATCTTCACATTGGACTTTGTAGGTACAATATTGCCCTTAGAAGACTTTTCTTGCACTTTCTCTTTTCCCTTTTCCTTGCCCTTATCATCGCACATCTAATGGCATTGCGGCCTAATATGTCCTGCTTTTCCAAAATAATGACAGGTAAGATCAGAGTTCCATCCACGGGACTTATTGCGGCCACGTGACTTCGACCTGGACTTCTAACAGCCCTTGCCCTTATGATCATTATCATGCCTGCCATGTCTGCCACCTCTAACGGTCAATGCATGTGAAGAGCAGGAAGCATCATTGTTTCTCGTGTTGATTTCCTCAGTCAATAAAGAACTCTCAATATCTTTGATTTTCAGCCCATCAAGTTTGTTCGTACATATGGCAGTACAGAAGACATCCCATGATTCAGGCAAGGTGCTAAGTAGAAAAAATGGGTGCAAGTTGTCTTTGAACTCAATACCTTGTGACAACAGATTCTTCATGATAGCATGAAACTAGCTGAAATGAGATGATAGGGATGCCCCCTCCTTCATGCAAAGATCCATTAACTGCTTCAACCAATACATCTGTGACGCAGGACTCTGCTGTGCATAAAGCTCCTGTCACAACTCTATAGAAACAAAATTTGTATCCTTTTTCATTAATTTATCTATATAATTATTTATTAAATTTATTTCCTTTGCACTAATTAGATATAAAGAAAAGTGCATTGAAGCTGGCCACTGATGAGTGGTCACAGGTTATGGTGGACCCACACGGTGGGTTAGAGAAAAGATAGTTCACACTTCCACCTATATGACCCGATTGGGCGCCTGTGACTAGAACTCACGCATATCAGGGTTAGACTCGCACACAGAAAGGATTGATGCCTTGAAGTGTGGGCTAGATCCACCAGAACAGACAGTTACAATCAACAAGATGGCATGATCATGAAATGCTTGTATAATGTGCATGTGTGGGCTGAAAGCTTGAAATGCACATTTCTTTGCATAGGAAAGTCACATGAAGATTCGGATACCATTTTTGCGATGTACATGGAAAAAGCTTTCATATGATACCCATATTGGGGGGGTCCCTAAATTCTAGGAGATCCCTAAATTTTAGGAGGTCCCTAAATTTTAGGAGCCTCGAATTAGCCTAAAAATGCTAGTCCTAAAAAATAGGGATGTCATTCTAAAAATAGTAAGTTCTGTACTCTGACTGTGCTTACTAAATTTGGTTGTTTCTATTCTTGACAGTATTCAACCCAAAAAGGAAGGCCATAACGAAGAGACAAGTGTCAAGACACTTGTCACACAAGTTTCCAAGTGTCCCACCACTTGTCACATCTCATGACATGTGGCTGGACACTTGTCTTGTGCTACTCCACTTTCCCCTTTTGTACTAGCTCTCCCCTCTCCTATAAATAAGAGCTCGTTTTTCTTCATTGAGCATCATTTTTCTTTGCTGTAAACTCATGTACAGCACCCACAGATAGCCAGAAACTGGCCCCATCCATCCCCATCATCATCCCCCACTTCTCCATTATCAAATTCCTCCATATTCCCTCTTCTATCACTGCTGTTTTACAAGACAGCAAGCTTGTAAATTCATTACAGCACCTCCTTCTTGAGCTCTTTCTTCCATTTTAGCTACAAGAAGCAAGCTCTATCCCTGTACTGCTGATCAACGATGGAGAAAGGCTGAATTCCCCTTTTTCTTCTCTCATACTGTAAAGAAATCAGTTCTTATCATTGCATAATAGATAATGCATGTGTGTTTGTACATCTTTGCATGATCTTGTGAGAGTGAGAATTACTTCTTCTCACTCTCAGGTTGATTGTAACTGAGCTCTTCCCTAAGGGACTTGGGTTGAGCAGAAATACATTCCTTCGGGGGGGGTTGCCCATCTTCAACCCTCAATCTTGTCTCCATTACTTTTACATTTTTATGGCTGTAATTTTGTGAGTAATTTTCATTTTCAGCTTTAAGTGTTCATTCTCTTTTCTATTAAATCTCGAAAACAAAAAAATATCATAATTGTTAAGCATACTACGTTGTTCGGGGCGTTTACAGTGGTATCAGAGCTTTGGCTCGGTCCTCACCCCCAACACTGGTAGTGCTTACAACTATAAGTTTGTTTGTTTTCAGCCCTTGCATTGAGTGCTTGAGCATATTTTTGTTTTCTTTAGTCTCAATGGATCAATCGAGTGCTATCCTTCAAGCCATTCAAAGTCTTAGAGAGGAGAATCAGCAAATTCGTGAGCAACTTCTCAAACTAGAAAAAGTTGAGAATCCCAAAGAATTCAAGGAAAGAAGCCCATCTACTTCAAGAAGACAAAGCCATACCAATGAAAGAAGCCGATCAAGAAGTCCAACTACTTCTAAGAGGCAGTCCCATTCTACTTCAAGACAAAGAAAGAGATCGCGTCGAAGCTCATCCTCTTCTTCAAAGTCATCTGGCGCCTATTCTGATGGATCCTCTTCTAGTAATGAAGAGTCACACCCTTCTCGTGGAAGACCTCATCATCGTCAAAGGCATCGACATTCTTCACCCTCGTCTCCATCTTCATCCCCATCAAGCACTTCATCATCTTCACCCTCAAGATCTGAGCATGGACGAAGGCATAAGAAGAAGAAGAAGACTAAGTCACTATCTCAACTTGAAAAGAAGATCAAGTTCAGTATGTATGATGGTTCCCGAAATCCTGATCTTCTTCTGAAGTTTATTCGTCAATTTCAAATTTTGTATGGTCGTGACAAGTATAAAGAAAAAGAAAAGATTAAGTTTGCAGCTTTACATTTAACCGACTTAGCCCATACTTGGTGGACGGGGTTGGAATATGATCATGCTACCCCAAAATCATGGCGGTCCTTTGTTCGCCTGATACAAAGCCAATTTCTTCCTGTTCATTTCAAAAGAGATGTAAAAATGGAATGGGATCGGCTTTGGCAAAGGAAAAATGAGTCACTTGGTGACTATACCAAGAGATTTTGGGAGCTACTTTTGAAGGTCCAACATTTCAAGAAGATCAGCAGTTCGGAAAAGCTTAGGAAGTTTCAAGGAGGTTTGCATTTTAAACTTCGTACTGCTCTTAATCATTATCATTGTTCTAGTCTCAGGGAACTCATTGACCATGCTGAGACATGGGAAATGGAGCATAATGGCAACAAATCATTCCAAAAGAATGATAAGAAGAGAGTAGCTGATGATGAGGAATATTCAGCCCCAAATGAAGGACAAAAACAGTGGCAAAAGCAGCCACCATCAAATCAAAAGAAGATGAAGCCCTATGCACCTCCTAATGCTCCTCAATTTCGCTCCAATCTATACCCACAAGCAAAGCAATTTTCCGAAGAAGAAAAGCAACGCTTCATGAAAGAAGGGAAGTGCTTTAAATGTGGACAAACAGGCCACATAGTGAAGCAATGTCCAAACAAGGGACAAAGCAAGGTTTCTGACAACAAGCCTAAGTCGCTAGTGAAAATCAATGCTATCAGTGATGTAGTTGCAAACACAACTCACACTCCAGAGACGCGCAAATTATTAAAAGCTTGGGGACAGTTGCAAGGTAAGCAAGCACTATTCTTAATAGATCTTGGGGCGAATGAAAATATTATTTCCTTGCAATTAGCTAAAGAGCTTGGATTAAAGAATGAAGAGATGGACACTCCGGCAGAAGTTCGCCAAGCTTTAAATGCTGATGAAGGTGACACAGTGAAGACTGTGATACCCTACATTGGCAAGCTCAAGTTTCAAATTCAAGGCTACAGTGACGAAGATACCTTCTGTATCGGAGACCTTGATGGTTGCGATGTGATTCTTGGCATGCCCTGGAATCATAGAGTAGATTCAACCATCTTCTCTCAGAAAAAGAAGGTAGAACTCACCAAAAAAGGCAAGAAGTACAAGATCCAAGCTGGAGTTTCTGGAGACACCATACCTATGATAAGCCATATGCAAGTCTCTAGAGCAATTAAGGATTGTGTTCAATGTTGTCTACTTTATGTCACTGATGTAAAAGATAATACGAATGCTAAAAACCAAGAGCAACTTCAGCTCTTGGAAAAGTATAAAGATTGTTTTTCGGAAGATCTTCCTTATCAGCTTCCCCTAGAAAGGCCAGAAGACCATCATATTGATATTATCCCGGGTAGTTCTCCTCCTAATATAGCACCATACCGTGTGAGCCGCCCTCAACAAGAAGAAATCAGAAAGCAAGTCGAAGACCTACTCAATCGTGGGCTAATTAGGCCAAGTAGCTCACCATTTTGTTCACTGGTTCTTCTTGTTCAAAAGAAAGATGGCACATTCAGGATGTGCATTGATTATCGAGCCCTCAACAAAATCACCGTGAAGAATCGGTTTCCTATTCCTAGAATTGACGACATTTTGGATCGTCTAAGAGGCTCAAAGGTTTTCAGCCGCATTGATCTAAAGAGTGGTTATCATCAAATTAGGGTAATACCACAAGATGTACACAAAACTGCTTTCCGCACTTCATACGGTCTTTATGAATTCTTGGTGGTTCCTTTCGGATTAACCAATGCACCAGCCACCTTTAATCGAATGATGGAGCGCATCTTTAGAGAGCATCGACAATATGTCGGTACTTTCTTTGATGATATTCTTGTCTTTAGCAAGAATGAAGAGGAGCATCATCAACACTTGGAAATTGTTCTACAATTACTACAACAAAATCAACTCTTGGTAAATGGTAAAAAGAGTGAATTTTTCATGCATAAAATAAATTATCTTGGGCATGTCATCTCTTTTGAAGGGATTCAGATGGATCCTGAAAAGATCAGGATAATCCAAGAATGGCCTCATCTTCGTGATGTACATGAGGTGCGATCGTTTCTTGGCTTATGTTCTTATTACCGCCGTTTCATCAAGCATTTTGCACATATGGCTTGTCCACTTCATGACCTTACAAAGAAGAAGATCTCTTTCCAATGGAAGGAAAAAGAGAAGGCAGCCTTCACAAGGCTGAAAACAGCTCTTACTTCTGGACCTGTTCTTATCATTCCAGATCTGGTAAAACCATTTGTGGTGGAAGCAGATGCTTGCGGTGATTGTATTGGTGCAGTGCTAAATCAAGAAGGCCATGCCGTAGCCTTTGAAAGCCGCCGTCTAAATGATGTGGAGAAAAGGTATGACATTTATGAAAAGGAGCTCTTAGCAGTGGTTCATGCTTTAAAGATATGGAAACATTATCTTTTAGGCAATGAATTCCTTATTAAAACCGATCATCAAAGCTTGAAGTATTTCAAGACTCAAAAGCATTTGCAGGAGAAACATGCAAGATGGGAAAATTTCTTGTCTATGTTTCATTTTCAAATTATGTACACTCCAGGGAAACAAAATGTAGTTGCTGATGCACTTTCTAGAGTGCCTCGCATTGCAACTATTACAGTGGCTCATCATGAAGATTTTCAAACGATGAAGAATACTTATGATGAAGATACTGATTTTGCAGCAGTTTGGTCAAATTTACAGCAAGGAGGTTCTCATCCAGATTATTCCATCAAAGACGGTTACCTTCTCATGAACAATCGCCTTTGTGTCACTCTTCCTGTTCGACAAAAGGTGCTTAAAGAAAGTCATGAACCCCCTTATGCAGGGCATAGAGGGAGGGCAGCCACTCTAAGTGCAATTGAGCGCTACTTTTATTGGCCAACATTACGAAAAGATACATATAACTTCATTGAGGCTTGTCTGGTATGCCAAAAATCCAAATATGATAGGCAGAAGATTCCAGGATTGTTGCAACCTCTTCCAGTGCCCAAAGATCCATGGGAATCTATCACAATGGATTTCATCTCAGGTATTCCAAGAACACCTCAAGGTCATGATATGATTTGGGTCATAATTGATAGATTCAGCAAACAATCACATTTTATTCCATGTCATAAAACATTGAAATCCGCACAAGTTGCAAGACTTTTCATTCAACATATCTTCAGATTACATGGTATGCCTTCTGAGATCATTTCAGATAGAGACTCCAAATTCACAAGTAACTTTTGGCGTGCTTTATTTGAGAATTTGGGAACCACTTTAAAGTTCTCCTTAGCTGACGGCCAAACAGAGGTGATGAATCTCACTCTTTTGGATATGTTGAAAGCTTATGTTAGTGAACATAAGTCACAATGGGAGAAATATCTTCCATTATTGGAGTTTGCTTACAACAATACAGTGCACTCATCCACAGGGAAAGCTCCAAATGAAATAGTACAGGGTAAAGTGATTCCTCCTCCAATTATTCGCACTAAAGATAAGATTTTTGCTGCTGATGAGTTTGCTTCAGATTTAAAAACAACAATGGATCAAGTTCGAGCCACTATCAAAGTTGCGCAAGAGCGACAAAAGAAGCAAGCAGATAAACGAAGAAGACCTTTGTCTTTTGAAAAATGTCAATATGTCTTGCTAAAGTTTGATAAAAGCAGGCTCAAACAAGGTTCTGGTCAAAATTCATCTTTTCCAAAGCTCTCCAGTAGATACTTTGGACCCTTCAAAGTGATTGAGAAAATAAATGAAGTTTCTTATCGACTTGAGCTTCCTACTCATTGGAAAATACACAATGCTTTTCATGTAAGTTTGCTAAAACCTTACATAGGACCAGAACCAAAGGAACCCATTACTGAAGATCCCCCAGAAGTTGAAGAAACAGAGCAACTCTTGGAACCTGAAAAGATTTTGTTTCTCAAGGATCGAACCACGAGAAGTGGCCTTGTGACACGAAAATTCTTGCTAAAATTCAAGAATCTACCCACAACAGATGCACAGTGGGTAGATGAAAAATTCATGAAGGATTACCCAAATATTCTACAACAATATCAAGAAGATTTTCAGTTGAGGACAGCTGAATAAAAGCTAGAGGGCTGTCACAACTCTATAGAAAAAGAATTTGTATCCTTTTTCATTAATTTATCTATATAATGATTTATTAAATTTATTTCCTTTGCACTAATTAGATATAAAGAAAAGTGCATTGAAGCTGGCCACTGATGAGTGGTCACAGGTTATGGTGGACCCACACGGTGGGTTAGAGAAAAGATAGTTCACACTTCCACCTATATGACCCGATTGGGCGCCTGTGACTAGAACTCACGCATATCAGGGTTAGACTCGCACACAGAAAGGATTGATGCCTTGAAGTGTGGGCTAGATCCACCAGAACAGACAGTTACAATCAACAAGATGGCATGATCATGAAATGCTTGTATAATGTGCATGTGTGGGCTGAAAGCTTGAAATGCACATTTCTTTGCATAGGAAAGTCACATGAAGATTCGGATACCATTTTTGCGATGTACACGGAAAAAGCTTTCATATGATACCCATATTGGGGGGGGTCCCTAAATTCTAGGAGATCCCTAAATTTTAGGAGGTCCCTAAATTTTAGGAGCCTCGAATTAGCCTAAAAATGCTAGTCCTAAAAAATAGGGATGTCATTCTAAAAATAGTAAGTTCTGTACTCTGACTGTGCTTACTAAATTTGGTTGTTTCTATTCTTGACAGTATTCAACCCAAAAAGGAAGGCCATAAAGAAGAGACAAGTGTCAAGACACTTGTCACACAAGTTTCCAAGTGTCCCACCACTTGTCACATCTCATGACATGTGGCTGGACACTTGTCTTGTGCTACTCCACTTTCCCCTTTTGTACTAGCTCTCCCCTCTCCTATAAATAAGAGCTCGTTTTTCTTCATTGAGCATCATTTTCCTTTGCTGTAAACTCATGTACAGCACCCACAGATAGCCAGAAATTGGCCCCATCCATCCCCATCATCATCCCCCACTTCTCCATTATCAAATTCCTCCATATTCCCTCTTCTATCACTGCTGTTTTACAAGACAGCAAGCTTGTAAATTCATTACAGCACCTCCTTCTTGAGCTCTTTCTTCCATTTTAGCTACAAGAAGCAAGCTCTATCCCTGTACTGCTGATCAACGATGGAGAAAGGCTGAATTCCCCTTTTTCTTCTCTCATACTGTAAAGAAATCAGTTCTTATCATTGCATAATAGATAATGCATGTGTGTTTGTACATCTTTGCATGATCTGGTGAGAGTGAGAATTACTTCTTCTCACTCTCAGGTTGATTGTAACTGAGCTCTTCCCTAAGGGACTTGGGTTGAGCAGAAATACATTCCTTCGGGGGGGGGGGGTTGCCCATCTTCAACCCTCAATCTTGTCTCCATTACTTTTACATTTTTATGGCTGTAATTTTGTGAGTAATTTTCATTTTCAGCTTTAAGTGTTCATTCTCTTTTCTATTAAATCTCGAAAACAAGAAAATATCATAATTGTTAAGCATACTATGTTGTTCGGGGCGTTTACAGCTCCTGCATCTTCTCCCATAAGTCCCATGCACTCTGATTCTCATCTTCAACAACATTATTGAGGTTTTCAGCCTATTTGGGGGTGCAAACAGACTCCGATTCGCGATCCGATTGGACAGTTGGCTCCCTGGCATTGAAATCTACAAAGCTGGGATCCGTCACGATCTTCTTGACTTCCAGATCCAGTAGCCACTTCACAACCCCGAAATGGGGGATCAAATGATCTCGGAATGGAGATCCGAGACTTGCGTTGGATTCCTGACGTTGTTTTGAATCTAGGAAAACTCCAGCTCGACCATCCGCCACCAATTGATTTTCCATGAAGATTAGCATAACGCTTTAGGGACTTGCCACTTAAAATCATCCTGATTGCCACTGCCACCTTCGACGAAGTCTATTTTTTCCCTCATATTCGTAATTTTTGGCTATTTTTAAGCACTTCTCAACATCGATGCTTAAAATTGTCCTGATTGCCACCGTCGCCTTCGATGAAGTCTATTTTTTCCCTGATATTCATAAATTTTGGCTATTTTTAAGCACTTCTTGGCATAAAAAATCATTTGTCATTGGCGACCATGGGATAGGGCGATGCAGCCCATCGAATCCCACGAAGAGATCTGCACATAAACAAAAAAAAGGAGCATCAAGATGATACAAAAAATACACAACACAATACATCACAACTCATACCCTACCCCCTGACAAAACCAAGGCATGAAATCCACCAGGAGTAGGCCTAGCATAATCTGATAGAAGGTCTGAAGCTAGTCACTAACCAACTGCTCCAACACAACCAAGCTAAAAAGAACTATCAAAGAGGTCATCCTAAGTGGTGGTCTGAACTACCTACCTAACTAAGGACAACTCAACCAGGAGCTCCTACTAGGCGAGAACTCCTATAGCCCGACAAAAAAATATTTCCTTTTAGCACATCTCTTTTAACCTCTCATTTTCCATACTCGAGCGTGTAAAAAGGAGGGAGCTGAGCGTACTGACCCAAGGAGAATAGGGCATCGGCCTCAGGTCCTGTGTCAGTACCCAAGAACCTACCAAGCCCTCGCAAGGTGACACTTAATCCGTTTCTAATGCTCACTTTTATTTTCACTCCAACCTTCTTATATTCTTCATTTTTCAGCTAGATGCCACCCCTAGGAAGAAGGCATCAACCCTGAATCTTGTCTCATCCCCAAGAACCTACCAGACCTTCGCAAGGTGATAAACAATAGCTCAAGGATTTTTCTTTCTTTCCTTTTCTATTTTTATAGGGGTTAGAACCCCTTTTTACACACCTCTGTATATTCATATATTGTCTTTCAGATCTTTAGGGTTTTGTCTCTTTCCATCATTATTTTAGTAGGCATCTCTAATTGCCTCACAACTAATAGGAACTCCTAGATATGCCGCCTAGCAAGTCCGCAGAACAGGGTCACTACAACTCCCATCTAAAATAGGTCTTTATGTCTGACAATGCCTTGCAGGAGGCAATGACTACTCAAACCTCCCCCGGATATACAGAACCTAAACGTGGGACTTCATGCCTCAAGTGCTAGTCCCCAACAAACAAAAGAAAGTAACCCTCACCCACACATATATAATTAATTGCTTAAGGGAAAAGACTCGGAAAGGGGACGAAACCACTTGGAATGGCCACAAGAAGCTCCTTCGTAGCAAAGGCTCCCTCAAGCGACTTCGTCAACTTGTATGGCGCAATCACTAAAACAACAAAGCATTAAACATACCTGCACCAAACAGTGATAGGGCCCTCTTAGCCTAAAGAAATAGCACTTTTCACTGCAAACTAACGTGCCCTCTTGGCCTAAAGAGATAGATTATTAAAACCTGAAAACAACTAGCCCTCTTGGCCTAAAGAAATGAGACATTAACTACTTAAAACCACTGGCCCTCTTGTCTTAACAGAATCAAACAAAATAACTCATAGAAATCCCTCCTTGGAAAAAGGCAAATATATGCAAATAGACTCCATTCCAAGGAATGAGACATTAAATACTTAAAACCATTGGCCCTCTTGGCCTAACGAAATTAAAAAAAATAGCTCATAGAGATCCCTCCTTGGAAAAAGGCAAATATATGCAAATACACTCCATTCCAAGGAAAAAAAATAGGGCTCTCATCCCTAAACTAGATGCATCAAATTATGGCCCATACCTCCTGCATATACAGAAAGAGAGGCGTACGCATAACATGTCTTCTGATCAACCTATGGGTCCAAGATAATAACGGTAGATGGGTCTCGGCTACTCTTTGCTTACCCATATCAACCATCACCTGCCATATAACACGTGGTCTGATAACATTCCCCACAACAAGCAACCAGGTCATGCCTCATTATCAATAGCAACATCCGGACTAGGACCACAATTGAAAAAGAGATCCTCTTCATAAGAAAAATTAGCTAAGGAATCCGCAAACTGATTCCAAAAATGTGGAATTAGCTGAAGAGATATGTTCTCAAATTCATCAAGTAGGGTTATAGCAGTTCGATGATACATATGAAGGAGAGGATTTCGGACTGTATGTGTCCCATTGAGTTGATTTAAGATCAGCTGGGAATCCCCTTTTATTAACAACTGCCTAATGCCACCTTTTTAAGCAATATTCAATCCCATAAGTAGATCTTTATACTCTATTAAATCCTACCCTGAGGTAAGCAGCTAATTTCCTTGTAACTCTACGTCGAGGATCTCGGATAACTACTCCAACACTTCCTTTTCTATTAGAGCCCCTAGGCACTCCATCAAAATATAATGTATACGTCCATAATGGGTTTACACGGCCAGCCATCAAGAACCCCCCTATTTGTAATTATGATAGTCAAAGTTCAACATATTTAGAGGATGAACTGATGGCTCCATCCCACCTTCTTCATTAAACTCAACAGGGATGCTTGTCAAGATTTATAAGCAGTGATGCAGAAGAATTTAATTTCCCACACAAAGGTACCATCTTCTTGCTCAATCACTTTATATCCCTTGCTCCACCATATAAGCCTCCCCTGATGATATCTTTGCTTGAGATATGGGTGCTTCAAATAAGGGATTAACCGCCCCAACAACCAATTTAAGCTCTCCTGCAGGTCTTAAATCAGCCCCAGCATGGACCTGCAATGCATTTAGCATGTTGGCATGCTTAGAAATAATAAGGTTTAATCTTATTAAGATTAACCTTATTCTTAAATTCCACTCCTTGTAGATGAGCTAATAAAACTGTGGACTTATTTTTACCTATACGAACTATCTTGTAAGGGCCATCCCATCAAGGTTCCAACTTTCCAGGAAATAGCTCCCTATGCACATCGTAATATAAAACTAACTACCCCTTTTTAAAAGTATATTTCTTCGCTTTCAGATCATGCAACCATTCCATCCGATGTTTAGCTACCTCCCGGTGCAACAAACTCTGCAATTTGAGCTCGTCCAAGTGGGCTATAGTTGTAAACTGCTCAAATAGGGCATCTTCATCACCTAGAGAATGATTGATTGCGAATCTAATGGTTGGCAACTCAATTTCCAAGGGTAAGACACACTCCTCCTCATAAACTAATTTGGATGAGGTGTGACCAGTGGCTTGTTTGAACGTCGTATTATATGCCCAAACCGCCACATATAATTTTGTATCCTAGTCCCGCTTCTTTTTGGAGACTATCTTGGATAGGATACCCACAAGGTCCTTATTGGTACTTTCAACTTGTCCATTAGCTTATAGATTATAGGGGGTCGTCTTATTATGCGTAATTTTCCAAGCTTCAGTCAGGCTTTTAATCACTTTATTTAAAAAATGGGTTCCATGATCTGATACTATTTCCTTTGGCGGACCAAAATGGCAGATGATTTGCTCAAGTAGGAAACTAGTAGTCTCTTTTGCATTGTCCTACCTTGTCACCTGTGCTTCTGACCACTTTGTAAAGTAATGAGTTGCTACTATATTATATCCCTTCTGAGTAGTAGACAATGGGGTAATAGGACCCACAAAGTCAATGCCCCACTTCTCAAATGGAAGGATAACCATGATAGATGTAAGTGGACGCCTTCTATTCTCTCTGCTATCATGTCTTTAACATGTATCACATCTCTTGACATAGTCAAAGGAATCTTGGAAGATGGACGGCCACCAATATCCAGCTCTTAAAGCTTTCTGTGCCATTAACCGCTCAACAAAGTGCCCTCCACAAGAAGCGGAGTCATGGCACTCTTGCAAGATAAAGGGAACCTCGTCAGGCATCACACATCAGTGATAGATATCATCAACACCCTGCCGATATAATGTGCCTGTGATCAAGGAAAACTTCAATGCCTGCTGTTTAATCTTCCTCTTCTCCGATTTTGATACAACAGCTTGAGTCTCTCCCGTAGAAAGGTAATGCGTTATAGCAGCATACCAAGAGGGAATAGACGTCGTATCAATCTTGAACAAAGTCTCCATGTCACTTCCTTCAGCCAAGACCTCTTTTGGCTCTCCGAAATCCACAAGACACTCTACAATGCCTTGAAGCTTTGGCAACTTGCCTTTTAAACTCATAATCAAATTCTTGCAAAGTGATTAACCACTTTGCTAAACAGTTAGATGGTTGTAACATATTCAACAACAATCGAAGCCCTTCCACCTTCGTATAAAAAACCACCCTCTCATAGAGAATGTAGTGCCTAAACTTATTGGTCACAAACACCATCGCAAGGCACAACTTCTCCATATAGGTGTAGTTAATTTTCGATATGCCCAACTTTCGACTAGCAAAATCTATCAGATGGTACCACTTTTCCTCCCAAATTTGGGCCAAATAGCACCAACTGATACTATACATAGTTGCTGCTGAAAATATATAGAATATTTTGCCCCTTTTTTGTGCTTTTAAAATAGGTGCTTTGCTCCTGCTTCACATCATCAAAATGATACTTTGCAAGCATCACTCCATGTAAATTGATAGTTAAAGGACAATAGGTTTGTCAGCGGCAATATTCTTTCTACCAAGGCATTGATAAACCTCTGATAATACCCTACTGATGACAGAAAGCTATGCACTTCCTTTGGAGTACCTGGCGGACTCATGGCGACTATGACCTTGATCTTTTTAGGATCAATCGCAATCCCTACGGAATTGAGCACATGGCCTAACAAGAGCTCATAAGGGACTCCGAAGACGCACTTCCGTGGGTTAAGAGCTACGCAAAATTGTCTGCAATGCTCAAAAAACTTGCGCAAAATGATCAACTATCTATTCCTTATAGTGGATGCCCCCAGATCGTCAATGAATACTTTCAACTCCTCTAGGGAGATGTTACCAAAGGTCTTGTCGGTTGTTCTTTGCCACAAACTAGGTGCGTTACACAACCCAAATGGCATCACATGGTACGCAAAGGTACTGAAATCTGTATTAAAAGTCATTTTTAGCTTGTCTTGCTCATCGAACGCCACTTGGTTATACCCTGCAAAGCAGTCCATAAACAAATAGATTTCCCTACACTGCTAGTTGTCAATAAACGACAACAGGTAGTAATCTTTAACAGTCTACTTATTCAGCTCTCTAAAGTCTACACAAAGACGGATTTGATTATTATTCTTCTTCCTGATCAGAACTAGTGAGCACCATTCAGTATGCTTAACAAGGAAGATCAAACCCACTTTTCGCAACTTCTGTAGTTCCTCGTACAACCTGTCCCTTAATTCAAAAGGCGTATGCTGCCTTACTTTCTGACGTATAGGGAGGGTACCTTCCTTTACAGGAGTAGTATGCACAGCTAGACTGGGAGGAATACCCCGAAGTTCGTCATAGCTCCAAGCAAAGATATCATGGAACTCTCGAATTAAGGACACATAATCCTCTCTTTCTTGCAAATTGAGCATGGATCCTAATTTGATTGGCCGCAAATCATTCAGCGTACCAAGATCCAGCTCAATAACGTCTACATCTCTTATTCGATCATGAGGCTCTATCGGCTCATTCAAGGTTATCTGATAAATATCCTCTATAGTGGACCCTTCCTTAGATCCATCGCTCGATGACATGTCACTACTAGATGGATCATCTACTGTTTCAAGTTCGGTGGAGGATAGTGGAGCTCTCTCACTTTGAGGAGACTCAGGGTAAGTATCCACTATTACACGATGGGCACCTCGACCTAGAATCACTCAACCAGTGGGTATATCGACTTGACAGTCTATCTGTAGAATCCATGGCCTGCCTAGCAAAACTCGATAGCTAGGACATCCTGCAAACCTTATCACCCTAAAGTCCAAATAGCATTCCACGCTCGCAACTGTAACGTGGACCTTAGTAATGCAACCTTCTGGTTGTCTTAGACTATCATCAGCCATTCTAAGAAGTGTGTAGCTGTCTTTTTGTATCTCTAGACCTAACCTCTCCATCAAGTCTGAACTTATGATATTGATGGAGGATCCAGTGTCCTCGATAGCGTGCTCCACTAATATTCCATCCACATATGTTGGAATCCTAGGGCAATACTTTTAAGTATGATCGAAACAATCTTCCCCCACTCTAGCTATGCCCAAAGATTCTACTATATACCCTATACGCAGGATTTTCTTGAATTCGTTGCATACTCCTAGAGAAAGTTTAATCAATTGCAGGAGATTCACATTTGGTTTGACTTCGCAAAGGGAACTTGCTAGATCAAAGACGTGGTAATTAGCCAAAGTTCTCTTCTTGCGCCAAACCATTCTCTCCTTTGGTCTTTCCATCAGCTTTGGTGCCTCTTTTTTAGCCTTTACCTTCTTTCTTGGCAATCCTTTTTCGGGATCGACTTTACTACCAATAGGTGTTAATGGTCCACCTTCCTTATCAGGATTCAAGACTTGCTTTTCCCTAGCATCTTGCTTAGGGCTTCCCTCAACAGGTTTTGCATTATCTTTTTCACCCACTTTAGCCTTTTGGCCGCTTGTTACAGCTCGTAGATTAGAAGTTTCCGCATCATTGACACATACAGTCTCAATAAGGCTGACTCCACTACCATGAGGTAACTCCTCTACAATAGCCTTTCCTCTTTGTAGTATTTGCCTTGGTCCATCATCTTGTGGGAGGTTATTCCCTTGTGCACGATGGTTAACTAGACATGGTTGTTTACTCCCTTGCTGGAGAGAACTAATCTTACTCCAACAGGTAGTGGCTAAGTGGCCAAATTTTTTGTAAATATCACATTTGACATTCGAGCAATTATTAGGGAAATGTTGGCCCCCACACCACTTACAGCTGAATCTTGAGGGGCCACCCTCTTCAGGGTGTCGGCTCCTATCAAATTCTGCTGCTTCCTAAGGAAGTTGACATCCACAGCTATTTGTCGGTATTGTTTAGAGATCATATTAGTATAGTTCTTCATCATGTCCTTAACTTCATCAAGGACATTAGAAGTACTTGACTCATAGCTGCCATCGTCAGTCTGTCACCCCATGGGCCTAACCACTTGATTAGGAATTATCCGTGACCAACTGGGATAACATTAGGATTCATTGTTTGGTTTCCACCACTATTTAGCAAGGCCGCCTCACTATCCATATGCATAGTCATGCTAGGAGGAGCTGGTAACATAAGAAGATTCAACATAATATTCCCTTTGCCATCCGTATTTAGCATGGGGTCCCCTTGAATCCCATTGGTCAAGGCCAAATTATTACCATTCCAATTTATCCTTGCTGCATAAGCAGCTTGCAAGCACGACTCTACTCCTTCTGCTTGGGTAATGGCAATGTTAATATCGGCCAAAGCAACACTACTCAGCTGCACCTGGATATTAAAATCCAATCCATGTAGGAAATATTGCAACTGTGTAGCTGCTGGAATGGGAATATAAGCGTTAAGTTTGCAAAGAACTTGCTTTAGTTTCTTGGCATATGCCTGGACATTCTCATTTGGCTCTTGGCATGATACATTCAGAACATGCAATCAATATTGCCCACCCTTGTCAGGGGCAAAATCCCTACGGAAATGCATAAAGAGTTGGGCACTGCTAGTTATGGTTCCAACTTCTAGACCGTGATACCACTCTACCGCTCTTGCTTTTAACGTCATGTTGAAGAACATCATTAGGTGTCCTTCATCTTGGATTTGATAATTGAACATAAGCGTTTGAAACTCCTTCATGTGGAGTTCTCCATCTTCTTCTGCTAACCCATGGAAAATGGGCAACGGTGCTCCTAATGCCGGTAAATCCGGTGTACCTACTAGAATTGCGATAGGTTGTGCCATGGCTACAACCGGATTGACAATAGGAGTTTGTGTAGGCAACACTACACTCCCACTTGTTGTGGGTTGATTAATTGGAAATAGGGAAGTACCAAGACTTCCACTTGCACTCAAAGAGCTACTCGTAACACCTAGGTTACTAGAACCACTGCATTTATGCATAACGGGCAGCTCCTTTGAGGAGAATATTGTCTTACAATCTCCAGCCGCCGTCTAGCCCTCTCAACACGTTCTGCTATTTGTATTTCGGCTTGACGGTCCTTGTCAGAGGACATAAACCAACTATTTGGTTCCTAAAAAACCCTAGATTCGAGAACCACCACTTTTTGGCGGCTCCCCGCAAATGCACCACTGATGGGACCTAAAATGGGCCGAAACTGGCTATGGCACTAGCTGGACCTCATGCATATGACAGACAACCCCACCACACGGCCTCGCGGGCCAGGAGCATCTAAACCTCACTTTGTACTAAATGGTTATGACGATTTTGCATTTGTATCCAATATGTATTCCAATGTTCACCTTCCCTTCTCCTCAGAGGGAGATCCCATAACATATAGGCATAATGCCTTGTAATACACACATAGGGAAGCACCTCTCGGGCTGATTGCCACGGCTCCACTATGACTCTCCTACACCTCGGGGATTAGCCCCAAGATGCGACGCTAACACATATGACATTCGCACAAACTCCACTCTTTCATAATTCAGCATTCGATGAGATTATTATTTACCTCACAAGATTTTTCCCAACGGAAGCACCCGTCTAACCCTACAGCTTGGGTTTTCTGTCCTCTCAGCATTGGCCAAATTTTATCAAACAAGTGCAATGCATTCCAGGAGATACCACATGGCATGCTTGATGCAAGGTGTATGACAATTGTGCACAACCATTTTACGATTAAAAAAATCAGCCATGTGAGGTTGAAACCAATAATCAGCTTAGTATGAAGCTCTTGTCTCTAAGGGCAGATGGATTCTAACTAAGTTACCACTTGGACATACTGTTATTAAATGCAAGTGGGTTTATAAGACTAAAACAAAAGAAGATGGAACATTTGAAAAAATTCAAAGTAAGACTAGTTGCCAAAGGTTTCGCGAAAATTGTAGGAGTTGATTGTCAAGAAACTTTCTCAAGTATTATTTGTACTACCAGTATTCAAGTCTTGTTAGTTTTTGCTATTGATTTTTATTTGGAGGTTCACCAAATGGATATAATAACTACTTTTCTTAATGGTGATTTAAAGGAAGAGATATACATGGAGCAACTAGAGGGATTTGTAGTAAAACATAAGGAAAAACTTGATTGTAGACTTCATCGGGCACTCTATGGTCTCAAACAATCTTCACGAGCTTGGTATCAAAAGATTGATCTCTTTCTTACAAAACAAGGTTTTATCTCTTGTTCTTCAGATCCTAACTTATATAGCTTGGTATCAAAAGATTGATCTCTTTCTTACAAAACAAGGTTTTATCTCTTTTTCTTAAGATCCTAACTTATATGTCAAGTGCTATAATCATAGTTTTGTTATTCTTTCTCTGTATATGGATGATATCATACTTATTTCTAATAATCTCAACTTCGTGCAACAAGTAAAGAAGGTTTTATATTTTGCGTTTGACATGGTGGATGTTGGAGACATACACTCATGTCTTGGTATTAAGATTCAATGCTATTGAGAAAAGGGTGTTTTATTATTACATCAAAAAAAGTTCATTGAAGATAATATTTAGAAGTTTGGTTTGGGTTTTGCACACTTCCTAGTAACCCTTGTCTTGTGAGCTCTACCAAAAACTCTCACTTTTTGCAGAATGATGGACAATTAGCATTACGTTTATTGGATGTCTTCAATTTGTTGGCTTAAATTCTTGCCTTGACTTTTTTTTTGCTGCAAATTTTCTTGCACAACATCTTAGTTCTCCATTTAATCGAGTTTTGAAGTATTTAAAAGGGACTAATGATTTTGGGTTGGTTTATCGGGACAAAAAAGACTCTAATTATCTGCATTCACTTCAACCTTTGGGTTATACAAATGCAAATTGGGCAAGCTCTCACTTATCTATGTGTTCTACAAGTGGAAATTTTTTCTTTATAAATGGTTGTCTTGTTTCTTGAACTAGCAAGACACAAAACTGTGTTGTTGTTTCCACTATAGAGGCTGAATATGTAGCTGCATCTTTAGTAGCTCGAGAGTTAGTATGGATTTGACAAGTTTTGTCAGGTATTGGATATCCTCCTCTTTCTAGCACACCACTTCGATGTGATAACCAAAGTGTTATTAGTCTTGCTAAAGTTTATGTTCCACATAACAAGTCTGAACATATTGCAGTGCATTATCATTATGTTCGATATGAAGTACAGAAAGGCAAGATCATGATTGAACATCGTCCAAGTGATTAGATGACTGGAGATATATTCAGCAAAGGACTTAATGAAGCACGCTTCACTCTGCTATGCTCAAAACTTGGAGTTTTCTCAACTTCAATATTAGGGAATTAATCTACTATGGCATTGTAGTGCCATTGTACATACTCCTTCAAGGCACCATACACTTCACATATGCACATACACCTCACACATCTTGGTCATCTTTGTACATACATATTCAGTTTTACTTTACATGGACACAATAATCCTTATTGATCATGTTTGTCCATTTGCATATAGGAGCTTGGGTTTTTTCCTTGTAACACCATATTAGAGATTTTGGAAATCTCCCAAGTTCCACTTTCAAATAAGGAGTAAATATTTGACCAAGTGGCTAAATCCTAACCCTATATTTGAGAGTGGGACTTAGGGAGATTGCTTATATAATATCTAGGGAAAATTTCACCTTCAAGTGAGGGGATAAGATTTGAGTATATGTCCAAATATTAAATCACATTAGAAATTCTCAAACTTTATGAAATTTCCCAAATTCTTGAATATGTGGTTTTGTTCTCCCTAGCTAGACACCTTTGTAGTACCATTGGAGCAAAATGTGAAGTTGAGTGCTGATGTTGGGGATGAGATAGAAGACCCTACTATCTTCAAAAGGATAGCAAGGAGTTTGATTTACATGATTCACAAGGCTATGAGCTATGCTATTGGCCTTGTCCGTTAGTTTATGCAGATGCCTAGAAATCCTCATTTTGATGTAGTTAGGCACATATTGAGGTATGTGAAGTCACTTTACATTATGGAATTTTTTATGAGGTATGTAAGGATGTAGAGGTGTTTGGATACACATATGAAAATTGGGCTAGTAGCATGTTAGACCAAAGATCTACCAATAGAATCATGTTTTTCCTTTGTATAGTACACTAGTTATGTGAAGCAGTAAAAAACAACCTACAGTTGCTTTATCAAGTGTAAAGGTTGAGTATAGAGGTGCTGCTATAGTAACATGTGAGGTGGTATGGTTGCAAAAGTTATTGGGTGATTTGGATGTGTAGGGAGATGGTTTAGTTGTCATTCACTATGACAACATGAATAGCATATAGCTAGCTAGGAACTCAGTGTTCCATGCTATGAAAAAACACATTGAGATGTACTACCACTTTGTGAGAGAGAAGGTACTTGTAGGAGAGATTGACTTGATATATGTTAGCATACAAGATCAGATAGTTGACATTTTCACAAAGGCATTGGGTGCAAAGAAGCTTTGAATGTTTTGAAGCTTACTTGGAGTTGCAGAGATACAGTTGAGCTTGAGGGGGAATGTTGAGATGGTGAGCTCAACACGTGCGGACATTGATGATGGACCACCTGGCTAGATGGATCCTCACATTGTTACACAAGCAATGATCGAGAGCAAGCCTCACTCACAACCCGATAATGAGACGTTAAGGAGTGCCGGTTGGGGGAATTGACTTTGTCGAATGCACAATACAACATAAAAAATTTAAATATTTTGACAACCACTACAAGAACCACACGAAAAAAAAACAACAGAAATTATGGAAATTCTGCAACCGTTGCTTGGTGGGTATTTAGAGTGGTTTTGGAGCCTGTCTGTTGCTGGCCTCTTAAAATTGATTCAATTTCCTCTACAACCTTCAACGAAGTTTAATTTTTCCTTCAAATTCAGATTTTTTGGCAAATTTTAAGCACCTTCTCGAGGCAAAAATCCACCGGTCAAAGTGCTCGAAGAGGCATCCTCGTCACCCAAAGAATGGTTGATTGTGAATCTTATGGTCGGCAACTCAATCTCTAAGGGAAAGACACACTCCTCCCCATAAATTGATTTGAATGGGGTGTGGCCAATGGCTCGTTTAAATATCATGTTATATGCCCACACCACCATTTCTCCTGATATCGTAATTAAACTCTTGCAAAGTGATTAACCACTTTGCTAAAGGATCAGGTAGCTATAACTTTTTTATCAACAATCGAAGCCCTTTTGCCTTCATATAAAATACAACCTTCTCATAGAGAATGTACTGCCTGAATTTCTTAGTCACAAATACCATTGCAAGGCACAATTTCTCCATGTAGGTGTAGTTAATTTCTGATATGCCCAACTTCTGACTAGCAAAAGCGATTGGATGGTACCACTTTTCCTCCCAAATTTGGGATAAGCAATACTTAGTACTATACATGGTGGCTGTTGAAAATATATAGAATACTTCGCCCATTTTATGTGCTTTTAAAACTGGTGCTTTTACTAGCTCCTATTTCACATCATTAAAAGCTACCTTTCAAGGGTCACTCCATTCAAATAGACAGCTAAAGGATAATAAATTCGTTAATGGTAATGTTCTTTATGCCAGGGCATTTATGGACCTTCGATAATACTCTACCGATGATAGAAAGCTATGCACCTCTTTCGGAGTGCAAGGAGGACTCATGGCGACTATGACCTTGATCTTTTCAGGGTCAATCACGTCCCTAACCACATGACCTAACAATAGCCCATAAGGCACTCCAAAGACGCACTTTCGTGGGTTAATAGCTATGCAAAATTATCTGCAACGCTCAAAGAACTTTTGCAAAATAATCAATTGCCTTTCTCTTATGGTGGCCGCCCCCAGGCCATCGATAAATACCTTCAACTCCTCTGGGAGATGTCACCAAAGGTCTTATCGGCTGTCCATTGCCATGAACCAGGTGCATTATATAAACCAAATGCCATCACATGGTATGCAAAGGTACCGAAGACAATAATAAATATCATTTTATGTTGAGATAACAAGCTCAACACATGCGGACATTCATGATGGACCGCCTGGTTAGATGGGTCCACACGTCTACACTTAGCACGTCAGTGGTCATTATGACTCTCACATGGCTACTGACTCATTACTTATTATATTCAAATTGTTACACCTATTTACAGCTGGCATAGTTATAGCACCAGTCAATTAGTGTAGTTGGTTATGCATTGTTTGACTTAGTAGGCTACTTTCCTTTATGTTGTATCTTATCTATACTTTGTGTACATTGTAAAGTGTGTGGAAGAAGAAGAAAAAACCAACAAGAAAACTTTTTGGTCTCCATCTCTCTTCTTGTCTCTTGAGTGAGCTTCTCCTTGTGCATTCTGTGTGTGTTCGGTGCAGCATCTTGAGCAAGTCCCTCCACCACGTGATTCTTGATATGGTATCAGAGCTAAACCATTGAGAGAGGCTGATTTTGAAGGCTGAAGTGAAGGAGAAGAAGCAAGGTTTGAGCAAGCAAGCCACGGGTAAGAAGCTCTCCCATCCTTCCACTCTCTCTCCTGGATAGTGCCTGTGGAGGCACCGGAAGCAGGGCAGAGCAAAAATCTTAGATTGCAGTGAGATTTGGTGTACGCGAAGAGCACTATGTATTCGACAGATGAGCCCTTTAGGGTGATCGTAGTTATTTTGGGCATCTGAGGTAGTTTTAGGCCCCGTTTTAGATCCGCAAGGTTGCGGACATCAGTTCGAGATACCCTGCAATTTCAATTGTGTCTGTCGTATACAGGTGCATAAGTTACAGATTTTAGATCTGTAAGTTCAAAGGTGTTTAGTAGCGAATAAACACAGGGTTTATTTGCAAACTGGTTGCAGATTGCATGTATTGTTGAGCAGACAGTGAAAAAGGTTGTCAGGTGTATTATTGTGCACTACAGGTCGAGGGTTGCTGAAGATTTACTTACTGTTTGGTATTAGTTTTGTGATAATGGTAGAGAACAGTGGAAACCCCATCATTGAGAAGCTCGACAAGAACAACTACCTTTCATGGAAGTTCTGTGTCACGAACTTCCTTATTGGAAAAGGACTCTACGAGTTTGTTTCAAGTGAAGAAAAGGAGCCCGAGGTGAGTGATCCTCCAACTGCAAAAGAGACAAAGGCACGAAAGGAATGGAATGCAAAAGACAAAAAAGGTCATGTATTGGCTGTCTGCAGTAATTGACAATAATATGCTGGGACATGTTAGAAATGCAGAGAATTCATATGCAGTTTGGACCATACTTGAAAGTATGTTTTCCATAAATACAAAGGCACGAAAGATTCAACTCAAGCAAGAGTTGAATACATTGAAGAAAGGAAAGATGTCTATCAATGAGTATGCACTGAAGGTAAGGAGCATTGCAGATGCCTTGGCAGTGATTGATGCAATGCCCGATGATGATGATTTGGTGTCATCTACCTTGGGTGGGCTTAACAATGAAAAGGCTTGGAAGTCTTTTGTAACTTCTATATATATCACAAAGCCATTTCCAGATTTCGATGAGTTGGTTTCCCTTATGATCACTGAAGAGATCAACATGCAAAGCGAGACATCTGAAAGAAGTGGTGAACAGGTCCAAGCTTTCTACTCCAGTTTCAGGAAGGGGACGTGGAAGGTTCTCTTCAAGAGGCCGTGGTACAGGACGTGGTAGTGACAACCAGTAAAATAGATTGAATCAGTAATTTGGTGATATGTAGGTTTCAAGAGGTCATGGTAACTTTAGAGGCAGGGGGAGTTTTAGAGAAAGAGGTGGATGGCAAAACAGAGGTTCTAACAACTCTAGTATTGTGTATCACTACTGTGGCAAAACAGGTCATATTGCAGCCCAATGTTATGTTAAGAAAGATGATATTCCCAGTGGTAAGTTGCATAAAGGAAACTATGCATCGTCTTCACGACAAAATGAAGATAAAAATGAACGTCTGTTTGTTATGCTGCATATGCTGAATGTTGTTACAGGAAAGGGAACACATGATGATGTTTGGTATGTTGATTCAGGTGCATCCAATCATATGATCAGCCATGCAGAATGGTTTGGAGAGATACAGGATTTGCAAAATGCAGGTTATGTGTAGACGGGTGATGATTCATGCCACCCAATTTCACACATTGAAAAAGTTCCCTTGTCCTTGCATGATGGTAAGACAAAGAGTCATTTAGATGTATTACATGTGCCATCTATTACAAAGAACTTGGTGTCAGTCAGTCAAATGGTAGAGTAAGGGCACCAAGTCAGATTTAATGCAAAGGGCTGCTTTGTAGAAGACTTCAATGACAAGTGTAGGTTGGTAGCAAAGGGAAGTAGAGTTACTCTGGATGCTGGAATTCCTACTATGAATGCTACTATGTATGCTAAAGAAAAAGGTGTTGTTACAAATATTGAAATTTGGCACAAATGCATTGGACATGCAAATGTACAAAGGCTGAAATTAATGCAGTCCAAAGGGTTGGTTACATGTTTGCCTACATTTAGAGTTGCAGAATTTCATAAGGTATGCGAAGCATGTCAGTTTGGTAAGTAGCAAGACAACCCTTTTCACATGACAGAGATATAAGCAGAAATATCCTTGATGTTGTGCATATAGATATTTGGGGGCCTACACAAAATGTATCTCTTGGAGGCAATTCATACTTTGTCACATTTATTGATGATTGTTTTAGAAAGTTGTGGGTATATTTTATGAAGGAAAAGAGTGAAGCATTTGAGCACTTTAGAACTTTCAAGGCTGCAGTTGAAAGAGAAACATGCTTGAAAGTAAAGTGCTTGAGATCAGATGGAGGGGGAGAGTACCTCTCGAATGAGCTCACTGATTTTCTGAGGTCTCATGGGATAAAGAGACAGTTCACATGCAGGTATACCCCACAGCAAAATGGTGTTGCAGAAAGGAAAAATAGGCATATTGCAGAAGTTGCACGTGCCTTGATGGCTGAAAAGAATATGCCTAAGCATTTTTTGTTTGAGGCTGTTCATACTGCTGTTTATATTATGAACAGAACTCCCACAGCTGCAGTTTATGGGATGACTCCTAAAGAGTGCTTTACTGGCAAGAAGCCTAATGTATCGCACTTGAAGGTATTTGGCCGTGTTGCATATGTTTATGTGCCAGATGAGCTATGGAAGAAGCTTGATCCAAAGGTAGAAAAATGTGTATTTATTGGATACTCTTTAGAGCAGAAAGGGTATCGCTGTTATAACCCTGTCAGATGTAAGTTCAGAGTGAGCAGGGATGTCATCTTTGATGAAATGAGCAGTTGGTATGCATCTAGTGGTGATGCATTGGATAATGATGATGATCATGACACTCATGTGCAGGCTGAAAAGCAAGAATCACGGACTCTTAGTGGACCAGAGACATCATCTGGGAGTCCATGGTCTGGGAGACTAAGGAGTAGCTCTACATCTTCAGGTGCATCTAGTAGCACTACAGGTAAAGACAAAGGAAAGAATAAAGTGTCAGACGGCATCAATGTAGTTCTTGATGGAGACTCCAGTGGCTCAAAGAGCTTAGATAATGAGCTTGGTATTCCTTCTGTCAAGACACTAGGTATACAAAGAGCTCATAATAATGTAAAGGCTCCATTAAGTGATCCGGTGGTATGCAAATCTAGCAGGGTCAGATACCCTGTTAAAATATTTGATTTTGAAGGTTATGTAGCTCACCATTATGCTTATATGGTGAAACTAGTTGAGGATGTTGAGCCCACTTGTTTTGAGGATATTGTTGGTCATACTCATTGGGATGCAGCAATGGATGAGGAGATGGCTGCATTAGAGGCCAATAAGACTTGGAATCTAGTATCATTGCCGAAGGGCAAGAAAGCTATTGGATGTAAGTGGGTTTATAAGATTAAGCACAATGCAGATGGTTCTATTAGTAGGTACAAAGCTAGGTTGGTTGCAAAAGGCTATGCCCAGACATATGGCATAGATTATGAAGAAACCTTCAGTCCAATTGCTAGGATGGCAACTGTCAGATGTGTGATTTCTTTGGCAGCAGCCAAAGGTTGGAGGTTGTAGCAAATGGATGTGAAGAATGCCTTCTTGTATGGTGATTTGCAGGAAGAAGTGTATATGGATCAACCATCAGGTTAAGAAGATTTAGAGCATCCCATGTATGTGTGCAGGTTGAATAAGGCATTCTATGGGCTCAAGCAAGCACCTAGAGCATGGTCTGACAAGATCAGAGAGTATCTTGTCAATATTGGATTTTATGGTTTTGGTGCTGATCACTCACTTTATGTGAGAAAGGGAGATCCAAGTTTGGCCATCATAGTCATCTATGTGGATGGATTGATTATTATAGGTGATAGTGATAGTGGGATTGTTGAAGTCATGGATTTTTTGAAGAAGAAGTTTGAGATAAAGGATTTAGGTGAGCTAAGGTACTTCCTTGGCATTGAGGTGATCAGATGTGATGATGGTATATGGCTGTCCCAAAGACAATATGGCTTGGATATGTTGTCCAAGTATGGTATGACAGCATGCAAACCACTTTCAGTCCCATTAGAGCAGAATGTAAAGTTGAGTGCTGATATTGGGGATGAGATAGAAGACCCTACTATATTCAGGAGGATAGTGGGGAGTTTGATCTACATGACCATTACAAGGCCAGACTTGAGCTAGGATGTTGGTCTTGTGAGTCAGTTTATGCAAGTACCTAGAAAGCCACATTTGGATGCAGTCAGATGCATATTGAGATATGTGAAGTCCACATTACATTATGGACTTTTCTATGAGGCAGGTATAGATGTATAGGTGTTTGGATACACAGATACAGATTGGGCTGGTAGTATGTCTAATAAAAGATCTTCCAGTGGATACATGTTCTCTCTTGGTAGTGCAGCAGTTACTTGGAGTAGCAAAAAGCAACCTACAGTTGCCTTGTCGAGTATAGAGGCTGACTATAGAGGTGCTGTTGTAGCAGCATGTGAGGTAGTATGGCTACAAAAGTTATTGGTTGATTTAGATGTGCAGGTGGAAGGTCCATTTGTCATTTATTGTGATAACATGAGCAGTATACAGTTGTCTAGGAACCCTGTGTTCCATACCAGGACAAAACATATTGAGGTACACTACCACTTTGTGAGAGTGAAGGTACTAGCAGGTGATATTGACTTGGTGTATATTAGCACACAAGATCAGATAGCTGACATCTTCATGAAGGCATTGGGTATAGAGAAGCTTCAAAAGTTTCGAAGCTTACTTGGAGTTGTAGAGATGCAGTTGAGCTTGAGGGGGAGTGTTGAGATGACAAGCACAACACATGCGGACATTGATGATGGACCGCCTGGTTAGATTGGTCCACACATCTACACTTAGCACATCGGTGGTCATTATGACTCTCACATGGCCACTGACTCATTACTTATTATATTCAGGTTGTTACACCTATTTACAGCTGGCATAGTTATAGCACCAGTTGTCTAGTATAGTCAGTTATGCATTGTTTGACTTACTAGGCTACTTTCCTTTATGTTGTATCTTATCTATACTTTGTGTACATTGTAAAGTGTGTGAAAGAAGAAGAAAAAACTAGCAAGAAAACGTTTTAGCCTCCATCTCTCTTCTTGTCTCTTAAGTGAGCTTCTCCTTATGCATTGTGTGTGTGTTCGGTGCAGCATCTTGAGCAAGTCCCCCCACCACGCGATTCTTGACATTTTAAGCTTGTCATTTTTTGCAATTGCCATCTGGTTATAACCCGCAAAACAATCCATGAATGAATATATTTCCCTACTCTCTAGTTGATCCAAAATTTGGTCAATAAAGGGCAACGGGTAGTAGTCCTTAATTGTTTGCTTATCTAGCTCTCTAAAGTCCATGCAAAGCTAGATTTTATTATTTTTCTTTTTCCTGATCACAATTGGTGAACACCATTCACTATGCTGAACATGGAATATCAAATCTACTTTCCACAACTTCTGTAGCTCCTTGAACAGTTTGTCCCTTAGTTCAAAAGGCATATGCCTTACTTTATGATGTACGGGCCGGCTTTCTTTCTTTAGAGGTATGGTATGCACAACTAGGCTAGGAGAAATGCCTCTAAGTTCATCATAGCTCCAAGCAAAGATATCGCGGAACTCCTGAATTAGGGACACATAGTCCTCTCGTTCTTTTAAACTAAGCATGGATCCTAATTTGATTGGCCATGAATCATTTGGCATACCAAGGTCTAGCTCAATAATGTTTGCATCTCTTATTTGATCTCATTCAATGTTATTTGATATATGTTCTCTATAGTAGACCCTTCTTTAGATTTATCGCTCGATGATGCCTCACTAGCAGATACATCTTCTAATGTCTCTAATTCCATAGAGGATAAATGAGCTCTCTCACTTTGAGGAGACTCAAGATAAGCATCAACTATGATGCATCGGGCACCTCTACCAAATATCAATTGATCGGTAGGTATATCCACTTGACAATCTACTTGCAAGATCCAAGGTCTACCTAGCAACACTTGATAGCACTGCGAATCTAATTACCCTAAAGTCCAAATTCTACATTTACAATAGTAACGTGGACTTTAGTTATGCAACCTTCAGGCTACCTTAAACTATCGTTAGCCATTCTAAGAATCATGGAGGCATCCTTTTGAATTGTGAGACCCAACCTCTCTATCAATTCTAAACTCATGATGTTTACAGAGGATTCCGTATCTACGATAGCATGATCCACTAGTATTCCATCAAAGTAGACTGCAACCCTTGGGCAATGCTTTTCTGCATGCTCAAACCAATCATCTCTTACTCATGCTATACCCAAAGGTTCTACAATATACCCAATACAAAGGATTTTTTTGAATTCTTTGTATACTCCAGGAGACAGCTTAATCAGCTCTACTGCAAGAGATTCACATTTGGTCTAACTTCACAAAGAGAGCTTGCAAAATCAAATTCATGATAATTAACTAAGGCTCTCTTTTCACGCCAGACCATTCTCTCCTTTGGTCATTGAACCGGCTTTGGCACTTCCTTCCTAGCTTTTGCCTTCTTTCGTGGCAACTCCTTATTCTTCTTGGCATCGGCTTTACTTTCTACGGGTTTTAGAGGTCCGCCCTCCCTTTCAAGGTTAAGGACTTGCGTCCCTTTATCGTCTTGCCTAGGGTTTCCATTGATAGGCTTAACATTGTCCTTGTCAACTTCTCTACCCTTTTGACCCCTTGTAATACCTCATAGACTAGAGGCTTCAATCCCATTTACCCGTATAGCCTCAATAAGGCTCACTCCACTGCCACCAGGTAGCTCCTCTATAGTAGCTTTACCTCTTTGAAGGATTTGTTTTGGCCCATCATCTCCCTGAAAATTGTTTCCTTGTGTGTGATGGCTAATTGGACCTGACTCTCTGCTACTTTGTTGGAGAGAGGTAATCTTACTCCAACACATGGCTGCCAAATGACTGCCAAATGGTGTGGTGATTGATTGGAGGGGGGGAAGAACTAGAGCTTCCTCCCCCTAATGGACTATGTGCCGAGCTAAGGTTATTAAAACCCACCCTTGCAAAGCTATTGGACCGCTCCTTTGCAGAGAGTATCTTCAGTTTATCTCAGCCCACCATTGTTTAGCTCCTTCAGCCCTCTCTTGCTTTTGGAGCTCCACTTGACAGTCTTGTGAGTCTAGCTCACTAATTCCTGGCATACACCAAGGAATAGGTCCTAATTGACCAAGGCACAGAAATCACCACTTATAGGCATCTCCTGACAAATGCATCACCTTTTGGGATTAAAAACAGGCTTGACTCTGGCTCTCTATCACTAGATGGACCTCTAAGACACACAGACATCCCACACGGCCTCGCGGCGGCTAGGAGTGTCTAAGGCTCACACTACACTAAACTCTAATATCAATTTTGCATTTGTAATAGGACACAGTCCAATGTTTGCCCTTCCCTACTCCTCAGAGGGAGATCCCATACACATTGGTATAATATACCACGTATCACATACACAGGAGGCAACCTCTCGATTGAAACATCACGGCCCCACTGCAGCTCTCCTACATCTCGGGGATTGGCCCCTTGATGCGCTATCTCAATAAAAAGAACAAGCATACAAGCTCCACTCTCTTATATATCGAATGACCCAAGAGTTGATATTTCCTTACTAAACTTACCCCAAGGAAGGAACCACTTGTCTATTCTACAACGAGGACTTCCTCACACTCTTAGCATTGGTCAATGTTTGGTATACAAGTGCTATGCATCCAGGATTTTATACTGTGTGGTATGCAAAATGAAAATGTGAATGTCTATTGTGCACAAACATTTTATTCTAAAACAAATCAGCAATGTGGAGTGTAAAATCAGTCCTTCAATGATTTTCAATCTATGTGTTGTTGCTGCGTTGCTAAGACTAGCACCGAACTTAATTATGCTACTAGTCTCTTTAAACTTAAATGATTATTTCCCTATATGTTGTGCACAAACAAAAGATTAGACTTTGCATCATTTTTAACACTTAAATGCTTCCACAACCCCTCTTTTCCCCTTGCCATTTATGTGTTGCATCATTGCATAGGTGTAACGTTTTGTTTTTTTAATAATTTTTAGTATATAAAGCAATAAAAAAGCACTAAGACGTACAAAAAAGGATGAGCTGAGGCTATACTTCATGCCTCAACCTTGCTAAACATTCACAAACCTTAATCATATTTTTACTTAATTTTTAAATCATGAAAATTCATTTTTAATCTCATTTTTCCTATTTTTTTCTATTTACTTGATCATAAAAATAAGTTATTTTTTAATCTATGATTATTGATTGATTATGATAGTAGCTGAATGAAGTTTTTAATCAGAATCTTATTCCATATGTATCTCGTTTCCCCACTCGAAACCAACCAAATCTTCATTTTCCTTCAAAAAAGGCTCTTTTTAGGTTGTAATTTAATTATTACGACTATCTATCATTATGGTTCTATATTTCTTTTATGTGTAACCCTCAATCATGATGGAAAAAATATCCAAATAGATTTTTGTTCCATATGAAATTCATTTAGACCATCAAACATAAAAAAGAAGCAAATTTCCTTTGTAAAAATGAGGCATACCGCTTATGCACATGTTGTGGGTTTTTTGATAATTAATACGGACTACCAATAGACCAACCAGCAATCATTCTTCAGTGTTGAACACCTTCCCTCAGCCTCCTCTTGATCGTGGAGTGATCCAAATCACTATTGGACAAGCATCCTTTAGCCCCTCTTCTTCTCAATCTCCTTCTTGTGAATCCCCATTTGGAAGAGAGAGAGGGAGGAGAGAGAAAGACTAGATTAGGATCTCAGCAACCAGGTAGCCAATTTTGAAGGTAAGAGTGGTGATGGAGAGCACATGGATCCTTAATCTTGCTGCTGTGATCAGTTTATAGGGGTGTATTAACCCTAGGTTATGTCTTATAGCCCCCCCTCCATTTTTCTTGTCGCGCTATCGCCATCTTCAGGTTTTTTTCGTCCGCCCAAAAAAAAATTGCCCCCCACCCATCGCGTTTCATTTTGGAGGTGGGAGGCCCCAAGGGTCACCCCCTTCCCTTTAAGTTCATTCACATTGATTCATTTTTTGTCCTCCACCTTGGGCACTACCTCTTCCGCTTTTGGTGTACGATTCATGAGCCACAAATTTTTGCTGCATGACTGTCTCGGGGTCCCCCACTGCTAGCCACTTCCAAGAGTCTAATCGGACACTCAAAAAATTTATGAAAATTCCGCAACCATCGCTTGGTGGGTCTTCAAAGCACTTTTAAAAGCTTGCCGCTTAAAATCGACCCAACTGCCTCTGCCGCCTTGGACGGGGCTCAATTTTCCCTTAAATTTTGAATTTTTTGGCAAATTTTGAGCACTTTCTTGGGGCAAAAATCCACCACTCAGAGTTCCAATCCCATGGCTCTTGTTGCACTTGTTGATGAGGGCTCATGCGGTTGGAGGGTTGCCATGTGAGTCAGTGATGGAGCTTTGTGGACGGGGAGGAGAAGCATCACAAAATTGGATGAGAGATTGCGAAGGCTGAGAATAGATTTGATTTGGTAGTAGGGGCTTCTGATGTCACTGGTTGATTGAAATTGTTGAGTGTACCTAAAAAATAAAAAGAAAGTGTCACTACAACCTGGTGGTGTGTCTACCTCACTATGCAGTGCATGATGTCCATGCCAATGAAATTGGGAGTTGGGTCGATGAGCCTTAGGGAAGCCTGTGGTGTTGTCTCAAACTTGAGGACCTAGTTTTTGTACATGGGAGATGTTGTGGGTGTGACTCAGGGAGATAGATCTAACCATAGGCAAGCACAAAATCCCTAGGTGTGTTCTTCACTTGATGTGCCCTAAGTGTGAAGTGGGGGGATAGGAAGGGCTAGGGGGTTAGGCATGGACCCGACTGACCGAGGCTAGCGGATGCATCTAACTTGAGAACCCTTAGGTGTAGTGCTTGTGGCCCTCTAATATTACGTGGGAAAGCTTGCTATTCCTTTCCTTTTGCTTTGTGTGGGTCTTTTCTTTGTTTTCTATTTTCTTTTTCTTTTTCTTTTTCTTTCTCTCTCCTTTTTTTTTTGGAGATGCATTGGGATGGAGCACACTAGACATCATATTGATGCTCTACAATAGTTACATTTCAAGGGGGGCCTAAGATATTTGCCAAGGAATGCATGGCTTGGCATATAACCCTTTGCTCTTCAGACTATACTTGTGGCCACAGAGAGGGGGCTTGGTTCTTGCACTCATTCTTTCTTTTTTTGATCGGATTCAGAATCATGTCCTTCTTCTTGGATGGATTTGATCCAATGGCTCCTATTGAGGCAATGGCGTTTGATGGCGGCTCCCCAAGACCTAGCAAGGAGAGTTTCTATGAGGTTTTTCCAGTTGAGATTAGGGGAGGACATTGCTCCTCTACTCCCAAGCTGGTGCTAGGCTTCGGTATCCTGACATGGAGTCCATGTTGCAGTGCTCTCCATATCTCTAGTTTTATTTTTAGTTGTTCCAATGTCTCTTCTTCTCTCGGCTACGTGACATTCAATGCTATGGTCAAGAATGCGCATTGCTACTCTAGCATTCATGTCTTGATTGTCCTAGATTTTCTTTCCACCAGGAGGCATTCACTCTTGGAATGGGCCATATTGTAGGCTAAATCTTTGATTCCATCTTCGTTAAAGAAAACTCCTCCTCCTCTTGTTGCCTTAGTCATTCTTCCTCCTCTTCTGGTGTTTTCGTGCACTCTTCTTTGAGTCTCTTCGATTCGTCCTCCACTCTTTGCAGCTCTCTATTTCCCTTGGAGGTGGATCAAGTTCTTCTTATGGGGATTTTGAGAGTGATCTTTTCCTCTCCCCTTGGCTCGACAATTTTGAGCCTTGATGCTCACTAATTATCCTCTCGCTCTTAGTGTTGAGATGGTTGGTCATTCTTCTTTTCATTAGTAACTCTCTCCATGTTGTCTTGTTGTTCCTTGTGGAATTTGATTCTCCCTGCTCTCCTACTGCTGAAAGTGAGATGGTTGAGCTTGCTAGGGTGGAAGAGCAATGATCCTCTTGGATTGATGATAGCTCTGGGGTCTTCTCTGCTACTTCTCTTTCTGCCTCCCCTAGAGCTTCCCGAATGATGGCAGTTAACACTCCTCCACAGTTGAAGCCTTGGAGGCACGTTGTTTCCTCTCAGACTCTGTTATGGTAGTCAGAGAACCCTTTTCTATCACTTTTGGTGCTGTGGCTAGTATATTTGTTGATGCATGTATTTTCTTCCAAATGTAGGCATTCCAATTTTCCTCGTCTCAAACATTTGTTGCAAGACTCTCCAATAACAATACACCTATTTTTTTCATGAGAGCACTATATCTATGGCTTAAGAAAAGGACGTGGACCATTTTAACCTGTAGGCAAATGGTGGGGTGCTTGATGGTCACCATGCTAATGTTCCTTCTTACATCAAAAGTTCTTAGGAATTTTGTGTATCTAAGATGGTCAATTTTTTGGCCAACCTTCTCCATGTATTTGTGGAGATTGTAGTGGTTGACTATTTGTCTCACCATGCCTTCCTTGTTAACTAGGTCTCTCAAAATGCTGACACTGTCGTACTTTAGTTGGTTGTAGACTTGTGTTTGAGTATCCAGTTGGTACTTGTTATGCTTTTCCTTTCAGAATGAATGTTGGCTTGCCATCTTGAGTTCTTGTTATGGCCCATTAGCTCCTTTGAGAGTACTTTTTGCAAAAAAGAAAAAAGGTTGAGATCGAACATTATGGAATGGTGCGATTGTTTTAGTAGGGAATGCAAATCTTTTATACTTCAAGCACTTCACACATTCCAAGCATGAGTTTCATAAAAGATTTTCTTGAAGTACAAATTTCCTTTATTCATCCCCCTTTTTTTTTTTTGCTTTTGAACATTTTTTTGCTTTGGAAATTCAGTTTGAAGTTTTGAAGTTCAAGTCATGTTTCTTTTCTATCTTACCCCCTCCCCCTTGGGAATGATGAAAATCCTTCCTAGGATTGAAGGATGAAGGGTTAATAGCATTTAAGCACATGCTTGATGTGCTCTACTTTGTCATGAGCCAAACATAGAAGTTTGGGTTATACTCCAAGTGGGCATGATGGTCCATGTCTTGAGGTCCAATGCCTACATATGTAATGTAGGTCAGGACATCAGTGTGAGGAGCTCATCCTGCTAACAATATGCAGTTTTTCCTTGGTCAAAATTTGATCAAAATAGGGGTGGGCCATGAGTATTCCTCTACAGGTCATTTGCAAGTGATGGCCAAGACTTTGAACCAGGTAGGAAATGAAAGTGGATAAGAGGTTTGATGGGGATGCAGAACGAAAGGTAGTTGACAAGGAGAGGCTCAAGCTTTCTTCATTCTCTTCTTCTTCAATATTCTCCCACACTAATCTCCAACAATAGTCCACTCACTAAAGTGGTATCCTCAAAAGATAGATGCCCCCAAACTTAAGGACACTTTACATACAACAATATGATAAGGCTTAGACTATGCCTTAGACTTTTGGCTTATTTCTCAACACTCCCCCTCAAGCTCAGAATGAGCTTGCACACATAAGACTCCAAGTGCACTCCTGAAGTACTCAAACTTATCTTTACCTAATGCTTTGGTAAAGATATCAGCAACTTGGTCATTGGTTTTCACATGGACCAAGTCAATCTCTCCATCAATGACTTTTTCTCTAATGAAATGATAGTGCACTTCTATATGTTTTGTCCTTGCATGATAGACTGGGTTCTTTGCCAACATAATGCTACTAACATTGTCACAATACATAATAACTCCACCATCAATCTCTATCCCCATGTCATATAGGATCAATCTCAACCATGTCTGCTCACATGCTGCCAATGCAATGCCTCTATATTCTGCTTCAGTGCTTGATAAAGCAACTGTAGGTTGCTTCTTACTGCTCCAACTTACCATGGCTGACCCAAATGAGAATGCATAGCCACTAGTAGATCTTCTATCCATAAAGCTACCTGCCCAGTCTGCATCTGAGTATCCAAACAGTGTAGGCTTGATTCCTTTTCCATAAAACAACCCAAATCGAGCTGTCTTTTTCACATATCTAAGAACTCTTCTTACTACATCCAAATGTGATTTGCATGGTTTCTGCATAAACTGACTTACCAATCCAATAGCATAACTCACGTCTGGTCTTGTAATGGTCAAGTAGATAAGACTACCAACCATCTTTCTGAACATAGTAACATCCTCAACATAATATCCATCATCCATCAACTTAGCATTTTGATCCAATGGTGTATCAACCGGTTTGCATCCTATCATGCCATATTTTTCCATCTCCAATGCATATTGCCTTTGTATTAGCCATATACCATGAGGTGTATCAATAACCTCAATACCCAAGAAGTATCTCAACAACCCAAGATCCTTTATATCAAACTCTTTATGTAACCCATACTTGACTTCAGTAATCTCCTTCTCAAGTGTACCTGTAATAATGAGATCATCAACATAGATAACCACAACAACCATACCATCTTCTGTATGCCTCACATAAAGTCAATAATTAGCTTTGCTCTGCTCAAATCCCATACTGCATAAGAATTTGTTGATTCTATCACACCATGCTCTTGGTGCTTGCTTCAGTCCATATAAAGCCTTCTTCAACCTGCATACATAATGTGGGTATTTTGGATCTACATAGCCCTCTGGTTGATCCATGTACACTTTCTCTTCTAAATTTCCATTCAAAAATGCATTTTTCACATCCATTTGATAAAGCCTCCAACCATAGATAGAAGACAAAGCAATTACTGATCTTACTGTCGTCATTTTAGCTACTGGACTGAATGTTTCTTCATAGTCCAAACCATAAGTTTGTGCATATCCTTTTGCAACTAGCCTTGCTTTATACCTTTCAAGAGAACCATCTGACTTACATTTGACCTTATAAACCCATTTACATCCAATGGACTTCTTGCCATAAGGTAGTTTCACCAAATCCCAAGTCTTGTTTTTCCTAAGTGCATCCATCTCTTCATCCATTGCTTGTCTCCACTCTTTGCTCTCTACTGCTTCTTCAAAGCAAGTAGGTTCCACATATTGTACATAAGAAACCATGTATGCATAATGCATCTTCATGAATCCATTATAAGTCAATCTATCAATTGGATACCTTACTCTTTCTGACCTTCTCAATTGAGGCGCACTACCATGTGTCTCATCTGATCTAGCATGTGGTGGCACATACTTTCCTGCACTTCTAGTGCCAGGTGTTTTAACATGTGGAATGCCATACTCATCATATATAGATTCATCTTCTAAACTTTCAGTCATTGGTCTCTTACCTTTTGCAACTTTTGCACTCCTTTGTGCATTTCTCAATCTACCACTCCATGGACTGTAGCTACCATTGCTTTCCACATTCTCTTGAGGTCCTGAAGCATCTTCCACATGCTAATTTTCAGCCTTGCTGTTTGCTGAAATTTTCCTTCCATAGCCATTATCATCATTGCTTTCATAAGAATCAACATCCACTACAATTTTGGGCTTGTACCATGATTCATATTCACTGAATTTGACATCCCTGCTTATGTATACTTCCTTACTCACTGGATCATAGCATTTGTATCCCTTCTTCTCATCAGGATATCCAAGGAAAATGCATTTCATAGCCTTAGGTTCCATCTTATTCCTCAAATCATCCGGAACATGAACATAACAGACACATCCAAAGACTCTAAAGTATGCAACAGTAGGTTTCATGCCATACATTCTCTCATATGGTGACATATTATGAATCAAGGCTATAGGTGTTCTATTCATAATGTGAACTGCAGTATGCACTGCTTCTGCCTAATATGACAATGGCATGTTCATTTGGTTCATCATTGCCCTTGCAACCTCTGCAATAATCCAATTCTTCCTTCCAGCCACACCATTTTGTTGAGGTGTATACCTGCATGTCAATTGCCTTTTGATACCATGATCTCTCAAGAAGTCACAAAACTCATATGACATGTACTCTCCACCATTATCTGACCTCAAACATTTTATGTAGCATCCAAACTGCTTTTCAGCCATATATTTAAATTCCAATAACTTTTCAAACGCTTCACTTTTATGCTACATAAAGTACACCCAAGTCATCCTACTGAAATCATCAATGAAAGTGATATCGAATCTACATTTTCCACTCATGGAAACATTCTGACACGGGCCCCAAATATCTAAGTGTATTATTTCCAAAGGATAGCTGCTTATTCTCCCCCTCTTTGGAAATGGCAGTCTGGACTGCTTGCCAAATTGACAAGCCTCACATACATGATCAAAATTTACATATCCTAAATGTGATAGACCACGGACTATCCGTTTTGATTGCATTTGCTTCAATCTTTGCAAATTAACATGACCAATCCGTCTATGCCATAATTCCACATCCTTATCTTGCCCATGTCCTCTCTCAACATACATAGAGTTTTGAATCACTGGAGTACCTGCATCCAAGGCAAACAATCTCCCTTTCTTTCTACCATGAGCAATCACCCTGCCAGTTCTCCCATTATGGAACTCTTCAATGAAACATCCAAACTTATTGAATCTCACTTGCAATCCTTGCTAGGTTCTTAGTTATTATGGGCACATAAAGTACATCACCAAGCTTGTTCTCAATCCCATCTTTAGTAACAAGTGGCACACTACCAATATGAGTAATTTTGTGTAAAGTATCATCACCAGTGGCAACATATTCATCATTTTGCACTTGCTCCTTGCTGTCAAACCACTCAGCATGATGAGTCATGTGGTTTGTAGCTCCTGAATCCAAAAACCAGTCATTCTCACGAGAAGGGTGATTCATGCTCCCAAGCACATGCTCCATAGCAAATAAATGACTTCTAGGCGATCCACCTCTAGGTCCATAACCTGTACCACCATAAGTGCCTGCATAGTGGCCATATTGGGTCCTTCCACGACCCCTAGACATAGCATTCTATTTTTGATAACAATCCCTCTCAAAGTGACCAAAATGCCCACAATAATGACAAGTGCCATCTCTCTGTGAAGAAGGACTAGACGGTCCTCTACCTCTAGGGAAAGATCTCCCCCTGCCTCTATGCATGAAGTCACCACGACCAAAGTTGCCTCTTCCATGAGCAAAACCATAATTACTACGACCAGGTGAAGAGCCTCTAGCTCTAGATGAGCTGCCACGACCTCTCTAGTGATAGAAAACACTATCTCCACCTACATTTTTGCCACTGCTAGATGCATTCAATCCCAACTTGATTTCTTCTATAAGTAGCAATCCAAAAAGCTCCTCAAAGTCAGGCATAGAGCCTCCCCTAACAGAAATAGAGGTATCAAAAGATTTAAAAGCTGGTCCAAGCCCATTTAGTGTCACTGACACTAAATCATCATCATCAACAAGTGCATTAATGGATGCAAGGTCTTCTGCAATTTGCTTGATTTCTGCCACATAGTCACTGATACTGCGATTGCCTCTCCATGCACCATGTAATCTCTGCTTAAGTTGTATCTTACAAGCCTCTGTACATGTTCCATATATTTTTTCTATGATTTCCCATGCCTCCTTACAAGTACTTACCTTTTTTATATGATGAATCAATGTTTTTGAAATACATATGGAGATCCAATGCAAAACCTTCCTATTCTTCCCAGTCCAATCCTTGTACGCTTTCTTTTGCTCTTCAGTTGGATGTTCGGGAACTTCTCGACATTCATCATCACCTGTTATGAGATCCCATAGACCTCTACCCATAAAAAATTTCTCCATCCTGTAGGACCAAACACTATAGTTGTCTTTGGTCAATTTGTCCCCCACGATCTGAGTGATTTGTGCCATGTCGGACATTATGACTGTTGCAAATTTAGAAGAATACAATAATACAATCTGTCCAAAAATGGTATTTAGCAATATGACTGTCATACATGTGTCCAAAAATGGTTATATACATCCATTCATCCATGATGCCAACATGCCATACATTCAGTTCCCAACAAGAAACATCCAAATCGGACCTCAACTGGTGTCTGTATGACCCAAAATGCATCAAAACACGGGCTTAAAATTGACCATTTTTCCTGCAATTTTTCTATAGTTTTTCATGCCAGGCTAGAAGTGCATATCAAGAGGAAGTTGCAAAAATTTTCCTGGAATTTTTTGAGCAAAAATTGGCCTTCAAATGGTCTCCCGTAAATTGCATAGAAACTGCCCTTCTCAGCTCTAAAACAACTAGTTCAAGCAAGTTCTTCTGTACTGTGAAATCCTTTGACTGTGAACCAGTTTGGACAATAACCAGTTCATGTCTTCCTTCAGTGTGAAAGCAGCTCCACAGGATAACCAGTTTTCAATGTCCATGTGAACATAAGGTAATTCTAAATTGTAAGCCTTAGTGGTTAAGGCTTAATAAGCCTTATCCAAAAAAAGAACTCAATATGAGGTACGGTGACCATTCATGGCGCCGATTTTTTTTCTGAATCAGTATGTGGCATATACTCATGGCATCGTGGAGATCAATTTGGTCAAATACATATGGCGCCTCCTCGGTCCAAACTTCCTCTGCTACTGCCGCTTCTTCTTCGTCGATGCTTCTTCAATTAACTCTCCTCCATTTCTTCTCCACCTGGCATACGTCCCCTTTGCTACAGAGACTACGAGATATCCGCTGATCTCATCAAGCAGACAGACTTACACACCATCCAATGTAGCTTCTCACTCTGTAACATCGACTGTTTAGTGGAGCCCTTACGACTTGCAATCTCCTGAACTCGATGAAGCAGTTATACTGTCTTCATGGCAGTCCTAGTTTGCACTGTAGTTGCAGAGAGATTTTTTTAAAATAGATCTCGCTGATATGTTAATCAGCTTTCGAGCTCCCTTGGCAATAGTACCTCATCTAATTGCAGTTGCTAGGTGTTCTTGGTATAGCATCCCATCACATTACAGTCTCTAGGTCTGCTTCTCTGGTCTCCTCTGCTAAGTTATCGACACTCTCGAACACGCAGTTATGGTGCATATTTGAAGAACCAATATTAGTTGTTGATGCTGCCGCCAACCTTGAATTCTACAGCATCTCTGATCACCTTACCAATGTCCTGCCGTCATACCTCATTTCTAGCCTCATTGGACTTACCAAATACATCCAATTTGGGCTTCACTAGCCCCCAAATCAGAGCTTTAGTAGCTCATCCAATCCATAGACCTGTTGCGGGTGATTTAGATAGGGATTTGTACCTAATTTTAATGACGAACAGCAAGCTATCAATCTGATGTAGACCTCGATTTGACGCGCTCCTCGCGTCAATCCTTCACTCCCGCTCTGATACCAAATGAAATTAGATAAGAGGTTTGATGGGGATGCACAACGAAAGGTAGTTGACAAGGAGAGGCTCAAGCTTTCTTCATTCTCTTCTTCTTCAGTATTCTCCCACACTAATCTCCAACAATAGTCCACTCACTAAAGTGGTATCCTCAAAAGATAGATGCCCCCAAACTTAAGGACACTTTACATACAACAATATGATAAGGCTTAGACTATGCCTTAGACTTTTGGCTTATTTCTCAACAGTAGGAGCCACATAGGCAGGATCGTACTCAGCAGTGTTGATTGTACATCTCTGCTTGGCATTGGTTATGATTTGGAAGCCCTCTTGTTCCCATTCGTGACACAAAACATACCATTTTTGCACAAAGGAAGAGTCAAAGTTGACTAGCATTGTCAGTTATTCTAACTCTGGCTTGTTGCAAAGACCTTGCTTGTGCGATAGGATGTGATTAGCCATTGTGTGCAAGATTTCTCTCCTTGAGAGATCTCAATGTCAATCAATTCCTTGGCTACCTTGGGAATTTTGATGAAAACAAACTCACAGTCCTCTCAAGTGCATGGAAAGTAGTGCACTTTCATTGCTAATGTCTCCTTAAGGATGCCTAAGTCCAGTTGTTCATAGTCCTTGTGGCTAGCATGGTGATTGTGGTGTCCAAGCATCAGATGCAGGTGACTAAGTCATCCCTTGTTTTCAAAGCTAGGTCCATGGCCAATGTAAGGATAGATCTATGCTTATAGCTTGGGGTTTGGTTGAGCTTGATAACTCAACTATTGATGCCTGCCTGGTAGTCCAATGAGGGTGTCTATCGTCCACTTCTGTGATGGATTGGTCCTATAGCTGAGTTGATGTACTGCTCTTGGCATGTGGAGCAGCTAGGATATTGGATGTATTAGGTTGAGATGGCCTAGGGTTAGCTGGTTTTGACTTTGGTTGATAGACTCGTTGAGGATCTATGGATTTGGTGCTTTTTTTAAAAACGTATTTCTCATTCCTAGTTGGCTCACCACTTTGTGGAGATGGGATGGAGGGCCTGGATTGAGGTGCACTAGTGATGCTCCTAGTCTTGGGCAACCAAATCCAATTATTTCCTTCGTAGTAGCCTTGAGTGTGCAAAAGATCTTTGGGCACCCATTGCAGCTTGTTGATTGTTTGTCTGCTCTTTGGTAGTAGTGCTAGCTATGTCTCCTCTCAGCCTAGGGTGTGATTTTCTGTGATTACAAGTTTGTGCGGTTTGACTTCTAGCCGGTGGCGGGTGTCATTTGGGCCCCCATTTGAGTTGCTACTCTCAGTGGTCCTAGATGTGTCTCCTTTGGGTTATGGCCGGTTTTTCTTGGCATGGTGGGACAAGTTAGAACCCCCCTCCTTAGACCTTGCACAAAGATGACCTTGCATAGATTTATGTATAAGGCACGTTGAGGTTCACAAAAAACATTGTACCCAAATAAAATCATTGCATCCCAATGCTACAGGACAAAATCAAATGTAGCATGAAGGGCATATAAGGTTAGCTTGAGGGTTGTGCACATAGATGGTACATGCATGGAAAAGGTTATACAAAATAAGCATCGAGGGTACACAAGTTGATCTTGCATTAAAGTCTTGCATCCATCCTATGAAGGTTTTGCATTGAGTAATGGTTAAAGAGTTAACTTGTGCTGCCAAACCATGAGTTGAGTACAACTCACACAATAATTCAGGGATATACTTTGCATTAGAAGATAGTATTGCATTGTTACAGATTTGTCCCGCATTCTTTAGAGGAAAGGAAGATAAAGTCAATTCAAATTCTACATAATACCACTCTATTCAAACATTGCCAATGGTGAGTGAATGCCCTGTGAGCCATAATCAACATTGCAATGTGCTGGTTTCTTGAATGTGTGTCCTAGCAGCAATTCCTTACTAGTACCCTTGGTGTGAGTGAGTAGGATTGTTCCCAAAATGGGTTGAGTATACTGTTGGTAGGTTGCAATTGGGACTGACCAATGAGGGTCCAATGATCTTACGTAAGGATATTATAGCTAAGTTCCTTCACCAATGAGTGCATCAAAGATGTGTATCTTTTGGGTAGTCACTGATACGTGGAGGTAGGTAGGTGCCACTACTTCCTCTCCCTCATCCTCTATCTCAGTGATGGTGGCTACTCTTATCTATTTGATCACTCGGCCATCCATATCATACTCTATTGTATCGGCCTCTTCCTTACTTTTCTCATTTATAGAATAGCAATCTTCATACTCATCATCTAAATCATTATTTTCTAACTCCTCACATCATCTCCTAGGCTTCTAGCCTCAACCCTCTTCTCATTTATGATTAATGCCCAATTGTATACTAGGTTCAAGTTGTGCACTTGGGCCCACTGCCACTTTAGCTCGTCCATGAAATCCTTGAGGGGTTTGAGATTGGAAACTGGGTACCTGTCATCCCTTTTGTAAAGTATTCGAGAGTCCCCTGGAGTTCATGTTTGTTTTGATGGAATGTGGAAAGGAACAAGTGTTGGTTGTCTCCTAGGGCTCTTGGTCATCATGAAAAGTGGTGCTAATGGCAGGCTCTTACCTTTCGAAAAATGAGATGTTGTGACTTTATGGGACTCATTGGCTAACTTTGTAGCCTACTTGTAATCCTCTTCATCATTTGAGAATGGCAGGTCAATGGTGGCTAGCACATGCATCCAATCCTGCTTGTCCTTGCAGTAAGGGATATACTTTGTCAGTGGCCCATAGGAATTGCTAACTTATGAGTCTCCTTTCAACATAGTGGAGATGGCATCTAGGATGACCAGACTAGTCTTCCAAGTATCCATCTTGACTCTCATAGCCTCTAATATGTTGCCTAAGAACATTAGACCATTGATTTATTCTTCTATCACTCATGTGTTTCTCATCCATGGCCTCCCTAGTAGGATATCATAATCCACTCCCTTCATAACTATGAAGTTCATTGAGAAGTGGACTCCCGATATCTTCAAGGCCCAGTCTTCTAGCACTCCAAATGGTCTGACCTTCATTCCATTAGCCAACATGACACTTGCAGTCTCCAGAGGTGGGCTACCCCAAGTCTATAGAATGGCATGGTTGAGCACACTAACTCTAGCTCTCATATCTACAATTCCCTTTCTTGCAGAATGTCCTAATGTGTTGACATGCAAGACTATGTGCATCTCTGTGCCTTCCCAAAAGGCATTTATGTGCAAAGACTTACCCACTGAGTTCAAGGTTAAGCTTGATATGTGTGTTACTACATCATGGTGAAGGAAGTCAATTACTCCAAGCTTGTCATGTTGTTCTACCCACTACTTCAACCCTTGGCATAGAGTCAGGTTCTGCCTAAGCAACTCTCCCAAAGGTAGGGTCTTAGGGGCTGATATCAATGTCATGAGCAAGTTTCCAACTACTTACTTTTCATTAGGATCTATACTCTTTTGCTAATGATATTTGGTAGTCTATCCACTTGGGGCATCTAGACTCTATCTATGTGGTGTTACGTGGGGGTATGGATGTGTCTCTTGATCTGAATTGAGTAGGTGAGACCACTGTGCTCATAGTAGAGAGGTTATCAATTTCATCTTCCATGATAGGTTCCACATATTTTAGGTATGCTTGGGCTTCTCTCACCTCCTTAACCTTATCAACCATTGCTAATTGGTGCCTCGGATGATTGGAATATTCTCCAACCTTGGCACATCCCTTTTCTGTTGTCTTAGGAGCAGATGTCTCTACTTCTATATCCATGACTTGCTTCTCCTCTAGTAATGTGGTGGCACTATCTATCTTGAGTGTAATCCTCATATTATCCTATTTTTTCCTTCTTCTTCTCTTCCCTATTGAAGCTTCATCAAGGTTGCTAGGTTCTCATAATGAAATATAGGCCTGCTTTGCCTATGCTCAGGTCATGACATTCAGCAGTATTGGTACGGCTTCGCTCGCCATTAAGTGTTTCAACTCCAAATAGTCTCAAAGGTACACATGGCATGATAGCTGAACTAGTGGATGGTTTTCGCCTAGGGCACTCATCATACAAGTGTGTGATCCCACACTTAGGGCATCTCAAGTTAGCCTTGTCTTGATTGGCTTGCTCCCTTTTGGGATATCAAGATGAGATGTGGTCATGGGTGGCCACAAGTTAATGGGTTCGTGGTTTTGTCCTCCTAGACCTCTACCTCTTCCCTTGCCCAACACCATCATCTTGGCACTAGTTTGAAATCCATCAAGATGGGATTACCCTTTTTGTCATATGAGATCTAAAGGTTCACGTATGCTTTGTCCTCACTTGGTTCCTCTATGTAATGTATTGGAGCATCGCTTGGTGGATGGGTCACGATGGGTCCATGTGGTCTAGGTATCCCTATGGGATTGATGTCCATCCTAGGGACAACTGACTTTGAATCATTGGGTGTTGAGAGAGTTAGTTGAGTTTCCCTTCCATAATGTGGTGGTCTATTCCCTAGGTAGTAAGGCTGATTGTATGGCTATGGGTATGGAAACTGCCTTGGCAATCCACAATCGACAATGCATTGCATCATGGCCACCTATAGCAATTTGCATAGGGTCTGGATCTAGGATCCATGCACTCAGCCACAATTTGGTTTCCTCTGTAATGCACACATTGCACATGAGGTCATGCAGGTCTTCTGATCATCTCTTGAAGCTTAGCCAACTCTAGCTTCACATCCGCCAAATCTTGGATCTAATCAATATTCTTTCCCTTGACTTGGGTGCTTTGGCTAGATCGCTTGTTCTGAAGTTCTAGAGGTAGTGATGTCTTAGGTTGTGGGTCTTGAGCTCCTCTCTTTGAATAGGTTATCCACGTGTATGGCTTCTTTGAAGACCCTAGCTAGCATATCCCTTTGCAGGTTTGAGTTGCTCACTAAGGCTTTGTAAAGCTCTTTGCTTCAGATTTCACTTATGAACATGATGGAGACCGCTTGTTAGCTAGGTTGCTTTGTGGATAAGATTCTCTTAAAGAGACTTCGCATGTGGGTGACATAATATTAGATATCTTCCTTGTCATTTTTACTGATGTTCATCAATCTAACAATGAGGTTGTCAAAGTATCCTACCTCAAAGAATCTCTTGATGAAGAGACTCTTGAGGTTATTAAATTCATTGCATTCAGCATTGTCTAGACTAGTGTACCACATTTGTCCTTTGTCTCCTAGGAAAAGGCTGAAAGCTTGTGCAAGTTGAGCAAGATTCATGAGGCCATTTACCTTGCATACTTGCTCAAACTACTCCACAAATCTATAGGAGTCATTCTCAGGCAGCTGATACTTGTGGAGTTGTTTAACAACCATAGGTATCTTGGTCTGGCTCCTAAAGTTTGGGGTGATTCCTAGTCCTTCTAGCAATGTAGTTGCTAGACCTGCTCTCTTTTTCTCCGTAGGCTGTGTTGTCTAAGAGTCATTTCATGAGAATCTCGCTTAGCATAAGATCAACCTCTAAGGCTCTCTTCCTCTCAGCATTTGGTCTTATCTTGTGGCTTTATTGGCAAGAGCTAAGACACGTTGAACCTCGCGCATTTTTATATATTGTCTCAACTTTTAAGGTCGTTGCTCTTAGCTATATGTGGTCATGCTTTGCAGCACTTTCCTTACCAATATTCTCTCCTCCTCTAGATTGGCTAAGATTTCCTCGATTGGTGGTCTATCATGATGCTCCATTTTGGTTTGCAAGTCATAAAACGGGTCATCAATTACAGGGTGTTGACTAGGAATTCTCCCAAGTCAAGCTCATCATTTTCTGAGTTGGTGCTAGCTTTTGACATATTGTTGACTTTGTAAGAAACTAGGGCATCGATCATATTGATCAAGTTGGGTAGACCTACATTTATAATCGTGCCTATCATTATTGCTCCCTATACGGCTTGATAATTCAAGTCTATCAGTGATTTATGATTGGGGTCCTTGGCTATTGTTTAATGTCTAGTGTCTCCTCCTACTAGTGGGTTTGTTTAGCTTATCTTAACTTGGGTGAGTTCCTTCTTATTTAAAGCAATCCTCAATGTTGCAGGCACTCAAATGCTAGTGGTGTGCTCTTCAAGGTGCATTATGCAAAATCATGCTTTCAACTTTTCTGTGATGCATATCAAATGTTTAATTGATGTAGTGTCCGAATCCAATGAAAACAATATAGTGCATCATATACTTTCTTGATTCTTTCATGCATTTAGCAACCACTCGAGGTGGTTTTTTTCAATCTCTATAGTGTCCTAAATGTATGGTCTAAGGGATAGTAGATTTGGTCGATTATTCTGGGTCTCTATTGGGACACGGGGCTGAGGATCAGTAGTACAATCATTTTTTACACTATTTGATCTTAGCTCTTGAGTTAACTCGCTCTATTTTCCCGTTCACTCACTTGGAAATCCACTAGGGTGTCCCATAGCTAGGGCTTGGCCTCTACAAGGTTTAGTGAGGTCAGAGTTTGTTGTCAAAATTTGATGTTCTATCTCCCATCCAATTTGCATATTTATTCGTCCAATTCCCAGAATCGACTATTCAATTTTGGATTGTCCAATTGTGTCTATCTGATTCTTCAAAGTTTTTTTTTATTGGAAAATCTAATTGCATCCGATTTTGAAAATCTGACAACTTTGAGGCAATCAAATGGTCTGATTTTGGGAATCAGACTATCTGAATGCGGTGGAAAAAGTTCTCAAATGACAAAAATCTTACTGAATCTCACACATGCCTAGATCAATCTCTCAACTATGATCCTAGAAGCAATTAACCAACACAAAAGCACACTCAGAGGTTACCTGCTGCTCAAAGGCATGGTGGCGAAGATTGCCAAGCAAGAAATGGTCTCCAATCTTGTAACTCGCTGTGTGTGTGTGTGTGTGTGTGTGTGTGTGTGTGTGTGTGTGTGTGTGTGTGTGTGTGTGTGTGTGTGTGTGTGTGTGTGTGTGTGTGAAGCTCTCTCTCTTCTTAACTCATAAATGAAAAAAGTATCTCTCTCTTTGCCCTCTTGGCTTTTGAAACCCTTTCTTTCTTGCCCTGTTACTTCCCCCTTCTCTCTCTTACATGTGTTAATGCCTTGAAGCTCTCTTCTCCCTATATTTTCCCTGTTTTGGGCTTCCTATTATGGCAGACACCTTGCTATGATTTCTCTATTTTTTCTGATTTTTTCCTTACCAAAATACATTAAATCACAAGAAACAACTTACACTACTCGAATCTACTTCCTAAATCCAAAAAAATAGAAAAACCTACTTGCAAAGGAGATCGAGTAACTCTTCAGTTCCCTTGCTTCCTACCTATCTCAAGCATCGGTTTGGGAAAACCCTACTTCAATGCTTGATTCGGAGTGCACAAGAACTCAAAGCTTGAATCCATTGGTTTCGAAAATGAAACCAAAATGTGGGAGCTTCTAACTCGATTGCCAAGACCCATTGACTGCTTATTGCTTCAAGCATTTCAAGCCAAGTGCAATGGCTATCTCTCATATAGTTATTACATGCTCTCATACCTACGAGTATAGTGAGCTTACCTCCATGCTGCTCGATTGACTTACCTTCTCCCTCAAGCACTCCAATAGCTCCACGATCCAAGGTGCGAGCTCAAGTAAGATCGATCCTCAAGCTCCAAGTTGCATGCTCCATTGCCGTGCATGAGACAAGAGAAGAGAAGAGCTTCTCCACCACGGTCCCCACCCTCACACAGCCACTCCCTCACATTCCCTTTCTCAAGCACAAGCTCAAGAAAGAAGAGGAGAAGAAGAGAGCTAGTTTTGGCCACACACAAGAATGAGCTTCTTCTTGCCTTCTATATAAAACCCTAATCCTAATCCCCTTTGGGCACCCATCCCTTTTTACATGACCGGCCATCTTAGCCTAGGTTCTCTTTTCCTATTTCCTTCCTATTTGCATTGTGCCTTTACCCATGCCCATTTACATTTACAAATTGCATAGGAGGGAGCTGTTGAGACTTTAAGCTCAAGCTACATGTATGCTCGATATGACAGCTATGTGTCAAACTATCTTTAACATGTGTGTGTCATTGAATAAGTTAGGTTATGACTTGGTTGTAGTTAGTAGATCAGTATGGTTTTGATCACTTAGATGTAGATGTATTAGGTTACTAAGGTAGATTGAGACTACTTGAATAATGATGAAGAAAATGAGAGCAACTAGCTATGTGTGACCTCATCTCTCTCTCAATCTCTTAACATGGTATTAGAGCATGTTCCTGCTAAGTGTAGGCATAACTGGAGCTGAATATGGATTGCAATTAATGTCAATCTCAAGTGAGAGGTATGTGGTTGATATATCTTCTCATCATCAAGGCCTATCTGAGGCATTCGAGGGAGTCCAAAGTGTTGAGTGTTGACTAGTTAAGCACAAACCAGAAGCAAACACATGTGTTGTTGGTATTTTTGATTAGCGTGGATAGTAGCATGGAAAACAAAGATTGTACCCCGTTCCTCATTATCAATGTGGACAACAAAGATTGTACCTTTTTCTCCTAGTTGACAATGTGGATAGCATTTGAGTTGTTGTGATACTTGACTGCATCCCTCCAAGCTGTTACTCCTATGTTGAGGCCTTACGAAGAGGAGTTAATGGTAGATGATAGAGCACTTGAGTGTGCCTATTGAGGTTAGGGTCACAGATCTGCATTTTTTTGGCTGATTAGCACCTGGAGGTGATCTATACCTAGAATTTATTATCTGTCAAATGCTTGGTGAGTAATGAAGGTATAATGCTTATCAATTAAAGAATGCTTGAGTGATATGCCACTTGCATTGGGCAATGGTCATGGATTGAAATGCATACTCTTGAGAGTTGAATCAGAGCTCGAGTTCAAGTGATATTAGATCTAGAGATTAGCATGCTCAAACAATCATGAATGGTACTATGCCCTAGTGGGAGCATAAGGCACAAGTTCATGGAGCCCTTGTACATGAGATTGAGAGCCCATATTTTACTGGAATGCTTAAGTTAGTGATTAGCCTGTGAGCTCCAACAATATGCTTATTTCTTGTTTATGAATTATCCAGAGGACTAAACGCCTTTGAGAATACTCTTCTTTCATCCTGGAGGTAGTACTTGTGTTGTTTCCAATGTATGGACATCATTATTGTTAACAAATCAAGCTTCTCTTGGTCTACATTGGGTATACGTGTCAGCAGATGGTTGGCATCATTGTAAGCCTACTAGATCTTGATGGCTACAATTCAGTAGAGTGACATGATCAGAATATGCTATTATGTATGATTGAAAGGACCATCCATATTCAATGATTAATGAAAAAAAAAAAGAGGAATATAACTTGGGCACTAAGCAAGATGTTGGCATTGAACTCGTCATGCAACTTATGTAGTTGAATACTTGGGAAAACAAATTAGAGGAATAGCTGCATGTCATATGTTGTAAGGAAGTCTAGACATGTTGTTTTTCATTTCCATAGCTCATTGAAGCATGAATTGATGATCATACATGCATGGGTGGTGCTATATCATTATGTCATGCTAATTGAGTTGATATGAGCACAAACTATGAGCTAAGGTTGTATTGAATACTACAACTCCCTGCAATTTCTGACTGCTAGAAGTTTTTTTTCTTACATGAATACGAGAAGCTTGTGTTACTATTATGACTGTAATGCTTATGTGTTGATGCTCAATTGAGAGTATACATGTTGGAACATGTTTAGACAAGGTTGGAAGATGAGATAATGTGCATATTGTAGTGAATTTATTGCTGAAAACCAAAGGACTGAAACTATCTTGAATATATAATGAATAGAATCATTATTCTAAGCAAAGTGTATCTTGGTTTGCAAGGTGTCAGACATTAATAGTTTATTAATGCATTGAATATGTAGAGAAGAGAGAAAAGATAATATAACTCAGATAGTGGGCAAAAAACTTGATAACAACAATTATGCTAGTTGGAAGTTTCATATGGAGAACTTCCTGATTGGAAAGGGTTATTAGGATTTAGTTACAAGTGTTGAAGCTAAACTTTAAATTTTAGATAGAAATCCTACAACTGAACAGAGACGACAAAATTGAACATGGATGGAAAGAGCCCAACGAGTATTGCATTGGTTGTCTTTATGTATCTATGATGCAATAGTCATTCATATAATGAACTGTAAGTTACAAGAGGATGCTTGGAATATTTTGATGTGGTATTATGGCACGACCACTAGTGCTTGCAAAACCCAACTAAAATAGAAATTCAACAATATGGATAGGAAAGGTAGATGTATACAAGACTATGTGATCAAAATTAAGACCATTGCAGATTAGCTAGCGCTAGTTGGGAGCTGATATTGATGATGAGGATTTAGTGGTTGTTACCCTAAATGGTTTAGGACCTGAGTACAGATTGTTTGACACTTCCATATTGATGATGAGGATTTAGTGGTTGTTACCCTAAATGGTTTGGGACCTGAGTACAAATTGTTTGACACTTCCATATCCATGCAGGATGAAATGCGAGACTTCAATAAGCTTGTGTCATTGCTGATCCATAAAGAAGTCAAATTGGGGTTTACTATAGGATCGAGTAGCTCCAAAAGCAAAGATGATGTGTTCTATTCTAATCAACGAGGTCATAGTAGTCAAGGAAGAGGGTTTGATCATGGACAAGGAACAATAGTAGCATGGGTCTCACAGTAGTAATGCTCTACAAGGTCAGCATGTAAGAGGCAGTGATCATTATAGAGCGAAGGGGAGATCCAACCCTAGGGGTAGAGGATCCTGGCAGTCATAGCATACTCATGACAATCACAATAAAGATAAGGATTGGCACTACTATGGCAAGTATGGCCACATCACCAAAGAGTGGTGGAAAAAGCAGGCTAATAAAAAAAGACAAACAACAGGGACATTATAAATCATCAAGTCATATAGAGGTTGCTTCCACTGACAAAATGTTTGCCATGACATATGTTAAAAACCGTGCAGCTACTACAGATGCTAAAACAAATATTGTCAAGTACATTGATTCTGGAGCTTTGAATCACATGACACCTCATGATGATTGGTTTATAGATATGGTTCTTGAAAAGTGGATATATGTGTACATGGGATGATACTTAGCACACCATTGAGAATAAGGGCATATTACCCTTGGTCATTCATGATGGGTAGAAGAAAAGTATGCATGATGTATTTCATGCACCCTCCATTACAAAAAACTTGTTACTAGTTGGTCAGATGATTGAACATAACTTACAGGTTCGGTTTAATAAACATGGCTACTTCATGAAAGAGTTTGGTAATGGTTGTAAGCTTATTGCTTTAGGTCATAGACATGGTAAAATGTTCACATTGGATGCAACATTAGCTCAGTTGAAATCAACCATGTTTGTGCAAGGCCATGGCATTGCTAGAGATTTAGAAATATGGTAGAAAAGGTTGGTCATGTAAATATTCAGTGGCTGCAGACTATGTAGAGAAAGCAGCTCGTGACAGGTTTGCCAAAGTTTGCATACAATGAGATTGTTCATGTCTATGATGCATGCCATTTTGGCAAACAATCTCACTTTCCATTTGTAAAGCATATTCAAAACAATATGAAACCATAACAGTTGATACATTTAGATGTATGGGGACCAGCCCATAATGCCTTTCTGGGAGGAGGATCTAAATATTATGTGTCTTTCATATATGATCCAACCAATAGACCAGGGTGTATAACTTGAAACACAAGGATGAAGTGTTTGCTATTTTAATAGAATTCAAGAGGCAAGTTGAGAAGGAATTTGATTGCTACATCTCATGCTTGAGATCTGATAGTGGTGGGGAGTATGTATCTAATGAATTTGATTGATAGCTAGCTATAAATGGCATTTATAGGAAACTCACATGTAGTTACACTCCATAGCAGAATGGCTTGGCTGAAAGAAAGAACAGAGTGCTTATGGAGACTGCTCGTGCGATGTTGAATGAAAAAACCAAATCTTTGTACTATTGGAATGAGGTTGTTATGACAACCGTGTATGTGTTGAATTGAACCCCCACTACAAGTATACATGACATGACTCCATACCAGAAACTCTATGGGCACAAGCCATATATAAGTCACATGAAAGTTTTTGGCTGTATTGTCTATGTTCATATCCATAATGAGAAACATAAGAAATTGGATCCTAAAGCACACAAGTGTGTATTCATTGGTTATGAACAAGAGAGGAAGGCATATAAATGTTATGATCCATCTACTAGAGAGAGACTCTTTAGTAGAGATATCATATTTGATGAAATGGCTTCATGGTATGTATCATCTGTTGCCGTGCTTACTAATATGCCATCAGGCACTGGCTCTCATGTCATTTCACAGTAGAGAGCTTCTATGTTAGGGCCTACATGTAATGTGTCTTTCAGTGTATCTCCATGGACTTAGCAGAGTGAGAAGTTCTCATCACCATCCATTGACACCTCTATGTCAGTGAGGGGGAGAAATAAGGTAGGAAGTAGAGAAAAATAAAAAGTTTTTCATGATATTTTCTCCATGATGACTCCTGGTATGATGAATTCTAGTTATGAATCAATTGATAGACTTGATAATGAGCTTGGTCGCATCTAGACTAGACGTCCCCATAGGTGTGACAAATCCTACGGGTAACCCAACTCCACCAGAACGACAAGATGGAGATACTGCATCTGTGTCTCCATAACAACCACCTGAGCCACCCTCTTTCAAACTTGCATCAGAGCAAGGATCAACACCTGTATCTCAAGCTGACCACGGACTCACTGCATCCATGTCTCCCAACATTCCCTAGAAGCACTCCCTTCATTCGGCCCAAGTCTAGCGTCGACCTCATCTACTCGAAATCAAAGAATCAGAGCGTGACGATGTAGATCTAACGAAACGATCTAATGGTGTCCAAGATAGCTCTTAGTCTGTCATATCTCTGAATGGATCCATCTCATCTAGAGACATACGTGTAAATATATCCTCCAACTCCTGGTGGCTCATCCCTTGACTTATTGTGCTCTTCAAAATATCATCAAAGGTCACCTGCATAGACAAAAACTGATGTTAGCATAGTCAATATAAATATTCAAGCAAAGCACGGTAATATAACTCTTTAAAAAAGGATGTTACTTAAAATGCATATTCTAGAGTACCCTTATAAGTGATTCATCAACAAATTGTGTAGGTGGATCCTATAAGTATGACATAGAGTATAGTCCAATGTCAATCTCTTGGCACAACTCTGCATAAACTGGAAGGTCGATAGACAGTTGATAGACAAGTCACCACAAAAGGGTGAGTCTACCTCACTCTCAAAGAATTCTTGGCCTCCTGTCTTTCCATCATTGTTATCCAATTCTACCTCCTCTACACATTCTAAGACATCTTCAACCTCCACCCCTTGCAATATCAACCCTTCTATCTGTATACTATCCTCATCTATACTAGAAACATTGCTTTCATCATCATACACTTTTGCACTTCGGACATTTGAAGGCACAGAATACCACCATCGAGGTTGTTGGGGGTTTGGATAGAAAATTACCTATTCAAAATTACATATAAGAGGGATTCAACATTTGTGGCATATACTACGTCGTAATAAAATTTTAAAAAATAGTTTCATGCACATGTTCACAATGCATCGGCAACACAAATGTGTTCCACATATCCATCCATCTTTTTTCAGAATCTATTTTGAGAAATCTAGATGGACCTTTTCCAATGGTTTCCTCACCTCCTTCCAGTACTGCTTTGAACCACTGCACATCAAATATGATCATGGAGAAGCTATGGTAATCCACCATGATAACACTTTGCAAGTTCCTAAAATACTCCATCTCATCTATAACAGTGTTTGGATCCGTGGCTCGCCATCAACTCTCTTGTTCGAACTTTGCCATGACACCACCATTTGTTATGGAGCGCATTTTGTCTATGCGCTCGATGCGGAAATGTCTCCCATGTGACCATGCCACACTGTATATTTTGTACTATATATTGAAATAGTTAGATTAGTTGTTACATAAAATCTAGACACAAGAGCTTATAAAACATGGGGTCACCTTTGGATTCCATCCCCTCAAGAATTCTGACTCCTCAATAGAGACCTCCATCCCTTCACGAGAGGTTGCGATCAAAGCCCCATGTAACCATTGCATAGACATAAACCGTGATATCTCCTCCATGTCCTTGGGATATTGAATCAGTCAATGGTGCGTACTCTATCAAAATTCCGATCGCACTTCTTTCCCATCTTTCCTGGCTTGCTTGTACCTAGCAAGCCACATCTCCATGGATACATGGTACAACATACAAAAATGATTCACTTTCTCCTCCATTGCAACATCCATCCTTTTTTCTAACCCATTTCCAACCACCACATCTCCGATAATTCTATCATCATCCTTTAGCAACCATAGCATATTGTTATCTGAATCCACCGTTGGTAGCCACTATGAAATATGCACTAACGCCTCAGACACAAACCGACCTTCAGCCATGCTACCTTCTCATCGAGCTCATTGTCGCACAAAGCCTAGGATTTTCATGAAGTGCTCCAAGAAGAACATCCATCACATATGGATAGGTCCTGCAGTCTCCACTTCATCTACAAGATGCATCAGGAGAAGGATTTGTATCATGAGCATGCCGATGGGTAGGTACTTCTCAAAGAGAGAAACTGTCTCCACTCCTCCCTGCCTTGTGGATTCAATAGAGGATGTCTTGATCTCCTTTTGTGAGATCCATTGCACTAAGTTTGACAACCTCTAAATTTCCCTGCGCATTTCTGGAGTGAGGCATCCTACGATTGCGATCGGTAGTGTAAACTACCACAAATGAAGAAGCATTACGAACACTGACTAGACTCTAAATAGCAAAATATGCAGGCCACTTACAATCCATTTGTAGTACAAAATTGACATATCTTATGTCAATCATGGGATTTTAGCCCTAATAATTGGTTGTCTTTAGAAAAAGCGGATCTAAGGGAGCGTAGACCTAATAATTTGCTTCATAAGTGTGCTCTTCTTTAGTGGATAGAACCCAATGAGCACGAGGTAATTGCAAGCGACCATGAGCACTTGACTATGGCCAAAGCACCTTTATCTTGTCTACCTCCTTCAAATCCATTCGTGCTCCTATAGTGTCTCTCTTTCTTTTGATCTGGTTCCATAGTAACCTGCCCACATTCTTTAAAAAATGCATGGATCCAAAAAGTGGTTGATCTGTAAAAGTGGGTCCAATACCGCAACTCATAGAAAACTGAGAACTATCACATTCCGTTTGGATGCAACTCCATGTGGACCATTTTCAACTCATACCAACTTTGGGCATTCATTCATGCTAGAGGTCATCCAAGAAAACCTTCCCTCAGTTCATGAACCTCCGACAAGAAAGATGTGTGTCCTTGATATACCATCTTCTGTTGAGATATCGAGCTCCACTCGTGATATGCCAGGGTGACCGTTGTGTATTTATGTCACCGACTTGTCAGTTGCAGATGCAGTTGGTACACTGCCCATGAATAATAGCTAGATGATAGCTATCCTTATCTACTCTAGTTCATGGCTCAGTTAGTATGCCACCTTAGTTAGTTGAGTTTGTTTTGAGACCCATATATAGGGTTCTTCTATTTCTATGTACGAGAGTTCTTTTTGGCTTACACAACTAAGAAGAGAAAAATTGTTTTCAGCCTCCATCTCTGTGTGTATTCCCCCATTGTGCAAGCAAGAAAGCTTCAAGTGAGACTCCTTCCTTCTCTCCCACAATCTTGACATGGTATCAGAGCCTTGTTCGTGGTAAGGAGCTCAAGAAAGCAAGCCAAGCTCGTGGTGTTCTCGTAAGAGGAGCAGTGTTGCTTTCATTTTCTGTTTTGGGAGTAGATCTCTGCAGATAGCACAACTGGAAATTGCAAGAGTGCATTGCCTCAGGTTGAGACGCCCTTCCTGGTGAAGCAAGAGGGAAATATATGCTGCGGAAGAGGGCTTTTGCCCTTGGCAACCTTGTTTTTTTATTTGAGGCCATTTCGGGGCCTGTTTTGGAGGCGAAAGTTTTCTGCACACACTCAGAAAAAAGCCCTGTTTTATGCTGTGCGACCACTGTTCTATAGGTCGGTGAAAAGTTACCACAAATATTGCATCGTATGCTCGTGCGCAGAGACATTGGGAGTTACAGAATCATCCTTGGTTCCTGTGTCAAGATTGTGGGAGAGAAGGAAGGAGTCTCACTTGTAGCTTTCTTGCTTGCACAATGGGGGAATACACACAAGGGTGGAGGCTGAAAACAGTTTTCCTCTTCTTAGTTGTGTAAGCCAAAAGAACTCTCATACAAAGAAATAGAAGAACCCTACATATGGGTCTCAAACCAAACTCAACTAACTAAGGTGGCATACTAACTGAGCCACGAACTAGAGTAGATAAGGATAGCTATCATGTAGCTATTATTCATGGGCGGTGTACCAACCGCATCTGCAACTGACAAGTTGGTGACATAAATACACAACGGTCACCCTAGCGTATCACGAGTGGAGCTCGATATCTCAACACTCCCCCTCGAGCTCAATCCCAATTCCTGCACACCAAGCAGGTCTCTGAACTTGCCCAGCTTCTCTGCGCCCAATGCCTTCGTAAATATGTCAGCTACCTGATCCTCTGTGCTGACATAAACTAGATCAATAAGACCTAGTAAAACCCTCTCCTGCACATAGTGATAATGCACCTCAATGTGCTTTGTTCTAGCATGATAGACTGGGTTATTTGCCAAGTGTATACTACTCATGTTGTCACAATAAATGACAATTGGCCCATCTGTAGACTGATGTATATCATAAAGTAGCTTATGCAGCCAAGCTACCTCACATGCAGCCATTGCTGTACCCCTGTACTCAGCCTCTGTGCTCGACGAGGCAACTGTAGGCTGTTTCTTACTGCTCCAAGTGACTGCAGCACTCCCAAAAGAGAACACATATCCACTGGTAGATCGTCTATCAGAAATACTACCAGCCCAATCAGCATCATTGTATCCATGCAACTGTATCTGAACCCCAGTCTCATAAAATAGTCCATACTGCAATGTGGACTTCACATACCTGAGTATGCGTCTAGCCGCATCCAAATGTGGTTTCCTTGGAGCCTGCATAAACTGACTTACCAATCCAACAGCATAGCTCAAATCTGGCCTGGTAATAGTCATATAAATCAAACTTCCTACTATGCGTCTGTACATAGTAGGGTCTTCTAGAAGCTCACCTGCATCTGTGCTCAGCTTCACATTCTGCTCCAAAGGAACTGAAATAGGCTTACAGCCTGTCATCCCATATTTGGACAGCATGTCCAATCCATACTGCCTCTGCAAGAGCTGTATCCCACTTGGTGATCTAATCACCTCAATGCCCAAGAAATAACGCAGCTCTCCCAAATCCTTCATCTCAAACTTCTGCTTCAATAGCATTTTCACATGAAGGATATCTTCATCACTGTCACCTGTCATAATCAAATCATCAACATAAATGACAAGTAGCATAATACCTTTCTCTGTTTTTCTCACATAAAGTGAGAAATCTGCCTTGGAAATCTGAAAGCCAATAGTGACAAGATACTGTCCTATCTTGTCAGACCATGCTCTAGGTGCTTGCTTCAAGCCATACAAGGCTTTCTTCAACCTGCAAACAAACTCAGGATGAACAGCATGCACATAACCTGGTGGCTGCTCCATATAGACCTCTTCTTGCAAATCACCATGCAAGAAGGCATTCTTTACATCCATCTGATGTAAAGACCATCCCTTTGATGCAGCCATAGCAATGACTGCTCTTACGGTTGCCATCCTTGCAACCGGACTGAATGTTTCTTCATAGTCAATGCCATATGTTTGTGCATACCCCTTGACTACTAATCTTGCCTTGTATCTGTTCACAGAACCATCTGCATTGTGCTTCACCTTATAAACCCACTTACAGCCAATTGCATTTTTACCTTTAGGCAAAGGTACCAATTCCCATGTAGCATTTGCTTCCAAGGCATCCATTTCTTCATCCATGGCTTTCTCCCATTTTTCTTTTCCCATGGCTTGCTCAAAAGAAGTGGGTTCTGGTTCTTGTATCACCTTGACCATATATGCATAGTGAATGGCTGTAAATCCATCATATTTCAGCCTATCCACAGGATACCTAACTCTGATAGACCTACGCAAAGCAGGTTCACTCCCAGGTGCTCTCAAAACATCCCTGGTCTTCCTTACTCCAGGTGTAACAATAGAAGGAATACCCAACTCATCAGCAATGCTCTGTTCTGAGCCACTGGATTCACCATCCACATAAGAGTGACCTGCATTCACATCAACCATGGGCTGATCAACCTTCTCTTTTCCTTTTCGTGATACCTGCATACCACTATCTGCATTGCTTTGAGAAGATTCTGTTGATCTCAATCTGCCTGTCCATGGCGAAGAATGTGAACCACTGCTAGAGGACGCTCCAGGTCCACTAATATTTTGTGACTGCTGCTGTGAATTCTGTGTAGCATTACCATTTTGTGCATCTACATCATCAATCACATTTACTGGTTTATACCAGCTACTCATCTCATCAAAAACAACATCTCTGCTCACTGTAAACTTACGAGTAGAAGGGTTATAGCATCTATACCCTTTTTGCTGCAGAGAGTAACCAATAAAGATGCACTTCTTAGCTTTTGGATCCAACTTGGATCTCAACTCATCTGGCACATGTACATAGGCAATGCAACCAAAAGTTTTCAAATGAGAAATATCTGGTTTCCTACCAGTATACCTCTCCTCTGGAGTCATTCCATGTATTACTGCAGTGGGAGTCCTGTTCATTATGTAGACTGTTGTAGCAACTGCTTCAGCCCAATAAAAATCTGGCAGGTCTTTTTCATTGAGCATGGCACGAGATACCTCTCCAATATGCATGTTTTTCCTTTCTGCAATTCCATTTTGTTGTGGGGTATGACTGCATGAATATTGCTGCTTTATGCCATGCTCCTGCAGGAACCTTGCAAACTCATTTGAGAGGTACTCTCCCCCTCCATCTGACCTTAGGCATTTTATCTGCAGGCCTGTTTCTTTTTCAACCATCGCTTTAAGAGTTTTGAAATGCCCAAAAACTTCACTTTTCTTTTTCATAAAATACACCCAAACTTTTCTGCTATAGTCATCAATAAAACTGACAAAATAATGACAGCCTCCAAGAGATGCAGCTTTAGTTGTCCACACATCAGAGTGGATTAATTCCAATGGCTTCTTACTCTCTTGAACATGTCTAGGAAATGGTTTCCTTGCCTATTTTCCAAACTGACAGGCTTCACATACCTTATGCATTTCTGCAACCTTGAATTTAGGCAATCCTGCAACAATATTTTGGGCCTGCATTGATTTAAGTCGCTGTACATTAACATGACCAATGCGTTTATGCCAGATATCAATATCTGCAACTACACCGGTCCCATGTGCAAACATTGCTGCACTCAATTCAGACATGTCTGCATCCAACGTAAACATTCTGCCCTTCTTCTTTCCTTTTGCTATCAAGCGACCTTTATTTTTCATATCCTCAACAAAGCATCCATGAGGATTAAATCTGACCTGCAAGCCCTGCTCAACCATTTGACCGACAGAAACCAGATTCTTGGTGATATTCGGGACATGAAATACATCGGACAGGTATTTCTTTTTCCCATCCTGCATAGACAAGGGAATTTTTCCAATCTGCACAATAGGATGTACAGTATCATCACTAGTCTCCACAAATCCTGGTTTTTCCATTTTCCTTGCATCCTCCATCCATTCTGCATGACCTGTCATGTGGTTTGATGCACCTGAGTCAACATACCATACATCATTGCTTTCTTCTGCACTTGTCACAGAATTGTTCATGTGCTGCACCATAAACAAGTGCTCATTTCTGTCATCACCCTGTCTACTAGAAGATGCATAATTCCCTTGTTGCAGTTTTCCATTCATGATGTCATTCTGCTTTTTATAACAGTCTTTAGCCATATGACCCATTTTACCACAGTAGTAGCATTCAACATTGCTGTTTGCATTTTGGCCTCTTTGCCATCCACCACGACCTCTTTGGCTCCCCCTGCCTCTATAGTTACCACGTCCTCCTCCATAGGACTGGTTTTCTTGAGTTTGCTGCATATTCTGATTTCTACCACGGCCTCCAAATCGGCCTCCTCTACCTCTGCTCTACCTCTTCCAGCATTTGAGTAGAAGACAGCTTCTTTTGAAGTTCCTCCTGAAGAAGATGCACCACCATTTCTCTGCTCCTCAGAAATTAAAAGAGCAATCAACTCCTCAAAATCAGGAAATCTTTCACGGACGGAAATGGATGTTCGGAACTGTGCATAATCCTTTCCTAGACCATTCAAGGTCACAGAAACTAAATCATCATCTTCCACTGGCGACCCAATGGAAGCAAGTGCATCTGCAATCTTCTTAACCTTCATGTGGTAGTCATTGATGCTCATATTTTCTCTTTGCACATTATGCAACTCTTGCTTGAGCTGCATTTTCCTGGCTTGCGTATTTGTGCTATACATTTTTAACAGAGTATCCCATGCCTCCTTTGGCGTACTTGCATCTTGAATATGCACAATCATAGAGTCTGAAATGCTGATAGACAGCCAGTACATAACTTTCCTGGCTCTCTCATGCCATGCTTTGAATGCCTACATTTGCTGTTGATTGGGAACATCAGGAAGAACTGGTTCTTCTTCATTTCCTGCAACAAATTCCCAATATCCTTTTCCCATAAGGAAATTCGTCATTCTAAACTTCCATGCCTGGAAGTTGTTCTTGTCAAGCTTTTCAGTTACAATCTGTGAAAGAGAATCAGACGTCATTACAGAACACTGCGAAAAATTCTGTCACTGCAAAAACTCAGCTTTACCCTCACAAGGGCAAATCTGCAAAACTGGCGAAAGTGGTATTTGACCACACAGTCACTTCCTAGTGACGATTTTGCATAAACAGGAACCAAGGATGATTCTGAAACTCCCAATGTCTCTGCGCACAAGCATACGATGCAATTTCTACAATAACTTTTCACCGACCTGTAGAACAATGGTCGCACAGCATAAAACAGGGCCTTTTCCTGAGTGCGTGCAGAAAACTTCCGCCTTCAAAACAGGCCCCGAAATGGCCTCAAATCAAAAAAACAGGGTCGCCGAGAGCTAAAGCCCTCGCTCCTAGCATGTACTGCCCTCTTGCTTCACCGCGAAGGGCGTCTCAACCTGAGACAATGCACTCCTGTAATTTTCGGCTGTGCTACCTGCAGAGATCTGCTCCCAAAATAGAGAATGAAAGCAACACTGCTCCTCTTACCAGACCACCACGAGCTTGGCTTGCTTTCTTGAGCTCCTTACCACGAACAAGGCTCTGATACCATGTTAAGATTGTGGGAGAGAAGGAAGGAGTCTCACTTGTAGCTTTCTTGCTTGCACAATGGGGGAATACACACAAGGGTGGAGGCTGAAAACAGTTTTCCTCTCCTTAGTTGTGTAAGCCAAAAGAACTCTCATACAAAGAAATAGAAGAACCCTACATATGGGTCTCAAACCAAACTCAACTAACTAAGGTGGCATACTAACTGAGCCACGAACTAGAGTAGATAAGGATAGCTATCATGTAGCTATTATTCATGGGCGGTGTACCAACCGCATCTCCAACTGACAAGTCGGTGACATAAATACACAACGGTCACCCTGGCGTATCACGAGTGGAGCTCGATATCTCAACATCCTGTATATGCAAAATCGTCACTAGGAAGTGACTGTGTGGTCAAATACCACTTTCGCCAGTTTTGTAGATTTGCCCTTGTGAGGCTGAAGCTGTGTTCTTTGCAGTGACAGAATTTTTTGCAGTGTTCTGTAATGGCGTCTGATTCTCTTTCACAGATTGTCACTGAAAAGCTTGAGAAGAACAACTTCCAAGCATGGAAGTTTAGAATGATGAATTTCATTATGGAAAAAGGATATTGGGAATTTGTTGCAGGAAATGAAGAAGAACCAGTTCTTCCTGATGTTCCCAATCAACAGCAAATGCAGGCATTTAAAGCATGGCATGAGAGAGCCAGGAAAGTTATGTACTGGCTGTCTATCAGCATTTCAGACTCTATGATTGTGCATATTCAAGATGCAAGTACGCCAAAGGAGGCATGGGATACTTTGTCAAAAATGTATAGCACAAATACACAAGCTAGGAAAATGCAGCTCAAGCAAGAGTTGCACAATGTGCAAAGAGAAAATATGAGCATCAACGACTACCACATGAAGGTGAAGAAGATTGCAGATGCACTTGCTTCCATTGGGTCGCCAGTGGAAGATGATAATTTAGTTTCTGTGACCTTGAATGGTCTAGGAAAGGATTATGCACAGTTTCGAACATCCATTTTCGTCCGTGAAAGATTTCCTGATTTTTGAGGAGTTGATTGCTCTTCTAATTTTTGAGGAGCAGAGAAATGGTGGTGTATCTTCTTTAGGAGGAACTTCAAAAGAAGCTGTCTTCTACTCAAATGCTGGAAGAGGTAGAGCAGAGGTAGAGGAGGCCGATTTGGAGGCCGTGGTAGAAATCAGAATATGCAGCAAACTCAAGAAAACCAGTCCTATGGAGGAGGACGTGGTAACTCTAGAGGCAGGGGGAGCCAAAGAGGTCGTGGTGGATGGCAAAGAGGCCAAAATGCAAACATCAATGTTGAATGCTACTACTGTGGTAAAATGGGTCATATGGCTAAAGACTGCTATAAAAAGCAGAATGACATCATGAATGGAAAACTGCAACAAGAGAATTATGCATCTTCTAGTAGACAGGGTGATGACAGGAATGAGCATTTGTTTATGGTGCAGCACATGAATAATTCTGTGATAAGTGCAGAAGAAAGCAACGATGTGTGGTATGTTGACTCAGGTGCATCAAACCACATGACAGGTCATGCAGAATGGATGGAAGATGCAAGGAAAATGGAAAAACCAGGATTTGTGGAGACTAGTGATGATACTGTACATCCTATTGTGCAGATTGGAAAAATTCATTTGTCTATGTAGGATGGGAAAAGAAATACCTGTCCGATGTATTTCATGTCCCGAATATCACCAAGAATCTAGTTTCTGTTGGTCAAATGGTTGAGCAGGGCTTGCAGGTCAGATTTAATCCTCATGGATGCTTTGTTGAGAATATGAAAAATAAAGGTCGCTTGATAGCAAAAGGAAAGAAGAAGGGCAGAATGTTTAGGTTGGATGCAGACATGTCTGAATTGAGTGCAGCAATGTTTGCACATGGGACCGGTGTAGTTGCAGATATTGATATCTGGCATAAACGCATTGGTCATGTTAATGTACAACGACTTAAATCAATGCATGCCCAAAATATTGTTGCAGGATTGCCTAAATTCAAGGTTGCAGAAATGCATAAGGTATGTGAAGCCTGTCAATTTGGAAAACAGGCAAGGAAACCATTTCCTAGACATGTTCAAGAGAGTAAGAAGCCATTGGAATTAATCCACTCTGATGTGTTGACTACCAAAGCTGCATCTCTTGGAGGCTATCATTATTTTGTCACTTTTATTGATGACTATAGCAGAAAAGTTTGAGTGTATTTTATGAAAAAGAAAAGTGAAGTTTTTGGGCATTTCAAAACTCTTAAAGCTATGGCTGAAAAAGAAACAGGTCTGCAAATAAAATGCCGAAGGTCAGATGGAGGGGGAGAGTACCTCTCAAATGAGTTTGCAAGGTTCCTACAGGAGCATGGCATAAAGCAACAATATTTATGTAGTCATACCCCACAACAAAATGGAATTGCAGAAAGGAAAAACATGCATATTGGAGAGGTATCTCGTGCCATGCTCAATGAAAAAGACCTGCCAGATTTTTACTGGGCTGAAGCAGTTGCTACAGCAGTCTATATAATGAACAGGACTTCCACTGCAGCAATACATGGGATGACTCCAGAGGAGAGGTATACTGGTAGGAAACCAGATATTTCTCATTTGAAAATTTTTGGTTGCATTGCCTATGTACATGTGCCAGATGAGTTGAGATCCAAGTTGGATCCAAAAGCTGAGAAGTGCATCTTTATTGGTTACTCTCTGCAGCAAAAAGGGTATAGATACTATAACCCTTCTACTCGTAAGTTTACAGTGAGCAGAGATATTGTTTTTGATGAGATGAGTGGTTGGTATAAACCAGTAAATGTAATTGATGATGTAGATGCACAAAATGGTAATGCTATAGAGAATTCACAGCAGCAGTCACAAAATATTAGTGGACCTGGAGCGTCCTCTAGTAGTGGTTCACATTCTTCACCATGGACATGCAAATTGAGATCAGGAGAATTTTCTCAAAGCAATGCAGATAGTGGTATGCAGGTATAAAAGGAAAAGAGAAGGTTGATTAGCCCATGTTTGATGTGAATGCAGGTCACTCTTATGTGGATGGTGAATCCAGTGGCTCAGAACAGAGCATTGCTGATGAGTTGGGTATTCCTTCTATTAATACACCTGGAGTAAGGAAGACCAGGGATGTTTTGAGAGCACCTGGGAGTGAACCTATTTTGTGCAAGTCTACGAGAGCTAGGTATCCTGTGGATAGGCTGAAATATGATGGATTTACAGCCATTCACTATGCATATATGGTCAAAGTGATACAGGAACCAGAACCTACTTCTTTTGAGCAAGCCATGGGAAAAGAAAAATGGGAGAAAGCCATGGATGAAGAAATGGATGCCTTGGAAGCAAATGCTACATGGGAATTGGTACCTTTGCCGAAAGGTAAGAATTCAATTGAATGTAAGTGGGTTTATAAGGTGAAGCACAATGCAGATGGTTTTGTGAACAGATACAAGGCAAGATTAGTAGTCAAGGGGTATGTACAAACATATGGCATTGACTATGAAGAAACATTCAGTCCAGTTGCAAGGATGGCAACCATAAGAGCAGTCATTGCTATGGCTACATCAAAGGGATGGTCTTTACATCAGATGGATGTAAAGAATGCCTTCTTGCATGGTGATTTGCAAGAAGAGGTCTATATGGAGCAGCCACCAAGTTATGTGCATGCTGTTCATCCTGAGTTTATTTGCAGGTTGAAGAAAGCCTTGTATGGCTTGAAGCAAGCACCTAGAGCATGGTCTGACAAGATAGGACAGTATCTTGTCACTATTGGCTTTCAGATTGTTGGGGGTAAAGGCGCCTCCGCCGTGCCGCCCCGTGTATTACTACATTGACAGTACCCACCACTGCACACTGCAGGTGGCGGGCGCCCGTCACGTCACTTTATTCTTTATTCTTTTAGTGACAGTTTGAATAAAGGAAGGCCCAGTCACACATTGTGACTGTTGAAGTTCCCATTTCTTCTCTCTCTCTTTTCTTGCTCTTGCTCTCCCGCCATAGCTCGCGTGCAAGCTTCGATCCTTCTCACCTTTCAACTGGTATCAGAGCTTGGCATTCTCTTGCTCGAGCTCGACTCGGTGCTTCCCGACCTTCGCATCGACTCGCTTCACGCATTGGGTCTCCATCCCGGCAGCCATATCCGATCTCCCCGAGCTCTCGTCACTCCCCGGCTTCCCGAGCACCTTCCCAGCCTATTGAGGCACCTTCAAGGCATTGATACTGAGGTATTTGATCATTCTTTCATGGTTTTATTTCAGTCTACAGGTTGCAAACAGCAAGGGCAGCCATGGCTTCAAACTGTTGAAGCTTATTCCCCTCATATTGTGCCTTACACCTATCAAGGCTCAAAGAGGCTTGTCATAGGCCTTTGATAGGCCCTTCTTGAGCCCCCCATTACCCCCTTTTCAGCCCATGTGGAGCAGCAGCAAGTTCAGCACCAACAGGGCAGATTGCATCATTTTTTTCCAGGTTGTGAGCACTCATCTACTTCAGCTCCACACTTGGCCATTGCTTCTTGCTCTCTACCTTGATCAAGAGGGCTATAGACTTCATGTTTGATGTCATTCAAGATTTGGGCATTGGTCTTGATCATTCGGGGCTGATTTCTTCAGATTTGGGACTGTCATAAACTGTCATAACAGGCTGAAAACAGGGCAGCACCATTGGCATTAGCATTTGTTGCTTATACTCCATCCCAGTTGTGCTATTTGATGCCCGTATGCGGTCTGCATGATGGCTAGTGCCTTGGGAATGTATGCACATGATTATGCCATGATTTTGGCTTGAAATATTGGCTGATTTGGGACTGTTATTTACTGTTATACAGTGCTGGAAACAGGGCAGCCACACTTGGCATTGGCATTTGATGCTTATACCCTACTCCGGTTACCTTGTTTGATGCCCATATGCGGTCTATTTCCTACCCGGATGTATTGGGGATGTATGCATTTGGTTTGACCATGATTTTGGCTTGAATTCGGGGCTGAAATCTACTATTTAGAACAGTAAATACATGCTGGAATAACAGTGGGCTGAAGGTACTTTACATGCTTTGGCACTTACCTACCGATACCGGATGTATGCTTTGAGCTTTGGCATGATGTCTCTGACATTTGGGGACGACTTGGAGCATATGTATGAGATTATGGGATGCTTTTGAGCTTCGCATTAGCTCCATCTTCACTGGCATTTGGACCAACTTGGCATGCTCATGGACCGCCTATGCCTCATGTCTCTGCTTGACAGTTAGGCTTTTGCATTACATGCTTTGGTTCGTGACATCTGCTATTTGGTTCGTGTATGCCATACCGACATTTGGAGCTTGGATTTGGATGTATTTGAGCATTCCCGGCTTACTTGATCACTGATCTTGGTTGCTATTTGGATGTCATTGAGTTGACCGAGAGCTTATTTGGGCTTATGTATTGCTTCATGGTTAATACGACCGGTGCTTCATGTATGTCATGCTCTCTTGGATACGCTTGATGCATTGACAGGGTCACTTATCACTGGTGCTTTCTCTTGGGTTGTTTGAGCTTCTAAGCTCGCCTTGTACGCCTTTTGTGCCAGTGGGAGCATTTTACATGCTTGCTTGACCTTTGACAGTTGCATGCTATTGGAGCACTTACATGTATTTGGAGCAGTTTATGTCTTGAGCAGCTACATACGCATTGAGACTTTGGGATCATACTCCGATCTTTATGGATATGCATTGATGTAATCTTGGTTCATAGGATGCTTATGAGCCGAGTCTCATATTTGGATCTTTCTCTTTGAGCAGACACCTATTTGTGTCAGGTTTTGGCAGTTACAGGAACACTTTGCCTAGAGTGTCTGGGGGTGTGCCTTTCACTGGCAGATGTTATTTTGACATGCTTTGGTGTTGAGCTCATGTTCTTTTCACTGTCATTGACCTTGCTTATGTCTGTTTCATGCCGGCTTTGGACCTAGCATTGTTTGCTTGACATATGGATCCTATTTTGGGACAGTTTGCTCTCTAGATTGCATACTTGCAATTTATTACAGCAAGCACTTATTGGTGGACTGAGGTGTACTTTTCATGCTGAAATATCCTGATTTGGTATATTGCACCTAGTACTAAGTGGGCAGCAACTTTTGGCACACTTTGCTCGCCCTTTGGACCCCATTTTGGTAATTTTTGGGCAGTTTCTGCAGTAAAACAGCAAGCAGTTTTGGACTGTTTGGGCATTTCCAGCCTGCATAATGGCGTCATCTTCGCATGATAGTGCCATCTTTAACATTACAAAGTTGGATGGTACCAACTACTCTTATTGGAAGAGTCAAATTTGGTAGGTCTTGGTGCAGAAATCTCAGATTAAGCCACTTCGGTTGAGTGGGGAGCAGCTTGAAACTATGGACAATGACGACTGGCTTGAACTTGATGAGCTATGCAAGTCCACGATTGTATTGTCTCTCACTGAACAGGTACATTATAATGTATTTGAGGAAGCACAGAGTGCATGGGATCTATGGAATAAGATCAAGAATCTTTATGATAAGAAAAGTCCGGCGAGTCAGATGTACTGGTTGAAGCAGCTTATGGATCTGCGCATGAAGGATAATGCGACTATGTCTGCTCACTTGAGCCAGTTCCATGCTATATTGAAGAACTTGACTTCGCAGGATATTACCTTTGGAGAGGAAGTAACTCCTCTTTTCTTGCTTGGGACTCTGAATGAGTCATGGGATGTATTCCGCACTGCCCTATGTGCCTCTAGTGCTACTCTAAAATTGGCAGATGTTGAGAGTGCTCTTCTTCAGGAAGAGGTGAATCGCAAAAACTTGGATGCCTCTCGTGGTAGTCATGCTTTGACAGTTAGAGGTAGGAATGACAGGTATGACCGTGGTAATGGCCGAGGCCGTGACTCGCAGAAGGGTCGGTCTAAATCTCGTGGTGGCAAGTCGTGTAGTAAGTCGCGTGGGCGCAATGAAAATGTCACTTGTCATCATTGTGGGAAAAAGGGCCATATTAGACCACAGTGTCATGAGTTGCGCAATGAGAAGCGCAAGGATAAGGGGAAAGATAAAGTGCAGGAGAAGTCCTCTGATCGCAGCATAGTACCTACGAAGTCCAGCGTCAAGATTGAGGAAATTAATGTCATGCAGACTGAGGAGTCCAATGGTGGTGATGAATTTATACTTGCAGCTAGTTCTTCTGATGCTTCACACTTGACTGAGACACCTAGTATGTATGCACAGTGCTGGTTATTGGATTCAGGTGCGTCCTTCCATGTGACGCCTTACCGTGAGTGGTTCCACTCTTACCGCACTATATCTGGTTCAGTCCGACTTGGAGACAACAGGTCTCTTGACATTGTGGGCATGGGTGATATTCAGTTGCAGTTTTCCACTGGCAGTTCATTTTTGCTTAGGGATATACGTCATGTACCTGCGCTTACGCGCAGTCTTATGTCTGCAGGACAGCTGGATGATGCAGGATTTCATGTATGTTTTGGGGATTCTGCCTGGAAAATTATCAAAGGCAAACTTGTGCTTGCTAGAGGCGCCAAGGCTGGCAGTCTCTATCCTCTTGTTGTATCTGGGTCTTCTATAGACCATGTTTTGGCAGTGGGCTCTATCCCACATGTATCACTTTGGCATGCCCGTTTGGGGCATATGTCTTTGAAGGGAATGAAAATGTTATCTGGTTTGCAGTATCTTCCACCTTTGGATTATGCACGTTTTGACTCGTGTGATCATTGTCTTTATGGTAAGCAGAATAGGTCTACGCATAAGAAATCGGGTAGGCCACGCATGAGTGAGCCCTTGGCATTGGTGCATTCCGATGTTTGTGGGCCTATGCCTTGCATGTCTATGGGTGGCGCGAAGTACTTTGTTACCTTCATTGATGATTTTTCTAGGAAAGTGTGGGCTTATCCCATAAAGCAGAAGTCCGATGTCTTGGCAGTTTTTCAGAGATGGCTTGCTCTTGTTGAGAACCAGACTGGGTATAGGCTGAAATGCCTTAGGACTGACAATGGGGGAGAATATGTCTCACGTGCTTTTGAGCAGTTTTGTGATGACAGGGGTATTAAGCGTCAGTTGACCGCCCCTTACACCCCACCCCAGAATGGTTTGGCTGAGCGCATGAACAGGACTATTCAGGAGCGTGTGCGCTCTATGCTTAGCCATGCAGGCCTACCCCAGAGTTTTTGGGCTGAGGCAGTTAGTATGGCAGTGCATGTCATAAACCGATCGCCTTCCAGTGGATTGGATTTCCAGGTTGCAGAGGAAGTTTGGGCTGGTAAGCCACCCTCTTATGCGCATCTCCGTGTCTTTGGATGTGAGGCATTCTGCCATGTGCCCAAGGACAAGAGGAGTAAATTGGATCCAAAGAGCATTAAATGCATATTCCTTGGCTATGGTGAGTCAGGAGAGATGGGCTATCGCCTATGGGATCCGCAAGCGTGGAAAATAGTACGCAGCCATGATGTCGTCTTCCATGAAGACAAGATGCATAGGCAGCCTGAGAAGGTGGTTGAGATCTGCAGAGTGATCTTTCAGGAGGAGCCTAGAGCTCCAGCACAGCCAGTAGTACAGCCTGCAGCAGTTCCTCCACAGGGCCAAAGTGTTGGACAGGCAGTTAGACAGGCAGCAGAGCCTGCGGTGAGACGGTCTGCTAGAGACAGATGTCCACCTGACAGATTTCAGCCCTCTATGCATTATGTTTTGGTTACAGATGCAGGAGAGCCTTTCACTTATGATAAGGCTATGCGCAGGGGTGACAGTCACTCCTGGGAGAGGGCTATGCAGTCTGAGATAGACTCCCTGCATAAGAATGAGACTTGGGATTTGGTTGCCTTGCCTAAGGGCAAGAAGGCTTTGCCATGCAAGTGGGTGTACAAGCTGAAAAGTACCCCTGGACACCCCAAGCCGGCATACAAGGCTAGATTGGTAGCAAAGGGTTTTAAGCAGGAACATGGTGTGGACTTTGATGAGGTCTTCTCTCCTGTGGTTAAGATGACCACCCTGCGCTTAGTCTTGGCTTTGGTTGCACAGCTTGACTTAGATCTATATCAGATGGATGTCAAGACGGCTTTTCTACATGGGGACTTGCATGATGAGATCTATATGGATCAGCCTAAGGGCTTTGCAGAACCTGGCATGGAGCACCTAGTGTGCAAGTTGAAGAAGAGCTTGTATGGCTTGAAGCAGGCACCTAGGGAATGGTATCATAAGTTTGATGCCTTTATGCAGTCACAGGGCTACAGCAGGAGTGCTATGGATCCATGTCTTTACACGAAGAAAGCCCGTGATGGCAGTTTGCTTATCTTGATACTCTATGTTGATGATATGCTGATAGCAGGGAAAGCTCATGATGAGCTAGATGCTCTTAAATCTCAACTGAAGAAGAGCTTTGAGATGAAGGATTTGGGACAGGCCTCACATATACTTGGGATGCGCATTAAGCGCGATAGGCATCAGGGGCTTTTGTATCTCTCACAGCAGGAGTACATTCATAAAGTCCTTGAACGCTTCCGCATGCAAAACGTAAAGCCTATTGGCTGTCCATTACCTTCTTATGTGAAGGTATCACAGGCCGATTGTCCGCAGACAGATGAGCAGAGGGCCGAGATGGCCAAGATCCCTTATGCTTCAGCCGTGGGCAGTTTGATGTATGCCATGATAGCCACTCGTCCAGATATTGCGCATGCAGTTGGTGTTGTGGCACGCTATATGGCTACACCTGGCAACAGACATTGGGATGCCGTGAAGGGTATCATGAGGTACCTGAAGGGCACAGCAGATATGTGTATTTGCTATGGCAGCCAGGATACAGGGGTCGTGGGGTACACTGACTCCGATTATGCAGGACATGTAGATAGTAGGAAGTCCACTTCTGGCTATGTATTCACCTATGCTGGAGGGGCTGTCTCTTGGATGTCCAGGGTTCAGAAGTGTACGGCTTTTTGTCTACCACTGAGGCCGAGTATGTTGCAGCCACTGAGGCTTGCAAGGAGGCCATATGGTTAGGCCGTCTAGTTGCTGACCTTGGGATTGATGCTACACCTACATTGCATTCGGATTCTATGAGTGCAATTCAGTTGGCTAAGAATCCGGTCTTCCATGCGAAGACGAAACACATTGAGGTGAGGTATCACTTCATACGTGGTGTCGTGGAGGACAAGTCTGTTGATCTTGTCAAGATCTCCACTGACGAGAATCCTGCAGATCTGCTCACGAAGAGCCTCACTACTGAGCGCTTTGCCTTCCTCAGGAGGTTGATGGGCGTTGGATGAGATGTCGCCTTTCCTCATCCCTTGTACCTATGTACATTTGTACTGTCTTTTCTTTTTCTTTTCTCTCTCACTAGGGCAGATTCGCCTTTAAGTGGGAGGTTGTTGGGGGTAAAGGCGCCTCCGCCGTGCCGCCCCGTGTATTACTACACTGACAGTACCCACCACTGCACACTGCAGGTGGCGGGCGCCTGTCACGTCACTTTATTCTTTATTCTTTTAGTGACAGTTTGAATAAAGGAAGGCCCGGTCACACATTGTGACTGTTGGAGTTCCCATTTCTTCTCTCTCTCTTTTCTTGCTCTTGCTCTCCCGCCATAGCTCGCGTGCAAGCTTCGATCCTTCTCACCTTTCACAGATTTCCAAGGCAGATTTCTCACTTTATGTGAGAAAAACAGAGAAAGGTATTATGCTACTTGTCATTTATGTTGATGATTTGATTATGACAGGTGACACTGATGAAGATATCCTTCATGTGAAAATGCTATTGAAGCAGAAGTTTGAGATGAAGGATTTGCAAGAGCTGCGTTATTTCTTGGGCATTGAAGTGATTAGATCACCAAGTGGGATACAGCTCTTGCAGAGGTAGTATGGATTGGACATGCTGTCCAAATATGGGATGACAGGCTGTAAGCCTATTTCAGTTCCTTTGGAGCAGAATGTGAAGCTGAGTGCAGATGCAGGTGAGCTTCTGGAAGACCCTACTATGTACAGACGCATAGTAGGAAGCTTGATTTATATGATTATTACCAAGCCAGATTTGAGCTATGTTGTTGGATTGGTAAGTCAGTTTATGCAGGCTCCAAGGAAACCGCATTTGGATGCGGCTAGACGCATACTCAAGTATGTGAAGTCCACATTGCAGTATGGACTATTTTATGAGACTGGGGTTCAGATAAAGTTGCATGGATACACGGATGCTGATTGGGCTGGTAGCATTTCTAATAGATGATCTACCAGTGGATATGTGTTCTCTTTTGGGAGTGCTGCAGTCACTTGGAGCAGCAAGAAACAGCCTACAGTTGCCTTGTCCAGCACAGAGGCTGAGTACAGGGGTGCAGCAATGGCTACATGTGAGGTAGCTTGGTTGCATAAGCTACTTTATGATATGCATCAGCCTACAGATGGGCCAGTTGTCATTTATTGTGACAACATGAGTAGTATACACTTGGCAAATAACCCAGTCTATCATGCTAGAACAAAGCACATTGAGGTGCATTATCACTATGTATGGGAGAGGGTTTTAATAGGTCTTATTGATCTAGTTTATGTCAGCACAGAGGATCAGGTAGCTGACATATTCACGAAGGCATTGGGCGCAGAGAAGCTGCGCAAGTTCAGAGACCTGCTTGGTGTGCAGGAATTGGGATTGAGCTCGAGGGGGAGTGTTGAGATATCGAGCTCCACTCGTGATACGCCAGGGTGACCGTTGTGTATTTATGTCACCGACTTGTCAGTTGTTGCAGATGCGGTTAGTACACCGCCCATGAATAATAGCTAGAGGACAGCTATCCTTATCTACTCTAGTTCGTGGCTCAGTTAGTATGCCACCTTAGTTAGTTGAGTTTTTTTAAAGACCCATATATAGGGTTCTTCTATTTCTATGTACGAGAGTTCTTTTTGGCTTACACAACTAAGAAGAGGAAAACTGTTTTCAGCCTCCATCTCTGTGTGTATTCCCCCATTGTGCAAGCAAGAAAGCTTCAAGTGAGACTCTTTCCTTCTCTCCCACAATCTTGACATCTTCTTCATGGTTCGTGACCTTTGGGAGTCTAACTATGGCACACACAATGGACATGCATGATAACTTGAGGTAGCCAGGCATGTCCCGATACCTCCATTTAGTGAACACAAACTTGAACGAGCTATGATAGATATGACCAAGGAGAATGGAAGCCTACTTACCTAAGCACTCCCTGAATCCCGAAAAGTCATGCATGGTCCACATGAGAATGGCTCATATGTTGGCGGATTGTCGACCATCGCACTTGCTCATATCTTCTTCCAGGGTAGCCCCTTCCTCCCAGAAAATCTTAAGCTCATAGACTAACAGACAAAGATAGACGTCCATATTCTTAACTTTGTAGTGGCTATGACTGAGCAAGCTAAGGATCGGATGTCCTTTCTTCATAGAAACCCATGGTGGAATGTTGTAGTTAACAAGGATTATAGGCCACACATTGTAATAAGTTGAGCGGAGACAAATGGGCTCACGCCATCCATAGAAAGACTAAGCTGAAGATCTCTTGGCTCTTGTGCAAAGCCTGGAAAGGCAGAGTCAATGTGGCTCCATGCCCATGAATCCACAAATATTTGTTGAACTCCATTTGTGGAGCTATTCTGTGTGTGCCATGTTGTCAAGCTCGCCATGCTCGATGTATGAAACATGTGACGTATACGAGGGATAGGTGGAAAGTGTCTAAGAACTTTTTGAGGGATTGTTTGCCATTGCAAGTCTTGTCGATACCTATGAGAACCACACTTTGGACATGTCTCCATAGTCTTGTACTCTCCTCGAAACAACACACAATCATTGACACATGCATGGATGCTATTATAGTCCATTGCAACCTTTTGTAAAACATGTCATGCAACATCACGAGACTCAGGCATGGTATTTCCAAGTGGCAATATATGATACTTTAGCAACCTGAAAAGAAATCATAAACTACCTTGAAAAAACACAATTTTTTTTATAATGGTGCCAAAAAGAAATCAACGAAGTGTACGTAGAAGATATCTGAACAACTCGGTCACACTCGCATCACTCCACCCATCATATAATGGTATGGATGCTTCCTCTCTTAGTAGATTAGATGTCTCGGAATCCATGGATATCAATGCATCAATCATTTTCTCCATCTCAGGCTCCAAGATTGTAGGAAAGTATGAAAGGCTGCCTATGTTCTCTAGTATTGATGGTATAGACTAGTCGTGCCTTCCAAGTGGTGGATTGGCTCAGGCACTCCATCCTTCACATACCCATGAACTATTCTAACTGGATGTAATAGTAGGTGCATTCCTCCTTGGGATAAGACGTCACCTTCCTGTATAAATATTACGACCATGTCTAATGTTTTTGTATATGATATTGAATTAGTTTGCAAAAATAATAAGGCATTATTGATATACATTTTTCTTACCGTTTGCTCAAAGTCTGAGGTCCCCTGATCAATGATCCATGATTTAAACATGCTGAAGCAATGCGTTCTATAGATAAGTGATGCTTTCATCTGATTGCCAGCTGGCATTGAGAGCAAGGACATGGGACACATTGATTAAGATATGCCTCATGATCTTGAACACCATGACCATCATCGTTTTCCATTTTTTCTACGTTATGACAAACAATTGGTTTTTTGTTCTCATTCTCTTTTTCTTTCTTAATTTGTTTGGGAATGGATTTCTTCTCTTGTAACTCAACAAAATTAACATCAACCAAACTCTTGGTTTTCTCCCCTTTCTTTGTACTCTTTGTTTTATGTTTTCTCCCCCTTCTCTCTCTCTCTCTCTCTCTCTCTCTCTCTCTCTCTCTCTCTCTCTCTCTCTCTCTCTCTCTCTCTCTCTCCTTATTGCCCTTCTCTTTGTTTCTCTCCACCCCCTCGTGTTTTCCCACTCATTCTCCTCTCTCTCTCTTTCCCCATTTCTTTGTTGTCTTTCATGTTTATTCTCTCTCTCTCTCTCTCTCTCTCTCTCTCTCTCTCTCTCTCTCTCTCTCTCTCCCTCTCTAGTTTCCTCTCTCTCTCTCTCTCTCCCTCAATGCACCTCATTCTCAAGAAAAACAAACAAAAAGAAGAAGAAGAAAGAACAAGAACAAACCAAGAGGAGGATGGATTGTTCGTCTCCTCTTCACAACCCTCTTTTTATTTCTCTCCCACCCCTCATGTTTTCTCACTTATTCCCCTCTCTCCATGTCTCTTGCTCTCTCTTTAAATTAGCTAGAAATCATGGCTAAAAATCTATAAAACTAAACTTACTATTTGTAAACAAATCTACTAATTTACTAATCAATTATTTAAATACATAAAAATTTAAACAATACAAACCGTTCTCTCTCTCTCTCTCTCTCTCAATCATTGATCAGTAATCTAAACAGTTTAAAGCAAAGTATCTAACTAAACTAAGTGCTAGATAAATCTATAAATCTATCCCCCCTTGTCGTTTCTCACTCATTCTCCTCTCTCCCTCCCTCTCTCTCTATCTCTCGTTAAATCAGCTAGAAATCTATAAATCTAAACTTACTAATTGTAAACAAACCTACTAACTTACTAATCAATTATTTAAATAGATAACAATTTAAACAATACAAAACTCTCTCTCTCTCTATCTCTCTCTCTTAATCATTGATCAGTAATCTAAACAATTTAAAGCAAAGTATATAACTAAACTAACTAACTAATAGATAAATCTATAAATATATACTCTAAACTATAATACAAACCTCTCTCTCTCTCTCTCTCTCTCTCTCTCTCTCTCTCTCTCTCTCTCTCTCTCTCTCTCTCTCTCTCTCTCTCTCTCTCTCTCTCTCTCTCTCTCTCTCTCTCATTTCCTCTCTTTCTCCCTCAATGAACCTCATTCTAAAAAACAAAAAAAAAAGAGAGAGTAAAGAATAAGAACAAACCAAGAGGAGGATGGATTGTTCATCTTCTCTTCACGACAAACCCTCTCTTTGTTTCTCTCCACCCCCTCGTGTTTTCTAACTCATTCTCCTCTCTCCCTCCCTCCCTCCCTCCCTCTCTTTCTTACATTCTTTGTTATCTTTTATGTTTATTTTCTCTCTCTCTCTCTCTCTCTCTCTCTCTCTCTCTCTCTCTCTCTCTCTCTCTCTTCCTTTTCCTTTTTTCTTCTTCTCCCTCTCTCATTTCTTCTCTTTCACCCTGAATGCACCTCATTCTTAACAAAAACAAACAAAAGAAAAGAAGAAAGAACAAGAAAAAATCAAGAGGGGGCAATGTACTCAATACAAAGGCTCAAGGATGGATTCTTCATCTCCTCTTTGAGACGGCCCCTCTTCTTCTCGCAAACGGTGACGACAGTGGTGGTGGCGGTGACAAGCTCTCCTTCTCTCTCTTTCTCTCTTCCTCTCCCTCTCCAAGGCACGCTCTCTTCTGCTCTCTCTTTCACTCTTTGTGGCAACATGTCATGCTCTAGTTTTGCGTGCTTTTTCTCTCTCTGAGTATCATCACTATTTTTTTCGCTATTCACATCGCTAGCGACGCCACTATTATGCATCGCAACTATCCATCACTTTGTCCCTATATCCTTGTAGTGAGTGTTTTTAGCATAGGAAGCAACCCCACCCAAATCTAGGGTTTCTGTTTTAAGGTCCCACCTTATTCTCACGATTTCACTTCCTACTTGCAACTCTTTTTGGAAATCCGCAAGTTATTTCACAAATTTGATTAATTATGATAAGTCTTTTTTATCCTTATGAAAAATTTGTTATTTCTATCCTAAAAGATAATATGGGCATTTATGCATATGGCAGACAATTCATACGGTGCCTTGCCCTAACTGGCACTTAGTAGGATTTCAAATGTTTTTCCAAGTTTGTTTAAACTTTAGAATTTGTATCAAAAAATTCTTATCAGTGTCCAACAAGTCCTACAAACTTTCGATATTTATTTAATTTTCTAATACTGATAGTTTCAGGATTGTCAAGTATTTCATAGATGTTTTCGCTTCAACATTCTTGATATTTTAGGTTAGGTTTTATCCTTGATTCATATGTGGGTCAACTCATGATATTAACGCTCTCGCTAATGTAATCATTAATATTAACATTGCATGTGTTTTCAATAAGAAAATAATTGTTATTTTATTCTACTCATATTCTGTGGTTTAATTGACAATGTTCGACTATTTACCTTGAGCTTTCAATGTTATCTAGAAAGTTTAATTTTCATTTAGCTATGTCATAAGTGCAATGTTAATTATTTTTCTGAATTTTTTAATTCTAGCCAATGCAAAAATCATAAGTGTAATTTTTTTCATCTTTTAGAAATTGAATTATATTTTCACGTACCTAATTTATACACAGCTAGTATATATTTTTTAATGTAATTTTTTGTTGATTTAATGCATTGATTATTTCATGATATTATCTAAATGATTCTCTATAAATTATTATAAAATTCATATACATTTGTTTATTATTAGTAAAATAAAATAGAGATAGTCATTTTCAAGCAAAAAATTATAAAATATATCATTTTCTAATAATATCTATCATTTTTCTATTATTATGATCACATACATTATTAATAAAATAACAATAAATATTTAAAAACCATAATTAAGATATTTTATTAATGATAGACATATAATCCTTTTCCAAGTGAGAGATTATTTTCACTGAATAGTTAATTATTATATTACTTATGTTATTTGTCTAAGTGGCAGTTCATATGTATTTTCATTAGAATGCATTTATAATCATTTAGAGCCAAATAAAGCAATAATCTTATAAAAAATTAATTTTTTCAAATTGACGAGATGTTACCTCTCTTAGGTTTGATGTAATGGGAGTCTTGCCAATTCCTACTACATGATTTTCTCCATTGGACGCGTTCCTTACTTCCCTTGCTTCAAATGTGCTTTTTGAATTTCTGCGATCTCACGGAGCCATGGATGTCAGGCGAGATTGACATGGTAGTTCAAGGAGAGCTGGTGGTCGTTAAAAATAATTTCGATATCATTTTTCTTAGTGCTATGGTTGTATGGAATGAAGGCATAGCAAGGGGTAGAGAAAATAAAAATGAGGTAGAAAGGGGGTATTTTCCTCTTTCAAGGCTCAAGCTTCAATGGATAAGAGAAGTAGAGAAAATTTTCCATCATCACAAGGCCTTCCTTCTTGATTTTTTTGTGAAGGAGAGGGGGTGTATTTATAAGCATGAGGGGGAGTATGTAGTCGACTAATTCTTTTGACTACTTATCAAGAGCCAATTGAACTTTATTAAATATTCATTTTGATTGCTTACATGTCAGATGGTGGCATGGGGATGATTAGTTAAAATGCCTCAAGCCCAAATTAGTTTCTTGATATGAAGCAATGTGGCAAAAATATTACATCCTCTCTTGCTTAGAGGAATGGAGATATCCTCGTCTCAAAAAAGAATTGGGGAAACTATTTTTTTAGAGTTGTCTCTTCTATCTAGGTGGCATCCTCTTTAGGATAGTATTTCCACTGGATCCACTAGATAAGATACTCTTTAATGGTTCTATTTCTCAGAGGTTTCTCTTTTACATCTAGAATCTTATCAGGCTAGAGTTCAAGGGTTCCTTGACTAGGCATTACAATTTGATCTTGATTTTCCACATAAGCTTTTAGAAGACTAACGTGAAATATATTCTAGACTTTCACATTATTAGGAAGTTGAAGTTTGTAGGCATTAGCTCCTAGGCATTTGAGAACATTGTATGATCCACAATACCTTGGACTCAAATTTTTGAACTTTCCTAATGATAGAGAACTCTTCTTTGGGCATATACGGATGAAAACCATGTCTCCCTCTTGGAAGATATGCTCTTGCCATCCTAGATTAGCATAAGCTTTCTGGTAGTCTTTGGTAGCTTGGATGCCTTCTCTGATAGTTTTGACTTGATCATCCATGTCTTCTAGCATTTTCTTAGAAGCACCAACCTTTAGGGTTAAATTAGATAAATTTAATGGCATCAAACAATCTTGCCCATACAATGCTTGAAATGGGGTCATTTTAATACTCTGGTGATATGATGCATTGTAGGAAAATTCTACTAAGGGTAAATATTGTATCCACCTTGTTAGTTCTCTGGAACAGTAAGCTCTCAGTATATCTTCAATGGCCTGATTAACCCGTTCTGTTTGACCATCAGTTTGGTAATGGTAAGCTATACTAAAGCAAAGATGAGTTTCAATTACTTCAAATAGGCTTCTCTAGAAATGTGATGTAAATAGAAAGTTGCAATCACTAGTGATCCATTTATGTAATCCATGAAGCCTAAAGATTTCTTTCACAAACAGTCATACAATATTTGAAGCTTTGTAGTTGGTCTTGAGACTGGGATAAGATGAGTGACCTTTGTTAGCATATCCACAATCATCATGATTAAATTATACCCTCCTTGAATAGAAGGTAAGCCAATTATGAAATCCATATTGATGAACTCCCATTTCATCTGTGGAATGTCAAGTGGCTAGAGTTACCTGACATTTTGACAAGCTCCGCTTTCACTCATAGGAAACTTAGGCACTCAATAACATTAAATCTAAGTACATCATGCTTCAGTCTTTCCCAGTAGTAACTTTCCTAACTACATTAAGAGTTTTTGCATAGCCAGGGTGTCCTGAGAATGGGGAGTCATGGGCTTCTCATAATGTCTTATTTTTTAGCACTTGATTGAGAGAAATGCAGAGCCTTGTCTTGAAATAGACAAGTCAATCATCCATAGTGAAATTTTGGCATTTGACTTTGAGCTTAGGATCAGTGTCCTTAACTAGGATTTCTCCTTAGGGAAGTTACTATATGTATATCCTCTACATCACGTGTGCATTCAAGGCCTATTTATAAATATCCTTATCTGTGAATTTTTTTGAATAAAAAATAACCCTTTTCTATTCAATTTGTAAATAATCCCTTTACATTATATCCTTCTATATGTAAAAAATGTATAAAAGTCGTATTTTAAAAATATCTACCTTGTCTTCCTAGGGGTGGCATCTTGCTAGAAAAGAAGAAACTAAGGAAGGTTGGAGTGAAAATAAAAGTGAGCGTTAGAAAAGGATTAAGTGTCGCCTTGCAAGGGCTTGGTAGGTTCTTGGGTACCGAGACAGGTCCTGAGGCTGATGCCCTGTTCTCCTTGGGTCACTATGCTCAGCTCCCTCCTTTTTACATGCCCAAGTATGGAAGAATAAAAACCCTAAAAGAAGAAATGTGTTAAAAGAAAATACTTCTTGATCAAGCTATAGGAGTCCTCGCCTAGTAGGAGCTCCTAGTTGTGTTGTCCTTAGTTAGGTAGGTAGTTCGAACCACCACTTAGGGCAACCTCTTTGATAGTTCTTTTTAGTTTGGCCATGTTGGAGCAGTTGGTTAATGACTAGCTTGGGACCTTCTATCAGATTATGCTAGGCCTACTCCTTGTGGATGTCATGCCTTGGTTTTGCCAGGGGGTAGGTTGAGCATTGTGTTGTGTCTAGTATGTATCTATTTTGTATTAGCTTGATGCTTCCTTTGGTTGTTTTGTGCAGATCTCTTGTGGGATTCGACGGGCTGAGTCACCCTATCCCGTGGTCGCCAATGAGAGCAGAATTTTGATGTCGAGAACTGCTTAAAAATAGCTAAAATTTACGAATATCAAGGGAAAAATATTCAACGTCGAAGGTAGCAGCTCGATCTAGGACGATTTTAAGCGTCAAAGTGCTTTAAATGCGCCCCCGAGCGACACTTGTTGATTTTTCATAATTTTTTAGACTGTCGTGCGGGTTGACAGGAGTTACTGGCCAATGCAGGATGCTGAGCCAGACACCCAGGATTTTTCAGAGCTCAATTCAGAGTCCGGACGGGTAAGGAGCCAAGAAACCGGTCAAGATATGAAAAGGTGGACATTAGAGTGGCCAAATGTAAGTGACTTTTGGGGGGCCTTGGAGGGCATTTTATGCCACAACAAATCGTGGCATCAAAAAAGGAGCAAAAACGTGAGGAGAGGGTGCATCCTGATGGCGCAAAAATTTGCGCTAAGAGCATGGGGAATCAAGCATGCTGCGTGTGAACAACCATACCAATTGATCATTGCCCTTCAATCCCCTCTGGATGCTGGTCATATCATCGGGCTTCGCTCCTCCAATGGTGGTCTCTATGAAGAACTCTGATTTCAGTCTTTCTCTCTCCTCCCTCTCTCTCCTCCCTCTCTCTCCTCTAACGGCAGATTCATGTGGTGAAGAAGAAGAAGAAGAATGGATGACGGATGCTTGTCCAATGAAGACCAGATTGCTCCGTGGTTCAAGAGGAATGAAGATTGCTGATTGTGGACTGTCTTGAGCATTAATGGCTGTTGGAAATCAGTCCTGAGACATGGCAAATAAAAACCCGCAACTCGCAAAGAACGGTAATTTCATTTTTACAAAGGAAATGGATGTTTTATGCAATTTGCTTCATGAATACTTGTTTCCATGGGATGATTATGCATCATAATGTTGTTTGCTTTGAGTTTGATTAGTTTATGCTCAAAAAGTCAGAAAATCATAAGTGTTGTGAGATTGAAATTAATGGTGTAAAACCCGTAAAACACGCGAAATATGGGAAAATTGGGTGTTTTTGATATATAAATGGAAAATATAATAAGACACACCAACTAAATTTGTGTTTTTGCTGCAAATGAACCTAAGGGCCACAGCCCACAACTCATTTTGTATTTTCAGTTATTTAATATTACAAAAAATACAAGAAAAATAGGAAAAATGGAGAAAAATAAGAGAAAAATGGATTTTGAGTGCCGAAAATTAAGGAAAAATAAGAACCATGCTTGTGAATGTTTGTGGGGTCTGAAGCATGAGGATTTGCCTCAGTTTAGCCCCACATTTTTGTTCTAGTATGGTTTTCTTTGTGTTTATACACAAAAAAATGTGAAAAATGAACCCTAGACCGATCAATAATGCACAACTTAAACAGGTGAGGGGGTAGAGTGTATAAAAGATGTTTGAATACTGAATGAAATGATGAAAATCTTGCTGGTTTTTATGCATACCATTTAGGTTGGTTGATAATGACAAATTAAGAACCTAGTAGCACGAGGGTTTCTCGGTGCTAGGTTCATGCAACGCCGTATACGAGCGATAGTTAAATTCATTGAAAGAGTGCTTTTGCACTAAGCACAAATGCTGATTTTATTAATTATTTGAGCACATGGACATTCACAATTTTCATGGAGCATAAAATGATAAAAGGTATTAGACAATACCTCCTGGATGCATAGCACCTGTATTCTCTAGATCGTGACCAACGTTGAGTGAGTAAGGTTGTCCTAAGCTGTAGGCTATGCGTTGGGTCTAGGGGAAAGAAAGTGAGAAAAATGGTACAATCCTGGAACAAAATAATTGGTACCTTGAGAGAACTATGTGCGAAGCGTTATATATGGTTAGTGACGCATCGAGGGGCCAAATCCCCAAGATGTAGGAGAGTTGCAGTGAGGTAGTGGCACTCAGCCGTGGGAGGACCTCCTATGTTTGTACTTTGTGCCTATAGGCAATGTGCTAGGGACTCCCTCTAAGGAGTGTTAATTGGGTTAGAGTTGGACTATGATACGTGATACAAACGCAAGATGTTTAGGAAGATGATGTATGTGTCATCCACGCTCTTGGCCGCGAGGCCGTGGGGTTGTTGAGCGCATGATAGAGGTCCCGCTAGTGCATGAGCCAGTGCCGGCCCGTTTTAGGTCCCATCAATACAAGTATTTCAAATATGTGCTTATGGGATACTTAAATAGGATCTTTACAAGATTTTCAAAGATTAGAACTGGTCCACCAAAATAGGCTAACTTTCCAATATTAAGTTTTGATTACTTAATGAGAAGTTTGAAGGGATCCAAATGCATATAAGGATCTATCTTGAATAGTACAAATCATACAAGATTAGAAATGTATAAAAGTTGTGTTTTATGAAAAGCATCATTTTTGGATATTTTGAGAGGATTTTTGTATTTCTACTTGCATTGGCTTGTAGATCATGATTATTTTGATCATTTTTAGTACTTGAATGACCATGTTTGGACTTTATATGACAAGTTTATGGCCAAACAAGATGCATCCAAATTCAAGACCTGCAAAAAAATGAAAACAGGGAAAGTAAAAAGCAAAAGCAAGATTTTGTGTTTGGAAAGCAAGATTTTGAGTTTGTAAACAAGAGATAGAGTTGTATAAATAGAAGCATAGATGACGGAGGCAATTTAGGCAATCAAGAAAGCTAAGAAAGTTGGAAATTCAACTATTGAAGTGGTCTTGCAAACCAAAATTGAATAAGCACTAGTCACATGCCTTGGCCCAAAAAGGCTCACTTGACAATTGTTTAAATTAAATTATTTTGTTTGGATCTCTTTGTATAGTCTTTGTACTATTGTGACAAAGATTTGGGACTCACAAAGTGGATGGACTTTATGCTATCAAGAGTTGAGATCAAGCTAATAACTTGAGATAGGGTTCGTGATTTCCAAGAAGTATTTTACAATGTAGAAGATTGTATAGGGTTTATTTATTCAATATAATACATTGGGTTTCTACTTTTCATATATTGTATTCCATCTTGTTTATTCTCAAGAACCCCTATGCTTCGTGGCTGGGAACTCCCTTCCCTCCCTCGACATTTATTGAACACAATGTGAAAACCACATCATTATTCAACAAGATGGTAGATAGTGATAATGACATAGAACCTATCAAAAATAGGAAAGATGATAGAGGAAATGTGTTCAACAAGAACTTCAATGCTACAAATATTCATATGAATAATGAGATGTGTAACTTTATGTTGACATATGAACACAAAGCATGAGTAAGCCATGTATAGGGCTCTACAGGCTATTATTACAAAGACAAAGCAGTTGATCGTAGGAACATCTCTAGATTTCTACGGTTTTATTGATACAAGCTTGAGTTTGCAAGTGTGGTAGTCAACGATATGCAATGGTATTTCAATAGAGTTGTAATTTAGGGAATTGTGGTTTAACATGGGCTAGCTTCAAAAGGGCTTTCAAAGGTGAATTTTTCTTAGAAGATGCAGATCCTGTAACAAAACAATCATTCTTAGAGTGGGTCATGAAGCTTTGTAAAGGACTTTCACCTACTGTAGAGCTACAATGGGATTTTGGACAGCCAGCTTAGTGCCACTAAGCAACAACTTCTACTTTTTGAAATAATTGACCTTTTCTATAATTTGCAAATCCTACACTGCAATTAGAGCTAGAGAATTTTAAAAAGATAATCCCAAGGAGAATGGGCTGAAAGTAGATTAGGTTGATGTACAAGAAGTAGTTTCAAAGTTGGTAAAGAGGCAACAAAGACATGAGTAGTTGATGGCTTTGCAACCTATGATTCTTGCTTCACAACACCTTTGCCTAGACCTTAGCCTTCGGTACTTACTCCTACATCAAGTAAGGATTATATAATTGATGAACTTGAAAAAGATATGAGAGATTTAAAGCCATTGATCATGAAAGAAATGATTGTGAAGAATTTCAAGATGCTACGGGGAGGAACTTGATCTTCTGGAAATATGGAAGGATTTGTGCAAGCAAGATAGGAATGCCCATTGCTACAAACTTTGGGAAAAAAGATATGAAGAAACTTTTAGAATATCTATTTGTACAAATAGCTTACGCAACCATAGATGCAGCAACATATGGATTGTAGATAGAGAAAAAGAAGTCAAAAGAAAAGTAGACATAACTATGGTCATTTGACAAGTAGTATGTTTGCAAGAAAGAGAAAGAGTTAAGAAAACATAGCTTATTGTAGAGTAACAATGGGTTGTCATGTATAGATACTATTACATATATTTTAGTTATATTGAAATCAAAATTATAGAGATGTTCTAGTTTAAGTGCAGGTTCATTCCTTGGATATGTACTATGACATTGTTGATTATATGTAGAAAAAACAATTGGATGCTGAGTTTTCTCAGCAAATCGACAAAGAGTTGTCCACTAATTTATTTTAGCAAATAGAAAAAATGGCTGAATTATTATAGCCAAAAGAGTCAAAAGATGATTTAGTCTAGGAAAATGAATTTAGGGTTGCTTTTATAGATAAAAAAGGAAAGAAGGCTAAATTATTTTAGCCAAATGTCTTGTAGGGGGGTGATTTATTTCACCCAAGAGAGTTGAAGGTTATTCAGATTAGAAAAAATAGTAGTTTTCTCATTTATTTCAACAAATAGAGAAGAAAGCTTATTTATTGTATTGAAAAGAGTTGAGTAATGATTATTCACAATAAAGGAGTTGTCTTCAACAAAACAGAGTTTATGAAAAATCGAGTGACATAGAGGAGGATGGTTTGCTTGAGGAGACTATGCTAGCCACTGATATTTTGCCTAAAGAAGTCACTGAGCTTGTTGAGGTAGAGTCAAGAGAAGAATAGGAAGAGTGGACAGAGAAGCAAGAAGAGAAAGGGAAAGCCGCTCTGAATACATATTATAACCAGATTGAGGTTCTCCATTTGCAAGATGTAGAAGAGCTGGATGATGCAGAGTTTGTAGATGTAGATGATCTACTAGTAGAGGGCTTACAAGATACTTATGTCTTATCTAATTCTTTACCAATGCAAGTAGAGATTACAATGAACTATGATGAAAAAGAAGGGGATGGAGATGATAGAAAAGAGTGCAAAAAGGATATTGAGCAAATGTCTCCACTTATGCTTGTGCTAGAGACTTTCAAAGGTGTCTTCTCTGAATTAGACACAAAGATATATGCTATGGATTTCAGTGTGGATTTCAAAGCTACAAGGATGGCATTACCCTACATATGGTAAAAATTTGAATGTTGGACCGAGGGAAAGTATACTTTTATGTATATGCTGAAGGATTATATGGGTTACAAGAACTTGAGGAGATTACCAAAGTAAAGCTAAAAACCTTGTAGTTATCTTATGATCCAAGGGGATCTACAAGGTATGATATATTTGATGGGTTACCTCTACCATTTGATTTGGAAGGGCCTATGGATTCCATAGAATAGGATATAGATAGATACATGTTACTTGGACTTGATCTTTTGATGCCATATGATACAATAGAGTTTATAGGGATTGGGATGCTAGAAAGGTTTGATGAGCTATTATTGCTAGGGTTAGATGTAGAGAGAAAACAATAGTTGGGATGTCTAAGCTCTTGATGCCTTATGATCCGAGTCACAAGCTGGTTGGATTAGCTACATGATTGTGAGGATGATAGGAGTTTAGATTTTTGACCATGATGGTATGCATGATACTCCTCCTCAACCTGAAGTCAAATGTTGTACTATAAGTAGTTCTTTGAAGTGAACAAACTTATCTCTACCAAGTGATTTGATAAAGATATCAGCTACCTAGTGTTCAGTCTTCACACAAAGTACATTTATCTATCTTGCAAGTACTATTTCCTTGATAAAGTGATAATGAATTTCTCTGTGCTTTTGATCTAGCATGGTAGATTGGGTTACTAGCCAACAACACATTACTCATGTCATCACAATGCAATGTGACCTTCTTGTTCATATGTATACCCAAGTTGTGTAGCAATTTGAAAAGCCAAACTACTTCACATGTAGCTAAGGTTGCATCTCTATACTTTGCCTCTATGCTAGAGAGATCAAATCTCATAAAACAACCCATAATAAGTAGTACCCATAATCAACATCTATAAATCCTATCAAATCAAGTGGCTTTTCAAGCTCATAGAACAACCCGTAGTAAGAAGTATCCTTCATGTACTACAAAATCCTCCTAACCACGTCCAAGTGAGACTTACATGGCCTCTACATAAACTAGCTAATCAACCCCACTCAATAATGGATGTCATGGGTAATAGTAAGGTAGATCAAGCTGCCCACCATCTACCTATACATGGCGATATTTTCTATCTCATTTCCAACATCAATTGCAAGTGTGAAGTTCTAATCTAGTGGTGTTTCTCTGGGCTTAAAATCTATCATTCCATATTTCAACACCATATCATGTGCATACTATTTCTATAGCAACTAGATTCCTTGAGGTGTAGACACAACCTCAATGCCAAGAAAATATTTTAGCTCTCCTAAGTCTTTCACCTTAAACTCAACCTGTAACATGGATTTAATTTCAGCAATACCATGGTCATCATCTTGAGTAATGATCAAGTCATCTACATGAATCACCAAGAATACATAACCTATCTCTATCTTCTTCGTAAACAGAGTATGATATGCATTTTCCATCCCAAAACCAAGGTATCCCAAAACCAAGGTAATGTAAATAGGAGCTAATGAGAGAATTCCATGCTCTTAGTGCCTATTTAAATCCATAAAGGGCCTTTTTTAGCCTATACACATTATTTGGATAATTAGGGTATACATAGCCCTCAGGTTGTTCCATATGTACTTCCTCGATCAAATCATTATACAAAAATGCATTGACATCCATTTTCCAAAGATCCCATTCGTTAGACACTACTAAATCAATGATTGTTCTCATGGTTTCCATCTTTGCAATCAGGCTAAAAGTCTCCTCATAGTCCAAACCATACTCCTACCCAACCACCAAGCTTTGTATCTTCATAGGCTCTTTGTGAGCCATCACTTTAGTCATGTAAACAAAATTTTTGGCTAAATACCTACTGTAGGTAAGCCTATAGATAGGCTTCCAACCCTTTCTGACCTTCTTAAGTGTGGTGCACTATGTGATTCCCTCTCATGGGGAGGCACATACTTGCTTTGCCTAACTCTAAGCATTGTAATAGATGATATACCCAATTCACTATCAAGACTATCACTGCTAGGTGACTCATATCCAAATGTAAGTAGGTCAATAACATCATCAAACATCTTCTCTTTTCCTTTATTTATTTTCCCCCTCGCTAACATATTTTTGTTAGTGGATAGAGAACCATGACTACGCAAACGTCCTATCCAAGAACTAGCAATAGAAGACATGTTACCTATAGGTCCACTCATTGTAGTACTAGAAAAATGATAATTTTTAGCATGAGTATGGTTGGCTCATTAGAAACCACTACATTTTGACCACCATACCATGAAGAGAACTCATCAAATACTACATCCCTGCTAATAAGTGACTCACAAGTAGATGGGTTGTAGCACTGTGCATGGCCAACAAAGATACACTTAGCATCTTTTGGATCTAACTTCTTCCTCTTCTCACTAGGCACATGTAAATAAGTAATGTAGCCAAATACTTTAAGATGGATAATATTTGATTTGTATCCATATGGTTTCTCATACATTGTAAGATCATGAATGCAAACTATAGGTTTTTAGTTCAAGACATAAACTAAAGTTACAACTACTTCAGCCCAATAACAATTCGACAAATTCTTTTTATTGAGCATGGCCCTTGTAGATTCCATAAAGATATAATACCCAAATTTATTTTTAACATGTGTTTTGAAATCCTTGAAAACATCTAACACTTCATCTTTGTGCTTTAAAATATATAGCCATGTATATCTATTGAAACCATCATTAAATTATATATAATAACTTGCACCACTATTTAAGGATCAATTATGGGCATGACTCCATATATCTGAATGCACCAATTGCAAGTGTCTAGAACTATTTCTAATATGTTTGACGACAAACAAAAATCGCACCTACTTTCCAAAATGAGAAGCGGAACATACATGTCCTAAATATATATACTTGAACTTTGGTAAGCCAAGTACAATCTCCTTCTTCTACATGAATTTTAGCCTTTGTATGTTTACATGTCCAATGCGCTTATGCCAGATTTTCATATCTCAAATTGCTCCATTATCATGAGCAAACATGGTTTCCTTAAACTTAGGAATAGAAGCATCCAAAGTGAATAATCTTCAATAAAATAGCAATCTCTGTTGAGTCTAACTTGTAAATTCTACTTTTGTCCGATAGACAATAGATTCTTAATGAGATGGTACATGTGGCACATCAAACAAACTCTTTTTCTTGCCATCATGCATAACTAGTGATATAACACCTATATGCTTGATATCATGCTCTCTATCATCACTAGTGCAACATACATAGACATGAGAGCTTGCAGTCATCTCATCAAACCACTCACTATGCAGAGTCATACGATTGGATGCACATGAGTCTATATACCACTATTCATCAGCATATCCTTTGAAATATATTGCATAGCAAATAGCCTATATGTCTGATCATCTTGAGTATTATTGAAGGATAAATAGTTGCTATGTTCTCTATCTTTTGCCTTCATGTCTACCTACTTTTAATAACATTCCTTTACTATGTGTCCATATGTGCCACAGTCATTTATTTCTATTTGATTGATAATGAGACTGCCAAGAACCACCTCTGTCTCTAGGTGATCTCCTCCTACTCTAAATGAGAGGCAAACGTTTTCAAAATTTTGGACAATTTTAGATGGATCCATAAGGCTTTTGTGGGTGAAAATGAAGATTTTAGGCTCAAAGTGGTTCGTGGTGCAAAGTGATCAAGATGCAAGAGACAAAGTGTTTTGAAGTTTGAGATGCAATGAATCACCAAGTTGAGTCTACAAATAATGAAGAAGTGTCTAGTCATCACTTGGACATTAATTTTGCATGCTTGGGGTGAAATTTAAGGTCATGAAACCTTAATTTATGTGGGAGTGTAGAGAGTGGATAGGCAGGCCAAAAAAGGCTCCAAAACCATGTGGGCATGCCCAATTTGAAGGGGCAATTATGGTAGGCCTCAAAGGGGTGTTTTTTCTTGATTTCTAGTTAGTTGGAAGAGAGAAAGAAGGGGAAAAGATGGGCAAAAAATAAAAAACGCCATAATGTTGAGTATTTGATGATTACTCTACGTGAGATCTTCATCATTTCTCGTGTGTGATGGATAAAACGAAGCCCTTTTGTCATCCTCTATGCGATAATGTAAATTTTTTGGCCTAATATAAAGAATAAAAAAATTTGCTTTTTTAGTATTTCTTTCTCCTCTCTCAAAACAATATTTCTCTCTCCTTCCTTTCCTCTTGCATAATGGCTATTCCTATGAGAGAAGGGGAATGGGTTAAAAAAAGGGAGAGGTGAGAGTTATGTGAAAGATACAGTTTGTGGCATGTTAATGGAGCATTATAGAGTACTATCGAGTATGTTAGCAGCTATCTCAAGTGTCAACAGCCTTGGAATTCACATGACATTTCATTTGTGTCACGACATGTAATCATTTTTTTATAAGTTCATTAATTTTTATAGTAAATGGAATGGAATTGAAATTTTTATTTTAGAGGGTAAAAAGGAATATGAATACTTAATTTTTAGTATTTCACATTTGTTATTTGTTATTTTTTTGAATTTCCATGAAATAAATAGATATAAAATTTAAAAAACACAAAAACTAAAGAAAATACCAATAAATAGAAAAATACTATGAATGAAATGAAGAAACATTAAATATAATTATATTTTACATATGGATTTAAAAATCATGAAAACAAGCATTTTTGTGTCTAAATAAGATGTTTTGAGAAAGTGGTCCCGGTGCCATTCACGGTGTGCTAAAGGAATCCAAGTATAAAAAATTAGAGAATAATTGCTTAAAAGAATGGATTTTTGCTATACTTCATGAGTAAGATGGTCGTGTGTTATCTGTGTTCCCAAAGATAGCATAAGTCAGGAGGATTTAATGCCTTGGGGCATGTTTAGCAGTGTCACAACAAGTAGGAAATTCATGGAAAGATGTAAACAAATGATTAATGCACATTCACACTATTATTGTCTCATTAAACATTTCTACACACATTCATTTATATTTTGCATACAAGCATAATCTTTCATATACCATCACACAACAATTGTATTCTTTTTTTCGAGCCTGCAAGATACATCCAAGCCATTGAGATACATGGGTCATAAGGGATATTAGTGAGGAAAGAGTGGATTATGTTTTTTCATTCTTTGTGTATTAAGATGGTGCATCTTGGGGACAATCTTTGGGGGGGTAGGAGAGACGTAGGGGCCACAACACTCTACTGGGGGGGTGTCGTTTATGTGTGTATATCGAGGTTAAGTAGTCAGCTATGTGCGGGAGACTCCCTTTGCTTAAAGTTGGGATGGGTAGTATGTTGGGGACTAAAATTTGAAGATTATATCTACAAATTCATTGGTTATATACATTATTTTGTAGCATCTAGACGCTCTTGGACACAAGGCCATGAGGGTTATTTGGAGAGTGTAGAAACCCATCTAGAGCCTTCGAGCCGGTGTCTTACCTATTTTTGCTCTCAAGACTAAAGGATTTAGATCATATCTAGCCTTGTGCATTTTGATTCTACCATTCATTCTATTGCTGCTAGTCCATAGGCATTTTGAGTGTCACCATGACCTCGAGAAGCTCCATGACCTCTGCTACCTCTAGTTCTCTAACTAGAGTAAAAGGTGGTATCTCTACTTTGAGAGGTACTCAAATCTATATTCAAGCCAAGCTTGACTTCCTCAGGTAGCAACAATGCAAGTAATTCATCCCAATCAAGGGGGTCTAATCTCATAGAAATCGATGTTTCAAAGGCTTTATATTCCTTACCCAAGCCATTCAAGGTGACTGCAATCATGTCATCCTCCTTAACTTTTGAACCAATAGAAGCAATATGATCTACAATGGTTTTAATATCTATAGTATAAGCTTGTATGCTCCTGCCACTTCTTGTCATATTATTCAACTCCTGCTTTAGTTAAAATTTTTGTGCATGAGTAACACTACCATAATTCATCTTAAGAATTTTCCAAGGATCCTTTGTGGATTGACCAATCTAGCACTTTGCTTGCTCTTTTCAACCAATTTTTTTTAGCGCTCTGTTGTGCTACTTAGGAGACAGATTTCTCTCAGCGGCAATTTCAATTCCACTTTCGTTTCAATACATAGATCCCAATTTCATTAGCCCAATAAGATATTTTTGCACTCTGAACTTCCATAGATCAAAGTTTTTGTTATCAAGTCTCTCACCTATAATCTGAGTGATATTATTAGTTCCTATTGCATTTTCCATACTTGTAGCTATAAGGATTTACTGCAATATCCAAGTTGTTCAAACTAACAATGCCTAACTCCCTATTGACCAATATGTCTTTTCAATGATAAAATTCTTGCATAACATTCAAGCAACACATGGACATTTTCAACTACTTAGTGTCCAGTTTAGTCAAGCTGAGACATATAGTAGACATGAGTTCTTCAATGAGAATCCCAAAAATTTGAGTCAAGTAGCATAGGTATGCCACTTCTCAAACATTACAAATTTTTTCCTAGAGTTAATGATAGTAAAAACTCTGCAACAACAACCAAGGTATTTGAGCTCAAAAACGTGCCAAGACATCTCCCAACATTTATCATAACATTTATGATTAGTAGCATATCATGTAGATATCATTGACTACATAAATCTTACGTAGACATGAAGACTATTCTTCCAACCAATGATAAAAAAATAGTCTATGAGGAAATAGCAATAAACTCTCTATTATTACCAAGGTATTATCTACTCATAATAGCCTCAAAGTATACTAGACATGTGCCATAACCTCTAGGGTTGATACATGGTCATATGAGCAAAAACACTTGTACATACATCACATACTAGTGACAAAGGAGCTTCTCACAGGCTGTAACCAGCCACCAGACCTATTTTGTCACTGGTAAATAACTTTGAACTTGAACATTCACTACTCATAGCTCTTCATAAACCATCCCAAAATCATGTGGCAACATCCAAGCATGAATGGGCAACAATTCAAGCTTCAGTGAGCACAAACTATCAAGTACAAGTTGTCACATGCTTTATGACAGTACCTTGCCTATGATATACATTCAATTGATACACTTCAGTTCACTCTTAAGATGATCAAGTGTATGCGATTGATGCTATGCTCTTTGACAAGCATCCATTGATGTTTGAGTATGCCAAATCAAATCATTTGATAGTCAAAAATTCATGATAGTTTCAAGCAAACATAGGTGCAATTTATCTACAGTTCATGTTGATTTCAGGATGGCTGATTAGGTGCTACTTCTCATGTACACTATGAGCACTCCATTAAGCATTGAAGAGTGCTTGGTAAGCTCTATAATGTAGGCTAAGTCCACACCAAAAATCAATGCAAAATATTCTTACCTCTTGACTATCAATCTGTCCCAACGTGACAAAGGTTACACTCACAAATCTAAGAGTATGACATTGATATGTTGATGTCAATGCTAGTCACAATGATCCCATCCAAAAGATCTAATTCATGCTAATAGATCCACCAAGTTGAATGTCTCAATAGGCCCTAGGAAAGCCACAAAACAAATGCATACCTTTTCAACAATGCAATGGAAGTCCTAAAGGGAATGATGCAGGTCAAGTCCACCTCCAGCTTTCCAACTCTTGCTCATTTCAGCGTCAATTTCTCTAGCTCTAATACCATGTTGAAGGAGAGGGGAAGAGACCAAACAAAAGGATGGAGCTCCTAACTAAGAGCAATGTAGACTCTCATTCCCATTATTCATTCATTATTTGTAACACTCTCTAAAGTCTAAGCCATCACACCATACAAAAGATAAGATAGGTCACAAACTGACCAAACATGACTCATTATTACAACACGCATGTTAATAACAACTAGCTATAGCTATACAACTAGGTCGATCATAAGTATTGAGCTTAAATCTCAACATAGAGGAAGTGGATATTGTGAGGCTATAGATCCAATGAAGGAAAAGCAAGGAAAATACATCCATATAGGTCTTTTGAATATGTGCTTATAGGGTACGTAAACAAGATCTTTATAGGATTTTCAAGGAGTAGAATTGGTCCACCAAAATAGTCTAAATTTCCAATATTAAGAGTTAATGAATTAATGAGAACTTTGGATGGATTCAAATGCATACAAGAACCTATCTTGAATAGTACAAATCGTCTAAGATTAGAAATATAAAAAAGAAATGTGTTTTATAAAAGTATCATTTTTTTGATATTCTGATAGGATTTTCTCAAAATTTTCCACATTTCCATAAAGATCAAGGCCATTTGGATTGTTTTGAGTATCTCAAAAACCATATTCAAAGTTCATATGATAAAGTTATGGCCAAAATAAGTTGCAATGAGATGAACTTGGCCTAGATTGAATCAAAATGGCAAGAAAATCAAGAAAAAACAATTGGATTAATTGGCCATAGCCATATGCCATAGTTGAAAATGAATTAAAACTACATCACAAATAAGCCATAGTTAGGTTGAATCAAAGGTATAATGAGAATCATAGATGAGAGGCTGCTATAAGAAATTCACATTTTGCAATGGTGGACATTGAGTTTTTACCCTCAATGTTTGTGGGGAAAGCAAGAACCCTCAAGCTCCAAGAAAATGGAGTTTACAAATGTGCTAAAAATATCATTACAACGGCACACTCTTTCCTTTTATACTCCATCACTAGTTAAGCTAATTTCCCCAAACTAAAGGATACAATTTTTTCTAATTACTGTAGTGGCAATCAACTGCCAAGACCCACGGACCGCTTATTGTTTCAAGCATTTCAAGCAAGCTCTCATGGCTATCTCTCACCTAACGAACACACCGTCGATCCTCTCGGGGTGTAGCGAGCTTACCTTGATGCCAGAATGAGTTGCCTCCTCTCTCACACACGCCGGTAGCTCCACGATCCTAGATGCTAGCTCAAGCATCCTCAAGCATCCTTGATCTCCAAGCTCCATCTGCCATAGCCACACGCGCGAGAAAAGAGAAGAGAAGAGAAGAGAGAAGAAGAGAGAGGAGGAGATGGTGAAGGGCTTCACCCTCTTGAGCCCTCACTCCTATACCCTCACTCACTCCCTCACACTCTCACACTCCCTCTCTCAAGATCACACACACAAGCAAGGTGAAGAGAAGAAGAGAAGAAGAGAGGACTCTTGTTAGCCACACACCAAAGAATGAGCTTCCATTCACTTTTCAACTTTATATACAAAACCCTAAATCCCATGGGCACCCATCCATTTTTACATGACCGGTCATTGTGGCAAGGTCCCGTTTTCGAATTCCCTCTTCTTGCTTCATGCCCTTAGCCTAAACTTGTCGATTCTTTTACAAATGGCACAAGAGGGAGCCTGGCACTCTTTTACAAGAGTTTTTAGAGTTTTTTGAGGTGCCTTTCATTTAAAATTACACTTTTTGCCTTAGCTTAGCTTTAGGGACCGCCTCTATGCCTTTGCTCTTTTTCCATCCTTTTTCCACTTTTTCCTTCATTTTTCTGCTATCTTGAATTGAGGTTAACAAATACAATCCATCCCTACCCAAAATTTTTGTCCTCAAAACTTGAATTCATAAAAGGTAAATGAATGGTAGAAATGAATAGGGAAGAATCCGATGTTGAAGTAGCCTTGTAGAAGCATAATCAAGATGATAAATAGTGAATTTCTAAAATGTTGTCCTAAACAGTGTAGCTATAGAAAATAGCCCATAACTTTGGATAGACATGTTGGATTGGTGTGTATGAGGTATACAAATGAAGTATACTTCCATAGGTAACCATCCATGTCTTCAAAAAGCGAACTTGACATCAATAGGCCAATTATTTTGACTATAAAAATTTTATATAGCAAGTTGTCAACTTTTCAATGAGCTAGTATCCTCTTGGAGAAGCCATGGATATTGTTTCAAAATACAAAATATGATATTAAGAAGGTTCTTCCTATAATATCCCCACACAGGAACCATGTTTTAACAAGTAAATTGAATTTATTTCTTAATTGTTAATTAACTCATAGGGAATTCTGGGATAACTCTTTTTGCAACCAACGATGAACTTGCATAGATTTATGTATATGACACGTTGAGGTTCACACAAAACCTTGTACCCAAACACAATCATTGCATCAGTGCTACAGACAAAATCAAATGTATCATGAAGGGCATATAAGGTTACCTTGAGGGTTGTTTTCTTGAAGGTATGCATTGTAAGTTTGTGGTCTTCATTGGAAAAAATGCTAGCAATGGCTTGTTGGGGAGACTTGTAAGACTTCATTGAGCACATTAGAGTGCCTGGTCATCATCATTACCTTCATCATGTGCTGATGGAAACAAGATTACAGATCTATGTGACTGCGCTTGATACATGCTCAAGCTCCATTGCCCTCAAATCAACACATTGGTTGCATTCTAAGTGATAGAATGCTTAGTTATGCCCTTGGGGAGGTGCTCAAAGGTTCTAAGAAGCGAATGCATTGATGGTAGCTCATGTGTGAGCTGTAACAGTGATATATAGATATGGAAAATAGTGAAGACTTGATGTTAACAATGACAGGGCATTATATATGTTTACCGCAGCACAGAGGAACGGAAAATGGAAAAAAAGTGTGGAAAAAATGGAAGCCTGGAAATTTGAATGATTTAAACGATGGTGTCACCTCGAGAAAAGAAAAGAGTAAAAGCGTGTCATTAAATATGAAGGCGCTCTCGAATCTTTGTAAAAAGAGTGCCGGGCTCACTCCTGTGCAAATTGTAGGCATTAATGGGAATGGGATGAGTTGGAACGGTGGGAAATAGGAAAAGCAAGCCTAGGCTAATGGCCGGCCATGTTAAAAAGTGTGGATGACCGCCCAAAAGGTAGGGCATGTATATAAATTTCAAAAGTGAATGAGAAACTCATTCTTGAGTGTGGCTAAAGCTTCTTCTTCCTCTTCTCTTACTTCTTACCTTCATGCATGTTCTTAAGTGAGGGATTGAGGGAGTGTGAGGGAGTGAGTGTGTGAGAGTGAGGGATCATGGAGAAGAAGCTCCCCATCTTCTCTCTTCATCATTCCTTCCCTTCTTCTCTTCTCTTGTCTAGCACGGCTATGGGGGATGGAGCTTGAGGGAGGGGGCTTGAGGTTGCTTGAACTTGCCACAAGGATCATGGAGCTACCGGAGTGTGAGAGAGAGGAGGGGACTCGATCGAACATCAAGGTAAGCTCACTACACCTGCAAGGTAGGCATTGCACGTCGACTATGTGAGAGGTAGCCATGGTCGCTCGGCTTGAAATGTTTGATCAATAAGCGGTCTGTGGGTCTCAGGGTGGAGCTCCGTAGCTCCCCAACATTTTGGTTTTGTTGCCGGGACAGACGGAATTGAGCCTTGATCGCCACGTGCATCAAATCAATCATGGCAGTAGGGTTGGTAGCCTAAATTGGTGCTCGAGATAGTTAGGAGGATTAGGAGGTTTTAATCCCTCGAGCAAGTGTGGGAGCTTTCACTCAACCGCCAAGACCCTCGGACTGCTTATTGTTTCAAGCATTCCAAGCCGAGCACTAATGGCTACCTCTCACATAGCCGACGCGCCATCCATATCTACGGGTGTAGTGAGCTTACCTTGATGCCATTCGAGTTACCTCCTCTCCCGCGCACTCCGGTAGCTCCACGATCCAAGTGCAAGCTTCAACCAAGCTCCATCCTCAAGCTCCACACTCCAAGCTCCATTGCCGCGAGCAAGAGAAGAGAAGAGAAGAGAAGAGAAGAAGAGAGGAGACGATGGAGAGCTTCTCCTCCTCGGTCCCTCACCCTCACACACTCGTTCCCTCACACTCTCACACTCCCTCTCTCAAGCACAAGCTCAAGCAAGCAAGAACAAGAAGAAGAAGAAGAGGAGGAGAGCTACTTTTGGCCACACACAAGAATGAGCTTCTCATTCACTTTTCAACTTTATATACAAAACCCTAAATCCCTTTTGGGCGGTCATCCCCTTTTTCCCTTTTTTACATGGCCGGCCATAGCCTAGGCCCTTTTTCCCATTGTCCTTCTATCTTCCTAGCTTCCTTTCGACCGCCCGTCTACATTTACAAATTGCACGGGTGAGAGCCCGGCGCTCTTTTACAAGATTTCAGGGTGCGCCTTTTTATTTTAAAATGTGCCATTCCCCTTTTGCCTTTGCCTTGGACTTTTAAGGTTGCCCTTGCGCTTTTGGCCTTTTCTCATTTTCTTTCTTCAGTCGGGCTACCTTTTTTTCACCTTTGCCTTGCGTCTTTTCCACTTCTTTTTGCTTTCTTTGTGTTGGGGTTAACATTACCCCCCTCCTAGATGAGTGCCAGTCCCATGGCACTCACCGTCGTAGGTGGCAAGCCGTAACATGCACCGAAGACGTGGGTGACAAGGACGCCTATGGTTTCCATGGAGGAGTGTTGGTGGTGGTGTGGCAGAAGGTCGTCCTGGGGGCCTGTTGGTGGCCAAGGTGGCAGGTGGAAGGTTGTTGGAGTTGGTGGTAGGGCTATGCTGTGTTGGGGATTGCATTGATGGCTAGCACAAGTGTTGGTTTGTTGGGGATTCTGCGCATGACGATTCCTTGCGGGCTTGTCGGATGGTAAGGGACAAGCATTCAAAGTTGAGTGTTGATAAGGAGCGATTGGAATTTCGTTGGAGGCTTCAATACCTGCAATTTGAAAACCTCTCATGTGATCTCTCCCTAAGGGGTAGTGCTAGTCTTCTTATCGTGCACAAGACATATTTGATTAGTTTGGGAGATAGGTCTAACTCTAAGCAAGCTGAGAGTATTGTCCTGTACTTGAGGACCCAAACTGTGTATATACTTCAGTGTAGGTATTATGTGGGTGCTTGTGCATACTTAGATATTACTTAGTTAGAAGACTGTCGGCCTGGTTCCTTGTATAGCAATGGGTCGGTGAAGCTAGGGGCTAAGTTGATGGAAAATTTTGTCAATGAAGACGGGGAGTACACTTGAAGATTGCTTGAGATATCATTATGGTCTTGTCAAAGCAATGTAGCATAATTAAGCTTCTTGATGTCTTAGCTATTGGTAGCTAGTGGCTACTTGTAGTGCTTGGAACGTATGGTGTACTTTTCCATTGTCTTTCAAACCTTGCTTACCACTTTTGATTGTAATGGCATTGATTTGGAGTGTAAAAGAATTGTGCAAGTGGTTCAGGGTGACAGGTTTAACCATAGGCGAGGTGAGCTCCCAAGGTATGTCCTGCCCTTGATGTGCCCTGAACAATTGTGGGGGATGTACAAAGGGCTAGGGGATTAGGGACGGAGCCAACCGACCAAGGCCACTAGACGTACCTAATTTGAGGACCCCTAGGTGCGGTGCTGTGATCGTGAGTGCTCTTTTTTCTCTCTCTCTTTTTTTCTTTTCTTTTTCATTCATTCATTCATTCATTCTTTTTCTTTTCTTTTCTTTTCTTTTCTTTTTTCCTTTTTTTTTCTTTTTTGGAAAAAGTGAATACAATCAATGCCATACATTGAGGCTGTTAGCCTTTCATTTGGATTTGAGAAATGTTGGGATCCAAAGGCTATGAAGAATGGATGTTACAGAGATGATTGTGTACCAGCCTTGTTGCTAGAGGAACTATTGTTGAGATGAAGAGATACACTTGAGATTTTGCATACCTCTTTGTAACATGTGGGAGATTGAACAATTGAGGTAGCACTTGGAGTGAGCTGTGCATGGACAAGGGGAGAGCATCTTGCGAATTGAATCTTGGATGATGAAGAGACGTTCCTGCCCGAACATAGAGTTGGACAAGAAGAAGGAGGTAATCGATGATTATGCCTTGGCCATGCTCAATTGCAATATGTGCTTTTTCTGCAAAGGTGTCCTTGGGTTCCCATTCGGTGGCGTTTCCATCATGGCTTTTGTTTTTTGGTATCCTGTTACTTCCTCCATAATGGTTCTTTGTGGGGTTGGTGGTCTTGTGGTGACTTGGATATTAAACGCTTCTAGCCCTTGACCTGTGTCATTCTGCATCCACTTGTCACTTTGTGAGAGTATATGCTCACTCGCGTTAAGTACATCGGACCAATGCAATCATGTTAAGACATAATTTTTCAGAATGCTATGATGCCTATCCCATTACTTGTTAAGGTCGCATACATTAACGGTGGGTGAAGGAAGTGTGTACAAGTGGGGATCTTGCCCCTTTACTCATCAAAAAACAAAAAGTTCTGGTATGATGACTTGCCAAGCTACTTGTACATCATAGGGGCTTAGTCGATAGGTACTAGGCGGGATGAGTCCGGTTGGCTAGGCGACTGAGGCACTGCTAGTGCGGGGCTCCTGTGAGGCTGGGCAGGGAACATCTCGGCTGGGACATAAATGGTGTAGTCCCGGGCCGCTACCATTTCTAGAATGTCTTTAAACAATTCATTAAATTCTACCCTATCTCTAGCCGCCTTGTCACTTCGTGAGCACTTGGTACCCGAACGTGCGTTGGGGGCCTGTGCAACTGGCATTGCCACCTTTTGCCGCTCCCCTGGCCATTCTTTGGCCTTCGTTCGGGGCGGTGTCGCTTGGGGCCGTGTTTCTTGGCATACCTTTTAAGAGTGGGAACATAATGCACTGGCGGAGGGGCGTGTGCTGCATGTTCCCATCGGCTGCGGAGAGCGTCCTTGCAAGCTAGCTGCCCTTGGTTCTCCATGCTTTCCTCGCAAGGGGACCTGTAAGATGCGAATCAAGGATTAGGATTTGTTACATGATAAGACCATTCATATGTAAGGGATTATAGAGCGGGTTATCAAGCGCATAGGATGAGGAGGGGAGGGGTAGGGCATGCAATGCTTGTTGTAGGGGGATGGCCCCCGTGATGTATATTTAGCCTCCTGCCATTAGCAGATCCTGGTTCACGCCGAGTTACCTCGGCTGGCGGTCATGGATTTAGGCAGGGCTTCTCCTCGGAAGGATAGACCGGAAAGGGAAGAAGGTGTATAGAAAGGGACTATACCTTGTCTACACCATCAGAGTTGTTGGTCAAGGCTTCCTATGGCGGTAATGTGGGTTGCATGCCCTTCACTTGGAGGTGAGGATGGTCACACAACTTTTTAAAGCATGATGAGAGGGGGACCTAAGGAGCTTAGCCTATCAAACCCAACTCTTCTCCCTGCGCTTGACTATCATTGCTTGTGTGTGTTGATAGTATCTATACAGGGTAACACAAAAATCATTGTTTATATATACATTTATACATATATGAATCCATGTCACCTCACGAGGACAGAAACCAATTGTAGAACTCAGGATTGTACTGGAGCGTGGCACACGCATCTAGTATTCGTGGCAACTTACTCAATACCGATAGATATTTTGCCACATCGAGTAGCATGGAACCTTGTCCGAGTCTACTGGCAATATGTAACTCCTCCTCAGTGAGAACCTTATCAAACAGAGCGTTCTCTTGGCTAGTTCTAGCCAAGTCCATACCCCGAATGGCAGTCAGCACTCGAAGGGAAGTTGGTGCCACATAGGTTGGGTCCCTTTGGGATCGCCATTTGGCCAATTGCTCCTCAGAGACTGTCATGATCTGAGCCCCTAGTTCGGCCATTACAATGCGGTTTTCGCACCAACGCTGCTCAAATTGACTTTGGCCTGCTGATAGTCACTTTAGTTGCTCTATGTCTACGAGATTCGGTCGGCAGAGCATTTCATTGAATGTGACGGATAAGCGCAGTTCGTCAACCTCCTCGTCAGGGATGAGTCGCATGCGTTCATGCAGGAACCTGTTGTAGTGCCCGTTAAGATGTTCTTGTTCTTCCCATGTTAGAGGAAAGGTCAAGTAATCTCCGAGCTGCTCTTTGGGGATTGTGCCCATGTCCGCAAGGACGTAGACTCGTGGACCACTTTGAGCTTAGCCTCCAACTCAGTTAAGCATTCTGTGACACTTCTATGTTCAATGAGGGCTTGCTCGGTTGCTATCTCATGCAAAGTTCTAAGAGTTTCCTTAGGCTTTAGCATGGCTGTGGGCTCAGGCCTGGATGAGCAAGATTGATCAACGCTAGGATTTCTCATGCTCGTGGGGTTCTCACGTTGCTCCTGAGGTTTTGCTGCTATTTTGTCATGGTTCTTCTCGAGTGTGACTGGTAGGACCTTGTCACCTTGTTGTGACAGCGTTGTATCCACTCTTGATTGATCAATGTGAGTTCTATTGTCAGTGGATAGAGTGTTGCAAGCAACCGTTGATGGCAACTGTTGCTCGGGTTTTTCAGAGCACACGGATGTGTCTGAGGATTCACCGCTATTAGGAGAGGCATTAATGGGTTCATTGGTGGGTGGACTCGATGCTTTATTCATCAGCTCTCCAGTGCCCTTCGTCTCAATGTTCTTGGGGTCCACAACCACCTGCAACTGTTGTTGTTTTCTCTGCTTTCTCCTCTTTTTCTTGGTTAGTGCAGGTGCATCTAACAGCTTAGGACCTTGGGCTAGATCGACCGCTGTTGTGTCCTCATGGGACCTAGTTGTGGCCTATGGAATAGCCTTGCCAGGTTGCATGGGTACAACTGTCTCTCTTTTGGGGGAGTCTAGCTCTTCAGCCAACTCCTTTGTGTTTAGCTCCTCCAGCCTAGGCTTTAGGCACTTTGAAAGTGTTGGAGTTTTTGAGGAAGTTGGTTGCGACACCTCCTCCAGAGATAAACTACTAAGGACGCGTTCCACATAGAGCATTGTCACGGCCAAGGGCTGTGACTGCTGTGATCCCTGATTGGAAGTAGTTGCAGCTAGTTTAGTGGGCTGGCTACCCTTGGTGGATTGCGGTGTCAAGTCCTTAGGAAGATCAGAAGTGGTTGTGCCTTTTGTTGCCCATAGAGCATTCACTTGCGCAGATCGGTCTAGCAACGGTGGATTGCACAAGCACATCCTTAAGTTGAGAGCTAAGGGTGGTGTCGTGTCCTGCCTCTTGGACGTTTGGAAGCTTTGATGTAGGTCGAGATAGGGATTGAGTAGCCGCACTTGACGAGTGTTGTGCTTCCTGTGTCCGTTTAGGGGAAGAGGGTGTAGGAGACTTGGGACTCCTAGGTGGCTTTGACACTGGCTTGGAGATTTGCTCATGGCTGTTAGATTATTTTGCTAGTTGCTTTGTTGGGCATTCAACCTTATCATGAGCCATGTTGTGCGTGTGGTGCTCATTATTCTTTTGGGCAGTCAAAGGCTCCTTGAGCACTCGCGGTCCTTGTGCACGCTTGAGAGTTACCTTTGATATCTGCTTGCTAAGCTTGCTAGGCTGAGGATCTACCCTCCGATTGGTCCTGTTTGGTCTCTTAATTTTGACCATGAGGGGCTCGGTCACTTCACTATTGTTGACTCGAGACTTGGTTTTTCGTTTAGATCTCCTCCTACGCTCCTTTGCTCTTGATATGATCTGGCCTTTAGTCGACCAAGGAGGTTTAGCAAGGGGTTTTGGCACCCAAATCCATCGGTTGCCTGCGTAATACCCTTGAGACCGAAGCAACGCCTTGGATATCCATCGTGGCGTTGTGATGGCTCTCCATGGACACCTTTGTCTATAAGGTTTGGACTTCTTTTGGGGTCTTCTAGGATATTTGTAAGTCCAAAGCCCGTCCTTGGCATTGTCTCTTGACCTTCCTTTTTCAGGCATGGCCTCACTCACTGGTTCTCGTTGTTTGACATGTGCTTGTATCAACTCTTTCAACAACTCCTTGCTCTCATTACTAAGCTTGCTTGGTATGTTAGAATGCTCCTTGCCCTTCCTTTGAGGTTTGGCGAGGTCACCTTTGCTAAAAGTTGTGATTATCCTCACACCTGGTAGTGTTAGGTGTATCCTCTATGCTATATAGTCGGCTTCACACTTCGTTTCCTTTTTGAAGGGCCTTCCTAAGAGGATTTCCTTTCCACAATTCTCGCTATTTGGAGGAACATAGAACAGGACTTGCAAGCTTTCTGTTTCAATAGCTACAAGGATTCTGCACTTCCCTAGAAGTGCTTGTGGGTGTTCCCTGTAAGGGTTAAGAGTTGCATCAGTCGGTTTGAGCTCTGGTTGACCTAGTAGAGTCCATGCTTCATAAGTCAAAATATTGAAATCTGCTCCTTCATCAATGAGAGCATCAACACTATGCTCTCTTTTCGCGGTGAGTTTGACCCTAAGATAAGCAGGTGGTACTATGTCTTCATCTTCCGGGTCCTGGCTTGTAAATTTAAGCCTTCTGATGACAGATGCCCTTGAGCTCTCGACTGCACGACCAGATGTGGATTCTCCACTGCTGTCTTGGATCGTCAGTGCAGTGCTATTCAAGGTACATCTCTCGTCAAGAGTGTCATGTTTAGTCATCTTGACCTTTGTAGTTTGCTGATGTTGCATTTCGCTCCGACTAGACACGTTGTGAACACAATGTCTTTGTGTTCTCGTGATGTGGCCCTTTTGCCCTTGATGGCTAGATTGGCCCATTGATGTTCTAGGGTCTCTATTTCTCTCTGTTCGGGTATGGGCTTTTGGTTGCTCTATTGCAAGTGAGACTCCATGCTGGTGCAGAGTCATTACTTCACTAGGGTCCAATTTGGAAGACCTGTCACGGCACGCGTTTTCTCTCCAACCTACTTGGGGGAGGTGCGGAGGGGGTAGAGCCCCCTCTGCGGGGGTCCGGGGGGGGTAGTCCCCCCCGGCCCGCAGGGCTGTTACGGTAGGCGCCATATACAATTTGAAGGACCATTTATAGCCAAATTTTGAACTACGTGCTCTAAATTTGCCAGGTTATGGATCTGTGATGTGCCTTCAGCTCTACGTAGCCTTAGGGGTCAATCTCGGGGTTTAGATGTATCAGAATTTGTGTTCTAGACACGTGTCCGATTTTGACAGTTTTTGTCCGATTCTCAGATGTCCGATTTTCAGGAGTCCGATTTTCAGACTCGGACGTCCGATTTTGGGTGGGTCCGATCGGACCAATGGTCCGATTTTGGTCACGTCTGATTCTAGGAGTCGGATCAAAAAGTGGTCCGATTTTCAATTGGTCCGATTCTGGGAATCGAATCGAATAGGGTAGTCCGATTCTGGCTGGTCCGATTGTGAGTGGTCCGATTATGGACTCGTCCGAGTGTCCGAGTCGGACAGATTGGTCCGAGCGGTCCGAGTCCGAGTGGTCCGATTTCAAAAATCGGACGGGTTGGTCCGAGTGCCACATGGCACGTCCGATTGGAATGGTCCGATTCTGGGAATCGGACAAGGTGGTCTGACTCTAGTACTCGGACGGTCCGATTCTGGGACTGGTCCGATTCTTGGTGGGTCCGATTCTGGGACTCGGACGGCCTGGTCTGACTACGCGGCCGACGGCCCGCGAGTTGCACGCGATGCCTCTAGACTGACGTCTACTACACCGAATCGTCCAGCGCCTTCCAGATAGGTGCAAGACACTACCAGGGAATGCCAGACATGCCTGGAACCACTGTGGTGCTCGAATCGAACGTCACTCCAAGGATCTGTGCCCCTATTTCCCTGTTTTAGCCTGTTATACAGCAACAGAGAACCCCACTGTTTGCCTTTTTTTTCTTCTTTTTCTTTGTTTTTTCCTACCCTAAATGCATCCAAATCACAAAATAAATACCTATACTACTCCATTCCACAATATAAATCTCAAAAAGCAAAAAGCCTACTTGCCAAGGAGATCGAATACCATCTTCAATCCCCTCGCTTCCTACCTATCTACCTCAAGCATCGGTTCGGGGGAAACCCCTTACTTTGATGCTCGATTCGAAGCGCGCAAGCGCTCAAGACTTGAATCCGTTGGTCCCGGTAACGGAACCAAAATGTGGGAGCTTTCACTCAACCGCCAAGACCCTCGGACCGCTTATTGTTTCAAGCGTTCCAAGCCGAGCACTAATGGCTACCTCTCACATAGCCGACGCGCCATCCATATCTACGGGTGTAGTGAGCTTACCTTGATGCCGTTCGAGTTACCTCCTCTCCCGCGCACTCCGGTAGCTCCACGATCCAAGTGCAAGCTTCAACCAAGCTCCATCCTCAAGCTCCACACTCCAAGCTCCATTGCCGCGAGCAAGAGAAGAGAAGAGAAGAGAAGAGAAGAAGAGAGGAGACGATGGAGAGCTTCTCCTCCTCGGTCCCTCACCCTCACACACTCACTCCCTCACACTCTCACACTCCCTCTCTCAAGCACAAGCTCAAGCAAGCAAGAAGAAGAAGAAGAAGAAGAAGAGGAGAGCTACTTTTGGCCACACACAAGAATGAGCTTCTCATTCACTTTTCAACTTTATATACAAAACCCTAAATCCCTTTTGGGCGGTCATCCCTTTTTTCCCTTTTTTACATGGCCGGCCATAGCCTAGGCCCTTTTTCCCATTGTCCTTCTATCTTCCTAGCTTCCTTTCCACCGCCCATCTACATTTACAAATTGCACGGGTGAGAGCCCGGCGCTCTTTTACAAGATTTCAGGGTGCGCATTTTTATTTTAAAATGTGCCTTTCCCCTTTTGCCTTTGCCTTGGACTTTTAAGGTTGCCCTTGCGCTTTTGGCCTTTTCTCCTTTTCTTTCTTCAGTTGGGCTATCTTTTTTTCGCCTTTGCCCTGCATCTTTTCCACTTCTTTTTGCTTTCTTCGTGTTGGGGTTAACAGCAAGTAAGTATTTTTATTTGTTGCTAAATGTTAGAGGAGGACCATCTGTCTTTATTTCTGGTTCTGATTTCTGTTGCAATAGGTTAAGGGTAGGATAGGAAAAAGAAGGGAACATCAGGGTTCTGCTGTTGTTGGAGACAAGGAAGTTGGGACGTAGATTCAGACATCTGGCTGGAGGAGTGTATGAGATTAATCTCTGAGTCTACAACAGACTGAGATGAGGTAATAAGGGGCCCAGGGGACCAGGGGAGGCCACATTTGGCACCCTGCCTTCTGGGAAGACTGTGAGCCTGAGAGCCAGGGAGAGAGTGAGAGAGAGAGAGAGAGAGCTGCGGGAGATCATGAAGTACTGACCGATCGGGTGCCCCATCACTTCGAGGTATGCCAGACGTTTCCTTCTATTGCTCGCATCTATTTGGAAGGCACGACATGATCTGATAGAGTAGGCGTTGACCTAGAGGCACCGTGCGCAACTTGCAGGCCGTCGTCTGTGCCATCGGACCTGTGTGTCTGATTCCCAGAATAGGACTCTCTGATTTCGAGAGTCAGATAGTCCAACTCCCATAATCGGACCAGTTGAAAAAAAATCAGACCATTGGTTCGATCGGATTCTTATAATCAGACCAGCCCATCAAAGTCACGCCACGTGTCCTAGTCCTGGACTTGAACCACTCGACCCATTGCAAGGGTCGGAACACCCCCGTCCGACTAGAGAAAGGACCTGAGTAAGATTGGACCCACCTGTCCGATTCCCAAAATTGGACCATTCCGTTCGATTCCCAAAATTAGACCATTATGTCCCATTGCTAGAATTAGACCTTCACTAGAGTTTGAATAGAAGTGTGTTTACCTGGGCCACAGTCTTGGGTACCTTGGTCACGTCTCTGATCCCCCAGGGAACCCAGTTTAATATTGGAAGTTGGAGACCAGATAGGGTGACCGAAGATTCACCCCAAACAGCTAGACACTGGGCAAACCTAATTTGGAATTGGACGTGACGTTCGGCGACCAACCAACCAACTAATGAACCCTGAAGCAGAATAGAGAATGCATCAAGGTCTTTCTGTAAGACTTTAGATTGGCCAGGACCTGTGCCTAGAGCCACATCAGGCTACAAAGGTAAGTAGTAGGGTGGAGTCTGCATTAGGCATTTAGTGCATCCTCACCTCACCTTTTGATTTCATCACCTAGGGTGCACTATAAGGAAAGGAAAAGCCTACTTCCACACTGAGCACTAGAAAGCACGAAGCACAAGTTGTGGATAAGATTGACAACACTTTCTAGTAACAAGGAGCTCAACAGGAAACATAATAACATCAAGGAACCCAGTATTAGGAGAAGATCCCAAAGCATAGCTGGCTACTAGGGAACCCCATCAGTAGGGCCCTAAGAGGACACGAAGATCTAGAAGGCAACAACATAAAGAATTGGACGCTACCAGAGTTTCTCAAGCTGATCAACGACCTTGTGGAGTTGGAAGTGGGAGCAATGTCAGGATCACAAGGCGGACAAGGAGAGAACCGATTGGACTTGGGAGAATTCCCAGTCATGGTGCATGATTTAGTCAACGAGTATGACTTGCTGGCCCGGATGGTAGTTCAGGGTAGGCCACTAGAGGAAGTGATAGCAACCCTAGAAGAGGTAAGAAAGGCAATCAAAAGGGCGCTAGAGAGCATGATCGCCTATAACCACGAGCAAAAGGCTAGGAAACTTCAACAAGACGTGGATATATACAAGGCCCAACATGTACTAGCCCTGGCGGGAGCAGCAAAAGCAGGACCAAATGCGGAGAGAGAGCGGGCAGGAGGCTAACTTATCATTAAGTGAACTTGTAGCCAGGTGGCTCATGGACAACATGTGTCAAGATCCTAGATCTAGGCTGTGTTCGAACTGTGGTAGGTTTGGTCATGACACGTTGCACTGCAAATTGCCTAGGAGGTTTCCATATGCACAGCAATACAACCCTCCTTACCTAGGCAACAATCCATCTAACTTCCTTGGCAAGGGAGCCTAGCTAGCACTCCCAGCACCAAACAACACAAGACTAGCCATCTCTAGGCTAGAGATGAACCCAACAAGCATACCCAGACCACCAGGACCCTACGTAACCCAACCACCGAGTGATGCTCCTGTTCATTATGTGGAGGAACCTAGTGAAGAAGAAAGCTACGTAAACCCATACATCTCCTATGACGAGGAAGGCAATCCAATCCTGATGGATTATCGACTAGTTCCAGTAATGGCACTAGGCAGAGGAAGAGGCAAAGGCTTTGGAGGACCAAGCCAGGACCCAATCTCATGTTGGACTTGCAGTCATCCAAGACATATCTCATCACGCTGCCCGAAAAGGGAACAAGCAAACCAGGACAAGGCTGACCTTCGATGTGATGAATGTGGGATCACACACATGTTTCTTGAGACTGCCCTAGACAAAAACCATTAGCCAACTCGGCCAACGTGCCCTTTGTTCCCTTGGGGCTATTCGGGGTGGATACCTTTGGCCAAGAGGACCCACCCATCCCATTGCATGTCATGATGCGAACACAAACAAGATGAATATGCATCTCACTGCATGGGCCAAGTAACCTAGATGCAGCCTTGCTAGAAAAGAAAAGCCAAAGGAGAAGGAGAGAGAGAATAGACGCAAGGATCACCCTTAAGACTAAGGAAGCTACAACCTTAGTGGCAAGAAAGGGGTTCACAAATGCCGAGGCAGAGGCCTCAACCCCCAAGACGGCGGAACTAGGTAGTGCCAAGGTAGGGGAATATCCTCATCCTAGATGGCAACTCGAGGCTATAGCCAAGGTTAAGGAGTGGGTCAAGGATGCCCAAGAACACCTTAAAGATGTAGAACCCATATTGAAGGATCCAATGGAGGACCTTTCTAGTGCAAGCACACCTGCTTTGTCATCGCGACCTCAATCGGGGAATGTGCCCACAGCACGAGAGATGCCACAAAGGCAAGACCAGGGAGAAGCTTGTCAACAAGCTAACCAGGACATGTGGCCAAAGAATGGTGACCAAGGAGGAAGCCAACTACCCAGCAACCTCCTCACCACCTTAGTAACCACCCCAGTGACTATGAGCTTGGGAGTTTTGCTTTGGCAGCACCCTCCATTGTGGCAAGAATTGAGGCATTGGGTGGAGGGAAAGGGGGAGCATGCTGCCACTGACTTGCATGAATAGGAAGTAGTCGCGCAAATTCCAAGCCTAACACTGCACTCAGCTCCAAGGTCACTGCACATCAACGCTTTCTAGGAAGGCACAGAGATACATGCAGTCCTACCTGTTTTAGCCTTGAGGGATGCAACACGGAAAGGAATTGTAGACACCAGCACCGGGGTTAGTGTCTTGAGCCACGTAGTTCTACAGACCTGGGGAAACCCACCTGTGGAAGCAGCTAGGTTTAATGTTACATTGGCCGATGCAATGAAGGTCAGATCATTTGGGGTCTTAAAAAACTTACCAGTGATGGTCGCAGGAGTGCAGTTTTCAGTGAACTTCATCATCATGAAGGGTGTGGACTACGACATACTATTAGGCCAGCCCTAGATGAGGAATGTGTGATTGGTTGAAGACTAGGGAAACAACCTCATATTCTTGGGGAATAGGATGGAAGTGGTAAGGGTTGAGATGGACACCTGGAAGACTACCCTAGCCGAACTCAATGCTATCTCAACCATGCTAAAAGGTGATGGCCAGGCACGCAAGCCCTATGGGACACTGACCAAGTATGTCCCCTGCCTTGAGGACAAGAGGGATTTGATGCATGTCTTGGCAACTGTTGACCTACCATTCTCACATGAGGAAGAGCTGTATAAGCAAGCTGCTAAATCACCAAGCATGCTAGCAAAGGATCCCACTGTGCCACCCTACATGATGGCGGGAAGCTCACGGGACCCAGGAAGACCACACCCCCACTAACAAGCTCGAGCTTCAGGAAACCGTAGAGTACCTGACCACTAAATTGAAAGGCAACAAAATGGCTAATCTAAAACCCCTAAGTGATCTCTTGGCTCGGCCTGAATGGGAATGGACCAAAGTTCACAATCTTAACCTATTATACAACTGGGCTTTAATCACCAACGAAGAGGAGATCAAAGAGAAAAACCTGGGGGATGACGAGCAGTCAGAGGGGCAAGATTCCGGTGATGAGGGGTATGAGCATTATTGCTCTCAGACGAACGAGAGCAAAGAAGAGTTTAACATGATAGATTATGACACTGAAGGGAGAGCAATCGAACAGATCGAGGCAAACTCTAGGCTAAAAAGAGAAAGGGCATGCAAGAATGGAAAAGGAGTCATGTGGATGGAATGCGATAGGAATGGAAAAGGAGTCGTGTGGATGGAATGCGACAGGACCTGGCTGGAGCAGGTTGGAGCCATGGATTATGAGTAGGAAGGGGTGGCGCAATCGCTGGTAGTCCCAATACTAAAGACGGATTCACCTATTGAACTACAATCCTCAGGAGAAACCCCTTCCTCAAGCGAGGGATGTGAGTTTAACTCGGAGTCTGAAGTTAGTACATAGAGTGACCTCGAAATACCCCAACCCTCTAAGGCCAGATGCACCAAAGGGGACTTGCTAGTCCACTTAAGGCGCAAATGGATAAAGGAGGAAGCCAGGAATCAAACTAGAGACTCAGAGGTGGAGATAAAAAAGAAGCCGCAGGACCTCCCCAAATGCTTCACGAAGTTTAAGAAGGGTGATAGAGTGGTGGTTTTGCTAGGAGCAAAGAGACAAAGGCAAGCCAATGAACCAATTGAGGGACCTGCCATGGTCAAGGAATTCGACCTGGCAGGGGAGGGTAAGAAACCTCGACCTGTGTTCATTGCTGATGACCTGGCCAAGGAGGAGGAGGCAACTGGTTGCTCTCCTGCGAGAGTATGTCGATGTGTTTGCCTGGTCCTTGGAGGAACTGAAAGGATTCAATCCTAGGGTTGTGATCCATGATATTCCAATGGTCCTAGAAGCGGTGCCAATAAAGTAGCGACCTTACCCTATGAATCCTAAACATGACCATGCAGTGAAGAAAGAGATCGATAAGCTCATGAAGGCGGGATTTATATATGAGATCGATCACATAGACTGGGTATCGCCCATAGTGATCGTTATGAAAAAGAACAACAAGATTTGGGTGTGCGTGAATTACAAGAAGGTGAATGCCGCTATGAAGAGGGATAACTACCCCTTGCCATATACCGAGCACATGTTGGAGAGAGTGGCAGGCAAAGAAGCTTACAGCTTTCTGGATGGTTTCTCTAGCTATAATCAAGTGCAAATGCACCGTGATGACAGGCACAAGACTGCCTCCTTTCGCCATGGAGTGGGGTGTATTCGCCTACATCGTTATGCCCTTTTGGCTAATGAATGCACCTGCAACCTTCCAATGATTAATGTGTACGATCTTCAAGGATATGCTGCAAGACGAGCTGGAGGTATTCGTAGATGACTTATGCATGTACTCTAGTTGGACCAAACACTTAGAGAGGTTGAGAGCTGTCTTCAAATGATGTCAGTTATACAAACTCTCGCCGAACCCCTTGAAGTGCTAGTTCTAGGTGAAGCATGGATGCATCCTAGGGCATGTAGTGTCAAGGAATGTCATTGCCATTGACTTCTCAAAAGGCAGGGCCATTGCCAACCTCCCACTGCCCACCAACTACAAAGGCGTCCAGTGTTTCTTAGGCCACACAGGATACTACCGACGTTTTGTATTGAACTACGCGCTGATTGCTAGACCATTGTACAAGCTGCTGATTGTATTCAAGTGGACTGAGGAATGCCAACACGTGTATGAATAGTTAAAGAAGGCTCTCACCACTGCACCAATCTTACGAGTCCTAGACTGGAGTGTAACATTCCATGTACACATAGATGCCTCCAAGTTTGCTATCGAAGCCGTTCTATGCTAGCTTGGTGAAGATAGTATTGATTACCCTATGAGCTTTGCCAATAGGCAGCTCACCGAAATAGAAATGAACTATTCCACTACAGAAAGGGAAGGGCTAGCCATGGTGTTTTTCGTAAAGAAATTTAGGCATTACCTGTTGGCCACACCCTTCATCTTTTTTGTGGACCATCAAGCCTTGTTGTATCTTGTGAACAAGCCATGCGCCACAGGTCACATAGCAAGATGGTTACTTCTCCTGCTAGAGTTTGATTTCTCAGTGATTTTGCATAAGGGAAAGTAGCACTACATGGTAGATCACATGTCCGCATACCCACAGGGGAAGCTGCTGGTCAAGGCATACCTTATGACTTACCGGACGTGCACCTCTTTGGCCTGTCTAGCGAAGGGGACTTGTTTAGAGCTGATTTGACGCCTTATTAGGTAGACGATGTTGTCCAAGTGTTAGAAAACGGCCTGCCAGAGAGACCTATTGAGAAAGCCAGGCTAAGGAGACTTATCTTAAAAATCCAGCCATACCAAGTGATCACTAGTCAACTCTATAGGTTGGGGCAGGAGAGGGTGTTACGTAGATGTGTGTGCGAGCACGAGATGCTTGATGTATTGAGAGAGGCGCATTGCAGGATAGCTGGCAGGCACTTTAGTGGGGACATGACCGCCCGTAAGGTATTACAATCCCAACTCTGGTGGCCCACCCTGTTCCGTGATGCCACTAAGTTTGTCAAACACTGCAATGAGTGCCAGAGGACTAAGGTGCCCATGTGCAAAGATAAGATGGAGTTAACCCCCGTGATAGCGGGACAGCCCTTTGAAAAATGGGGCATTGACTTCATCGGACCTATCAGTCCTGCAACTCAATACTCCCATGCACACTATATCATTGTGGCAATGGATTACCTGACGAAGTGGGTGGAGGCAAGAGCCACTAGAAGGAACGACACTAGGACCACTATGAAGTTCCTGTGGGAACAGGTCTTTTCACGGTTTGGTTGTCCAATCGAACTAGTAAGTGATCAAGGCGCACACTTTGTTAATAAAGTAATATCCCACCTACTCTCAACCTTCCTAATCATTCATAGAAGGTCCTCTCCCTACTACCCTCAGGAAAATGGCCAAGTGGATTCCACAAATAAAATCCTAGTCAATGTGCTTACTAAGGTAGTATCCACATCACAAAGAAACTGGGATAATAAACTGATGGTAGCCTTGTGGGCTTATTGGATGGCTGTCCACACAAATGCCTTTTAGCTTGACCTATGAGATGGAGGCCATTCTACCTTTAGAGTTCTTTGTCCCTAGCTTAAGAATAGTAGTGCAAGATCATTGGGAGGGAAGAGAGGCTTGGACTAACCGCTTAGTGGAGTTAGAGCGTCTCACAGAGACTCGACTTTTAGCCACCCATGCTCTGATCTGTGAAAAGGCACGACGAAAGCTGTGGTTCGACAAGCATGTCAACCAGTGCAACTTTGATCAAGGGGACCTTTTCCTACTCTACTCGGTGAAAGGGCACAAACAGAAAATGAAATTTCAAGGACTGGGACCTTTTCGGGTGCGTGCAATTAGCAGAACGGGCAATGTCGAGTTGGAGACGCTCGAAGTGGAAGGAATAGGCTTCTTCAATGGCAGTGGCATGAAAAAGTACTATCCTCCTTCCCATTCATTGCATAAGCCACCGATGCATGAAGCTCCTGTCATCGTCTACATAGCCACAATTACCAAACTAATAGATCAAGATGAGGAAGCAATAGCACCCGCCTACCTCCGAATCACGATCACTATAGAACGGACATATTCTTTTGATGCCCTGATCGACGAAGGGGCCGACTGTAATGACTTGACACATGACCATTGGACACGCATTGGTCAGCCTAAATTACAACCCACAAATGCGAAACTTAGCCCATTTGGGGGCAACACTTACTCTCTCTTAGGAAAATGCCAAGTGGTTGTCTCTGTCGAGTCTGGAAGTATCCTAGTCGTCTTTTATGTGTTACCAAACACTAAAGGGTCTAGTGATAAATCATTGCTAGGGCGCACTTTCAAAGAGCAGACAAACTGCAATGTGGACTACAACCTAGATCTCATTCACCTGACTGTGGGCAATGTGTGCATAGTAACTACTTTCAGCAAGGGCCATCTTGCGCCTTCTACAACTGCAGAGCCACCGATAGAGACCCCCACGGCCAAGCCTAAGAAGAAGGGCATGGATATTTTACCCCGTGCCCCAACCGCCAGAAGAAAACCCACCCAAGCCATTCACATGGTTGGGGAGCCCATGCACATATGGGTGCCAAAGCGGCGAGTGCCACCTCCCTGGTAGACCACAGAAGCGCGCTCCTAAATGCAAAAACTATCAGTTGCAGCCTAAGAGGCAGCCCAGTCGCCATCGACATGGGCACACCGCCACGCCACGATGGATATCGAAAGATCTTCTACGAGCACAAGGATACTATGAGGGCAACCCTTGGATATGGGTGCCTAAGGGCAGACACCCAAGAAGATCAACTTTGGGCAACCCCATTCCAACTGGACAGACTGGCACAAACAAAGCACAAGTCACAAAGAACATCAAACCAGCAACGGTGATGATTAAGGACACCCAACACATTTAGTATCCCAAACCAAATGATCCAGCACCATCCAGGTTAGAGGAGGTGCACACCCCCATACCCGCTCGAATGGATTGCAGCACGCCTCCTATGGCACGAGAGCCCATTGCAATGTTTCCAAATGACCCAGAGTGCAAAGTCCCATTGACGACGCCTGTAAGGGAATCACCACTGTCACGATCCTTCCTTTCAACGGCCAAGGATCTTGCTTAGACCTCAGGGAATGACGTAGTGACATGCATCAAGGAGTTGGACGACATCTTCACTACATTCAGTAGAAGCTACGAGAGGCTTGACCTAGGACTTCTTGATGAACCCCTCGCTTCTGATGTTTTCTTGTTGCCATGCACTTGGGAAGACTACAAGTTCATGACCATCAAATTTCCCAAAGTTGCGGTCGAGCTAATCACTAATGGAGAAATCTTGAAGGAACAAGTTGTTCTCAGACGACTAGTCACCTCATACCGCAAACTTGCTCGCTCTACTCCTAAACAAGAATTGGAGGATCTCATGCAGCTTGCCAGCTCTTCTTCTCCATTCCTACAACTGTGGTACGCCTTACGACTCCAATGGGAGGAAAAAGGCCATCGGATCATGACCAATGCTGAGCAAAGGAGGGCAATCAAAACAATTGAACACGACCCTACGTACGTGGCACCTCTTTCATACATAGTTTTGGCCATTACATGCAACTTACACTTAGATGATTGGCCCATCCGTACATTGACCAATTCCTTACCACAGAGGAGGAGTTGCACATTGCTAGTCGCCTCAACTCGGGGGACATATTTCATAACATCTTAACCTACATCACTCAAGCTTCCCTACAACCATGCAAATTTGATCGTCATGCTCAGATTGAATACAACCCTAACCTTTATACCTGGCTTATGGCCAAGTAGCTCACCCCACACAGCCCATGTGAGCCTTCCCCCCTCCCCTGCAAATCCTGAAAAGGATCCCCGTACCACTTAGGAAGAGGGGGGAAGAGCAAGTGACAACCAAGGGACTAACCAAGTGATGTAGCAAGAAGTGTAAAGGCTAATAGTGCTTAACTAAATTCAAATAGGAAAGAAAGCAAGGAGGAAGTAGATGTTGGTTGTGAATTATTTCTAAAAAGTTTCATCCCCTTAAATCCACCCGGCAAACTATCACACACATTTTTTCTTGGGGTATGCTAGGAATGAATCAAATCATAACTCTAACGTTGATTGGGGTAATGACAGACACCTACCATGGTAGGACAGGGTAGACTTCCATTTACGGAAGCAGAGATGACAAAATATGGAATCAGCATCGAGACGCAGGGATTCAGCCAATTCACATTTAAGCATACCATAAACTTGGATGAGGCCATCTCGGAGGAGCCGGCTGTAAGAGAGCTGGTGGACAAATGCAGCCTCCAAAAGTACATAGAGAAAGTCAGGCAGGCTGTAGACTATAGCATGTGTGAAAAATTCTTAAGAAATTTTGATGAAGGACGAAGCTGTGGCATAGTCATGGTAAGGGCAGGTGATCAAGAAAGACGGGTACAAACAAGAAAGCAAGAATAGAGCACATGCTCCTCTAGAGTTGGTGCATGCTGACTTGTGTGGTAAGATGCTTACACAGGCCTTGGGGGATCTTCTTATTTTATGTTGATTGTCGACGACTACAGTAGAAAGATGTGGGTGTACTTCCTTCGTGATAAGGCTCAAGGTTTTGGTAAGTTTAAAGAATGGCTAATACTTGTTGAGAATGAAACAGGGAAAAGTGTGAAGAAATTTAGAACAGATGGTGGTGGTGAGTTCAACTCAAAGGAGTTTGAAGGCTTTTGCAAGAGCAAAGGGATCAAGCGTCAATTGACGACGCCTCACACACCTCAGCAGAACGGTGTTGTGGAACGCAAGAATCGCACCATTGTGGAGATGGCAAGATGCATGCTAAAGGGCAAGGGATTGCCTAACCATTTTTGGGCTGAAGCTGTTAATACTGCAGTCTACATTCTAAATCGGAGCTATACAAAGGCTCTCAAGGGAAAAACACCTCATGAGGCTTACACTGGTAAGAAACCATCTATCTCACATTTCAGAATTTTTGGATGTGAATGTTATGCACATGTTCCAGATGAGAAGAGAAACAAGTTACAACCAAAAAGTAGAAAATGTATCTTCTTGGGTTATAGTGATGAGCAGAAGGCTTACAAATTATATGACCAAGAGGCAAAGAAGATCATCGCGAGCCGTGATGTGGTGTTCAAGGAGGAGCCGCATACAGTGGAGGAGGAGAAGGCAAGTTCTTCCACTTTATCATCAAGCGAAGAAGTAGTCCACTATGAACCTGTCCCGAGAGCTATCCCTATCCTTAAGGAGGAGGAAGCATCATCTTCAGATGATGAGGAAAAAGTTCACCAACCTGACATCACCCCACCGGAAAAGCCATTGCCGCGCTGGGTGAAGTAGCTCTATGACCACAATAATCCTATGCCTGCATCTGTTGAGGAGAAGGCAGACGGACCAAGGAGGTCTCAGAGAATAGAGGAGCAAAGGAGGGCTTCTGCTCACATAGTCAATATGGCCTTGATGGTTGAGATTATGAGAGAAGTAAAGGAGCCAACTGACTTAGAAGAAGCACTTGCAGATCCATCATGGAAGGCTGCTATGCAGGCGGAGTATGACAGCATAATGAAGAATGACACTTGGGAGCTAGTGGATCGACCAGCAAAGCGGAAGGTTATTGGCACCAAGTGGATCTGGAAGGTAAAGTACAAGGCTGATGGTACCTTAGAAAAGTACAAAGCTAGACTGGTTGCCCAAGGAGTTTCACAAGTTGAAGGTTTTGATTTTCAAGAGTCATTTGCCCCAACTGCCAGAATGACCACTATTCGCACGGTACTTGCAGTGGCTGCCCACAAGAAGTGGCCAGTGTACCAAATGGATGTTAAGTCAGCGTTCTTAAATGGTGACCTCAAGGAGGAGGTGTACGTGGCTCAGCCACCAGGGTTTGAGGCCCCCCATTCTGAGAACAAAGTGTGTAAACTGAAGAAGGCATTGTATGGGCTGAAACAAGCCCCCAGAGCATGGTACCAGCGGATAGATATGTTCTTTTTAAACCTAAACTTCAAAAGATGTGTCTCAGATGCTAACTTGTATGTTTATAGGGATGGTAAAAAGTCTGTAGTGATTGTCCTATATGTGGACGGCCTTCTTATTACAGGCGACTATGAAGATATGATCAACCAAACTTGAAAGGCTTTGAGTTCTGAGTTTGAAATGACAGACTTGGGCTTGCTGCACTATTGTTTGGGGATTGAAGTCTGGCAAGAGCCAGGAAAGATCTTCATCTCTCAAAAGAAGTATGCATGGGAGATCTTGAAGGCATTTGGCATGACCGAGTGCAAGGAGATAGCTACACCTATGGAGGTGAATGTAAAGTTATCCGTCGAGGATACATCAGCACTAGCAGACATTGGGAGGTATAGGAGGTTGGTCGGCAGTCTGATCTACTTGTGTAACACCAGACCAGATATCAGTTTTGTTGTTGGTGTTTTGAGCAGGTTCTCAAACAAACCTCATGAGAGTCATTGGAAGGCTGGGATGCGGGTGCTCAGATACTTGAAGAAAACTCTTGACTATGGTATCACATACAGTTTCGGAACATCTCTTGTGGGGAACTGTGACTCAGATTGGGTAGGAGACATTGATTCCAGGAAGTCAGTTTCTGGTTATTGTTTCTCTTTGGGTTCAGGAATTTTCTCTTGGATTAGTAAGAAGCAACCAATAGTGGCATTGTCTTCTACCGAAGCAGAGTACAAGGCAACTTGTTTTGCTGCATGTGAGGCCGTATGGTTGAGAAGGATTCTATGGCATATGGGAGTGCATGTTAGATATGATCAATGCCCCACCCTCATTAGGTGCTACCAATGATCCATGGTGCTCAAAGTTGTAAGGCCCCCATTATGAGGAGAAGCCAAATGTGAGCCCGGACATTGGTTGAGTCCTGACTTGTATATCAGATGAGGTCTATGTGACCGGATGGCAAAAAGGTGACTGTTGTGGGTCTAATCTTTGGGTTAGACAAAGCGGTTAAGCTGGTAGCAACTCGAGGCGCATTGCATCGAGTTGCGGTGTGGCCCGATGGTAAAGGGAATATTCCCTGGAATATTCCCTGACCGACTAGTGGAGGCTCATATGGTAGGTCGGTCAGCAGGCTGACCTAACGACCTTCGCAGGCTATAAAAGCTAAACCCCTTCGCAGCCATTACTCACTCATCTTTCACCCAGTCAGAGTTGTTGTTCCAGCTAGCCTTAAGCTCTTCACCTATCTTCTGTCTAGATCGCCATCTAAGCTTCACTCAGTGGAAGCACACGGGTGGACAGAGCCATCTTTGTATCAGTTGTTTGAAGTTAAAGAATTTACTGATTCTCCTCTTATCTGTTGTGTACTCTCTATCTCTTTCTCAGATTCTGTTTGCTGCGCCGTGTAATATTTTACAGTGGAGGATGAAGAACCAACTGTGCTGAGATGTGACAATCAGAGTTGCATCGCCATTGCAAAAAATCCAGTGTTTCATGCACGCACCAAACATATAGAGATCTAGTATCACTATGTGCATGATTTGATGGAGGATGGGATAGTGGAAACGATCTACTGTTCAACAGAGGAGAATGGAGCAGATATCTTCACCAAAGCACTTACGAAGGATCTGCTTCAAGTTCATCTTCAGAGACTCGGCATTGGGCCGAGGAGATAGTTCACCTATGGGTGGACATTGAGGGGGGGTGTTAGATATGATCAATGCCCCACCCTCATTAGGTGCTACCAATGATCCATGGTGCTCAAAGTTGTAAGGCCCCCATTATGAGGAGAAGCCAAGTGTGAGCCCGGACATTGGTAGAGTCCTGACTTGTATATCAGATGAGATCTATGTGATCGGATGGCAAAAAGGTGACCATTGTGGGTCTAATCTTTGATGGTAAAGGGAATATTTCCTGGAATATTCCCTGGCCGACTAGTGGAGGCTCATATGATAGGTCGGTCAGCAGGCCGACCTAACGACCTTCGTAGGCTATAAAAGCTAAACCCCTTCGCAGCCATCTGACACTCATCTTTCACCCAGTCAGAGTTGTTATTCCAACTAGCCTTAAGCTCTTCACCTATCTTCTGTCTAGATCGTCATCTAAGCTTCACACAGTGGAACCGCATGGGTGGACAGAGCCATCTTTGTATCAGTTGTTTGGAGTTAAAGAATTTACTGATTCTCCTCTTATCTGCTGTGTACTCTCTATCTCTTTCTCAGATTCTGTTTGCTGCGCCGTGTAATATTTTACACTGAAGGCCATACCTTAGTACCCAGGTAGTTAATTCCAGTTTCCTTGTCACCCTCTCCACTGAATCATCACCTTGTGCTTGGATGACATGTAGCACGGTGCTGAGAAAGGCTTGCCTCTGTGCATGGGTGCATACATCGACTGCTTTAGCTCTGGATTCGGCAAGCACTCTCTTGCACTCTACCACCACCAAGCACTGCGTTAATTGCCTAATTCTTTCAAAGTTGTTCGCTTCCCAAGCATTGGCCCTTTCATCCATCTTTCTTCTTTCTTCTTCTAGCGCACTTGCTGGTGTGGTTACCACTTGTTTTTGTTCGTTCGTTAAGGCCCATAGTTGGTGCCACTCCCTGGACTTTTGAGCCAACTATTCTTTAGCGATTTCTTTTGCCTAATTTGTGATACTGAATTTCTGTTCTACCTCAGTAATTAGTTTTGATCTTTCTCGCATTAGCTGCTCATGGTTCTAGATCTTTGCAAGGTGCAGTCTTCGTTGCATGAAGGCCAGTCCATGAGGGCCTCTGTGTCTTCCTTGGCAACTTCCAACGCACCTTTCAGCCGTTGTGCCTCCTGTTGTTGTTCTTGTGCTTCTGTTGCAAGGGTTTCCGGCCGTTCCCATGCTAGGAACTCTATCTCTCTCTCTAGCCTATTTTGTTCTTCGAGCTCATACTAAAGCTTTGCCATGGTATTTCCCTGCCACTCACTTGGATCACCTCTTTGAGTTGCCAATGGTCCATACCCCTCCAGTCTGGCAGTTCTCTACTCTAGGTCAGTATATTGCTGCACTAGCAACTTTAAGCTCCGCTGCTCAGCCCCACTAGATTTTGTTCTTTGTCCTCTAGCCTCTGTCTCAGGCAGTTTTCATGATCCTGGGCCTCTTTCTCTTTTGTCTCCAGCTGATCTTGTAACACCTTGATCTCCCTTTGCGGATTAGCCCCTTGCCTTGAAACTTCGAGCCTCATGGCTACCAAGGTTTCCCTTTCCTTTTCTAGCTCCAGTAGGGCCACCTTCTTTTCCTCCTTTGCCTTATCCAGCTGCGCTAGGAGTTCGGCCACGTAGGCATCGTAGTCTGCACTAAGTGACATGGGGATAGGAGCTATGGCGGTTGATGCTTCGAGTTTTTGCCATTTCTGGTCCTTCTTGGACTCAGCATTAGTAGTGGCAGGTCTTTTCACTCCAGGTTGTGGGACAATCTCCGCCACCTTACTGATGAGCATCTGCATCATGCTCATTACCTGAGCCATGTCCAGAGAGGGCGTGGGTTGTGGGGCATTTGGGGTGTCTGTTGGTGCCGGCATGAAGGAGGGAGGCAGGGGGTGTAACAGCGACTTTCCCTTGCCTGTAATTATTGGGGCTGCCCTCGCACTACCACTTGCTTCAGCCTCATGGTGAGGACCATAGGGGTTGATTTCTCCTCTTCCATGAGTTTCTTCAACAGACCTGCGAGTGGCCTCAGCCAACTTAGCCAGTTCCTTCATGCTTAGCTTGTGGGCTTCCTCTTCCACCCTTCTTTGTCGTTCCTCTTTCGCCTTTTTTTACTCCTTTTTAACTCTTTCGAGTTCTTCCTCCTCCTCCTTCTGCAGTTGTTCTTCCAACCTGCTTGACTCTTTTTGAGTTCTCTTCACTTTGCTCAGTCTCTTCCCCTTCTTTGGCTCTTGCCATTCTTCATTTTCTTATGAGGCTCAGCCATTTGCATGGGCAGTACTTCAGGCTCTCCTTCATCGCTAGCTATCCTTTCACTCGAGCCTTTCTCCTCACGACGTGGTGAGCCTTGGTGCTCAATTTTCTCTCCCTCCATGCGGGCATCCTTGATAGCCTCGTCAATGATTGTTGTAATGATTCCTCCATATCTTATCGTAGAGGCTATCAAGGATCGTAGAGGCTATAAAGTTTCTTCCTCATGGATCATGTGGTGGAGGTCGTAGATGTTGAGATATCGAGCTCCACTCGTGATACGCCAGGGTGACCATTGTGTATTTATGTCACCGACTTGTCAGTTGCAGATGCGGTTGGTACACCGCCCATGAATAATAGCCACATGATAGCTATCCTTATGTACTCTAGTTCGTGGCTCAGTTAGTATGCCACTTTAGTTAGTTGAGTTTGGTTTGAGACCTATATCTAGGGTTCTTCTATTTCTCTTTGTACTTGAGTTCTTTTGGCTTACACACAACTAAGAAGAGAAAAACGTTTTCAGCCTCCATCTCTGTGTGTCTTCCCCCATTGTGCAAGCGAGAAAGCTTCGAGCGAGACTCCTTCCTTCTCTCCCACAATCTTGACATGGTATCAGAGCCTTGTTCGTGGTAAGGAGCTCAAGAAAGCAAGCCAAGCTCACGGTGTTCTGGTAAGAGGAGCAGTGTTGCTTTCATTTTCTGTTTTGGGAGCAGATCTCTGCAGGAAGCACAACCGGAAATTGCAGGAGTGCATTGTCTCAGGTTGAGACGCCCTTCGCGGTGAAGCAAGAGGGCAGTATATACTGCGGGAAAGGGCTTTAGCCCTTGGCGACCCTGTTTTTTTTATTTGAGGCCATTTCGGGGCCTGTTTTGGAGGCGGAAGTTTTCTACACACACTCAGGAGAAAGCCCTGTTTTATGCTTTGCGACCACTGCTCTACAGGTTGGTGAAAAGTTACCACAGAAATTGCATCGTATGCTTGTGTGCAGAGACATTGGGTTACAGAATCATCCTTGGTTCCTGTTTATGCAAAATCGTCACTAGGAAGTGACTGTGTGGTCAAATACCACTTTCGCCAGTTTTGCAGTTTTTCCCTTGTGAGGGTGAAGCTGTGGTTTTTGCAGTGACAGAATTTTTTGCAGTCTTCTGTAATGGCATCTGATTCTCTTTCCCAGATTGTCACTGAAAAACTTGACAAGAACAACTTCCAAGCATGGAAGTTTAGAATGACGAATTTCCTTATGGGAAAAGGATATTGGGAATTTGTTGCAGGAAATGAAGAAGAACCAGTTCTTCCTGATGTTCCCAATCAACAGCAAATGCAGGCATTCAAAGCATAGCATGAGAGAGCCAGGAAAGTTATGTACTGGCTGTCTATCAGTATTTCGGACTCTATGATTGTGCATATTCAGGATGCAAGTACGCCAAAGGAGGCATGGGATACTTTGTCAAAAATGTATAGCACAAATACGCAAGCCAGGAAAATGCAGCTCAAGCAAGAGTTGCATAATGTGCAGAGAGAAAGTATGAGCATCAACGACTACCACATGAAGGTGAAGAAGATTGCAGATGCACTTGCTTCCATTGGGTCGCCAGTGGAAGATGATGATTTAGTTTCCGTGACCTTGAATGGTCTAGGAAAGGATTATGCACAGTTTCGGACATCCATTTCAGTTCGTGAAAGATTTCCTGATTTTGAGGAGTTGATTGCTCTTCTAATTTCTGAGGAGCAGAGAAATGGTGGTGCATCTTCTTCAGGAGGAACTTCAAAAGAAGCTGTCTTCTACTCAAATGCTGGAAGAGGTAGAGGCAGAGGTAGAGGAGGCTGATTTGGAGGCCGTGGTAGAAATCAGAGTATGCAGCAAACTCAAGAAAACCAGTCCTATGGAGGAGGACGTGGTAACTCTAGAGGCAGGGGGAGCCAAAGAGGTCGTGGTGGATGGCAAAGAGGCCAAAATGCAAACAGTAATGTTGAATGCTACTATTGTGGTAAAGTGGGTCATATGGCTAAAGACTGCTATAAAAAGCAGAATGACATCATGAATGGAAAACTACAACAAGGGAATTATGCATCTTCTAGCAGACAGGGTGATGACAGAAATGAGCATTTGTTCATGGTGCAGCACATGAACAATTCTGTGACAAGTGCAGAAGAAAGAAATGATGTATGGTATGTTGACTCAGGTGCATCAAACCACATGATAGGTCATGCAGAATGGATGGAGGATGCAAGGGAAATGGAAAAACCAGGATTTGTGGAGATTGGTGATGATACTGCACATCCTATTGTGCAGATTGGAAAAATTCCATTGTCTATGCAGGATGGGAAAAAGAAATACTTGTCCGATGTATTTCATGTCCCGAATATCACCAAGAATCTGGTTTCTGTCGGTCAAATGGTTGAGCAGGGCTTGCAGGTCAGATTTAATCCTCATGGATGCTTTGTTGAGGATATGAAAAATAAAGGTCGCTTGATAGCAAAAGGAAAGAAGAAGGGCAGAATGTTTACACTGGATGCAGACATGTCTGAATTGAGTGCAACAATGTTTGCATATGGGACCGGTGTAGTTGCAGATATTGATATCTAGCATAAACGCATTGGTCATGTTAATGTACAGCGACTTAAATCAATGCAGGCCCAAAATATTGTTGCAGGTTTGCCAAAATTCAAGGTTGCAGAAATGCATAAGGTATGTGAAGCCTGTCAGTTTGGAAAACAGGCAAGGAAACCATTTCCTAGACATGTTCAAGAGAGTAAGAAGCCATTGGAATTAATCCACTCTGATGTGTGGACTACTAAAGCTGCATCTCTTGGAGGCTGTCATTATTTTGTCACGTTTATTGATGACTATAGCAGAAAAGTTTGGGTGTATTTTATGAAAAAGAAAAGTGAAGTTTTTGGGCATTTCAAAACCCTTAAAGCTATGGCTGAAAAAGAAACAGGTCTGCAAATAAAATGCCTAAGGTCTGATGGAGGGGGAGAGTACCTCTCAAATGAGTTTGCAAAGTTCTTGCAGGAGCATGGCATAAAGCAGCAATATTCATGCAGTTATACCCCACAACAAAATGGAATTGCAGAAAGGAAAAACAGGCATATTGGAGAGGTATCTCGTGCCATGCTCAATGAAAAAGACTTGCCAGATTTTTATTGGGCTGAAGCAGTTGCTACAACAGTCTATATAATGAACAGGACTCCCACTGCAGCAATACATGGGATGACTCCAGAGGAGAGGTATACTGGTAGGAAACCAGATGTTTCTCATTTGAAAATTTTTGGTTGCATTGCCTATGTACATGTGCCAGATGAGTTGAGATCCAAGTTGGATCCAAAAGCTGAGAAGTGCATCTTTATTGGTTACTCTCTGCAGCAAAAAGGGTATAGATGCTATAACCCTTCTACTCGTAAGTTTACAGTGAGCAGAGATGTTGTTTTTGATGAGATGAGTAGCTGGTATAAACCAGTAAATGTGATTGATGATGTAGATGCACAAAATGGTAATGCTGCACAAAATTCACAGCAGCAGTCACAAAATATTAGTGGACCTGGAGCGTCCTCTAGTATTGGTTCACATTCTTCGCCATGGACAGGCAGATTGAGATCAAGAGAATCTTCTCAAAGTAATGCAGATAGTGGTATGCAGGTATCACGAAAAGGAAAAGAGAAGGTTGATCAGCCCATGTTTGATGTGAATGCAGGTCACTCTTATGTGGATGGTGAATCCAGTGGCTCAGAACAGAGCATTGATGATGAGTTGGGTATTCCTTCTATTGTTACACCTGGAGTAAGGAAGACCAGGGATGTTTTGAGAGCACCTGGGAGTGAACCTACTTTGCGCAGGTCTACGAGAACTAGGTATCCTGTGGATAGGCTGAAATATGATGGATTTACAGCCACTCACTATGCATATATGGTGAAGGTGATACAAGAACCAGAACCCACTTCTTTTGAGCAAGCTATGGGAAAAGAAAAATGGGAGAAAGCCATGGATGAAGAAATGGATGCCTTGGAAGCAAATGCTACATGGGAGTTAGTACCTTTGCCTAAAGGTAAGAATGCAATTGGCTGTAAGTGGGTTTATAAGGTGAAGCACAATGCAGATGGTTCTGTGAACAGATACAAGGCAAGATTAGTAGTCAAGGGGTATGCACAAACATATGGCATTGACTATGAAGAAACATTCAGTCCAGTTGCAAGGATGGCAACTGTAAGAGCAGTCATTGCTTTGGCTGCATCAAAGGGATGGTCTTTACATCAGATGGATGTAAAGAATGCCTTCTTGCATGGTGATTTGCAAGAAGAGGTCTATATGGAGCAGCCACCAGGTTATGTGCATGCTGTTCATCCTGAGTTTGTTTGCAGGTTGAAGAAAGCCTTGTATGGATTGAAGCAAGCACCTAGAGCATGGTCTGACAAGATAGGGCAGTATCTTGTCACTATTGGCTTTCAGATTTCCAAGGCAGATTTCTCACTTTATGTGAGAAAAACAGAGAAAGGTATCATGCTACTTGTCATTTATGTTGATGATTTGATTATGACAGGTGACAGTGATGAAGATATCCTTCATGTGAAAATGCTATTGAAGCAGAAGTTTGAGATGAAGGATTTGGGAGAGCTGCGTTATTTCTTGGGCATTGAGGTGATTAGATCACCAAGTGGGATACAGCTTTTGCAGAGGCAGTATGGATTGGACATGCTGTCCAAATATGGGATGACAGGCTGTAAGCCTATTTCAGTTCCTTTGGAGCAGAATGTGAAGCTAAGCACAGATGCAGGTGAGCTTCTAGAAGACCCTACTATGTACAGACGCATAGTAGGAAGTTTGATTTATATGACTATTACCAGGCCAGATTTGAGCTATGCTGTTGGACTGGTAAGTCAGTTTATGCAGGCTCCAAGGAAACCACATTTGGATGCGGCTAGACGCATACTCAGGTATGTGAAGTCCACATTGCAGTATGGACTATTTTATGAGACTGGGGTTCAGATACAGTTGCATGGATACACTGATGCTGATTGGGCTGGTAGTATTTCTGATAGACGATCTACCAGTGGATATGTGTTCTCTTTTGGGAGTGCTGCAGTCACTTGGAGCAGCAAGAAACAGCCTACAGTTGCCTTGTCGAGCACAGAGGCTGAGTACAGGGGTGCAGCAATGGCTGCATGTGAGGTAGCTTGGTTGCATAAGCTACTTTATGATATGCATCAGTCTACAGATGGGTCAGTTGTCATTTATTGTGACAACATGAGTAGTATACACTTGGCAAATAACCCAGTCTATCATGCTAGAACAAAGCACATTGAGGTGCATTATCACTATGTGCGAGAGAGGGTTTTACTAGGTCTTATTGATCTAGTTTATGTCAACACAGAGGATCAGGTAGCTGACATATTCACGAAGGCATTGGGCGCAGAGAAGCTGTGCAAGTTCAGAGACCTGCTTGGTGTGCAGGAATTGAGATTGAGCTCGAGGGGGAGTGTTGAGATATCGAGCTCCACTCGTGATACGCCAGGGTGACCATTGTGTATTTATGTCACCGACTTGTCAGTTGCAGATGCGGTTGGTACACCGCCCATGAATAATAGCCACATGATAGCTATCCTTATCTACTCTAGTTCGTGGCTCAGTTAGTATGCCACTTTAGTTAGTTGAGTTTGGTTTGAGACCTATATCTAGGGTTCTTCTATTTCTCTTTGTACTTGAGTTCTTTTGGCTTACACACAACTAAGAAGAGAAAAACGTTTTCAGCCTCCATCTCTGTGTGTCTTCCCCCATTGTGCAAGCGAGAAAGCTTCGAGCGAGACTCCTTCCTTCTCTCCCACAATCTTGACAGTAGATTCCCCATCGGCTGGGGCTATGGTTGGAGCTAGAAGGGCGGCTGAACTCTTTATAGTCTTCTGGACAAAGCCGTTCTAGTCCACCTCCTCCGGGCCTACCGCAATGCTTTCCAATAGTGGCACGTTGATTCTATTCATGAGTGTATTGTACCTATGGGTAGAGAAGAGAGAATGGATCATCTTAGCCTACATCCTCCTCGTCGGGTCTGGAATGTTAGCTAGACTAATTCCATTGACCGTGTGCACATCTTCTTTTCTGACTCCCAGCATGGCGTACACATCTTTTTTTTTGTAGGTAGGTGAGCAACCATACCTTGCTTTTGCATCTCCTTCAATACTGCAAATCCGATGTGTCCAAACCTTTCATGCCAAAGCTTACTTGTGCCCACTCCAGTGGTGGTTGTAAGAGCACTTAGCTCATACAGGTTGTTCCTTCTTTCTCCTTTGCTAACAATTGTGCCAGAACTATCAATAATTTCTGCACCTGTCTTCTTGAACTTCACTTCATGACCAAGATCAGTTATGGCAGCAACTGATAAGAGATTTCTCCTGATTTCAGGAACATACAACACATTTGAAAGCTTTTTGACTTCACCATTTGCAGCAACAAAAGAAATAGTACCTGTGCCCGCAGCAGGGCATTTAGCATCATTTCCAACTGTCACAGTGATGGATTCTTGTAGAGGCTGCATAGAACTGTATAGACCTTTCTTGTTGGTCATGTGACGGGAGGCCCCACTTTCCAACACCCATGAGTCAGTGGTAGATTCTTCTTGCGCTGAGGAGCACACTTCCTCAATGGTCGCCATGAATAATTCCAACTCTGCTTCAGCCGTATTGGCTGTCTCTTTCCCTTTACTTTTAAGGGTACCATTCTTTTCATCTGCCTTCTTGACACGACAATCTGCAATTGCATGTCCTTTCTTCTTACAGTAGAAGCGCTCTCCTTGAAACTTCTTCTTGCTGCCCTTCTTCTTTTTGTCACCATCATTTTTGGTGGAGGAAACACCTTTGCCTTTTGCATTGGCAGAGAATGCAGCATCTCCATTGTTGCTTCCTTCTCAGGCTTTCAGCCTCAAGTCCTCCTCCATTAATAATGCACAAAACTCCTCAAAATTCAAAGCTTGAGGTCTCACCTGAGTATTAAGGGCAGTTACTAGTCCATCAAACTTTTGTGGACAAATCCGAAGACACCTCCAAGCTAGCTCTTCACTAGTCTTTTGTATCCCAGCGCCAGCCATCTGGTCGCGCAGATTCTTAATCCAAGTGATGAATGCTTCAACCGTCTCTCCTTCAGCAAACTTCTCCGCTGCTAGTTGATTCTCCAAGTTTTGAATCCTTGTTTAGTTTCGTGTTTCATACTGACTCCTTAGTACATTCCAAGCATCTGACGCTTTGGTTGTATGCTGAATCAGAGTCAAAACACTGTCAGAACAGCTTGTAACTAAGGCACACAATGCATCTGCATTCCTTCGTTTCCAAGCTCGTAGAAGATCTGCATTCGGAGGAATCATCACACTAGGATTTGATGGGTTGGGGGTAGGCTGTGGTTCTACGTCAGTCCCCAGCACAGTCTCCAGAAGCTCATAAGAATCAAGGATAGTTGTAATTTTGAACTTCCACAAGGTGTAGTTTGTACCATCTAACTTGCCTTCGCTGAAGGTTGGTGGACGAATCCTCAGTGTTTGAATAGCCGGTACAGCAGCACCACCTCCTACACCACTTCCTGATGCGCCAGAACCGCTTCCCGAAGTTGACATAGTTTCTCTTTGCTGTTGAAGCCTTTGCCTCTTGCACGCTCTCTGATCTCTAGAGCCCCCTGGGCTCTGATACCATGTAAAATATTACACGGCGGAGCGAACAGAATCTGAGAAAGAGATAGAGAGTACACAACACATAAGAGGAGAATCCGTAAATTCTTTAACTCCAAACAACTGATACAAAGATGGCTCTGTCCACCCGTGCGCTTCCACTGTGTGAAGCTTAGATGGCGATCTAGACAGAAGATAGGTGAAGAGCTTAAGGCTAGCTGGAATAACAACTCTGGCTGGGTGAAAGATGAGTGTCAGATGGCTGCGAAGGGGTTTAGCTTTTATAGCCTGCGAAGGTCGTTAGGTCGGCCTGCTGACCGACCTACCATATGAGCCTCCACTAGTCGGCCAGGGAATATTCCAGGGAATATTCCCTTTACCATCGGACTCCCTTACACCGCAACTCGATGCAATGCGCCTCGAGTTGCTACCAGCTTAACCACTCCGTCTAACCCAAAGATTAGATCCACAATGGTCACCTTTTTGCTATCCGATCACATAGACCTCATCTGATATACAAGTCAGGACTCTACCAATGTCCGGGCTCACACTTGGCTTCTCCTCATAATGGGGGCCTTACAACTTTGAGCACCATGGATCATTGGTAGCACCTAATGAGGGTGGGGCATTGATCATATCTAACATTCAGGAACGGGAGCTCCCCACTGACACGCGACTCACCAAGGAGCAGCAATTCCACAACCTGCGCAGTGCCGACCTCTCCAATGTTGAGCTCAAGGAACTGGGGTTCGAAGAACAGGAGCAGCCCGCACCACCACCACAAATGACCCTAGCTGTGGCCGAACAAGATACGGAGGAGGGCCCGAATTTGGAGCAGGAGGCTGACAAAGAACAATGAAAATTTCCCAGTCCCCCTCTACCAGACCTCCCGCCAGACGAGCCTGAAGATGCCCACATGCTGGAGGATATCATGGAAGCCAGAAGAAGGAGGCAGGAGCTGGCAGAGGATGCACAACACAGAGTAGGGTCACTACCCAAACAATTCTTTGATGAGCCGGTACCACTACGAGGGGACCGCAACCCTATTGATTGGCCTCAGGAATTGATCATCTGGTGTGACCAGGAGTTCTAAACAAGACCTTTTGAGCTGTCATTTTCCTATCCACGCTCGCTGGACCGGGCGTTGCCACTAAGTATCCTATCAAAGATCAAGGATCTGACCAAGGACCTGGCAAACAGATGGATGGAAGAGAGGAGCCTAATTATAACCAGGTGGAGGGAAGAGCCCATAGATTACTGGTAGGTCAAGGTGAACTAGATTCCCAAATCCGTCCAAGGCTATGAGGCGCAGCCGAAGTAGTGGAGGAGGATTTGGGATGCCAATATTGATGCCTGGACCACCTTCTGTAGCTCACTCCTCGAGGAACGAAATGACCCCACCTACATGCCCTACCTCTGCCGGCATGGAGTGGATTATGACCGCACTATTCATGGGGATTTTGATTTTCCTAAAATATATAATGTAAATGCCCGAACTCCCGAGGAATGCTTAGTTTTTAGAGTAGAGGATATCCTTCCATCCATCAACCGTTTCCTCGCGGACTTCTCCTCCTGCCTGAATCCCGCCTTCCTAACCACCTGCAATTATCTTAGGTTGATCAAATTCCTATTAATACATGAGCCTACCACTGAGAAAGCCCACCTTCCCCCTCTCTTTTTTGACATCAATCTAGGAATAGATAGTAGAACTATGACTAGATTAATGATGAGGGCAACCCTCCTTCCCTCTTTTTGCTTAGAACTCTTAAGAAATATGAATGACACCTACTTCACAAGGTGTAACCATCCCTTTTTGTCATCATCTTTGAAGGCACAGGCTTCTATTAAAGAATATCTCCAAATCCATGTGATGGAACCTAGAACGGGCCGGCATTGGCTCGTGCACTAGCCGGACCTCTATCTCACGCGCTCAACAACCCCACGGCCTCGCGGCCAGGAGCGTTGATGACACATACATTGCCTTCCTAAATGTCTTACGTTTGTATTACGTCATTTGTAGTCCACTCTTCTCTCACCCACTACTCCTCAGAGGGAGTTCCTTACACATTGCCTAATGGCATGAAGCACAGACATAGGGGGTCCTCCAACGGCTGAATGCCGTCACCCCTCTGCGACTCTCCTACACCTTGGGGATTGGCCCCTCAATGTGTCGCTCAACATATGAACATTTCACACAAAATCCACTCAAGGTGCCATTTAATCGTATACAGGAATGTACCATTGTCCTTACTTCTCTTTTCCCTAGACCCCACGACTAGCCTATGGGGTCTATGGCTTAGGGTGTCCTGTCTCTCACTCAGCGTAGGTCAAGGTCCTAATGAAACCAATTGCTGTGCATCCAGGATTTCTGATACCTTTAAATATTTCCATGACTTATGCATATTTTGGATGCCAAGTGCTCAAACAATTATAAAATCAATATTGTGCACATGTGGAAAACATCTTTTCAATGATTTTCAACTAGCATTCTTATGCGGCGTTGCACGAACCTTGTATTTTCCTCTATTTTCCTTGTATTTTCCCTTATTTTTTGCATTATCTAATTACTGAAAATTCAAAATAGGTTATGGGATGTGGCCCTTAGTTCCTTCTTGCAGCAAAATGAAAATTTAGTTGGTGTTCCTATTCATTTTTCCATTTTTATGCCCAAAAACATCATTTTCCCTTGATTTTCCATATTTTACGTGTTTTAGTGTATTATTTTGAGCCACAAGATGCATATTTTTCTGATTTTTTGATTATGATCAACAAGTACTCATGGAAAACATCAACATAAATAATTTTTAGCCCACATAAACAACATTTTATCAATCAAAAGCCATGAAATCTCAAATTTCCTTTGAAAAAATTGAATTACCGCTTATTTGCGTGTTTCGGGTTTCATGTCCATGGCTACAAATCTGAAGATCAGCAGCACTTCATGCTCAGAACGATCACAAATCACCATTTCTAGCCCGTGAAGCAATCCGATCCATGCCGGACAAGCCTCCACCATTCTTTCTTCTTCCTTCTTCTTCCCACATGAATTCCCCCTTAGAAGAGAGAGAGGGAGGAGAGAGAAAGACTAGATTTCTATCTTAGCATTCAAGCCATCAATTGAGGAGCGAAGAGCAGTGATAAGATCAGCATACAGAGGGGAATGAGGGGCAATCATCATTTGCAGGGGTTGTTTGCAGCCCCACATCTCCATCTCCATCATGAACATCGCATTTTTCGCGTGCATGCTAGCGTGATCTTCTCCTCTCTCTCTCCACGATTCTTCTCCAACATTTCATGTGGCATTTCATTCTTGGGCTCCCAAGGGTTGGGCCAAATTTTGTCCACCCCTTCGCATCTTGACCGTTTCCTTGGCCATTTCCCCGTCCGGACTCGGAATTGAGCTCTGAAAAATCTTGGGCGTCCGGCTTAGCATCCCGGATTGGCCAGTAGCTCGTGTCAACCGGCACAACTGTCTGAAAAATTATGAAAAATCAACAAGTGTCACTCGGGCACCTTTAAAGCACTTTGGCGCTTAAAATCGTCCTAGATCGAGCCGCCGCCTTTGATGATGAATATTTTTCCCTTGATATTCATAATTTTTAGCTATTTTTAAGCACTTCCTGGCACCTAAATTCCACTCTCATTGGCGACCACGGGATAGGGCGACTCAGCCCGTCGAATCCACGAATATATTTGCACATAAACAACCAAAGAAGCATCAAGCTGATACAAAACAAATATATAATAAAACTCAGCACAATGCTCCCCCTACCCCTGGACTGAACCAAGGCATGACATCCACAAGGAGTAGGCCTAGCATCATCTAATAGAAGATCCGAAGTGAGTCACTAACCAGCTGCTCCAACACAGCCAAACTATAAAAAACCTATCAAAGAGGTTGCCCTAAGTGGTAGTCTGAACTACTTACCAACTAAAGACAACACAACTAGGAGCTCCTACAAGGCGAGGACTCCTATAGCCTGCTCAACGAGTATTTTCTTTCAGTACATGTCTTCTTGTAGGGTTTTTATTTCATCAACATACTTGGGCATGTAAAAAGGAGGGAGCTGAGCGTAGTGACCCAAGGAGAACAGGACATCGGTCTCAGGACTTGTCTCGGCACCCAAGAACCTACCAAGCCCTCGCAAGGCGACACTTAATCCTTTTTTAACGCTCACTTTTATTTTCACTCCAACCTTCCTTGTTGTCAAGATTGTGGGAGAGAAGGAAGGAGTCTCACTTGTAGCTTTCTTGCTTGCACAATGGGGGAATACACAGAGGTGGAGGCTGAAAACAGTTTTTTTTTTTCTCTTCTTAGTTGTGTAAGCCAAAAGAACTCAAATACAAAGAAATAGAAGAAACCTATATATGGGTCTCAAACCAAACTCAACTAACTAAGGTGGCATACTAACTGAGCCACGAACTAGAGTAGATAAGGATAGCTATCATATAGCTATTATTCGTGGGCGGTGTACCAACCGTGTCTGCACAACTGACAAGTCGGTGACATAAATACACAACGGTCACCCTGGCGTATCACGAGTGGAGCTCGATATCTCAACACTCCCCCTCAAGCTCAATCCCAATTCCTGCACACCAAGCAGGTCTCTGAACTTGCGCAGCTTCTCTGTGCCCAATGCCTTCGTGAATATGTCAGCTACCTGATCCTCTGTGCTGACATAAACTAGATCAATAAGACCTAGTAAAACCCTCTCTCGCACATAGTGATAATGCACCTCAATGTGCTTTGATCTAGCATGATAGACTGGGTTATTTGCCAAGTGCATACTACTTATGTTGTCACAATAAATGACAACTGGCCCATCTGTAGACTGATGCATATCATAAAGTAGCTTATGCAACCAAGCTACCTCACATGCAGCCATTGTTGCACCCCTGTACTCAGCCTCTGTGCTGGACAAGGTAATTGTAGGCTGTTTCTTGCTGCTCCAAGTGACTGCAACACTCCCAAAAGAGAACACATATCCACTGGTAGATCGTCTATCAGAAATACTACCAGCCCAATCAGCATCAGTGTATCCATGCAACTGTATCTGAACCTCAGTCTCATAAAATAGTCCATACTGTAATGTGGACTTCACATACCTAAGTATGCATCTAGCCGCATCCAAATGTGGTTTCCTTGGAGCCTGCATAAACTGACTTACCAATCCAATAGCATAGCTCAAATCTAGCCTGGTAATAGTCATATAAATCAAACTTCCTACTATGCGTCTGTACATAGTAGGGTCTTCTAGAAGCTCACCTGCATCTATGCTCAGCTTCACATTTTGCTCCAAAGGAACTGAAATAGGCTTACAGCCTGTCATCCCATATTTGGACAGCATGTCCAATCCATACTGCCTCTACAAGAGCTGTATCCCACTTGGTGATCTAATCACCTCAATGCCTAAGAAATAACGTAGCTCTCCCAAATCCTTCATCTCAAACTTCTGCTTCAATAGCATTTTCACATGAAGGATATCTTCGTTGCTAGAGGACGCTCCAGGTCAACTAATATTTTGTGACTGCTGCTGTGAATTTTGTGCAGCATTACCATTTTGTGCATCTACATCATCAATCATATTTACTGGTTTATACCAGCTACTCATCTCATCAAAAACAACATCTCTGCTCATTGTAAACTTACGAGTAGAAGGGTTATAGCATCTATACCCTTTTTGATGCAGAGAGTAACCAATAAAGATGCACTTCTCAGCTTTTGGATCCAACTTGGATCTCAACTCATCTGGCACATGTACATAAGCAATGCAACCAAAAATTTTCAAATGAGAAATATCTGGTTTCTTACCAGTATACCTCTCCTCTGGAGTCATTCCATGTATTGCTGCAGTGGGAGTCCTGTTCATTATGTAGACTACTGTAGCAACTGCTTCAGCCCAATAAAAATCTGGCAAGTCTTTTTCATTGAGCATGGCACGAGATACCTCTCCAATATGCCTGTTTTTCCTTTCTGGAATTCCATTTTGTTGTGGGGTATGACTGTATGAATATTGCTGCTTTATGCCATGCTCCTGCAGAAACCTTGCAAACTCATTTGAGAGGTACTCTCCCCCTCCATCTGACCTTAGGCATTTTATTTGCAGACCTGTTTCTTTTTCAGCCATAGCTTTAAGAGTTTTGAAATGCCCAAAAACTTCACTTTTCTTTTTCATAAAATACACCCAAATTTTTCTGCTATAGTCATCAATAAAAGTGACAAAATAATGACAGCCTCCAAGAGATGCAGCTTTAGTAGTCCACACATCAGAGTGGATTAATTCCAATGGCTTCTTACTCTCTTGAACATGTCTAGGAAATGGTTTCCTTGCCTGTTTTCCAAATTGACAGGCTTCACATACCTTATGCATTTCTACAACCTTGAATTTAGGCAATCCTGCAATAATGTTTTGGGCCTGCATTGATTTAAGTTGTTGTACATTAACATGACCAATGCGTTTATGCCAGATATCAATATCTGCAACTACACCGGTCCCATGTGCAAACATTGCTGCACTCAATTCAGGCATGTCTGCATCCAATGTAAACATTCTGCCCTTCTTCTTTCCTTTTGCTATCAAGCGACCTTTATTTTTCATATCCTCAACAAAGCATCCATGAGGATTAAATCTGACTTGCAAGCCCTGCTCAACCATTTGACCAACAGAAACCAGATTCTTGGTGATATTTGGGACATGGAATACATCGGACATGTATTTCTTTTTCCCATCCTACATAGACAAATGAATTTTTCCAATCTGCACAATAGGATGTGTAGTATCATCACTAGTCTCCACAAAACTTGGTTTTTCCATTTTCCTTGCATCTTCCATCCATTCTGCATGGCCTGTCATGTGGTTTGATGCACCGGAGTCAACATACCATACATCGTTGCTTTCTTCTGCACTTGTCACAGAATTATTCATGTGCTGCACCATAAATAAATGCTCATTTCTGTCATCACCCTATCTACTAGAAGATGCATAATTCCCTTGTTGCAGTTTTCCATTCATCATGTCATTCTGCTTTTTATAGCAGTCTTTAGCCATATGACCCATTTTACCACAGTAGTAGCATTCAACATTATTGTTTGCATTTTGGACTCTTTGCCATCCACCACGACCTCTTTGGCTCCCCCTGCCTCTAGAGTTACCATGTCCTCCTCCATAGGACTGGTTTTCTTGAGTTTGCTGCATATTCTGATTTCTACCATGGCCTCCAAATCGGCCTCCTCTACCTCTGCCTCTACCTCTTCCAGCATTTGAGTAGAAGACAGCTTCTTTTGAAGTTCCTCCTGATGAAGATGCACCACCATTTCTCTACTCCTCAGAAATTAGAAGAGCAATCAACTCCTCAAAATCAGGAAATCTTTCACGAACTGAAATGGATGTCCGAAACTGTGCATAATCCTTTCCTAGACCATTCAAGGTCACAGAAACTAAATCGTCATCTTCCACTGGCGACCCAATGGAAGCAAGTGCATCTGCAATCTTCTTCACCTTCATGTGGTAGTCATTGATGCTCATATTTTCTCTCTGCACATTATGCAACTCTTGCTTGAGCTGCATTTTCCTCGCTTGCGTATTTGTGCTATATATTTTTGACAAAGTATCCCATGCCTCCTTTGGTGTACTTGCATCCTGAATATGCACTATCATAGAGTCTGAAATGCTGATAGACAGCCAATACATAACTTTCCTCGCTCTCTCATGCCATGCTTTAAATGCCTGCATTTGCTGTTGATTGGGAACATCAGGAAGAACTGGTTCTTCTTTGTTTCCTGCAACAAATTCCCAATATCCTTTTCCCATAAGGAAATTCATCATTCTAAACTTCCATGCTTGGAAGTTGTTCTTGTCAAGCTTTTCAGTGACAATCTGTGAGAGAGAATCAGACGCCATTACAAAACAGTGCAAAAAATTCTGTCACTGCAAAGAACACAGCTTCAGCCTCACAAAGGCAAATCTGCAAAACTGACGAAAGTGGTATTTGACCACACAGTCACTTTCTAGTGACGATTTTTGCATCAACATGCAACAGGGATGATTCTGTAACTCCCAATGTCTCTGCACACAAGCATATGATGGAATTTCTACAGTAACTTTTCACCGACCTGTACAACAGTGGCTGCACAGCATAAAACTAGGCCTTTTCTTGAGTGCGTGCAGAAAACTTCCGCCTCCAAAATAGGCCCCGAAATGGTCTCAAATCAAAAAAACAGGGTCGCCAAGGGCTAAAGCTCTTACCTGCAGTATATACTGCCCTCTTGCTTCACCGCGAAGGGCGTCTCAACTTGAGACAATGCACTCCTGCAATTTCCGACTGTGCTGCCTGCAGAGATCTGCTCTCAAAACAGAAAATGAAAACAACACTGCTCCTCTTACCAGAACACCGCGAGCTTGGCTTGCTTTCTTGAGATCCTTACCACGAACAAGGCTCTGATACCATGTCAAGATTGTGGGAGAGAAGGAAGGAGTCTCACTTGTAGCTTTCTTGCTTGCACAATGGGGGAATACACATAGAGGTGGAGGCTGAAAATAAATTTTTTTTTTCTCTTCTTAGTTGTGTAAGCCAAAAGAAGTCAAATACAAAGAAATAGAAGAAACCTATATATGGGTGTCAAACCAAACTCAACTAACTAAGGTGGCATACTAACTGAGCCACGAACTAGAGTAGATAAGGATAGCTATCATGTAGCTATTATTCATGGGTGGTGTACCAACCGCGCCTGCAACTGACAAGTCGGTGACATAATTACACAACGGTCACCCTGGCGTATCACGAGTGGAGCTCGATATCTCAACACTTGTTTTGTCATTGTTTTTTCCAGCAAGAAGCCACCCCTGGGAAGAGAAGGTATCGGCCCCGGGTCTGACTCATCCCCAGGAACCTACCAGGTCTTCGCAAAGTGCTTATATCTTTTCATTCCTTTTCTTTTCTTTGATAGGGGTTAGAACCCCTTTTTACACACCTTCGTATTTATATTCATCTTTTAGGATGTCCAGGGTTTCTTAGCATCATCATTATTATCTTTCTGGCAGGCTTCTCTAACTGCCTCACTACTAACAAGAACTCCTAGAACGGCTGCCTAGCAGGCTAACAGAACAGGGCCACTAGGACTTCCTTCTAAAACAAGTCTTTCGATGCCTGACAATGTCTTTACAGGAGGCAATGACTACTCCGACCTCCCTCAAACATAATTAGCCTAAACCTGGGACTTCATGCCTTGGTTGCCAATCCCCAACAAAAATATATCCCCTCGATAAGTACAAATACACATATAACAGGAAAGAAAGATACTCGTAAAGGAGAGATATCACCTGGATTGGCCACAAGAAGCTTCCATCGCAGCAAAGGCTCCTCCAGGCTCCACCTACATTACGAACACGAAACCTGTCCAGCACAATACTTAAAACAAAAACCCAATTAAACGCACCCGCACTAGACAGGGAAATGGCCCTCTTGGCCTAATGAAATAAAACATGACTACTCATAACATCCTCCTAGAAACAACTATGATAGACATCAAAGCATACCATTCCCAGGGGAACAGGGCTCGTAGCCCTAAACTAGGTGCATTAAATTATGACCCATCCCTCCTGCGTATATCGCAAGAGGTGTTCGCATCACATGTCGTCTAATCAGTCTGTGGGTCCAAGATAATAAAGGCAAATGAGTCTCGCTTACACTCTGCATCACCCAGATCAACCACCGTCTGCCAAAGAGGGCATGTTCAGAAAGCATACCCCACAAACGACCAGGTCCTGTCTCACCATCAATAGATATATCGGGACAAGGGCCACAATTAAAGAAGAGATCTTATTCATACGCAAAATTAGCCAATGAATCGGTAAACTGATTCCAATTTCGTGGAATCAGCTGAAAAGACACTCTATCAAATTCGTCTAGCAGGGCTATGGCAGTATGATGGTACATGCAAAGAATGGGGTTTCCTACCATGTACGTCCCATTGAGTTGATTTAAAACCAACTGAGAGTCCCCTTCCACCAACAACTGGCGAATACCACCCTTCTTTGCAATATTCAAACCCATAATCAGGGCTTTGTATTCGGCCATATTATTGGTAAAATTCACCCCAAGATAAGCAGCTAACTTCATGACAATGCGTCGGCGGGGGTCTCGGATGACAACACCTACACTTCCTTTTTTGCATGCACCCTTGGACGCCCCATCAAAGTACAAGGTGTACGTCCATAAAGGGTTTACATATCCCGCCATCCAGAACTCTACTCGTAATTATGGTAATTGAAATTCAGCATATTCAACGGGTGGACTGTAGGCTCCATCCCTCCATCATCATTAAATTCAACAAGGATGCTCGTCAAAATTTGTAGGCAGTGATGGCAAAAGACCTTGATCTCCCAAATAAATGTCCCGCCTTCTTGCTCAGTCACCTTATATCCTTTGCTCCACCAAATGAGCTTTCCCTGATGATACCTCTGTTCTAAATATGGGTGTTCTAAAATAAGGGATTAGACAACCCATCAATCTCTATCACGATTTCCTTGCAGATATTTGATCGATCTCTCCTAGACTTGCAAGGCAATCATAGCATTAGTGCAGTCAGAAATAATAAGGTTTAATCTCTTTTAAGATTAATCTTATTTTTAAATTCTATCCCCTCAAGGTCGACTAACAAAACTGTGGATTTATTCTTTCCTATTCTAACGATCCTATAGGGCCCATCCCATTTGGGCTCTAGCTTGCCTGGAAATAATTCACGTCGTGCGTCATAATACAGAACAAGCTGTCCTTTCTTGAAAGTGTATTTCTTGGCTTTAAGGTCGTGTAGCTGCTTCATTCGGCGCTTCGCCACTTCTTGGTGCAATAAGCTCTGCAGCTTAATCTCATCTAAATGTGCCAATGTCGTCAAGCACTCAAACAGTGCATCTTCACCACTCAAAGAATGATTGATGGCAAACCGAATAATCGACAGCTCAATCTCTAAAGGCAAGACACACTCCTCCCCATATACTAACTTGAACGGGGTATGGCCAATGGCTCGTTTGAAGGTCATTTTATAGGCCCACACTGTCACGTATAACTTTTTATCCCAATCCCGTTTCTTTTCTGACACAATTTTGAACAGGATGCCCACAAGCTGCTTGTTGGTGCTTTCAACTTGCCCATTGGCTTGTTGGTTATATGGGGTTGTCTTGTTATGCTTGATTTGCCACATCTCTGTCAAACCTTTGATCACCTTATTCAGGAAATGGGTTCCATGGTCCGACACTAATTCTTTCGGTGGGCCAAAACGGCATATTATCTGCTCTAAAAGGAAACTAGCAGTTTCTTTAGCATCATCTTTCCTTGTTGCACGTGCTTCTGACCACTTTGTGAAGTAGTCAGTTGCTACAATGATATACCTCTTTTGCGTAGTCGACGACGGAGTAATAGGACCCACAAAGTCTATTCCCCACTTCTCAAATGGAAGTATCGCCATAATAGGGGTGAGTGGTCGTTTCCTATTCTCTCGACTATCATGTCGTTGGCAAATATCACATCTCTTAACATACGCAAACGCATCCTGTAAGATGGCCGGCCACCAATAACCTGCTCTTAAAGCCTTTTGTGTTGTAAGCCGTCCAGCAAAATGGCCACCGCAAGCGGAATCATGGCACTCTTCCAAAATGAATGGCACCTCATTAGGCATCACACATCGGCGATAGATGTCATCAACCCCTTGTCGATATAATGTACCTGCGATCAAGGCAAACTTTAACGCTTGCTGCTTCATTTTCCTTCTCTCAGCTTTAGATAATTCGGATCCCGCCTCTCCTGTCGATAAATAATGTGTTATTGCAGCATACCAGGAGGGAATAGATGCCATATCTATTTTAAATAACAACTCCATGTCACTACCTTCAGCCACAGATTCTTTCGGCTCCCCAAAGTCCACAAGACATTCCACGATGCCTTGCAACCTTGGTGGCTTACTCCTGATTTCATAATCAAATTCCTGCAAAGTGATCAACCACTTTGCTAGACGATCAGGCGGCTGTAGCTTATTCATCAATAGTCAAAGTCCCTCCACCTTCGTATAAAGCACGACTTTCTCATAGAGAATATAAATGCCTGAATTTCTTGGTCCCAAAGACCATCGCTAGACACAACTTCTCCATGTAAGTATAATTGATTTCGGATACCCCCAACTTCCGAATAGCAAAGGCTATCGGATGATACCACTTCTCTTCCCAAATCTAGGCTAAACAACAGCTGATACTATACATGGTGGCTGCTGAGAATATATAGAACACCTCACCTCTTTTAGGTGCTTTTAAAACGGGCGCTCTTGCTAGCTCCTGTTTCACATCCTCAAATGCTATCTTACAAGGGTCACCCCATACAAACGAACAGCTAAAGGACAATAAATTTGTAAGCGGCAACGTTCTTTCTGTTAAGGCGTTTATGAATCTACGGTAATAACCAACCGAAGACAGAAAGCTATGAACTTCTTTTGGAGTGCGTGGTGGACCCATGGCAACTATAACTTTGACCTTCTCGGGGTCTGCCGCAATTCCTACTGAACTGACCACATGACCCAGCAATAGCCCATAAGGTACTCCAAAAACACACTTTCATGGGTTTAGAGCGATGCAAAATTGTCTATAGCGCTCAAAACATTTTCGTAAAATGATCAACTGCCTTTCTCTCACGGTGGCGGCCCCTAAGTCATCAATAAACACCTTCAACTCTTCAAGGGATATGTCACCAAATGTCTTATCTGTTGTTCGTTGCCACGAACCAGGCGCATTGCATAAACCAAAGGCCATCACATGGTACGCAAAAGTACCAAATATAGTGATAAAAGTTGTTTTCAACTTGTCATCTTCTACAATTGCCATTTGGTTGTATCCTGCAAAGCAATCCATAAACGAATATATCTCCCTACCCGCTAATTGATCCAAAATCTGGTCAATAAATGGCAACGGGTAGTAGTCCTTAATTGTCTGCTTATTCAGCTCTCTAAAGTCTATACACAATCGGATTTGATTATTATTCTTATTTCTTATCACAACCGGTGAACACCATTCCGTGTGTTGCACAGGAAAAATCAAACCCACTTTTCGAAGCTTCTGTAATTCTTCAAACAACCCGTCCCTCTGTTCGAAAGGCATACGCCTTACTTTCTGTCGTACAGGACGACTGCCCTCTTTCAACGGAATTGTATGAACAGCAAGACTAGGAGGAATGCCTCTCAGTTCATCATAACTCCAAGCAAAGATATCACGGAATTCCTGGATCAGGGCCACATAGTCCTCCCTTTCTGCTGTGCTGAGCATAGAACCTAATTTGATTGGCCGTGAATCATCAAGCATACCAAGGTCGAGCTCGATAACATCTGCATCTCTTATACGATCTTGTCCCTCTATCGGCTCGTTCAAAGTAATCTGATAGATGTCTTCCGTGGTGGATCCCTCTTTGGACTCATCACTCGATGATGTCTCACTGGCAGATAAATCTTCTAATGTCTCCAATTCTATAGAAGATAGAGGAGCTCTCTCACTCTGCGGGGACTCAGGATAAGCATCAACCACCACACGTTGGGCACCTCTACCGAATATTAGTCGACTGACGGGTATATCTACTTGGCAATCCGCTTGCAAGATCCAAGGTCGTCCGAGTAATACTTGGTAACTTGGACGGCCTGCAAAATGAATCACCCTAAAGTCCAACAGGCATTCTACATTTGCAACAGTGACATGGACCTTAGTGATGCAGCCTTCTGGCTGTCTCAAACTATCATCTGCCATCCTGAGAATTGTGGAGGTATCTTTCTAGATCGCAAGACCCAACCTTTCCATCAGTTCAGAACTCATAATGTTAATAGATGATCCCATGTCGACAATGGCATAATCTACTAATATCCCATCGACATAGGCTGCAACCCTTGGGCAATGCTTCTCAGCATGCTCGAACCAGTCATCACCAACTCGCGCAATACCCAAAGGTTCTACGATATACCCGGTATGTAGGATCTTTCTAAATTCCTTGCGTACTCCTGGGAAAAGCTTAATAAGCTGTAAAAGATTCACATCCGGCTTGACTTCGCAAAGAGAGCTCGCCAAATCGAATTCATGATAGTCCGATAGAGCTCGCTTTTCACGCCAAACCATCCGCTCTTTAGGTCGCTGAATCGGCTTTATTGCCTCTTTCTTAACTTTCACCTTCTTCTTTGGTGGTTCCTTATCGGCTTTACTCTCTACGGGCTTCAAAGGTCCCCCTTCCATGGCAAGATCCAAAACTTGCATTCCGTTGTCGCCTTGTTTAGGGTTTCCGTCGACAGGCTTATCCTTGTCGGCTTCTCTACCCTTTTGACCTCTTGTAAGAACAGCTCGCAAATTAGAGGTTTCAGCATCATTAATGCGTACAGCCTCAATCAAACTAACCCCACTACCACTAGGTATCTCCTCCACTGTAGTCTTTGGTCGTTGAAGTATTTGTTTAGGCCCATCTTCTCGTTGGGAATCATTTCCTTGTGCATGATGATTAACAGGCCCTAGCTCTGCCGACTACCTCGCTGGAGGGAACTGATCTTACTCCAGCAAGTAGCTGCTAAATGGCCGGATTTTCCACAAATGTCGCACTTAACATTTGGGCAATTTCTTGGATAGTGTTGCCCACCACACCATTTGCAACTAAACCTCGAAGGTGCACCCTCCTCTGGGTATCTACTTCCTATCAAATTTTGTTGTTTTTTTAGGAAGTTGACATCGACGGCTATTTAAAAATACTGCTCCGTAATCATGTCGGTATAATGCTTCATCATGTCCTTAACCTCGCCAAGAACATTGGAAGCGCTCGACTCATAGCCTTGGTCATTACCATGTCGTTCCATTGGCCTAACAATTCGATTAGGCACTGGTTTTTGAGCCACAGGCATGGTGTTAGAATTGACCGCCTGGCCTCCACCATTTGGAGCCATTTGACTGCTCGTAGGCATCGACATGCTAGGGGGAGCTGGTAATAAAGGGACATTCTGCATCATGTTCCCTCTCCCATTAGGGTTAGCCATCGCTATTCCTTGGCCACTACCGCCATTGGCCATTGCCACATTATTTCCCAATATTAAACCCATATTCGAATTGCCTCGAGAAGCATAGGCTGCTTGTAGTCGGGATTCCACCTCTTGTGCTCGTGTAATGGCAGTATCTATATCCCCCAAAGGGACACTACTCAACTGCAATTGGATATTAAAGTCCAAACCATGTAGGAAATATTGCAATTGGGCAGCTGCGGGGATAGGAATAGAGGTGTCCAACTTACGGAAAACCTCTTTTATTTTCTTCGCATAAGCACGAATATCCTCGTGTGGTTCTTGACGGGTCACGTTGAGTACACACAACCAATATTGTCCACCCCTTTCAGGGGTAAACTCCCTTCGAAAAGCTCCATAAAATGCATCAATATTCAATATGGTTACGGCTTCTAAACCATGATACCATATGGCAGCTCTTCCTTTGAGAGTCATATTGAAGAACATCATTAAATGTCCTTCTTCTTGAATGCAACAGTTAAACATCAGCTTTTGAAACTCCCTAATGTGGAGTTCCGCATCTTCCTCAACTAGCCCATTAAAAATGGGTAGCGGGTAACTTAGAGCCGGCAAATCCATTGTTCCTGCTAGAATTGCAATAGGCTGCGCCATCACGAGGATTGGATTTGCACTAGTAATAGGGGACGGTGGGGTTGCACCTCCCGCACTTGATATAGACTGACTTATGGTAGAAAGGGGAGCACTAGAGCTTCCACCTTCTCCTAACTTACTGCTTGTGGCACCAAGACCACTAGATCCACTCCCTCGTAAGGGTTCAGCACCACTACGCTTAGGGGAATATCTCCTAAAAATTTCAGCACGTCGCCTAGCTCTTTCGTCTCTCTCTTGCTTTTGGATTTCTGCTAGACGATGCTTATCGATAAATAACGGATCAATCTCAGTATCCTTTGGCATAAACTGCTAGTTGGTCCCTAGACAACCAAGATTCGAGGACCACCACTTTTAAGCGGCTCCCTGTAGACGCACCACTGATGGAACCTAGAATGGGCCAGCACTGGCTCGTGCACTAGCCGGACCTCTATCTCACGCGCTCCACAACCCCACGGCCTCGCGGCCAGGAGCGTTGATGACACATACATTGCCTTCCTAAATGTCTTGTGTTTGTATTACGTCGTTTGTAGTCCACTCTTCTCTCACCCACTACTCCTCAGAGGGAGTCCCTTACACATTGCCTAATGGCACGAAGCACAAACATAGGGGGTCCTCTAATGGCTGAATGCCGTCACCCCTCTGCGACTCTCCTACACCTTGGGGATTGGCCCCTCAATGTGTCGCTCAACATATGAACATTTCGCACAAAATCCACTCAAGGTGCCATTTAATCGTATACAGGAATGTACCATTGTCCTTACCTCTCTTTTTCCTAGACCCCACAACTAGCCTATGGCTTAGGGTGTCCTGTCTCTCACTCAGCGTAGGTCAAGGTCCTAATGAAACCAATTGCTGTGCATCCGGGATTTCTGATACCTTTAAATATTTCCATGACTTATGCATATTGTGGATGCCAAGTGCTCAAACAATTATAAAATCAATATTGTGCACATGTGGAAAACATCCTTTCAATGATTTTCAACTAGCATTCTTATGCGGCGTTGTACGAACCTAGCACCAAGGAAACCCTCGTGCTACTATGCTCTTATTTTATAATTATTCACCGACCTGTATGGTATGCAAACAAAAACAGCAATCTTTTCATCATTTTACTCCACATTTAGACACATTCTAACCACTCTACCCTTCCAGCGATCAAATGTTGCATTGTTGTATAGACTTATAGGGCATTTTGCCATCATTTTATGTGTAAAAAGCGGAAAAAACACACTAGAACAAGAAGGTGGGGTTGAACTGAGGCAAATCCTCATGCTTTAGTCCCCACAAACATTCACAAACATTGTTCTTAATTTTCATTAATTTTTCGCACCCAAAATGCATTTTTTCCCTTTTTTTTGCGATTTTCCTCTATTTTCCTTGTATTTTCCCTTATTTTTACATTATTTAATTATTGAAAATTCAAAATAGGTTATGGGTTGTGGCCCTTAGTTCCTTCTTGTAGCAAAATGAAAATTTAGTTGGTGTTCCTATTCATTTTCCCATTTTTATGCCCAAAAACATCATTTTCCCTTGATTTTCCATATTTTACGTGTTTTAGTGTATTATTTTGAGCCACAATATGCATATTTTTCTGATTTTTTGATTATGATCAACAAATACTCATGGAAAACAGCAACATAAACAAATTTTAGCCCACATGAACAACATTTTATCAATCAAAAGCCATGAAATCTCAAATTTCCTTTGAAAAAATTGAATTACCGCTTATTTGCGTGTTTCGGGTTTCATGTCCATGGCTACAAATCTGAAGATCAGCAGCACTTCATGCTCAGCACGATCACAAATCACCATTTCTAGCCCGTGAAGCAATCCGATCCATGCTGCACAAGCCTCCACCATTCTTTCTTCTTCCTTCTTCTTCCCACATGAATTCCCCCTGAGAAGAGAGAGAGGGAGGAGAGAGAAAGACTAGATTTCTATCTCAGCATTCAGGCCATCAATTGAGGAGCGAAGGGCGGCGATAAGATCAGCATACAGAGGGGAATGAGGGGCAATCATCATTTGCAGGGGTTGTTTGCAGCCCCACATCTCCATCTCCATCATGAACGGCGTATTTTTCGCGCGCATGCTGGCGTGATCTTCTCCTCTCTCTCTCCACGATTCTTCTCTAACATTTCATGTGGCATTTCATTCTTGGGCTCCCAAGGGTCACTTACTCATTTGGTCCAAATTTTGTCCACCCCTTCGCATCTTGACCGTTTCCTTGGCCATTTCCCCGTCCGGACTCGGAATTGAGCTATGAAAAATCTTGGGCGTCCGGCTTAGCATCCCGCATTGGCCAGTAGCTCGTGTCAACCGGCACAACTGTCTGAAAAATTATGAAAAATCAACAAGTGTCGCTCGGGCACCTTTAAAGCACTTTGGCGCTTAAAATCGTCCTAGATCGAGCCCCGCCTTTGACGGTGAATATTTTTCCCTTGATATTCATAATTTTTAGCTATTTTTAAGCACTTCCTGGCACCTAAACTCCGCTCTCACCGTGCCTTTCTATCCCAATGCCTACGACCACCCCGCGCTTTGGCTGACGGTGATCGGCACTAGCCAAACGCCTTCTATGTATACTGTCGACTTTTTTTTTAAAGAAAAGAAAAGAAAAAAAAAACTCACCTTGCTCACTGCACCTAGGGTTCACCCCTAGCCCCTCTCCCCACTTCACGCTTAGGGCACATCAAGGGAAGGACTTCCAGACCTGTCACCCTAAGCTCTACACTGCACCTCCAACAACACACGAACTGGGTCCTCAAGTGTGGGACATTACCGAGGGCAAGCCCAAGGTTAGACCCATCTGCCAGTTCCACTACACATGCACTTACACCTCACCGGGAGGCAGACACACCCCTTAGGGAGTGCACATCCTTCTCTTATAGGTTGTTTATAACTGAATCGGGGCCTGCCATTGGCATAGATTTTGGAACCATGTGTTTTTCCATGGCTTGCGGAGTCCCGATTGTGACAGTCATGGCCAACGACAAACTCCAACTGGGTAACAAAGGCCGAGCACCTTCATGAAGATCAAAGCAATCCTAAACCTCTCCAAATCATCTTGAAGCAACACCCCATCATGCATCCTTCATAGCAGCACCTTTTTTTTAAATCGCGGTCATCTGTTCGCCAATTCCACTTAGCACTGATCCCAACTTTGCTGCTGCTCCCCACCCCAGTGCCATGGGACTAACACTCCCTAGGAGGGGGGTAATGTTTACCGCAGCACAGAGGAACGGAAAATGGAGCAGAAGTGCGGAAAAAATGGAAGCCTGGAAATTTGAATGATTTAAACGATGCTATCACCTCGAGAAAAGAAAAGAGTAAAAGCGTGCCATTAAATATGAAGGCACTCTCGAATCTTTGTAAAAAGTGTGACAGGCTCACTCTTATGCCAATTGTAGGCATTAGTGGGAATGGGATGAGTTGGAATGGTGGGAAATAGGAAAAGAGGGCCTAGGCTAATGACCGGCCATGTAAAAAAGTGTGGATGACCGCCCAAAAGGTAGGGCATGTATATAAAGTTCAAAAGTGAACGAGAAACTCATTCTTGGGTGTGGCTAAAGCTTCTTCTTCCTCTTCTCTTGCTTCTTACCTTCATGCTTGTGCTTGAGTGACGGATTGAGGGAGTGTGAGGGAGTGAGGGAGTGAGTGTATGAGAGTGAGGGATCGTGGAGAAAAAGCTCCCTATCTTCTCTCTTCATCGTTCCTTCCCTTCTTCTGTTCTCTTGTCTCATGCGGCTATGGGGGATGGAGCTTGACGGAGGGGGCTTGAGGTTGCTTGAACTTGCCACAAGGATCGTGGAGCTACTGGAGCGTGAGAGAGAGGAGGGGACTCGATCGAAACATCAAGGTAAGCTCACTACACTCGCAAGGTAGGCATTGCGTGTCGGCTATGTGAGAGGTAGCCATGGCCGCTCGGCTTGAAATGCTTGATCAATAAGCGGTCCGTAAATTTGTGCCTGTATGCTTATGTTTGGATTGCTACATGTACTAGCAGATGTTTATGAAGGTTTTGGACATGTATGACATGTATAAGACTCAGTTTTAGTACTAAATAAGCTGTTGGTCACTGGTAGTCTACAGTTTACAGACTGTATGTATGCATTTTGACAGTAAGGTTGTAGAAGATAAAGCTAAAGCAACTACATTGTGTATGCATTGACCATTGTACCTACAGGAGGGATTACCTATTTGTGGATATTTTTGAGCTGTCATTGGACTGAAATACACTTGTTTTACAATGAACATGTTGCAAAAAAATTGTCATAGACAGTTAAGGACTACACTTGGTCAGTCACACCTGTTAGCTTGTAGGAAGTCACGCATTTGACAAAAAAAGTCTATTACAACATGGAAAATTCGTAGGGCAGTGACAACATTACACAGATTGTCGGTGAGAAGTTGGATAATAAGAATTTCGCATTGTGGAAGTTCTATATGAAGAATTTCTTGGTCGACAGAGGATATTGGGACCTATGCACAAGTGATGAAGCTAAACTTGTAGTGCTTGAGAGGAACCCAACCAATTATCAAAAAAGAGCTCATAAGCTATGGACTAAGAGTGCATGCAAGGTGTTGCACTAGTTTTCTTTATGTATATCTAATGCTATGGCAATACAGATCACTAGATGTGAATCCCCGAAAGATGCATGGGACATACTCATGAAGAACTATGGAAATGTAACACATGCAAGGAAGATTCAGCTAAAACAGCAGTTCAACAACATGTCTAGGAATGGTAGAAGCATCCATGTTTATACGATAGAGGTTAAGACCATAGCAGACCAACTTGCCACCATTGGATCAAAGATATCTGAAGATGATATGATTGCTATCACACTGAATGGACTTAGCAAAGAATACAAAGCTTTTGATACATCTATTTCTATTAAGAGCTAAACCCCCTAACTGGGATGAGCTAGTTGGTTTGCTATTGCATGAGGAGGTAAAGCTTGGATTGAATACAAGTTCTAGTGCGTCTCAAGGTAGAGACATTGTTTTGTACTCTATCCAATGTAGCAGAGGCAGTAGAGGCTATGGTTCCTTTTGAGGTCATGGTGACACTTGAAACACCTATGGACAGCAGCAGCAGGGTAATTGGCATGGCACAAATACATGAGGCCAGCATGGATTGGCGGCTTTAGATGCAGGGGGAGATCACCCCTTGGTAGAGGTGGTGGATCTGGTTCTCATGGTAGTCGAATGATTAGTCAAACAAATATAAGGACTGTCATTACTGAGGTAGATATGGATATATTACAAGGATTATTACAACAAGCAGGAAGATATGAATGTTGAGAGTGGAAAAAGACTGAATTTTTTACTGTTTTTTGTTGTTTTTGAGGACTGAATGATTGATTTTTGATGGATTTAGAGTGATGTATGGTTGTTAATGGAAGTGTTTGAGAGTGTTTTGGATGATATTGATTATGTTTTGGAAGTTCATGATTATTATCAGTATAGATATGAAGCTCTATGATGTTCTGTTGAGCTTCTGATTGGTTCTGTATACCTTCTGTATAGCTTCTGTTTTGTTTTGATTGTCTTCTGTATGAAGCATGGATTGATGTTTGATGAAGATTGAGATATTTTGAAAGCTTATTGAATATTTTTTTATAGTTTGAAATGGTTTGAGTATGAATTATGAGGTTCTGATGACCTTCTGTAGACCCTCTGTCTCTGTATTGTAACTGTACTGTAGTTTTTCTAGTACTGTACTGTAACTATTCTGTAGACCTTCTATAAGTTTTCTGTAGAATGTATGTGTGAATTTGGGAAATTTTTCTAACCTTTGGAAAGGATGAATCTAAGTTCAAAAGAGCTAAAACAAGTGGAAGAAGCAGCTGCTGAAGACTGAAGAGAAGACTAAGTGATAGTGACAGTAGTGAGCTGTGGAAAGACACTGTAATGGCTCTGGTGACTCTTCATATCAAACATACCTCTTGGGAGGTGTATCCACGACCTAATAAGGATTATTGAGGGTTATTATGAGAGCATTGTAGTGAGGAGATGATGTACTATTGATAGAGAGAGAGAGAGAGAGAGAGAGAGAGCCATAGATATTCAATTCTATCAAAACAATGTAACTGTATATGAGAGATTGAGAGAGAGAACTATGAAGACATTGAAGATGAATAATATGTGATTGATTTCCATTCAAATATGGTGTATTATTTTGTGTTCTTTGTTATATTTAAGAATTATATGAAGATGTTGGAGATTATGGTTGATTCTATCAAATCCGTAGGAGATATCTACTATGATGCTGCATGAAGATTTGCTGTTTTCTTTGTTTTGATTATCAAAAGAATGAAATAAAAGCTTGTTGATGTTACAAGATAGATTTTCTTCCAAGAGAATTCCCTTTTCCTTGGTGTTCCTCTTGGGGCTCCATGTTTTTGGTGCGCAGCCGGGGAAACTTGCCATCAACAAGCACCAAAAGAGGCTGAAAATGAAGGAAATGGCATTGCTAAGAAGAGAGAATTCAATGGATGTTTGCAAAAGTCCTTCTTCCATTGAGGAGTTGGAAATTCTCATAATCAAAGTCACTTTCCACAACAAGTTCATCTCACAATGGCGGAAACATATCACCATCATGATGCATGCTCTATGTGGTGGACTGTTTCCTCTTCCTGTTGAAGAGGTAGAAACTTGCATCTTGGTGGCAAACTGTTTGGTAACAAACTGAAGAGCAGAAAAAGAGAGAATGACCATCCATAGAAGATTTGGCATTCATTGGGAAGTTTCCAGACATCATCAAGTGGGAGATTGTGAAGAAGCTTCAGGAGTCTTGGTCTATAGAGGTTCACGAAAACAAGAAGGAAAAGCATTGGAATTTGTTCATGGATGCTCAACAGCAAGATACATGGGATGCTTGGTGCACTGACAATCTTTTGTTTGTCCAATTAGCAACCCACTGGAAGTTGGTAGATAGAGTGTTTTTCATAACATACACTGTTGAAACCCTCAGAAGCTGGCATTATTATAATGACGCAACAACGATCCTAAGAAGAATGAGTTTTGATACTTTTAAAACGGAATATCTTCCCCTCTGTAGTGGTTTGAAATCCAAATTCAGAGATGTTGAAAAGAATGAAGTAGAAGAGATGTTGGCCAGAGAATCCCTCAGAGACTGAAGCCCTCTTTGATACTATCCTGTTGAGTCCAGACCAACTGGTTGGAGCCAACCCCCTGATGAATGACATAATAAAGAGGCAAGCATTAGAATGAGTCCAGAGGTACGTGAGAAGAGAGAAGGAAAAAATCAAAGCTGAGAATGAGCTCGCACAACAGAAGCCTCCTTCGACGCCCTAAAAGCACTCTTTACAGAAGTCCCCATGGTGACTCAAGGTCCCCTTCCTAGTCAGATTCGTCCTGGAAATATTGATGATAGGCCAGCAAATGTAGTCCCATTGCCAGTCTTTAAGGGAGAGTACAATGAAGACCCTAATCTTCATGTAGCAGAATTTATGGTAGCATTTGTGGCTAACAATGCAAGAACCCCTGAGCATTGGTTAGCAATATTCCCCGCCACTTTCAAGGGCATGGCGTTTCAGTGGTATGAGAGACAAGCAGCAAGAAATTTTGGCACATGGGACGATGACCTGAAGTTGGCCTTGCTCACTAAATTCATGCGTGAAGGTTTTGAAGAGCGGATGCGAGAGGAGTTCATGAACCTAAGTCAGTCCTCTAGAGAAAGAGTAGAAGCTTATGTCTCGCGAATGGAATCCATCCTGAAGAGATGGACTAACCATCATTTGGACGAAGGAATTCAAAAAGGAGTGTTTCTCAAGGGCCTACAACCAAAAGTTCACAAGTTCGTAGAATTGAGAAGACCAGTCAATCTGCAAGCTACAGTGGAAGGTGCAAGATTGTATGACGAAGTGGAAGCAAGGCTGTCAATGACTCTAGGAAGAGGAGTCTTACCTCCTCCCATGCCTGCAATGGTATACCCACCAAATACAGTCCCATGGACAGTTCCCTACCCCTATCCCCAAATGCAAATAGTGCCGCAGTATAATGCACATAATCCAGTATGGTCACCGTAGACGACAGTGCCTCAAATGATGGTTCAACCACAACAACAGTGGCCTCAAACAGTTCCTCCAATGGCAACTCAACAACACTGGAACCCTACCAACTGGAATCAACAACCCCAAGTCTCAACAGGAGCTCTAAATCAGAGCCAGAATAGAGGACCTTCTGGATTCGACCCAACGAGTTTATACAGTAATTACATAAGTTTCCCAAAACCCTACTACAAGTACTTCAGGAGGTGAAAATTTGAAGGACTACTTATCCAACTCAGTTTCAAGTATCAAGAAAGAGCTTCTGGATGTGATTACAGAGCAGTTACAGACATTGAAGGTGAATACTGCCAATATATCCACTCCTAGGAGAGCTGGAAGAGATGTGATGCGTGCTAATACATGGTGCGGAAAGTGTCATCAAGAGGGACATTTAGCCACTGAATGTACCCGAAAACCAACCATTCCTGGAGCCTTCTGTTCCTACTGTTTGCGGAAGAACCATACAGAGGATATTTTCTCTCTGAAAGAGATGCATGAACAAAGACAGAAGGATGAAAATGCAAGATTCAACTTGCTGGAATCCAAAATGATAACACAGGAAATTGAACCAAAGCCTAGGGAATTTGGTCCTAATTTTGGTTCAAGGAGGTTTCCCTCTCAAAGTTACAGAGGACGACAATCTGGCGGTGGTCAGAGATCAGAGGTGGAATGTTATAGGTGTGGAGAAAAGGGACATATCTCCCCAAATTTTCCAAACCCTAGACGATCTGTGGATTACAGGCCCTTGTGCAGTCGATGCAAAGGAGAAGGCAACACTACAAAGGACTGTCCCAGTCCAGCCCCTGTAAAGGCCAATGCCACTGATAGCCAACAGAAGGTACAAGAGCATGCTTCCAATTTGGTAGAGTTGGAAGTTGCTGCTGTTACGCGCACCAAGAAGAAGAAACCAGTGGTTCATAATGAAAATAACTCTCCTGCCAAGATTGTGAAGTTCAACCTGCCAACAGAGGGACAAAAAAGTACAGAACAGAACAGTGCAGTACATAGCACTACAGTGCCACAGAGAGTTACAAAGACAGTCCCAGAGACAGGACCAGAGGTCCAGGAGTTAGAAGATACAGAAGCACTTCCAGAGACAGAAGAAGTGCCGATGCTACAATTATTGGAAGAAAAAGGAAAGATGAAAATGGGTGTAGCTCCATTCCCCAATAGGCTAGAGAAGCCTGTGGATCCTATCAAAGATTATGACTTGGTAAAAGGCCTAGACACTTTTAAACCAAACTTAACATTCCGACAGTTGCTAATGCTATCTCCTAGCTACTGAAAGAAATTCAAAAGAATCTTGACAAGAAGACGTGGACTAAGGATCGCTCCTTCAACAGCAACCAAGATCAATAAGGCCCCGAAGCCTATAAAGGAAGTAGATGTGGCTAATGCCTTCCTAGATCCTAGAACCCCAAAGATTAGTGTATGGATAGAAGGATGCTTTATTTCAGATGCATTGATTGATGGAGGCTCATCAGTAAACATAATGACGGATGTGACAATGAAGGACTTAGGATTGCAAGGAATTCAACCTACACAATGGCTTATCAGATTTGCAGACCAAAGTAGAGTCAAACCGTTGGGCATCCTCCCATACGTAAAAACAACCCTTGCAGGAAGAGACTATTGGCTGACATGTTTGGTGGTTAAACCAAATTCTTATGGGACCGCATACCCTCTGTTGTTGGGAAGACCTTGGCTTTTTAAAGCAAGAGCTAGGATGGATTGGTTCAAAGGACCCCTAAACTTGGGAGATAATGAGTCATTGCAACGCCGTCTCCTGCACTTGGAATGCTTGGACGAGATATGACAGATGGCCCTACAGTGCACGGAAACTACTCAAGCGCAACGCAACGCCTATCATGACAGTTTCATCAAGTACAAGGAGTTAAAAGAAGGTGATCTTGTTCTAGCCTATGATTCAAGATTTGGCAAGTTTCCTGGCAAGCTTCAACAATGGTGGATGGGCCCGTACAAGGTACTGGCCATCAATCCTAACGGCTCTGTTCAGGTACAGACCGTTGATGACTCTGATGATCCTTTCCTCATCAATGGCTATCGCTTGAAGAAGTATTTCCCTCCCTGGGGATCTTGACAATCACAATCGACCTACCCCTTTCCTTTTGGGCATTGCACTTTCTTGTCATGCTTCTGACAACCATTATGATTCTCCTCATGAGGCGGTCTCGTTTTGCTACCCCCTTGCAGAAACATCTCAATCCGACATTGTTCTCTTCTCGTCTGATAAAAAAATGGTGGCAAGGTTGGTCCTGACATATGGTATTTCTACCATTCTCTTTCTTAATGAAAAAAAAGGGAAAAGAAAAGAAAATAAAATAAGAGAGAGAGAAAAAAACAACAAAATTGTTATGGGAGAAAAGGAAGAAATTCCCTATCATAACATGCCTCGTTCCAAGAAAAGGTGGAAATACCCTTGGACGAGAAGCTGACTGTGGAAAAGGTGGTAACACCCCGTAGTTCAGAATAGCTGACTCACTTGCAGAATCTTTCTGGCAAGTAATTTGAAGCCACTTCCCTTGGTATGCTGTCTCTGCAATATCAATCCGTCTGCCCTTCTTAATAGACAACTCTCCTTACCAATCATTGAAGTACAAGATTTGTAGGATGCCTCCCTGGGTACGCCTTGTCCTCAAGATCCTGGTGACACCAACAAGCTGACATGATCTTCATCAGGAACCCCTTGAGTGATGTGAGCTTTCATCCTAAAAGGATGGGGACGTGAGTATGGGCTGCCCTCTGTATCTAACAAAGAGTGAGACAGAGGGTGGGGTGAGTGACCAGTCTTTCCCTTCAAATCAAATGAGAGGTGAGATGTGTGAACAGAGTGTTGCACGCACGGGATGGGCCTCTCTATGGACAAAGCACGATCTGTTTCTGTGCACTGCACTACAAGGCTCCCTGGCCTTCCTTCTTGCACTGTATGCCGGCACAGGGCAGGATGCAAAACTACACCATCAAAAGCACACAAGGCATACAACCTCTGCACAAGTGACAACGAGGATTACATCAATGGGTTTCAGGAAAGGGCTTCCCTCTGTATCTTTCAATAGAGCGTGAGACAGAGGGTGGGTTGAGTGTCACTGGTGTTTTTTCAATCAATTACCGAGAGGTAAGGATTGAGGGACGTTACGACCTTTGGAATCAGGTACGTTCCCGTTTCCCTATGCACCCACATGAAGGGTCTCTACCCCATCAGCACATGACACATCACTCTGCTCTATATACTGCACTACAAGGCTCCCTGGCCTTTCTCCTTGCACCTATGCCAGATGGGTTGGACTCACTGATGCACCATCAATTGTGCACCCTGGCATACTACCTCTACATCATTCCCTTGTCGATTCCTAAGCCGGGTGTGAGCTCTGGGATTTCATCCTTATTTCCTCGAGTGATATTAGTAATGGGGTGAGTGACTGCTCTTTCAATCCATTTGAGTGATCGTGATTTGAATGTAATATCCCTCGCTGTCGACAAATTTCATGTGATTCCTTCAATCATCTACCTCCCTGGGTATTGCCGCTTGGTCCCTGCCACGAAGAAAAAAGGACATGTGCTATGAAGTCACCTTGTTACCTCCTGCAACCGACAACGCCTCCAGACGCAATCTTGATAGTTGGCATTCCTTCTCAGCAATATGGGCCAAGTTTTTCTAATCCTACACCTTTTGTTTCTCAGTGATGGTCATGTTTTAAGTGTGGGGACATCGTGGTTGGTCTCATGTGATGTACTAAGTCCTTGATGTTTGGTTTAACCTTCTTGTTAAGGTTTTAAGTGTGGGGACGTGTCCCTGCGCGTCCATGATGCATACCCCCATGCATACACCCTGTTTTAATCATGCATCTATGTCGTGACTTTATTTTACCCTGATGGGGTTCCTTCCCCACCCTTACGTTCTATTTCACCCTGTCCTAGGGGTTGTTCCTTGACCGTTTGCCTTATTCTTGGTTTTGCGCTTCTTTCATGTGAACGGACCTTATGTTTACTAAAAGCTCAATCTAACTTTACAGCCCTGTTTGTCCCTTTGAATTGCCTATTTTTTCTTTTTACCAACCCCTGTTCCGACAAACGTGTCTCAAGTTATTAGTTTTTGAAGTAATTCCCGTGAATTGGACAGTTTTCCATGTGAATGCATCTTTATTACTTCAAAACCCTAATCTGATGAGTCAGGCCTATCCTACCCCTTTCCCCTGACATTTTTCTTTTTTACTCCATGTCCTTTCGATGCACGGTTCATCCGTTATTAATTTTTGCGGGTTTTCATACCTTTTTCGTGTCTATTTTTTACATTTTTCCATGTGAACCTGCCCTATTTTCACCTGAATTCTAGTTTGATTTGACAATTGTGTCCTGCCACCTTTCCCCCACTTTTTTCTTTTTTCTCCCCCCTCTTCTGACTATCTTATTTTTAGTTATTAATTTTTTCAAGCGTTTTTAAATGTATGTTTTGTGTTTTTCCATGTGAACCCTTCATCATTTTCCCCAAACTAAGTTTTGACGTGCCAATCTTGTGAATTCCTTTTTTTAGACAATTTTCCTTTTAACCGCCTGCTATTTCGATGCACGGTTTTTCCCGTATTAATTTTCGAGTCCCTTTTCAAGCTCATTTTTGGGGTTTTTCTATATGAATGCATCCTATCTCAATCGGAACTATGTTTTCTCATGGTAACCTTATCGGACACATTTTTCTGCACATTTTTCCTTCTTTCTGCACTTCGTTTCGATGCACAGATTTTTTGATATTAATACACGTATGTGTTTTCAGGTTTTTTTTGCGTTTTTCCCATGTGAACACCCTGATTTTGCTCCGAAACCCATGTTGCATGTTTCCAACATTTTTCCCTAATCTCCTGACCCATTTTTCCTTTTTACAGATTTTTGATCTGACAAACGATTTGGATTTTATTAATTTTTCTTCATTTTTCCTGTTAACCATGTTTCTCGCCTCGCGCGTGAATGCACTTGTTTTTGGTTTTACGCGCCTCGAGATGCCCCCATGGCGTTCGTGGCTAACCCTAAAAATTAACTTAAAACAAATTAATTTTAATTTTTTTAAAGAAAAAAATCAACAACTAAACTTTATATTATTATTAATTTTAAAAAAGAAAAGAAAAAAAAAGGACGTACTTATTTGGGTTCCCCCTTTTCCGCCGGTGCTCCCGTCGCCCTCCTGTGCTCCCATCACCCTCCTGTCGTTTCTGTTGCTATCGGGGCCGCCCTCTGCCGTCCGTGCCGCCTCTACAACATTCTCACCGTTGGTCCGCTGCCCTCCGTCGGCCGCCCGTGCTGCTCGATGCCGCATGCCGTGTCTGGCCATCCGCCGGCTCCCCACTTGCTTGTAGCGCCTTTTGGCTCCCTTCGCGCCGCGCCTCCACCTCTACCTCCTCGGCCGCCTCCTTCACGCCACGCCTCCACCTGTCCTCCTCGGCCGCCTCCTTCACGCCACGCCTCTAACTCTCCTCCACCCGCCGCCTCGCCCACCTGCGCGGCTCCCTCCATCTCCTCCACCCTCACCCGTCAGCGCCACCGAATCGGCCTCTCCAACCGCCCTCTGGCCTCTCCAACTGCCGTTTACCGCCTCCGTGTCGGCCTCCTCGTCGCGCCGCCCTCCTCCCACCACCGGCCTCCCCCCCTCCTTCTCTTCCCTCTCCTCCTCCTCCTCCTCCCCCACCACCTCACTGCCTGGTTAGAAACTAACCTAACTTAGGTTAAACCTAACCTAATTTTGGTTAGAAACTAACCTAACCTAGGTTAAAACCAACCTAATTTTGGTTAAACTAACCTAACTTTAGTTAATTAACCTCACCTTAGTTAGTCCTAACCTAACCTCCCTAGAGTCAACTAACCTAACTAGGGTTAGGTCCCAACTAACCTAACTAGGGTTAGGTTCCGACTAAACTAACTCGGGTTAGGTTCCAACTAACCTCACTAGGGTTAGGTCCCAACTAACCTAATTGTAGTTAGTATCACTAACCTAACTCAGGTTAGTTCCACCCCCCACTAACCTAGTTGGTTAATTGACCCCTAGTTAGTTTCCACCCCTACTAACTGTATTATGGTTAGTTATCAACCCCACTACCTCACCCTAGGCTAGTTGGTCTAACCCCGGTTAGTTAGGACTTGCCTAACTAACTTAACTTGACTTACTAACCCTAGACTAACTTAACTTGACTAACTAACCCTATACTAACTTAACTTGACTAACTACCCTACACTAACCTAATTGACCTAACTAACCTAGACTAACTCAAACTAACCTAATCAACCCTGACTAACCTAACTAGCCCAAACTTGACTTACCCTAACTTACTTGACTTATCTAGACTAACTTGACTTAGTTGACCTAACTTGACCTTACTTACCTAACTAACTTGATTTACATCATTTAATTGATTTAATTAATTGAAAAATTTCATTTAACTTTAGAAAAAATTACAGGAAAATTTCTAAAAATTCCCTAATATTTTTATCATTTTTTGGAATATTTATCAGGTGGAAATTCAAACCAAAAATTTTTATTAAAAAATAAAATTTGAAAATTCATTCAAAATTACCTGAAAATACATAAAATTAATTTAAAATTAGTAAAAATACATAAAAATCTCAAAAAAATCTCAAAAAATTCCATCCACCCCCTGACCTTTTTCCACTAATTTCTCACTTCAAAATATTTTCATACAAGGCACAAATATTTTTTTAAATAATTAAAAAAACTTATTTTCATAATATAAATTGTGGATATTTTCTCCATGGTTGAAATGGTATTATTATTTTTTCCTTCATCACATATTCATGTGCTATATATCTTGATTTCATTATTGTTATTATTATTTGTAAGAAGCTGGGAATAACAAATAAGTGTTAATAATATTGATATTATGCCATGTCACACTGACATTGGTATAAAAGGAGAGAAGATGTAATTTTTCACATCTTTTTGACACATTAATACAATTACAGACTTTCTCTCCCTTCTTGCTCACAACTTCTATGGCTTCCCCTTTTTTCTTGTCTTTCTCTCTCCTCGTCACTCTTCTTCTCTCTCTTCTTGCAGTCTTTCTCTCTCTTCTGCAGTCTTCTCTCTCCTCTTTCTCTCTCCCTGGTTCTCTCTCTGACAAGTAGTATCAGAGCTTGAGTCTTTGATCCATTATTTTCTTCCATTTTCAGTCCCATTTTCCTATTTCAAAATCAATTTCAGACAAAAATGGTACAAGACAGTGACTAGTGGAGTGCTGCATGACATCTACAGTTAGTAAGAGACTACATCTGGAGATATCCAAGGTCAGATATGGCAGATAAAGGCTTAAATGGCTGGACGTCATCAAATTTCATGCAAAAATGGAGATAACTAGGATAAAGGATGGTTAATTGGGCTTAGTTAGAAGCTAAACTATAGTTACTTTTCAAAAGAGAGCTTCTCTTCTCTCTCCATCAAGCTTTTGGCTGAAGCTTTCATGGTGGCTGTCAAGAAAGTCCCAAATATCTCTCTCTGCTAAACATTTCTCTCTGTCAAAGCATGGGGCAAATGATCTTTGTTGCATAAGCTTCAGGAGGAATACCATAGTGAAGCAGTGGTGCTGATTATCAGCCAAGAACAGCCCAAAAATTGCGCCGAATATTGCGCTAAATTTCCTGCTCTCTCTCCGTGCTCAGCCTGCTCCAAATCTTCAACTCTTTGATCACAGCTCTTGAAGGCTTCATCAAGCACTTGTTGACAATAATCTTCAGCCTCTGAAGCATCCTGATCAGTCATTCTCTTGCTCAAACCCTAATACACAGCAGGGCAGCCATAGCCACAGATCTGGAAGCTCAAATTTCTCAAAATTTTGGACTTTCCCGACCTCCAAAGCTTCTCTAAAGCTAAGTACAAGTTGGATAGACTCCAAGATTGAAGATATTGAAGAGATTTCAGCTCGTGCATGACATTGGAGCTCAAATGGAAGGGTTATTTTGGGGCTTTTCATCAAGGAGCTTGAATCTTTGATGTTCAAGTGTTCAAGCAAGGCTGGAGCATTGATTCTTCAAGGATTTTATCATATTGAAGCTTGTATGGACTGATTCTATGGAGATTTCAAGCTTTATGACATATTTATGATGGATTATGAAGGACTTTTGCATCAACGGGGTTGAAGCTGACATCTATCATATTCTTCAAGCTTAATGGAGGTATTTTCCTTTTACTAATCTCTGAAATCTCTCAATAATCCAATTGCTAATGGCTTTTCCACTTGTTGATGGGAGATTATTGATCAATTAATTCAGTGGATTGATCAATAGATTAGAGATTAGTGTTAATTCTCCTTGATTCTAGCCTATTTCATTGAATTTCATTTTGATTCAAACCATTACTTCATCATAGGTATCATTTGATCAGCTTGATGCATAACCTTGATTTGTTTGGTTGAACTCACCCAAGCTGAAATATTGTAAAAGGGTAAGTACTAGCAATCAGTGAGTCACTGAATTGCATCGGTAAGACCCTTCTTCTATCCCAATTTTTCTAATCTCATTCAATTGCATCTCATGAAAGGCTGAATGAATATTTCAGAAATGCATATCATGTTGATTGCTTAGAACACTAGCCTCTGCCATGTTGATATTCCCACCGAGGAAAAAGGTGGATGCCGGGGGAGATAGTGGGACAAAAGAGAGGTGACCCTCCCTCACTATCGAAGATCCCGAAGGGGTGCAACCAACCGACCCAGGGGGAACTTTGCCCACCTCCTGGTGATTTGGAGCCCGTGTAGGGAGCTTGTCATGCCATTTTATCCCTCACATAGGTACAGCGAGTGGAGGATTGAAGATTGAAGACTTTCCAAGGACTCAAGTACCTACAAGACTAAAACAGGGTAAAGCAGGTCACTTACCGGGTATTTACAGGTGGTTACAGGTACACCATTCATTACTGAAGCAGAGGTGCAGGTATTACAGGGTACCCACAGGTCCTATATACCCTTTTGCAGGGTTTGGTAGCCATTTGGGGTTACTATCTTGCATTACAGGGTCAAAACAGGGCACTTACAGGTCTAGACAGGGTACAGGACTAGACAATTCAGACTTTGAAATCCAGCTACAGAATTTTCTGTCCTAAACCTGTTATAGCGTGCTATACCTCATCTCGAAGAGGGCATTCTTCGCTTCGATTCGCACAAAAAAGTTCTGAAATCGAAGTTTCCTAGCCAAAGTTATAGCCGTTTTTCTGACAAGGGGTACTACAGGACTGCACTAATATGGCAGAACATAAAGGAAAAAATAAGGTCCATGAGGATTATGCTCAGCAAATCAGGGATTCCATGATGGATAGCACACTTCAAGAGAACCCTGAAGAGCTTCAACAACAAGGAGAAGTCAATATACTCAATAATACTTTGTGTGTCCATGAACAAAGACATAGGGAACGACATGAGGCCATCTTGTCAAGAATGGAGCAGATGGTTCTATCTACTGATCAGACCAAGGCTTCTATTGATAAGTTGGTAGAATCCAACGAACAACTCATGGCACAAATCTCTAAATTCATGCAGTTGCAAATGGCATCAAAAGAAGTTAATGAGAAGGCTTGTTCAAACAATGGCCTTTCAGTCCCACTTTAGCCATCTAACCAAAATGGTCATGGTAATGGGATTATTGGAAGAAGAGGCATTCCAAATAGTCAGTATGAAGTAGGAGAAGCTTCACAAAGTCATGATGACTATTTGGGCAGTTTGAATGGGGTCAATACTCAAGCTTTTGGATTGCATACTCAAAATTCCAGGGGTACTTTACCAACATGAAGATTACATAGTAATTCTCAGCCACCTGTTAGAAGATTTCAGTCTCAATTTGGAGGTTCTGTACTTGGTAATCCTGATCAGCCAATTTTGGAACAACAACCCTTTCCTGAAAGGGAGTTTAAGGACAAAATTGTTTTAGCCAAATTCAATGGCCAGTCATCTTCACCATCAGACTTAGAGGAATGGACCTCTAAGATGGAGTCCTACTTTGATATATACCCTAAAAATGATGATATGAAGATTTGCTTTGCTTCCTTGCATCTAGAAGGATTTTCCCATACTTGGTGGAGGTATATCAAGAAAGAGAATATACTTGTAGAGAATTGGGAAGCTTTTAAGGCACTTATGGCTGAAGTCTTTGTTTTGCCTCTTGAGAAAGAGAAGTTAGCACGGAGATGGTATGGTTTGGAACAAAGGGGCCTAAATGTAAGAGAGTATACAAACCAATTCCTCAACTTGACCATGTATGTGGAAAGCATCAATGATGAGGCTAAGCTTCACAAGTTTATGTATGGTTTGGAGTCATCTTTGTCAATTGATGTTATGACGCAAAATCCTACTTCACTTTTCAAGGCTATTGAGCTTGCGGAGCACTATGGAAGAAAGTATAGGAAAGAATCTTCATTTCAGCCCAGTTATGGACAGCCAAGGACTGTTTTAAAGGAGGGACAAGTTGGTAACATTTATGGCAGCAATCATGTGCCTAATGGGAGCTTACGGGTACCAACTTATCCTCCATTTAATGATTCTAGGCCTCAAAGTAATTTCAGGACAACAAACAGTCCAAAGGTTGAATTCAAACAGGGGGACAACAAGCCTAAGTCCATTTCAGCTAATACAAATCCCAAATCTATTCCCATGGATCTTTACAAGGAAAGGAAGGAGAAGGGCTTATGTTTCAAGTGTGGAGAAAAGTATACACATGATCATGCTTCAAAGTGTGTATACAAAAATGTCAAGCCCAAGCTTCAGAGTATGCTAGTTTTTGAGGACTTTGAAGATGACATAGATGAAGCTAATGCACTGGCAATTAATGCTGAAAATGAAGATCTTGAGGAGGAAGTTGGACATGAGTACTTTTATGATCCAGCCGACTCTTTTCCTTTTGATCCAGGTGAAAATATTCCGTTTGACCTTGGTGGATCTTGTGATGAGTCGCTTGCTGCCACAAATTGTTCTATTTCTATGGATGCTTGGACAGGATCTAAGAGCCCTAATACACTTCGTATGAAGGGAAGCATATGTGGAAAGCTAGTGTTCATCTTGATAGACAGTGGCAGTACTCATAGTTTTGTCAATAAGTCCATCATGGACAAGTTAAATTGTGTTCCCACAGACTTACAACAGCCTATTAGAGTACAAGTGGCTAATGGTGAAGAAGAAATCAGCACACAGATTTGCCCACAGGTTTCTTTGCAGTTAGCTGAAAATTTTGAAGCCAAAGTAAACTTGATCACTCTGGAAATGGGGCCCATAGATATTGTACTTGGTTGTGATTGGTTGATGACATTAGGCAGGATCACTATCGATTTCTCACAGTTATATATGGAGTTTATCTCCAATGGACAGCTTATCCATTTACAGGGAATTCCTAGTAGATCTGATTTTCAACTTATCACCATTCAACAACTCAAAAGAGAGTACAAGAAGCGCTCACAAATATTTGTTTTGCATTTGAACAAAGAAACACAGGATCAGCCCAATATTTCAGCAAACCATCCAGCCTTGACAGCTCTTCTTGAGGAGTATAGAGATTTGTTTGAAGTACATACTTCATTGCCTCCTAAGAGAGCAGTGGATCACCCCATTGATTTGGAGCCCAACTCAAAGACAATCAATAAGCCACCTTACAGATTATCAAAGTGTGAATGAGAGGAAGTAGCCAAGCAAATCAAAGAACTTCTTGAAATGGGATTCATTGAACCAAGTTCTTCACCTTATGCATCTCCAGTCCTGTTAGTCAAAAAGAAAGATGGATCTTTCAGAATGTGCATTGACTACAGGGATCTCAATAAGATAACAGTGAAGAACAGGTATCCTATACCCAGGATTGATGATTTGCTTGATGAGCTTAAGGAGGCTCGATTCTTCACGAAGATTGATTTGAGATCAGGGTATCATCAAATTCGCATGCGAGAGGGTAATGAAGTCAAGACTGCTTTTAGGACTGATTGTGGGCTCCAGGCTCTATCATTTCTTGGTGATGCCATTTGGGCTTACAAATGCTCCAGCTACCTTTCAAAGCCTGATGAATAAGATCTTGCAACCTTTCCTCTTTCAGTTTGTCTGTTCTTTGATGACATTTTGATCTATAGCAAGACTTTACAGGATCACTTGGCACATATGAGAAGGGTTTTTGATGTGTTGAGACATCATAGGCTTTTTGCTAAGGAGAAGAAGTGCTCTTTCATGCAAACTGAAGTGGAATACTTGGGACATATAGTCAGTGAAAAAGGAATACAGGCTAATCCCAAGAAGGTGCAATGCATAAGAGATTGGCCAACGCCTACTACTACTACCTCTCTTAGAGGATTCCTTGGTCTATCTTCATTCTATCGCCAATTTATAAAGCATTATGCTGCAATTGCAGCTCCTTTGACTGACAGGTTGAAGAAGGAGGCTTTCTTTTGGGATGCTCTTGCAGATAACAGCTTCAACCAGTTAAAGGAACTCCTTACTTCTGCTCCTATCTTAGCATGCCCGGATTTCTCCAAAGAGTTTACTATACAGTGTGATGCTAGTAGCCGTGGCATTGGGGCTGTTTTGCTTCAGGAGCATGGAGTAATTGTATTTGAGAGCCGTAAGCTTACAGATAAGGAGATGGCTATGAATGTTTATGACCAAGAGATGTTGGCTATCCTGCATGCAATCAAGAAGTGGCACCATTACTTATATGGCAGCAGATTCAGAGTACATAGTGATCACCGGGTACTCAAGTATTTCCTTACTCAGTCGAATCTCACTCCAAAGCAACGTCGCTGGGTAGCTACATTACAGAATTATGACTTTGATATCACTCATACAAGGGGCAAAGATAACATAGTGGCTGATTCTCTTTCTCGTATGTGGGCCTGCAAAGTGTCAGCCATGACAGAATTACATAATGATTGGATTGAAGAACTACAGGAGGCCTATCTTTTAGATGAGGAATTCAGCCAAATCTTTTAAAAATTACAGCAAGGTCTTATGGAAGAAAACTCGCATTACCAGCTTAAAAATGGTCTTATTTGGTGGAAAGGCAAGATTATTATTCCCTCTACTCTTCTTTTAAGCGAAAAATTATGGAGGAGTTACATTCTTTGCCTTTAGCTGGACACTTGGGAGTTTTCAAGACTTATGACAGGATCAGCAAAAGCTTTTATTGGAAAGGACTGTGGAAAGATGTCAAGGACTTCGTTATGAAGTGTATGCCTTGTCAGTAAAATAAGGATAGCACCCATAAGCCAGGAGGTTTGTTACAGCCATTGCCTATTCCTACGGGTAAATGGACTCATATTACTATGGATTTCATTACTGGCTTACCTACTACTAAGAAGGGGTGGAATAGTATTTATGTGGTGGTTGACAGACTCACCAAAGCAGCTCATTTTATCCCAACAAAAATTCAGTTTACTGCTTCTCAAGTGGCCAACCAGTTTATGGAGCATATTTTTAGACTACATGGATTACCGTAGGTGATTGTCCATGATAGGGACTCAAAGCGTATGAGTAACTTTTGGCAGGCAGTATTTACGTCTATGGGCAATAAATTGGCTCCATCAATGGCTTATCATCCCCAAACTGATGGACAGACAGAGAGAGTTAATAAATGGTTGGAGACTTATCTTCGCCATTTTTGCTATGATGTCCAAACCTCATGGGATTCTTGGTTACACCTGGCTGAGTTTGCTTATAACAATTCCACTCATGCGAGCATAGGAGTTTCACCCTTTGAGGCTTTGTATGGTTACAAGGTTCCCTTACCCACAGTCATCTTTAATGAAAAGATCAATCCTCATGGGAAGGAGGAGTTGGAAAGAATCTAGACCCTTCTTCAACAATGCAAGGTGAATCTAAGGAAGGCTCAAGATCAAATGAAGATGTATGCTGATGAGAAGAGGAGGCCTTTAGAGTTCCAAGAAGGAGAGATGGTTTTGTTGAAGGTGCCCAAATCCAAGTACTCTACGTTAAAAGATGGATCTAGTAATAAGCTTGCCCGCAGGTTTTATGGCCCTTACAGGATCCTTAAGCAAATTGGAGATTTGGCATACAAACTAGAGCTTTCCTCTTCTACAAAGATTCATAACGTCTTCCATGTTAGTCAGCTCAAGCCCTATTATGGTGATCCAGTGGATATAGTTGATGAGCTGCCACCTATTGATGAAGATGTTCTTGTTCAGTACATCCCAGAGGCTGTTATAAGTCAGCGCGAAAAGAAGTTTCGATCACGTTCTATTGTGGAATATTTGATCAAATGGAGAGGTTTACCATCTGAAGAGGCTTCTTGGAGACCTGATTCTATATTGGATGAGTATCCATACTTGAGGGAGACATTGGTGGCGGCTGAAGCCTATTGCTTATGGAGCTAGTAATGATGTAGACTGGTTCAGGACAACACGCTGTTTTAGAACAGTTTTTTATCGTACCTAATTTTTAGAATTAAGCTATCTATATGGGCTTAAATTACTCTTCAAGAGCTTCATTTTGATATATGATACATCTCATTTGGACGCTTCTATCAATAGTTATGGGGCAGATTTGGTCCAGCCAGGGGCTGTTTATTCAGCAAGCTATCTACTTTGTTCTGGGACTATTTGTTGAAGACTTTATGGCTCCATTTGCTTCTGAAGTATTTCAAATCATGTATATAGTTGGGGCTTACTTCCGTTCTTTGTAGTGGTCATTTTTCATTCATTTCCCATTTGTAAACCTATAAAACAGAGTAGTACTATGTTCTATCCATCTTCTTTCTAGTTGTTTCTAGGTTTGTTTTTTAGGACAAAAACTTTTGGGAAGGGATAGATTGTAAGAAGCTGGGAATAACAAATAAGTGTTAATAATATTGATATTATGCCATGTCACATTGACATTGGTATAAAAGGAGAGAAGATGTAATTTTTCACATCTTTTTGACACATTAATACAATTATAAACTTTCTCTTCCTTCTTGCTCACAGCTTCTATGGCTTCCCCTTCTTTCTTGTCTTTCTCTCTCTAAATCTAGTCTTTCTCTCTCCTCGTCACTCTTCTTCTCTCTCTTCCTACAGTCTTTCTCTCTCTTCTGCAATCTTCTCTCGCCTCTTTCTCTCTCCCTGGTTCTCTCTTTGACATTATTTAAAAAACAAACAAACAAAAACCAACCACCAATAATAACAAATTAAATTTAACAAAAAACCAAATTAAAAAAATAAACCAAACCACACTATAAAACCAAAACAAACGCACCTAAAATATAACCTAAACACAATCCAAAATAAAAAATTAAAACTACATTAAAAATTAACAAACCCACTAAGGTGTTTTCTTTTTTGCTCACTCAATGGTCTTTGATTTTGTTTGACTGGATTCATTGCTTTTGGGGGGCTCCTCCGTGCGCATTCCGGCCATTTTATGAGATTTATTTATTTTCATTTCCCCTTAATCATAATTAATTGCTAAAATAAACTATTTATTCACCCATATTTTCCACGCGCATTTATGCTAAACACACCATTTAATAATTTTAAAAATTAACCAACCATTCACTTTACGCACGCTACGTGCGCTTAAGAGGCACTTAATTTATAATAAAAATAAACCAGCCGTCACGAAGAAGCACGCACTGGCAAAAAAAGTGCTCCACATTACTCTTAGTTTTTAATTAAGGAATTTGCATTTAGAGACCCAGTCTGGGAATTGTAGTCCGCGTTGCGATAAAGCACCGTTTGACCTTAATAATTTGTAATTAATTTTTTAAGAAGGAACCACCATTTTCTTATTAAGGTTTATCACCTAATAAAATGTCAACCATTGGTAATAATTTCTTAAAATGAACCCTTCATTAAAATAAATTTCCCTCACTGCACTTTTTTCTCCTTTTTAATAAATACGCTTCGTGGGATGGGCACGTAAAGGTCTTTTAGTTGACACTGATAGTCCAGGTTATGGTCAAGTCTTGATGTACATTTTGCTCGTAGTCTGATTTGTCTATGTGTTATGATTACAGGTGCGGTATGTAGTTCTTTTTTTTTGCCTGATACAGGGATTTGGGTGTCTGTTTGTTGCATCGCATGAAGTTTTCGGTCGCATCTGTGTAGAGGTCATGCCGAATTTTTTCTAGGATGTGTATTGTCTGGGGTGGTAAATGGGTTAGTTACGTCTATGTATATATGAGTGTCCTTCTTTTAGATTGATTCCTTTTTTATAGCCCTTTGGTTGTTTTGCAGGCATTCTTTGTGACTGTCTGTGTTGTAGTGTGTGTGTTTATCATCTGAATGGCACCTCACACTCCTCCTCCTATCCAGTATGTCCCACTGGTTAGTAGGGATTACTCTTCCCTACTCACTTTTGAGCCTATTGCGAAGGCAGGACTCGCAACTTTTGTGGCTACCTCCTTTCCCTTGATTCCAAAAGATCCATCCATATGTGATGAGTTTCTTGCCTCATACAGCAAGAAGTCGGGACTGGTCCATGGTACTTCCATGACACTGATACCCCGAGGGTTAGGGAAGGCTCTGTCTCTTTCCTACAAAGGAGAGTCCTTTGTTAAAGCTCAACAACTATTCTCTAATGATGAGATTTTGAAGCTGTTACAGAAACAGACAAAGGAAATTCTGGATGTTAAGAAAGTGATCAACAATTCAGGAGTCTCTTTTTCCATGATCATTGATCCTGTGTGGAAGTTGGTCTGCCAGTTTCTCCAAGACAGGTTTATGCTTGCCAAGACACCATCCCATTACTTGTCCAAAGAGCTCTTTACAGCTTCCAGGATGGTGTTAAAAAGAGTAGCTATTGATTGGAGCACTTGTCTACTCACAAAGATGGATCAACATTTTGTCAAGGTAACCATGGGCAATGTTACAAACGTCACATATGGATCCTACCTGTATGCTTTCTTGACATACTTAGGCCTAAAGAAGGGTGTGCTTCCACCTCCTCCATTTGATCCAGTACCTCCTCCTCCACCTTCAGAAGAGTCAGAACCTATTGAAATAGAGGATCTAGATTCTCCTCCTCCCCTAGTCATTCAGCGAAAATGCTTGAAGCGGGTAGCAGATAAAGCTCCTTCAGTTACAATTCCTACTACATCGGGCAGTGACCTCCCTACTTATCTCACATGTAACAACCTATTCAGAGCACATAGAGAGGGTTCCTTGGATATATCAATCCCTTCATTGAGCAGTCTAGTTTCGGGAGATGCCATTCCATTCCTCTATAAAGGCATCCAGAGTTCAATTGAACTTTCAATGACAGCCTGTGTTCAATAGCTGTATGCTTCCTTTTACAAAGAACTGATGCAGTCCAAAGACCAGTTGCATAATGCAACATCAGAGTTAGCATCTGCTAAAGACAAACTAGCAAATCTGTTTAAGCAGATGGAGCAATAAACCCAACCGATTGAGACCCAAAGAGAAGAGATATCTTCTTTGAAGATTCAGTTAACAGAAGCTCAATTAGAGGTCACTAAAATCTCAGAGGAGAAGGAGAGGATGTCTAAAGAAGCTCAAGAGTTTCAGACTCTTTTAGATGCAAAACTCTCAGCCTTACAGACTGTTCATAACACAGTGGAATCACAAGCTTCCCAAATCAAGCAGTTGCAAGACCAACTGGCACAGTCATGGTCTATTCCTCCAAGTCCTAATATTCCTCTGATCCCTTCTCTCTCACAGTAGGACTTGGGAGTTCTCCAGAGACAGGATACCTTGTGTCCTTTATTCCAAGATAAAGTGGAATGATTGCAGTCCAGGATGGATCTGCTATGGTCTACATTTGAGCATTTCTAGGAATATGTTCCTCCGGACCATTCTTTCTTTGTCCACTATCAATTGCAGAAGTTGGCCTTTTACATGAAGCTTTAAACGATGGATCTTCCTCTTCCAGAGGATGGTTGGAGTGGAGCTTAGTATCCTGAGTTACTGACAGAAGTGGTCCGTATGGTGTTTAAAGATTCTGTGACGATGGATACCATGTTGTTGTCATATATGTATCTACGAGGTGATCTATTGATTCCAGATGAAGTAGATATGGCTTGGTATATGGGAGATGTGGTTTTACAAGCTGTTTTATATGTCAACTATTTGGAGTTGCGAATAGATGACATGTTCCAGAGTTACTCCTCAAAAGTGGCTACTTGCCCTGATAATTCTTGGCACTCAATGATTGATTATGTGGTCTTGAATCAACGGCAAAACACGGCTTCTACCTATGTACAGAGCACTAACCAACTGAGGGTGGATCTCTTAGCTCACCTTTCCAAAAACCATCCATTTGATTCAACCTTTTTTTATGCCTATCAGAGAAGATCTATCTTAGGTCCCTCTATTCCTAGCCTATTGTACTACAACAAATGGCTCACCGTTATGATACCTATCTTTCCCTTTATCAAACCATTTCACCGGAAATCTTACCCATTCTTTTCCAACCTCAATCTTTTCCTCAAATTTCCATATTTACATATTGCTCTTTTATCGAAGATGGAGTATTTTCCCCTTCTCCACCATGCCCTTCTCCATCCATCCATGTACCTTCTACCTTTCCTATTTATCAATTGACACCCTTCCTAACTGATTCCCTAAAATTTTCAGCCACTCCTTGTTTAACTTATTCCTCCTTTTATGATTTTTCCTACCCATCTCTTCATCCCCTTTTACTTATTCCACTTCCATCTCCTACCACTTCTATCTCTCAACCCCCTCAGTTGGTTAGTGAATATGAAGGGTTTGATCAGCTGATTACCAGAAGAAGAGGATGGAGCTCGACTGATTCTCTTACAGGGCCCCAGATAAATTGGCCAATAATTCTAGGAGATTGGACAACTGCCAATCAAGCATACCAGAACTACCTTCATTTTGCTTACCAATATTCACAATCTCTAGATTCTTCAAGGAGATTGACAGCTCATTTTGCTTGGTATCTAGCATACATGCATAGGCATTCCCATAATGATCAAAAGGCCATTCCAAAACTTTATATGAATGTCAATGTGAACATTGACTCCCACCAGTTGGATGTCTTGTATTTTCATGCCCTATGTCTCCCTAGCAGATACCTTGTTTTGCTAGAAAGGATGTGCTGCTTGCAGTTGTTTCAAAATCCTCCAAAGACATTTGTAGATGAATCCTTCTCCATGGATCGATTTCGAAACCACCAAGCCTTCAAAAGGGATCATCTTCATTGATGCCTTTGCAATGTATCTTGGATGATTCTTAATGATAGATATCTCTTTTTGGAGGTGTCATGGAAGTGAACCTCATATCCTTTACAAATTTATTATGGTTTTTAAATGATTAATCAGATGAGTTAATGAATGGAAGTTTTCCTTTAGTACTTTTTCCTATCAAATACAGGTAATAAGTTGGGGTTGTGGTTTTGGAGAGATTATTGAAGATCCAAAGGAAGATAAAATTGAGCTCTTTAGTGAACTTATATTCTTCTTTTCCTTAGATCGTGAGGACGCTTTCTTTCTAAGTGTGGGGATATGTTGAGAGTGGAAAAAGATTGAATTTTTTACTGCTTTTTGTTGTTTTTGAGGACTAAATGATTGATTTTTGATGGATTTAGAGTGATGTATTGATGCCAGGAGGCATATTACACGGTGGATTCCGTGCCACGGTGGATCCCGTGAGGTTTTACGGTGGATTCCGTAAACTTTTATTATCGGGGCTCATACATAAAGTGGATTCTTTGTGCAAGAAGTCGATGGGGACGTCTATCCTTTTCGAGCGTTTCGTTAATTTAGTGTGTACATGGGTGATTCCATAGCGGGTGATTCCGTAAAATACATATTAAATTAATAAACGTTTATGAGTTTAGAGTGCGCACTCGTGGTAAATTAAGGTTAGGATTGATTTCTAACCAATTGATTTATTTATGTAGCTAAAGACTGCTAGATATTCACTTTTGTCAGTTTAATTGTATTATTTTACTAACGATTGTGAATGCTTTAGTTGATGTGTAGAGATAGTAGCAGTGGCAGTGGAAAGCATTGGAGGATAGCATGTATTCGAGTTATCATATATATTTTGATGGGCGTATACCTTAGGCATGGTGTCTATATTTTGTCGCGCCTATTTATTAAGGTGTTGGATATTTATTTATTATTTTTGTATGTGCATGGGCGCACGGTTATGATATTTTTATTTGGACATTGTGTTGGGTATGCCTGACTTCTTGGGCACCCGCTCATTAGCTTATTTAGTACTAAAGCAAACTCAAAAGCCAAAAGCGTGCTATTTTGTAAATTGGGCCATTATTTGAGCTTGAAGATGATTAATACATAAAATACATGCTTTGTGGAGCGCTCACACAAGGCATGGGGGGAGATTGCACCCAATTGGCCTCTTGTTCATGTCATGCACACTTTCTACCTTGAGTTTTGTGCAAAAAGTAGAGTTATTTTGTTCTTGGGGACCTTCCGACACTCACTACACGTGCTTACAGCATCTGATCTATGCACCAGTGGTATCAGAGCGAAGCTGAGATTGAGAGCTTAAAATCGCTACCCATCTTGCGCGAAGGCGGAGCTCCTGGAACGATCGAGATCTACATTCAGTTTCATCACGAATGGTTGATACAGGTGGATTCCTGGCGGTCAAGAACCTCTATCTACAGCCTTTGATTGTGAAGGACCAGCCTGAGGAGGCGGAGGACCACTCCTACATCTCCTTCATCAAGTCGTTTTTTCACAGTCAACAACAGATAAGCTTCCATATCTAAAACTTCATAAGCTTAAGTTAAAGGTTAGAATTAAGCTTTAAAAAATCTTAATCTATTCAATTTAAAAATCGGCGGCAGCATCGGCATATCAGCGTGATTTTTAACGGACAAAAAAGGCCCCCCCTCAAAATTTGTCGACCACCAGTTAGTTTACTATCAAGATTAATCACCTAAGCTACAAGTAAAAAATCTTCCTAATCTACCAAGTTCTGCAAGTTGTTTTACTCTATAAGTTTTGCAAGTCCACAGAGATCAAAACAGACTAATTCCAATAACTCCCATAAGGACTGTTCCTGAGCAGAAGCACAGAACTACAAAATTGTTCCCTGGAAGACTCTATTCCCACACGCAGACTTGCTAAACCAGTTTCAGCACACACAGAAGGTCACACACAGTTTCAAAGAAGACTACAAATCCCGCAACCGCAAAAGACGAAGACCGTAAAAGCCCAACAAAAATCTATAAGCCTTGTATACCTGACTTTGAGCTATGCTCATCCCACTAATTGGATTTTGAGAGTCTGAGGTCTTTTCACTTTTTACAAGATGACGAAACAAAATATGGATGATTTAATGGCTGAAGGTGATCTTCCTAAACCTACGATGGAACAAAAATTTGATTAAATTATGATGCAGCTGGATGAAGAACGAAGAGCCCGACAAGCTTTGCAAGTTCAATTGGCCAATTTGCAATGATCTACCACTGACAAAGATGGACCACAACTCGAAGATCTTATCCGATGAACCATCGATACGACACTCGAAGCTCAATCCATCCGCAAAGAAACAAAGATAAGTAAAAGAAATTTCAAATTCCGTACTTTCAATGGAACTCGAGATGGAAAGACTATACTTGCATTCATCAGTCAGTTTGATGATTACTTTCATGAAGAGACATACGCTGAAAGACAAAATTAAATGTGTCACTAATCATTTAGTCGATCGAGCATCTCTTTGATTGACCGTGGTTCGTAAGAGTATTGATTGTCCCACTACCTGGGAGAGTTTCAAAAAGAAGTTTATGCAAAATTTCCTTCCTCCTCAATTCCATGAAAAAGCCATAAAGCAATAGGATCTTCTATAGCAAAGATCTCGTGAGCCTATTTCCCAGTACACCGAACGCTTTTGGAATGCCCTACTACAACTCCAAATGCTTGAAGATGTACCTGAAGTGACTCACAAACGCAAGTTTATGTTTGGATTACTTGGGCATTACTACGTTGAAGTCAATATGTTCAAGCCTACAACCCTTGAAGATGAAATTTCTTTGGCTCATGACACTGAAGACAAGATTCGAGGAAGAGGCAAACGTCCACAACAATTTCAAGCAAATGGTAACTATGGTTCCAAGCAATTCTATTCAAATTTTAGAAGATTCAATCAAGTCATTTTCCTTCATCATCTTTCCGTAAGTCTTGGACAAAACCACCTGCTTTGCCATCAAATACCAATCCAAACCCTAAGCCATCCTCACAGACAAATCCCAATATTCCTAGACTTCCTGCCATTGCCAACAATGTATCGAAAGCCAAACCTATAGTTTGTTACAAATGCCATCAACCTAGACATCTAGTAGTCAATTGCCAATCGAAGAATCCACCTGTCCATATCAATTATCTTGGAGCAATGGAAGATGAAGAACATGAGGAAATGCCTGACTTTACGGAAGATGAGGATGACATTGCTACTCCTTGGGATATTTCACTAGGTATGTCAACTCCACATTCTTTGTTGACAATGAAATGTTTAGTGCATGGAAAAGAAGAGATTATTTTGCATGATGATGGTAGTACACATGATTTTATTTCTGCAAAGTTAGTGAAAGAATTGAAATTACAAACTGTTTCTACACATTATCGCATTAAAGCGACATTCTTAGGCACAAGATATAATGGAACACAAGAGGTGCATAACTTAGAAATTAAAATTGGTGAATACACTGAACGTAGAAATTTTCTAGTTGTACCTTTGCAGTCAAGTGATATTATCCTAGGTATGCCTTGGCGTCATTAGTATAATCCTGACATAGATTATTCCATGCATTCAATTAAAATTTATTTTCAAGGAAAACAAATTACATTGCATGGTATGCACGTTTCTAATAATTTTCCACTACTTACTCATACTCAAGTTAAACGTGCATTACATAAAAGTAGTAAATCTTATTTAATTTGGGTGAATGAACTTCAAGCTAAAGAAAAACATATGCATCCTAGGCATAAACAATTCCTTGCTCAATTTAAAGTTTGTTTTGCTGAAGATTTACCACCTGGTCTACCTCCTTCACGTCCTGAAGATCACAAAATAGATTTAATTCCTGGTACACAACCACCATGTAAAGCACCATATAGGCATAACCAGATTGAACAGAAAGAAATTCAAAATCAAATAGAAGAATTACTAAATAGAGGATTAATTAGATCTAGTAGTTCTCCATTTGGCGCCCCTGTTTTATTGTTAAAGAAGAATAATAATACTTATCGCATGTGCATAGATTATCGTGCCCTGAATAAAATTACAGTTAAGAATAGATATCCAATTCCTAGGGTAGATGATCTTATGGATAAACTACAAGGTTCTGCCATATTCAGTAAGATAGATCTTAAATCTGGTTATCATCAAGTGAGATTAGATAAATCTGATATATTCAAAACTGCATTTAGAACACAATTTGGACATTATGAATTTCTAGTGATGCCTTTTGCATTGACTAATGCACCTGCTACATTTAGTAGAATGATGAATCGCATATTCTTGAAATATCAGCATTGTGTTATAGTATTCTTTGATGATATCTTGGTATTCAGTAAAAATGAGAATGAGCATTATGAACATCTGTCTTTAGTTTTCAAGTTGTTGAAAGATAATCAAGTGTATGCTAATCTAGAAAAGAGTGAGTTCTTTCAAACAAAAATTGAATATCTAGGTCATATTGTGTCATCAGAAGGTAAGGTTGACCCTAAAAAGATAGAAGCAATATTGAATTGGCCCATACCCAAAAATGTGCATGAGTTACGTTCTTTTCTAGGTCTTGCTAGTTTCTATAGGAAGTTTGTGCAAAATTTTTCATTACTTGCCTTGCCTTTGACTAAACTTTTAAAGAAAGGTATTGTTTATCATTGGTCTGATAATCAACAAAAATATTTTGATTTATTGAAACATGCATTAACCCATGCTCCTGTATTACAACTACCTGATTTCAATAGACCATTCTTTTTAGTAGTTATTGATGCTAGCAAATTTGGAATAGGAGCTGTACTTATGCAAAATAATCATCCCATAGCCTATTCTAGCTGTAAACTGAAACCATCCAAACTTAAATATTCCACTTATGATAAAGAATTGTTAGCTATTGTACAAGCTTCACGACAATGGAAACATTACTTAATGGGTTCTGAGTTTATGATTAAGACTGACCAACAAAGCATTAGACATCTTTTTAGTCAACCCCAAATCTCTAACCGACATATCAAATGGGCAGCTTTCATTTAGAGTTTTCATCCCCTTATCCAATATCAACCAGGAAAAGAAAATGTAGTAGCCGATACTTTAAGTAGAAGACTGAACATTCATAATATCTCTGTCATATCATTTGATTCCCTTATCCCTATGAAAGATACTTATCATCAGGACATTACCTTTCAAGCTGATTGGAATAAATTAATTAGAAATAACTAGATTCCTATTGATTCACTGTCGTACAATGATGGATTCATGTTTTATGAAAAGAGATTGTGTTACAGTTCCATTTAGATCTTTTGTTTTGAATGAGATTCATTGTCCTCCATATCAAGGTCATAGAGGTATTATATCTACTTTGCGTACATTGACTGAAGATTTTTATTGGCCACATATGGACACTGATGTATCTAACTTTGTTTCTGAATGTTTAGTTTGTCAAAGAGTTAAGAGACATCATGGTAAACAGTATGGTTTACTAATGCCTTTATCTATTCCATTAAGACCATGGGAACAGATTTCTATGGATTTTATTACTGGTTTACCTAACACTAAAGCTAACCATGATATGATGTGGACTGTTGTAGACAGGTTTAGCAAACAAACATATTTCATTCCATGCAAGAAAACTTTAACTGCATCTCAAGCAGCTCAACTGTTTTTGAAAACTGTTTTCATTAATCATGGTTTACCAAAAGTTATTATTTCTAATCATGATTCTAGATTTTGTAATAATTTTTGGATTACTTTGTCTGCTAACTTAGGCACAAAGGTTGATTATTCATCTGCATTTCATCCTGAAACAAATGGTCAAACAGAAGCTACTAACAGTACTATTTTAGATCTTTTATGTGCTTACACTATTTCAAAACCACATACATGGGATACACATCTACATTTACTTCAGTTTGCATATAACAATACACCACACACAGCTACAAAGAAAGCACCATTTGAAGTGGTTTATGGTTATAGATTGTCTACACCTGTTGCATCTTTATCAAATAAGATTCAGAGTGCTGATGATATTGCTAACATGCACGCTACTATTTTTTATGAAGTTAAAGATATGATTGCCAAAGCCTAGCAATCATATACAAAACAATCCAATAAGAAAAGACAGGCCATGAATTTCAAAGTTGATGACTATGTTTGGTTAAGAATAGAAAAACGTAGATTACAAAGTGTAGATAAACACCCAGTTGTGAAATTAGCACCTAGATTCTATGGACCATTCAAGATCATACACAAAATCAACGACAATGCTTTTAAACTAGAATTACCACCACATTGGAAAATTCACAACACCTTTCATATTAGTTTATTACGACCCTTTAGAGGCCAATTACCTGTATACCCTATCTATGAAAACCCACCTTTGTTAGATGAAGAGACTGAAATCCTTGAGCCTAAAGCTATTATACATACTGACTTTATGACCACTAGAACTGACTGTAGATATTCTAGATATTTGGTCAAGTTTAAAAACCATCTTGTTGAAGAGGCCCAATGGATGCAGGCTAGAGACTTAAATGCTTTCCCCACTCCGTTAGCTCCACATTGAGCTAATAGCAATTGAGGACAAATGCTATCCCACCCCGGGGGTATGATGCCATGAGGCATATTACACGGTAGATTCTGTGCCATAGTGGATTTCGTGAGGTTTTATGGTGGATTCCGTAAACTTTTATTATCAGGGCTCATACACAAAGTGGATTCTTTGTGCGAGAAGTCGATGGGGACGTCTATCCTTTTTGGGTGTTTTGTTAATTTAGTGTATACATGGGTGATTCCATAGCGGGTGATTCTGTAAAATACATATTAAATTAGTAAACGTTTATGAGTTCAGAGTGCGTACTCATGATAAATTAAGGTTAGGATTGATTTCTAACCAATTGATTTATTTATGTAGCTGAAGACTGCTAGATATTCACTTTTGTCAATTTAATTGTATTGTTTTACTAACGATTGGGAATGCTTCAGTTGATGTGTAGTGATAGCAGCAGTGGCGGTGGAAAGCATTGGAGGATAGCGTGTATTCGAGTTATCATCTATATTTTGATGGGTGCATACCTTAGGCATGGCGCCTATATTTTATCGCGCATATTTATTAAGGCATTGGATATTTATTTATTATTTTTGTATGCGCATGGGGGCATGGTTATGATATTTTTATTTGGACATTGTATTGGGTATGCATGACTTCTTGGGCGCCCGCCCATTAACTTTATTTCTATTTAGCACTAAAGCAAACTCAAAAGCCAAAAGCGTGCTATTTTATAAATTGGGCTATTATTTGAGCTTGAAGATTATTAATACATAAAATACATGCTTTCTGGAGTGCTCACACAAGGTATGGGGGGATATTGCACCCAATTGGTCTCTTGTTCATGTCATGCATACTTTCTACCTTGAGTTTTGTGCAAAAAGTAGAGTTCTTTTGTTCTTGGGGACCTTCCGACGCTCACTACACGCTCTTACGGCATCCGATCTATGCACCATGTATGGTTGTTAATGGAAGTGTTTGAGAGTGTTTTGTATGATATTGATTATGTTTTGGAAGTTCATGACGATTCTCAGTAGAGATATGAAGCTCTATGATGTTCTGTTGAGCTTCTGATTGGTTCTGTATACCTTTTGTATAGCTTCTGTTTTGTTATGATTGTCTTCTATATGAAGCATGGATTGATGATTGATGAAGATTGAGATATTTTTAAAGCTTATTGAATTTTTTGTAGCTTGTAATGGTTTGAGTATGAGTTATGAGGTTCCGATGACCTTCTGTAGACCCTCTGTCTCTGCTTTGTCTCTGCTCTGTCTCTGCTCTGTCTCTGCTCTGTCTCTGTACTGTAACTGTAATGTAGCTGTTCTGATACTGTACTCTAACTGTTCTGTAGACCTTCTGTAAGTGTTTTGTAGAATGTATGTGTGACTTTGGGAAAGTTTTCTAACCTTTGGAAAGGATGAATCTAAGTTCAAAAGAGCTAAAACAAGTGGAAGAACCAGCTGCTGAAGACTGAAGAGAAGACTAAGTGACAGTGACAGTAGTGAGCTGTGACAAGACACTGTAGTGGCTCTGGTGACTCTTCATATTAGACATACCTCTTGGGAGGTTTATCGACAACATAAGAAGGGCTATTGAGGGTTATTATGAGAGCATTTTAGTGAGGAGATGATGTACTATTGATAGAGAGAGAGAGAGAGAGCCAAAGATAATTTTATCAAAACAGTGTAACTGTATATGAGAGATTGAGAGAGAGAACTATGAAGACATTGAAGATGAATAATATGTGATTGGTTTCCATTCAAAGATGGTGTATTATTTTGTATTCTTTGTTAAATTGAAGAATTATATCATGTTGGAGATTATGGTTGATTCTATCAAATCCGTGGGAGATATCTACTATGATGCTGCGTGAAGATTTGTTGTTTTCTTTGTTTTGATGATCAGAAGAATGAAATAAAAGCTTGTTGATGTTACAATATAGATTTTCTTGCAAGATAATTCCCTTTTCCTTGGTGTTCCTCTTGGGGCTCCAATGAAAGCAAAGGGAAAACAACATGGGCACCATGCATCTTCTAACTATGCTCATGATGTGCAGGTTGACAGATTCTTTGCCATGCAGCATGTGTCCAAGAATGAATCTAGGTAGAATAGAGATGATAGATGGTACATTGACTGTGAGGCATAAAATCATATGACACCCCATGGAGAGTGGTTCGATGAGATGGTTGCAAGTTCACATGGTTATGTGTGTACTGGGGATGACACCCAGCATGACATTCAGTACACAAGAATTGTTTCGTTGATGATGCATGATGGCAAGATAAAGAGCCTGCATGATGTATTACATGTACCATCAATAACCAAGAATCTTTTGTCTATGGGATAGATAGCAAAACAAAACTTGCATGTGAGATTCAATAAAGATGGATGCTTTATTAAAGAATACGATAATGGCTACAAATTAATTGCCAGAGGTAGAAGGGATGACAGGATGTTTACATTGGACACATCCATTCCAAAACTCAAGGTAGCCATGTTTGCACATGATGAGAGTGCTATTCGGGATGATATAGAGATTTGGCACAAAAGGATTGGCCATGTCAATGTACAAAAGCTAAAATCTATGCAGCAGAAGGAAGTGGTACTTGGATTACCTAAATTCAAGTATAATGACTTTGGTCATGTATGTCCTACATGTCAGTTTGGAAAGTAGGCAAGGTTTTCCTTCATGAAGCATGTAAAGAATAGTTTGAGACCCTTGGAGTTAGTGCACTTAGTTGTCTGGGGTCCGTCACGTAATGCTTCGTTTGACGGACCCATATACGGGTCATTGAAACGCTACAAGGCCAAGCTAGTTGCAAAAGGGTATGCGCAGCAGTACGTCTTGACTATGAGGAGACTTTCAGTCCTGTGACTAAAATGGCTATTGTTAGATTTGCCATTGCATTGGCAGCACTTAAAGGCTGGAAACTATGGCAGATGGATATAAAAAATGCCTTTTTGAATGGTGAGTTGTAGGAAGAGGTCTACATGGAGCAACCTAAAGGCTATGTGCATCTAGAATTTCGAGCACATGTATGCAGGTTGAAAAATGCATTATATGGGCTAAAACAGGCACCCATAGCATGGAATGCTCAAATTAGCAGTTATTTACAATATATGGGTTAAATTAGGTGATGTTGATCATAGTTTGTTTGTGAAAAAGACAATTCATGGCTATGTATTTTTGGTTTTCTATGTTGATGATCTTATCATCACTGGAGATGATGAGAGTGGGATTGCAGACATTAAATCATCTTTGCATGCTGAATTTAAAGTCAAAGATCTTGGTGAGCTAAAATATTTTCTAGGCATTGAGGTAGTGTCTATGCCTCAAGGCATATAGTTGCTATAGAAGCAGTATCCTCATGACATGTTATAGAAGTATGGTACGACTGAATGCAAGGTTATGGATACACCCTTAGAGCAAAATGTCAAGCTGTAGGTTGATGTCGGGATAGAGATTGAGAATGTAACCATGTATAGGTATATGGTAGGAAGCTTGATCTACTTGACCATTACTCATCTTGACCTGAGCTATGCTGTGGGGCTAATCTGTCAGTTCAGGCAAAAAGCCTTGCAAACCGCATTTGGATGCAGATAGGAGAATCATGAGATAAATAAGGGCGACAAGTTATGCGCTATTTTATGCATATGGGAAACCCCTTGACTTGACAAGGTTGATTGATGTTGACTGGGCTGGTTATGCTTATGACCAGGAGGTCAACCGGTGGCTATGCATTTGGATTGGGCAACAACAATATGATTAGTTTGGCAGAGTAAGAAATAGCCTACAATTGCATTGTCTAGTATAGAAGCTGAGTATCATGGTGTGGCCTTAGCGGCCTATGAAGCTATTTGGCTACAGAAGTTACTGAATGACTTGGGGATTCGCTTGGATAGCAAAGTGAAGCTAAATTATGATAATCTGAGCAATTTTATACTTGCAACAAATACTATCTATCATGCAAGATCAAAACACATTAAAGTTCATTACCATTTCATAAGAGAAATGGTACTAGCAGAGCAGATTGACTTGATGCATGTGAAGACTGAATAGCAAGTAACAGATATCTTTACCAAATCACTTGATAGAGATAAGTTCATCTATTTTAGGTAGCTACTTGGAGTGTTTCAGATGGTTTGAGCTTGAGGAGTGTTAGAAATCAAGCTCCCCGTATTTCCCCGTCCTTCTTTATGTCGTGTGTGATAGACCAACTCCAGCTAGATACAGCTATTCATGTGTGTGTCATTGAATAAGTCGGTGTAGGGTTAATCTGGGTATTGGTCAATTAGACCTAGATTAACAATTACTCTTACTTTGTGTTTTTTAGACAAAGTGTGGAATAATGAAGAAGAAAGTACATGAGCCTGAAGGCTCTTGAGTCTTCTCCACTCTTTGTCTATCTCTTCCTCTCTTCACATATCTCTTCCCCACAACTTATTTTTCATGGGTTAAACCCCCTTCACAATAGAGGAGAGTCATCTTAGCATGCTACCTCTCCGAGCACGCACACGCACACACACACACACACACACACACACACACACACACAAAGAGAGAGAGAGAGAGAGAGAGAGAGAGAGAGAGAGAGAGAGAGAGAGAGAGAGAGAGAGAGAGAGTGTGTGTGTGTGTGTGTGTGTGTGTGTGTGTGTGTGTGTGTGATATTTATAAGCCAAAAGTATGGCCCCCAAACGGAGGGAGACACACACCAATGGTAATTCCATATCCTACAATGGAGCCACCAGTGAGGGTGTTATTGCTAATACAAACACAGCATCGGGTATGGATAATTCATATCCGAATATTCAGGTATTATTTGCCATCTCTGCTATTCGTTGAGACATAGGTATATTGCTTTGGCATGCGCATGAGTTGGTTTTAACAAGTAACCTGAATTTATTTCTCAATAGTTAATGAACTCATAGGAATAATGGGATAACTCTTTCTGCAACCAAATATGACCTTGCATAGATTTATGCATATGGCGTGTTGAGGTTCGCACAAAACCTTGTACCCAAACACAATCATTGCATCCCAGTGCTGCACGATGACAAAATCAAATGTAGCATGAAAGGCATATAAGGTTACCCCGAGGGTTCTGCACATAGATGATACATGCATGGAAAAGGTTATACGAAATAAGCATCGAGGGTACACAAGTTGATCTTGCATTAAAGTCTTGCATCCATCCTATGAAGGTTTCGCATTGAGTAATGGTTAAAGAGTTATCTTGTGTTGCCAAACCATGAGTTGAGTAAAACTCGCACAATAATTTAAGGATTAGTTTGCATTAAAAGATAGTCTTGCATCGTTACAAATTTGTCTCGCATGCTTTTGGGGAAAGGAATAGAAAGTCAACTAAAATTGTGCATAGTACCGCTCTTTGATCCCAAGGGGGAGAGCGGATATGCAATGGAAATGATATCGTGGCCTTTATTGCATTATTTGAAAAAAGATACAATTGGTTGCTAGTTGATCATCAAACAACACCGTAAATGTTTTTACATTCGGGTGATTGTTGGATTGTTGTTTGGATGATTATTCCAAGTGCTTATATTTGATGGTAAATGCATGGCAGGGGTTTATGATGACAAATTGCCATGAGAATAAGGAATGACTTCTTGGAAGATTGTATTATGTTGATTTCCTTGATTGTGCTTGATTCTTAATTGGATTAATTAAGGAATGATATTTTGTGCGGGTGGATTAACTCCAAGGTCACACCGTGTCTCAACCCAAGAGGGCACTACTCGATTCACAGGCAGAAGATCAAGTGCTGAGAAGGCCAACCACGGAAGTTGTGTCTCACTTCTAGGTTGCTTGGGGTCTATGGAGTTCTGGACACCCCTTTCCTAGTCCGGAATAGAGTTAAAGAATGTCGTGAGCCCAACTTTTATGGCGTTGGAAGATCCTATTCTAGATAATGGATGGAAATTATGGTGCCATGTGGTTTGGATAGGGTACTTCTGTTGGACAGAAGGGATACATAATTTCTCTTGTATGGGCATGAGACAAAGATTAACTTAAAAAATCATCTAATAACTTGGATTGGGCAATCATGACAAAGATAATCCCCAAGAACAGGACAAGAGATGCCACACGTGCGGAGAGATAGGGCACATCCATAGGAGATGTCCCTAGTCTCAATGCTTCCATTGCAATAAGCTAGGGCATGTCCAAACAAACTGCCCTGCAAATCCAAAAGACATTGAACCTCAAGTAAATGAAGCTATACAAGTATAATCTTTGGATATATATAGGAATCACATGAATACAAAGACCTAGAACCTATTACACCTCTTCAGGATGATTAGAAATCTTGGAAATTTTATCGACATGTAATACAACTTATATCGGGAATAAGTCCTACTCTTGTAGCTCCTCTTAATTGCAATAATATGAGTTGCACTACTTGAATCCTTAAGAGTAGCGCAATAGAGGCATGGTGGGTTCAAACAACCCACAGTCCTTAAACCCCATTAATATTTGTCTTCCCTAGTCTCTTCTGAGCTGAGGACATCTCGAGTTCTCTAAGGGGGATAGGATGTGATATCCCCGCACGGAAACCACACCCTGCCCCACTTTAATAGAATTAATCAAATTTTTTTCACGCCCCCTATCAATGCTGCCAGGCTGGCAGAGGGAGGGGGAGTTGCAATAATCAGTCGACGTGAAGGTGGAAGCCGCTAATCATATTGAGAAAGAAGGAGGAAGTCGATGATGCCAAGGCAAGGATGAAGGACGAGATAATGAAGATGGAGAGGGGGGAGGCCACGTGGCCTACCACCCCCTCCCTCCCAATGGGCATAACTGTCATATCATGGGCAGTTGGGAGGCTACGAGCCCCCGCCGCTATGCAAAACGAGTGGTGGTCAACGCCACCACCACACCACTACTACTCCACGTTCCCACCCCCTGATAATAATCACCTTCCACCCCAATAATAACCCTCCCCTCCTATTATAAAACCCCCCTCGTAAAGGAAAGAGGAAGGAGGTACCATCTCTTTCCCCCCCCCTTGCTATCGGCCTGTGAGAGAGAGAGTGTGTGAGTGAGTGAGTGAGTGAGTGAGAGAAAGAGAGAGAAGGAGAGCGGGAGTGATGAAGAGAAAGAGAGAGGATTCCCCCCCAAGAAGGTTCTCCTTTTCTTCTCCTCCTTAGAGGGTGACCATACACTCCATCTCTTTCCCACAACTTATTTCCTTTTTTTGTAAGTTAAACCCCCTTCACAATAGAGGAGAGTCACCCTAGTATGCTACCTCTCTGACGAGAGAGAGAGAGAGAGAGAGAGAGAGAGAGAGAGAGAGAGAGAGAGAGAGAGAGAGAGAGAGAGAGAGAGAGATTTATAAGCCAAAAGTATGGCCCCAAAATAGAGGGAGACACACACCAAGGGTAATCCCACATCCAACAATGGATCCACTGGCAGGGGCATTACTACTAATACGAATATAATGTCGGGTATGGATAATTCATGTCTAAATATCCAGGTCCTATTTGCCATCTCCACTATTCATTGAGGCATAGGGTATATCGCTGTGGCATGCACATGAGTTGGTTTTAACAAGTAACCTAAATTGATTTCTCAATAATTAATGAACTCATAGGGAATTATGGGATAACTCTTTTTACAACCAAAGATGACCTTGCATAGATTTATGTATATGGCATGTTGAGGTTTTCACAAAATGTTGTGCCCAAATACAATCATTGTATCATAGTGCTACATGAAAAAATCAAACATAGCATGAAGGGCATGTAAGGTTACCTTGAGGGTTGTGCACATAAACGGTGCATGCATGGAAAAGGTTATACAAAATAAGTATCAAGGGTACACAAGTTGATTTTGCATTAAAGTCTTGCATCCATCCTATGAAGGTTTTGCATTGAATAATGTTTAAAGAGTTATCTTGTGCTACCAAACCATGAGTTGAGTACAACTCGCACAATATTTCAAGGATTACTTTGCATTAGAAGATAGGCTTGCATCCTTACAAATTTGTCTTGCATTCTTTATGGGAAAAGAAGATAAAGTCAATTAAAATTCTACATAGTACCACTCTTTGATCCCAAGGGGGAGAGCAAATATGCGATGGAAATGATATTGTGGCCTTTATTGCATTGTTTGGAAAAAGATACAATGAGTTATTGGTTGGTCATCTCCAAATGTTTTTACATTCAAGTGATTGTTGGATTGTGGTTTGGATGATTACTCCAAGTGCTTGTGTTTGATGGTAAATGCATGATGGCAGGGGTCTATGATGACAAATTGCCATGGGAATAAGGAATGATTATTAGGCTAATTGCCTTGATTGTGCTTGATTCTTAATTGGATTAATTAAGGAATGATATTTTGCATGAGTGGATCATCTCCAAGGTCACACCGCATTTCAAGCCAAGAGGGCATTGCTCAATTCATGGGCCAAAGGTCAAGTGAGGAAAAGGTCAACCACAGAAGTTGTGTCTCACTCCTAGGTCGCTTGGGGTCAGTGGAGCTCTAGACACCCCTTGCCTAGTCCAAAACGGAGTTAAAGACTGCCATGAGCCCAACGTCTATGGCATTGCAATATCCTATTCTAGATAATGGATGGAAATTATAGTGCCATGTGATTTGGACCGGATACTTTTGTTGGACAAAAGGATATATAATTTCTCCTGTGTGGGCAGGAGAAAAAGATTAACTTGAAGATAAGTTAAGGAACTTGTTTGTTAAAAGGATTGCTTGCTCTGTATTTGTGTTTGTGTCATAAATTTTGTGAATAAGCCTTGTTCCCTAAATGGCTTAATTAAGGAAGTTGGTTTCAAATTTCATACATAAATGTCAAAGGACCTAATTAGATAACTAAAGAGGCCTATTGAGAAAAGCAGGCGGGCCAAACCCCCGACGGGTCTGTCCTACGGCAAGGTTGTCCCAAGGAACTAGGAGGCTTCTCACAAGGTTTTACCATCATTTGACCTTTAGGCCATGCTAGGTTAGAACCTAATTCACGTCATTTTAGGGAATGAAAATGGGACTATGCCCTACGGATAGAGAGGTTGAGCAGTGCATCCCTCTCATTTCCCATTCTCTTTGAACCAAGTGCAGCATGGATTTGCTTCGACTTGGGTATCTCTATGTAGAGTAAGATGTCCAGAACCCGATGCTAGAATGTTGTTAGGAGACCTTGACTACTAGGAGCCCAAATTTTAGGTTGATTCTAGTGGGTTTGGCCGCGAATGTTTCGTTGCAAGGCGGACTCCAGAAACCCCAGGTGACAAACCCTGGAACATTCCATGGGAGTGTCGGGCACAATGACGCTTAGATTCGTTTCTCGATGGACTATTAAAATGTGCTTGGACATGCACATTATAGTTGGCATCAGAGTAAAACTTCATAACAATATGGGATTGATTTGTGTATGGTTCATAGATATATCTTAAATAGAATAACCTAAGTGGTATGGCTTGATTGTTAAGCACCTTCTGCACCCATGAATACTAACATGCAAGAGAAGAAATTCCTTCTCAAAAAGTCAAGGCCCCCAAGTCTGATGGAGAAGGGATAGACGTCGTCGCAGCAGAGGCAGAGATATGGATTGAGTCAATAAATGATTATTTCTCTACTTCGAGAATTGCTTCTTCCAATCAAGAAATGATAGTCAAACTTGAGCAAGTTGGCCAAGCTGGGATATGGTGGAAGCAATGGTGCAAAGATCAAGGTATTTCTGAAGCTGTTGTCACTTGGGTTTGGTTGAAAAACGTTGTACGCAAACCATATCTTCCGCTGCCAAGCGTTTTTCTGAAAACTGAAATCCCCTAGTCAAATCGTAGTTAGGTTTGATTTTTGCTAGCTTAGTTGTTTGTGTGACAGTTTGTTTTGTTATTTTGTATTTGGATTTCTTGTGTCTGATTAGCATAGGATTTTCTTCTGTCATTTTGTTTGATTTTGAGTGTGAAACGTGATAGCCTTGGTCGAGCTTGGTATTTTTTTTAAACATGATAAAGTTGGAGTTTGCTAATAGCTACTCAACATTGAGGAGCTAGGTATGTTTTCTTGTCGAGACTTTTGCACATCACAGGGATAATGGGTTCACGAGCACTTCATGTTGCACTTATTGATGCACTGCACTCGGGGGTCGTCTCCTGTCCTTATCAAATATTTCCATGCCATGGATTGGGATTATGCACATTTTGCACCATCGTTGAGCGCTAGCATGGCATGAGGTCCGCTGCAACTATATGCAGTAAATCTTAGATGCATGCGCATATGAGAGAGCACCTGTCATTGAGCACGCACATTTCTTGCACACACCATTTGGGATGTTCATCACAAAGCTAGGAACCTCTGGTTGAGAGTGTAAGGTGGTTGGGAGAGTTCGAGGGTCGTGAAGGACGCCATCAATTGTGAGAAGGGTTGTTCATATTTGGTCAATATCTTGAGGACCATCCTTTCTAGAGTGTTGGTGAGATTGTGGGCGGGAGGAGTGGAGTATGTTATATCTTTTTGAAGAGAGTTGAGAGGTGAGGATAAGGAATTTTAAATTAACAAGGAATTTTTTTTGCATCTTGCATGACGCACAATCACCTCTAGATTGGCTAGGCACAAATATCTTCAGTGCATCCATATTTTTTTGTGTGAGCATTATTTAAATGGTAGCATGTCATGGATTAGATCCATTGCATGTTTTAATTCCAAGAATGGTTTCGCTCCTAGCATTCAGAAGGATGCAGTTGCTTAGATTGAAGCAGGAATTTTGGGCACGGGCAAAACCATTACCCTCTCAGATATTCAAAGGGACAGGCTCACTAGGATTGCTCTAGAGAATTGGTCTATCACCTTGAAGGGCGACTCAAAGCCTAAGTTCAATAAATCTCTCGTTGATGGGATTTACAAAACAGAGCTTCATGTTGCCTCTGATGCTTTATTGAACTGTGAGTGTTTCATGGAGCGTAGATTTATTGCGGTTTTATAAAGGATTTGAAATCAATGATCACACAAGCGCTCAATTACGTGATGATGATGTGCTTCTTGCTCAATACTTGAAGATTCAAGCCTTCTAATTTCTCTATTTCAAGAAGATTCCAAAGTTACAAGATCTCTCCCTCACTAATGTGGGAGTAATTGAGAAACGTAGTGACCTTACCAAGAAGCTTGCTGTGTTCTTTCCAGACGAATTGCAGGATTTGGTTTGTAATATGTTAAACCTCCTTTCCCCAAAGGAAGCTACTATTTCGGAAGTCTAATAAAGATGGTGTAACAGTTTCAGCAACCCAAAAAAACTGACAGGAGCAATGGTTCTCAAGTAAGTTCACATGGAGTTGCAAATGCTAACACACAGGTAACAAACGTTATGGGAACAGGAAGCCAGGGTCAATGCAGAAAACTTACAAGATCGAAGACAACCAGGAGCAAGTGCTTCAGATGTTGCAGCTGGAGTGAGATTAAAAGATATTGCAGAAGATAAACGGATTTCTGTACAAGCCCAAAACAGAAGTGATTTTTTCAATGCTCTTAGAAAAAAGCAGCCACTAATGGGAATGCTTCCTTGAGTGCCAATAAATCTGATTCATCAATTCAGACAAAGGCAGATTCAGTGAGCATAAGCTGCGGAACTAAACTATAATACTTGATGAGGCTATTGATGACCTATGCCATGGCTCTGATGTGGAAGAAAATGGAAGAACACAGGCTGCTCTCTAGCCAGATCTCAACTGTGACTCACAGTAACGGTGATTTAAATCACAATCTGGTGAATGGGTCTATGATGAACAAAACTGTTGGTCCTGATCAGATAGCTGAGGTAGTGAGTCGATGGACAGGGATTCCAGACGCTAGATTAGGACAGAATGAAAGAGCGCCTGATAGGTTTGGCTGAATGTCTGCATCAGTGTGTGGTTGGGCAAGATCAGGCGGTTGATGCAATGGCTGAAGCTGTACTCAGATCCAGAGCTGAACTTGGAAGACCACAGCAGCTTGTTGGGTCTTTCTTGTTCCTTGGGTCTCGAAAGGAGAATGGATCTTGCAAGGGTTGCTGATCTTCGCTATGTTGCTTTATCGGATATTGATGCAACAATTCAAAAGCTGGAGGCTGATACGAGCAAAGATGGCATGCTAACCGAAACCGTTGGTTCATCGAAGGGGTCTTCGAATGGTGAATGCTCACAGGAGATTAGTACAGGTGTTCCTTTACCTGTAGACTCAGAGGAAGAGGAAAAAACTTTTATGTGGTCTCTTGGCTGGGAAGAGAACGCTGAAGGTAGTGAGCTGGTCTGCTGGAGCTTCTGCACATCCCAGAAAAAAGTGGTACAGCATAGCATACCTACAGGGTTTCTTCTTCTCTTCGACCATGAATGTGGTGAGAGAATCTCATCACCAAATCGCACTAACACACCCCTGATGCCATCACCTATTCTTTCTTTGTGCAAGTCCTTTTGCACACAAGAGAGAGAGAGAGATCCTCAGCCCTCCTTGAGAGAATCAGAAGAAGATAACAACACTCGGAGAGAGAGAGAGAGAGAGAGAGAGAGAGAATTCCTGGGCTTGACGTTTTGGCCTATCGAACTTCTCGTTAACGCTGCTGTTTGATTTTGCATCAGAGCATCCTCCACACTCCATTTGTCTTCCTGTTACATTGGCTGCTGCCTATGGAGATTGAGAGTGGAGCTTAGGTCTGTAGGCTATGGAGGACATGGCAGTCTTCAAGATTCCGTTTAAGGTTCGGTGGCTTGTCACGGTCAGATATGGGCCAGGTCATGGTCATTCTGTCCATAACATTTCAAGGTGGAAGACGAAAACAAGCCAGCAGCCATTGTCTGAGCTCGGACAGAAACACACAGAGAGAAAGAGAGAGAGAATCGTCGATGGACTGCAGAGGAAAAGCTTCCATGCAAGTTGCGAAAGATGAAGAGGAAGAAAAATAGCTAAAAAGTTGAAACATGGAAGAGTCTTTTTACCACATAAAGAAAAGAAAGACGAGGATGGTTTTTGATGATTTCTGTGTGCTGTGATTTCTGGAAGCGGAAGAGAAAAGCTAGAAATAAACGCTGCAAGCTTCATTTGGATATGGTGATTCAAGCAACAGCAGGAAAACGACAGAAAAGTTGCCCTTACAACCAATCCTGGCAACAATAGGGCATTAATCTATGACTTTCCTGGAGTTTTTTGTAGGCCTTTTTCGCCGAGGCGGCAACAGGTTTTTGGCCCTTTCTGTTGAGACGAAGCAAGCCAGAAGCGCAGTAAACATGAATGGTAGCCAGATGCACGATCTGAGAAAGAAAGAGAGAGAAGAGGCAGGCAAGCTCAGGAAAGAACTAGTGGAGAAGCTTGCCTTTGTTGCCAGGCTTGAAGAAGGAGAAGGTTCTAGTTGCTGATGCGATGGAGGGAAGACACAATAGAAGAAAAAGGACAAAGCAGGCCATACAGCAAGAGTTGAATTAACTTAACGCATGGAGTAAAAAATCCTTAAAGGTTTTAAAATTTCTTAAGCTTTAATATCTTAAAAATTAAAAACATTAAATTTCCTTAAAAGCATAAAAAAGTCTAATATTGTCATCTTGTGAGAGATGTGAGAGGAGGGTCGTATGCGAGAGATTTTTGGACGTGCTATTGTGGAAAAGGAAGAAGTTAGACTTTGTGGTGCCAAGCTTCAGATTGAGGCTATTAAGGTATGAGAATATAATTTATTTGGTTGTTGTCAAAATTTTGGATACTTCTTTGTAAGTTGTCTTGTGTGGTTGTGAGTTTCGTCGAATATTTAAATTTTCCAAGTTGTGTTGAGCATTTGACAAAGTCAATTACCCTAGCCGGCACTCCTTTACATCTCGTTATCAGGTTGTGAGTGAGGCTAGTTCTCGATCACCGCTCGCGTAACACCGCCAACCTACCAGACTTTGAGGAAGAATGAATTCTCCAAGCTCAAGCAGCTAGAATTAACCTAGGCTTACTACTCAAAGTTTGTAACCCTACTAAAATACACACCGCCTATGTATATTGTGTAGCAAGTATCCAAGTTTTGCCATGGCTTGAACGCTCCTCTGGATTACCATCTTGAAGCAATGCATCCAAAAGATTTGCAAGATGCATTACTTCAAGCAAAGAAAATCATCCAATAATTTCAATCATGCAATCATGACAAAGAGGATCCTCAAGATCAGGACAAGAGATGCCACACGTGCGGAGAGATAGGGCACATCCGTATAGGAGATGTCCCTACCATCAATGATTCCATTGCAATGAGCTAGGGAATTTCCAAAAAGACTACCCTGACTTAAATCCAAGTCCAGAAGACATTGAACCTACAAGAAAACGAAGCTACACAAGTAGAATCTTTGGATATATAGATGAATCACATGAAGACGAAGACCTACAACCTATTACACCTCTTCAAGATGATTAGAAATCTTGGAAATTTTATCAACATGTAATACAACTTATATCAAGAATAAGTCCTACTCTTGTACCTACGATTAATTGCAATAATATGAGTTGCACTACTTGAATCCTTAAGAGTAGCACAGTAGACGCATGGTGGGTCGAAACCCACAGTCCTTAAACCCCATTAATACTTGTCTTCCCCAGTTTCTTTCGAGATGAGGGCATCTCCGAGTTCTCTAAGGTGGACAAGATGTGATATCCCAGTACAGGAACCATACCCCACCTCCCTTTAATAGAATTAATCAATTTTTGTTCATGCCCCCTATCGACGCCGCCAGCTATAGCAGAGGGAAGGGGAGTTGTAGTAATTAGTCAACATGGAGGGAGAATCCGTTGATCATATCGACGAAGAAGGAGGACATGGACGATGCCAAGGGGCAGGGAGGAAGGATGCGATAATCACGATGGAGAGGGGGAGGCCATGTGGCCTACCACCCCCTCCCTCACGGGCATAACCATCAGATCATGGGCAATTGTTGGGAGGTTGCAAGCCCCTGCTGCCATGCAAAACAAGCGGTGGTCACTTCCACCACCACACCAGCACTACTCCACATTGCCCCCCCTCCCCCAATAATAATCACCTTCCACTCCAATAATAACCCTCTCCTCCTATTAAAAAACCCCCCTCGTAAAGGAAAGGGGAAGGAGGTACCACCTCTTCCCCTCCCCCCCCCCCCCCCCCCCCCCCCGCCCCCCCTTGCTGTCGGCCTATGAGAGAGAGAGAGAGTGAGTGAGTGAGTGAGTGAGTGAGACGAAGAGAGAGAGGGAGAGCTGAAGTGACAGAGAGAGAACCCCCCTAAGAAGGTTCTCCTTCTCTTCCCCTCCTTAGAGGGTGACCACACACTCTGTCTCTTCCCCACAACTTATTGTCTTGTATAGAGGAGAGTCACCCTAGCACGCTACCTCTCCAATGAGAGAGAGAGAGAGAGAGAGAGAGAGAGAGAGAGAGAGAGAGAGAGAGAGAGAGAGAGAGAGATTTATGAGCCAAAGGTATGGTCCCCCAAACAGAATGAGACAACACCAATGATAATCCCACATCCAACAATGGAAGAGAGAGAGAGAGAGAGAGAGAGAGAGAGAGAGAGAGAGAGAGAGAGAGAGAGAGAGATTTATGAGCCAAAGGTATGGTCCCCCAAACAGAATGAGACAACACCAATGATAATCCCACATCCAACAATGGAGTCATCGGCTAGGGCGTTAGTGCTAATATGAATACAACGTCAGGTATGGATAATTCATATTCAAATATCTAGGTACTATTTGCCATCTCCCCTATCCATTGAGACATAGGGTATATTACTTTGGCATGCACATGAGTTGATTTTAACAAGTAACCTAAATTTTTTTCTCAATAGTTAATGAACTCATAGGGAATTATGGGATAACTTTTTCCGCAACCAAAGATAACCTTGTGTAGATTTATGTATATGGCGCATTGAGATTCGCACAAAAACTTGTACCCAAATACAATCATTGCATCCAAGTGCTACACGAAAAAATCAAATATAGCATGAAGGGCATATAAGGTTACCTTGATGGTTGTGCCCATAGATGGTACATGCATGGAAAAGGTTATATGAAATAAGTATCGAGGATACACAAGTTGATCTTGCATTAAATTCTTGCATGTATCCTATGAAGGTTTCGCATTGAGTAATGGTTAAAGAGTTATCTTGTGCTACCAAACCATGAGTCGAGTACAACTCGCACAATAATTCAAGGATTACTTTGCATTAGAAGATAGTCTTGAATCGTTACAAATTTGTCTCGCATTCTTTGGGGAAAAGGAATATAAAGTCAACTAAAATTCTGCATAGTAGCGCTCTTTGATCCCAAGGGGGAGATCGGATATGCGATGGAAATGATATCGTGTCCTTTATTGCATTGTTTGAAAAAAGATACAATCGATTATTGGTTGATCATCGAACAACACCCTAAATGTTTTTACATTCAGCTGATTGTTGGATTGTGGTTTGGATGATTATTCCAAGTGCTTGTATTTGATGGTAAATGCATGGCAGGGGTCTGTGATGTCAAATTGCCATGGGAATAAGAAATGACTTCTTGGAAGATGATATTAGGCTAATTGCCTTGATTGTGCTTGATTCTTAATTGGATTAATTAAGGAAGGATATTTTGCGCAGGTGGATCATCTCCAAGGTCACATTGCATTTCAATTGGAGAGGGCACTACTCGATTCACAGGCCGAAGGTCGAGTGGTGAAAAGGACAACCACGGAAGTTGTGTCTCACTCCTAGGTCGCTTGGGGTCAGTGGAACTCTGGACACCCCTTGCCTAGTCTGGAATGGATTTGAAGACTGTCGTGAGCCCAATGTCTATGGCATTGGAAGATCTTATTTTAAATAATGGATGGAAATTATGGTGCCATGTGATTTGGACTGGGTACTTCTGTTGGACAAGAAGGGATACATAATTTCTCCTGTATACGCAGGAGACAAAGATTAACTTGAAGATAAGTTAAGGAACTTATTTCTCAAAAGGATTGCTTGCTCTGTATTTGTGTCTGTGCCATAAATTACACGAATGAGCCTTTTTCCCTAAAAAGATTAATTAAAAAAGTTGGTTTTAAATGTCACACATAAATGTAATAGGACCTAATTAGATAACTAAAGAATGCCTACTGAAGGAAATGGGTGGGCGGAACCCCCAACTGGTCTGTACTACGGCAGGGTGGTCCTAAGGAATTGGAAGGTTTCTCACAAGGTTTTACTATCGACCTTTAGGCAGTGGTAAGTTAGAACCTAATTCATGCCGTTTTAGAAGACCAGAATGGGACTATGCCGCCCTACAGGTAGAGAGATTGAGTGGTGCATCCCTCTCGTTTCCCAATCACTTTTAACCAAGTGTGGCATGGATCTTCTTTGGCTTGGGTATCTGTGCATAGAGTAGGATGTCCAGAACCCAATGTCTAGAATCTGATGCTAGAATGATGTTAGGAGACCTTGACTACTAGGAGCCAAATCTCAAGTCGATCCTAGTGGGTTCTCGGCTGCGAACATTTCATTGCGAGGTAGACTTGGGAAACCCTAGTCAACAAACCCCGAAACATTCCATGCATTAGAGGAGTTTTGAGGTCTCAAAAATGCCCTGTAAGAGATCCTAGAGAGAGAAAAAATTTTAAGAAATAAAATCATTTTATAGAATTTTTAAAAGGTTTATATTTTGGTAAGTTAAAATATCAAAATTCGTTAATAAGTCATTGTCGTGATATTCTCATGGTCACATCAGACCTAGAAATCTAGGTTGCCATAAAGTTGGCAAGGTTGTCATAATGAAGATCTTACCTCTCCTCATTAAAGTGAAAAGTAATATTCAATTTGAATTTTGGTGGATACTCGATTGCCTCTCTCCATCATTTCTCTCTTTTTTTTTCTCCTCCTTAGTAGTCTCTTCTTTGTTTTCGTTCTTGCTTCTAATCATATCCTTAGCTATGGATCAATCACCCAATGATTTCTGTAACTCAGCTATGGATCAATCATCCAATGATCTATGTAGCTCTCATAAAAAACCTCTCTATCATCTTCATATTGACTTGGATAGTGAGTATAAACCAATAAAAAAGAGAACAAAATCTATCACGGTTACAGAGTCTATGAAACATATACTGAGGTTTAAAGGAAAGAAGAATATTGATCTTTGGTTAGATGAAAAGCTATATCCCAAAGATCCTAGCAGAAATAGCACTCCTCCTTTCTATAATAGTTCATCATTAATGAGGTTTATTGGTGATGGCTACAATGGATTTTTAGGTTATACACTTAAACTTGTTGTAGAAAAGGATCTCCTTGGACTAGAGAATCATCTTTTGATGAAACACAATATAGAGTTGTTGTAGAAGCTAGAGGATTGTCAACAAAAATTCATTCATTGGAAAAGCGTATCAAAGCTTATCAACGAAAACAAACTTTATAAGACCTTCGAAATCGACAAAGAGCTCTTAAAAATATTGAGAATCTCAAACGAGGAGGAGGAGGCTGTGGTAAAACAATCCAAGCAGCAAGGTATATTTTTTTCACTTGAAAAATCTTAAAAATAGCTTTATTTAAATTACTTGCATTGATTTGTGATGTTAATTTTGCTTAGATCTCTTCTATAACCAAATACAAGTGAAAGATATTCTTTAAAAGCAGCTCAGTTTTATTATCATCCTTCTTCCTTCAATAGTTTCAAAGGATATTTTGGAGAAGAAGAAATTTAAAAAGGCAAAAAAACAATGCATGGAGTCATTTGTAAAGGATTATTCTTTGGATTTTGAGTTAGTACAGAAGACAGTGGATAGTATTGGTATCAGTCGAGATGCTTATATGCAACTTTTCCAGCTTTTACAATCAAATATGAAGCAAGGACAAGTACGCAATTGTATACTTTCGAAGCCATTTGTGGTTAGGACTATCAGACAGAGAGTTAATAACAAAGTGATGGGCATTCTAGGTGAGCCTTTTCATATCAAGGCTAGCTTCAAGGGCAAGAAAAAGGAGGTTACATTCAATTAATTTAACAATATTTTCTTCGACTTGCCCAGCCTACAATGCTTAATGATCAAATTTTATGACTTGTCAGTAGCAGAGGCACAGGGAGTAGCTAGATTTGTGATTAAACTTGATGAAAGCGAGATTCTGAAATGTAAAAAATTGGAGAGAATCTCTATTACCTTGATGAATAGAGCACTTTTGTCATGTCATTACAATCACTCAACATCATTTAGTGTTCAATCTGAATATAACATCTGGTGGCTAGGAGCGTTTGAGGTAGATACTGAGAATTTTGATATATTATATTGGGTTTTTCATCAAACATCAATACCTAATGTTATTCAAAGGAAACAAGTAGGAGAAGAGCTATTTGTTGAAGGATTTGGGAACTACAGGATTGAGTGGCACATAAATGGTGACCTAAAGACACTCAAATGTATATATAATGTATCAAAGGGAGCCAACTTGAGATCTCCTTGCTTATACTGCATGTCACCAGCTGCAGAGTTAAACTCAAGCAATTGGAATAGAGCTCCCTCTAGGCACAATAAGGATCCACAGTATAAACCAGTCTTGGACATTCCTTTAGCGAATGTCCATATTTGTACACTTCATGCACTTTGCAGGATAATTGAAAAGCTTGTTCATCTCTATATAGGATTTGCATGGAAGTTGAAGCCATTATTAACTAGAACAAATGCTATAACAAAGGTTGAAATTTTTCTCTCTGCAATTGGTTTGCATGGTGGCAATGTTGTTATTGAACTAGATCTTCAGAAGTCTAAGGATGGTAATTGTGTCCCAAAAAAACCATCTATTGGTGGAGTGAAGGCTAGAAGGTTTCTAGGCTTTCATGGGAGACTTGGCAAGATAAACTCGAGAAATGGTGGCTCAACTATTAAATTTAATCAATGGAAATCCCTACATAATGCAGTTAAGGATCACACTGATAATGGACAAGCTTGAAATAGAAAAGCTAAAGTTTGGGAAACACTAGACAAAGTGTTTTTTTATTGTGATAAGACTGAATGGAATGATGATGATCTCAAAGACTTTAAAAACCAATTGAACCTTTTAAAAAAGGCGATGACAGAAGCTTGGGGTGATCAACACTTTACTCACTATATGGTAAGAAGTATTTGTTTGTTTCTTCATTGTCGAACTCATATAATGTTTTTTAATAACTTTCTTTATTTGTCGACTATGCAGCATATTCTATACAACCATGCTCCATACTTTATTAAACAATATGGATCTCTATCTATCTGGTCAACCCAAGGTATGGAAAAATCACATTATCAAGTAAGAACAAAATATTTCAGACACACAAGACATGGAGGTGGAAGACACAAAGCCAGCAGTTTATTAGAGGTCTTTCAATGGTTCTATCGACAAATTTGGCATAAATTCAAGCTTAAAGATACAACCACATCAATCAATACATCATCTTTAGCAAGGACTATACAAATTGTTACCCAAAGAAGAAAATATAGATGTTTAAATTCTTGGGCAAAGCAAAGATTTACAGAATGGTTACAAACCAAACGAAGAGTTGAGAAAATATGGGTTTCAAGAAACCCTTAATCTTTGGCATATTCTAGTCTGATTGTGTTGCAGAAGAGTCCTTAGTTTCAGACACCTTGACAGGGCCTCCAGAGGAGACCTTAGTTTCCGGCACCTCAACAGGGCCTTCAGAGGAGTCCTTGGTTTCAAGTAGCTCGATAAGGCCTCTAGAGGAATCTTTTGTTTCATCCCACTCAATAAGACCTCTGTATTTCAAAAACTCCTGTTTTCGATAGCCTCGAAGAAGCTTCAAATTCTTACTATCTCCTACATAAGAGAGCAAATAGGAGCCAAGAACTCCAAAATATCTAGCTCTAGATCCACTGTATCCAGGCATGAAGCCAAAAACTCTTATGGCTTCTTCCTTCTCCACTAAAATGATCTTGTCCAAATCTCTGCTGAAAACTTGAGATCCAATTACCTTTGAGATAGCTCTCAAAGCCATCATTGGTAGACTTGGAGAGCTTGACAATCTACTGTGATATATTACAATTGTTTGATTGTTTAAGTTTCCAATATAATGGCCAAGGCTTTGATTTTTTCCAAGCTTTATTGGCCTAGAGCCCTTGGTCCTTCCAAGAAAGTTGTCCAGATCTTCAATCCCAATCTACACAACAAACCACAACAGTATAAGATATAAGATATTTATCTATAATGCATAATAAAGTCTAACATAAACTCAATGGGTAACTTTGAATTATATTTCATATCTTAGGATGTTTGTCTTCTTCGAGAAGACTATCATCATAAAGATTTATTGAACTCTTGGGTTTCTCATCTGATGGAGAGTTCAATCTCTCTTCATACCCTACATCATCAATATGAAGTTTCTTCTAGACCTGCAAGAACTCTTCTTCTATAGGTAGCCCCCCCTTTTCATATTCTACGGTCTAATTAATACATGTATGTAAGGCTATAGAGTTGTCTTGAAAATTCTCTCCCTCAACATCAAGACTTGCTAGTGGTTCTTGTTCATAACCTATAAAATTCATGTCATTTTTGCCCCAACCTGCAAGATTGCTAAGCAATAATCTTCTCTAAGATAAAAAAGATGTTGAATATCATTTAGCAACACATATCTCTTCTTGTTGATAAGATAAGTGGGAAATGTTGGAACACATGCAAGAGGACCTTCTTCATCAACCTGTGCACTTGGCTCGATCTCCTTTTCTTCCACCATTGTGATATTGTCACTCTTGAACAAACCTACATCAAAACCTTGGACAAGTTGATTCTCAATATCTTCTTGGAACATCTCCTCCTTCTCTTCGACCTCCTTATCCATACTTGCAATATCCTCTAGCTTTTCTTGTTGGTCTATATCTGGAGAAGAATTTTCCATGTACTGAAGATACACAATAAATCCAACGTCCTTATGGATTAGAAGGCATTGATGTTGATACATGTGGAAAGGGCAACATGTTTCTCCCTTTCTGAATTCCTCATCAATGAGGTTGAACCTGCCTAGCAAAGTTGACCTAGATGCTGGCTCCCATGACATCACTATAATGAACAAATCCAATGACTTCCAAACCTTGAACATGTCTATCATAAAAACATCTGTACTCCTTAAGTTTATCTTCAAGATCCTCCAATAACTCCCTCAAATCAAAAGGAACATTGAAAATTTCCTTGATATAGCTAAACTTGGAAGAATTTTCAGTAGTGTGTAAGAAATCAAAGAGCCTATCATCAGAAGTCTCCATTAGCTCCTCCTCATTCATTCCTTCTAGAGATAGTTTTCTCTTTGTCATCTTGACCAACAAAAGATTTATCCCTGAAAACAAAGCACAATGGCAACAATGTCTAATAAAACAAGATGAAACCATGGAAAGAGGCCCCAAAATTGCATTTTTCAAGACAAAAAATCAAAAAAGGAGAATTTTTTTTAATTGACTGGTGAAACGTGAAAACAAGGTGTTCAAGGTCAATGCCGGTGAAGAAATCACATTTCATTGGACACTACTTGAAGACGAAAGTTATTTGAATATCTCACCGGTGAAACACGATAGTTAGCAAAATATCACTAAGCAGAGACATTATTTCGCGTTTCACCGGTCAAAAGATGCAAAACAAGAAGAGAAACATGAACTATGAAATAATTCTATTAATACATAGAAATTTATGATAAGATCCTTTCTAGAAGTGCTATGCTCCTTTCAAAAGATACAAAGCACATAACATCTGTAATTTTTCAAGTGTTATTAAAAATTCTTTCTATATTAATCAAATTGATTTTGTTCAAATACTTGTAATAACAAAATTTTGTTACCTATCAGAAATTGTTGAACTACTCTTCAAACAGGAAGCAAAGACCTTGAAGGGAAGTCGAAACAAAATTTTGGGAGAAAGGAAGACAATATCGGAGAGAATGGCTTTGAAAAGCTTTTATATTGATCATCAAACATGTGTTGATAGTTCCAATGAAAAATTTTACGTAATGATGGAAAAATAAACACGATCGCAAATTTGGACAGAATTTCCAATGTTTTTGCACGCACAAAATACCTCAGAATATGTGCACACGTGTCTCACTTAACACACCGTATCAAATTTCTCAGAGGACGTGTATACTCGCTTTTTTCAAGAATACATCGCACGTGTTTTACTTAACACTTTGCCAAGTAATGCATGTACCATCGAAATCCCCCAATAAAGGGAAGCAACGGCTAAATTTGTTTCATATTTTTATGGTCATGGAGCACATTTTTGTGGTCATGCAGTAGGGCCTTCGAGCACATTTTCGTGGTCATGCTGTGGTTGTGAAGAACGTATTCACGTCTCACCAGACCTATTGACAAAATTGGTTCTAAACGGATTTTTCCCAGCAAAGCGCCAAAGAAGGTATGGTTTTCTGCATCCTCCTTCTCAATGCCCAGACATCCATTCAATGCATTTTTTTGATACTTTTCCTTAAATTTTTCTATTATTATGAGCTTATGAGCACTATAAATGAATTCTTTCTATAGTGTGAGCATTCCTTAATGTTGTGGAGATTTAAGGCAATCCTTCAAACTTTTTTCTTAATTCTGTGGATATTTTAGGCAATTTTAATAGCATTCCTTAGATTAAAGCTTTGTTTTTCTTCTTTTTGTTGATTACTTTGCTATTTATGAGTTGTCCGGTGAAACGCGAAAACACCATGCTGCAAGGAGGCCTCTTGTCAGAAACTCGCGTTTCACGGACACACTGGACAAGAAGTCCGGTGAAATGCGAAAACAACATGCTGCAAGGAGGCGCCTTGTCTGAAACTCGCGTTTCACTGGACACACTAGACAAGAAGTCCGGTGAAACGCAAAAACAATATGCTGCAAGGAGGCGCCTTGTCTAAAACTCGCATTTCACTAGACACAGTGGACAAGAAGTCCGTTGAAACACGAAAACAACATGCTGCACGGAGGCCTCTTGTCTGCAACTCACGTTTCACTGGACACATTGGACAGGAAGTAACATCTCTTTTTTTTGGTAGATGGCTAGGACTAAAGCAACAACAAGGAAGGGGAAGATTGATCCTAGGGGTTTAACATCAAAGATTCATGAATCTTCAAAGCCTCCAAAGCTCTCTAGAAAGTCAAAGCCAAGGAGAAAGTTTTCTCAGAATGTCAGGTGCCTAAGGGAGATTAGGAAGGCAATAAAGGCTCTTGACAATGCAATTCCAAAGTTGTCTTTTCAAAGGCTTGTCATGGAGATTTGTGACAAATATAGTTTGGATAGTTTTAGATGGACAAGAACAGCCCTTAATTGTATACAAGAAGCCACATAGGATTTTTTAATTGAGTTTTTTCAAGATGCCTATATTTGTGTTGCTCATGCTCATAGGCTCACACTCATGGACAAGGACATGGTAATTCTTAGGAGGCTAAGATATAGATTTTCAAAGGTCCTTGAGCCAATTCCCCTCACTGATGAGAATACATTTAATATCCTTAATGTACCCCCAGCTAGGAGAAAGAAAGATGATTCTGGTCCCAAGGTTGAGGATGTCACCCATGAGAGGGATACAAGGCAACATGAAAAAGAGAAGAAAGCTAAAGAGGAACATGCATATAAATGGAGAGAGTATAGGAGGCAAAGGGCTGAAGAAACGGAAGCAGAGCAACTAGAGTCCTTTGAAAATGAGCTGGCCACCCTTCTTGAAGCAGCTAATCCAAAATGATTCAATGTGTTTTGTTTCTTACCTGGTGACTTAGGCAAAAGAACTGAGATTATCTCCTTTGATGCTGCATGTGTTCAGATTCTTAAGGATAAAAGAAGAGAAATAAATGACAGTATTATTCTTGTTAGCCTAAGGTATATCCATCCATAATTACTTCTACTTTTTGATATTTTTTTAACAATAAGATTTTTCTTGTTTATACTCACTATTTCTATGCCTTTTCTAGGTATGTAATGCACGAGTTTCCTTTGGATATGCAACAAAAAATTGAGGTTCTTGATCCATCTATCTCATTCTTTATGAGGAACAAGCTTGATACAAGTTTTGTTGAGCAGTGGTTCCAATCTGATTGACTTCGATACTTTGGAGCTCCTTATAATTCCATATAATGAAAAGTAAGTGATTCAATATTCTATTAGAGTTTTTGAGATTTTATCCTACTAATTTGTTGAGATATGATTGCTTTCGGTTCTCATTGGAGCTTGATTGCAATAGACTGTGTGGATAAGCAATGTTTTTTAATCAACTCTATGAAAGGAAGCCATGGAAATGCTAAATTGTACGTTATATTATCTAAGGGCTCCTTGATATTTCAATTCTTTTTTTTTTGTAAGTACTCTAAATTTCAATATATTTTATATATAGAGGTGCAAAAAGATTAATTGAAGAGCTAGAGAAAAGACCCCCTATGCCATCTAATTTGCTTGCAACAATGCAATATAGACAAGTTGCGGTAAGTTATTGATTAAAATAATTGAAACATAAGTTTATTCTATGAACTACCATCCGTCCTCTTTATAGTTTTACTTTGTGTTGGTGGTTGCAGTGTCCTCATTAGGATGATAGCCATTCTTGTGGTTGGAGGGTGATTACAAATGCTAGAAGAATGGTTAACTTTGTTTATCTTAATGATGATAAACATGTAAAGGTAATATGAAAGATGCTAAACTTTAAGATATATATTCATTGCAAATAGTCCATTGATGATAAAAATATAGTCTATTGTAAGAACAATAATGAACTAAAACTCTTTTTTCTATAAATGTGTGACAGTTTTCGAAGGAATGCTATGCATCTGAGCATGTTTGGTTATGTCAGATCAAAGCTCTTGAAGTATATAATGGCCAATTGTATACAACCAACAATAGAGATTGGTGGGGATTTGCACCATGAAGGAGTTGCGGTGCCTATAACCACGGAAGGTGAAGCCACAACTTCAACACATTACCCATACCTTCTATACCCAAGACATCAGAGAAAGGCAAAAGGACTCCTAGAAAGGATAGTTCTCCAAAAAAGAAATAGCTTTGTCATATCGCCTTGTAAGCCTTCATATATAGAAATATTCCCTTCAGCCCTTGTATATCTCATAGAGATGGCATATAGACATCTGCTACAAAATTTGTACATATATTTTATATTGATAATAAAGATATCTTTTCTTGAATGTCCTTGCAGTGTATATTATTTTCTCTCCTTTTCGATATCTGCAAAAAATAAATTACAAATGTTTGTTAGTTAGGAAGTGAGATCTTAATATACATCTAAGTAGATATAATATGATGTGAAAACTTACTCGTTTCTTGTCAACTTGGAATACAAAGGAGCATGGTAGTTCAATGTCTTCATTTTGTAAATCGATCCTCACTTGATGTAGCATACATGATTTTCTAATCTTTAAGATTGCAATAATATCCTCGTTGAACCAAATATCAAGATCCACTATAGGATATTTGCTGAAATCATTAAGATTTTGGTCTAAAGCAACTAGAATACTACCAACAAAATACCATCAACTATAGTAAAAGCTAAGGATAAAATTTTGAGTAGCAATCATATATTTACAAGCTATAGAGTCTTGATCTATCTCACATATAGTTTTTCCTTCTGTCCTTGTATCCCATCCTTCATCAACAAATTGTATGATATGATCATATGTTAGTCTCTTAACTGAAAGCCTGGTTTTTGTTATTCTTATCTCCATATTAGAGAAGAAATCAATAAATATATTAATATGCATAAACAAAGTAACTTTGCTTAGCCTACTTGAGATATTAGATTTTAGTGCTTTCTGGATCTAAAAAAATATCTTACATCTATAGCCCTCACTAGTAGCTGGACTTGGCAAAGGCCACTCAAAGCTTGAAAAATCTAGCAAAGGAAGGAGGTTTATTGATCCCCATTGGCAACGCCGCATAGGAATAACATAAGAATGGTCATAAAAGAATATTCCATTCTCTACAAGCTCTGTCTTCTTTCTACCTCTATACATTTCTTCTCCAATTGAACCATGTATAACATCAATAATAGACTCCACTAGTTTCCATTCCTCAACATTAGAGGGATAGACATCTACAACACAAACAAATATTATAATGGAAAAACCTAAAACATGTCTAAGAAAGGAAAAACTTTAAGAATCAAATTCTTACAAGTTGGTCTATGCATTGGAAGCTTTGAAGATCCAGGTTTCAAACACAACTCTCTATGCATGAACACATGTTGCACTAGTACCTCTTTGATGCTATTCTTATTTGCTCCAAACTTAAAATATTAGATTTTGCCCTTCCAAGCAGAGATAAACGAGCTCTTATGTCTTTGTCTTTTTCCACGTTTTGCTTGTTGCATGGTGATCCAACTACCTTTGCTAATGATAGTAGGAATCCATCTTCCATCAGTTTGGAATGATTTAAACACTAATATGGATGTGATTTGGGAGCTTGGACGCCTTGTTGAAGGTCAAATTTCTGTATCCATGGTAGAAGAGAGAGAGACATGCACAAAGAGAGAGAGAGTGAGAGTGAGAGAGAGAGTGAGAGAGAGAGAGAGAGAGAGAGAGAGAGGACTAGGCTACCATAACGGAGGGAAAAACAATAGAGGAATAAAAGAAAGGAGGGAAAAAATTGAGCGCCATGCTTTTCACTAATTTGAATTTCGATTATATCAGTCATTATCATTAATCTAGAAACATTATTAAATAAAAGTAGACGAGACTCTTATGCCATTAATGCAAAAGATATCATAATCACGAATATAAGAGACTAAAAATAGATAATAAAAATACAAATTCATAATACTATTATATTTATATATTTTTGTAAAATGATTTTTTAATTTTTTTAAGAATAGAAGTTCCGTTACGGAGGCTTTGCTCTTATTGGTCTAGAGCACTCTCTCTCCACATCCTAAAAGGCATTTTCAAGACCTCAAAACTCCCCTAATGGGAGTGCTAGGCAACATCGCTTAGACTCATTTCTCGATGGACCGCTAAAATGTGCTTGGATGGGCATGGGATTGATTGATGTATGGTTTGTATGTATATCTTAAATAGAATAGCCTGGTATGGCTTGATTGTCACACACCTTCTGCACCCACGAATAATGACATGCAAGAGAAGAATTTCCTTCTCAAGCAAGTTATGGCACTCGAATTTTATGGAGAAGGGATAGAAATTGCAACAAAGGCAAAGACATGGATTGAGTCAATGGATGATTATTTTCCTATTTTGGGAACGGCTTCTACCAATCAAGCAATGATAGTCAAACTTAAGTTGTTGGCCAGGCTCAAATATGGTGGAATCAATGGTGCAAAGATCAAGATATTTCTAAAGATATTGTCACTTGGGTTCAGCTGAAAGATGGTGTACGTGGACAATACCTCCCGCTAATCTACCAAACTTTGAGGATGAATGAATTCTTCAAGCTCAAGCAGCTAGAATTTACATTGGAGGCCTACTACTCAAAGTTTGTAACCCTACTAAAATGCGCACTGCCTATGGATATTGCTCAACAAGTATCCAAGTTTATCCGTGGCCTGAACACTCCTTCGAATTACCATCTTGAAGCAATGCATCAAACAGAATTGCAGGATGCATTACTTCGAGCGAAGCTAATCATCCAAGAACTTGGATCAGGAAATCGTAACAAAGTTGATCCCTGAGATCAAGAGATGCCAAACTTGTGCAGAGATAGGGAATATCCGTAGGAGATGTCCCTACTGTCAATGCTTCCATTGCAATGAGCTAGGACATGTCCAAGTAGACTACCGAGACTTAAGTCCAGAAGACATTGAACCTCCCAGAAAATGAAGCTAGACAAGTATAGTCTTTGGATATATAGAGGAATCAGAAGAAGACAAAGACCTAGAACCTATTATACCTCTTCAAGATGATTAGAAATCGTGGATATTTTATCGGCATGTAATACAACTTATATCAGGAATAAATCATATTCTTGTACATGCAGTTAATTGCAATAATATGAGTTGCACTACTTGAATCCTTAAGAGTACCGCAGGGACACATGATGGGTCCAAACCCATAGACCTTAAACCCCATTAATACTTGTCTTTCCGAGTTTCTTCTAAGATGAGGACATATCAAGTTCTCCAAGGGGGAGAGGATGTGATATCCTTGCATGGGAACCATACCCCACCCCCCTTTAATAGAATTAATTTAAAAAAATTTCACGCCCCCTGTCGATGCCACCTGAGCTGGTGGAGGGAGGGGGAGGTGTAATAATTAGTCGACATGAAGGGGGAAGCCGCTAATCATATTAAGGAAGAAGGAGGATGTCGACGATGCCAAGGTAGGGATGAATGACACAATAATGAATATGAAGAGGAGGGAGGCCACGTGGCCTACTACCCCCTCCCTCACGAGCATAACTGTCAGATCATGGGCATATGGGAGGTTGCGAGCCCCTGGTGCCATGCAAAATGAGTGGTGGTCACTGCCACCACCACATCACCACTACTCCACATCCCCCCTAGATAATAATCACCTTCCACTGCAGTAATAACCCTCCCCTCCGATTATAAAACCCCCCTCATAATGGAAAGGGGAAGGAGGTACCACCTCTTTCCCCCCCTTGCTACCGGCCTCAGAGAGAGAGAGAGAGAGAGAGAGAGAGAGAGAGAGAGAGAGAGAGAGAGTGACAGACAGAAAGAGAGAGAACTCCCCCTAAGAAGGCTCTCCTGCTCTTCCCCTCCTAAGAGGGTGACCACACACTCCATATCTTCTCAGCAACTTATTCTCTTTTCCCACGGGTTAAACCCCCTTCGCAATAATGGAGAGTCACCCCAGCATGCTACCTCTCCAAGGGAGGGAGAGAGAGAGAGAGAGAGAGAGAGATTTATAAACCGAAAGTATGGCCCCCAAACAAAGGGAGACATGCACCAGCAGTAATCTTGCATCCAACAATGGAGCCATCGGTGAGGGCATTACTGCTACTATGATAACAACATCGGGTATGGATAATTTATATCTGAATATCCATGTACTAATGGCCATCTCTGCTATTCATTGAGACATAGGGTATAACACTTTGGCATGCTCATGAGTTTTTTTTAACAAGTAACTTGAATTTATTTCCCAATAGTTAATGAAATCATAAGTAATTATGGGATAACTCTTTCCGCAACCAAAGATGACCTTGCATAGATTTATGTATATGGCGCATTGAGATTCACACAAAACCTTGTACCCAAATACAATCATTGCATCCTAGTGCTACACAACAAAATCAAACATAGCATGAAAGGCATATAAGGTTACCCTGAGGGTTTTGCACATAGATGGTACATGCATGGAAAAGGTTATATGAAATAAGAATTGAGGGTACACAAGTTGATTTTGCATTAAAGTCTTACATCCATCCTATGAAGGTTTTGCATTGAGTAATGGTTAAAGAGTTATCTTGTGCTGCCAAACCACAAGTTGAGTATAACTCGCACAATAATTCACGAATTGCTTTGCATTAGAAGTTAGCCTTGCATTGTTACAAATTTGTCTCGCATTCTTTAAGGGAAAGGAAGTTCAGCGGAGATGTGTACATTGCTCAAAAAACAAGAAACTGGTTCTAGGCTTCATTATTCTGTCAAAGTTTATCCCTTAACAATTAGGAGACTAATTATTACTTAGAACACGGTCTTAAAAACCATAGATGTTTTTAATTTCAATTATGCTCTAATACCATGTGTCACATCCTTGTCTAATAATTCCATGGCAGCATGTTTTAGTGGATCATGGTGGAACTATCCTAGATGGCTTTGCTAGGCATTCTCGCAAGAATGCATGGGGTCTATCATCTAGGTTTCCCAGAGTCCACACTACTCCCACCTTATGCTTAGGGTTTCGCTTCCTACCTGCAACTCTTTTTTGGGATCTGCAAGTTATTTCGAGAATCTGATTAGTTATGAGAAGTCTATTTTATCCTTATGATTTTTTTAAAATTTCTGCAGTAAAAGAATATATGGGCATTTATGCCTATGGCAGGCAATTCACGCACTGCCCTGCCCTAACCCGCACTTAGCATGATTTCAAATGCTTTTTCAAGTCTATTTAGACTTCAGAATTTGTATCGAAAATTCTTATCAACGTCCCAACAAGTCCTATAGACTTCCAATATTTATTTAATTTCCTAATATACCGATATTTTTAGGGTTGTTGAGTATTTCAAAGTTGTTTTTGCTTCAACATTCTTGATATTTTAGGTTAGATTTTCTGTTGATTCATATATAGGTCAACTCATGATATTGATGCTCTCGCTAATATAATCATTAGTATTAACGTTGCATGTGCTTTTGGTATATGTTTTATTTTATTCTACGGAATTCTATGGTGTTTAGTTAACGATGTCCAACCATTTACTAAACTTTCAACGTTATCTAGAAAGATCAATTTTTCATTTAGCTATGTCCTAAGTGTAATGCTGATAGTTTTTTTAAAAAAATTTAATTTCAAGAAATACAAAAATTATAAATGTACTTTTTTGTTATCTTTCAGACATTGAATTATATTTCCACATACCTAATTTATGTGCATCTAATATATATTTTCCTATGTAATTTTTCGTTGATTTAATGCATTGATTATTTCATGATATTCTCTAAATTGTTTTTTTATAAATTATTACAAAATTTATATGCATTTGTTTATCATTAGCAAAATGAAATAGGGATAGTTGCTTTTAGGAAAATTTTAGAAAATATTCCCTTTCCTAATAATGCCTACCACTTTTATGTTATTATGATCATATGCATCATTAATAAAATAACAATAAATATAAAAAAATAAATCATAATTAAGATATTTTCTTAATGAAATGTATATAATAATTTTCCAAGTAAAAGAGTCTCTTCAGTAAATAGTTAATTATTACATTACTTATGTTATTTTCCTAAGTGGGAGTTCATATGTATTTTCATTAGAATGCGTTTATAATCATTTAAAGCCAAATAAAGTGATAAGCTGATAAAAAATTAATTTTTTTCAAACCGACAAGATGTTACCTCTCTTAGGTTTGCTATAATGGGGGACTTGCCGATTCCTACTGCCTAATTTTCTCCATCAGTTGTGTTCCTTACTTTCCTTGCTTCAAATGTGCTTTTTGAATTTCTGCAACCTCGCACAGCCATAGATGTTAAGCGAAATTGATGTGATAGTTCAAGGAGAGTTGGTGTTTGTCCAAAAACAATTCGCTACCGTTTTACTTAGTGCTATGGTTGTATGGGGCAAAGGCATAGCAGGGGGTAGACAAAATTAAATTGAGGTAGAAAGGGGGTATTTTCCTCTTGCAAGGCTCAAGCTTCAATGGATAACAGAAGTAGAGAAAATTTTACATAATCAAGAGGCCTTCCTTCTTGCTTTTTTTGTTAAGGAGAGGGAATGTATTAATAGGCATGAGAGGGAGTATGCAGTCGAGTGATTATTTTGGCTACTTGTCAAGAGCCAATCAAGCTTGATTAAATATTCATTTTGATTAGTTACATATTGGATGGTGGTATGGGGATGATTACTTAATGCTTTCGCTCTCTTCATGCATAAAAAACATCATGTTTTTCTGTCTTTTTTTTTAAATGCCTTTTTTTTTCAAAATGACTTCATTTGGTTGTTTTTGGTCTACTTACCTCATGACTTATCTAGTATATAAAGTCATGTCATACTCTTTGATACTTAACTTACTCAATATCATGCTTGTTCTTGTGTGTTCTTCATCTAATGATTGAGATTTTTGCGATTTGTCTTGCGGATATGAAATCAATGCAATCCTCGACGCATTGAATGGAATTAGGAATGCAAAATCAAATTTAATGTGGGAAAAACTATATGGTCAAGCCGTCATACTATTATTTACCAGGTGTCTTTTCTTTTTGTTGACTGGGAACATTGAGGCATCTTCTCATGTTGGATTAGAGAATTGATTTAATGTGAGACTCGATATCAAGAAAATTATGTGCCATCACTTATGTGATAACTTAACGAGTTTAAAACGCCTCAAGTTTGAATTCACTTCTTGATATGAAGCACTGTGGCGGAAATATTACAACCCATCTCTTTTTGCATGGCCGTCCATTTTAGCCTAGGTTCTCTTTCCTTATTTCTTACTATTTTTACTATTCCTTCACTCATGCTCATCTACATTTACAAATTGCACAGGAGGTACCATAGCGCTCTTTTACAAAATGAGTTACGATGCACCTGGCACTTTCCTTGCTAGAGTATTCTCAATTCACTTATAGTTGTGTGCTTCCGTTTACATTTGAGGCTTTTCCTACATTTTTTGAGCTTACCTTTCACTTCCATTTTTCTCACCTTGGGTTGTCTTTTGTTTTCGACTTTTTGGGGCTTTTTCATCTTGGACTTCTTTCTGGGCTAACATATGTGATTTTTGAGTGTTATGAATATCCTTAATTTATACAAAAATGTCTTCATAAGATTTACACATGCCTATGAATGTAAGTACTTTTTACAACCTCTTTTCTATTTAATCAATCCAAGTTTCATTTTTCTTTAAGACTAATATTTATCATTTTGTGAAAGATTATTATCTTAAATATTATATTTATTTGACTTACATTTATATTTTTTTTCAAGTTATATTTTACAATGGCCTATAATGAGGTCACGATTGTAGATGTACCAACATATGAGCATATATTTTTGCCTCCACCATCAAACAAATGTAATCCTAATAAGAAATATGAGAGAAAATATCTCATTGCATATTGTCACAGTACACAAAACAGAATTTATTGTGCAAATCAAGATACTGTAAGATAGTAGGTAAAATATGTGGAAGAAAACTATAAAGATCTACAACACAAGCTTGGCTTGCAACAAGAGATGAAAGATTACATTGAGTCTGAGCATCATGAGATTAGGCCACTTGAGTTTCCAAGGGCAACTTATATTTGGAAAAAAGAAGACATCTACTTATATTTCCTTCGAAATATGCAAACAAATAGAAATTTCAAGAAACAAAATATGAGACACTTATTGGAGAGCTCCTCTATGATACACTCTTTTACATGTCTTATGACTTACTTTAATTTTTATGCTACTTAGAATGCAATGTCTTTTGTAGAAATCAAATAGTTCTAGAGTTAGAGAAGATGTTAAACTTGATCAGGAAGAAGCTCAATAGGTTTGTTTTAGAAATTTTATTTCATTTTTGGAGTGATCTTTTCTTAAATTCACTAGAAGATACATGCCACATACCAACGTTTAAAGGGACGCAAATATTAATAAAAAAATTACCCCCTTTGTTACTAAAAGTGTTTATATAAGCGTCTCTACAAAATCATCACAAGTAGCATTGCTTTTTGCGTTGATATCTACATCGCTTAGGATTGCATTTGTGATGCTAATAGTGATGAAAATAGCGATTGATATAGCAACATGTGTGGTAAATTAGTGATACAAATAGCGATGGTTGTAGAGGAAAACAAATTGGTGGCCACCATAGCACCATGTGCTATATAATATTCTTCAAAGCAATTACATATTGGATATGCAATTGTCATTAAGACGGGCCTAAAAACTAATTAAAACAAGCAGATTGATAACTCATAAAATAAGTACAAGAGTAGTGATGAAAACTCATGAAATTATATGGAACCATGGAGAGGAGATCCAAAACAAACATGAAAATCTATCTGTAAATATTGCAAAGTGTGATTTTATACAAAAGGATGATAAGTATATCGAAGGAATGCTATATGAAAGATGCGTGCATGGATCACATGACCAAAAAAGAAAAGGATGTGCCCTCCACGAATACAAGTGTGTGCTACAAGTCCTCCGCATCTGAAAGCTCGTCCAGATACAAAGGAGCATAAAATGGACTCTGCAAAATGAATAACTAGATATTAGTCCACCATACATAATGCATTATTTAAAAAATAGTGACTATAGAAAAGAAAGAGGATTGACTTATTGGGCCACCGTGTGCCTATAATCTATCAATAAGTGTAGTGAGACCATGTCTCTCTACATATCAAGTCTCCAAGCATGTGGGATCGCGGTTTGTGATGGAGTATTACAAAGAAAATAGAATAGCATTGTTGGAAGAAAGATAATTAGTACAATTAATATTTCAAATAAGAAAGTGATAAGAACCAAAAGAAAAATTTCAAAGTAATTCTCCAAATAAGTTATGTGGCCGCCACTCCCCAAATGATGCATGACCCCTACCTTCAATCGTGCCCTCGTTGCCTCCCACTCTGCTGCCGCCATCATCCTAGAGAATTGATGGCCTCCTCCCTGAGTCTTCGCCAATCCTTTGCATCTAGCTGCCACTCTTGATTGCCTTGCATGCATATGATCATCTATGTGACATGTGTACACATACCCTCCATCATCCACTAAGTGGAAAATCTCTCTGCTAGTGTAGGTACTGGAAACTCCTCATGCAAAGATGCCATTACATAGTCTTTGCTCCCCTCTCAGGTATATTCTTCCAATGATCCAAAACATTGGGCCTAAATACTTATTGGCACAACTCTCTCATGCAAGACATCACCATCCTCCCCTCATCATTCATGATCACATCACTTGTCATGTCATCCACGAGTTATCTGTACCCTATTGGGGTATGTCTAAGATGTGGCCTCTCCCACTTGTTACTCTTGGGCACAACCAAGCATTAGGGCCAATATGGTATTCTTATCTCCTCCTTTTTGGAGATAGTAGAGTCAAATCCGTGTTTCTCTTCTCTTTTAGCCAAAATCTCCAAACTCTGACATGTCTTGATGGTCCCGAAGTCCTTATTTACTTATAAAATCTGACAAAACCGGTTATGATAATGATGTTGTGAAGTTAATAATAACTTTTTTGAAAGTTGGGAGCTTTTGGCACCCCCACTATATTTTCATTAGTCTTTTCAGTATTTCTTCTTTGTTCATTCATCTTTCTCGGTGAGCTTCTTTCTTTGCTTATTTTCCTTTCTCAGTGAGTTCTTTTCTCTACGATTTCAATCTAAGTATGGCATCCAAAAGGTACTCATCTTGTTTGATAAACTCTTGCACTGTCTATGGCCAAGGAGTAGACGGAAATTGGGAGCCCAAAACCTTTTGCATAAACGATTGGGTGACTATGTTGCCCTCTTGCAAAGGTTCTCACAAGGTCAAAAGAAGAAAAAGAGAGGATATAAAACATCACTGGAAAGGGCGTATCATTGCTTTCAAAATTATGCATGAAGGGTGGTTAGTCAAAGTGCAACATGTTTACATGGCCAAGGATATGCACTTATCTCGTAATGAATGTGTTTGCCAGCAAACACATTGTAAGTCTTAAGTTGATAACATATATGATTTTTTTAAAAATGTAAGCAAGTATTAATATTGAATTCTTCATTGTAGATACATTTCCATCAACAAGTACTGAATGGCAACCTATGGAGAGTTTGAGTGGAACTTTGAATGCGATTCATAAGGCGTTTGCAGACATTATATATACTGATGAGACCATCGGTTCTTTCAGTGAGAGAAGAATTTATATATATTATGCACAATATGGGGTTCCATCTAAAGAGGGTACATATGGACATATCAAGGATTTACCATTGCCAAGTCTCTCACGTTGAGATGACAAACTCAACACATGCGGACATTGATGGTGGACCGCTTGGTTAGATGGACCTACAGGTCTACACTTAGCACGTCGGTGGTCATTATGACTCTCACATGGCCATTGACTCATTACTTATTATATTCAGGTTGTTACACCTATTTACAGCTGGCATAGTTATAGTGCCAGTCGACTAGTATAGTCGGTTATGCATTGTTTGACTTAATAGGCCACTTTCCTTTATGTTGTATCTTATCTATACTTTGTGTACATTGTAAAGAGTGTGGAAGAAGAAGAAGAAACCAGCAAGAAAATGTTTTGGCCTCCATCTCTCTTCTTGTCTCTTGAGTGAGCCTCTCCTTGTGCATTCTGTGTGTATTTGGCGCAGCACCTTGAGCAAGTCCCCCTGCCATATGATTCTTGACATGGTCTCAAAGCCACGCCATTGAGAGAGGCTGATTTTGAAGGTTGAAGTGAAGGAGAAGAAGCAAGGTTCGAGCAAGAAAGCCATGGGTAAGAAGCTCTCCCATTCTTCCACTCTCTCTCTTGGATAGTACCTGTGGAGGCACCGGAAGCAGGGTCGAGCAAAAATCTCAGATTGCAGTGAGATTTGGTGTGCGCGAAGAGCATTGTGTATTTTGCAGATGTGTCCTTTAGGACTTTCCCGCAGTTATTTTGGGCATCTGAGACCGTTTCAGGCCCCATTTTAGAGCCACAAGGTTGCAGACAACAGTTTCAGGGTACACTGTGACTTCGATTGTATTGACTGAAAGTGGGTGCACAAGTTATAGATTTCAGATCTGTAAGTTCAAAGGTGTTTACCAGCAAGTAAAACACAAGGTTTATCTGTAAACTGGTTGCAGATTGCATGTATTGTTGAGCAGACAGTGAAAAAGGCTGTCTGGTGTATTACTGTGCACTACAAGTCGAGGGTTGCAGAAGATTTGCTTGATGCTGGTACTAATTTTGTGATAATGGCAGAGAACAATGAAGGCCCATCATTGAGAAGCTTGACAAGAACAACTACCCTTCATGGAAGTTCCGTGTCACGAACTTCCTTATTGGAAAAGGCCTCTACGAGTTTGTTTCAGGTGAAGAAAAGGAGCTGGAGGTGAGTGATCCTCCAACTGCAGAAGAGACAAAGGCACGAAAGGAATGGAATGCAAAAGACAAGAAGGTCATGTATTGGTTGTTTGCAGTAATTGACAATAATATGCTAGGACACATTAGAAATGCAGAGAATTCATATGCAGCTTGGACCATACTTGAAAGTATATTTTCTGTAAATACAAAGGCACGAAAGATTCAACTCAAGCAAGAGTTGAATACATTGAAGAAAGTGAAGATGTCTATCAATGAGTATGCACTGAAGGTAAGGAGCATTGCAGATGCCTTGGCAGCGATTGATGCAATGCCCGATGATGATGATTTGGTGTCGTCTACTTTAGGTGGACTTAAGAATGAAAAGGCTTGGAAGTCATTTGTAACTTCCGTATATGTTAGAAAGCCATTTCCAGATTTCGATGAGTTGGTCTACCTTATGATCTCACTGAAGAGATCAACATGTAGAGTGAGACATCTGAAAAAAGTGGTGAACAGGTCCAAGCTTTCTACTCCAGTTCAGGAAGGGGACGTGGCAGGTTCTTTTCAAGAGGCCGTGGTATAGGACGTGGTAGTGATAACCAGCAAAACAGATTGAATCAGCAATTTGGCGATATGCAGGTTTCAAGAGGTCGTGGTAACTTTAGAGGCTGGGGGAGCTTTAGAGAAAGAGGTGGATGGTAGAACAGAGGTTCTAGCAACTCTAGTATTGTGTGCCACTACTGTGGCAAAACAGGTCATATTGTAGCCCAATGTTATGCTAAGAAAGATGATATCCACAATGATAAGTTGTAGCAAGGAAACTATGCATCGTCTTCACGACAGAATGAAGATAAAAATGAACGTCTGTTTGTTATGCAGCATATGCTGAATGCTATTACAGGAAAGGGAACACATGATGATGTTTGGTATGTTGATTCAGGTGCATCCAATCATATGACCAGCCATGTAGAATGGTTTGGAGAGATGCAGGATTTGCAAAATGCAGGTTATGTGTAGACGGGTGATGATTCATGCCACCCAATTTCACACATTGGAAAAGTTCCCTTGTCCTTGCATGATGGTAAGACAAAGAGTCTTTTAGATGTATTACACGTGCCATATATTACAAAGAACTTGGTGTCAGTCAGTCAGATGGTAGAGCAAGGGCTGCAAGTCAGATTTAATGCAAAGGACTGCTTTGTAGAAGACTTCAATGACAAGTGCAGGTTAGTGGCAAAGGGAAGTAGAGTTGGACGTATGTTTACTATGGATGTTGGAATTCCTACTATGAATGCTACTATGTATGCTTAAGGAAAAGGTGTTGTTGCAGATATTGAAATTTGGCACAAATGCATTGGACATGCAAATGTACAAAGGCTGAAATTAATGCAGTCCAAAGGGTTGGTTATAGGTTTGCCTACATTTAGAGTTGTAGAATTTCATAAGGTACGCGAAGCATGTCAGTTTGGTAAGCAGGCAAGACAACCCTTTTCACATGATAGAGATGTAAGCAGAAATATCCTTGATGTTGTGCATACATACATTTGGGGGCCTACACAAAATGTATCTCTTGGAGGCAGTTCATACTTTGTTACATTCATTGATGATTATTTTAAAAAGCTGTGGGTATATTTTATGAAGGAAAAGAGTGAAGTGTTTGAGCACTTTAGAACTTTCAAGGCTATAGTTGAAAGACAAACATGCTTGAAAGTAAAGTGCTTGAGGTCCAATGGAGGGGGAGAGTACCTCTCGAATGAGTTCAGTGATTTTCTGAGGTCTCATGGAATAAATAGACAGTTCACATGCAGGTATACCCCAGAGCAAAATGGGGTTGCAGAAAGGAAAAATAGCCACATTTGGATGCAGTCAGATGCATATTGAGATATGTGAAGTCCACATTACATTATGGACTTTTCTATGAGGTAGGTACAGATGTATAGGTGTTTGGATACACACATGCAGATTGGGTTGGTAGTATGTCTGATAGAAGATCTACTAGCGGATACATGTTCTCTCTTGGTAGTGCAGCAGTTGCTTGGAGCAGCAAAAAGAAATCTACAGTTGCTTTGTCGAGTACAGAGGTTGAGTATAGAGGTGCTGCTGTTGTAGCATGTGAGGTAGTATGGCTGCAAAATTTATTGGCTGATTTAGATGTGTAGGTGGATGGTGCAGATGTCATTTATTGTGACAACATGAGCAGTATACAGTTGGCTAGGAACCGTATGTTCCATGCGAGGACAAAACATATTGAGGTACACTACCACTTTGTGAGAGAGAAGGTACTAGCAGGTGAGATTGACTTGGTGTATATCAGCACACAGGATCAGATAGCTGACATCTTCATGAAGGAATTGGGTACAAAGAAGCTTCAAAAGTTTCGAAGCTTACTTGGAGTTGCAGAGATGTAGTGGAGCTTGAGGGGGAGTGTTGAGATGACAAGCTCAACACATGCGGACATTGATGGTGCACCGCCTGGTTAGATGGGTCTACACATCTACACTTAGCACGTTGGTGGTCATTATGACTCTCACATGGCCACTGAATCATTACTTATTATATTCAGGTTGTTAAACCTATTTACAGCTGGCATAGTTATAGCGCCAGTCGACTAGTGTAGTCGGTTATACATTGTTTGACTTAGTAGGCCACTTTCCTTTATGTTGTATATTATCTATACTTTGTGTACATTGTAAAGAGCGTGGAAGAAGAAGAAGAAACTAGCAAGAAAACGTTTTGGCCTCCATCTCTCTTCTTGTCTCTTGAGTGAGCTTCTCCTTGTGCATTCTATGTGTGTTCAGCGCAGCATCTTGAGCAAGTCCCCCCACCACACGATTCTTGACATCTCCTCTCTTATTTGGCAGGTTCCTAATAAGGCAACCATGCATAGTTTTAAATCTAAAATATGTCAAGATATTCAAAAGTTCGTGACAGCTAGAAGGATCTCAAGAAGAATATGCCTATCATGGTTTATCCCCTTACATATCTTTGTGGGTTGCTTCAAAATAGCAAACTTACAGAGAACAAAAGTACCTTGGCTAAGTAGAAAATTTGCAAGTGCAAAACTAGATAACATTATAGGGAAAAAAAATGTGGAGATGTTGACCATAAGGGTGACACCATGAGGTGTATTATATGCCCCCAATCCTTGTCTGTGTGTTATAATATAGCACAGCAAACTCTTGCTTTGGGTTTTGATTATAGGAGATACAAACTTAAACTAGGAATGTGGATTCCCTTGGATTCAGATATAGATTGCATGCCCTTCAATCTTAAGGTGCAAGTTATAGAAAAAGAGGTAAATATAACTTTCAATTGGAATCTTAAAGATGTAAGGGATACCTTGGAGATTCTAGACTATACATCCCCAGAATATAAGTTCAAAGTAAACAGTAAAATAGTAGGGAAAAGAGTTGAATGCTCTTTCTCTTGTATGAGTTGCTTGCCTCCTTCAATTGTAAGCTTCGAGCCATAAAATTGAAAACATTACATTGGACAAAAAGCTTTTCATTGAATGAAGAGTTACAAAATTGAAGTGTAGATATACAAAGATCTTGCCATTTGTATCTATTTGTCTTCTTTCATCATTGTAACGTCTTCGTCACTTTTCGAAAAGATAGATTTTGCCATTGCAGTGGCTTTTTTTTTGTTGGTTGAAGAATTTAACTTGGACAGGGGCCCTCTTCTCTTGAAGGGATAGATGAGAAGATGGATGAGAAAGTATTGGCATTTCTGTCTTTTTGGAGCTTGCTTACTTGTCTTTCCAAGCTGACTTGCCTTTTGCCTTACTCTTAGTTAAGGATTTAAGTGGAGGAGAGTCGGGGTCGATTGGTGTGATTGCCGTGTCCAAAATTAACTCAATACATCTCTCTCTTATCCACCATGTGTATGAATTGGGGTAATCTTGGCACAGCAAGAAAAATTGTAATAAGTTGTTAGGGTAGTGATAGTTCGTACTTGTATGGAGTAAAAACAAAGAAATGGAATGATTATAAAATTTGATAATAATGTTGTTGCTCAAAAAACTAATAACGTTGCTCAAAACAGAATGTGAAAGATACTTACATTAACCCCATCTATCTTGAGAATCTTTGAATCTATTGTCCTACAAACATTTGAAATTATTGTCCATCCACAAGAATACGCATCATTTTATAAGGGCACTTCTTGTAAGAGAAAGCTATATGGTTTTTGATGATCAGCAATATCCTCATATGTAGTGTCCAAAAAGGTTAACACCAACCTCCCAGCACTGTAAATGGAAACATGTCATAAAAAATGACAATAAATGAAATAAAGCAATAAACCAAAAAGTGAGGATTTGTATTCAATGCACATTTTTGCTTGACCGTGGATACCCCTAAGAGAGTTCATAAGGATAATTTCTCGAGTGAAAATATCAATATATATTAAGCTCCAATGTCCTTTGCAAAGTAAAATGTTAGTAAGAAATGCATACTATAAAGAAGTATACATTCAACCCTTTGCAAAACTACATACATTTCAACATAAGGAAAAAAAATATGGTAGTTTGTCATTGGATCGAACGATTTGAAAAATAATTCTATGTTTGAACAAGATTTTGAAAACAATTCCACTAATAACAGTGGATTAACGATAAATATAGTTTTAGAGTTCTCTTGGCTAAGAGAAGAAATCAGTGCCCTAAAACCAATAGCAAAACCAAATGAATGTCAATTGCAATGAACAAAACAACACTATCATTCCATTAAAAAATTTTGAGCCAAAAATCCTTACCTTATGCAACAAAAGACTACTGAATCTGACAATTGAATATCTTTCTTAACAAACATTCCTTTGTCCTCAAGGGAAATACTAAGATAGTCTTCTGAAGAAGTGCAAGAGACATTCACAACCATTTGCCCATATACCTCCCCCATTCTCTTCAAATCGACAAGACTAAGAACATCAATTTTTCTCTTGTAAATTTCATCCTCTGACTCTATAGTCTCTTGTGGCCATTCTTGATGGGCATCTTCTTCAGGTTCTTGATAGGCAGAAATTTGTTCGTCTTTGTAGGGTGTAAATGTGTCATGTCCTCAATCACTAGTCGTTTTTCTCTCCTAGACAATTTTGGAGGAATGTTGAGGATCTCAAATGTTTTTTTATCAGTAGTGGGCAAGGGCCTCAATACCTTGTCAAACCTATACCTGATTCTGCTGACCATACTAAAGTCTTTGTTCATCAAAGTCATTCTATGAGCATGGGCAGCAACAATGTAAGCATCGTTCATAAAATCAATAACGAAGTCTTCTGCAATCTCCTGAAGACAAATACTGGCTGCAAGCTGCCTTTTTTTTTGCATTCCAACTTCAGTGGGGACACCCTTGATAATCTAAAAGAAATATCTTTGACAACTCTGATAAATGCTGTCTTTGGAATCACATGCTGTGTACCTTTTTGTGCCTTTCTTATCTCATTAAAACATTTCTATACATAAAAAAATCTAGACTTTCTCTTTCTCTTTGACTGGTTGTACATGATGAAGCTTACTCTGGGGAGACGACACTGCCTCTACACTAGATTGCTTAGATTCCATGGCACGAGACTCAGGGCAACCAGGGGTAGGTGGGATCTCAGGATGGAAAGATTAAGAAGCTGCAAGCCTTGTCTCCTCCTCACTCTCTTTGTTGTCTATATACACCTTCCTTGTAGTTTGCTTTGTCCTAGCCATGAACCTGCAGAAAAATGAAACTTGTTAGAGCATTTAAAAACCATGAGTAAAAAATGAAACTAGTTAGAATATTTAAAAACCATAAGTAACCCAAACCAAAACAACAAATACGGAGCGATAGGAGAAAAAGCCCACGTTTGAAATGAAGCTCCTCGTGCTATATTTGTGGATGATCAATACGGCACGTTAGGAGAAAACTTTGGGTCTAAAATGTTACTCCTCGCGTCATATTTGCGATAGGACTAAAGCACGGTTTAACTTCTCGAGATATAGACTGATATGATGCAAATACAATGAAGCGCAGTTTTAAAAAGCAACTTCTCATTGTGGTGGTATGATACGGCTCAAAAACAGTGAAGCATAAATTTAAAAAGCACCTTCTTGCACCGTATTTGCAGTGACTGATACGGTGCAAATACAATGAAGTACATGTTTAAAAAGCACCTACTTGTGCCATATTTGCGGTGACTGAAACGACATGAATCTTAAAAAAACACCTGCTCACGATGTAATTGTGGTGACCGATATAGGGCGAAGTTGATCTCGACATGGCTATGTATTCACGCTCTGGATTTGAAAAATGAGCCATGTAAGCTACCATCGATCTTTTATACCTGTGGCGTACGCAACACGTGGCAGTGTTTAATTGGCTAGGTTTTGCGTGGGCCATCCACATGGCTGTCTACATAGCTTTGCACGTGGCAAATATTTTTCGGTCTATATAAACATTGTGGTTAGGCCTTTATGACTTTTTTTACAAATTTACAAGCATGTTTAGAGTTGAGGTCCACTTTTAGTGTTTCTTATGTGAATTTGCACCATTTTGTGTACCCCTTAATATGAAGTTAGGAGATATTGTTCTTGAGGTCGCTTGTCTAGTTTCGCCTCATATCATAGATTAGCAAATGCGAAGCGAGAAGGCATCGCTCGTGAAGTGGGCGCACACTTTCGTCCCATAGTACACTTTCACTCATGTCTAAACTTAAGGATGTTGCAGGCTCCCAAGAGTAGGTAACCCCTGTCAAGATTGTGGGAGAGAAGGAAGGAGTCTCACTTGTAGCTTTCTTGCTTGCACAATGGGGGAATACACATACAGGTGGAGGCTGAAAATAGTTTTCCTCTCCTTAGTTGTGTAAGCCAAAAAAGAAGTCTAGTACAAAGGAATAGAAGAACCCTATATATGGGTCTCAAACCAAACTCAACTAACTAAGGTGGCATATTAAATGAGCCACGGACTAGAGCAGATAAGGATAGTGTCATCTAGCTATTATTCATGGGCAGTGTACCAACCGCATCTGCAGCTAACAAGTCGGTGACATAAATGCACAACGGTCACCCTGGCATATCACGAGTGGAGCTCGATATCTCAACACTCCCCCTCGAGCTCAATCCCAATTCCTGCACACTAAGCACGTCTCTGAACTTGCGCAGCTTCTCTGCGCCCAATGCCTTCGTGAATATGTCAGCTACCTGATCCTCTGTGCTGACATAAACTAGATCAATAAGACCTAGTAAAACTCTCTCTCGCACATAGTGATAATGCACCTCAATGTGCTTTGTTCTAGCATGATAGAATGGGTTATTTGCCAAGTGTATACTACTCATGTTATCACAATAAATGACAACTGGCCCATCTATAGGCTGATGCATATCATAAAGTAGCTTATGCAACCAAGCTACCTCACATGTAGCCATTACTGCGCCCCTATACTCAGCCTCTGTGCTCGACAAGGCAACTATAGGCTGTTTCTTGCTGCTCCAAGTGACTTCAGCACTCCCAAAAGAGAACACATATCCACTAGTAGATCGTCTATCAGAAATACTACCAGCCCAATCAGCATTAGTGTATCCATGCAACTGTATCTGAACCCCAGTCTCATAAAGTAGTCCATACTGCAATGTGGACTTCACATACTTGAGTATGCTTCTAGCCGCATCCAAATGCGGTTTCCTTGGAGCCTGCATAAACTGACTTACCAATCCAACAGCATAGCTCAAATCTGGCCTGGTAATAGTCATATAAATCAAACTTCCGACTATGCGTTTGTACATAGTAGGGTCTTCCAGAAGCTCACCTGCATCTGTGCTTAGCTTCACATTCTGCTCCAAAGGAACTAAAATAGGCTTACAGCCTATCATTCCATATTTGGATAGCATGTCGAATTCATATTGCCTCTACAAGAGCCGTATCCCACTTGGTGATCTAATCACCTCAATGCCCAAGAAATAACGCAGCTCTCCCAAATCCTTCATCTCAAACTTTTGCTTCAATAGCATTTTCACATGAAGGATATCTTCATCACTGTCACCTGTCATAATCAAATCATCAACATAAATGACAAGTAGCATAATACCTTTCTCTGTTTTTCTCACATAAAGTGAGAAATCTGACTTGGAAATCTGAAAGCCAATAGTGAATACTGTCCTATCTTGTCAAACCATGCTCTAGGTGCTTGCTTCAAGCCATACAAGGCTTTCTTCAACCTGCAAACGAACTCAAGTTGAACAGCATGCACATAACCTGGTGGCTGCTCCATATAGACCTCTTCTTGCAAATCACCATGCAAGAAGGCATTCTTTACATCCATCTGATGTAAAGTCCATCCCTTTGATGCAGCCATAGCAATGACTGCTCTTACGATTTCCATCCTTGCAACCGGAATGAATGTTTCTTCATAATCAATGCTATATGTTTGTGCATACCCCTTGACTACTAATCTTGCCTTGTATCTATTCACAGAACCATTTGCATTGTGTTTCACCTTATAAACCCACTTACAACCAATTGCATTCTTATCTTTAGGCAAAGGTACCAATTCCCATGCAGCATTTGCTTCCAAGGCATCCATTTCTTCATCCATGGCTTTCTCCCATTTTTCTTTTCCCATGGCTTGCTCAAAAGAAGTGGGTTCTGGTTCCTGTATCACTTTGACCATATAAGCATAGTGAATGGCTGTAAATCCATCATATTTCAGCCTATCCACAGGATACCTAGCTCTGGTAGACCTGTGCAAAGTAGGTTCACTCCCAGGTGCTCTCAAAACATCCTTGGTCTTCCTTACTCCAGGTGTAACAATAGAAGGAATACCCAACTCATTATCAATGCTCTGTTCTGAGCCACTGGATTCACCATCCACATAAGAGTGACCTGCATTCACATCAAACATGGGCTGATCTACCTTCTATTTTCCATTTCGTGATACCTGCATACCACTATCTGCATTGCTTTGAGAAGATTCTCTTGATCTCAATCTGCCTGTCCATGGCGAAGAATGTGAACCACTGCTAGAGGATGCTCCAGGTCCACTAATATCTTGTGACTGCTGCTGTGAATTCTGTGCAGCATTACCATTTTGTGCATCTACATTATCAATCACATTTACTGGTTTATACCAGCTACTCATCTCATAAAAAACAACATCTCTGCTCACCGTAAACTTACGAGTAGAAGGGTTATAGCATTTATACCCTTTTTGCTAACAGAGAGTAACCAAGATGCACTTCTCAGCTTTTGGATCCAACTTGGATCTCAACTCATCTAGCACATGAACATAGGCAATGCAACCAAAAAATTTCAAATGAGAAATATCTGGTTTCCTACCAGTATACCTCTCATCTGGAGTCATGCCATGTGTTGCTGCAGTGGGAGTCATGTTCATTATGTAGACTGCTGTAGCAACTGCCTCAGCCCAGTAAAAATCTCGCAGGTCTTTTTCATTGAGCATGGCATGAGATACCTCTCCAATATACCTATTTTTTCTTTCTGCAATTCCATTTTGCTGTGGGATATGACTACATGAATTTTGCTGCTTTATGCCATGCTCCTACAAGAACCTTGCAAACTCATTTGAGAGGTACTCTCCCCCTCCATCTAACCATGGGCATTTTATTTGCAGTCCTGTTTCTTCTTCAACCATAGCTTTAAGAGATTTAAAATGCCCAAAAACTTCACTTTTCTTTTTCATAAAATAGACCCAAACTTTTCTGTTATAGTCATCAATAAAAGTGACAAAATAATGACAGCCTCCAATAGATGCAGCTTTAGTAGTCCACACATAAGAGTGGATTAATTCCAATGGCTTCTTACTCTCTTGAACATATCTAAGAAATGGTTTCCTTGCATGTTTTTCAAATTGACAGGCTTCACATACCTTATGCATTTCTGCAACCTTGAATTTAGGCAATCCTACAACAATATTTTAGACTTGCATTGATTTAAGTCGTTGTACATTAACATGACCAATGCATTTATGCCAGATATCAATATCTGCAACTACACCGGTCCCATGTGCAAACATTGCTGCACTCAATTCATGCATGTTTGCATCCAACGTAAACATTCTGCCCTTCTTCTTTCCTTTTGCTATCAAGCGACCTTTATTTTTCATATCCTCAACAAAGCATCCATGAGAATTGAATCTGACCTGCAAGCCCTACTCAACCATTTGGCCAACAAAACCAGATTCTTGGTGATATTCGGGACATGAAATACATCTGACAGGTATTTTTTTTTCCCATCATGCATAGACAAAGGAAATTTTCCAATCTATACAATAGGATGTACAATATCATCGCCAGTCTCCACAAATCCTAGTTTTTCCATTTTCCTTGCATTCTCCATCCATTCTGCATGACATGTCATGTGGTTTGACGCACCTGAGTCAACATACCACACTTCGTTGCTTTCTTCTGCACTTGTCACAGAATTGTTCATGTGCTGCACCATAAACAAATACTCATTTCTGTCATCACCTTGTCTACTAGAAGATGCATAATTATCTTGTTGCAATTTTCCATTCATGATGTCATTCTGCTTTTTATAGCAGTATTTAGTCATATGACCCATTTTACCACAGTAGTAGGATTCAACATTGCTGCTTGCATTTTGATCTCTTTGCCATCCACCACAACCTCTTTGGCTCCCCCTGCCTCTAGAGTTACCATGTCCTCCTTCATAGGACTGGTTTTCTTGAGTTTTCTGCATATTCTGATTTCTACCACGGCCTCCAGATCGGCCTCCTTTGCCTCTACCTCTACCTCTTCCAGCATTTGAGTAGAAGATAGCTTCTTTTAAAGTTCCTCTTGAAGAAGATGCACCACCATTTCTCTGCTCCTCAAAAATTAGAAGAGCAATCAACTCCTCAAAATCAGGAAATCTTTCACGGACGGAAATGGATGTTCGGAACTGTGCATAATCCTTTCCTAGACCATTCAAGGTCACGAAAACTAAATCATCATCTTTCATTGGCGACCCAATGGAAGTAAGTGCATCTACAATCTTCTTCACCTTCATGTGGTAGTCATTGATGCTCATACTTTCTCTTTGCACATTGTGCAACTCTTGCTTGAGCTTCATTTTCTTGGCTTGCGTATTTGTGCTATACATTTTTGACAAAGTATCACATACCTCCTTTGGCGTACTTGCATCTTGAATATGCACAATCATAGAGTCTAAAATACTGATAGACAGCCAGTACATAACTTTAGTGGCTCTCTCATGCCATCCTTTAAATGCCTGCATTTGCTGTTGATTGGGAACATCAGGAAGAACTGGTTCTTCTTCATTTCCTGCAACAAATTCCCAATATCCTTTTCCCATAAGGAAATTCGTCATTCTAAACTTCCATGCTTGGAAGTTGTTCTTGTCAAGCTTTTCAGTGACAATCTGTGAAAGAGAATCAGACGCCATTATAGAACATTGCAAAAAATTCTGTCACTGCAAAAAATACAATTTCAGTCTCACAAGGGCAAATCTGCAAAACTGACGAAAGTGGTATTTGACCACACAGTCACTTCCTAGTGACGATTTTGCATCAACAGGCAACAAGGATGATTCTATAACTCCCAATGTCTATGAGCACAGGCATATGATGCAATTTCTACAGTAACTTTTCACTGACATGTAGAACAGTGGTCGCACAGCAAAAAACAGGGCCTTTTCCTGAGTGTATGCAGAAAACTTCCGCCTCCAAAACAGGCCCCAAAATTGCCTCAAATAAAAAAAACAGAGCAACCAAGGCCTAAAGACCTCTCCCGCAGCACATACTACCCTCTTGCTACACCACAAAGGGCATCTCAATCTGAGACAATGCACTCTTGCACTTTTCGGCTGTGCTACCTGCAGAGACTTGCTCGCAAAACAGAAAAATGAAAGCAACACTGGTCTTCTTACAAGAACACCGTGAACTTGGTTTGCTTTCTTGAGTTCCTTACCACGAACAAGGCTCTAATACCATGTCAAGATTGTGGGAGAGAAGGAAGGAGTCTCACTTGTAGATTTCTTGCTTGCACAATGGGGGAATACACATACAGGTGGAGGCTGAAAATAGTTTTTCTCTTCTTAGTTGTGTAAGCCAAAAAAGAAGTCTAGTACAAAGGAATAGAAGAACCCTATATATGGGTCTCAAACCAAACTCAACTAACTAAGGTGGCATACTAACTGAGCCATGAACTAGAGTAGATAAGGATAGCTGTCATCTAGCTATTATTCATGGGCGGTGTACCAACCGCATCTGCAGCTAACAAGTCGGTGATATAAATGCATAATGGTCACCCTGGTATATCACAAGTGGAGCTCGATATCTCAACAACCCCTTCTATAAAAAGAAGAAGATTGACATCAGGGTCAACAAGAGCTTCTAGTTGTGCTGCCTTATCCCTTGAAATTCCCACAACTTCCTCCCCTTGTTCAACAACAAGTGTGTGAATGCCTAAGAAGTCTCCAATCAAAGGCAAGTCACCATTGAGGGTTTTTGGATTGTCTCAAATCACAGAGGTTTCTCCATCTGAAAGGCTCCTAGACTTTCTTCTTCAGAATGGCATGGAGTTATCTTATTACGGAACTACAAAGGATATTTTCAACCCTGACTAGGATATTGACCATGTATTGAACTCATGTAAGAAGTTTTTCCTGGAGGAGTTTGCTGAGTTTGAAAATCTTGCATTTCCAATAGTTGAAAAGAATGCAAAGGAATATGTTCACATACCTATTGGGAGCTCACCTTCAGAGAAGGCTTTGTTTGTAAGAAAGTGTACATCTCATTCTCTTGACGGGTTTTGTACCTCAGATTTGTTTTGTTCTGCTCATTCTAGGAAATACAGGCTTATGTCCAAAACAATTGCATTCATTACATTTTCTCTTGTTAAATATCCTGTGAAATTTGATGAAAAACAATTAGAAGGTCCAAAATGTTCCAGCTTTTGCAGGAATGTTTGGACCCTGAGCAAGAAGCAAATATTGCTAGAAAACTAGATGTTGCCTAATTCAAAGCTGAGACCATTATTGAAGAAAACCATGCAAATGCAGATATTATATGTGACTCTTCTTTTTATACTGTTCCTTCTTCCAACTTTCCCTATCAAGGACAAGGAATACATACTGCTAGAGCAGACATTCAAAGGCACTTCAATCTTAGGGAGGATTATTATTTAGCCATCATTGCAGAGGATTTTGATGCTGCAAATGGCATTATTGACGTCGAAAATGAATCGAAAGAAGAGTTACTTAAACTTGACACCGAAATTATGGACGACAAGTTTATTGAAGCAGGGGATGCCCTTTCTCTTTGTTTTCGTAAGGCAAAGAATGCAAAGGAAGAGTATGGGATTACTGAAGAGGAGTTCCACGGCCTTCAAGATCGACTTGGAATTTCCCATTTTGGAAGAGATGAGTCTCAATATATTAAAGAATTGGAAGATACCAATGAGGCACAATCATCAATTAACATATAGAATCCAACTAAGCTAGAAAATGATGAAAATCAATTGGTACTATTATCTCAAATTTTGTAAGATGTATATACATTAATATGTTTGATTTCAACATTCATTTGACATTTATCTTTTTTTACAGTTGGAGATTGAAGATTTTGATAACTTCTTGGGACGGGGTAAAGGGACAAGAGTTGGTATTAGTGCACTGAAAGATATTGCACTTGGCCATTACTGAGCAAGGATTGATCCGCATGTTTTCTTAGTATTTTGATAGCATCTTCTCAGAGGAAGCAACATGGCCTATACTATGTATCAAGGCACTTACAAGGCTACTTGGTTTCTCTGGGTTACAATACAATGCACATAAGGTGATGTTTTTGGAGAAGACTGCGACAATTAGGATTTTTGGTTATGGTCTTGGTTTCTCTGCTTCTAGATCAAGATACTTTCTGGCCCTCTCATCTTATGCTTTGGCAGCAAATCGAATTGATATAAAATCTATAGGTTGCTACAAGAGAAGAAAATTTATACGTTATAGAGGAAATATCCCGGAAAGGGACGATGATGTAAAGGCTCCTGAGAGCTAGCTTTGTACTTTCCTTTCTTGAGTTCTCAAGTTGAAGTATTCATTATTTGAAGTTGTTTTCGAAAAATACTATGAATTCTTAAGTTGAAGTATTCATTCTTTGAAGTTGTCATAAAAAAATACTATGAATTCATAAGTTGAAGTATTCATTCTTTGAAGCTGTCATTGAAAAAACCAATTGAACAGCTCCTCAAGAGCATTGCTTTTTTTAACTCCACCTCCATGTCTTGTGCTTTGAAAAAAACTTGTACGTGCTTGATAGTGAGATTTTTCCATGCCTTGGCGGCTATAAGTTGCGAGGGGGCCTTGCTCCTCCACAAAGTAAGGCCCATGGATATGAAGGATATGCTGCAAATTCATAAGAGTAACAATCATTTTTTGCCAATGGAAATTTTATCGAAGAAAACTTGGATTAAATATTATCTCTTACCAAATAAAAAGTGATATCTTTTTCTTCCCATGCCTCCTTTATTGCCTGAACAAGATTTGGAATCGAACATTTGAACTCTTCTGGATACGTGTACGTTTTTGTTTGTTGCTTGAGGAGCTTTAGGAAGACATCAACGTGTCTTCAAACCTCCATCCTTAGAAATGCAAGTCGTGGTGTGGTTGCAACGTTTGTCATTATCCCACACAGCTCTCTCCAATGCTCCCAAGTAATGCTCACCTGTTTTCCTGTATGGTTAACTAAGAAACGTCTAGCTTTTGAGCCTCCCATTGAGACATCAGCCAAGACATCTCTTGTTTTCCCTGAAAGTGTTGGATGTTTTATTAAATGAACTTGACCTCCATGAAAACCCATTTTGGAGAGTAATGCCTCACATTTGTCAATACACTCATTCGATAAAGACAAAGGCTTGATTGAGCATGCATAGTCAAGATGCAACCTGAGAAGTTTATCAATAATTGTAATCTATGCATGCAAAGTACATATATGAACATTAGTAAGAGGAATTGAAAGAATTGGATCCCATATATCTTCCTTGTTTTATTTTTCTAACTTAGATCTATAGAGTCTCTAGTTGGGGCTCTTCTTACAGGGTGCAAGTTGCTCCAATTTTTAGACCCAACACTTTCCATACAATAAATACAAGGATATTTTGCATTTGTCCCATTACATATTCCAATCATACATTTAATAGTTTCCAAGTTAGCACTCATGTGCCATTCCACATTAAAATTACCAACCCCATCAACAACCAACATTTCTCCTTCACTTTGAGACTTAATAATGTTTGGAATACCTGTATAAGTAAATAACCATTTCAGTGTTTGATGATTCTCAATTGGTACTTGAGCTGCGCCAACCAACCAAATCTCCATCTCAGAGTGGAACTTATGCACTGGTGCTTGACCCCCACCATTGCTGTATTCCAATGCCCTGTTCATGATGCAAATGTTGACTCTTTCCATCTTTCGTCCTTTTTGAATCTGTGCTTTATCTAACTTCAAGGCAAACTTTAAAACACCGTGACATTCCTCTAATGTGAGTCTATACATGTGAACCATCACAATCTGCACTCTTCTTAGATCAACCCATATATTTTTAAATACATTGTATTCAAAACTAGATTTTCTTTTTGTCTTTTCATATGGCATAAATGCTTCAATATGAATGTATTCCCAGAAAACTTGTGGAATCTTACAATTCATGACAGTCCTTGCAACTGATACTCTTAGGGCTCCAGATAACCCAAATGCAGTTATTCTATTACATTTTTTATTTTTAAACCTTAATCTTGAGATAGCCCGATAACCTTTTCGACTAATGCCCACAGTATCACATGTCTCTACAATTTCGTTTGGTTTCACAGTGTCCTTTAAGTCCTTCACACTAATTCTTTGAGAGTTGGGCCTCTTAAATCCATATTTTGAGGTGACCTAAGAATCCTAAAAATATCATTCTTGTTCATGGTCTCTTTTAAAAAATTGATTCTCTCCTCACTCTCTTGAATATTAATACCCGACATGTTATAGACATATTTTTTTGCAAGATTCAATCTTCTTTTCTTTGCTATCTCACACAAACTAGTTATATTTTTTAATGGTCTCTTTGTCTCTCTTAATTATATTGAAGTTTTCTTTAAATGTGCTAACTTGTCTTTTAATGACTTATTAGCATTTTTCAAAACGTCAACCTTATTTGTAAGCTCAGAAATGCTTGTCTGTGCAATAAATAATGCTTTTTCTCATTTCATTCATGTGAGCCATGTATGTGTAAGATGTAGAGTATAACCTTTTACAATACCCAAGCATCCCATGATAACCTTCCCCAACATATCTCATGTAGTCATGAATATTAAAAAAATTAGGAGGTTTACCTGTTGAAAGATCCTTTGGATAAATATTTCCATCTACCCACAAATCTATATGTTTATTTGCTGGAGTTCACAATCTGTTGGCCTCCATCTCATCTGTTAGTACTCGACGATGTATACTTCTCCAAGATGAATAAATTGGATCTAGTTGGATGGTAAGTTTGTATTTGTATGTGTTCACATCTGTATCACTTGCAAAGGTGTTGCTAAACATTTTAGTAGATCAACGATCATAGTGATAAGAAAGTGAGTACAAAAAAGAGAATGGCAAAAGAGAATAGAGAAAGAGCATGTGAAAAGAAGACATGGGAGTAGACAAATCGTGATATAGGTGAACATTTCTCGAAAATACAAATTCTCCCAAGTTCCAAGACAAAAAATGGCCGAAAAGGTGACCTAATGGCTCAGCTCTTTAATGAATTCAATATTCTCTAATTAATCACATTTGAGCAACCAAATTTGGCATTTTCATTCTTTTGAAATCTCAACTAATTAGCAACTTAATCATTTTCTTACAAGTGCATTTTTTGAAGAATTTTTGGGCCTAATGGAGACCCCTGATAAATTTGGTGTACCTATCGGGGTAGTATCTCTTAGATTAGCACCTATAGGGGTGCCACCTGTGGATGGTTGAGAAAAACCCAGAGTCATGGGAGTGAATATCTCTACAGGTATAACAAATCCTAGAGGTGACAAGTATGCACTAGACTAATGAGATGGAGACATTATATCGATGCCTCCACAACACCCACCTGAGCCACCCTATTTGAAACTAGTACAAGAGCAAGGAGTAGCAGCCCTCTCTGGAACTCACCACCAGCTCATCACAACATCTACATCTTTGCAGAACCCCCTAGAATCACTCTCTCCATCTAGGGCCAATCTAGAGCATCAACCTTGCCTATTTGACATCAAAGCATTAGAGATTGCTGAAGCAGACCTCACAGAATGGCATGACAATGTCTATGACAGCTCCTCTAGTCTGCCATATCTCTAAAGTGGGACATCTGATTTTAAGACATACGTGTGAATATCTCCTACAACTCCTCATCAATCATCCCCCCTCGACTCATTTTGCTCTTTGGGAATCATCAAAGATAATCTACACAGATAGGAAATGATATTAGTATAATCAATAAATGGATTTAGGTAAAGCACGACAACATAACTTAAAGAAAAAAAAGATGCTAATTAAAATACATATACTAAATTATCCTTAAAGGAAAATCATCAATGAGTTAAGCAAGCGGATGTAAATATGACCTAGCCTTTGGCCCCATGTCAATCTCTTGGCATAGCTTGACGTACATTATAAGGTCTCTAGATAGGTCAATATAGAAGGAGTCTAGTTTATTCTCAAAAATTTCTTGGCCTCTTCTCTCTTTGTTTACGTTACCCATGCATGTCTCCTCTACATGCTCCAAGCCCTCTTTGCCCTCCACCCTCCGTAACATCGACCCCTCCACATGCGTACCCTCCTTATCTATGTTAAGGATATTGCTTTCATCATCATATACTCGCACACTTCAAGGTGTTGAAAGCACAACATACCACCACCAAGGTTGTCAAGCATTTGGATAGAAGATTACATGATGAATATCACATATAAAAGTGAATGAACATTTGTGATTGTTTCGTGTCATGAAAAAATTAAAAAAGTAGGTCATGCATATGTTCATATGACCCGGTAGTAGGACAAACTTGTCACACAAATCCATCCATCTTTTCTTGAAATCTATTTCTAGAAATCTAGATGGACTTGTCGAATCATTGCCTCAGCTCCTTGCAATACCACTTTAAACCATTGTACATCGAATATGATCATGGAGAAGCTATGGTAATCCACTAAGATAACACTTTTTGAGCTCCCAAAATACTCTATCTCATCTACTACGGTATTCAAATATTGATTATCCTTATATTGATTATGCTAATACCAATGATACTCCCACTCCTTGGTTAAGATCGCTACCCCTTCATGAGAAGTTGTGATCAAAGCTTCATGCAACTATCGCATAGACATAAACCAGGACATCTCCTCTATGTCCTTAGGATATTGAGCCCATTGATGGCATGTACTGCATCAAAATTTTGATCATGTTCTCTCTCGCTCTTTTTTGGCCTACTCATACCTAGCGAGCCGCTTCTCCATGGATGCATGATGCAACATACAAAAACGATTCACTTTCTCCTCCATAGGAGCATCCATCCTTTTTTCTATCCTATTTCCAACCATCACATCTCCAGTCAGTCTATCATCCTCCTTCAGTGACTATAGCATATTGTTGTCTAAATCCACTATTGATAGCCAATCTAAAATATGCACTAATGCCTTCAATACTAGCCAACCTTCAGCCATGCTACCTTCTGACTGAGCTCATTGCTGTACAAAGCCCTTCAAGATTTTCATGAGGTGCTCAAAGAAGAACATCCATCATGTATAGAGAGAGGTCCGACAATCTCCAGTTTATCTATGAGATGTACCATGAGGTGAGTTTGTATTGTGAGCATGCTCATGGGTAGATACTTCTCAAAGAGATAGACCATCTCCACCACTCCCCACCTTGTGGATTCAATAGAGAATATCTTAATCTCCTTCTCTGAGATCCATTGCACTAAAATTAGCAACCTATAAATTGTTGAGTGTATAGTTGGAGTGAGACACCCTGCAATCATGATTGGTAGTATAAACTATTGGAAATGGAGAAGTGTTACGAACATGGAGTAGACACTAAATAGTGAAATATTAAGGCTGCTTGCTATCAAGGTGAAGACAAACCTAGCATATCTTATGCCAATTCTGGGATTCCAGCCCTAATAGTAGCTGGTTGTCTTTAGAAAAAGAAGGCTTGAGGGAATGCATTATACCCATGGAGGTATGGATAGAACTGATAGTTTCCTTCACATTGTGCTCTTCTTTAGTGGACATGATCTAAGGAGTGCGAGGTAGTTGCAAGTGAGCATGATGGCTCTTGACTGTGGCCAAAGGGCCTCCATCTTGCCTACCTTCTACAAATCCATTCGTGCCCCCTACAATTTCTCTCTTTTGTGTGATATGGTCCCATAATAAGCTACCCACATTCTTGAAAATATGCATGGGATCCAAAAAAGGGTTGACCTAAAAGTGGGTTCAATATGAAAACTCGTAGAAAACCGAGAACCATCACATTCCACTTGGATCTGACTCCTTGCGGACCATTCTCACTTTGTACCAACTTTGGGCATTCTTCATACTGGAGGTCTTCCAAGAAAAGCTTCCCTTAGTTCATGACCTGCTGGAAGAAAGTAGTGTATCCTTGATATACCATCTTTTTCATGGTTTGTGATCTTTGGGAGTCTAACTATGGCCCCCCACATAATGGACATGCATAATAACTTAAGGTAACCAAACCTATCACAACACCCCTATAACTTGAATGAGCCATGTTTGATATCAGCAATGATAAGAAAATCCCACTTATGTAAGCACTCCCCAAATCCTAGAAAGTCATGCATGGTCCACATGAGAATGGCTTGTATATTAGCAGACCGTTGACCATCCTTCTTGCTCATGTCTTCCATAATGACCCCTTCCTTCCACAAAATCTTGAGCTCATCAACTAATGGATGGAGATAGAGGTCCATGTTCATGACTTTGTAGTGCCAAGGAATGAGCAAGCTAAGGATTAGGTGTCCTTTCTTTGTAGAGAAATCCATGATGGGATGTTGTAGTTAACAAGGACTAAGCCACACACTGTAAGAAGTTAAGCGGAGACCGAATAGATTCATGCTATCCATAGCAAGACTACAGACAAGTGATGCTTTCATATGATTACCAGCTTGCATTGAGTGCAAGGACATGGGACACACTAATTAAGATATGCCTCGCAATCTTGGACATCATGACCATCATTGTTCTCCATTTGATCTATGTTACAACAAATAATATGTTTTTATTTTCCTCATTGATGATCTTCATCCATTTTAATCTCTACTTATCTTTCTCGATCTCCATTCTTATATTTCCCACCATTTTTTCTCTCTCCTCTTTATTTCTCTCCCCACTATCATCTCTACGCTTCTCTCCATTTCTTAATTTCTCTCTACCCTCTTTATTTCTCTCCTCGCCCCTCTTTCTCTCTCCCTTTCCCTTTCTTTATTTGCCTTCCCATTTCTCTCTCTCCCATTATTTTTCTTTCTCTACCATCTCTCTACTTCTCTCCATTTCATTTCTCTCCCCTTCTCTTTACCTTTATATGTTTTTATCTATCCCCCTCACTATTTCTCTCCTACTTGTCTTTCTCTCCCTCTTTCTCTTTATTTCTTTGCCTTCCTCCATCTCTCTTTGTCCATTCCTTTTCTCTCCCCATCTCTCTATCTTTATCTATCCCCCTCTCTATTTCTCTCCCCACCCCTCTTTCTCTCTCTCATTCCATTTTTTTATTTGCTGCCCTTCATCTTTCTTTGTTTCTCTCTCCCCCTCTCTTTCTCTCATTGTTTCTTTCTCTCCCCCATCTTCCCTTCCCAATCTCACTGATTCTCTCTCTTTCTTTCTCTCCCTTCTTTCTATTTCTTTCTCTCTTTCCCTCTCCACTCTCACTCAACGCATCTTGTCAATCAAAATCAAAGATAGAAAATAAAAAACTTATGAAACAAGGATATTGAATGTCCCTCTCTTCCCACCTCTCTTTGTGTCTCTTTTCCCCCTTCCCCTTTATTTTTCTATCATTCCATTCTCTCTAATTCTCTCATTGTTTCCATATTTCTCTATTTGTTGTTCTCTCTATCTCCTTTCTCTTTCTCTTTCTTTGTTGCCTCTCTCTTTGTTTCTCTACCCCCCTCATTTTTTCTCTTACTCATTATCCTCTCTCTCTCTCTTCATGTCTTGTTTCTCTCTTCTCCTCTCTCTTTGTTACCCTTCCCCCTTTCTCTCTCTCTTTCTCTCTTCCTCTCCCTTCCTTCATATCTCATTTCTTTCTTCCTCTCTTTCTTTGTGACATTTCCCCCCTTTTTCTCTCCCGTTCTCTCTTCCTCTTCCTTACTTCTTCTCCCTCTCTTCTTTTTACTTTTTCTCCATCTCTTTCAATGCATCTCATTACAAAGAAAACAAAAAAGGAAAAGAAAAAAACACAAAAATAAAGATAAAAAAGAGGCAATCTACCTACCTCTCCAAGGGTCAAAGATGAATTCTTCTCTACCTCCTCTTCATGACATCCCTTGTTTCTCCCTTGCGCACTTCTCCCTCTTCTTCGCGAATGGTGGTGGCAACGGTGATGGCAATGGGGAGCTCTCCTTCTCTCTCTTTCCCTCTATCTTTCCCTCTCCCTCTCAAGGCAACAATCTCTTTCGCTCTCTCTATGTCTCTCTCAAATGTTTGTGGCAAATATTGCGCTCAGGTTTTCAATGCTTTTTTTTCTCAAACCAGATTAACTATTGGTGTGGGAATTAGCATAACTAAGCATTACTATTTGCATCACAAATAGTGATTAGCATCACTAAATGAGAGATGATAATATAGCGATGCTAATTGCAATGCAAATAGCAACGATGCTATTTTAAGTTGTAAATCACCGTCGCTATTGCCCCATTCCCTTGTAGTGATTATGATTTGATTTACATAACAATACTGATATAAATTGTACTTTGTTATTCTATTTTCTTTAAAAACATTGTAGCATAATAGAGGTTTGGATCATCATGCATATGGCACAATAGAGGTTTGGATCATAGTACATGTGGCACAATAGAGGTTTGTCAATAAAACTATGATGCACATCATTGATCATTACTTTTTGAAATGTTTATGCTTTTTATTTGATTATTGAGTTTTCTTTTAAACAAGATTATGGAGATAGAGGATATTTATCATCCAGAACTACCCTCACATACACAACATGATTCAAATAACATAGAAAATGATGAAAATTTTGATACAGTGAGCATGATATTCATAATTATTTTTAATGAAAAAATTAAGTCATTTTACTAATATATTTTCTTTTCTTTTAGGGATGAGATGCTCAAGAAGTATAGATCATTTACTGACCTTCTTGTACATGCTACGTAGATTAGTTATCTTCACTGCTCAAGAAGTGTAGATCATTTATCGACCTTCTTCTTATACATGGTACATAAGTTAGGTTACCTTCTTGAACATGCTACACAGGTTAGTTATCTTCAATGCTCTGTAAATATTCAATATTAATGCATATCACATTGTAATTTAATATGATCATTTTTATAAATTATAGATTGAGGAGAACACTATATATTGACAAATATTATTATAGTTTTAAATCAAAAAAGAAAAGGAATCCCAAAGGTAATAAGATATTTCTCATACTTTTTATCTTTATAGTTTTATAATTTGTATTAAATATTATCTTTTTTAAATTTATTTATTTTTATCTTTTAGTGGAGCGAAAAGATGCAAGATAACATGAAGGAAAAGAAGAGAAAATCTTCAAGGAATATAGATATTCATAATAAATCCAAGGTATTTTGAGTATCTCCTAAGATAAATATGGATGTCTATATTTTGATAACTTAGCCCTTTTATGATACTGAATCGGGGATGCCATGCCAAGACACTTGATAAAGGCCAATCATCCCAAGTTACATGTATTGTGTTTATTTAGTGTAAATATGTATTACCAAATATGTAAATATAAATTAGTTTTACTAAAATTATTATTTTTAAATTTTAGAGCATATTGAGCAAGGTGGATGAAAAAACAATCTTGTTAAAATATTTGGATATTGGTATGGTGGATGAGCTACATACATCATTAAAATCCACTTTTAACATGATCGAGAGAGATTCCACTTTCACTACGAATTGTATAGAGCATAATGTGGAGACAACCTACAGTATAGTGGCTTGTGGTGCAAAAACGAGTTATAATCAAAGATAGAATCATTGGAAGTTTAAGCCTAAATGATGCTTATATAGTAGAATAGGGACAATTTGGATTTCACGTTATAGTATATTACTTTTCTATTGTGGCCATCGACAAAAATTCTATTATTCACTTTCTCTATTAAAAATACTTTTTAAATCAAGTATTATTCTATTATTATTCATCTCAAAGATATAAAAATATCATTGTATGAGATTTTATTATGTCACCATATCCTAACTTGTATGATAAAGTTACTACATGGATGTTATATGTTATAATTTTTATATGGTAAGTTTTTCGATGAAGTTACTATATAGGTAATGTCTATTTATGAAGTTACTATATTAACTTTTTTGATAAAGTTACTATATAGAGAGTTATCATAATAAACTTCCTCTATAGTAAGTTAACGAAAAAAAGCTTTCTATAGAGTAAGTTAACTAGAATAATCTTTCTATATTGGAGATTATCTTTCTAGATTGGCCATCTAGTAAAGTTTGATTTTTCCTATATTAGAGTCTTTCTAGTTATGTGGAAATATAACTAGTAAATTCTCTTTTTCTCCTATATAGAAAGTGGTTTAGATTTTCTTATGATTGTAGATGTATCCAGACCTTGCAAAATCCGCTCAACAGGAGAGCTTCATCTCACTAATTGCTGGAGCATCTCGAAGGCGCTCGACTGCCACAATCTAAAGCAAAGGAGGCGGCAACATATTAAAAACATAAGTAGAGCACACTCTCTCTCCCCCTAACTACACGAATAACGAGTGGAGAACAGAAATAATGAGGATACTCGATCGCCCATACAATCCATCCCCTGTGAATCATCAAAGAAGATGATTTTGGGATATGATCGTTACTATTGCATTGAGGCCGATAGATTCTTCAACATGTAGACTAATCTGAAATTCCTTAAATGGATGAAAATTTTAAAAGTAGTTGAGGTGTTTATGTTTTGTGTCCAAAAGGAATCCACTTATGATTACTAGTGGTTGGCAGATACGTTTAGACTGTTATGTCTATGACAAGGTACCAAAGGTAATTCCAGCCAATTGGATTATAATCCAAGGACATCGCAAGTATCGAGATTACCATATCCATGGTTTTCCAGATCTACCATTTCCACAGTATAGGTTTCTAGACATAGACAACAATTGGCCTACTTTCTTCTACATGAATGTAATTGATATCCATCCCTAAAAAAGAAAGAAGTAATGATATCTTATTTTGAAAATTGTACATAGCATCCATCATCCTAACCTATCAATGATAATGTATCTCTACTTGTAAATATCTGCCATTTGTAAATATCCCTTACTTATAAAAATCATAGCTTATCACTGCTAATAATAAAATATAATAGTGGCTAGATTTTGTAAAAATATTGTGCTCTTTGTCCCATCATTGTTTTACAAAACTAGTAAGATATGTTAATGTGGAAACGAAACTGAAAAGTTTAAGCACTAAACTAATTTGTGAACATTATGATAACCCAGGGTAATATAGCTATCGCTAATCCCACTGAAATTTAGGAGAAGCTGTATCTCCTTAAGAAGGTTAAGCCACCATAATTTGATAGCAAGGGCAAAGACATTGAAGCCGAGGCAGAGATTTGGATTGGGACCATGGAGGACTAATTTACTGCCACAGGAACTACCCCTGCTAATCAAGCTATGATTGCCAAGTTGAAATTGACCGTGTGAGACACGCCTGTGGTGGAAATAGTGGTGTAAAGACTAGAGACTTGCTGAGACATCTATTACCTGGGAAAAGCTGAAAGAAGTTGTGCGTGGTCGATATTTGCTATCAGATTATCATGCACTAAAAATGAATGAGTTTTTTAACTTAAGACAACTAGGAATGAGCCTGGAGGCATATTACTCAAAGTTTATTTCACTACTTAAATATGCTCCTCTTAGTTTTGTCATAGATTGAATGCTCCTCTGAATACATGCCTTGAACCTATGCACCCAAATGATCTACAAGATTCTTTGATTTGTGCAGCACCTCTTATTCAAGAGATTCAATCAAAGCCAAGGAATAATAGGCATTGGAATCAAAACAAAGGAACTTCACGGGGCTATGTGAGGCGAGCCCAAGGTCAGTGTTCCCCTGGTTGCCACAAGGACAGTACGGAGGTCAAAACCAAGGTTCAATTGCAAAAGGAAAAGCATATATTGTAATTCTTAAAGATCTTGAAGAAGAGGGAAACCCAACTATGGAAGATGATATGGAGAGGGAATCACTTCACACCACCCTCTATAAGAAATGCCCAAATGGCGGGTTCTCAGTTATTTAAACACCAGCAAAATATCAAGGTAGTTCCTTTAAAATTCTGGTTGACTCTGGATGCACACACTCGTTCATGTCACCAAAGTGTGCCAAGAAATTAGGTATAGACATAAACCCACATCTAGGTTTCTTGTGGAACTTGCCAATGGAAAAGAAATCATGTCTACTTAGCAAACTTGCAAAGTGACATTTAGCCTAGGTAACAATCTCTCTGAAATGAAATTTAGGATTATGAATTTAGGGGCCTATGAATGTCTATTGGTTATGGACTGGCTAATCTCCAATGATGCACATATATTAGTACAGGAAAGGCCAAGTGACTTTTTAAAACCTAAACGGGAAAAAAGTGATGACCAAAGGTGAGGCAGGAAAACCCAAGGTTCAACTAGCCAAATCATCTCGCATAATAAAAGTGTTAAGAAAAGGATTACCTGTGTATCTTATAAAATTAAATAAGGTTGAGAAAAATAATCAAGACGAGGGAGAGTCATATTGGCTCATCTTCCCAAAAGAGCTGATTGAATTACAACCTCGAAGGGAAGTCGATCACGAGATCAGACTTAAACCAAGAGCCACTCCAATTGCTAGGAGTCCGTATGAAATATCTATCCTTGAAGCGATTGAGCTAAAAATGATGCCAGGAGGCATATTACACGGTGGATTCCGTGAGGTTTTACGGTGGATTCCGTAAACTTTTATTACCGGGGCTCATACACAAAGTGGATTCTTTGTGCGAGAAGTTGATGGGGACGCCTATCCTTTTCGGTCATTTTGTTAATTTAGTGTGTACATGGGTGATTCCATAGCGGGTGATTCCGCAAAATACATATTAAATTAATAAATGTTTATGAGTTTAGAGTGCGCACTCATGATAAATTAAGGTTAGGATTGATTTCTAACCAATTGATTTATTTATGTAGCTGAAGACTGCTAGGTATTCGCTTTTGTCGGTTTTATTATATTATTTTACTAACGATTGTGAATCCTTCAGTTGATGTGTAGAGATAGCAGTAGTGGCGGTGGAAAGCATTGGAGGATAGCGTGTATTCGAGTTATCATCTATATTTTGATGGGCGCATACCTTAGGCATGGTGCCTATATTTTGTCCCGCCTATTGATTAAGATGTTGGATATTTATTTATTATTTTTGTATGCGCGTGGGTGCACGATTTAGATATTTGTATTTGGACATTGTATTGGGTATGCCTGACTCCTTGGGCGCCCGTCCATTAGCTTTATTTCTATTTGGCACTAAAGCAAACTCAAAAGCTAAAAGCGTGCTATTTTGTAATTTGGGCTACTATTTGAGCTTGAAGATGATTAATACATAAAATGCATGCTTTGTGGAGCTTTCACACAAGGCATGGAGGGAGATTGCACCCAATTGGTCTCTTATTCATATCGTGCATACTTTCTACATTGATTTGTGTGCAAAAAGTAGAGTTCTTTTGTTCTTGGGGACCTTCTAATGCTCACTACACGCGCTTATGGCATCTAATCTGTGCACCAGAAAGAGCAACTCAAGCAGTTATTGGATCAAGGACACATTAGACCCAGTAATTTGCCATGGAGAGCCCTAGTATTGTTTCAAAAGAAAAATGACAAAACTCTCTGCCTTTGCATTGATTATCAAGGTCTAAACTAGGTAACAATCAACAATAAGTATCCAATCCCAAGAATAGACAAGCTACATGATAGGATAGGTTGTAAGGGAAAATAATATTTTCCAAGATTGATCTCTGATTTGGTTATTACCAAAAAAGGATCAAGGAAGAAGATATCCCCAAAATTGCATTCAATATCAGATATGGTCATTTTGAATTTCTCGCAATGTCTTTCAGTCTAACTAATGCCTCTGCTACATTTAATAGATTAATGCATGACATTTTTTGACCTTATCTTGATGAGTTTGTCATAATCTTCTTTGATGACATCCTAACATATTCCAAGAGAGATGAAGACCATGAGATGCAATTGCACATTGTGCTGGACACAATGAGGATGCATAAGCTTTATGTGAAGAAAAAGAAATATGTATTTTTCAAAAGACAGATGGAATATCTCAGATTCATAGTATCTGCTAAAGGGATCTCTATAGACCTAGCCAAAGTTAGAGATGTTTAAGAGTGGCAACCTCCAACGATAGTTAAGGAAGGAAGAAGTTTTTTAGGGTTGACTGCATGGTGTAGAATTTTCATAAAAAATTATGCCTTAATAGCTACACCTCTCACTAACTTGTTGAAAAAGTAAATTTCTATTATGTGGACACCCATTGAGAAAGCTAGTTTTTGAGCAACTCAAGAACATTTTGGACATCCATTTTAAAGCTACCTAACCTAAGTCAAGAGTAATTTGTTGAAAAAATAAATTTCTATTGTGTGGACACCCATTGAGAAAGCTAGTTTTCGAGCAGCTCAAGAACATTTTGGACATCCATTTTAAAGCTACCTAACCTAAGTCAAGAGTTTGAGGTCATAACAGATACAAGTTCTCTTACACTAGGTTGTGTGCTTATGCAACAAGGTCCTCCAATAGCCTATTTCTCAAGGAAACTAAAAATCCATGAGAGGAATTACGCCACCCATGATCTCGAGTTGTTAGCTGTGATCCATGCTCTCAAATTGTGGCAATCCTATTTGCTTGGAAGTAAGTTTAATTTGGTCACTGACCACAAAAGTCTCAAATGAATCTTTACTCAACCAGACCTCAACATGAGGTAGCATCGGTGGATTGAAGTCTTGCAAGAATTTGATTTTGAAATCAATTTCAGACCTGGAAAAGAGAATTTGATTGTTGATGCATTAACTCATTTAAAAGCTTTTTTGAATGCACTTTTCATGGAAGATCCATCTAAAGGAGAGACTTTAGCTACCATGATATTGATGCCTAGCAGTCTAGTCATTGAGCTAGACAAAGAAGAGCCAAACAAGGATCCTAAGTATCAGTTAATGCTTAGAGAAATTCTTGAGTAACTTACTCATGAATATATGTGTGCATCACGTGGGTTCACACGACAGTCTGAAAAATTATGAAAAATTAACAAGTGTCATTCGGGTGCCTTTAAAGCACTTTGACACTTAAAATCGTCCTAGATCGAGCCGCCGCCTTCAACGTTGAATATTTTTCCCTTGATATTCGTAAACTTTAGCTATTTTTAACCACTTCTCGGCATCAAAATTCTGCTCTCATGTATGGATGCCTTTTCCTTGTTTTTCCTTCACTAAACCTATAGCTTCACGACACTATGTAGTTTTGAATAGTAGAACCACCTTGTTTGAGACTTTGACTTCTAGGTATGAGTCGTGTCCTATTGAAACTACTTGGTAAATGCCACATTTGTTGCTACATATGTAGGCCATCCTTGCTCCTTAGCTAGCCAAGAAACCACCTTCTTTCACATATAGGGCTCAAACACTACCTCTTGATAAGCTGGATCATTTAGATTGGGAAAATTAATCCAATAAGCCACCTCAAAATGCTAGATGAAGGCATTTTGGTACTCAGAATCGGTGCCTTTGAAATGAAGAAAATCCACCCGAGGCACCATCTTGTGATGAAAATGAGGGATAGAAGGCACAATGAGGAGACCCTCCCATAGCATCCATGAAAGACACACAATGATGGTTGTAAGGTGCCAAGGTATATGGCTGAAGCTTTGTCCTCTGACCATGAAATTTGCAAAGCATGCCCTCTTGCCATGAAAACTTATACTGAACCACAAGAAACATCACCATTACTCTCGCCCTCTTTCTCACAAGCTTCACTCTTCATATCCAAGAAAACCATGGAAACCCCAAGAAGAGAGGAGCAAGTTGGAAAAATGTGTGATGTTGAGAGAGATATAAAGAAAGAAAGGAGAAGAGAGACATAAACTACTCGTGCCTTCTCCCTCCAACAACCAACTCCCATAACCACCCCTTTTTCTATTATTTCATATTGATATTACAATAATGAGCCAAGGTCTAAGACCTTATTATTCCTATAGAAAAGAACAAATTCCTAGCTTCTTGGTATCTTTCAATAGACACTTAAAAAGTCATGGCTTTATAGATTTGAGCCATACCTTATACAATGTTTTGAAAATGGGTTTTTAAAGAAGTTACATAATTTCAATGTTTAGAATTTTGTGATTTTATCAATGAAGCGTTCAAAATGTGCCTATTTGTTGCAAGAAGTGTAGGTTAACACATACTGATTTTGATCATAATAAAGCATTTTGATGGTGTATTGCTACTCAACATTGGTGATAATTGGACTACCATTGCTAACGATGTCAACTCAATGTGCATACCATATCTTTGTTTTGATAGTTTCACTTTTACTTGATTTTGGCTACCTCAAATTGATCCTAAATTTTTCTTATTAGATCTTGGTTTAAACCTAGGGTCTTAGGGCTTCAATGTTCTTTTCAAGTATTGTTGTCAACAAGTCTTACTGGATTGACATGATTTTACATGAGATATGCTCATTATCTTTCCATGTGATTTCGTAAGGGAGACAACCTCACAAAGCTAATCATTCCATTAGGCTATGGTGAGCATCTTGAATGTTGTATCTAATAAGGAAAAGTAGTGAGTGCTTGGCATATTGACTTTCTCAGCCAATGTTGTTGCGAATGATAGATTGATCATGGAGTAGTTTTTGGCTTTACACCATTCCAATAAATATGGATTTGTTTTACTGGTTTGATATTAGGTGCTACTTGGAAACTTTCCTTCTCTTTCTCTTGAGATGTAGAGAGAGAAGATATGTAGAGACGGGATAGGGAGAGAAGAGACAGACCATATACACTCCCAAAGACTACATCATATTGATCACAATGTACACATATATAGGTGAGACCTAGTCTAGATAGGGTGATCTATATATAGCTCCAACACCCCTACTCAAACAAAGGTCTCTAACCGTGGATGAAAAACTACCCTTGGGGAGCATAAGGGAAAAACCCAAGCTCCTATATACAAATGTACAAACATTATCAAGAAGGATTATTGTGTGCATTTAAAGTGAATCCGTGCATGTGAAGTGAAATTGAATATGTATGTACAAAGATGACTAAGATATTTAAGGTGTGTGTGCATATGTGAAGTGTATGGTGCCTATACAATGAGCATGTACAATGGCACTACAATGTCATAGTAGATTAATTCCGAAATATTGAAGTTGAGACAACTCCAAGTTCCAAGTGCAGTAGAGTGAAGTGTGCTTCATTGATTCCTTTGGTGAATATATCTGCAGTCATCTGATCACTTCCTTTGGTGAATATATCTGCAGTCATCTAATCACTTGGACAATGTTCAATCATGATTGTGACTTTCTTTACTTCATATCGAACATCATGATAATGCATTGCAATATGTTTGGACTTGTTATGTTGAATATAGTCTTTAGCAAGACTAATAGCATTTTGGTTATCACATCAAAGTGGTGTGATGGAGAGAGGAGAATCGCCAATTTTTTATAGAACTTGTCGAAGCCATACTAACTCTTGAGCCACTAAAGATGTAGCTTCATATTCATCCTCTATAGTGGAAACAACAACACAATGTTGTTTCTTTCTAGTCCAAGAAATAAGACAACCATTGATAAAGAAAAAATGTCCACTTGTAGAATGCATAGATAAGTGAGAGCTTTCCCAATTTACATCTATATAACCCAAAAGTTGAAGTGAATGTAGAGATAAACCAACCCAAAATCTTTAGTGCCTTTCAAATAATTCAAAAATCATTTAGCTGCAATCCAATGTTTAAGGTATGGAGAAGTAAGATGTCCAAGAAAATTTGTAGCAAAAAGAATGTCAGGGCAATAATTTATGCCAACAAATTGAAGACATCCAACAAGATTAGCATAAGGTTGATGTAATGTTGATTTTCCATCATTCTGCAAAAAGAGAGTTTTTGGTAGAGCTCACAAGACAAAGAGTAGCAAGATGTGCAAAACCCAAGCCAAACTTCTAAATAATATCTTTAATGAATTTTGTTTGACATAATAATAAAACACTCTTTTCTTGATAGCATTGAATTTGAATATCAAGATATGAGTGTATGTCTCCAAGATTGACTATGTCAAATGCAGAAGATAAAACCTTCTTTACTTGTTGAAGGAAGTTGAGATTGTTAGAAATAAGTATGGTATTATCCACATATAGAGTAAGAATAACAAATTTATCATTGCAATGCTTGACATATAAGTAATTTTGGTAGAAACAGAGAATTGTAAGAGTGAGTAATCGTGGCAAAACCTTTGTCATAGAATTCTGCATGAAAAGCTATTGTCCTATTTGTTTTCCTATTTCAAGTCCAATTTACCTAAATTGGCATAACTTTTGACACATAACTCCAAATTGAGCATGGATTTGTTAGGTAGAAAGCTTATGAGTCCTAGCACATGACAAAATTGGTTTTCTTGAGAAAGGTGTTTCCTTAAGTGTTTCCCAAATAGAAACTTTTAGGGTGTCCCCATGCAAGGCATATCTACAATTCAACATATATGCAATCTAAATGATAATCGAGTGAACTTCTTCTATGCTTAAAATTCATTACATAAGATGCACATAACATATATAATAGATCAAATTTAAGCATGAAAAAGAACATGAATCAATAATTGAAGAGATACTACATAGATATAATTCTCGATTATCTTCTTCAAGGAATTGGTTGTAGTTGATCGTGATAGCTCTGATACTATGTTGAGATGTAGAGAGAGAATATATGTAGAGATGTGATAGGGAGAGAAGAGACACACCATACACACTCCCAAATACTACATCATATTGATCTCAATCTACATTTATATAGGTGATACCTAGTCTAGATAGGGTGAGCTATATATAGTTCCAACACTTTCTACTTAGATTCAACAATTTTCACATGTTGTGCATTTTTAATTGGATTTATAGCTTATCATGATATAGTCATGGTAGAGTAAGTCCCAACTATTTTTGAAATGGATTCTATATTTAGTTGATAGGCCTAGGTAGCACACAAGTTGTGTTGGTATTGCACCTCTTTGAAATGATTGTTCTCTTTATGCTTGTGTGTTTGGCACAATTGTTAGAAGAGTTTGGAATACCTTTAGCTTACATATCCAAATAGTTCTCTTAAATTGAGCTTTCTTTATTGATTCCTTATGATTTTTAACTTTAACTATATATTCCATTGGTAGCTTGAGTTGAGATTTACTAGTTGTTGACTAGGGGGTTTTGGTTGCATGATTGATGTGTTTAGGGATCTAAATATAAAAATTATGACCAAAATAATTTACTTCACTATATATTACTTTTAGAAGCCTATGTTGAGATCTAATAAATGTGGACTAGGTTATTTTGGTGCAATGATTTACTCATTTTGTATATCAATTGGTGCATGTGATAGCTTAATTGATTCCATCCTTAATAGGACAAGGTGTTGGAGTTAGAACCTTCATTTATGAGCATTCCCAATGGTCACTCTGATCCTAAGTTAGAACCTTCATTTATGAGAGCATTGTCTTTGACTTCCTTAATAAGTGGTCACTTGGATCCTAAGGTGGGCATATGAAACAAATTGTTCCTCATCTAGATTAAGGTTTTTGTTGAGATATCGAGCTCCAGTCGTGATATGCCAGGGTGACCGTTGTGCATTTATGTCACCGACGTGTTAGTTGCAGATGCGGTTGGTACACCGCCCATGAATAATAGCTACATGATAGCTATCATTATCTACTCTAGTTCGTGGCTCAGTTAATATGCCACCTTAGTTAGTTGAGTTTGGTTTGAGACCCATATATAGGGTTCTTCTATTTCTTTGTATGAGAGTTCTTTTGGCTTACACAACTAAGAAGAGGAAAACTGTTTTCAGCCTCCACCCTTGTGTGTATTCCCCCATTGTGCAAGCAAGAAAGCTACAAGTGAGACTCCTTCCTTCTCTCCCACAATCTTGACATGGTATCAGAGCCTTGTTCGTAGTAAGGAGCTCAAGAAAGCAAGCCAAGCTCGCGGTGGTCTGGTAAGAGGAGCAGTGTTGCTTTCATTTTCTGTTTTGGGAGCAGATCTCTGCAGGTAGCACAGCTGGAAATTGCAGGAGTGCATTGTCTCAGGTTGAGACGCCCTTCGCGGTGAAGCAAGAGGGCATTATATGCTGCGGGAGAGACCTTTAGCCCTTGGCGACCTTGTTTTTTTTATTTGAGGCCATTTCGGGGCTTGTTTTGGAGGCGGAAGTTTTCTGCACGCACTCAGAAAAAGGCCCAGCTTTATGCTGTGCGACCACTGTTCTACAGGTCGGTGAAAAGTTATTGTAGAAATTGCATCGTATGCTTGTGCGCAGAGACATTGGGAGTTTTAGAATCATCCTTGGTTCGTGTTTATGCAAAATCGTTACTAAGAAGTGACTATGTGGTCAAATACCACTTTCGCCAGTTTTGCAGATTTGCCCTTGTGAGGGTGAAGCTGAGTTTTTGCAGTGACAGAATTTTTCGCAGTGTTCTGTAATGGCGTCTGATTCTCTTTCACAGACTGTAACTGAAAAGCTTGACAAGAACAACTTCCAGGCATGGAAGTTTAGAATGACAAATTTCCTTATGGGAAAAGGATATTGGGAATTTGTTGCAGGAAATGAAGAAGAACCAGTTCTTCCTGATGTTCCCAATCAACAGCAAATGCAGGCATTCAAAGCATGGCATGAGAGAGCCAGGAAAGTTATGTACTGGCTGTCTATCAACATTTCAGACTCTATGATTGTGCATATTCAGGATGCAAGTATGCCAAAGGAGGCATGGGATACTCTATCAAAGATGTATAGCACAAATACGCAAGCCAGGAAAATGCAACTCAAGCAAGAGTTACACAATGTGCAAAGAGAAAATATGAGCATCAATGACTACCACATGAAGGTGAAGAAGATTGCAGATGCACTTGCTTCCATTGGGTCGCCAGTGGAAGATGATGATTTAGTTTCTGTGACCTTGAATGGTCTAGGAAAGGATTATGCACAGTTTCGGACATCCATTTCAGTTCATGAAAGATTTCCTGATTTTGAGGAGTTGATTGCTCTTCTAATTTCTGAGGAGTAGAGAAATGGTGGTGCATCTTCATCAGGAGGAACTTCAAAAGAAACTGTCTTCTACTCAAATGCTGGAAGAGGTAGAGGCAGAGGTAGAGGAGGCCGATTTGGAGGCCGTGGTAGAAATCAGAATATGCAGCAAACTCAAGAAAACCAGTCCTATGGAGGAGGACGTGGTAACTCTAGAGGCAGGGGGAGCCAAAGAGGTCGTGGTGGATGGCAAAGAGGCCAAAATGCAAACAGTAATGTTGAATGCTACTACTGTGGTAAAATGGGTCATATGGCTAAAGACTGCTATAAAAAGCAGAATGACATCATGAATGGAAAACTGCAACAAGGGAATTATGCATCTTCTAGTAGACAGGGTGATGACAGAAATGAGCACTTGTTTATGGTGCAGCACATGAACAATTCTGTGACAAGTGCAGAAGAAAGCAATGATGTATGGTATGTTGACTCAGGTGCATCAAACCACATGACAGGTCATGCAGAATGGATGGAGGATGCAAGAAAAATGGAAAAACCAAGATTTGTGGAGACTGGTGATGATACTGCACATCCTATTGTGCAGATTGGAAAAATTCCCTTGTCTATGCAGGATGGGAAAAAGAAATACGTGTCCGATGTATTTCATGTCCCGAATATCACCAAGAACGTGGTTTCTGTTGGTCAAATGGTTGAGCAGGGCTTGCAGGTCAGATTTAATCCTCATGGATGCTTTGTTGAGGATATGAAAAATAAAGGTCGCTTGATAGCAAAAGGAAAGAAGAAGGGCAGAATGTTTACGTTGGATGCAGACATGCCTGAATTGAGTGCAGCAATGTTTGCACATGGGACCAGGGTAGTTGCAGATATTGATATCTGGCATAAACGCATTGGTCATGTTAATATACAGCGACTTAAATCAATGCAGGCCCAAAATATTGTTGCAGGTTTGCCAAAATTCAAGGTTGCAGAAATGCATAAGGTATGTGAAGCCTGTCAGTTTGGAAAACAAGCAAGCAAACCATTTCCTAGACATGTTCAAGAGAGTAAGAAGCCATTGGAATTAATCCACTCTGATGTGTGGACAACTAAAGCTGCATCTCTTGGAGGCTGTCATTATTTTGTCAGTTTTATTGATGACTATAGCAGAAAAGTTTGGGTGTATTTTATGAAAAAGAAAAGTGAAGTTTTTGGGAATTTCAAAACTCTTAAAGCGATGGTTGAAAAAGAAACAGGCATGCAGATAAAATGCCTAAGGTCAGATGGAGGGGGAGAGTACCTCTCAAATGAGTTTGCAAGGTTCCTACAGGAGCATGGCATAAAGCAGCAATATTCATGCAGTCATACACCACAACAAAATGGAATTGCTGAAAGAAAAAACAGGCATATTGGAGAGGTATCTCGTGCCATGCTCAATGAAAAAGACTTGCCAGATTTCTATTGGGCTGAAGCAGTTGCTACAGCAGTCTACATAATGAACAGGACTCCCACTGCAACAATACATGGAATGACTCCAGAGGAGAGGTATACTGGTAGGAAACCAGATATTTCTCATTTGAAAATTTTTGGTTGCATTGCCTATGTACATGTACCAGATGAGTTGAGATCCAAGTTGGATCCAAAAGCTGAGAAGTGCATCTTTATTGGTTACTCTCTGCAGCAAAAAGGGTATAGATGCTATAACCCTTCTACTCGTAAGTTTACAGTGAGCAGAGATGTTGTTTTTGATGAGATGAGTAGCTGGTATAAACCAGTAAATGTGATTGATGATGTAGATGCACAAAATGGTAATGCTGCACAGAATTCACATCAGCAGTCACAAAATATTAGTGGACCTAGAGCGTCCTCTAGCAGTGATTCACATTCTTCGCCATGGACAGGCAAATTGAGATCAGGAGAATCTTCTCAAACAATGCAGATAGTGGTATGCAGGTATCACGAAAAGTAAAAGAGAAGGTTGATCAGACCATGTTTGATGTGAATGCAGGTCACTCTTATGTGGATGGTGAATCCAGTGGTTCAGAACAGAGCATTGATGATGAGTTGGGTATTCCTTCTATTGTTACACCTGGAGTAAGGAAGACCAGGGATGTTTTGAGGGCACCTGGGAGTGAACCTACTTTGCGCAGGTCTACGAGAGCTAGGTATCCTGTGGATAGGCTGAAATATGATGGATTTACAGCCATTCACTATGCATATATGGTTAAAGTGATACAGGAACCAGAACCCACTTCTTTTGAGGAAGCCATGGGAAAAGAAAAATGGGAGAAAGCCATGGATGAAGAAATGGATGCCTTGGAAGAAAATTCTACATGGGAATTGGTACCTTTGCCTAAAGGTAAAAATGCAATTGGCTGTAAGTGGGTTTATAAGGTGAAGCACAATGCAGATGGTTCTGTGAACAGATACAAGGCAAGATTAGTAGTCAAGGGGTATGCACAAACATATGGCATTGACTATGAAGAAACATTCAGTCCGGTTGCAAGGATGGCAACCGTAAGAGCAGTCATTGCTATGGCTGCATCAAAGGGATGGTCTTTACATCAGATGGATGTAAAGAATGCTTTCTTGCATGGTGATTGGCAAGAAGAGGTCTATATGGAGCAGCCACCAGGTTATGTGCATGCTGTTCATCCTGAGTTTGTTTGCAGGTTGAAGAAAGCCTTGTATGGCTTAAAGCAAGCACCTAGAGCATGGTCTAACAAGATAGGACAGTATCTTGTCACTATTGGCTTTCAGATTTCCAAGGCAGATTTCTCACTTTATGTGAGAAAAACAGAGAAAGGTATTATGCTACTTGTCATTTATGTTGATGATTTGATTATGACAGGTGACAATGATGAAGATATCCTTCATGTGAAAATGCTATTGAAGCAGAAGTTTGAGATGAAGGATTTGGGAGAGCTGCGTTATTTCTTGGGCATTGAGGTGATTAGATCACCAAGTGGGATACAGCTCTTGCAGAGGCAGTATGGATTGGACATGCTGTCCAAATATGGGATGACAAGCTGTAAGCCTATTTCAGTTCCTTTGGAGCAGAATGTGAAGCTGAGCACAGATGCAGGTGAGCTTCTGGAAGACCCTACTATGTACAGACGCATAGTAGGAAGTTTGATTTATATGACTATTACCAGGCCAGATTTGAGCTATGCTGTTGGATTGGTAAGTCAGTTTATGCAGGCTCCAAGGAAACCGCATTTGGATGCGGCTAGACGCATACTCAGGTATGTGAAGTCCACATTGCAGTATGGACTATTTTATGAGACTGGGGTTCAGATACAACTGCATGGATACACTGATGCTGATTGGGCTGGTAGTATTTCTGATAGACGATCTACCAGTGGATATGTGTTCTCTTTTGGGAGTGCTGCAGTCACTTGGAGCAGCAAGAAACAGCCTACAGTTGCCTTGTCGAGCACAGAGGCTGAGTACAGGGGTGCAGCAATGGCTTCATGTGAGGTAGCTTGGTTGCATAAGCTACTTTATGATATGCATCAGTCTACAGATGGGCCAGTTGTCATTTATTGTGACAACATGAGTAGTATACACTTGGCAAATAACCCAGTCTATCATGCTAGAACAAAGCACATTGAGGTGCATTATCACTATGTGCGGGAGAGGGTTTTACTAGGTCTTATTGATCTAGTTTATGTCAGCACAGAGGATCAGGTAGTTGACATATTTACGAAGGCATTGGGCGCAGAGAAGCTGCGCAAGTTCAGAGACCTGCTTGGTGTGCAGGAATTGGGATTGAGCTCGAGGGGGAGTGTTGAGATATCGAGCTCCACTCGTGATATGCCAGGGTGACCGTTGTGCATTTATGTCACCGACGTGTTAGTTGCAGATGCGGTTGGTACACCGCCCATGAATAATAGCTACATGATAGCTATCCTTATCTACTCTAGTTCGTGGCTCAGTTAGTATGCCACCTTAGTTAGTTGAGTTTGGTTTGAGACCCATATATAGGGTTCTTCTATTTCTTTGTATGAGAGTTCTTTTGGCTTACACAACTAAGAAGAGGAAAACTGTTTTCAGCCTCCACCCTTGTGTGTATTCCCCCATTGTGCAAGCAAGAAAGCTACAAGTTCCTTCCTTCTCTCCCACAATCTTGACAGTTTTGACTCATCATCACCCTTATGTGAAAGCTCCATGGTTCTATTAGATCATTTTTATTACGTCATTTATGAGATCATTGGATTTGACTTCCATAATAAGTGGTCACTCTAATCCTAAGGTAGACATGTGAAACAAATTTCTCCCCATCTAGATTGAGGTTTCGAATCTTCATCCCCTTTATGTGAAAGCTCCATGGTTTTATTAGATCATTGTTTTTTTGGTGTATTGTGTTGATGTCATCTAGAACTTTTGTTGTCATTAAGGGTTGTTATTAGAACCTCACACCATAGCTTAATCTCATCATATATATGAAATTCACAAAAAATGAAGAAAATATGAATATGGGAGAAAGCAAGAGAGTGCATGATACCAACAATGGGTATTATCTCCCCCCCATGGAGGAAATCCATTCGTTAAGCAAGTTTTCTTGAGCAAACCTAAAAAAACATGCAGTACTTGAAAACCCACACCAATGTGTGTGTGTGTGTGTGTGTGTGTGTGTGTGTGTGTGTGTGTGTGTGTGTGTGTGTGTGTGTGTGTGTGTGTGTGTGTGTGTGTGTGTGTGTGTGTGTGTGTGTGTGTGTGTGTGTGTGTGTGTGTGTGTGTGTGTGTGTGTGTGTGTGTGTGTGTGTGTGTGTGTGTGTGTGTGTGTGTGTGTGTGTGTGTGTGTGTGTGTGTGTGTGTGTGTGTGTGTGTGCATCCTAACTCATTGGCTCTTGGTTTATGCATCGCATGTTTCAAAATTGGACATAAAACTCTTGTTCTTATTATGTGTTTTTTTTAAGAATTCTTGCATGTTATGCAAGATCTTTGGGAGAAACGATGACTCCAATTTTAGAATATGATGTGCATGTTGTGACGAAGGGTAGATCAAAATGTCAATATTTGTAAAAAGAACTAAATTTCTTTCTTACCTTTGTTTTACTAACTAGAAAAGAGTGGAGTCACTCCTAATAATTTCCTTGAAACAATGTCTAGATTACTTTTGATATGATAAATTGTTGCTTGTATGAACATCTCACTAATTTAGAAATCAAGAACTCCTCTTGTTGGATGTTCACACTAGAAACAATTTATCATATCAAAACTAATGGCATCTCATGTTCCAACAATGACATCTCATATTCTATGCCTTCCAGTGGAAATTATTGAAAGTTTTATTGTGTAATTGAAAAATTATATATTTTCTTTATGATTCTTAGTTACAAATAGAATCTAGAAATTTTGGACTGAATTAAATGTAGCAATAAAGTGTCATACATTTCTCCTTAAGACTGCTTTGCACTTTTCTCCATGACAATCTGAGTCCATTTATGTAGGTAATAGGAAGCCTCAGAGGCCTGGGGGATCCACCTATAAGAAATCATCTATATAATGTGCATTCAAAGGATATTAAGAAATACCCTTTCTTTGCATACTATAAGGCCTTAAAATGACCCCTTTTACTTTACTAAACTTACGGATTTTTTTCACATTATAATTAAAGAACCCCTTTTGTAAATATAATCTATAAATTTTACTAAATGTAATACCCTTTATTTTTAAACTCATGTGGTATTTTACATATTCTATAAGGTGGACTCCTCAGGCTCAAAGGTTATAGGTGATTGTCATGGAGAAATGTACCAAGCATTATCAGGGAGAAATGTATGTCACTTTATTGCTACCTTTAATTGACCACATAATTTGTATTTGAAACTTGCACTAGAAGGCATAGAATACTACACAATGACATCTCATAGTGTCTCAAGATTATTCAAGAAAACGACTGGGGACAAGTCCACTCTTTTCTAGGTGAAATGAATGCAAGTAATTTAATTAATTTTCCAACTTGCAATGATGCACTCTATCTTGATTGACAAACAAGAAAGTGATTAGAACAAGATATAATGAATTGCATTGAATGTCCAAATCTGAAATATTTGGTGCATAAAGTAGTAGCCAAGAAGTTACGTTACAATTTAAACATGATACTTTTGCATAACCAAACTAGAGTTCTCAAATCACACGATAAGTTTTGCTAATAAAATTTACAATAACAAAAGAAGGTACCAAGGTGTCTTAAGTGTGGATGCTCATCACTAGTCATTATATGGACTTCCCAAAACTTGAACTCTATAAGCATCAATTTCTAAGTTCTCCTCAAGACCCAAGCTTGCTCTCTTTGCACTGATTTCTTGTACAACAAATTTGTAATGAAAGAAGCTAAGAGGAAAGAGAAGAAGAGCTGAGGAGAGAGAAAGAGAGCAAGAAGAAGAAGGGAGAAGACTAGAAGAGGAGAGAGAAAAAGAGGAGAGAAGGGAGAAGGAAGCCATGGAAGTTGGAGACGAAGGTGAAGAGTATGCTCTTGATAATAATTGGTTGCCCTAATCTAGGGCTCTTACACCTTATATACCCCAGTCAGTGTGACTGGGTGTCTAAATCCTAGTCAATGTGTATCCCACTTGTTACAATCCATCCCCACTCTGAAGGTTTTTTCCCTAAAAAGCAAGGAGAAATAGAGGGTTGATGGATGGGCTAAGGGAGGGTTCCAGAGTACTACTCTAAGCCCTTGACAATGAAATTTAGGTGGGTAGTGAAACGTGAGAAGGATCGAAGCTTGCACGCGAGCTATGGCGGGAGAGCAAGAGCAAGAAAGAGAGAGACAAGAAATGGAAACTCCAACAGTCACAATGTATGATCGGGCCTTCCTTTATTTACTAGTCACTAAAATGAATGTAAAGAATAAAGTGACGTGACGGGTGCCCGCCACCTCTACAGTGTGCAGTGGGGGCAGGTACTGTCAGTGTAGTAATACACGGGCGACACGGCAGAGGCGCCTTTACCCCAACAACCTCCCACTTAAAGGAAAATCTACCCCAGTGAGAGAGAAAAGGAAAGAAAAAAGACAGTACAACTGTACATAGGTACAAGGGATGAGGAAAGGCAACATCTCATCCAATGCCCATCAATCGCCTGAGGAAGGCAAAGCGCTCAGTAGTGAGGCTTTTCGTGAGCAGATCTGCAGGATTCTCATCAGTGGAGAAGTTGAAAAGTTCAACAGACTTGTCCTCCACGACACCACGTATGAAGTGATACCTCACCTCAATGTGTTTTGTCTTTGCATGGAAGACCGGATTCTTAGCCAACTGAATGGCACTCATAGAATCCAAATGCAGTGTAGGTATAGCATCAATCCCAAGGTCAGCAACAACTAGAAGGCCTAGCCATATGACGTCCTTGCAAGCCTTAGTGGCTGCAACATACTCAGCCTCAGTGGTAGACAAAGCCGTACACTTCTGAACCCGGGACATCCAAGAGACAGCACCTCCAGCATAGGTGAATATATAGCCAGAAGTGGACTTCCTACTATCTGCATGTCTTGCATAATCGGAGTCAGTGTACCCCACGACCCCTGTATCCTGGCTGCCATAGCAAATACACATATCTGTTGTTCCCTTCAGGTATCTCATGATACCCTTCACGGCATCCCAATGTTTCCTGCCAGGTGTAGCCATATAGCGTGCCACAACACCAACTGCAAAGGCAATATCTGGACGAGTGGCTATCATGGCATACATCAAACTGCCCACGGCTGAAGCATAAGGGACCTGGGCCATCTCTGCCCTCTGCTCATCTGTCTGCGGACAATCGGCCTATGATATCTTCACATAAGAAGGCAATGGACAGCCAATAGGCTTTACGTCCTACATGCGGAAGCGCTCAAAGACTTTATGAATATAATCCCTCTGTGACAAGTAGAGGAGTCCCTAATGCCTATCGCGTCTAATGCGCATACCAAAGATGTGAGAGGCCTGTCCCAAATCCTTCATCTCAAAGCTCTTCCTCAGCTGAGATTTAAGAGCATCTAGCTCATCATGAGCTTTCCCTGCTATCAGCATATCATCCACATAGAGTACCAAGATAAGCAATGAACCATCACGGGCTTTCTTCGTGTAAAGACACGGATCCATAGCACTCTTGCTGTAGCCTTGTGACTGCATAAAGGCATCAAACTTATGATACCATTCCCTAGGTGCCTACTTCAAGCCATAAAGACTTTTCTTCAACTTGCACACTAGGTGCTCCCTACCAGATTCTGCAAAGCCCTTAGGCTGCTCCATATAGATCTCATCATGCAAGTCCCCATGTAAGAAAGCCATCTTGACATCCATCTGATATAGATCTAAGTCAAGCTGAGCAACCAAAGCCAAGACCAAGCACAAGGTGCTCATCTTAACCACATGAGAAAAGACTTCACCAAAGTCTACACCATGCTCCTGCTTAAAACCCTTTCCTACCAGTCTAACCTTGTATGCCGGCTTGGGGTGTCCAGGGGTACTTTTTAGCTTGTACACCCACTTGCATGGCAAAGCCTTCTTGCCCTTAGGCAAGGCAACCAAATCCCAAGTCTCATTCTTATGCAAGGAGTCGATCTCAAACTGCATAGCCCTCTCCCAGGAGTGACTATCACCCCTACGCATAGCCTCATCATAAGTGAAAGGCTCTCCTGCATTTGTAACCAAAAAATAATGCATAGAGGACTGAAATCTATTAGGTGGACGTCTGTCTCTAGCAGATCATCTCACTGCAGGCTCTTAGGAAGGAGAGAGAGGGGGGGCTAAGGCAAAAAGTAACTAGGATTTTGCCCTCTTCCGTTTCCTGAAACTCCAAACTTAGCCTCGATCCCTTAAAATTTTCAAGAAAAGAAGTGACGACCTGCTATTTTAACCATTTTACATCCAGATATGTCTGAGTCTCTAGCCATAGCTCCTGCTTGCTCCAAAAAGTTGAAGTTAACTACAGTCCTTCTTGCTGTATCTATACCTGTAAGCTGAGTAACTAGGGTTTTTGGGATTTGAAAAGGAAGAAAGGGGAAATGAGAAAAGGATCAGAGCCTAAAGATCTGATACCACTTGTAATGAAAGAAGCTGAGAGGAAAGAGAAGAAGAGACGAGGAGAGAGAAATAGAGCAAGAAGAAGAAGGGAGAAGACTAGAAGAGGAGAGAGAAAGAGAGAAAAGAGGAGAGAAGGAAGCCATGGAAGCTAGAGAAGAAGATGAAGAGTATGATCTTGATAATAACTGGTTGTCCTAATCTCGGGCTCTTACACCTTATATACCCCGATCAGTGTGACTCAGTGTCTAAACCCTAGTCGGTGTGTATTCTGCTTGTTACGAAATTGAACCACAGCATCTACTATATCCTCACAAAATAAAATGAGAAGCATGACCAAGAGATGCTTTGGCATACATACATGAGAGGTTTAGTGCCACAACCTATCTCCAAAACCAGTTCTAATGGCAGACACAAGATATCCTACATACAAAATAGGAAGATAGCTGATCTTTGAAGACCTCCATGCTAAAGTGTTGAAGAAGATCATTGCACCAATCTACCTCTCTCTAGAAGGTAATGGGTTGGCCAATAGTCACTCAATGGATCAATCTTCTTTTCCCCAACCAAATGAAATAAATACCATTTGAATCACATAATACCACAAGTTATAAAAAGAAGCAAAGACTTAGTAGATTCAAAGCTATTTTGATAGCAAAGCTACCTGTAGACAACTTGATAAATAATCATAACTAAAAGTTAGGCCTATCTTGATAGCATAGCTACTTCTAGAGAGTTCTATAAGCAATTGTAGTTACTTGATTCCTTTTCCTTTACCAAGCACTTTTTTTCTTCTTTGATCCTCTACATCCATAGGTTGGTCTCTTTCCCTTAGTTGAGCACACTTACATTTTCTAGCCTCCAATCTCACAAGGCTCCATATAATCTTGCAATGAGTAATCTTATGGAAGATCCAATGGAATATCCCAAACTTGCAAGTTTTCCAAGTCCTCCAATGATTGAATAACCTAAATCTTTACCTTTTCTAGAAAGAATCCTCATACCAATCACCTTAACAACATAAACAAACCATTAGCATAACAAAATATACATCACACTAGCAATATTAGGATCAACACTCACAATCTATATTCATTGTTGGAGGATGGCATATCATATATATCTTTCAATAATTTGTTTTAATCCAAGAGAGATAGCAACACCCACCTTTTGTCTTGTCTCATCACAACATTTTTCATGAATCTCATCTTGGTAATTGCAATCACAAAGTCAAAGTTACTAAATTTCAATTCAAATGTTTTATCCAACCACTATTCACCAAGATTTGGATCAAGCACATTTAGTACCTATGAAGTAAATACGTAAATAACATGTGGATACTTTACCTACAATCAAAGTAAACCAAGAAGTGGAAAGTACATACCCATTTTGTCTACCAATCATTTATATATCTTGGCCCATCCTCTTTTTAATGCCTCCTCTTTGTTCTACATGGAAGTTGTACTTAATACCAACTCTTCAACATTGTGTAGTTATGAAGAATAATAAACCTTCCCAAGATAGGAAAACCTTTAAAAGTTGCCCTAAAAGTGGAAACATATCTATTGCATCCACATTAACAATGACCATAATAAATAGTACCTAGAATACAAGTCTTGTTGAAATAGCCTCTTCTCAATGGGTACCATTATTGTTTTCCCTTGACACTACTATCTCTTGCTCTTTAAGACTCAAGAAGTTTTTCTTGATCTTGAGGTAAGGTACTCAAGAATGAATTAATGTCACACTTGAAGATATTGTTGTAGTTGTAAAGAACATCTCACACGGTTGGTTTCACAATTATATACTTGTTCATACTAACAAAGAATTTTTTTAAAATTGAGTTGCATAGGTAAAAATGTTAGCGATGAGTTTATTGCAAGAAATATGAGCACTTACCTATTGACTCTTTGGAGATCATCTAGAAGAGCAATCTTTGAGGTGTGTTTGAGATCAATAACAAAGCACATAACCCTAATGTGACGAGCTACATTTTCTTTACACATTTGTGAGATCAACTATGTCCAAGTAGCTCAAGTAATGGTTTCCTTCCCATACATAGAACATCTTATCAAACAAGAACTTGAAATCTTGTTTTGGTAATACCTCTCTCTTAAATTCAACATCCCCTTCATGCCACAAAGGAGACCAAGTTATTACTATGGTAGGGATTATTAGTGTTTCTTCTCCCTTATACTTGCATATAGACACAACAAATTATCTTTTTCTAGTAAATATCCCTCATGCTAAAAACAAAATTTTGAGGATGTCATGTATGTACAAATCCCTCTAAGAATAGCATGTGCAATCATGCAACGAAAGAGGATACAAGGATACAAAAGTCTATATTAACTTATACCATCATTATTGAAGAGGTAAATTGTCAGCATAAGGCCACTAAGTACCTCAGAATATCAATTTACAAATGAGAGAAAAAAAACTATAGGCAAGAGAAGTATGCAAGAGATAAATCAAATTGCATCCTATCTTACTTGCAAAGATCCTCTACTTCAATCACTATACAACTTCACTATCACTTTTAGACTTACAATCATGTGACCAAGATGGTAGCTTAGTCAAATAACACTTCTAAGGTGATAGATCTGAACCAAACACTTTAATCCAAAAACTTTAATCATAGTAATACATCAATCTCTACACAAATAATGCAAGTAGGATCTAATACACGTGCAATATAACCCTAAGACACACTTGAATCAAAATAGACCAAAGAATAGGATATTCCTTGAGCAAGAGCTTCAAAAAACCTATATTTTAAATCTCTCCACTCTTTCACCTAAAGTAGTTGAAAAAGAGAGATGTAAATCTGCCCAAAAAACCCTCTTTCTGATACTCAGCATGCAAAAGATAGCACCTTCTCTACAAACTCTAAATTCAGTATTTCAGCCCTATAAATCCATATATAACAATAGTATAGCAATCCCAAAATTTAAGCTTACATGCATCCACAAACATCTGAACATCTACTCCTGTCATCACCTTGCTTTTCCCTTCTTCTTTCTTGAGTATTAGCATGACAAAATTTAAGCTTTCCCTACCACTTTTCCTTGTCCTATAGGTGCATTTTTGCAACCTATAAATTGCATTGGAAAAAGTAGGGCTACTCTTGAGACAACTACCACATCATTCTGTTGAGATATCGAGCTCCACTCGTGATATGCCAGGGTGACCATTGTGCATTTATGTCACCGACTTGTTAGCTGCAGATGCGGTTGGTACACCACCCATGAGTAATAGCTAGATGACAGCTATCCTTATCTACTCTAGTTCGTGGCTCAGATAGTATGCCACCTTAGTTAGTTGAGTTTGGTTTGAGGCCCATATATAGGGTTCTTATATTTATTTGTACCAGAGTTCTTTTTTGGCTTACACAACTAAGAAGAGGAAAACTGTTTTTCAGCCTCCACCTTTGTGTGTATTCCCCCATTGTGCAAGCAAGAAAGCTACAAGTGAGACTCCTTCCTTCTCTCCCACAATTGTGACATGGTATCAAATCCTGGTTCGTGGTAAGGAGCTCAAAAAAGCAAACCAAGTTCCCGGTGTTTTGGTAAGAGGACCAGTGTTGCTTTCATTTTTCGAGTTTTGGGAGCAAGTCTCTGCAAGTAGCACAGCCGAAAACTGCAAGAGTGCATTGTCTCAGATTGAGAAAACCTTCGCGGTGTAGCAAGAGGGAATATTAATTTTTGCCCTGTTTTTTTGATTCAAGGCCATTTCAGGGCCTGCTTTGGAGGCGGAATTTTTTCGCACGCACTCAGGAAAAGACCCTATTTTTTGCTGTGCGATCACTATTCTATAGGTCAGTGAAAAGTTACTGTAGAAATTGCATCGTATGTGTGCAGAGACATTGGGAGTTACAGAATCATCATTGTTGCCTGTTGATGGAAAATCGTCACTAGGAAGTGACTGTGTGGTCAAATACCACTTTTGTCAGTTTTGCAGATTTTCCCTTGTGAGACTGAAGCTGTTTTTTTTGCAGTGATAGAAGTTTTTTGCAGTGTTCTATAATGGCGTCTGATTCCCTTTCACAGATTGTCACTAAAAAGCTTGACAAGAACAACTTTCAAGCATGGAAGTTTAGAATGACGAATTTCCTTATGGAAAAAGGATATTGGGAATTCGTTACAGGAAATGAAGAAGAATCAGTTCTTCCTGATGTTCCCAATCAACAGTAAATGCAAGCATTTAAAGGATGGCATGAGAGAGCTAGAAAAGTTATGTACTGGCTGTCTATCAGTATTTCAAACTCTATGATTGTGCATATTCAGGATGCAAGTACGTCAAAGGAGGCATGGGATACTTTGTCAAAAATGTATAGCACAAATACGCAAGCCAGGAAAATGTAGCTCAAGCAAGAGTTGCACAATGTGCAAAGAGAAAGTATGAGCATCAATGACTACCACATGAAGGTGAAGAAGATTGCAGATGCACTTGCTTCCATTGGGTCACCAGTGGAAGATGATGATTTAGTTTCTATGACCTTGAATGGTCTAAGAAAGGATTATGCACAATTCCGAACATCCATTTCCGTCCGTGAAAGATTTCCTGATTTTGAGGAGTTGATTGCTCTTCTAATTTTTGAGGAGCAGAGATGGTGCATCTTCTTCCGGAGGAACTTCAAAAGAAGTTGTCTTCTACTCAAATGCTGGAAGAGGTAGATGCATAGGTAGAGGAGGTCGATCTGGAGGCCATGGTAGAAATCAAAATATGCAGCAAACTCAAGAAAACCAGTCCTATGGAGGAGGACGTGGTAACTCTAGAGGCAGGGGGAGCCAAAGAGGTCGTGGTGGATGGCAAAGAGGCCAAAATGCAAACAGCAGTGTTGAATGCTACTACTATGGTAAAATGGGTCATATGGCTAAAGACTGCTATAAAAAGCAAAATGACATCATGAATGGAAAATTGCAATAAGGAAATTATGCATCTTCTAGTAGACAGGGTGATGACAGAAATGAGCATTTGTTTATGGTGCAGCACATGACCAATTCTGTGACAAGTGTAGAAGAAAGCAACGATGTGTGGTATGTTGACTCAGGTGCATCAAACCACATGACAGGTCATGCAGAATGGATATAGGATGCAAGGAAAATGGAAAAACTAGGATTTGTGGAGATTGGTGATGATACTGCACATCCTATTGTGCAGATTGGAAAATTTCCTTTGTCTATGCAGGATGGGAAAAAGAAATACATGTCGGATGTATTTCATGTCCCGAATATCACCAAGAACCTGGTTTCTATTGGTCAAATGGTTGAGCAGGGCTTGCAGGTCAGATTTAATTCTCATGGATGCTTCGTTGAGGATATGAAAAATAAAGGTCTCTTGATAGCAAAAGGAAAGAAGAAGGGCAGAATGTTTACGTTGGATGCAGACATGCCTGAATTGAGTGTAGCAATGTTTGCACATGGGACCGGTGTAGTTGTAGATATTGATATCTAGCATAAACACATTGGTCATGTTAATGTACAACGACTTAAAACAATGCAAGCCCAAAATATTGTTGCAGGATTGCCTAAATTCAAGGTTATAGAAATGCATAAGATATGTGAAACTTGTTAATTTGGAAAACAGGAAAGGAAACCATTTCCTAGACATGTTCAAGAGAGTAAGAAGCCATTGGAATTAATCCACTCTGATGTGTGGACTCCTAAAGCTGCATCTATTGGAGGCTATCATTATTTTGTCACTTTTATTGATGACTATAGTAGAAAATTTTGGGTGTATTTTATGAAAAAGAAAAGTGAAGTTTTTGGGCATTTCAAAACTCTTAAAGCTATGGTTGAAAAAGAAACAGGCTTGCAAATAAAATGCCTAAGGTCAAATGGAGGGGGAGAGTACCTCTCAAATGAGTTTGCAAGGTTTTTGTAGGAGCATGGCATAAAGCAGCAATATTCATGTAGTCATACCCCACAGCAAAATGGGATTGCACAAAAGAAAAAACAGGCATATTGGAGAGGTATCTCGTGCCATGCTCAATGAAAAAGACCTGCTAAATTTTTACTGGGCTGAGGCAGTTGCTACAGCAGTCAACATAATGAACAGGACTCCCACTGCATCAATACATGGCATGACTCCAGAGGAGAGGTATACTGGTAGGAAACCAGATATTTCTCATTTGAAAATTTTTGGTTGCATTGCCTATGTTCATGTGCCAGATGAGTTGAGATCCAAGTTGGATCCAAAAGCTGAGAAGTGCATCTTTATTGGTTACTCTCTGCAGCAAAAAGGGTATAGATGCTATAACCCTTCTACTCGTAAGTTTACAATGAGCAGAGATGTTGTTTTTGATGAGATGAGTAGCTGGTATAAACCAGTAAATGTGATTGATAATGTCGATGCACAAAATGGTAATACTGCACAGAGTTCACAGCAACAATCACAAGATATTAGTGGACCTAGAGCGTCCTCTAGTAGTGGTTCACATTCTTCACCATGGATAGGCAGATTGAGATCAGGAGAATGTCCTCAAAACAATGCAAATAGTGGTATGCAAGTTTCACGAAAAGGAAAAGAGAAGGTAGATCAGCCCATGGTTGATGTGAATGCAAGTCACTCTTATGTGGATGGTGAATCCAGTGGCTCAGAACAAAGCATTGATGATGAGTTGGGTATTCCTTCTATTGTTACACCTAGAGTAAGGAAGACCATGGATGTTTTGAGAGCACCTGGGAGTGAACCTACTTTGTGCAGGTCTACCACAGCTAGGTATCCTGTGGATAGGCTGAAATATGATGGATTTATAGCCATTCACTATGCCTATATGGTCAAAGTGATACAAGAACCAGAACCCACTTCTTTTGAGCAAGACATGGGAAAAGAAAAATGGGAGAAAGCCATGGATGAAGAAATGGATGCCTTGGAAGCAAATGCTACATGGGAATTGGTACCTTTGCCTAAAGATAAGAATGGAATTGGTTGTAAGTGGGTTTATAAGGTGAAACACAATGCAGATGGTTCTGTGAATAGATACAAGGCAAGATTAGTAGTCAAGGGGTATGCACAAACATATGGCATTGATTATGAAGAAACATTCAGTCCGGTTGCAAGGATGGCAACCGTAAGAGTAGTCATTGCTATGGCTACATCAAAGGGATGGTCTTTACATCAGATGGATGTAAAGAATGCCTTCTTGCATAGTGATTTGCAAGAAGAGGTCTATATGGAGCAGCCACCAAGTTATGTGCATGCTGTTCATCCTAAGTTTGTTTTGTAGGTTGAAGAAAGCCTTGTATGGCTTGAAGCAAGCACCTAGAGCATGGTCTGACAAGATAGGACAGTATCTCGTCACTATTGGCTTTCAGATTTCCAAGGCAGATTTCTCACTTTATGTTAGAAAAACAGAGAAAGGTATTATGCTACTTGTCATTTATGTTGATGATTTGATTATGACAGGTGACAGTGATGAAGATATCCTTCACATGAAAATGCTATTGAAGCAGAAGTTTCAAATGAAGGATTTGGGAGAGCTGCGTTATTTCTTGGGCATTGAGGTGATTAGATCACCAAGTGGGATATGGCTCTTGCAGAGGCAGTATGGATTGGACATGCTGTCCAAATATGGGATGACAGGTTGTAAGCCTATTTCAGTTCCTTTGGAGCAGAATGTGAAGCAGAGCGCAGATCCAGGTGAGCTTCTGGAAGACCCTACTATGTACAGATGCGTAGTAGAAAGTTTGATTTATATGACTATTACCAGGCTAGATTTGAGCTATGCTATTGGATTGGTAAGTCAGTTTATGCAAGCTCCAAGGAAACCGCATTTGGATGCGGCTAGATGCATAGTCAGGTATGTGAAGGCCACATTGCAGTATGGACTACTTTATGAGACTGGGGTTCAGATACAGTTGCATGGATACACTGATGTTGATTGGACTGGTAGTATTTCTGATAGATGATCTACCAATGGATATGTGTTCTCTTTTGGGAGTGCTACAGTCACTTGGAGCAACAAGAAACAACCTATAGTTGCCTTGTCGAGCACAAGGCTGAGTACAGGGATGCAGCAATGGCTGCATGTGAGGTAGCTTGGTTGCATAAGCTACTTTATGATATGCATCAGTCTACAGATGGGCCAGTTGTCATTTATTGTGACAACATGAGTAGTCTACACTTGGCAAATAACCCAGTCTATCATGCTAGAACAAAGCACATTGAGGTGCATTATCACTATGTGCGGGAGAGGGTTTTACTAGGTCTTTTTGATCTAGTTTATGTCAACACAGAGGATCAAGTAGCTGACATATTTACGAAGGCATTGGGCGCAAAGAAGCTGTGCAAGTTCAGAGACTTGGTTGGTGTGCAGGAATTGGGATTGAGCTCGAGGGGGAGTGTTGAGATATCAAGCTCCACTCTTGATATGCCAGGGTGACCGTTGTGCATTTATGTCACCGACTTGTTAGCTACAGATGCGGTTGGTACACCGCCCATGAATAATAGCTAGATGACAGCTATCCTTATCTACTCTGGTTCGTGGCTCAGTTAGTATGCCATCTTAGTTAGTTGAGTTTGGTTTGAGACCCATATATAGGGTTCTTCTATTTCTTTGTACCAGAGTTCTTTTTTGGCTTACACAACTAAGAAGAGGAAAACTGTTTTTCAGCCTCCACCTTTGTGTGTATTCCCCCATTGTGCAAGCAAGAAGGCTACAAGTGAGACTCCTTCCTTCTCTCCCACAATCGTGACACATTCAACACTCAAACTTCAATCTTGGGCAATGAAATGGTCACTTTGATCTTTGGCAAGGGGTACATGACATACTTTGTTCCAATTGACATGTAAACTGACTTTAAAAACTCCTAATATGCACTCATTCTAGATCAAGTATAATTGTCGTGGACACTAGCAAACCCATTCCATAGAAAAACACATGAAGTCATAGAAATAATAGAGAACTTGTAAGGTTTCAACATGTAAACACAAAGTGTCATGATATCCATTTTGAGAAATAACAAATGGCGTATGCTCTAGGAAGAGATGTCATGAATCCCATATGCACAGTGAGGAGAGTGGAGAAGCTAGAAAGCTATAAAAGCATGTACTTGGTTCACTTTTTAATGCAATGCTATTGTACTTTGTACTTAGAGTTTATAACTCTATCCACTCAAGATTGTGTTTATAAGTCCAAGATAATCTATCTTGGAACCTAATTCACTTGAGTGAACGTATGTGTTTAGTCATCAATCTTCATGTCTCTTGCTTATGAGTTTAATCCTCCATTGCTAAACTATGTTCAAGATCCATGTTTCTCAACATGGCATCAGAGCCATGGTCAGCTCAGTTTAGCTCTTATTCCTTCTCCTCCAACTTCTCATAGCTCAGCTCTAGCTCAGGACAAGTGTTTGAGTTCATCTCCTACTTCATTCTCACACATCTCTTCTTAGCCACCATAGCCAGATTGCATCTACCTTCAACTGAGCACTTATATCTCATCATACAAGCAATTTTAGCTCAAGGTGTCTTCTGGAAAATTCTTCATCTACTCCTAGCGCAGCTTCCTATCACATCAAAGTGTGACATTGATCACTGTGGAGCTCAGCATTACAAGAATTTCAAGTCTTTGTGCTCTCTATGCCTGTTCTCTGCCATTGCTGTCACCACCCACACAATCCACCATTTCGCCTACAAGCGTAGGGCAATTAAAGATCACTAAGTAGGCCATCCTCTCATCAAATATTTCATCAAATGGTTCACACATCACGCTGCCGCAATTGAATACTCAATCACTTGGGTAACCCTAGATTCCAACATGGTATCAGAGCCATGGTGAGCTTAGTTTAGCTCTTATCCCTACTCCTCCAACTTCTCATAGCTCAACTCTAGCTCAGGACAAGTGTTTGAGTTCATCTCCTACTTCATTCTCACACGTCTCTTCTTGGCCACCATAGCCAGATTGCACGTATCTTCAGTTGAGCACTTATATCTCATCATACAAGTTATTTTAGCTCAAGGTGTCTTTTGGGAAACTCTTCATCTACTCCCAGCGCAACTTCCTATCACATCAAAGTGTGATACTGTTCACTGTGGAGCTTGACATTACAATAATTCAAAGTCTTTGTCCTCTCTTTGCCTGTTCTCTGTCATATTGCTATCACCACCCACACAGTCCACCATTTTGCTTATGATCATAGGGCAATTAAAGCTCACTACGTGGGCCATCCTCTCATCAAATATTTCATCGAATGGTTCACACATCGAGATGATGCAATTAAATACTCAATCACTTGTGTAACCCTAGATTCCACCATAGCTCATTTACACTAAGAATTCATAAAACTCCTCATTTTTTCTTAGTCCAATGTCTGCCACCTTGATCTGAGTCTGAACTCAGTCTCCAACAAAGATTCTTTCCAACTGTCTAATGCATAAGGCCAACAACTCCTCTCGATTCAACTCCTCCTCCCAAGGTAAAACACTCCATGTGACTATCATCTCTTGTATCTGCATGATAGGTTTTTGACCATACATCAATTCTACAGGCATATATCCTATAACAGCACTATGAGTTGTTCTATCGGCCCACAAAGCATAAGGGAGCAATCCTGGCCACTCTTTTACTTTCTCTCCACATGCTTTTGCCAATGCCTTCACAATAGGTGGGTGACCTCTTTCCCTTTTTCCATTTCCTTCATGGTTATAGGCTGAAGTTAAAGCAAGATTTATCGCCAACCGTGCAAAGAAATCATGAGCTTCATCTGTATCCAACTCACCCCTATCTGCTGTAATTTTTCCCACACAACCATACCGACACAAAAGATCTCTTCTAAGAGAAAAGTACACACAACATTTGTTGTCTTAATACGTAAAGCTTTCCCTTCCACTTGATTATTCAAGTATTCACGAGCAAGAACAAGATACCTCATTTTCCAAAGACCTGTAGGCATTGTGACCGAATCCACCTCCCACTTAAACTTAAAATGAAGAGACAATGGATATGTGGGTTGCAATCCATCCCGATGTCTCACAGATGAATACATTTGACATGTCGTACATGTTTCTACAAAGTGAGAAACATCCTCATACATACCCTACCACCGATATCTTTCTTTGATCTTTGTAAAAGTACGCCAAATACCTCTATGACTAGCCCACAAGCTTTCATGATATTCTTTCATTACTTTTACTTGTGAAGCTCTGTCACCCAAAACTCGCAATGACATGCCCTGTTTCTTTTTAGCATGTTTCCATAAGTATCCATCTTTTTAAAAAAACCCATATGCTTTCCTCTTGATTTTCTTAAACTCGTCATCTGACCATTCATCTCTCTTTGTTAATGTACTGAGGTATTGACCAATTCTCAGCCACTCTCCTGGATATTTGTCTTCCAGAAACACTTCTACACAAGATACAAAACATCTAAAGTGTCTTCTCTTACACAAGACTATGTTTATGAGTCCAAGCTAATGAATCTTGGAACCTAATTCACTTATGTGACACTCGATCTTCAACTCTATGTCCTCATGATATCACTCTATCTCTTCAAGCCACCATAGCCATTATGTAGATCTTTTTTTTTTTGTCATGTTATCATAGCTCAGCTGAGCATGGCCTAGCTCAATCTATCTCTCCTCTCTACTCTCTCGAGCCTTCTCAACTTCAGTTCAACTCAAGGCTAGCTAATGACCTCATTTTTCATCTCTATCTTCACTTGACATACTATGGTAGCCATAGCCAATAGCACCCTATCTGTTTGGAGGCCTTGGATCTAGTCAATGAAGAGGAGATAGCCAATTCTTTAAACTAAGAAAACCTTTTTCTATTGAGGGCACTTTAGGCCAATACATGGAACCTTTACATTGGTCTCCTCCTTGCTTGACATTGTGTGTTTTCCAAGTCGCTGCCTAGAATTGCACTGATCTTAGTTTGTACGATCAGTTCGTCCTCCATGCAATACAATCTACCCTTCTATCATAAGGCTTTTAAAGCCTATCTCATAGGCTATCTCTCCAAAAAAACTTGTCCCGAATAGTTGCGAGTACGATCTACTATAGCCCAAAGATCAATTGCTTGTTCTTGCAAACCCTAATTCCACCATAGCCAAAAACTTAAAAAAGCTTGGCAAACTTGTCTTTTCTCACTGCCATCATCAATAGTGATCTTAATCACCCTAATAGAATCTCTAAAGCCTACTACAGATCTGGAAGTGTCCAAGGAAGTTCAAACATTACCCAACAACATTGAGCCAAATATCAAGATCTTCAAGACACTGTATCTACTGATACTCAAATAGTGCTTCTTGGCACTTGAGTTTTTCAGCTTACTCAAAAGTAACTCACCTTTTGACTCTTTTTTTGAATAATATTCTCAGGTTGTGTAATGATTTAAAGTCACATTGATCAAATCTCTTGTAAAAGGATAGATAATGCCCAAGAAGTTGCGTGGTAAGGCCTCCTTCTAAAATGACTGAATTGGAATAGATAGAAAAGTTTAATGGTGAAGGTTTTCATGCCTGGAAGGAGAATATCATGTACCATCTCATAAGGAAAGACCTCTCAGATCTCTTTGAGGAAGATGATGCAAATGACAATGCTAAAGAGGAAGATGCTATAGAAGACCAGCCTAAAACAAAGGCATGGAAGAAGATGAACAACAAAGCTCTAGTTATTATTTCATGTGGTCTATCCAATGATGTATTACATCATATTTCTGGCATTAGGGATGCAAAGAAGGCATGGAAAAGCCTTGACAAGACCTTTGGTACACAAGCAAAGAACTCAAAGCTAAAATTACTTATGCAGTTTTATAAGTTGGATGTAAAAGACAGTTCATCTATGACTGTACACATCAATAAGTTCAAGAGCCTTAGAACTCATCTAGCAACTCTTAAAAAGAACATTGATGAGGATGAGGCAATAGCAATGGTACTTGCCAATGTTAATCATGAATCGTATGAGAACCTTGTTTCAACACTAAGTAATGTTCATAGTCTCTCACTCAAAGACATTGAGCACTCATTGTGTGATGGAGAAAGCAAATTTAAAAAGAAGGATGTAAAAGAAACCAGCTCAAGGGAAAATGTCTTATATACAAAAGGAGCTTTTGGACCCAGAGCAAGGGGTCCATGACTCAACACCAACAACAAAAGTTGAATGACATGTCATTATTGTGGTAAGACTGGCCATATTGCCAGTGAATGTTTCCACAAGAAAAGAGCACAACAGATGTAGAATGACCACCACCAAAATGAATTCATGAATGAAGAAGAAGAAGAAGATGCTTCCACTACCATCAACAACTCTAACAGATTGTTCAAAGGAATTTGTTCCCATAGTGGATCTCTATGTTTCCCTTAGTGGATTTACTTTGTAAATACCCTTGCCAAATATGTAATGTCTCAAGCTTTAACTTGACTAGGTTGCCTGTGAGCTAGTCTTGTAGGCCATGTTATCTATAGGGGGAGCAAAAGCCATCAAGCGCACGGACTCATCATTTGAGGGGGGGTGTTGAGAAATAGAAAAATGATGTATGCTCCAAGAAGAGATGTCCTGAATCCCATATGCACAGTGAGGAGAGTGAAACAACCTAACTATTATAAAGCATTGTACTTGCAAGATGAGTGATGTGATATGATGGTAATTGTGTCCTTTTAGTTGAGAGTCTGAGTCATTGTCCAACCACAGAAGACTGTGTTTATGAGTCCAAGCTAATCAACCTTGGAACCTAATTCACTTGTGTGACACTCCATCTTCAACTCTATGTCCTCATGAGTTCACTCTATCTCTTCAAGCCACCATAGCCATGCTCTAGATCCATTCTTTTATCAAAGATCAACCTAAAACAAAGGCATGGAAGAAGATGAATAACAAAGCTCTAGGTATTATTGCATGGGGTCTATCAGATGATGTATTATACCACATCTCTGGCATCAGCAGGGATGCAAAGAAGGTATGGGAAGAACTTGACAAGAACTTTGGTACATAATCAAAGAATTCAAAGGTAAAATTACTTATGTAGTTTTATAAGTTGGATGTAAAAGATAGCCCATATATGACTATACACATCAATAAATTCAAGAGCATTAAAACTTGGCTAGCAACTCTTAAAAAGAACATTGATGAAGGTGAGGAAATAACAGTGCTACTTGCCAATGTTAATCACGAACCATATTTGAACCTTGTTTCAACACTAAGTAATGTTCCTAGACTCTCACTTAAAGATATTGAGTACTCTCTCCTTCATGAAGAGAAAAAACAAAAGAACAAGGATACAAAATATGGTATTCCATCATCTAGGAAAAAAATTTTATACAGCAAAGGAGTTGTTGGACCCAAAGGAAGAGGTTGAGGATTCAACTCTGACAACAAAACTCACATGACATGTCATTATTATGGTAAGACTGGCCATATAGCCATTGAATGTTTTCACAAGAAAAGAGCACAATAGATGTAGAATGACCATCATCAAAACCTATTCATGAAAGAAGAAGAAGAAGAAGAAGAAGAAGAAGAAGAAGAAGAAGAAGATGCATCTGATTGTTCTAAGAAATTTGTTCCCATAGTGGATCTCTATGTTTCCCTTAGTGGATTTTCTTTGTAAAAACCCTTGCCAAAGATGTAAAGTCTCAAGCTTTAACTTGACTAGGATGTCTATGAGCTATTCTTCTGGGCCATGTTATCATGTAGGGGGGGAAAAAACAAGCAAGTGTAGGGACTCATCATTTGAGGGGGGGTGTTGAGAAATAACAAATGATATATGTTGTAGGAAGAGATGTCTTGAATCCCATATGAACAGTGAGGAGATTGGGGAAGCTAGAAAGCTATAAAAGCATGTACTTGGTTCAATTTTTAATGCAATGATATTGTAATTTTTACTTAGAGTCTATAACTCTATCCACTCAAGATTGTGTTTATAAGTCCAAGCTAATCTATCTTGGAACCTAATTCACTTGAGTGAAAGTCTGTGTCTAGTCATCAATCTTCATGTCTCTTGCTTTTGAACTCAAGCCTCCATAGCTAAACTATGTTCAAGATCCATGTTTCTCAACAATCCACCCCCTCTAAAGGTGCACATCCTCCAGTATGTGCCAAATTGTCTTACTCTTCTACAAGCTCGAAGGCATTCTCATCTTCCAGAAGATCATCATTATCATCATCTTTAATGCTTTCTTGTGTAGACTATTCATTAAGCTGCTCCTCCTCATAAGTTTTTGACTCTCTTCTCTTGAATAACTTGATTATCTTCCCTATAATAAATGTCTTTAGATATGTCTCTGTCAAGAATTACGTGATGGGGGGATTTTTTTGAGCTGATGTACCAAACACACACTGTAGACACAAGAGGAAGCTCACTCAAGAACATAAGAAGAGAGATGGAGACCAAAATGTTTTCTTGTTTATTTTTCTTCTTCTTCCACACACTATACAATATACACAAAGTATAGATAAGTTACAACATAAAGGAAAGTGGCCTTCTAAGTCAAACAGTGCATAACCGACTACACTAATCGACTGGCGCTACATCTTTACCAATTGTAGGTAGGTGTAACAAACTAAATATAATAAGTGATAAGTCAGTGGCCATGTCAGTGTCATAATGACCGCCAACATGCTAAGTGTAGATGTGTGGACCCATCTAGCTAGGCGGTCCATCATCAATGTCCGCACATGTTGAGCTTGCCATCTCAACACTCCCCCTCAAGCTCAATTCTATCTCTACAACTCCAAGTAAGCTTTGGACCTTTCGAATATTCTCTGCACCCAATGCCTTTTGAAAATGTTAGCTATCTGATTGTGTGTGCTGACATATACCAAGTCAATCTCTCCTGCAAATACCTTCTCTCTCACAAAGTGGTAGTGCACCTCAATGTGTTTTGTCCTAGCATGGAACACTAGATTCCTAGCTAACTGTATGCTACTCATGTTGTCACAATGAATGAAAACTGGACCGTCTCCCTATACATCCAAATCACCTAATAACTTTTGCAACCATACCACTTACATAGTGCAATATCAGCTCAACCTCTATACTTGATAAAGCAACTGTAGGTTGCTTTTTACTGCTCCATGTAACTGTTGCACTACCAAGGGAAAACATGAATCCACTTGTAGATCTTCTGTCTGATCTGCTCTGCCAGCCCGATCTACATCTGTGTATCCAAAGACCTCTACGTCCTTACCTGCCTCATAAAAAAGTCCATAATGTAAAGTGGACTTCACATATCTCAATATACGTCTAACTACATTCAAATGAGGCTTTCTAGGCATCTGCATAAACTGACTAACAAGGCCAATAGCATAGCTCAAGTCTAGCCTTATGATAGTCATGTAAATCAAACTCCCTACTATCCTCCTAAACATAGTAGGGTCTTCTATCTCATCCCCAAATTCGGAACTCAACTTCACATTTTGCTCCAATGGTACTGAAAGAGGCTTACATGCTATCATACCATACTTGGATAACTTATCCAAGCCATACTACCTTTGGGATAGCCATATACCATCATCACATCTAATCATCTCAATACCAAGAAAGTATCTCATTTCGCCCAAATCTTTCATCTCAAACTTCTTCTTCAAGAAGTCTTTGTTCAGCAATCCCATTGTCACTATCACTTGTAATAATCAAGTTATCCACATAGATGACTATGATGACCAAACCTGCATCTCCCTTTCTCGCATAAAGTAAGTGATCAGCATTAAAAATACAAAATACAATATTGACAAGATACTCTCCAATCTTGTCAGACCATACTCTAGGTGCTTGCTTTAGCCCATAGAGCGCCTTCTTTAACCTGCACACATATGTGGGATGCTCTAAATCCTCATAACCTATTGGCTGCTCCATATACACTTCTTCTTGCAATTCACCATGCAAGAAGGTATTCTTAACATCCATTTGCGGTAAACTCCAACCTTTGGTTGCTGCCAAGGCAATCACGCATCTAATAGTTGCCATCCTAGCAACTGGACTGAATGTCTCTTCATAATCTATGCCATATGCTTGAGCATAGCCTTTTACTAATTGAACCATCTGCATTATCCTTGACTTTGTAAACCCACTTACAACCAATAGCTTTCTTACCCTTAGGTAAGGGTACCAAATCCCAAGTCTTATTGGCTTGTAATGTAGCCATCTCCTCATCCATTTTGCTGCATCCCAATGAGCATGACCAACGGCATCTTCAAAACAAGTGGGCTCAACATCCTCAACTAGTTTCACCATATAAGCATAATGGTGAGCTCCATAACCTTCAAAACCAAATATTTTAACAGAGTATGTGACCCTACCAGATCTGCGTACTACCGGATCACTCAATGGAGCCTTTACATTAGTATGATCTCTCTGTACACCTGGTGTCCTCTGAAGGAATACCAAGCTCATCATCCAAACTCTCTGAACCACTAGAATCTTTGTCAAATACCAAATGACTTGTAGATGTATCATTACCATCCAACGCTTTCTTCTTTCCTTTGTCCTTCCTTACAACACTTATAGATCCATGTGAAGATGTGGGGCTACTCCTTAGTCTCCCAGACCGAGGGCTCACTGTAGGTATAGTACGAGATGATGTTTTTGGTCCACTAAAACTCCATGATTCTTGTTTTTCTTTCCACACATAGCTATCCTGGTCATTATCATCATCTGATAGATCACCATCAGGTGCATCCCAGCTACCTATCTCATCAAAGATAACATCCCTGCTCACTCTGAACTCACCTCTGATAGGGTTATAATAGCGATACCCTTTCTTCTTTAAAGAGTATCTAATAAAAATACATTTTTTTTGCCTTTGGATCAGGCTTCTTCCATAGCTCATCTGGCACATGAACATATGCAACACATCCAAATACCTTCAATTGTGACACATCAGGATTCTTGCCAATAAAGCAGTCTCCAGGAGTCATCCCATGAACTGAGCTATGGGGGTTTTGTTCATAATATAGACAACAATATGGACAGCCTCATACCAAAAATATTTGGGCATATTCTTTTCAACCATTAATGTCCATGCGACTTCTACAATATGCCTATTTTGTCTTTCTGCAATCCCATTTTGTTATGGGGTATACGTGCAAGTATATTGCCTCTTTATCCCATGAGTCCTCAAGAAGACACTAAACTCATTAGAGAGGTACTCTCTCCCTCCAACTGATCTCAAGCACTTCACTTTTGAGCATGTTTCTGTTTCAATAGCTACCTTCAAAGATTTAAAGTGCTCAAACACATCACTATTTTCCTTCATGAAGTATATCCATAACTTCCTTGAACAGTCATCAATAAATGTGGCAAAGTATTTACTGTCACCAAGAGATACATTTTGTGTAGGCCCCTAAACAACTGTATGCACTACATCAAGTATTTTTCTACTCACTTCTCTGTCATGCGAGAAGGGTTGTCTTGCCTGCTTACCAAATTGGCATGCTTCACAGACTTTATGCAATTCTACAGCTCTAAAGGAAGGCAATGATGTAACCAATCCTCTGGACTACATTAATTTTAGCCTTTGCACATTTACATGTCCAATACGTTTATGCCATATTTCAATATCTGCAACAACTCCTTTTTGTTTAGCATACATAGCAGCATCCATTGTAGGAATTCCAGCATCTAAAGTAAACATGTAGCTAACTCTACTTCCTTTTGCAATCAACCTACACTTATCATTAAAGTCTTCTACAAAATAACCTTTTGTATTGAATCGGACCCACAATCCCTAATCTACCATTTGGCCAACAGACACTAGATTCTTTGTGATTGATGGCACATGTAATATATCTGTCAGACTCTTTGTTTGGCCATCATACAAGGACAAGGGAACCTTTCCAATGTGTGAAATTTGGTGGCATGAATCATCACCCGTCTACACATAGCCTAGTTTTTGTAGGTCCTGCATCTCTCCAAGCCATTCAATATGACTGGTCATATGATTAGATGCACCTAAATTCACATAACATATATCATCATGTGTACCCTTTCCTGTAAGTGCATTCATCATATGTTGCATAACAAATAGACGCTCATTTTTGTCTTCATTCTGTCGTGAAGACAATGCATAGTTTCCTTGCTGTAACTTACCACTGAAAATATCATCCTTCTTAGCATGGAAATGGGCTGCAATATGGCCTATTTTTCCACAATAATGGCAAACAATAGTAGAATTTCCAGAAACTCTATTTTGCCATCCACCTCTTCCTCTAGAGCTCCCTCTGCCTCTAAATTTTCCTCCGCCTCCTGAAACTTGCATTTCACCAAATTGCTGATTGAACCATTTTTGTTGGTTATCGCCAACATGTCCCATACCACGGCCTCTCGAAGAGGATCTACCATGTCCCCTTTTTGAACCTGAGTAAAATGCTTGGACTTGTTCACCATTTCTTTCAGACGAATCACCCAGCATATTGATCTCTTTGGTAATCATGAGAGAGATTAGCTCATCAAAATCTGGAAATGGCTTCCGTACATATACTGAAGTGACAAATGATTTCCATGCCTTCTCATTGTTAAGGCCACTCAAAGTGGATGAAACCAAATCATCATCATCAAGAGTTGCATCAATCGCTGCTAAAACATCTGCAATGCTCCTCACCTTCACCACAAACTCAGTGACAGACATTTTCCCTTTCTTCAAGGCATTAAACTCTTGCTTGAGTTGAATCTTTCGTGTCTTTGTATTTACTGAAAACATGTTCTCAAAAATTGTCCAAGATGCATGCGAAGTTTCTACATTTCCGATATGTCCCAACATTGTATTATCAATGACTCCAGATAACCAGTACATCACCTTGTTGTCTTTCGCATTCCATTCTTTCCATGCTTTTATTTCATCTACAGTTGCGGAGGCATACCAGCTTTGGCTCCTTTTTTTCACTTGAAACAAACTCATAAAGGTCCTTTCCAATGAGGAAGTTTATCACACGGAACTTCCATGAAGGGTAGTTGTTCTTATCAAGCTTCTTAATAATGGGATTTCCATTGTTCTCTGCTATTATCACAAACAAGAATACAACACAGCAAGCTAGTCTTCTGCAATCTTTCACAACATGTGCACAACAATACACCAAGAAACCTTTTTTACTGATTACTCAAAAGTACATGTAATCTGTAACCTATTTACAAATAAACCTTATGTTTTCTTCCTGCAAACACCTCAAAAATTACAGATTCAAAATCTGTAACCTATGCATCCACTTCGATCAATATAGCCAAAATCACAGTGTAACCTGAAACTATTGGTCCACAACCTTGCGGCTCTAAAATGGGGCCTGAAATGGTCTTAGACGCCCAAAATAACTTCAGCCTTCAAAATTAGCCTCTCTCAGTGGTGCGGCTTTGATACCATGTCAAGAATCGCATGATGGGGGGATTTTCTTGAGATGCTGTGCCAAACACACACTGTATACACAAGAGGAAGCTCACTCAAGAACACAAGAAGAGAGATGGAGGCCAAAACGTTTCCTTGCTGAGTTTTCTTCTTCTTCCACACACTATAAAATATACAAAAAGTATAGATAATATACAACATAAAGAAAAGTGACCTTCTAAGTCAAACAGTGCATAACCGACTACACTAATCAACTGGCGCTATATCTTTGCCAGTTGTAGGTAGGTGTAACAAATTAAATATAATAAGTGATAAGTCAGTGTCCATGTGAGTGTCATAATGACCACCAACATGCTAAGTTTAGTCATGCGGACCCATCTAGCCAGGTGGTCCATCATCAATGTCCGCACATGTTGAGCTTGCCATCTCAACAGTCCCATCTAATTCACATAGAGTATATATAGCATTATCATAAGCCTACTTCTCGGTCTAAACCTATGTCTACTGTCAAACCTCTCTTTGTCACAAAGTCTCATCTCTTCCCATGGGGGTACATCTTAGAGAATATGTAGGATACCATGTGATCTCAAAAGAAATGGTATCTTATTTAGTAAAATTTATAGAATTATATTTATAAAAGGGGTTTTTTAATTACAACTTGAAAAAATTTTGTAATTTTAGTAGAGTAAAAGTGGTCATTTTATGGTCTTATAGCATGTAAATGAAGTATATTTCTTAATAACCTTTTAATACATGTTATATAGATGATTTCTTATAGATGCACCCCCCAAGCCTCAATCTCCATACTACAATCTCTATCTCTTTAGGTCTTCTTTCTAACTAGTAGATTCTAGGTGCTAAGAGTTCTTCCTAGCTCATTCCTTCCTCCCATGGCAAAACACTCCATGTAGTAGCCACTGTCTTTGTAGGCATAATTGGCTTTTGTCCATACATAAGCTGCATTGGCATGTATCCCACAATAGCATTGTGTGCTATCTGATCAACCCATATAGCATAAGAAACACTATGAAAAAGTCAGAGACGTGGATGGATGACACGATCTTACGATCTTGTTTATAAACCCATGAAAAATCCCATTTAAGTTTGTGGGACTAGTCGAGACCCTCGAAATCAAAAGAAACACACAAATAGATGCAAGAAGTTGACATTTAAAACATGTATGTTCATGTAGACACTTGCATTTTAAAATTCCCCACAAACCTGTAATTTAATGAGACACTAAAAACTAAAATAAAATATTACACTTATTTTTATTTTTATTTGAATCTTTCTATTGAGTGAAACATGGAAAGAGAAGGGTTGAGAGAGTACAGTGTAATAGATGAAACACAAGACGAATCCATGAGCTCTCATGTGAGAGATGTTATGCTTGAGAGGTTTCATGGAGAGAGGACATTTGAGTCCTCACCTCCTATTCTTCTCCATACAGGAGAAGGTGGTTTCATTTGCTTAATTCTTTCCCTTCTCTCTATTGGAATGCATGGATCTAGAGTATGGCTATGGCGGATGGAAGAGAAAGAGAAGACTCATGATGACATTGAATTAGAGATAATGACTGTCACACAAGTGAATTAGGTTCCAAGATGGAAGCTTTGACTCATAAACACAATCTTGTGTATGTAGACAATGACACTGAGACTGAAAGAACAGAAAGTACAATGACATTGCATTCCAAATGATAGGCAAGTACAAAGCTTTATAGTATTTTGGATAGGTAGAACTTTTCACCACTCTGCTTATGGGATTTAGTCCTTCTCCTAGATTTCTTGCATTTCCGTTGGCCCAAGGGCTCGAGCCCACACTAGGTGTGATTACCTAATTCTCAACATCCCTCCTCACTTACAACCAGAAAGGCACAAAGTGTGTAGAGGCTTTAGTGAGCAACCACATACAAAGTGTGGGCACACCACAAACATGGTAATCATCTAGAGGCTATCGCAAAAAAAGCTAAGTGTGAGTACAAAAAACATGGTGGATATCCAAAGACCATAATAGGGGCTTCACAAAGTGTATAGAGGCTATAGTGCCAAGTTACATGAGGAGTTAACAAGGTTATTAAAAGGAACATTAGGGCAAGGTTATACATGGCTTCAAAAAAGTCTATTAGAGTAGTGTGAATAGAAGGACTGGTGAGGCTTGTATTTCTGCTCATGATGGTCTTCTTCTTCTTTCATAGCTGCAAGATAGGCCTTTTGAGACCTTTTTCTAGCATGATAGAACTTTTCAAAATGTTCAGTCCTTTTGCAAAAATCACAAACTAGATGATCCTTTTTGCCTTTGTATTTGTTATTAGTGACATATAATACTTGTTCATTCTTAGAGGTACTTGGCTCTTCTTTATTTTTTATCTTCTTTTCTTCTTCTAACAAAGAATCTTGAATGTCAACAAGTTTAGGGTTTGGCATATTTATTAAAGTAGTGAAGATAATTATCATAATCTGGAGGTAGACTTTTTAACAAAACACAAATGCATACATCTTCATCCATTTTAATGTTGATCCTTGCACAGTTAAGAGACTTTCCACGTATTTCAAATGTGTTGCAAGAGATGTGTTAGGTTTCATGTCCATTATGAAAAATTCAATTAATAAACCATACTCTGAAGACTTTGATTGTGCACCATATAGAGTATCCAATCTTTTCCAAGTGTCATGGGACGTATCATAGGTATCCACATGGTGGATAAAGCCGTCATCCAATTCAAGCTTTATGATGGCTTGAGCCTTGTCATCATTTTTTTTCCAAGAAATTGCAAGATTTTCATCCTAGGGATTCTTCTCTTGTCCACTAGTGATGGCCCATATAGGCCCTTCTTCATCGGGATAAGCTTTATGCATGTTTGCTGGGCATGAAACCCGACTCCTTTGAAGCAACATGTCAAAGAATCTTTTCCCATGCTACAGTGACTAGAATAGAAGAAAAATAGCACCAAAATTCTCAAAAATGAGTTTACTTTGGTTGTGTCAAGAGACACAAGTAATGGTAGGGTGATGAATAGTATCAAGAGATACTAGTTGAATTGAATTGATGAGCTTGAATCCTTTAAATCTTCATAGATCTTCCCCTCCTTGCCAATTTGATGAGAAAATATTGCTAGAAACTTACTAAATAAATTGATTAGAGTAGCCAGAACTTGGTTCAAGTGGTAGTAGTGAGAAAATATAGTGTTTTATGAGCTTCAACCCAAATGGCTATGGCTTCCTATTTAGGGTTTCAGGACAGGGGCTTGATTTTTTCACTTATTGCAGCTCACAAAGATTACCATTTTGAACCCTTTGAGTGGGAGAGAGCTTAGGTATGGAGCTTTAGTTGCCCTATAAACTGAGCAAGAATTTCATTATGTGCAGGAAGACATGTCACAAACAAGCACAAGCACAAAACATGCAACGATAATGATTTTCTACAATGTTGGCCTCCAAATTGCTCAATGTTGAGGTTTAAGGTGATAAGAAGTTGTCCCCTAAGTAGAGAAAGAGATACACAAATTAAGTTTAGTGAGATATGCCCTGATTTGAGAGATATGAAAGCTCTAAGCAGGGTAGGTACAAGATGGCTATGGCTACCAAGAAGAAAATAGTGGAGTTGGAGTGAGAAATGAACTCATGAGCTGACAATGAGTTGACCAGAGATGATTGAATAGAGATGAAGAGGAGCTGAAGGAAGAGTTTGACGAGCTTAGCGATGCTCACCATGGCTCAAATACCTCTGATACCATGTTGGAATGCATGGATCTCGAGCATGGCTATGGTGGATGGAAGAGAAAGACAAGACTCATGATAACATTGACTTAGAGATAATGACTGTCACATAAGTGAATTAGGTTACAAGATGGAAGCTTGGACTCATAAATAAAATCTTGTGTGTGTAGACAATGAAACTAACTAAAAGGACAAAGAGTACAATAATATTGCATTCAAAATGATAGGCAAGTACAATGCTTTATAGTCTTTTGGATAGGTAGCACTTTTTCACCACAGTGCTTATGGGATTTAGTCCCTTCTATATTGCTTGCATTTCCCTTGTCCCAAGTGCTCCATACAAAGAGGCTACACTAGGTGTGATTGCCTAGTTCTCAACACTCTCTTCATCTCTCTTCATTGTATCCTTGTTTTTCTTCTTCTTATTTCTCTTATTTTTTAAAGGAGGCACCCTATGTTTTTGAAAGGAGACAAAAAAATCTTGGTTTGAAATAAGTCAAGTTCACCTTGAGGAATGATTTTTTCTCTTTTTGCTTTAGTATCTCATGTTGCATGTATTTTTTTTGTATATTACTGCTATAATTTTTTAAATCTATTTTTTATTATCATGAGCTAAAAAGAAGGCTCTGCTAGGATTGTGGAGTAGGAATTACATGCATTTTAGCATGAAAAAACATGTGAAGTCTGCAGATGTGCACTAAAATTCCATTTTTTATGCTTCATCACCTCTATATAAGAGTAGATCTTTGTATAGCGAGAATAGAAAGAGTGCCATAGAGCATGTAAATGTGTGGATAAATTGTAGGTAGAACACAAAGTTACACACATTTATTAACATGCCAAGTCTATGAAAATAGAACTAGAAGCTGTGTGGATACTTATTTAATTAACTTCAAATACAACTAGGTATATTTTGAAAGATCTTGCAGGAAGTTTTTAGCTCTAATTTTTATTTTTCAAAAGTTTAATTATGACACTTTATTTGTGTATGTAGTTACATAAAGGGCAACAATAAGAGAGGGAGAAAAAATATAATAATGGTAAGCAAGGCTTTTGACAATTTGGTATTTGTTTTCTCCTTCTTAAATATGGAAGAATCTATAGTTTTATTTGATTTTAGATTATTATTATTAATCAATACCTCTTTAGTTTAATATTAATATGCTTAATTTCATTTCCTTTGATTTCTTTAAATAGATAGAGGCACGTATCCTCATTTACATAGTTGTGGGTGCTATACTAGTTTATGGTGCAATGGAGTGCTTTATTTAGAAAAACATTGTAAAGGAGGTGGAGGCTTATGAAAAAGAGCAAAAGTACATTGCACTCACTCCACGCATGATATGTACATCTTCACAAGAAGATTTAAACCCTAGTCCACAACAAGCACTTCCCAAGGGAGCGAGCCCCATGTGCATCAATAAGATATGCTTGTTAGGATTTTCTAGAATTTCTACTTAAAAATCAAAGACAAGATTGAGTAGCTTTCAATTTTCATTGTATTATATGCAAGTCAAACTTGTGCTTTATGCACACGTTGTCAAGCATTTTTCTGAAAACTGAAATCCCCTAATCAAATTGTAGTTAGGTTTGATTTTTAGCTAGTTTAGTTGTTGTGTGACAGTTTGTTTTGTTGTTTTGTAATTCGATTTATTGTGTTTGTCTAGCTTGGGATTTATTTCAGTCATTTTGTTTGATTTGTTGAGTGTGAAACTTGATAGCCTTGGTCGAGCTTGGTATATTTTTGAGCAGGATAAAGTAGGAGTTTGCTAATAGCTACTGAACATTGAGGAGCTAGGTATGTTTTCTTGTCGAGACTTTTACACATCACAGGGATTATGGATTCACGAGCACTTCACATTGCACTTGTTGATGCACTGCACTCGGGGGTCCTCTCCTGTTCTTATCAAATACTTCCATGCCATGGGTTGGGATTATGCACGTTTTGCACCATCATTGAGCACTAGCACGGCATGAGGTCCGCAGCTATATGCAATAAATCTTAGATGCACGTGCACATGAGAGAACACCTGTCATTGAGCACACACATTTCTTGCACGCACCATTTGGGATGTTCATCACAAAGTTAGGAACCTCTGGTTGAGAGTGTAAGGTAGTTGGGAGATTTCGAGGGTCGTGAAGGACGCCATCAATTGTGAGAAGGGTTGTTCATAATTGGTCAACATCTTTAGGACCACCATTTCCTAGAGAGATTGTGAGATTATGGATGGGTGGAGTGGAGTATATAATATCTTCTTATGAGAGTTGAGAGGTGAGGATAAGGATTTTTAAATTAATAAGGAATTTTGTTTGCATTTTGCATGACGCACGATCACATCTAGATAGACTAAGGCACAATTCTTCAATGCATACATTATCATGAATGATTGGGCACGGAGTTCATTTCAAAAAAGCATATTCCTGCTAGGGCACACCGCATAAAAAACAGGTTCATATCCACAAAATATTTATTTTGAAGACTCGAGGATTAAAGGAAAAAGGTCGTACGTTTTACATCGTCAGCAAGTATTTCTTGAAGAAAAAGAGGACATGTGTGTTGAAAGTGTATGCAATCACAAGAACAATAAGCCAAGGAAGGGAATAAGTCGTCCAAGTTAAAAGATGGAGAAAAATGATGCAATTTACGAATATCAAAATTTTTGCTCGATTTTGATGGATTTTCATAATTTTTCTCACGTAGGCTTGTCAACCAAATGCGTTCCAATCGTTTTGAGTACCCAAATGACTATATTCGGATTTCAAATGATGAAGTTATGATCCAAACAAGTTGCAAACATGCATAAATTTCAAAAAATGAAAATAGTGAAAAGCAGTAGAAAAGCAAAAGCCAAAAGATGAAAGCAAAAAGCCTAATGTATATGAATGTGGATAGAAAACTATATAAGGAGATGAGAATAGAGAGTTAAGGGCCTTCCCCCTTGATTATAATTGTATTATGTGAGAGAGGAGAGTGGAGGGTTGCATGCTAGAGTGAGCTCTTGTCATGCTAATTTGGAAGTTGGAGCTTTTGGGTGTCAAAGCATTGAGCATCGGCTCAAGGTTGTTAAGGTACAAAAATATATCTCACTTGGTTTGTTTCAAATTTTTGGTATTTTCATTGTGTGATTGTGTGATGCTCTACCCGCATACGGGTTTTTTGATTTTTGAGTTATAAGAGGCATTGTGTTTTGTTTTGTTTTCGTGTGTGGCTTGTGGTGTATTTTCAAATATTTGAATTTTTCAAGTTGTGTTTTGTATCCGACAAAGTCAATTATCCCAACCGGCACTCCTTAACGTCTCGTTATCGGATTGTGAGTGAGGCTTGCTCTCGATCACCACTCACGTAACAATGTTTTTCCTTCAATATGTTGTTATGTCAAGCAATGATATTGTGTATATATTTCAGTTATAATGCAAAAAAGAGTACAATTTTGCTCATCTATTTTTTGTCCTTCAATATGTTGTTATGTCAAGTAATGATAGTGTGTGTATATTTCAATACAATGTGGGTTAAGTTCGTATAAACAATGTGTAATGTGCATACAAGGGAGGGTAAAAAAGGCCAAGGAGATACTAGTTTCATGACTATGGCTTCAACTATACCTTTTGTAGCTAGTAGCTCTTTGGTTTTTTTCCCTTTATCTTACATGTTCATTATCACATGAATGTATCCATGAAAATTGCAGGAAATTGTGTCCACAAAGACACAAAAAAGCATGTTTATTTTTCAAAAAATAAATGTGCTTTTTAACGTGGATCTTAAATCCTTTGTAGTGGAAGTGAATTTGACCACTCTCCTACTCTACCTCCACACATTTTTGCGAAAGGTTTGAATTTGGGAGGATGGTCTCTTTCCCTATTACCATTTTCTTTGGATTATAAGCCGATGTTAGTACTAATTTCATTCCTAATCTGTTGAAGAAGTCTCTAGCTTCATCAACATCAAAATCTCCTTTGTATGCAGTGACTTTTTCAACACAACAATAGCTACAAAATACATCCTCTTGAAGAAACTTGCAAACAACACACTTGTGGTTTTTGTTCTCAGAGCCTGCCCTTGAACTTGAATAGTTAGGCCATCTTGTACAAGCAAGTTGTATCTTATCTTCCACAAACCTATAGGCATAGTCACAAGATCAACAATCAGCTTATAATGCATAGAAAAAGGATATATAGGATGAAAATTGTCTCTATGCCTCATTGAAGAGTACATCTAGCACATCCTACAAGACCCGTCAAATTGGGATCAATCCCTATACATAGCCTTGTTCCACCAATAACACTCCTTGATTTTCTCAAAAGTTGTTGTACACCCCTATCATCAGCCCATAAGCTTTTATGAAAGTCCCTCATAACCTCTAGTTGCATAGTCTTATCATAAAGTATTTGTAGGGGTAACCTCTCTTCTTCTTTGGATGCTTCTACAAAAAACTATTCTTCTGGAAATAACCATATGCTTTTGTTCTGATTCTTCTAAAGTCTACAATTTTCCAATCATCTCTTTTAGTCAAAGTTTCCAAATACTAGCCAATCTATAACCACTTTTCTTGATATAATTCTTCTACAAAGGTCTTTATTAGAGATACATGGCACTTATCATCAACTAAAGTGGCTGAAATTTCAACCTCATCATCATTAGCTAAAATTTCTTCACCCTCATGCATGTCCCTAGTAACATGACTACCACTGGATTTTCTTTTCCTTCAATGTGTCAAAACTATGGATTCATTGATTTGATGTATGCAATCCATCTCAACATAGTTATGCATGAGTCAAATAGTTGGTAATCAACCCTAATACATGCAAAAAACCCATCTCCACTATCAGTGGTGCTCCAATGAAATATTCTTTGTCACACTTTGGGTTTGTCACAATTCCCCACCACTCTCTTTTTATCTACAGGTATCTTCTCTATCTTTCATTCAAGACCTTTGCTTTAAACTTGATTGCATGGTTGCTATTACCCTCATCATCATCCTTTCCAATAGTCCAACTGATGCCAATTGGACTGGTATCAAAAGTAATGATAATAGGTCTTCCACCTATGTAATATATTTACTTACGTATTATCCTTAATAGATTCTTCAATTTTCTCATGGTCTTCATCTATTTCCTATCCCAATAGAATTTTTATCCCTTTCTCAACAACTAGTATAGAATGGGGTACCCAAATCAAGTAAAACACACATACAGCTAAAAACTTCTCACTTCAAAGTAGAAGAATAAGTCTCCTCAAGCTTCTCTATGGCATTGAATTTCATTGGGGATGGCCTCCACTTTGCTCTTTGGCTGTAATTTTTGACAATATGTCTGCATAAGAAACTCCATCGTATAAATCAAAAAAACATTCATGATCTTGCAACAGTCCATGCTCTTTCATGTTTTTCTCAATTCTACATATGTACTATCTTGCTACCTTGTTCATGTCTGTACTCTTAAATTCATAGATAAGGATACTAATAAATAGGCCTTGAATGCACCTAATGTAGAGGATATACATATAGTAACTTCCCCAAGGGTAACACGTAGAACCTTCTAATGAAAATTCTAAAAACCTAAAGAAAAAGCACATGTGCCAATAGTGATAGGTGAGAGCTTTTTCATTTTATCACCAATATCATCTCACACATTACAGTGGTACTCACTATACTAAAAACCAAGTTCTCTAAACTCTTTTGCATTAGGTGGAAGGTAATATCGCAAAGTATCAATGTTTCTAGCATGATTTACACAGATAGTCGAAAACAACATAGCTCTCTTTCCATCTTTGCTCCTGATCCACACATAAGCTAAACCATCATCTAAAACCTTTGTCTCCATATTTGTAGAAGTAATATAAGACTGCCTAAGAGCTACAAGATAAGAATTAGAATCTTACACAAATAAATTATGCTCACATCACTTATAGAAACCTTTACATTCACACAAGCCACATACAACTCTCATGCTAAGTTATTTATTGTTTGCATTCTCCATTCATGATCAACATTCATTGGTCACTTTCAGTTTTAGTACAAACTTTGGACCATGAAATTAATCTCTGAGCCATGGTCTATGAAAGCAACACATGGAGTTTCATGCTCTCTAATTTTCACTATTGTCTTTGTAGCATCACAAGCCCAATGATTACTGGAATAGTAACTTTGAGGTATCATACGTGAAGCCTCATCATCTATATAATTCATAGGCTACACAACCTTAGCTGTAGTATTGCAAGTCACTACCTTCCCAACCTTTGCATTATCAATGACAATTTCAACTTCTTTACTATCATCTTCACTCTATATTCTTTATAAATCACATGTATACTTTGCAAATCTATTTCCTCTTCACCCCCTATCACAGCCGGCGATGGCTCTCCAAAAAAAAATTTTGACTTCATTTTGATCATATCTATTATCTCCTCATGAAACTCCCACTCAACAATGCCAATTATTTCTCCAAGAGTAAATTCAATTTTATTGTTTAAAAGATGCTTCTCTAAAACCTTCTTTAAATTTATTATAGTCTCTATATTAGAAAGCAACATGTAACTTAGTTGTTTACCCTTCAACTTTTGATTCTACTTTTCTACCTTTTGCTATTTCTAAATATCCTCCATGACATGTTTTGGTGTAGGATGAGCAGGAGGTGTAGATTGTTCATGATCAATCCTACCACCCTCTCTAGTTACCCTCTTGGAAACCCTTAGATTGCCATCTTCCCTTTTTCTCTTTTCTTAAACAATAATATTTTTGTTTTTTAATATTTTCCAAATATGCACAAATTGAATAAGAATCCACGGGTGAATCTCATCCAATATTTTCCTTGAACTTTCTCCTTGCATTATTCAATTCTATTTTAGGGATTTTTCTCTTACCTACAACCTACATGGCACGCGTCCACAACTTTTATATTTTTTTCCTATAATAGCAACATTGTTTGGAATTTCTTCTATATGGAGTCCATAGGCTACAACATCCATTACTGAAAAGGCATTCCGTATAGATAAATCATCAAGAATGTTTTGAATACCTCCCTTTTCAAAATTTCTAGAAAAAGAACATCCTATTCTACTAGCATGACTCTGACATTCCTTTTAGAAAACTAGTTAACACCATATTAGAGAACTTGGGAGTCTCCCAAGTCCCACTTTCAAATAAGGGCTAAAGATTTGATCATGTGGCTAAATCTTAACCCATGCTTCAAAGTGGGACTTGGAAAGATAACCTATATAGTAATTAGGGTAGATTTCACTTTTAAGTAAGAGAATACGATTTGATCATGTGGCCAAATATTAACTATATTGGGAATTTTCATACTATATGAGAATTCCCAAATTCCCTAATATAGTATTAGTTTCTTTTGCAAAGCCTCTCTATACAAACCTCAATCTCTACAACTAGGATCTAGATTGTCACATTAGATACATATGTGGATAAATCCTTCCCTATACAAACCTCAATCTCTACAACTAGGATCTAGATTGTCACATCAGATAGATATGTGGATAAATCCTTCCCTAGTCGAAGTTTTCAAAGATATCGGTTTTTCCAAATCTTCAAGCTTTGAAAGATTTATGTAGAAACCCCACATATTATTGACAAGCTCATCAATTATATCATCCTTTGTAGGAACAACAGAATGCATTTTTTGTAGTTATCTTAGCACTATCTGTGTTTGTGACTGCCCTAGGCATAGTTAAGTGCTCCCTTCTTATCTCTCTCTCCACCAATTTAGAAATAGCTTCTTGAATAACATTCCACTCAGTCTTGATACCTTGCTTTGATATATCATCTTCCAAGAGTTTTTCTAATTCAATTTGTGATGGCACCCTACAAGAATAAAATAATCTTCTCTTTCCCTAGAGTAAGCTGTTCAGCAACACTTAACTAGTCATAACACTGCTCAAATTCCCTTTAAAATTTTGGAGAAGAGAAAGCCCTTTGGAAACTTTTGTAATCCACATAAGAAAGGAGCTTTTTGCTACCCTATTAGCATCATCAATATAATAATCATCTTTTAAGGATTTCTTGAAATCATCCCAATTTTGTGTTAATTGCATTTGTTGGGGTTCATAGCTCATGAGCCACAACCCTGTTAACATACCATGGCATCTCATTAGCCGAAACATTCGTTGTCATCTCTAGTTTTTCCACATCAAAACTTGGATATATTCCTTCCATCAATATTTTTATAATTACTTCTTGCAAAGCTTTATTAACTACCTCTTCATGCTTAATCATCTCATAAATGTGAATAAAATACTTGATATCTCTTGCTCTAACAACCTATTCTATTTGGACTCCCATCTTTCACTTCTAGAGCTCACCTTTCACATAAAGTTCACCTCATGTTGGGGGGGAGAGTAAAGTGTCAGTCCTAAAACCACTAGGCTCATGAGAATATTAGTTCACAAATGAGAGACAAAAGAAATTGTAAGCAAGACAAGTAAGGAAGACAGAAATCATAGTGTATCCTATATTGCTTGTAAATATCCTTTCCTTTAATCCCTGCACAACTTAAATTGTTGAGATTTATGCAATCGCACTCCTAAGATAGCCTCTTTGTATGGAGCAGTAGGGCAAGGGACATGCAACAGCCTAGGAGAAGTTGTTTGTATCCCATAGGCACAGCGTGGAAAATGGCTACCATCATGGAACGATAAAGTAATGTTTTTGACAAGAGAATGATATTGTACTTTATACTTTTAGTCTTGTCTTTCTCTACTCAAGCTTGTGTTTATGAGTCCAAGCTAATATATCTTGGAACCTAATTCACTTGAGTAATAGTTAGTGTGTATAGTCTCAATCATCATGCTTCGGTCATTGACTTCCATCCTCCATAGCTAGACCTTTCTCAAGGATCCATGTTTCTCAACATGGTATTAGAGCCATGATGAGCATGGTTGAGCTCAGCTTAGTGTTCTTCTAGCTCCCCACAACCTCTGGTGAGCTCCACTCTTTAGATGACTTCATCTCTCACTCTAGTTTCACTTTATCTCCTTTGTCTGCTATAGCCATGAGTACCTACCTCTATTGGAACTGTTGGATCTCTCAATAGAAGACATATCTCTACGTGATTTCTTCTGGAAACTTCTTCCATTGCTTTTGGAGAATCTCTTTGTCACATCTCAAACTAACATTATGCTACATTGTGCATGCTTTAGCTTGCTGTCAAAATTGCACCATCTACTAATTTTACAACTCTTGCCAGCTACATGCAACATGATTCATCCATCTACCTTAAAGATTTTTAGGATAATGCTATGGGCTCTCTCCAAACAAATTTTGAACTCAAATATTCCACTATCAAAGTTGCTACATCAAAAAAACCAATCAGGCTGAGGAAACCCTAATGGGCACGCATATCCATTTTCACCCAAGCTCATTTTTCACTCCATTTTCTCACTCCTCTCAGCTCACTCAAGTATCTACCACTTTGATCCATTGTACCACTAAAGTTCTAGCAAGATTTCCACATCAAATCAACAAGGAGGGGAAGATTCAACCATCAAAGTTGAACATTAAGCTCAACAAGCATAGTATCTTTTGATACTCATTAGTGCTTCTTGGCACTTATATCTCTTGACACATCCAAGCAACTCATTTTGTGGTCCGATTTGAGATTTTTGGTGTTCATTTTTTGCTATTCCTGCCATCTAGTATGATGAAATATTCAACGTCATGCCGCTTCAAAGGAATGGGCTTCCACACTTGGCAAACAAGGATCAAGGTGATCATAATGAAGAAGAGCCTTTGGTCAATAACCAATGGCCAAGAGAAGAAACCCAAAGACTTTCTCTTGTAGTAGCATGGCAAAAGAATGAAGCCCAAGCAATCATCAAGCTTGATCTTGTGATACTTATATCCACCATGTAATCACATGTGATACATCTCATGCCACTTGGGAACACTTGGACACATTTTTTGGTGCCCAATATAAACCTTCAAAGTATGGATTATTGATTGAGTTTTTCAAGTTGGATATGAAGGCTAATATATCCTTGCAACTCACCTTAATTATATGGAAAGTCTGCTGACTCAACTTGTAGGGATTAACTTAAAAGTGGAAGAAGACATGCATTGGAGTTTTGCTCAAGTGTCTTCATCCTAAATTTGGTAATGTCTCTACCATGCTAATTAATATGCTAAATACAAAGATAATAGACATCAAAGCTTCACTCCTGGAGGAAGAGAAGAAGCTCAAAGGTAAAGAGGAAGAAAGCACTTCAAAGGAAGAATAGGTTTCTATGATTCTACAAAAGAACAAGATGCATTGAAAATTTCTGTCATGCCAAGAAAAGATCACAGAAGACCTACCTAGAACTTGACAAAGAAGAAGAAGACCATGAAGAAGAAGAAGAACTAGACACTCAATAGTAGAAGGACAAGCCTTATTAGTCCTTCCATTCCCACTATTCAAACCAACTTTTTTAAAGCCTTGTATGTATTAGCATTAATGCTCCAATCATAAGCTTTGTAATCCTTATGTAACATGTGCACTATAGCCTCTGTACACTTAGTGAGGCATTTTGATCGTCTCTAGCTTTATATTTTTGGTTTTTCCATGTCTACACTACCTAGCAAGGTTCTACTCATGATAACCTCTGTATACACAGTGCTTTTTATGGTTGTGATTGAGGAGGGGTGTTGAGATTTATGCAATCTCACTCCTAAGATAGCCTGTTTGTATGGAGAAATAGGGGAAGGGACATGCAATAGCCTAGGAGAAGTTGCATGTATCCCATAGGCATAGTTTGGAAAAGTACTACCATCATGGAACTATAAAGAAATGTACTTGATAATCATTTGATAAGAGTGCTATTGTGCTTTGTACTTTCAGTCTTGTCTCTCTTTACTCAAGATTGTGTTCATGAGTCCAAGATAATCTACCTTGGAACCTAATTCACTTGGGTAACAATCAATGTGTCTAGTCTCAGTCATCATGCTTCTTGTCATTGTAACGTTCCCGCCTATCGGATGTCCAAGCAAGTTTTACGTGGTCCATCGAGAGACGAATCTAAGTGATACCATCTGACACTCCCATGGAATGTTACGGGGTTTATTGCAATGGGTTCCTAAGAGTAAAGGTCTCCTAACAACACTCTAGCGTTGGGTCCTGGAAAGGTCCTGGACATCCTACTTTACGAAGAGACACCTAAGACAAAGAAGATCCATGCCGCACTTGGTTCAAAGAGAATGAAAAACAAGAGGGATGCGATGCTCAACCTCTCTACCCATAGGGCATAGTCCCATTCGAGTCCCCTAGTACGACATGAATCGGGTTCTAACCTAGCACTGCCTAAAGGTCAAACAATGGTAAAACCTTGTGAGAAGCCTCCCAGTTCTCTAGAACCACCCTATCGTAGGACAGATCCATTGGGGGTTCCGCCCACCCGCTTACCTCAATAGGTGCTCTTTATTTATCTAATTAGGTCCTATCACATTTATGAGTGAGATTTAAAATCAGCTTCCTTAATTAAGCCTTTTAGGGAATAGGGTTTTTTGGCGTAATTTATGGAACAAACACGAATAGAGAGCAAGCAATCCTTTGACAAACAAGTTAAATCAAAATTCTTAATTTATCTTCACATTAATCTTTGTCTCCTACCCATACAGGAGAAACTATATATCCCTTTTGCCCAGCAGAAGTAACTGGTCCAAATCATGTGGCGTGACAAATTCCATCCTTTATCTAGAATAGGATCTTCCAACACCAGACGTTGGGCTCACAGCACTCTTCAACTCCATTTTGGACTGGCAAAGGGTGTCCAGAGCTCACACTAAGTAGCCTAAGAGTGAGACACAATTTCTGTAGTTGGCCTTTTCACCACTCGACCTTCGACCTGTGAATTGGGTAGTGTCCTTCTCAGGTTGAAATGCAGTGTGCCCTTGGAGATGAGCCACCCATGCAAAATATCATTTCCTTAATTAATACAGTTAAGAGTCAAGCACAAACAAGGAATTCACCCCTAATATCATTTTCCAAGTAAACATTCCTTTATTCTCATGGTAACTTGTCATCACACACCCCTGCCATGAATTTACCTTCAATCACAAGCACTTGGAATAATTATCCAAACTACAATGCAACAAATCAATTTTATTTTTTCAAATATTGCAAAATTTTAACTTGGATTTATCTTCCTTTCCCTTTACGCAAAGAATGTGAGGAAAATGTGTAATGATGCGAGACTATCTTCCAATGTAAAATAATCCCTGAATTATTGTGCAAGTTGTAATCAACTCATGGTTTGGCAACCCAAGGTAAATCCTTTAACTTTTATTCAATGTGAAACCTCATAGGATGGATGCAAGTCTTTAATGCAAGATCAACTTGTGTACCATCGATGTTTATTTCATATAACCTTTTCCATGCATGTATCGTCTAGGTACATAACCCTTAAGGTAACCTTGAGAACTCTAAACGATATTTCCCTAAGTATAGGCTAATTGAATACTTATCGATGCTTGATACTTTAGAGCCTTATATGCTACTTATGATATGCATGGATTTTAACGCATATTAATGTGAAGCAATCTACTTCTCTTCAAACATGCACTTCACAAACTCCATTTCCTAATAATTTAGATGAAATTTATCCTTTTCAATGTCCTTTTCTAATGAATCTTATGCGTGAATCAAAGCAAGCATTCATCAATCTGGAAATACTTTACTTACGACTGGTACCACAGTTGGATGGGCAGTGATGTCCTTGCTCGAGGATTTCATTGTGGGATTGCCATTCATGTGTGACATTTTCCACTTGGGGGCCATTCTCAATCTTCGTCTCTCTTGGATGCGAATTGCACAAGACTTATGCGCCTTGTACTTGATTAGCGAGGCCAATTGGGGAGAAAATTATACTGTGGATAATCCAAGTGGAACAAGGGGGAGAAGAACATCGCGTGTGATCATCCTCTAAGGAGGGGAAGAGAAGGAGAACCTTCTTGGAAGGTTCTCTCTCTTGCTCTTTGTCACTCCCTCTCTCTCTCTCTCTCTTCTTATCCTTCTTCTTCTTCTTTCTCTCTCTTCTCACCTCTCCCTTCCTCTCTCTCTCTCTCTCTCTCTCTCTCTCTCTCTCTCTCTCTCTCTCTCTCTCTCTCTCTCTTCTTATCCTTCTTCTTCTTCTTCTTTCTCTCTCTTCTCACCTCTCTCTCTCTCTCTCTCTCTCTCTCTCTCTCTCTCTTCTTATCCTTCTTCTTCTTCTTCTTTCTCTCTCTTCTCACCTCTCTCTCTCTCTCTCTCTCTCTCTCTCTCTCTCTCTCTCTCTCTCTCTCTCTCTCTCTCTCTCTCTCTCTCTCTCTTCTTATCCTTCTTCTTCTTCTTTCTCTCTCTTCTCACCTCTCTCTCTCTCTCTCTCTCTCTCTCTCTCTCTCTCTCTCTCTCTCTCTCTCTCTCTCTCTCTCTCTCTCTCTCTCTCTCTCTCTCTCTCTCTCTCTCTCGCGCGTAAAATGAGACAAGCACCGAAGTGCTTTGAAACTCATACGGTACATCAAGAGTTGGATAAGTAGTGCGCCTCGAAACGGTATAGCATACCTTGAATTTTTCATTCAAAGATACTCAATTCGGCCTTATTTATTGCCAATTTCTACTTCAAACAAGCTTACAAAAAGTTAATTAATACTTGTTTCGATAAAAATGAATTTTTATCAATCAATTATGATTTTAATAATTTAAAATAATTTAATTTATATTTTTCAAGAATAATCTTAAAATATTTATGGATCCAAAACCAAAATTTTAATTTATTTTATTGGCCACTAATCTTTTTCTAATTATGGTTAACATTTTTAGTTTTTTAAAACTGTATAAAAATCATTAGATATTCATTTGATTTTAAGAAAATTTGTAATTTTATTTCATAATAGTATTATCATTTAATAAATTGCTATATAGAGGATAAAGCAACTCCACACACACACAGAGAGGATAAATACTCAAATGGCTATAAATTGATATTATTTTTGCAAATATAACTAATTTAGTTTCTCTTTATTTCGTTAGAATGTAGTCATACACAATGAAATACTTGTTTTACTTTCATGAATGAAAAAATATAAAAGAGGGTGCATTTACATGCACATAAAGTGAAATACATGCAAATGCATGAAGATAAACTGCATTTGGTTAAGAAATCATAGAAAATTTTCTATTTGTTAATTTTTACTTACTAAATATTTATTTTGAAAGAAATTTTTGGTAGAAAAATTAGAAAGTGAGTACAATTGCTTTAAAGTATGAACATAATTATACTAATCACATCTATGGCTTTAGTAAAACCAAACAAAAAAGAGAAATGATGTCATCCCTAGGGCTAACTTGGTTACTCTTCACCTAGAGTATTTATATGCTACCTAATGTTATTGACTAGTGCTTAGATGTGTTTTTTCTTCCATATGAGAAGGTTCATCCTTATGGCGAGTGAGAACTAGTAGGGCTCTAGTTTGAGTTGTAATCTTAGTCCTATGCTTAAGATGGGATTGGAAACTTATACAAGACCATTGTGGTTGAGCATTGGAAGACTTAGGATGAACAGGGCAAGGGTTCTAACCCAATTGTAGGTTGGTTCACTTTTAATGCGATTGTATATGAGAATACAAATCAAAACATGGCTTTCTTTTTCAATTGAATCACTTAATATTTGTATCTTAAGGGCATGCCAATGAACCATGTGCAAACACTAATTAACGAAGCTATTTGTAAATGTCATCACAGCATGGTAGCATGCATGTACTAAAATATGTATCAAAACCATGGGAAGTAGGTATTTCCCAATGGAATCATCCTATAGTTGAGTGGACTCATTTAGCTAGATGGATTTTCCCAATTTTAGAGTAAAGGATATCAAGCTTGACCTTCCTAAGAATACCATTAAACACTATTTTAGGGGGCAGGTGTGAGACTATGCCTTATGGGAGAGCGATTGATGCTCAATTTTCCCTCGCTTCTCACTCTCATTTTCAAGTGCGGTGCTTGACTACCTTGATCTTGGATGATTCACAAAATGTGTTTGTTTTAAGCTTAATGTTAGATTGCTACTAGAGCCCATAGTTGTGCCTCTAGGATCCTATAGGTTGATCCTCATGGGATGTGGTTAGATGCTTTGCACATGAGGTAGACCTAGGGAACACCCAATCATCTAAGTTTGCACACTTAAAGTTTTTTCTTGATGAGTATTGAACTACCCTCCCTAAGTGAATTAAGGTTGGGTATATTTTAGGTGGTATCAGAGCATTAAATTTTAGCTATGCTCCACCATTATAATGATATTTAAAAATTATTAGATAAGGATTATTAATTTATTTAGTGTTGTAATCAATGGAGTAAAATTGAGATATTTTTTTAAAGGGACTTCTTAATCATCTTATGGGCCACGAGATATTTTGGACCTTATATACTATGGCTTGTAGATCCAACAAGTTTTAGTTTAGGCATAATGTTGCCTTGATTACTCTTAGGACCATCCTTGAATTGGATTGGCAGGAAGCCCAAGAGAAAAGTTGATAATTGTGTAGTGAAAATTACCTGGTGGATGCTAAGAAAATCAAGTACATTGAAAATTATATTTTAAGAGCTTCAATTCTCAAAGAACTTAAGTTGATTAAAGCCTTTTGGTTCTTCAAAACCAAATACTTGAAAGCCCTTATTCTTATAAATAAGCAAACTAGTCAACCAAAATCAATTTATGTACTCACAACTCATAGGAGTTATAAACCCTATTTGCATTGTGATGCAACCTCATAATTCCTTCATGCCCAACCTAGGAATATCAAGTCACCTTGATCACCCCCTTTTAACCATGGATATAAATGATAATCATCCTAAAAAATATAGTCAAGCCTAGAAAAACTACCATCAATTCGCCAATAAAGTATAAATTTAGGCTAAAACACCATATTAGAGAGTTTGGGAATCTCCGAAGTCCCACTTTGAAATAAGGGGTAAAGATTTGGCCATGTGGCTAGATCTTAACCCATGCTTCAAAGTGGGACTTGGAAACACAACCTATATAGTAATTAGTTCATGTGGCCAAATATTAACTATATTGGGAATTTCCAAACTATATGAGAATAACATATTAAATTCGAAGAATTCTATGGCTTGTACTTTAGTAAGGGAATAGTTAATCAGTTGATGAGCATCATTAGTCATTAAACTATTTTAAAGAAAAAATGTTTAAGGCACTTTCTTATACTTGCTATCCTCTATAGGAGAACTTTTGTTTCATGTTCCCCTAGTATACAATGTAGGCTTGCAGTGTAGCCTACCCATGAGAGAGCATGTGTTCTAATTGATTTTGGTACCACCCTGTTATGAGTTCTTTCATGCTCTTGGTGGATGCAGTATATGGGTTGGTTCTCGACTACTACTACTACTACATGCACGTTGACCACATCAACAACTTTGAGTACAAATTGTAGAGGATTTGTTGGATCAAGAGGCTCAACAAAGTTTGACTATTTATCTTCTACCTAGGTTTTCCACATCATATAGAGTAGCATGAGGGTGAGGCTATGACTCGAGCCTAGTGGGTATATAGTATGATTATCATAGTCATAGGACCCAACCGACTTGTATTTCCTATAGATTCTACTCTTCTAGTTATCATCTAGACGGATTTCCCAATCTTCCTATTGAGTATCTAGCATTAGATATCTTGAGTGAGCCACCCCACCAATATAAGGCTATCTCACTTCAGCAATTCCATGGTTGACATTGTATATCATATGCCTTTTGACTTTTAAAAAATCCCATATATATAAGTAAAGAAATAATGCAATTGGTTTTCTTTTGGTTTTTCACTAATTTGTTCTATCTTTAGTATATATAATTGTGTTAAATTAATCTACTTTGTCATATATAGATTCAAGGCTAATTACCTTGGCACAATTTCCTCGTCTTTCACACGATGTATCAATCCTCTATGCATTTCTTGGATTATACTTGGTGACAAGACTTCATGAAAATCCTGGAGAGCTTTATTACTCTCATGGATATTATAGAGAGAGATTATGGACCCACATGGTGTCTATTACTACATTGACGTAGAAAGGCTGGCCTATCTTGAAACAAACCTAAAAATAATTTGATGGATGGAGGAACTCAAACTTTTCAATATATTTTTGTTTGAAGAGTTGCAAGTAAAACCATTATAATTGTGAATGATCAAAGTATCCATCAGGATTGATATATCTATGATCAAGTTACCAACATCCCACCTCCTGATGGAATAGCTCACCTAAGTAGACAAAAACAAAATGATTACATTGTCAAGGGATTTCCCTAATAATCAAGCCACTATTGACTTCTTAAAGTCTATGAGGAAGCTCTAGTATTCAAAGAAATACTTCTAGCCAAATTTCACGAATAAAAGACTTATAGAATGTGTCAAAAAGCCTTATACAATATATCAAAAATCTTAAGTTTTATTAAAGCAATAAAAAGTGAGCTTTTGTGGTGTGAATAATCTTGTCGTGAATAATCTTATCTATGGTCACTATACATATTTCAAGCACCCCCATCACAAATCTCCTTGGTCAATCCATAGAACAATAATTTTCTATTAAAGATAGTTAGACTACCTAAGTTTAATAGTGAAGGATTAAAGATAGAAATAAATGCTGAGACATGGGTCAAGAAAAAGAAAGACTAGTTCTCCATGTTTAGAATGAGCATAGCCAATCAAGCTATGATCACTCGACTATGTCTCACTGAAGAAGCTCGACTTTGGTGAAGCCAAAGGAATTTATCTTGAGGGGCCAATAACCCTGAATGGATAGGTCATTGGCAAGAAAAGTTCCAAGAAATGGAGAAGACAGGGTGAACTCAAATTAAAAAGTGAAGACCTATCCTCACTGCTGCTTATTGTCGCTATCTCAAGTGCCAAAAGTGCCACTACAACATTGCCTAGATATAAAAATGCTAGTCCTAAAAAATAGGGATGTCATACTAAAAATAGTAAGTTCTGTACTCTGACTGTGCTTACTAAATTTGGTTGTTTCTATTCTTGACAGTATTCAACCCAAAAAGGAAGGCCATAGAGAAGAGACAAGTGTCAAGATCTGATACCAAATGTGAGATGGACAGATCGAAGCTCAGCTAAGAGTACAATTGATAATGAAGAGTGTGATATCATGACACCCAATGCGATAAGAGAGAGGAGATAGAGGATACATAGAAGGGGACCCTTCTACCACACAAAGTCCATTACCATCTTGTTCTAGGTTAAAGATTTCCTTCTCATTCCAACCAAGCACAGAAGTGTTAGTAGAAATTTTCACTTGAACTCCAATTTCAAGATGAAATGTAGACTTCTCTTCCCTCTAGAAATTATCCTTCTGCTCATGTTCAATTGAATATTTCTTATAGGTATGCAAGGCTTGTTCCATTTGTAGAGCATCACTGTTTAATTGAGATTCATGCTCTTCTTTTTAAATACATCTCTAAGATTGAAATTTCTTTCTAGATATCACCCCTCTCTAATTTGGAATTCTAGCTTCTCTTTTTGTAGCTCAGAAATTTTTTTATCACTTTATTTATATTAGTGACACTACTAGTTCTCACTCACTTAAAATTCCTCATTTAATCCTCTAATTATATGTTCATAACTACCTTGATATCCATTGGTAGTCTACACAAATCTATTCAAAGCTAGAGATGGGTCATCCTTATCATTAGGTAACACCGATCATTGTAAAGGTTTGCAACTATCATTGTTTCTCCTTTCCCTTTCTTCCTTTCTAGCTAGCAATGGTAAGTCCTTCTATTTGCAACTAGAAATTTTTCAAATCCAAAAGGCATAACATCTACCTCACAAGGAAAAATAGTAAATACACTATTTTTGGGTTCCTTGTAATCATTCTCATCAACACAAATTTCTTCCATACTTGCTTAACAATTTATTAAGATTCTATCTCTAGATATGATGTCAATATTTCATCCACCACCTCCTATTTTAAGTCATCAATGGAAAATATTTCCAACTCATTATATGCACACAATGCATCCTCAATGTCACTTTCCTCCTTATTCGTAGAGAATCTAGGATATGTTTCAACAAATGAATCATTCAAACCATGGTCATCGTGTATTGTAGCATTATGACCTTTATCTTCCCTATTGAAATCATAAAATAGTTTAGAGTTATATATTTTGATGTAGACAACCAGTGGGTAATATCACAATTAGAATAGATGAGAAATAAACAATGTATTCACCAATATCTATTTGTTCTACTTTGTGAGGATATGGTACTACATTTACCTCTACTTTTTATGTTCTTCTAACTAGGCCAATCTTGTAAGTAGTACTATCCTATCCATATAATTGTAATTTGTCTACATGGCCCATGCTTGTTGTTGCTCTTGACCAATTTTGTGCCAACAATTTGTATCCAAATGCCCTGTCTTTAGGAAAATGTACAAAAAAGTGGATGGTTTGGCATTAGTCAAGAGGGAATCAGGCACATTACCATACCCATGGCACTTACTGTTGGAGCTCTATATAGCTTACCATATCTATACTAGGTCTCACCTATATATATGTAGAGTGTGATCAATATGATGTAGTATTTGGGAGTGTATATGGTGTGTCTCTTCTCTCCATCTCCCTCTCACATCTCTACATATCTTCTCTCTCTACATCTCAACATGGTATCAGAGCTATCAAGATTGACTACAACCAATTCCTTGAAGAAGATAATCAGGAAGTATATCTATGTAGTATCTCTTCAATTATTGACTCGTGCTCTTTTCATGCTTACGCTTGATGTATTGTGTATGTTATGAATTTTGAGTATAGAAAAAGTTCACTTGATCATCATTTAGATTGGAGATATGTTGAACTCTAGATATGCCTTGCTTGGACACCCTAAAAGTTTCTATTTGGGAAACTCTTAAGAAAATTCCTTCCTTGAAAATATCCAAAAATGATGTAGAAAACTTCTAGAATAGGGTGACATGAAAAAAACAAGTTACTTTTCATCCAGTTTTGGGAGATCTAATGGAAAAAGAAGGGTTTCAGAATTCACACGGTGCACGATTGCAGTTTACGGGTACAAAACAAGACTCCAAAGAAGGGGGAGAAGAAGGATTAATCTGGGAGAATTCTAACAAGGTGTCTTGGGGTTTTACCCCCCTTTTCGAAGCCAACAGAACCATCGAATTTGTGGTCTGAGAAACAAAGAGAAAGCTAATGTTTGGTGCACATTTTCGGTCTATTGGGGAGCTCCAAGAGATGTAATTCTTGGAAATTGCTCTCGAGTAGTCCCAGACAAGGATTTTGTTTATCTTTTTAAGTTCTATCAATACATAGTGCTTTTGTTCATTGAGCTTTGTCTTTATCTTGTGTACCTCTTGTCTATTCTTCTTCTTCTCTTCTATCTCCTATTCTCTACTTCCTTCTCTCTCTAATCCCCGATGGATATGACCTTTCGACTAAAACCCCTCTAGCAATGCTTGAAACTATAAGCAATTTGTGGGTCTTGGCAGTCAAGTTAGAGCTCCAACATCTACTCAAACCTCATAAGGGCCTAAACAATGTCATTAGTTGTCTAAGTTTCTCATAAGCTTCTTTGGGTGGAAAATAGTGCTGACTGGTCAAGTCAAGGCTAAAATAGGTCCTACATAGGGTGTTATTTTATTGTGAAAATTTTTGGAAAGTTTGCTACATAAAATGTCAAGTGCATTCTAATGTAAACTTGAAGCATCTACCTTATGGGGGGATATCAAGCACTTCGCTTATAGCCAAATATGGTGTCATTTGGAGACATATTTTTTAGGTTATTTTTGAAACACTAGTTATGGATCACTTGGATAGCATGGTGAGGGACATAAGAGATCCTTGTATGCACCTCTGTAAAGTTTTTGATCATTTTGATCACAAGATGGTGTCAAAATATTGACAAAATAATTGATTTGGCTACTTTTCATGATCATTTTAGCCACAAGCTTGAGTAACAACTTGACAATATAATTACGTTAGCTACTTCATTGATATTCAATCCATTCAAATATCAGAGTCTCATTTAACTTCCAATGAGTTTCCCACCCATGACTATTAACAACTTGGAGACCTTCTATCAAATGGGATCCATGTGTAACAACACATCAAGATAGTTTTAACACATACAAGTAACATTTCCTTGAATTAAGATGAGCATGCTTGCATTCATCTACTACTGAAAGACAACTTTATGCAATCTCCAAGGCTCATGATGCATCAATAATATTTAATAGACCTAAAGAAATAGAGTTTCATGTACCATCAAGTGTATCACTTAGACTCAATACAATCTACAAACTCCCTCGATCTAACATTTAATAGACATGAAGAAATAGAGTTTCATGTACCATCATGTGTATCACTTCAGACTCAATATAATCCATAAACTCCCTCAAGAACGTTTCATAAATTCCTATAAATATAAATGTCTTCTAAACTATACCTTGCATGAGACATAAAAGGCCCATAATGCCTTGTTTTGAATTGGATAATTGATGCGATAAGAGATAAGAGGTAGATGAAACAAGATTGTAAAGGGAGGAAGCCAATAGGTTAAACTATAAATGTCTCATGAAGCAGGCATAGAAAGGAAAGAGCTAGTACCTATGAAGCAAGTAGACGGTGCCGGAGGGGTGTTAGTCGAAAGTTCGTATCCACACTCGGGATCAGAGGTAGAAGGAAGTAGAGATAGGAGATGGAAGAGAAGAAAAGGAATAGACAAGAGGTAAACACGATAACGACAAAGCACAATGAATTGAATCAATATGTATTAATGACAGAACTTCAAATCCCTTGTCTAGCACTACTCAAAAGCAATATCCAAGCATAAGATCTCTTGGAGCTCCTTCATAGACAAAAAACGTGCATCAATATAATAGCTTCTTCTCTGTTGCTTGGAACCCAAATCTAATGGCTCTGTTCACTTTAAAAGGGAGGTAAATGCCCAAGACACATACTTAGGGATCTCTCAGTTCACTCCTTCTTCCTCTTCCAGTTCAAAGTGTAGTTTTCAACCTGTTAACTACGATCGCGACGTGCGCAATTTTGCCCATTTGTCTTTTTTATGAAAAATCCAAAACTGGCAGAGCAACTTTCTTTTTGCATGCCATCCTAATATAGAAGTTTTTCTAGCTTTCTCATATATTTACAATAAATAATAGCTAAAATTGTCAAAATTTTTAGTATTTTTAGACCATCTATGCCACGAACACTAGCACTAATGACTTAGATCACATTGACTCTCTACATCATTAAAGAAGTCGGATGATGATGCACTCGAGAGTTATTCACATTGTGTCCATGTAGTGGCACAACATCCACCCCCTCTGAACCTGTACATCCTCTGATATGTTCTAAAATCCTAGTCATCACTAGATTCTGAGTCCTCCTTATCCTCTGCAACCATATCCTTTGCTTCTTCATCTTCCATATCTTCCTGGCTAGCCCCTATATCATGGCTACTATTTTCTTCCAATTTTGGGAACTCATAAGCATTAGATTCCCGCCTCTTGAATAATTTGATTCTTTTCCCTACTACCGACAGTTTTATGGTTGTCCCGTCCAGCTCATTTAATGCATAAGTAGCATGATCAAACACATGTCTTACCACATAGGGTCCAAACCATCTTTTGGAAACTTTACGCATGGCACTATGCTAACTGTTCAACCTGTATCATAAACCAATACCTAATCCCCATCTTGTATGGTTCTTGGCCTCAATCTATGTATTTTGACAAACCATTTCTTGTTCTTTATCCTTGCTTCCCTTAACTTTGCAATTGATGCCTCTATGTCTTCTAACTTTCTTTCCAACTATCTCATAAGTGTGAAATACGCGGGATCTAGAGCATGGTAGATGCGGAAGCTATGGAGGTTGAAAGAGGAAAAAGAAACTCATAAAGACATTGACCTTGACTAAGAAAAATTGTTACACAAGTGAATTAGGTTCCAAGATTGACTTGGACTCATAAACACAATCTTGTGTATTAACAGTGACATGACACTTTACTGGAAAGAAAAGAGTACTATCATTGCATTAGAAAAAGAGTGCAAGTACAATGCTTTATAGGAATTGAGTGGTGGTACTTTCTCCTACTGTGCATATGGGATTCTGGTCCCGAGCTTTCACTGCTTCTCACAAAGGGACTAAAGTAGGTGTGATTGCAAATATCTCAACACCCCTCCTCAATCACAACCAAAAGTACAAAGTGTGTAGAGGCTTTAGTGAAAGCAACACCTGCAAAGTGTGGGCACACCATAAACATGGCAAAACACCAGAGACTGTTGCAGAAAAGGCTAAGTGTGGGTACCACAAACATGATGGACATCCTGAGGCTATAGCAGGGATCTCACAAAGTGTACAGAGGTTGTAGTACAAGGATAACTGAGGAGTTTACAAATTTATGTTTGAGGCATTAGGGCTAGAAAATACAAAACTAAAAAAGTCTATCTGAATAGAAGGACTGATGAGGTTTGTCCTTCTTCTAGTGGTCTTCTCCTTCTTCTTTTTCTTCCTTTGCTCCATTTTCTTCTTTTTATTTGACGGCAACTAGATAGGCCTTTTGGGACCTCTTTATGGCATGGCAGAACTTCTCGGTGTGTCCGGTCCTTTTGCAAAAGTCACAGAAGAGCTGATCCTTCTTGCCTTTGTACCTGTTGCCAACATATAATGCAAACTCATCTCTAGAGGTACTTGGTTCTTCCTTAGTTTTTAACTTCTTTTCCTCCTCTAACAGTTATGCCTGGATATCAACAAGTTCACGGTTTTGCATATTAATTAGAGTTGTTGATATATTACTATATTTAGGAGGCAAACTCTTAAGTAGAACATCGATGCAAATATCTTCTTCCATTTTAATGTTGATTCTTCAAAGTTGGATTAGAAGTCCTTCCATGTAATTTAGATGTGTGGCAAGTGATATGTTGGACTTCATTTCAAGCCTGAAAAACTCAATTAGGAGACCATACTTTGATGATTTAGATTGTGCACCGAACAAGGTGTCAAGTCTCTTCCATGTATCATGTGAGGTTTTACAGTTATCCACATGGTGGATATAGCTGTCATCTAGCTCCAATTTGATAATGGCCTGAGCCTTATCATCGTTCTTTTGCCAAGTGATAGCAAGATCCGCATCACGAGGCTTCTTTTCTTTTCCACTGGTAATGGCCTAGAGGCCCTTCTTCATCTGGATCAATTTGATGCGGGTCAGCCAGGTATGAAACCCGACTCCTTTGAAAAGGGCAGTTGGAGAATCTTTGCCCATGTTCAACTTGAGAGACCAGCAGAAAATTAGGTTCAAATGACTAAGAATAACCAGGAATGAGTTGATATTTGTATGTGTCAAAAGACAGAAGCAATGGCAGTGAAGTATCAAAAGATACTAGTTTGAAATTTGACGTTTGTTGCTTGAGTTTGACTTGATGATCTTCAAAAACTCTTCATAGCTTTCCCTCCTTGTTGATTTTATGGTTGAATACTTGCTAAAATCTTCAGATTAGAGTGGCCTTGGCTTGGCTTAAGTGACACGAGAGAGAAAATGAAGGAAAATGAGCTTAAAGGTAAGTGGCTATCGCTATCCTGTCAAAACAGGAACCAATAGCTGGTAAATGAGCTCCCACACACTCCACAGGTTGAATCTGCTCAAACCCTTTGATATGAAGGACCCTCACTAATTGTTCTAACTTCCCCTAAGATTGTTTATACTCATTATGATTGAATTGAGAGATCTAAGCCTTCAAAGTGGTCGCTGTCAAAACTGTGCCCAGATTTGGGAAAATGAAAATGACGGGCATGGTGTGCATCAATCTCCTTGATTTTTGTGTCAAGAAGTTGCGCCTTGACCTGAAGAACAACTCTTGAGAAGAATTCTTGAAGAGATATGGCGTGCTTGATGAGATATGGCTGCTCCAACAGAGGTAGGTAGGTGCTGTCCACAGACATAGTTATGGCAGCAACTCTGAAAAGAGGGAATGTTGAAGCTATAGTTGCCCAATTTCAATGATTGAGGTGCCAAGAAGGAGCTTTAGAAGTAGAGAAACAATTCTTTAGAAGGAATTTTAGAGATATTTTGCCTATCGAGAGAGATATGAAAGCTTCAAACTGACGGGGTGCTGTTGTCTATGGCTGCCATGGAAGCTTCATTGAAGGTAGGAATGCAAATGAAGTTGGAGATAGGGTCCAATACTCAAACTGAGCTGAGAAGAGATGGAAAGGAGCTGAGAGGAGTGAAAGGAGAGTTGGGTCATGCTAAACTGAGCTCTAATACCATGTGAAATACGCGGGATCTAGAGCATGGCAAATGCGGAAGCTATGGAGGTTGAAAGAGGAATAGAAACTCATGAAGACATTGACCCTGACTAGGACAAATTGATACACAAGTGAATTAGGTTCCAAGATTGAGACTTGGACTCATGAACACAATCTTGTGTATTGACAATGACATGACACTTTACTGGAAAGAAAAGAGTACTATCATTGCATTAGAAAAAGAGTGAAAGTACAATGCTTTATAGGAATTGAGTGGTGGTACTTTCTCCTACTGTGCATATGGGATTCTGGTCCTGAGCCCTCACTGCTTCTCACAAAGGGACTAAAGTAGGTGTGATTGCAAATATCTCAACAATATGGCCAACAATGCCTCTTGATTCAACTCGTCCTCCCAAGGTAGCACACTCCATGTGACTGTCATCTCTTCTATTGGCATGATAGGTTTTTGACCATACATCAATTCTACATGCATATATCCTATAAGAGCACTATGAGTTGTTCTCTCAGCCCACAAAGCATAAGGGAGAAATCATGGCCACTTTTTGACCTTCTCTCCACATGCTTTTCCCAATGCCTTCACAATAGGTGGATGACCTCTTTCACTTTTTCCATTTCCTTCAGGGTTATAGGCTGAAGTTAAAGCAAGCTTTATCCCCAACCGTACAAAGAAATCATGAGCTTCATCTGCACCCAGCTCACTACTATCTGCTATAATTTTTTTCACACAACCATACCAGCAAAAGATATCTTCTAAGAGAAAAGTACACATTGCATTTTTTGTCTTAGTAGATAGAGCTCTCCCTTTCACTTGATTAGTCAAGTCTTCATGGGCAAGCACAAGATATCTCATTTGCAAAAAACCTGTAGGCATCATACTAAATCCCAATGTCTCACAGATGAATACATTTGACATGTTGTACATGTTTTCACAAAGTGATAAACATCCTTATACATACCCTACCACCAATAACTTTCTTTAATCTTTGCAAAAGTACCCAAAAACTTGCAATGGCATACCCTGTTTCTTTTGAGCATGTTTCCATAAGTATCCATGTTTTAAGAAAACCCATAGGCTTTCTTCTTGATCTTCTTAAACTCCTCATCTGACCATTCATCTCTCTTTGTTAATGTACTAACGTATTGAACAATTCTCAGCCACTCTCCTGCATATTTGTCTTCTAGAAACACCTCCACACATGATACAAAAAATTTAAGTGTCTTCTCTTTCCTATCCAAGCTTCTGTTAGTGGTGTAGCACCTCCTTGCGTTGCTAAACTCACTCTTATAGTATCATTTTCAACTGCAAGAAAGTCATCTTCTTCCTCCTCATCCATCATCCCATCTTCATTCTCATAGTGTGCCCAAGCTCACATGTTTGCCACTGGGTTATCTCTTCTTGCAATATGCTAAAATTCAAGGTTGAAAGATTTGATGTATGAAATTCACTGGAGCATACCAATGTCTGGGGTAGCACCACTAGAAATCATACCCAATATGGGCAAACAATCAGTTTCAATGACTATACAAGCACCCATAAAATACTCCTTATCACATTTAAGGGCTGTCACAATTCCCTATAATTCTCTTTTTACGTGTGGATATCTTCTCTCTATCACTCAGTCAATACTTTAGCACCAAAGCATATTGCATATATTTTCCCTTCCTCATCATCTTTCCCAATTTCCCATCCAATGCCGATTGAGCTTATATAAACAATAATAATGATAGGCTTTCCATGTGCATAATTAGCCTTTCTCAATGTAGGAGCAAATTTTAAGCACTGCTTCAATTTCTTCATTGCTTTCTGATTCTTCCTTTCCCAATGAAATCTCTGACTTTTCCTCAAAAGCTAATATACAGTGTCGGCTACATGGGGAAAGTGAGGAATCCATATCAAATATAACACACATGCACCCAAGAATCTACTCACCTCTAATACATTCCTGCATATATCTTGCATTCTATCAATCCCATCTATTTTTGCTGGTGATGATCTTCACCCATAGGGCCATACATGTGCCCAACAATCAAAACCTCTTCAATTCCAAAGGTAGAATTTTGTCCAGAAAGAGTTAAATGCACCTCTTCTAGACGCATCAAAATCCTCTCACAATCCACAATATGGTCTACAACAAACTATATGCACCCATGAACATCCATCTCTTCATTCTTCTCTTCCACTTCACACCCTTTGATTGAAACATTATCCAGGAAGGGCATGGTCAATTCTGGTATAAAATCCCTGAGTACTCTATTCATAGCATTTGTCATGCGTGCTATTGAGTTTGTTGCACCCTGCGGGAGAGTACACATCCGTACTAACCCCAAGGGAGTCTTCATGGTTGTGATATCCATGCTTTTAATTGCAAGCTGAAACTGATCATAACCCAAGTAAAGATCACCCAAACAATAGATAAATCTGCTTTCAAAAGCCTCTAGAAATTCATCAACCACAGGACTTGCACCCACATTTCTTATAGTCACTTTATTGATCGGTTGCATGTCTTGAATAAATCTCAAAGCCCCAATATTTTTAGGCACAATAAACCAACGATTTGAGTATGGGGTTGAAGAGGGCTCCAAGATCTTCATGTGAATCTTTTGATTTAGCAAATCCATCAGCTTTGGTAAATAAGCTTTAGGCACTGGAATAGGCCTCAAGTTCCATGTTACATGTGGCACAGTAAATATTACGATAGGAGAGACAACATTTGGATCCACACAACCTATTTCAATTGACTAAAATGCAAATGCCTTACCATGCCTAGCCAACATCCGCATAAAAAAGTATCTTTCAGCTAGCAAAAGAAACCCTTCTACACCAACTTTTAATTCATGTAATGTTTCAGATGTAAACTGGTGACCTAAATCTTTAGGATCCCGTAAGCTTAGCTGCCTTGACACTTTTTCATACAAACCCTCACTTTCTGGTGGCAGAATCATCATCAAGCACCTTTTTTCCATATGCACTCCTATAGTATAGGGCTATCCCAAAATCATTGCATAGGAGGAATTATCTTGCACAAAGAAGTGTTGCTCTTCTTGTACATCACCAATCATCACTTTTACATTAGGACATGTGGCATAGAGTTCTCCCGAAGAATTATTTGTAGCCCTCATACGCCAACCATGATGTGTGCCCACAGGCCATACACCATTCTAATACAATCCATGCTCAATGGCATTAATCTTAGACCCATGGTCAAGTAAAATAACACAAGAAGTCTCACATTCTACTATATTCACTACTATTTTAGTGGTAGCATGTGGCCCAATAAATTCTTGTGTAATGCCTTTGAGGAATAAATCCTAGAGTCTCTACCCCATATTGTTGCATCTACCTTACTCCACCATACATATTGCTACAAGACAATGCATTTTCAGCCATTTCTTCTCTTTTCCACATGATGTCCATTGATTAGTAGTATCCTGCATAGATAATCCAATACTTACTTCATGCTCATATTTAGCCCGAATACCCAACAAACCAGCTTCCTCTTCAAATTGCAGCAACGTACTAGTGGTATTACCAAGAAACTGATGCTTCCTCTTAATTATATCAATGATCTCATCATGAAATTCTTGCTTGGCAATGCCAAGAACCTCTCCCAAGGTGAATTGCACCCAATTTTTTAAGATTCTTTCTTCAAGAAGCCTCTTAACATATGTGGTTCTCTCAATATCTGACTGTAACTTATATCCTATTTGCTTGCCCTTCTTTTTTCCTCTTGTTTGTTATCCTATTTTTGCTCCTGACTGGCCTCTTCCATTACATGTGGTTGATTTGTAGCTTTAGGCTGATCCACACTTCTTCTTGTCACTCTTTTAGATGTCCTTGCATTATCTTTATCTCTCTTTCATTTCTCTTCCAAAAGTACATTTGTGTTTTGTACCTTTGCTAAATATTTATACACTGAATATGCATGTACTAGTGATTCCCAACCAATTATGTGATGAATGTCTTGCCCTACATGAGACATTTCACTATCAATAACATATCTCTTCTCAAGTGCATGAAAAGCATGTGTCCATATTGTAGCTTTTGGACCAACCATCACTTGGCCATGCATTCTATCCAACTGTAGACCAAAAGTAGAAGCATGTACAACCACATAAGCATTTCGAATAGCCAAGTCTTCCAACAACTTCTGCATGCCTCCCTTTCCAAAATTCAAAGCAAAAAGAAATCCTATTGCTTGTGCATGGATCTTGTCATCTTTCCAAAAGATAAGATGTTGTGCCAAGGCCTCCTGATAGGCAGCACAATCCTTTCTCTCATGCTGCAAACTATCACACCACATACATCTTTTTCCTGGCTTAGGGGCTATTGCCCATCCCCCTTTCCTCTTGTCCTTTTTCATCCAATTTTGCAACCTTCAATTGAAGATCCCGCATGCCTTTGACGAATTCATCTGATACATTTTCCCTAACAGAGGTAACAATAGCATGTAAGACAGCCATAGGGCTAGCCATGTAAGTGGGTGGCTTACCGGATACATTAATTCTTTTGGCCGGAATAGTGGGCAAGCTAGAGACATGTAATCTTTCTCTTCTTCTATGCTTTTTCACAAATATAGTAACAACTTCCTTAACATGTCTCCATTCTGTTTTAAGACATGTCTCTATAGTCTAATCCTCTAGCAAATCATCAAGCTTCTCTTGAAGCTCAGGATCTGGTGCTTGTAGAAACAATTCAATTTTTTGACTTGTAGGAGCTTGTTGTTCTGCAAGATTGAACTGCTTAAATTCTCTTAACAATTCTATAGCCACAAGATCCTTATTGGGTTGTAAAACCCACTCGTGAAAAGTTTTGCATGTAATCAAACTGGTATCTTCAATGTAAAAATCTTCCTTGAGTGACTTCTTGAAAGCTACCCAGTCAGCATCCTACATGTATAATTCAATAATTTGTGCTTTTAGTTCATGTACAGTAACACTTACAAAAATTCTTCCTTGAGTGTCTTCTTGAAAGCTACCCAATCAACATCCTACATGTATAATTCAGTAATTTGTGCTTTTAGTTCATATACAGTAACATGTACAAAATCTCAGCTCCATGGAAGTTGATCCAACCCAAAGAATTCCATCTTTTGAGCATAGGTATGTACATATGCTGATACATTCCTACCATTGAATAACTTCATCTCAGGCTCAACTACTTTGCAGAGCATTCATAACAACACTTTCTGTTTGAGTAGAAGCATGTATCACCTGTTGTTGTTGTTGTATCTACATAAGCATATTCCTATTCTGCACCAACTGTTGCAAAACATCACTAGAAATTGTGCTTGAAGGTTCTCCCATCTTGTCTTTCCTTCTTTTGACAATCTTTCACATCGGGTTCACCAATGTCAGAGGGGTTTTAGTCGAAAGGTTGTATCCATCAGGCATCAGAGATAGAAGGAAGTAGAGATCGGAAATGGAAGATAAAAAAAAATAGAAAAGAGGTAAACATGATAAAGACAAATCACAATTAATTGAATCAATATGTATTGACAGAACCTGAAATCCCTTGTTTGGCACTTCTCAAAAGCAATCTCCAAGCATTAGATCTCTTGGAGCTCCTTCGTAGACCAAAAACATACATCAATACAAAGTTTACTCTCTAGTCCTCGGAACCTAAATCATATGGCTCTATTGGATTCAAAAGGGGGGTGAAACCCCAAGACACTTGATCAAGGATCTCCTAGTTCACTCCTTCTAGTTCAAAGTGCACTTTTCAACATGTTAACTGCGATCGCAACGTGTGGGATTTTTCCTGTCTATATTTTTTTATGAAAAATCCAAAATTGACTAAAAAAGCATTTTTTTTTTTGCATGCCATCCTATTCTAGAAGTTTTTCTAGCTTTTCCAGATATTTACAATAAATAATAGGCTAAAATTGTTCAAAAATCTAGTATTTTTGACCATCTATGCCACTGACACTAGTACTAATGACTCATATCACATTGACTCTCTATATCAATAAAGAAGTTGGATGATGATGCACTCCACAGTTTTTCACACAGTGTCCACATAGTGGCACGACAACGGGAAACTAGGAAAACAATGGTTTTTATGCCCTATTAGATTCTGCGAAAAAACTCAAATGCATAAAAACATACTCTAGGCAATTAGTCTATAATTCAACTCCTCTCCCAAATTTTTTCTTTTCGGAGTACTTTGACTCTTGTAAAACACACATAAACTTAGCTCTCATAGAACCTAACATGCAATACAATCTAGTTGGTGTTTTCCAACTCTTCTACAAGATAGATGCTCCAGTTTCTCAATTGTGCATTGATGAAGTGTAAGAATAGTTTTCTCCTTATTCACAACAATAGACTTATGGGTACTACATGGAATCATAAATAGAAGATTAAGAAGGATCTCAAAGGAACTTAAGACACAACTCCATAGCATGTGGCCAAGGCTATTATAAAATGGAATACAACATCAATCATGGATACTCCTAGAGACTCATTAACTAAGAAAGCGGTAGTGGTAGTCAAAGCATAGGATTTTCACTAGGACTCACATCTTTTATTGAAATTATGTCTCGAGTAAGTTACTCATGAATATATGTGTGCATCACATGGGTTCAAAATAAGGTATTTTTAAATCTATTTTTATACATTTTTTACATACAAAAGTAATATAAATGCATTTTTTATAGATTTAATAGATAAGGATTAGGTTTTATTCAAGAAAAATTTACAAATAAGGATATTTATAAATGGGCCTTGAATGCACATGATGTAGAGGATATACATTTAGTAACTTCCCTAAGCATTATGTTTCCAAGAAACTATCATAATTCATTGAATCTCGATAAAAGATCCATTTACATCATGAACCACTAATAGTGGAGCCCCAAGAGGAACATCAAGGAAAAGGGAATTCTCTTGCAAGAAAATCTATCTTGTAATATCAATAAGCTTGTTTATTATTTTTCATATGATCACAATGAAGAAAAGAACACCAAGCACAACAAATCTTCATGCAGCATCATGTAGATCTCCCACGGATTTGATAGAATCAACCATATTCTTCAATATCTTCACAAAATCCATCAATAGAACAAAGAAAGCAAAGGAATACACCATCTTTAAATGGAAATACATCACATAGTATTCATCTTCAATATCTTCATAGTCTTCTCTCTCAATCTCTCATATACAATCACTCTATTTTTGTAGAATTGGCTATCTCTGACTCTCTCTCTTTTTCTCTATCAATAATACATCATATCCTCACTAAAATCTCTCAATAATCCTTCTTAGGTCGTGGATACCCCTCCCAAGAGGTATGTCTGATATGAAGAGTCACCAGAGCCACTACAATGTCCTTTCATAGCTCACTACTGTCACTTCACTCCAATCTTTACTTGAGTTTTCAGCAGCTACTTCTTCCACTTCTTTCAGCTCTTTTGCACTTGTATTCACCTCTTTCCAAGGCTAGAAAACTTTCCCAAGCTACACTCTCATCCAACAGAACACATACAGAAGCATACAGAACAGTCACAGAACAGCTACAGTACAGAACAGAACAGAACAGAGACAGAGGCTCTACAGAAGACCTACATAAGGTTACAGAAGGTCATCAAACCCACATAACTCATACTCAAACCATTCCAAACTCTCACAAACTATTCAATAAGCTTTCACAATATCTCAATCTTCATCAATCAATACTCCATCCCTCCTTACAGAAGACAATCAGAACAAAACAGAACAAAACAGAAGCTATACAAAAGGTATACATAACCAATCAGAACCTATCAGAACATCACAGAACCTCATATCTCCACTGATAAACATCATAAACTTCCAAAACGCAATCAATATCATCCAAAACACTCTCAAACCACTTCCAAACTAATCAATCATCTCATAAAATCAACCATTTAGCTCTCAAAAACAATAAAAATCAGCCAAAAAACAAGTCATTTCAACACTCAACATATCCCCACACTTAATAAGGAAGCGTCATCGCGACCCAGAAAAAAGGGAATACAAGTGCATTTAAAATCGCAACTTTGATCTTTAATATATCTTCAAAAACAGTCCATCCAACCACGACCCCAACTTATAACCTGTATCTAATATAAAAATACAACGAAAGGAAAACCCTTTATACATTAACACTTCTTATCAAACTAGAAAATCACAACAAACTTTGTAAAGGATATAAGAGTTTTCTTCTTCTTCATCAGCATCAGCTTCAACTCTACAACCACGACCCCATCACCACAATTCTCCAAAATGTAGCTCACACGAAATCCAATCCAATAGGCAACCACCACGTTCGTTTTACATAAACTCACAACACAAACACTACACACAACACAACCATCTGAATGACTCCTCCAAAAAGAGAGATTTTCATTAAAAAGCATCCACCATACATTGGAAAGGTATCAATGAAGATGATCCCTCTTGAAAGATTGATGATTTCGGAAACGATCCATAGACAAGGATTCATCTACAAATGTTTTGGGAGGATTTTGAAAAAACTGAAGACAGCACATCCTTTCCAACAAGACCAAGTATCTGCTAGGCAAACAAAGGGCATGAAAATACAATATATCAAGCTGTTAGGAATCAATGCTCACATTGACATTCATGCACAACTTTGGAATAGGCTTGGAATCATTATGAGAGTCCCTATGCATATACGCCAAGTACCAAGCAAAGTGAGCAGTTAATCTCACTGAAGGATCTGCAGACTGTGAATACTGCTGAGCAAAATGAATATAGTTCTGATAAGCTTGACTGGCAGCTGTCCATTCTCCTGGAATTACTGGCCAATTGATCTGAGGTCCTGTAAGGGAATCATTCGAGCTCCATCCCCTTCTTCTAGAAATCAGATGATCAAACCCGTCATAGTCACTAACCAACTGAGGTGGTTGAGATATAGAAGTGTTATGAGAGGGAAGTGGAACAAGGAAAAGTGGATGAAGTGAGGATTAGGCAAAATCATAAAAGGAAGAATGATTTAAAGGAGTGGCAAAAATTTATAGGGAATCACTAAGGAAGGATGTTAACTGATAAATATGAAATGTGGAGGATACATGAATGGATGGAGAAGGACAAGGTGGAGAAGGGGAAAATACTCTATCCTCAATAAAGGAACAGTATGTAAAAATGGAAATTTGAGGGAAATATGAAGGTTGGAAAAGAAGGGGTAAAATAGTGGTGGAATTAGATTGACAAAGGGAAAGATATAGATCATATCGGTGAGCCATTTATTGGTAATATAAGAGGGTAGGAATAGAAGATCCTAAGAGAGATTTTCTATGATAGGCATCAAAGAAGGTAGAATCAAACGGATTATGTTTTGAAAGATAGGCTAAGAGATCCATCCTCAGTTGATTAGTACTCTGGGCATAGGTAGGAGCTGTGTTTTGTCTTTGATTCAGGACCACAGAATCAATCATGGTATGCCAGGAATTATCATGACAATCAGCCACTTTGGAGGAGTAACTCTAGAACATGTCAGCTATGCGCAACTCCAAATGGTTGACATACAAAACAGCTTGTAGAACCACATCCCCCACATACCATGCCATATCCACCTCATCTGGAATTAACAAGTCTCCTCGTAGATACATGTATGACATCAACATGGTATCTGTCATGACAGAATCTTCAAACACCATCCTTACCACCTCTGTCAATAACTCAGCATACAAGCCCCACTCCATCCATCCTCTGGAAGAGGTAAATCCATCATGAAAAGCTTCATGTAGAAAACCAACTTCTGTAATTGGTAGTGGACAAAGAAAGAATGGTCTGGTGGAACATATTCCTGAAACTGCTCAAATGTAGACCATAAAAGTCCATTCTGGACTGCAATCTTTCAACTTTATCTTGGAATAGAGGGCACAAGGTAGCCTGTCTCTGAAGAGCAGCCAAGTCGTGCTGTGAAAGAGAAGGAATCAAGGGAACATTAGGGCTTGGAGGAACAGACCGTGACTTTCCCAGTTGATCTTGCAACTGCTTGATTTGGGAGGCTTGGGATACCAGCGTGTCATTAGCAGTCTGTAAGGCTGAAAGTTTGTCATCTAAGAGAGTTTGAAACTCCTGCGCTTCTGTGGACATCCTCTCCTTCTCCTCTCAAAGGCTAGTAACCTCTGATTGAGCCTCTATAACTGGATCTTCAAAGAAGAGATCTCATCTCTTTCGGTGGCAACCAGTTGGGTTTGTTGTTCCATCTGCTTAAACAAATCTGCTAGGGTATCCTTAGCAGAAGCTAACTCGGATGTTTCCTTATGCAACTGGTCCTTAGACTACATGAGTTCTTCATAAAAGGACGCGTACAGCTGTTGAACACAGGCTGTCACTGACAATTCAATGGAACTCTGAATGTGTTTACAGAGGAAAGGAATTGCATCTCATGAGACTAGACTGTTCAGTGAGGGAACTGATATGTCCGATGAACCTTCTCGATGTGCTCTGAACCGGTTATTACAAGTGAGATACCCAAGGAGATCACTACCAGAGGTAGCAGGAATGGGCACTGAAGGAAGTACTGAAGGAGCTTTATCTGCTGCCCGCTTCAAGCGTTTGCGTTGTATGACCAGGGGAGAAGGAGAATCATCATCCTCTATATCAATGGGTTCTGACTCATCTGAAGGTGGAGGAGGAGGTACTGGATCTGATGGAGGAGGTGGAGGCACAGTCTTCTGTAAACCTGAGTAGGTCAAGAAGGTAGATAAGTATAATCCATATGTGACATTGGTAACATTACCCCTGGTGACTTTGACGAAATGTTGATCCATTTTAGTGAGGAGATAAGTGCTCCAATCAATAGCAACTCCTTTCAACACCATCTTGGAAGCTGTGAAAAGCTCTTTGGACAAGTACTGGGATGGCGTTTTGGCAGGCATAAACCTGTCCTGGAGAAACTGACAGACCATCTTCCATACCGGATCAGTGATCATAGAAAAGGAAACTCCTGAAGAGTTTATCACCTTCTTAACATCCAGCATTTCCCTTGTCTGCTTTTGTAACAGCTTCAGAATCTCTTCATTAGAGAAAAGATGACGAGTAGTGACAAAGGATTCACCTTTGGAGGGAAGAGACAGAGCCTTCCCTAGGCCTCGAGGTGTCAAAGTCATATAAATTCCCTGGACTAGTCCTGACTTCTTGCTGTAGGAGGCCAGAAACTCATCACATAATGACGGATCCTTTGGAAGCAATGGAAAGGAAGTAGCCACAAAAGCAGCGAGTCCGGCCTTCGTGAGAGGCTCAAAAGTGAGTAGGGAAGAGTAATCCCTACTAACTAATGGGATGTACTGGATAGGAGGAGGAGCGTGAGAAGGCGCCATTCAGATGGTTACACACACACCACAAACACAGACAATCAAGGAGAATGCATGCAAAGCAACAGACAAAAAACCAAGGATAAGAGAACAACCAAAACAATAAAATGTGACTCGACCAACTACCCCAAGCAAACCACAACCTAGAAAAAATTTGACATGACCTCTAGACATATGCGACCGAAAGCTTCATGGTATGCATCATCCAAACACCCAAAACCCCGTATCAGGCAATAAAAGAAAAAAATTACACACTGTATCCTTAACCGTAACAAATAAGCGGAACCAAAACATCACCACAACCGACACACATCAAGACCACAACTTTGATAGACCAGTGTTTGACCATGGAAATAACTCCAATGACTGCGCATACCCATCCCACGAAATGGGTTCGTTAAAAAGGGGAATTAAGTGCAGTGAGGGGAAAATTAATTTAATGAAAGGTTTATTTTAATAAATTATTAAGAATGGGTGAATTTTTATTAAGTGATAAACCTTAGCAAGAAAACGGCGGTTCCTTCTTAAAAATTTAATTACCAATTATTAGGTGAAAACGGTGCTTTAATTCGAATCCCGGACTTCGATGCCCAGACTGTGTCTCTAAATGCAAGTTCATTGATTACAAATTAAGGTGATGTGGAGCGTTTTTTTGCCAGCGCGTGCTTTTGTGACGGCTGGTTCATTTTAATTAAAAATTAAAGTGCCTCTTTTGCGCACTTAGCGCGTGCTAAGTAAACGGCGGGTTTATTTTTATCAAAAAATATAGTGGATTTTTTTTTCTAGATGTTTAGTTCATATTTGATGAAAAAGATTTTTTGTTATTTTATTGATTTGTGTTTTTTATTGTGAAGGAAATTAGGTGTGAAATGAAAGATTATGACAGCTTAGAAAAATATGCCAAAAATAAATAAAAATATTAAGGAAAGTGTTATGAATTTTTTAGAAATTAATTTGGAATTTTTAAGCATTTTTAATGAATTTTTCAAATTTTTTGGGTATTTTGAAAAGATTGCAAAATTTGAAAATGGGTAGAAATACTTTAGTGATCTCTTGTCATGATTGTACCAATCACTTTCATTATACGATCATGTATTTATTTCATGTATCAGTGTTATGATTTAAGTACACTTTGTTTTTGTATGGCCCAAAACCACAAAATTTTTTTCCCTATTATTGTCACTATTAGCGTCACAAATTTACATGCACGTGTCTTTATTAGCGTCGTAGAACGTCATTATTAGCGTTGCTATTTGCGTCGATATCAGCGTCGCTATTGGTGTTGGTATCAGCGTCGCAAAATGCAATGCTGATACCGACGTAAATAGCGATGTTGATAACGATGCTCATTCTGACTGTTCTATGGCATCGCCAATAACAACGCTTTTTGCGATGACGGGTAAATTTTTTATTTACATTTTCGTCGCTTTTAACGTCCGTATAAGGCCTATATCTTGTAGTGATTTTTTCCCATTACTCTTCACTCTATCGCTCCACCTTTCTATCCTTCATCATCATAACCATGGCACGTTCCAAGCTTCCTATCAAGAAGGCACTTGCAAGAGAAAGAGCTCAAAACTCTTCCCAATCTAGTGGGCGTATTGTAGTAACAAAGATCCCCTGGTGGCCAACAATGGTGGCCCTACTGCGGCTAATAATGATGGCACTACTATGGCCAACAATGGTGTCCCTAGTGTGATTAATAATGATGGTTCGCCATTGTCTAGAAATGGTAGTCTAGATACTCCAATTGCTCCACCTCCCACTACTGCTCCAGCTGGTAATACACATCCTCCAACACATAAGAAGTAAAGATGGAGATTAGGCACAACTGCGCTATGTGAGATAAGAAAATTCGACAAGATTTCCAACTTGATTATTCCTAAGGCACCAATCTCTAGGTTGGTGTGAGAAATACTGCAAGATTTGATGTCAAGGCGAGAGTGAGAGCATCATCACAAGTTCTTTTCAAGGAACCAGGCAAGGAATGTGGGGTGATGGTCAAGCCAAGCCTTGCTTGCTCTCCAAGAAGCAACTCAAAGCTACTTGATTGATCTAATGAGTGATTGTAAACTTTTAGCCATTCTAGCCAATGCATTATTATTAAGCCCATAGATATGGTTCTTATTCATAGGATCCACAATAACAAGGATGCATTTAATCTTAATGTCAACAATATGCTTCAAAAAGCTACCTTTCGTAATTGGATCTATGTTTTTAGCTTAGGTTTGGTTGTAGATTGTAAGGAGATTAGTTTTGGGTTATCTTTCCAATAGACCTTCAAGAAAGGGTCTAGTTATAGGTTTTATGGATCTTGCTCGCATGTATTCGTTCGACAAGAAAGTGGTTGAAAATGCATTGTCTTGTAGTAATATGCATGGTGGAGTAAGGCAGGTGTAACAATATGGGGAAGAGACTCTAGGATTTATTCCTTGAAGTCATTACACAAGAAATCATTGGGCTAGAGGCCAAGACTACCATTGAAATGGTAGTGAAAATAGAGGAATGAGAAACTCCTTGTGTTACTTTACTTGACCACAGGTCTAAGATTAATTTCATTGAGCGTGGATTGTATGAGAATGGTGCATGGCCTATGGACACTAATCATGGTTGGCATATGAGGACTGCAAATAATTCTTCGGGAGAACTCTATGCTGCATGTCCTAATGTAAAAGTGATGATTGGTGATGTACAAGAAGAGCAACACTTCTTTGTGCAATATAATTCCTCATATGCAGTGATTTTGGGATAGCCCTATATTATAGGAGTGCATATGGAAAAAAAGGTGCTTAATGATGGTTCTTCTTATGCAAGAGTAGAAGCAAGGATGGGAGGAAAACAATCCAATTTCATAATGTTTGTGTTAATCATCCTAGAAATCAGGATACGCTTCGAGAGTCTCCTTTGGCTCCAAATGCAAGGGAATTCAAAGACCTCGATTTTCATTAAGCATTGTTGTAATGCAGGCTGCACTAGTGATACTCAAAGGATGAACTCGCCTCTTAATGGAATGAAGCATGTATTTACTATTGGTTATTCTCAATCTATAGCAAACAATTCATGTTTTTTTAAGCCTATGGAATATATATGCAAGACTGGAAGGCATATCTATGAAATAGACTACTAAGGAACCAAGAGCATTGGGACTAGCTGACAATGAAGGCATTTCAAGCATCTTTTATAGGCTGAATATCAATGACACTATGGCTGAGATTTCAGTAACTATACATGCATAAAATGAGGCTGAAAATAGAGTGTTGTCAGTATGTTCTTTGTACATGTATGATGTTATAGCATTTTTTGCTTAGTAGGAAGGATTACAATGGGCTGAAGCACTTGTAGAGACAAAGTTTAAGATATTTGATGAAAAGGTGAAACCAATTGCTTTGCCACTTTCACCAAAAAGTGAGGGTTTGTATGAAAAAGTGTTAAGGAAATCAAGCTTACGGGATCCTAAAGATATCGGTCATTAGTTTGCATCCGAAACATTACAGGAATTGAAAGTTGGTGCAAAAGGGTTCCTTTTGCCTACTGAAAGATACTATTTTATGCGGATGTTGGCTAGGCATGGAAAGGCATTTGCATTTCAGCCAACTAAAATAGGTCATGTGGATTCAAATGTTTTCTCTTCTATGGTATTATTTACTATGCCACATGTACCATGGAACTTGAGGCCTATTCCACTATCCAAAGCTTACTTGCCAAAGTTGATGGATTTGCTAAATGAAAAGATTTGCATGAAGATCTTGGAGCCCTCTTCAGCCTCAGACTCAAATCGTTTATTTATTGTGCCCAAAAAGAAAGGGGCTTTGAGATTTATTCAAGACATGCAACCGATCAATAAAGTGACCATAAGAAATATGGGTGCATGTCCTATGGTTAATGAATTTGCAAAGGCTTTTGTAGGCAAAGTGATCTATTATTCGGGTGATTTTTATTAGGGGTATGATTTAGTTTTAGCTTGCAGTTAAAAGCATGGATATCACAACAATGAAGACTCCCTTGGGTTTAGTACGAATGTGTATTCTCCCGCACGGTGTAACAAACTCAGAGGCACACATGACAAATGCTATGAATAGAGTACTCATGGATTTTATACCACAATTGACAATGCCCTTCCTGGATGATGGTCCAATCAAAGGGTGTGCACTGGATGAGAAGAATGAAGAGATGGATGCTCATGGATGTAGATAGTTTGTTGCAGATCATATTGTGGATTGTGAGAGGATTTTGATGCATCTAGAATGAAGAAATGGATGCTCATGGCTTTAGATAGTTTGTTGCAGATCGTATTGTGGATTGTGAGAGGATTTTGATGCGTCTAGAAGAGGTGCACTTTACTCTTTATGGACAAAAGTCTGTCTTTGGAGTTGAAGAGGTTTTGATTGTTGGGCACATGTGTGAACCCTATGGGTGAAGACCATCACCATAAAAAATAGATGCGATTGATAGAATGCAAGATGTATGCACGAATCTATCAGAGGTGTGTAGATTCTTGGGTGATGTATATTCTATTTGATATGGATTCCTCACTTTGCACATGTAGCCGATACTCTATATCAACTTTTGAGGAAAGGTCAGAGATTTCATTAGGAAAGAAATAATCAGAAAGCAATGAAGAAATTGAAGGAGCTCTTAAAATCTGATCCTACATTGAGAAAGGTTGATTATGCACATGGAAAGCCTATCATTATTATTGTTGATACAAGCCCAATCGGCATTGGATGGGCAATTGGTCAACATAATGAGGAAGGACAAAGATATGCAATATGCTTTGGCGCTAAAGTATTGAGTGACAACGAAGATATCCACAGATAAAAAGAGAATTATGGGGAATTGTGACAGCCCTTAAATGTGATAAGGAGTATTTTATGGGTGCTCGTGTAGTCATTGAGACTAATTGTTTGCCTGTATTGGGTATGATTTCTAGTTGTGCTACCCCAGACTTTGCTATGCTCCAGTGGATTGCATACATCAAATCTTTGAGCCCTTAATTTTAGTATATTGCAGGAAGAGATAACCCACTATGAGAATGAAGATGGGATGATGGATGAGGAGGAAGAAGATGACTTTCTTGCAGCTAAAAATGATGTTGTAAGAGTGAATTAAGCAATGCAAGGAGGTGCTACACCACTAACAAAAGCTTGGACCAGCAAAGAGAAGACACTTTAGATGTTTTGTATCTTGCGTGGAAGTGTTTCTGGAAGACAAATATGCAGGAGAGTGGTTGAGAATTGGTCAATACCTCAGTACATTAACAAAGAGAGATGAATGGTCAAATGAGGAGTTTAAGAAGTTCAAGAGAAAGCCTATGGGTTTTTCTTAAAAGATGGATACTTATGGAAACATGATAAAAAGAAATGGGGTATGACATTGCGAGTTTTGGGTGATAGAGCTTCACAAGTAAATATTATGCAAGAATTTCATGAAAGGTTGTGGGCTTGCCATAAAGGTGTTTGGGGTACTTTTACAAAGATCAAAGAAAGATATTGATGGTAGGGTATGTATAAGGATGTTGCTCACTTTGTGAAAATATGTACGACATGTCAAATGTATTCATCTATGAGACATCGGGATGGATTGCATCCCACATATCCATTGTCTATTCATTTTAAGTTGGTGGTGGATTTAGTCATGATGACTACAGGTCTTTGGCACATGATATTTCTTGTGCTTGCATATGAATACTTGACTAATCAAGTGAAAGGGAGAGCTCTATGTACTAATACGAAAAATTCAATGTGTACTTTCCTCTTAGAAGAGATCTTTTGTTGGTATGGCTATGCGGAAAAAATTACAACACATAGAGGTGAGATGGATGCAGATGAAGTCCATGATTTCCTTGCACGGTTGGGGATAAATGTTTCTTTAACTTTAGCCTATAACCCTGAAGGAAATGGCAAAAGTGAAAGAGGCCATCCACCTATTGTGAAGGCATTGGCAAAACCATGTGAAGAGAACGTAAAAGAGTGGCCATGATTGCTCCCTTATCCTTTGTGGGTTGACAGAACAACTCATAGTGTTGTTACAGGATATATGCATGCAAAATTGATGTATGTTCAAAAACCTATCATGCCGATAGAAGAGATGACATTTGCATAGAGTGTGCTACCTTGGGAAGGAGTTGAATCGAAATTTGTTGGCCTTAGACATCAGACAATTGGAAAGAAAGTTAGAAGACATAGAGGAAGCAATTGCAAAGCTAAGAGTAGCAAGGACAAAGAACAAGAAACGGTTTGTCAAAAGACATAGATTGAGGCCAAGAACCATACAAAACGGGGATTGGGTATTTGTTTATAATAGTGGTTTAGACAATCAACATAGTGCCATGTGTAAAGTTTCCAAAAGATGGTTTGGACCCTAAGTGGTAAGACATGTGTTTGATCATGCTACTTATGCATTAAATGAGCTGGATGGGAAAGCCATAAAACTTTTGGTAGCAAGGAAAAGAATCAAATTATTTAAGAGGTGGGAATCTAATGCCTATGAGTTTTCAAAATTGGAAGAAAATAGTAGCCATGATATAGGGGCTAGCCCTAGGAAGATATGGAAGATGAAGAAGCAAAGGATATGATTGCAAAGGATAAGGAGGACTCAGAATCTGGTGACAACTAGGATTTTGGCACATATTGGAGGATGTGTAGGTTCACAGGGGGTGGATGTCATGCCACTACGTGGACATAGTGTGAAATACTCTGGAGTGCATCATCATCCGAGTTCTTTATCGATGTAGAGTGTTAATGTGATCTGAGTCATTAGTGCTAGTGTTCGTGGCATAGATGGTCCAAAAATACTAGATTTTTGGACAATTTTAGCATATTATTTATTGTAAATATCCAAAAAATCTGGGAAAACTTCTAGATTTGGATGGCATGCAAAAAGCAAGTTACTTTTTCAGTCAATTTAGGATTTTCCATAGAAAAGACAGATGGGCAAAATTGCGCACGTCGTGATCGCAGTCAATATGCTAAAAACTACACTTTGAACTAGAAGAAGGAGTAAACTACGAGATCCCTGAGCAAGTGTCATGGGATTCTGCCCCCCTTTTGAAGTCAATGGAGCCATCAGATTTGGCAAAGCTATTGTATTGATGCACATTTTTTGTCTACAAAGGAGCTCTAGGAGATCTAATGCTTGGAGATTGCTTCTGAGTAGTGCCAAACAAGGGATTTCAGGTTCTGTCAACACATATTGATTCAATGCATTGTGGTTTGTGTTTATTGTATTTTCACAAAATTATTTTCAAAAATATGACATTATGTATTCTAATTATTCATAACATGGAATCATCAAACATATAACCAACAACATTCTCATCAATTTTCATCCAATATGAACGCCATTTGATGAATAAAATTTCAAAAAAAACTAGTTTCCTTCATAAAAGAGAGTTACCAATTTTTTTTCTTGTTGCGGGGTTTTAAAATTTGATTTGGGACAGCCAATTAGCCCACCATTAATGCTCAGCCCATCTTTGGTGATCCATATTTAGCCCCACGTCGGTTTGGAAGCAATCCGATACCACACCGGACAAGCATTCATCAACCGGTCTTCTTCCACATGAATTGCCTCTTAGAGGACAGAGAGGGAGGAGATTGAAATACTAAAACAAGATCTTTCAATCTAGGTAGCCATTGGAGGAGTGAATGGTAGCGATGGAGAGCGAAAAGATCAATCATCTTGTGGGTAGGCTCACTTCTTAGGGTTGCATTGAGGCCTCATAGCCCCTTTCACCTCCAAAAAGTCATCATGCAGCAATGGCACCCTCATTTTTTTTCACACCCAAGAAAAAAATGCCCCTCGGGGGCCCAATCTGTGAGAATTTGGGGGGTGGGAGACCCCAAGGGTCACTCCCCTTGGCTAACAAGCTTATTTACATTACCTCTCTTTTGTCCCTTCACCTTGAGCCCTCCCATTCTCGTGTCCGGTGTCCGTTTAATACTCCAAAAATTTCTACCTAAGCGAATCAAAGTTTCCCACTGTCAGAAACTTCCAAAAGTCTCATCTCACATCCCAAGAAATTATGAAAATTACCCAACCATCGCTCAGTGGGTCTTTAAAGCACTTTTGGAACACATCGGCTGCTTGCTGCTTAAAATCGACCCAATTGCCTATGCTGCCTTCAACGGAGTTTATTTTTCCCTTGAAATTTGGATTTTTTGGCAAATGAATAATACATCCTAACCCTCAAAAGTAAGCTCTAAATGTTTGTGATGGATCTCTTTTTATTATTGACTCTAGTGCTACAAGATACATGACATGTTAGTCCCAATAGTGACATAATTATCATTCTATTCCTATCAAGAAATTGGTTTATATTATTGATGACACAACTTGTCAAGTCAAAGGTATATATGATTTATATCTCACTACTCTTTCTTTACCAATAATTCTGTGTGTATCTTTACATATCCCAGATCTACAAAGGAATCTTCTTTCAATTGCAAGACTTTTGGATCTTGGTCTCTTTGTCGGTCTTGACCATACCAAGTGTGGCATTTAAAAAGATGGCCAAAACCATAGTTGTCCCTCCTCAAAATGGTAATATTTTTTAGTTATCTTTAAATGAAGATGTTGCAAATGTTGTTACAGCTCCTCCTAGTGATCTTACTAGCAAAATATGGCATCATCTCTTCCTTCACTCTCTAATTTTTCTAAGCTTGTTGATCTTTATCAATGTGACCATTTTCAAAGGTATAGAATTCAAAGCTATTCCTCACATGGGTATATGTGAATATTGTACAATTGAAAAGCATTTTTAAAAACCCTTTTCCATTTCCATCACAACTCATTCTAGAGATTTGCTTGATCTTATTCATACTGATATTTATGGACTTTTTTCTCCATCGAAATCTCAATCTCGATATTTCATGACTTTTATTGATGACTTCTCAAGATACGTCACTATTTTTCTTTTGCAATAGAAATCAAAAGCTTTATTATCTTTTAAGGAATATAAAAAAGCTATATAATTTCATTGGTCATTGCATCATGAAACTTTGCAGTGGTAATGGTGAAGAATACATTTCAAATTCTTTTTATGATTATTGTAATAATCAAGGTATTCATAAAATGAATATATGGTTCCCTACTCTCCTTAACAGAATGGCATTTTTGAACATAAAAATAGGACTTTCAATGCCATGTGATGTATGCACATTCATTTTGGCTTATCTCAATGTTTTTGGGTTAAAGTAGTCTCAATAGCAATATTTGTGCAAAATCATCTTCCTACGACTGCTCCTTCTGGTGGTAGAATATTGATTACTACTTGGACAAGTGAAACTCCTTGTGTTTCGAGTGCTATTACAAACTATGATGAGAAGTGGTCAATAAATAATGCAACCTTTGCCATTGGAAAGGTTGAACAAATACTTGGCCAAATTTTTCAACAAGAGGATGAAAATGATATATCCCTTGTAGATATGTTAGAGTTAAAGCTCCCTACAACCATTGCATATATGAGAAGCTTTGGAGTGATTGGTAAAAAAGATGAGGAAGATATTGACATTTGTTGCTATCAACTCCACATATCGATACTATATAATAGTTATATATAAGTGGCTTTCATAATTTGCCTAAATAGTTGCAAGAGAAATAATTATATTTTCCTATATTGAGTTCTTTTTGTGTTTTGTTTAGATTGACTCATAATTTTAGAGATTAGTCTGATTGATAAGGGTACTTTTTGAGATGTGTGGTAGAAACCCAATTTTGTTCATTTTTCTCTCTTCGGTATATTTTGAGAGTTTGAAAAAAATGGTCCCTTGAATAGCTTGTTTAATACAAATTTTCAATATGGGTAACAAGATTATCCCTCATAAAGTTACAAAATTTGTGAAAAAGCTCCAAGTTTTGGAAAATACATTGAAAAACTCCAAGTTTTGGAAAATTTTGTGAAAAAACTTCAAATTGGGGGCTTGCTTTTTAAAATCCCCCTTGTGTTTCATATTTTCAAACCTTTTGATATATTGCTTATATTCATGTACCCAAAGAGACTCTAAAAAAACTTGATTCTCTTGGTTTGAAAGTTATTTTAATTGGATATTTAAAATTTTCTAAGCGATATAAGGTTAATTACCCATCTTCCAAGAAGATAATCATAAGTCATGATGCTATTTTCAATAAACAACTTATGGGTAGCACATGGTCTCAGGAGGATGCTGGGCAAATGTGGTCACTAGAGGACACTAATGATACAAATTCATTACTCACTTCTTTTCCTTTTCTATATGATGATGAACCTCCTTCACTAGATAATATTGACTCTTCATATCAGGATTCACAACCTGCACCTATTATTGTTGATATGATGACCTTGGCATTGATATTTATATTGATCTTCCAATTGATAATGAGCATGGTACTTATCATGTTTATGATGCTGATATTCTTGAGAATGCTCTCAATATTTGTGAAGACATTGTCTATTACAGTGATGACATATCATCCCCACAAAAGAAACAATGGCAGGAGGCCATGGAAGCTGGGTATGAATCTCTTCTCTCTAAAGGTACATGGGTTCTAACTGAGTTACCACCTGAACATATTGCTATTAAATGCAAGTGGGTTTTTAAGACTTTAAAAAAAGCAGATGGAACATTTGAAAAATTAAAAGCAAGACTAGTTGCCAAAGGTTTTTCACAAATTGCAAGAGTTGATTATCAAGAAACTTTATCACATGTTGTTTGTATTACCAATATTTGGGTCTTGTTAGTTTTTGCTATTGAGTTTGATTTGGACGTTCACCAAATGGATGTGAGAACTTTTTTTCTTAATGGAGGTTTAAAGGAGAAGACATACATGGAGAAACTTGAGGTATTTGTAGTTAAACATAAGGAAAACCTTGTTTGTAGACTTCGTCGAGCACTCTACGGTCTCAAACACTCTTCATGATCTTGGTATCAAAAGATTGATCTCTTCCTTACAAAACAAGGTTTTATCTCTTGTTCTTCAGAGCCTAAAATATATGTCAAGTGTTGCAATGATAGTTTTGTTATTCCTACTCTATATGTGGATGATACCATACTTGTTTTTAACATTGTGAACTTCCTTCAACAAGTAAAGAAGGTTTTATATTATGCGTTTCACATGGTGGATCTTGGTGACATACACACGCCTTGGTATTCTGATTCAATGCTATGGAGAAAAGGGTGTTTTATTACTGTGTCAAATAAAGCTCACTGAAGATATTATTCAGAATTTTGGTTTGGGTTCTACACATCCTACTAGTACTCCTTGTCTTGTGAGCTCTACCACAAACTCTCACTTTCTGTACAATGATGGACAATTAGCATTACATCAACCTTATGCTAATCTTGTTGGATATCTTCAATTTTTTGGCTTAAATTCTTACCCTAAAATTCTTTTTTCTACAAATTTTCTTGGACAACATATTAGTTCTCCATGTCTTAAACATTGGACTACACCTAAATGAGTTTTGAAGTATTTGAAAGGCACTAAATATTTTAAGTTGTTTTATCAGCGCCAACAAAACTCTAATTCACTACATTCACTTCAACTTTTGGGTTATGCAGATGAAGATTGGGCAATATGTCACTTATCTATGCATTCTACAAGTGGAAATTGTTTCTTTATCAAGGATTGTCTTGTTTCTTGGACTAGTAAGAAACAACAACACGTTGTTGTTTCCACTACAAAGGCTGAATATGTAGGTGCATCTTTAGTGGCTCAAAAGTTAGTATGGTGTCAACAAGTTCTATATTGGCCATCCTCCTCTGTCAAGCACACCACTTCAATGTGATAACCAAAGTGCTATTAGTATTGCTAAAGACTATGTTCAACATAACAAGTCTAAACATATTGCATTGCATTTTTTATTATGTTTGATATAAAGTATGAAAGGCACGATCATGATTGAACATTGTCCAAGTGATCAAATGATTGTAGATATATTCACCAAAGGGCTCAATGAATCACATTTCACTATGTTATGCTTGGAGCTTGGAGTTACCTCAACTTCAATCTTTGGGAATTAATCTACTATGGCATTATTGTAGTGCCATTGTACATACTCCTTGTAGGTACCATACACTTCACATATGCACACATACCTCAGACCTCTTGGTTATCTTTATACATACATATTTAGTTTCACTTCACATGCAGAGATTCACTTTACATGCACACAATAATCCTTCTTGATCATGTTTGTACATTTTGATATAGGATCTCAGGTTTTTTCTTTATGCTCCCCAAGGGGTTTTTCATCCATAGATAGAGACCATTGTTTGAGTGGGGGTGTTGGAGCTATATATAGCTCACCCTATCTAGACTAGGTCTCACCTATATATATGTAGATTGTGATTAATATGAAATAGTCTTTTGAAGTGTGCATGGTTTATCCCTTCTCTCTCACACATCTCTACATATCTTCTCTCTCTATATCTCAATATACTATGGGAACTGCGGCTGACATGTCTTGTTTTGGCCACTGATGGTTAGTATGGGTTATGAGCCAAGTAGCGATTGACCATCTTTCTATTCTATCATGGATGCCTTGGATCATTCAATGGTATATTTGTAGGATACCCTTTTCCATTTATGCAAGGGGGTTCACTAATAATTTCATGCATTTAGTATAGGGCATGAATGGCCATCCCGGTCTAGTTTTGTGCTTTAGGTGGGGTTTACTTGGTGACCAAGGGTTTGCTTTCAATAGTAGATTGTTGAATGGTGTAATTTATGGTTATATTTTGTTAGGCCAAGAGGTTTTTCATGTAAAGAATTATTTGATTTTGTCAGGCTAAAGGGCCCTTTGTTCTTGTAGAGAATTGTTTGATTTTGTTAGGCAAGAGGGTCGCTCTTGTTGGATTTAATGTTTAATTTTGTTAGGCCAAGTGGGCCATTCCTGTTGGATTTAATATTTGATTCATCATGCCAAGAGGTCCATTTGTTTGTTTAGTGTGGGTATATTTAATGGGTTTTATTTTAGTGCTACACTAAAATAGATTTGATGCATAGAAGATTGTTGTGGCCAATTCTAGGTGATATCCTTCCTTTACGAGTTCTTTTCCTTTATGTTCTATGTGTATATGTACGCGGGGGATTTTTCTTTTATTGGGGATCGGCATTGAAGGCACGAAGTCCCAAGGTTAGGTTAGGTGTGTCTAGGGAGGTTTGAGAAATTGTCCACCTCTTGTAAAGACATTGCCCGACACTCTAAGAGGTGATTTGAGGATAGTCCTAGTGACCTTGTTCTGCGAGCCTATTAGTAGGCAGTTGTCTTTAGGAACCCTTATTAGTTGGGAGGTAGATAGGAAAGCTTGCCAAGTAAAAGAGGAAAATAAATGAATATATTTGAAATATATAAAATACAAAGGTATGTAAAAAGGGATTTTAATCCCTAAAATAAGAAAATAAAGGAAGGAAATTTCCAAAATCAATTCTCATTGCCTTGTGAAGGCCTATTAGGTTCTGGGGGGGGGGCACGAGTCAGACCTAATGTCGATGCCTTGTCTTCTAAAGGGTGGTATTTAGCCGAAAAAATCAATAAGGATGGTTGGAGCAAAAACAAAAGTGAGTAGAAGAAAAAGGATTTAATCTCGCCTTGCAAGAGCTTGGTATATGATCACTTGGATAATGTTCAATAAAATCGTGTCTTTCTTTATTTCATATCAAACATAATGATGATGCACTGCAATATGTTTAGACTTGTTATGTTGAACATAGTCTTTAGCAAGTCTATTAGCACTTTTGTTATCATATCGAAGTGGTGTGCTTGCGAGAGGAGGATGGCCAATATATGATAGAACTTGTCAAAGCCATACTAACTCTCGAGCCACTAAAGATGTAGCTACATATTCAACCTTTTGTAGTAGAAACATCAACATATCATTGTTTCTTACTAGTTTAAGAAACAAGAAAATCATTGATAAAGAAACAATTTTCACTTCTAGAATGCATAGACAAGTGAAATCTTGCCCAATCTGCATCTTTATAACCATAAGTTGAAGTGACTGAAGAGAATCAGAGTTTTTTTGGCATCGACAAACGAATCCAAAATCTTTAGTGCCTTTCAAATACTTCAAAACTTGTTTAGGTACAACTCAATGTTTCTAGCATGGAAAACTAAGATGTTGTCCAAGGAAATTTGCAAAAAAAATAATATCAAGGCAAGAATTTAAGCCAAAAATTTGAATATATCCAACCAGATTAGCATAAGATTGATGTAATGCTAATTGTCCATCATGTTGCAAAAAGTGAGAGTTTTTGGTAGAGCTCAAAAGACGAGTACTAGAAGGATGATGTACAGAACCCAAACCAAACTTCTAAATAATATCTTCAATGAACTTTGTTTGACATAGTAATAAAATACCATTTTCTCGATAGTGTTAAATCTAAATACCAAGACATGAGTGTGAGAAGATAAAACCTTCTTCACTTGTTGAAGGAAGTTGAGATTGTTAGAAATAAGTTGGTATCATCCACATGTAGAGCAAGAATAACAAAACTATCATTGCAATGCTTGAGATATAAGTCAGGATCTAAAGAACAAGAGATAAAACCTTGTTTTATAAGGAAGAGATCAATCTTTTGATACCAAACTCATGAAGATTGCTTGAGACCATAGAGTGCTCGATGAAGTTTGCAAACAAGATTTCCCTTATGTTTGACTACAAATCCCTCTAGTTGTTCCATGTATATATTTTCCTTTAAATCACCATTAAGAAAATAAGTTCTTGCATCCATTTGATTAACCTCCAAATCAAACTCAATAGCAAAAAATAAAACACCCAAATATTGGTAATATGAACAACAGGTGAGAAAGTTTCTTGACAATCAATTCCTGTAATTTGTGAGAAACCTTTAGCAACTAGTCTTGCTTTGAATTTGTCAAATATTCCATTTGCTTTTGTTTTAGTCTTGTAAACCCACTTGCATTTAATAGCAGTACATTGTCTACGTGCTAACTCACTTAGAAACCATGTACCTTTAGAGAGAAGAGATTCATACTCAGCTTCCATGGCCTCCTGCCATTCTTCATTTTGTGGGGATTACATGACATCACTATAAGAGACATGTTGTTCACAAATATTGACATCATTCTAAAGAATATCAACATCATAAACATGACAAGTACCATTCTCATTATCAATTGTAAGATCAACATAACAATCAATGCCAGGGTGATCGTCAACAATAATAAGTGCAGGTTGTGAATCCTAATTTGAAGAGTCAATATTATCCCATGAAGGAGATTCATCATCATATAGAAAAGGAAAAGAAGCGAGTAATGGCTTTGTATCATCAATGTCCTCTAGTGACCACATGTGCCCAACATCCTCCTGAGACCATGTGCTTCCCATAAGTTGCTCATTGAAAATAGCATCATGACTTATGATTACCTTCTTAAAGATAGATTATAAAACTTGTATTCCTTAGAAAGATTTAAATTGTGTTTAAATACACAAGATTGTGTTTATGAGTCCAAGTCTCAATCTTGGAACCTAATTCACTTGTGTAACAAATTTGTCCTAGTCAGGGTCAATGTCTTCATGAGTTTCTTTCTCCTCTTTTAACCTCCATAGCTTCCGCATCTGCCATGCTCTAGATCCCACGTATTTCACATGGTATCAGAGCTCAACTGAGCATGGCCCAACTCTTCTTTCACTCCTCTTAGCTTCTTTCCATCTCTTCTTAGCTCAGTTTGAGTATTGGACCCTAGCTCCAACTTTATTTGCATTCCTATCTTCAATGAAGCTTCCATGGCCATAGCCAACAACATCCTATCAACTAGAAGCTTTCATATCTCTCTCCACAGGCCAAATCTCTCTAAATTTCCTTCTAGAGAAGTGTTTCTTTACTTCCAGAGCTCCTCCTTCGCACCTCAATCATTGAGATTGGGCAACTATAGCTTCAGCAATGTCTCTTTTCAGAGTCACTACCATAACTATGTCTGTGGACAACACCTACCTACCTCTATTGGAGCAGCCATATCTCATCAATCAGGCCATATCTCTTCAATATTTCTTCTTGAGACTTGTTATTCAAGTCAAGGTACCACTACTTGGAGCAAAAATCAAGGAGATTGATACACACCATGGTCGGCATTTGCATTTTCCCAAAATCTAGGTGCAGTTTTGACAGCGACTACGCTTAGATCTCTCAACTCGGGCAAAACCCTCTTAGGGGGAGTTAGACCCATTAGTAAGGGTCCTCTATCTCAAAGGGTTTGAGTAGATTCGATCTGTCGATATTGGGCCCCTGCTACAGCCTCTCGATGTCCATCATTTTTGTGGTACCCACACATAGCCTTTTCTACGACAGCCTCTGGTGTTTTGCCATGTTTATGGTGTGCCCACACTTTGCAGGTGTTGCTTTCACTAAAGCCTCTACACACTTTGTAATTTTGGTTGTGATTAAGGAGAGGTGTTGAGATATTTGCAATCACACCTACTCCAGTCCCTTTGTGAGGAGCAGTGAGGGCTCAGGACCAAAATCCCATATGCATAGTAGGAGAAAGTACCACCACTCAAATCCTATAAAGCATTGTACTTGCACTCTTTTTCTAATGCAATGATAGTACTCTTTTCTTTCTAGTAAAGTGTCATGTTGCTGTTGTTTTTCCCAACAATCATCTATAATGTGACCATTTCGATTGCAATGAGAACAATGTCTATTAGGAAATTTGAGATGAGAGAACTTACCACCACAATGACTCCTACGTGTATATCATGGAAAGGGGTGCCTTTGAGCAAGTAAAGCTTGGTTGATTTGTTCCGACTGTGTCATTATAAAGAGTTTAACATTCTTCAAAGATAGGTCATTTAGTTACAAGGGTATTATCATGAGCCTGATCAATTGGTTGAGGTAGACATTCATAATTACCAAGAACAATATCATGCAAGTCATCGCCTTCAAGAATTAGCACCATCTTTACTTTCCATCCAAGGAATCCTTGTTCTTGAAAGTGAGGGATGGAACATTGTCTAGAAGGAAATTGAATGACAATTTTAGAATTTGACATAGCTGGCTAAGAAAATATGTACAATATGAGATCATAGAATTTGCACATCATACACAAAACGACAACAAAAGTGTAGCACAATAAGTCGTACGTAGAAGCTATGATGTAAAAAAAGATGTTTAGTTTGACAAGCATACTCCAAAAGAGAGAGATCCAAGATAGACAAAATGTGGGCAAAAATAAAGTGACCCAAAATAGATGAAACATGTGAGAGAAGAAATTGACCCAACATAGATTGTGATGAAACTTGTATCGTAAAAGCCTACACGAAAAGCTATTGTCCTGTTTGTTTTCTTATTTCAAGTCTAGCTTACCTGAATTGACATAAATTTTCACACATAACTTCAAATTGAGCATGGATTTGCTAGAAAGAAAGCTTGTGAGTCCTAGCACATCACAAAAATAGAAAATTTTTCATGAGAAATGTATTTTCTTAAGATTTTTCTAAATAGAAACTTTTAGGGTGTCCAAGCAAGGCATATCTACAATTCAACATATCTATAATCTAAATGATGATCGAGTGAACTTCTCCTATGCTTAAAATTTTTAACATAATATGCTCATAACATACAAAATACATCAAATTTAAACATAAAAATAACATGAATCAAGAATTGAAGAGATACTACATAGGTATACTTCGTGATTATCTTCTTCAGGAAATTGGTTGTAGTTGATCGTGATAGCTTTGATACCATGTTGAGATGTAGAGAGAGAAGATATGTAGAGATGCAAGAGAGGAAGAAAGAGAGAGAGAGATAGAGATAGAGAGAGAGAGTGAGTGAGAGAGTAAGAGAGAGAAGAGACACACCATGTACACTCCCAAAGACTATTTTATATTTATCAAAATCTACATATATATAGGTGAGACCTAGTCTAGATAGGGTGAGATATATATAGCTCCAACAAGAGAGACTAATGGACTGAAACTATTCCATTCAACTATCTTATATCTATGAAAGCCACCTATTCCAAGCTACAACTTGTGAAGTGGAATCCCTCATGTGCCTTGATCCTACTTGTGAGATGTAGAAATCATTGAGTCTCTACAAAGCTTAGATGATATCTTCTTATTTATTGAGTGTTGAAATGACTTTTTTTTGGCTGATTTTTGTTGTTTTTGAGAGCTAAATGGTTGATTTTATGAGATGATTGATTAGTTTGGAAGTGGTTTGAGAGTGTTTTGGATGATATTGATTGTGTTTTGGAAGTTTATGATGTTTATCAGTGGAGATATGAGGTTCTGTGATGTTCTGATAGGTTCTGATTGGTTATGTATACCTTCTGTATAGCTTCTCTTTTGTTCTGTTTTGTTCTGGTTGTCTTCTGTAAGGAGGGATGGAGTATTGATTGATGAAGATTGAGATATTGTGAAAGCTTATTGAATAGTTTGTGAGAGTTTGGAATGGTTTGAGTATGAGTTATGTGGGTTTGATGACCTTCTGTAACCTTCTGTAGGTCTTCTGTAGAGCCTTTGTCTCTGTTCTGTTCTGTTCTGTACTGTAGGTGTTCTGGTTCTGTTCTGTGACTGTTCTGTATGCTTCTGTATGTGTTCTGTTGGATGAGAGTGTAGCTTGGGAAAGTTTTCTAGCCTTGGAAAGAGGTGAATACAAGTGCAAAAGAGCTGAAAGAAGTGGAAGAAGTAGCTGCTGAAAACTCAAGTAAAGACTGGAGTGAAGTGATAGTAGTGAGCTATGAAAGGACATTGTAGTGGCTCTGGTGACTCTTCATATCAGACATACCTCTTGGGAGGGGTATCCACGATCTAAGAAGGATTATTGAGAGTGATTTTTGAGAGATTTTAGTGAGGATATGATGTATTATTGATAGAGAAAGAGAGAGAGAGTCAGAGATAGCCAATTCTACAAAAACAGAGTGATTGTATATGAGAGATTGAGAGAGAAGACTATGAAGATATTGAAGATGAATACTATGTGATGTATTTTCATTTAAAGATGGTGTATTCCTTTGCTTTCTTTGTTCTATTGATGGATTTTGTGAAGATATTGAAGAATATGATTGATTCTATCAAATCCGTGGGAGATCTACATGATACTGCATGAAGATTTGTTGTGCTTGGTGTTCTTTTCTTCATTGTGATCATATGAAAAATAATAAACAAGCTTGTTGATGTTACAAGATAGATTTTCTTGCAAGAGAATTCCCTTTTCCTTGGTGTTCCTCTTGGGGCTCCATGTTTTTGGTGCGTAGCCGGGGAAACTTGCCATCAACAAGCACCAGAAGAGGGTGAAAATGAAGAAAATGGCATTGCCAAGAAGAGAAGAATTCAATGGATGTTTGTAAAGTTCCTTCTTCCACTGAAGAGTTGGAATTTCTCATAATCAGAGCCACTTTCCACAAGAAGTTCATCCCACAATGGTGGAAACACATCACCATCATGATGCATGCTCTATGTGGTGGACAGTTTCCTCTTCCTGTTGAAGCAGCAGAAACTTGCATCTTGGTGGCAAACTGTTTGGGAACAAACTGAAGAGCAGAAACAGAGAGAATGACCATCCATGGAAGATTTGGCATTCATTGAGAAGTTTCTAGACATCATCAAGTGGGAGATTGTGAAGAAGCTTCAGGAGTCTTGGTCTGTGGAGGTTCACAGAGACAAGAAGGAAAAGAGTTGGAATTTGTTCGTGGATGCTCAACAGCAAGATACGTGGGATGCTTGATGTACTGATAATCTTCTGTTTGTTCAAATAGCAACCCACTGAAAGTTGGTAGACAGAGTGTTTTTCACAACATACACTATTGAAACCATCAGAAGCTGGCATTACTATGATGATGGCACCACCACAATGCTTAGACGTATGCATTTTGACACCTTCAGAACCGAATACCTTCCTCTGTGCAGTGGCATGAAAGCAGAATTCAAAGACGTGGAAAGGGAAGAAGTAGAAGAAATGTTGGCAAGATAGTCCTCCAGAGACTGAAGCCTTCTGTTAACCCTCTGTGGAGCACTAACAACATAGTGGAGCCAACACCCTGATGAATGACGCAATAAAGAGGCAAGCGTTAGAACGAGTCGAGAGGTACGTGAGAAGAGAGAAAGCAAAAATCAAAGCTGAGAACGAGCTTGCAGCAGAAGCCGCCTTTGCGCCTTTGCGGAACTCTTTACAGAAGTCCCAATGGCACATCAAGCCCTTCCTCCTTCTGCTGGAGGTCCACTTCCAAGCTAGATCCGTCCTGGAAATATTGATGACAGGCCAGCGAATGTAGTCCCATTGCCAATTTTCAAGGGAGAGTACAATGAAGATCCTGATCTTCATGTAGCAGAGTTTATGGTAGCATGTGTGGCTAATAATGCCAGAACCCCTGAGCATTGGTTAGCAATATTCCCCGCCACTTTCAAGGGAGCGGCATTTCAGTGGTATGAGAGACAAGCAACAGGAACTTTTGGCACATAGGACGACCTGAAGTTGGCCTTCCTCACTAAATTCAGGCGTGAAGGTTTTGAAGAGCGGATGTGAGAGGAATTTATGAACCTAAGTCAGTCCTCTGGAGAAAGAGTAGAAGCTTATGTCTCACGAATGGAATCCATCCTGAAGAGATGGACTAACCATAATCTAGATGATGGCATTCAGAAGGGAGTGTTTCTCAGAGGATTACAACCAGAAGTCTGTAAGTTTGTGGAGCTGCAAAGACCAGCCACACTGCAAGCTGCAACAAAAGGTGCAAGATTGTACGATGAAGTGGAAGCTAGATTGGCGATGAATTCAGGAAGAGGAGTCCTACCTCCTCTGATGCCAGGAATGATGTACTCACCAAATGCAGTCCCAGGACTGTCCCCTACCCTTACCCACAGATGCCCTCAGTATCACAGTACAGTGCACCAAATCCACAGTGGCCACAATCAATGCCTCAAATGATGGTTTAACCACAACAACAATGGTCTCAACCAATTTTCCCAATGCCAAATCAGCAGCAACAGTGGAACCCTACCAACTGGAGCCAATAGCCAACAGTTCAAATAGGAGCTCTGAATCAGAATCAGAGCAGAGACCCCTCTGCACCAGCCCAACCTGTTTATGCAGTGATTACAGAGACTCCTCAAAACCCTACTGCCAGTACCTCAGGAGGAAAAAGCTTGAAGGATTACTTATCCAACTCAGTTGCAAACATAAAAAAGGAGTTGATGGATGTGATTACAGAGTAGTTACAAACGCTGAAAGTGAATACTGCTAGCATATCCAACATTGGAGGAGCAGGAAGAGATGTGATGCGGTCAAATACTTGGTGTGGTAAGTGTCATCAAGCAGGTCATTTAGCCACTGAATGTACACGAAAACCAACCATCCGTGGAGCCTTCTGTTCCTACTGTTTGTGGAAGAACCATACAGAGGACATTTGCTCTCTGAAGGAGATGCATGATAGGCGAAGAAAGGAAGAAGATACAAGATTCAACTTACTGATATCCAAAATGACAACACAGGATATTGGACCCAAGCTTAGAGAGTTTGGTCCTAATTTCGGACCCAGAAGATTTCCATCCCAAAGTTACAGAGGAAGACAGTCTGGCGGTGGTCAGAGCTCAGAAGTGGAGTGTTATAGATGTGGAGAAAAGGGACACATCTCACCAAATTGTCCAAATCCCAGAAGGTCAGTGGATTACAAGCCCTTATGCAGTCGATGCAAAGGAGAAGGCCACACTGCAAAAGACTGTCCAAGCCCAGCCCCAGTGAAAAACAGTGCTACTGATAGTTTGGCTAAGGCCCAAGAGCCTACCTCCAATTTAGTGGAATTGGAAGTTGCTGCCATCACACGTGCAAAGAAGAAGGAACCACCTATCCAGAAAGAAAATAATCCTCCTGCCAGAACAGTGAAGTTCAAACTTCCACTAGAAGAACAGAACAGATTAGAGCCTGATAGTGCCGTACAGAGTACTACAGTGCCACAGAGAGTTACAGAGACGGTTCCAGAGACAAGACCAGAGGTCCAAGAGACAGAAGAGGCGGAGGTGCCGCAAGTGGCAGAAGAAGTTCCCATGATTCCTCTGTTGGAAGAAAGAGGAAAAATGAAAATGGGTGTTGCCCCATTCCCTAACCGGTTAGAGAAGCCAGTGGATCCTATTAAGGAATACGATCTGGTCAGAGATCTAGATACCTTTAAACCAAACCTTACATTCCGACAATTATTGATGTTGTCTCCCAGTTACCGAAAAAGGTTCAAAAGTATACTGACAAGAAGACGTGGATTAAGGATTGCTCCCTCAACAGCAATAAAATCCAATAAAGCTCCAGATCCTGTCAAAGAAGTGGATGTGGCTAACGCCTTCCTAGATCCGGGTACTCCAGAGACTGGCGTGTGGATAGAAGGCTGCTTTATTGCAAATGCACTGATTGATGGAGGTTCATCAGTAAACATTATGACGGATGTGACAATGAAGGATCTAGGCCTATAAGGTGTGCAACCAACCCAAGGGCTTATTAGATTGGCGGATCAGAGCAAAATCAAGCCTTTGGGCATTCTCCCATATGTGAAGACTACAGTGGCTGGAAAAGATTATTGGCTAACCTATCTGGTGGTGAAGGCAAACTCTTATGTTATATCCTACCCTCTGTTACTGGGCAGACCATGGCTTTTTGAAGCCAGAGCAAGGACGGATTGGTTCAAAGGAACCTTGACCTTGGGTAGAGGGCCCAATAAAGTGGTGCTGAAGCTATATGGTTCTCAAAAAGGACATGGATCCACCTCCTTGGAATTATCTTCTGACTCCCCTAATGAGGCTACAGATGGAACATTAGCAGACGAAGGTGCTGTCAAACAGATCCTTCCCAAGAAAACAGTGGCACGTTCCTTAACAGTGGATACTGTAAGCCGACTTCCAAAAGATGCAAAGCCATTATCAATGGGTGAATACTTCCTGCCTGAACCAGGAACAATTTCCGAAATCACTTCTGACAGTGAGATAGAAGCATGGATGTACTTCTCTCCCTGTTACATGGCCATAGCAGAGCCAGAGACAGAGGCAGGAGAGGAAACAGAGAACCTGTTCTTCTCTTACAGAGCTCCTACAGAGAAAGAGACAGAAGCAGAGACAGAGACAGAAGCAGAAGCAGAGACAGAGACAGAAGCAGAAGCAGAGACAGAAGAGGATAGATATGATATGGATGAAGAAGGTTATGAAAGCGAGCCAGAAGAGTCTATTCCACCCGAAGAGGATACATTTGGAGAAGAAGTTCTAGAAGCATTAGAAGCAGACGAGCTCATGCTGTGGGACAGAATGGCGATGGTACCATTTGGTCTGGTAAATGGATCTTCTTATATGCAAAATCTTTATAAGACATGGGTTAAGAAGAACAAGCCATCTTTCAGTAGTGGCTCTTGCCGTCCTCAACCACCTTTGCCAAGAAAAGATGATGATGATGCACCGTGCCAACAAGCACTAGTCCCACCAACCCAACAGGAATCAGAGGGTCCTTGTTATGTGACGTTCCTAGACGTGTCATCAGAAGATGAGTCATCAAGCCAGGAGGTAACTAATCGTGAAACCAAACCCGAAACGGCTCTAATCCCATTTCAACATCTCAAGGAGCAACCTAAGTCCCCACCAAAAGAAGAAGTTGGTCCTAGTGGGACATTAAAAGAGGACATCACTTCCTTGAAGGAGTCGGATTTGTATCCAGAAGCAGTCCGTGGGATCTTCATCCATGAAGTAGAAGGTGAAAGGCAGTTAATTTTTGTGGATGCAGATGGCACTGAACGCCACTTGAAGGTGGGTAGCAGCCTCCCAGAAGAGGAGTTGTCAACCTTGTACAGCTTGTTGAAAGAAAATTTGGACGTGTTTGCATGGTCCTACAAATACCTAAAGAGAATTGATCCCACAATATGTCAGCATCATATTGACTTGGAGCCTGATGCCAAGCCAGTACGGCAACGACAGAGGCGAATGAACCCGAATTATTCCACATTGGTAAAAGCAGAGCTGCTGAAGCTTCTGGAAGCCGAGTTCATCTATCCAGTGGCAAATAGTGAATGGGTTTCACCCATCGTGATTGTACCCAAGAAGAATGGCAAGCTTCATATATGTGTGGATTTCCGAAAGCTCAATTCCAAGACGAAGAAGGATCACTTTCCTATCCCTTTCACAGACCAACTGTTGGACACAGTGGCATGACATGAGCTTTATTCCCTTCTGGATGGATTCAGCGGATACAACCAAGTGCAGATAGCAGAAGAGGACCAATCCAAAATAATCTTCACCACAGAATGGGGGACCTACGCTTATCGAGTGATGCCATTTGGGATTTGCAATGCCCCTGCTACTTTCCAGCGAGTCATGATGGCCGCATTCCAAAATCATTTGCATGACTTTATTGAGGTATATTTGGATGACTTCTGTGTCTATAGTTTAATCCATGAACACTGGGGACACCTGGAACAATGCTTTGATTGATGCCGGGAGTATGGGATTTCCCTCAACCTCGACAAATGCATCTTTGGAGTCTCTTCTAGATTTATGTTGGGCCACATTGTCTCTACACAAGGGATATCAACAGACTCTGCAAAGATCGAAAAGATTGTAGCTCTGACAGCACCCACCAACCTCAAATAGTTGAGGGGATTCCTAGGCCATATGGGTTACTACAGAAGGTTCATAGCCCATTTTGCAACAAAGGCAACCTCCTTGCACAAGCTTCTGAGGAAAGGTGCAGAGTTTGTTTGGATGGAAGAATGTGACAAAGCCTTCAACACTCTGAAGCAGTGTTTAATGGAGGCACCCATTCTGCAACCTCCTGATTGGACGAAGGAGTTCCATGCACATACTGATGCATCTATTGAAGGCTTAGGCGCAGTCCTATGCCAGAAGGGCTCCTCAAAGCTGGATCAACCAATCTATTACGCAACCTGAAAAGTCACTGATAGGGAATGGAACTATACAGTGACAGAGCTGGAGTGCTTGGCAATGGTGTTTGCCTTAGAAAAGTTCCGCCACTATCTCATGTCTACTCACTTTAAATTTTATGTGGATCACGAGGCCCTGTCCTTCCTAATGAACGAAGCAGATGTGAAAGGACGAATGATGAGATGGCTCCTTCTATTTCAGGAGTTCAACTTTGAGGTGATTACTAAGCCTGGTCCTTCCCATGCTTTGGTTGATCATCTGTCGCGTATCCCACAAACTGCAGACGAGGAGCAGGATGATCCAGATCTCCCTGATGCTTCCCTATTCTTGGTAGAAACTGTAACTCCCTGGTATGCAGACATTGCCAATCTACTGGCAACCCAATAGTATCCTCTTGGTATTTCTAGTCGGGAGAGGAAGAAGCTCATGTTAGAATCAGCCCCCTACACCCTGCTAGGCGGTGCACTATACAAGAAAGGCAAAGATGAAGTGCTTAGAAGATGTGTTGCGGGAGATGAGATTGGGATTGTTCTGAAGGCTTCCCATGATGAGCCATGTGGAGGTCACTTTGCATGAGAAGCTACAGCCAGGAAGGCTCTGCTAGCAGGATATTGGTGGCCTACTATCCACAAGGATGCCTATGATTACTGTAAAAGATGTGATGTTTGTCAGAGAATAGGGAAACCCACAAAGACAAGTGCCATGCCACTGCGACCTATCCTTCTCCTGAAGCCATTTGAGAAGTGGGGCATCGACTTCGTAGGTCCGATCGATCCTCCTACCCGAAGGAAGCAGAACCGATACATCCTTGTATGTACGGATTATGTCACAAAGTGGTGTGAAGCTAAAGCCCTAAAGCGGGAGGATGGTAACAGTGTGGCCCTGTTCATGTACGAGAATATCATCACCCATTTTGGCAGTCCCTTAGAGCTAGTAAGTGACAGAGGCACTCATTTCCTTAACAAAGTCATGGAAGAGTTGACAGAGTTGTATAAGATCTGCCATCGCAAGTCCACTCCTTATTACCCCAGAGCCAACGGCCAAGTCGAAGTCACCAATCGCATCCTCTGCTCGATTTTGACAAGAACAATTGCCGCACATCATCGTGATTGGGATGATCGACTTATAGAGGCCCTCTGGGCGTATAGAACCTCCCATAAAGCAGCAACAGGACAGACACCCTTCCAGCTGGTGTATGGTACAGAAGCTGTTTTCCCTGTTGAACTGGAATTACTCTCTTTAAGAGTGGCTATCAAAGAGCGTTTGGGGAACGATGATTCACTGCAACACCGTCTCCTGCACTTGGAATGTTTGGACGAAACTCACAGGATGGCTCTACAGTGCATGGAAGCCATGCAAGCTCGACGTAAGGCTTACCATGACAGCTTCATCAAGCACAAGGAGTTCAAAGAAGGTGATTTGGTTCTAGCCTATGATTCACGATTCGGAAAGTTTCCTGGCAAGCTCCAACAGCGGTGGATGGGCCCATATAAGGTACTTGCCGTAACCCTAATGGCTCTGTCCAAGTGCAGACCGTTGATGCCTCTGATGATTCCTTCCTGATCGATGGATATCGTTTGAAGAAGTACTTCCCTCCTTGGGGATCTTGACAATCATGGTCACTTGATCCTTTCCCCCGTTGGCGTGGCACTATCACTCTTATGATTCTATTTCTGATAGCCTTTCTTCAGCCACTCCTGATGAGGTGGACATAATCCTCTGTCCCCTCAGCCCTTTCCAGCCTTGATCTCTTATCCTCTATTTTCGACCAGCGACAGTGGCGAGGTTGGTTTTGATAAATGGTATTTCCACCATTCCCTTGTTTAATTCGAAGAAAAAAAAAATACATATTGGTTATGGGAGAAAAGGACTTAGGTCCCTGTCATGCCGACCTATTCTTCGAGAAAAGGTGGAAACACCCTCGGGAATAGGGGAAAACAAAATTTAAAAAAAAGAAGAAAAAAAAACAAGATTTAAAAAAAAATCTATTATGGGAGAAAAGGAAGTAATTCCCTGTCATAGCAGGCCTCGTTCCAAGAAAAGGTGATAACCACCCTTGGGCGGGAAGCTGGCTGTGGAAAAGGTGGCAACACCCAGCAGTCCAGAAAGTGGATTCATCACTTGAAATTTCCAGGATCCAATTCCGAAGCTTCCTCCCTTGGTACGCTGTGTCCTAGGTCTCTCTGCAGAGTGGCTAACTGTCCTCTAGCAGACGACATGTCCTATCCAACACAATGTTCGATTTGATGTCTACCTCCCTAGGTATGCCTCTTCAGCAACTAACGACGCGATCTTCATCGACAAACAATCGAGTGACGTGAGCTTTCATCCTAACCGGATGGGGAAGTGAGTATGGATTGCCCTCTGTAACTATCAACCACGAGTGAGACAGAGGGTGGGCCGAGAGACCAGTCTTTTCCCTTCAAATCAAATGAGAGGTGAGTAGTGTGAATGAAGTATTGCATGCACGGGATGGGCCTCTCAATGCACAAAGCACAATTTGTTTCTGTGCATTGCACCATAAGGCTCCCTGGCCTTCCTTGTCGCACCGTATGCCAGCACCGGGCGGGATGCACAGTTGCACCATCAAATACGCACAAGCATACGACCTTTGCACACGTGACTGTGAGGATTACATCAAAGGGTTTGAGGAAATGGCTGCCCTCATGTATCTATCAACAACGAGTGAGACAGAGGGTGGGCTGAGTGTGACTTGAGTTTCTTCAATCAATTACCGAGAGGTGAGATTGAGGGACGTTACGACACTTGGAGTCAGGTATGTTCCCGTTTCCCTATGCACCCACGGGATGGGTCTCTACCGTCCACACAGGACACGTCACCCTGTTCTGTACACCGCACTCTAAGGCTCCCTTGCCTTTCTCCTTGCACCTATGCCAGACGGGTTGGACGCACTAATGCACCATCAACTGTGCACCCTGGCATACTCCTTCTGCACCATCCCCTTGTTGATTCCTAAACTGAGTATGCGATATGGATTTCAATCATTCTTCCTCGAGTGATATTAGTCATGGGGCGAGTGATAGTTCTTTCATTCCATTTGAGTGACTGTGAGTGGAGTGTAGTATCCCTTATCATCGACAAATTTCCTGCGATTCCTTCAACCCACTACCTCCCTGGGAGTTGCCGCATGGTCTCTGCCATGACGGACATGTGCCGAGAAGATGCCTTGGTACCTCCAGCACACAGGATGTGCCATCGACACTCAACCTTGATTCTTGACAAAATGGGCCAAGTTTTTCTAACCCTACACCTTCTGTTTCTCAGTGACATTCATGTTTTAAGTGTGGGGATGTTAGTGGATGGTCTGAGGCGTGGTTCTAGGTCCCTGCTGCTCGGTTAACCCTATCCGTTAAGGTCTTAAGTGTGGGGACGCGTCCCTGCGCGTCTACATTGCATACCCCTCTGCATATGCCTTAACTTGCTAATGCCTCTATGCCATGACTTGTTATTACCCTAATGGGGTCCTTTCCCACCCACCCGTTCCTTTTTCACCCACCCTTGGGACTGTTCCCTTGCAGTTTTCCTTCATTCCCTGATTTTGAGGTCCTACCATGTGAATGCATCCTACGTTCACCGAAGTCCAAATCCAACCTTATAGCCCTGTTCCTTCCTTTGAACTGACCATTTTTTCTTTTTACCTACCCTTGTTCTGGTGCACCCTTGTTTTGGTGCACAGTTTTTGAGTTATTAATTTTTGCAGCATTTTATGCCAATTACCCGGTTTTCCATATGAATGTGCTTTTTTTGCTTCGGAACCGTGATCCGACATCATAGCCCTGGTAATCACTTTTCCCTTGACATTTTTCCTTTTTATTCTGAGTCCTTCCGATGCACGGTTTGTCCAGTATTAATTTTTCAGTTTTTAAGACTTTTTCGTGCGTCTTTTTGACATTTTTCCATGTGAACCTACCCTGTTTGCATCGGAATTCCAATTTGATCTGACAGCTATGTCCCCCGTGCCTTCCCCCACCTTTTTCCTTTTTCCTCCCCCCTCTTTCGCCTTTCGGATTTTTAATTATTAATTTTTAAATGAGTTTTTAGGCGTATTTTTGGAGTTTTTCGCATGTGAACCCCTCCTACTTCCATAGGAACTGCGTTTTAACATGCCAACCCTGTGCCACTCCTTCTTGCGGACATTTTTCCTTCTTATTGCATGGCATTCCGGTGAACGGATCAGCCAATATTAATTTTTGATCCCATTTTCGGGTTTTTTTTTGGGTTTTTCCCATGTGAACGCGTCTTATCTCAGTCGGAACTATGTTTTGATGTGACAGGATTGTCGGGCACGTCTTTTTGCACAGTTTTCCTTTTTCCTGCACCTTGTTCCAATGCACGGATTTTTTGATATTAATTTTTAATTGTGTTTTTTGATACATTTTTTTGTATTTTTTGCACGTGACCGCCCTTTACCCCTCCGGAACCTCCGTGCCTATTTTCCCTCTCTTCTCCCTGCCGTCCTGCCCAATTTTTTTTTACGTCATTTCGTTTTGACGTTCGGATTGGGAGTTATTAATTTTTCTTTATTTTTCTGAGTTTTTGCGCGCCTCATCCCGCGCGTAAACGCGCCCTTTTTCAATTTTACGCATCTTAACGCGCCCCGATCGCATCCGCGTGCCTCGTCCCCGTATCTGGGCACCCTTTCACTCCCGTCACGGCAAATTTTTTTACCCTCGCCCCGCGCACGCGCGCAGGACGAGGGGGTACGCCTCCCTTGCATGGGCCCCTGCCCATTTCCACCCCCATCCCCCTATGGGCAACCCCATGGGCCCTACCCTTCCCTCTACCCCCCCTTGCATGGGCCCCTGCCCATTCCCACCCCCATCCCCCTATGGGCACCCGCCATGGGCCCTGCCCTTTCCCACACCCTTCCCTATCCCCTTACCCTCCCCACCTTCTCTCTCCCTGACCCCTCCCCATTCCAACGGCCTTCCCTCCCTCTCTTCCTCTCTCGCTCCTTCTGCGTGCCCCTCCCTCCCTACCTCCATCTCCATCTCTCTCCACCTCCCTCCCTACCTCCATCTCCTTCTCTCCCCTCCTCCCCTCTCCTTCCCCGACGATCAAAGTCCCGTAGCCGCGCACGAACACACATAAGCAATCTCAATCACGCACTCGAGCGTACACACCTGCGCATGTGTCAACGTCTCGAGGGAAAACCAGGGTTTGGATGGGGTTGTGTGCGAGTTGCTGCGTGACAGGGAGTTAAGGAGGGGTCAGGTGCTGCAGGGCTGCTGGGGTAGGACAGGGGGCTTACAGAAGGGTAGGTGGTTTTGTGTGTTTGTGGTGAGAGAAGGGGGGCGTGTGTGGGACGGGGGGGCTTGGGTAGGGGTTGAGGGTGTGTGTGCTTGGGTGTGCTTGTGTAGGGGTAGGGTGGAACAAGGGGGGGAAAGGGGGCTTAGATGGGGTAGGAGTGTGGGTGTGTAATGGTGGCAGCGGGGGAAGGGGGGGAAGGGGGGTTAGTGGGGGGGTGGGGGAGGTGGGATTTTTGGGGGTGGGAAGGGGGGTTAGTGGGGGGGTGGGTTATGGGGGTGGGAAGGGTTTGAATTGGGGGGGGAAAGGCGGGAATGCGACGGGGCGGGAGCAGAAGGCGGTAGGAGGCGCGGGCGGAGCAGGCGCTACGAGGTGGCGAGGGCGGCACAGGGCGGCCGATGACGAGGCGGGCCGGGCAACTGCGGGCAGGGACGGCCGACGACGTGGAGGCGGACGGCGGCGGCTCCAACAGCGAGGGCATTGCACGGCAGAGGCGACGAGAGGGCGAGGCAGGCGCAAGCGCTGTGGGGCGACGAGGGCAGGAGGGAGAGGCCATGCATAGGTCATTGAAATTGTCTCAAAGTGATTCGGTCCTATTGTCTATCTTATTTTGGACATAAAGTGTTTGGTCTACAATAGATTACTCATAAATTTTTATTGGTCTAGGTGACCCAAGAAATGCCTTTTTCCATAAATAATAGATTAAAATTTCAAATGTTAAGTTAGATATACAAGGTTATGCTCTAATAAGGGTTTAGAAATCAAAAGGAAATGGCCTATATTGATAATTGAAATCATCTAGTCCATGTAGGTATAGTATATTAAAATCTATTTCTACATTTTTTATCTATAGTTATTGAAAGTTATTTTGATCCTTATAGCAAGACAATAATAACTATTGCTTAGACTATGTTAATGTAGTCTTTTTCATGTACTATCTATAAACACACATTGGAAGTCGTTTAATGCATATTCCAAGACAAGAATAACTATTTTCTAGATTGTGTGTTAATGCTTTCTTATAAAAAAACTAGAAAAGGGCAAACACCATAATCAATAAGATCCAACTAGAATCCACCACTCAAATTTGACTCTTTCTTTTCATTTTCAAATATGTTTATCTTCCTCTTATCCTCCTAGCCTTTCACGTTAGAGACTTGACCCATGATCGAGTAAAAATTATCTCGACACCTAACATGAAAATAGTCGACTTGGGGGCTCGATCATGGAATTCTAATCAAATATAGATGTGATACAAGAGTTTTAGGCAACCGTGGATTCGATGCTAATGTTTTCGGAAACTATGGAGAACCAACAAGCAATACCAGCACTTTAAGCAGTTATATTATTTGAAAGTTCTAGACTTGGATTACAAGGATACTTTATATCAAGATCTAGGAAGGATTGTGTAGGATACCCTTGGGAATTAATCACATGCTTCTTGGGATGGCATTCTCAATATGCAAGAGACTTGCCTAATGTATTGTTTGATGCTACAAATGTGTTTCCTCTAAATGCTTTGGACTAAGGGTGAAAATGATACATTGACAAAGGTTACTAATGCTACATGGATTCATTATGCTAATGATCCAAATGTGTTACCTCATGATACATAGATATTCACTAGGGGTGTGGATGATACAGTGACTAAAAATGCTAATACATTGAGTAAGGATGTAGAAGATACAAATGCTTTGATTGGCAATCATGCCGATTTGATTGTTGTAGTGCACAGAATACATTGAGATGGAACCACCACTTATGCTCATTCTAGGAGATGTCAAAATGATTCTAAAAATTTAGGAAGGATGATGAAAAGTTAATATGGAAAATATGCATGGTATATGTGATGATATTTCTCTACAGGTTGGGGAAACTTTAGAGAGGGTTTATGGTTCATATAATGAGTTTCAATCTATACATCTATTGAAAATAGAATATAAATATGCTTTTCAAGGTGATTCTGTAGTTCCAAATGCTATGGAGTTTGCCTCTCTATGGATGCATAGTGCGGGCTACAAAGCTAGAGGGGGTGAAGCTACTTCACTTGCATTTCTGCTTGTGTTGGAGATCATGGAGATATGGATGTTTGATATAAGGACAAAATGCTTTCATGTGGATCATGATGGGATAAATGCTTTCATGTGGATCATGATGGAATGGCCTTCTTTCAAAAGGCTCACATATATGACCAACTATTGGTACTTCATTCACTCTAGTAAACATTGATTTCTTACCAATGTCGAAGCATGTAAGGTTGAAGGTCTATTGCAAGGGTAAGAGAGAGAAGGATGTAGGGAGATTGAGAGGTGAAAAAAGATTAAAGAAAGAGAATTTAGAATTGGAAGGTCAAATGGATACATTTAGAGATGAAATCGAGTGACTTCATTTCATATGGCTCAACAAAACAATCAATCTACATTACATCTAATATATTTAATATTTATACTAGAGACAAAGGCACATACACATTGTTTCCCAACACAAAATAAGAATACGCATCACTATATACACTAATATAACATGAATTATCTCTTATGAACATAATCCAAAAGTTGTAGGTAACACCTCAAAATCTCATGCATGCATCAATCTACTCATGAAAAATGATAGAAAGCATCCACTATAGACAAGACACATGAATAGGAATATACAAATCCCTGTTAATACCCTATAGAGGCCTTGAGAAGCACTTCAACCCTCTAATGACAATTTTATTACAATAACAAAATATGGTACTAATGCTACTCCAAATCGAAGAAAAGTCCAAGTTTTATTGCCTGGACTATGATTATACTTGTAGCCCTATTCTTAACTATTATTCATAGCCCAAAACAATCCACATAAAGAGCATAAACCCATCAAAACTCCTCAAGTTTGATGAACAATGAATATTTCACTAAAGTTTGAGACCAACAATTAAATATCCAAGAGCTTGCAAGAGGTGAAAAATTTAAAGGAGAGCTTGCTATCATGTTTACCCATATCAATATCACCCAAACTCTTATGCTCATGACCTTCTTACCACTAAGGTCGAAGGAATTTCTAGGATAGAAGACCCAAACTTCCTTCAATCCCTCTTGGATCATAAGGTATTACAAGCTTAGACATCCTACATGGCCTGTAACTCTCTGTCAACTTTATCAAAGTATATGTTGCATGTATCATGCTATATTCATTAGACTCTGTCTCATTCCGACTAGAATACTATCCTATAAGACCACCTTACAAAAAATTACTTGTATCTTCCAAATAATAACTCCGATCACCGAGCTTTTAAAAACAAAAATGTAGCACCACTTGTAATCTATAGCTTTGCTGAAAATACCAAGACCAAATTCTAAAGGTATCAAGCCCTAAAAGTTTTTGCACGACATTCTTTACAGCATACAATCCTGCCTAGAGATTGCCCTTTTTGACCCTATAACTTCTACATATGAACACCTTGTTAACCAAACATTTTAGGGGTCTTTCCTAGTATGAAAGACCATTCTAGATTTATCACTTACCATTAATCCACTTTCATTAAAAGAAATTTTCAACATCCTGAAATCTGCCTTGCCTATCCCCACTACAATCTCTTACAACCATTTTGTGCTTGATGCACATATCCCTTTCTAGCCCTACACATGGCTTCAATGCTCTTAGATCTTCTTGTCTTATTTGTTGTCCATTCTTGAAAACAAGTAATAAAAATAGTTTCCCCTTTTCTTGGAGGCAAAAACATCTTCCAGTCAGCACTAGCATAGCCTCCATTTACAGTAGAACCATCTAAAAACACTTGAATTCTCTAGTATTAGACAAAACCGAATAATCTTTAAGAGTATCCCTATTACAAGGATGAATAACACATAGAGTTAACAACTCAACTTCTCTTTTGCTATCGCTACTTCTCACATGAGCATATGGCGAACCACTATTGTCAATCACTTTAGTCTCCATCCTTGTTGACACAATGAATGGATGTCCCAAAATCATTGGATAACTACAAGAATCTTACACAAAGAAATGCTAACTATAATAGATATCCCCAATAGTTGCTAGTATTCAAAGAGTAGAGAGAGAGAAAGGGAAAGACTCCATATCCATGAGCCTTCAGGCTCTCAAGCTCATTCCTTCATTTCCACACGCTATACTGAAAAGCACACACACTCTCTACAAGATAAAGTGACCTAGTGTAAATGTAGACTAGACTGACTGACTCTGGTCAGGTCACTGACTGACTAGTAACCCGACTTATTTAATGTAGTCACATGTAGACAGCTCTACACACTAGCTGTCATAGATGTCGGTCATAGATGAAGACACACTGACGATGAGCTTGATTTCTAACACTCCCTCTCAAGCTCAAAAACAAAACTCAAATCATCTGCATCACTCCAAGTAGCTGTCTAAAGTGAATGAACTTATCTTTACCAAGTGATTTGGTAAAGATGTCTGCTACCTGGTCCTCAGTCTTCACATGCTCCAAGTCAATCTGATCTGCTAAAACCATTTCCCTGATGAAATGGTAGTGAACCTCAATGTGTTTTGATCTTGCATGATAAACAGGATTGCTTGCTAACATAACACTGCTCAAATTGTCACAGTACAGCTTGACTTTGCTATCCAAGTGTACTCCCAAGTCATTCAGCAACTTCTGTAACCACTTAGCTTCACAGGCCGCTAAGGCCGCACCACGATACTCTGCTTCCGTACTGGACAATGCAACTGTAGGCTGTTTCTTACTCTGCCAACTGATCATGCTACTACCCAATCCAAATGCATAGCCATTGGTTGACCTCCTGTCATATGTGCAACCAGCCCAGTCAGCATCATTGTACCCCATCAAGTCAAGGGTTTTCCCATATGCATAAAACAGCCCATGATCTGTGGTACCCTTTACATATCTCAGAATTCTTCTGACTGCATCCAAGTGTGGTTTGCGAGGCTTCTGCATGAACTGACTGATCAGCCCCACAGCATAACTCAAGTCAGGTCTAGTGATCGTGAGATAGATCAAGCTGCCGACCATCTGTCTGTACATAGTAACATTCTCAATCTCTGTCCTAACATCAATCTGCAGCTTGACATTCTGCTCCAAAGGCGTATCCATAGGCTTGCAATCAGCCATACCATATTTCTGTAACATGTCATGAGCATACTGCTTCTGTAGCAGCCATATGCCTCGAGGTGTAGAGACAACCTCAATCCCCAAAAAATATTTCAGCTCTCCAAGATCCTTGACCTTAAACTCAGCCTGTAAACATGTCTTTATTTCTGCAATCCCATTTTCATCATCTCCTGTTATGATTAAGTCATCAACATAGACAACTAGAAAAACATAGCCACTATCTGTCTTCTTCACAAACAGACTATGATCAGCATCTCCCCATCGAAAACCATGTTGCTGTAAATAACTACTGATGCGAGCATTCCATGCTCTGGGTGCCTGTTTCAACCCACATAATGCCTTTTTCAGCCGACATACATGTGCTGGAAATTCTGGATGTACATAGTCTTCAGGTTGTTCCATGTAAACCTCTTCCTGTAATTCTCCATTGAGAAATGCATTCTTTACATCCATCTGCCATAGTTTCCAGCCTCTAGCTGCTGCCAAAGCAATCACAGTTCTAACTGTAGCCATCTTTGCTACAGGACTGAAAGTCTCCTCATAATCAAGACCATACTGCTACACATACCCTTTTGCAACCAGCCTGGCCTTATATCTTTCCAATGATCCATCTGATTTACATTTTACCTTATATACCCACTTGCATCCAATAGGTGTTTTGCCCTCAGGCAACTGTACCAAATCCCATGTACAATTTTCAGCCAAAGCTGAATATTCCTCATCCATAGCAGCACGCCAATTCTCATCTGAAACTGCCTCATCAAACTTACTTGGTTCTCTAAAACGTGTTACTTTCGTCATATACGCATAATGACGGGGTGAATATCCAGTGTAAGTATACCTGTCAACAGGTCGTCTGACCCTCTTTGATCTCCTGAGCTGTGGCTCACTGTGAGCTTGCCTCTCATGAGGCGGCACATAATGGCTCTATCTAGCACCTGGCATCATAACAGACGGAATCCCCAATTCACTATCTAAGCTATCACTACTAGATGAATCATAACCTGCAAGTGAGTGGACCTCTTACATCTTCAAAAACCTTTTCTTTTCCCTTATCTGTTCTCCCCCTCACTGACATATCCGTGTAAGTGGATGCAGTAGTGCGACTCCGTAATCGTCCTGTCCAAGGACTCGCTGTAGATAATACATCACCTGTCTGACCAGTCATGGAAGTACTCTTTGCAGGAGTATTTTCAGCATGACTCATACTGGGTGAGCCATCAGTAGGCACTGCAACAGGATTCCCATACCAAGATGCTAACTCATCAAATACCACATCTCTGCTTATGAGTGTCTCATGCGTAGAAGGTACATAACACTTATAAGCTTTCCGTTCCTGTGCATATCCAATAAACACACTTTTCACTACCTTAGGATCCAATTTCTTCCTCTTCTCATCCGGTATATGCACATATGCAATGCTGCCAAATACCTTCAAGTGTGAAATATCAAGTTTATGACCATACAACCGTTCATACGGAGTGACATCATGAATCCCTGCTGTAGGGGTTCAATTCAGCACATATACAGCAATCACCACTGATTCAGCCCAATAACCATTTGGCAGACATTTTTCATTCAGCATAGCTCTAGCTGACTCCATCAAAACCCTGTTTTTCCTCTCTGCAACACCATTTTGCTGCGGTGTATAACTGCATGTGAGCTGTCTTCTGATCCCATGTTTAGCAAGATACCTATCAAAGTAGGTTGAGACATATTCACCTCCTCTATCTGATCTCAAACATGATATGTAACAGCCCAATTCATTTTTAGCATGTTTCTTGAAGTCTTTGAATGCATCAAACACATCATCCTTATGTTTCAAGATATAAAGCCAAGTGTACCTGGTGAAATCATCAATAAATGAGACATAATATCGTGCACCGCCAAAGGAAGCATTATGTGAAGGACCCCAGACATCAGAGTGTACCAACTGTAAAGGCCTAGCGCTGTTTTTTACATGTCTCATAAAAGGAAACCGTGCCTGCTTCCCAAACTGACATGCAGGGCATACATGACCAAAATCATTATACTTGAATTTAGGTAATCCAAGTACTACTTCTTTCTGCTACATAGATTTCAGCTTTTGTACATTGACATGTCCAATCCGCTTGTGCCAAATCTCTACATCCCGAATGGCACTCTCATCATGTGCAAACATGGTTGCTTTAAGTTCAGGAATGGTCGCTTCCAAAGTAAACATCCTGCCATCCCTTCTGCCCTTGGCAATTAGCTTGCAGCCATTTCCATACTCCTCAATGAAACATCCATCCTTGTTAAACCTCACTTGCAGATTCTGTTCTGCCATTTGACCCACATACAATAAATTCTTTGTTATGGTCGGTACATGTAAGACATCATGCAGGCCTTTCTTCTTGCCATCAGGCATCATCAATGGAACAATCCCTTTATGCTTTATGTCATGTTGGGTATCATCCCCAGTACATACATGACCATGTGTACCTGCAACCATCTCATCAAACCACTCTCCATGCGGGGTCATGTGGTTTGACGCTCTAGAGTCAATGTACCATTTGTCATCTCTATCATATCTCGATGCATTTTTAGATACATGTTGCATGGCAAAGACTCTATCAACTGACTCATCATGAGCACCACTGGAAGATGCATAGTGCCCATGCTGTCTGCCCTTTGCCTTCATATCTCCTTGCTTCTTGTAACAATCCTTTGCAATATGCCTATACCGGCCACAATAATGACAGTCCTTGTCCCTATTGGACAGATCAGACGACTGCCATGAACTAGAACCACCACCTCTACCTCGGGGTGATCTCCCCCTGCCTCTAAACCCACCAGATCCATGCTGGCCTTGTGTATTTGCACCATGCCAATTACTCTGCTGCTACTGCTGTCCATAAGTATTACAAGTGTCACCACGACCTCTAGATCCTCTGCCACGCTGGCTAGAGTACAACACAGTGTCTCTACTCTGAGATGCACTAGAACCTATATTCAAACCAAGTTTGACTTCCTCATGCAGCAACAAAGCAACTAGCTCTTCCCAGCTAGGGGGCTCTTCTCTGACAGAAATAGAAGTGTCAAAAGCTTTGTACTCTTTGCCTAAGCCATTCAAAGCAACAGCAATCATATCATCTTCTGATACACTTGAGCCAATAGTAGCAAGTTGATCACTATGGTTTTAATCTCCGTGGTATACATCTGGATGCTCTTGCCATTCCTTGACATGTTGTTGAACTGCTGTTTCAATTGAATCTTTCTTGCATGTGTCATGGTTCCATAATTTTTCATCAGTATGTCCCAAGCATCCTTCAGAGTCTCACATCCAGTGATTTGAATTACCATAGCATTAGATATACATAAGGAAAACCAATGCAGCACCTTGCATGCTCTTTCATTCCATAGCCTGTAGGTTCTTTTTTGTTCATTTGTTGGATTATGTGCAGGCAACTCAGGAGCAACTTCATCTCCTATACATAAATCCCAATAACCTCTGCCAACCAGAAAGTTTTTTATTCTGAATTTCCATAATGTAAAGTTCTTATTATCCAACTTCTCTCCAACTATCTGAGTGATATTGTCAGTCCCATGTGCATTAGCCATGATGCAATAGACTGTCTATCAAGTGCCTGACTCCCTGCAGTCCAATAAGTATGACTGACTAAGTTCAGTCCGTAATAGTTTATGACAGTTTTCTGCACTAAATTACAGAAAAAAACCAGGGTATTTCAGCCCACTGACACCCCAAAACAACCCACAAACAAGTGGTCTCAAGTGTAGATATAGCTGTCAATACATAAGCTATGTGTTTGCATCAGCTTAAGCTTATGTAACCTCACTACCAGGGTACATACATGCAGTCTGAAAACTATAAACTGTGAGTAACCAGCAGCAATTTCAAGTCCAAAACTGAGTGTGTCAACAAATTCAGTTTCAGGTTGCAGTCAACCAGAATTCATCATACCAAGCTCCAAGCAGCTCCAAAATGTCTTTTGACCATGTCATACATTTACTTTGTAGTGGCAAGTTCAATACATGAGCATCTGAGTAGGCATAGACAACCTATCTTCATTGATCAATGGCATAAACCTCATGAGCTGTTTGTAATTAACCAGGACAGTGTAACTTCATTTATTTCAGCTTCAAAATTCAGTTTTCAATGATGCTCATTGCTTGCTTCAATTCTCCATGCATTCAGCATGTATAGGCCAGTTCATATAGATGATGGAACCCCCAAGATGACCTGTATTGCTTCAGTAATGCCCAGTACTTGTCATTGACCTTGTATGACAGTTTTCAGCCTGTCATTGATTTTCAGATCTGAGTATTCTGAGCAACTGTGTATGACAGTTTTCAGCCTGTCATTGATTTTCATATCTGAGTATTCTGTCATTGACTGTGTATGACAGTTTTCAGCCTGTCATTGATTTTCAGATCTGAGTATTCTGTGCAAGAGATCTCAGCTTCAAGACATTTGATCCAATGTATACATGCTTTGACACATTCTTGTGCTCTAAAGATGCCTTCTGAGTGTAGTACAAGGCTCCTGTGTGTCAGTAATGACTGAATGCATGCTGTCCATTCATATTTACAGCAGTTCAGAAATGATTACAGGTCTGTGTCTGTCACTCCAGCTCATAACAGAGCTCCCACACAAGCATTTACTCCTTGCACACTTCAAATACCTTCAATAGTGAGCATACATGCTCTATGAACCTTGTCTAGGTGCCCCACTGAAGATTGACAGGTTACTGTCCACTCAGATCAGCAGGCGCAGATTTTCAGATACAAGTTGTTGTCCATTCAGATCAGCAGGCGCAGATTTTCAGATACAGGTTGCTGTTTTTCAAGAGACAGTCCACAATTTTTAGAAGGCAGTCCACGCTGATTCCTTCCTTTGATTATGGCTTCATTTGCAAGTTGTCATGCCCATTCTCCCACAGCCTCATGGATGAAGCTCTGATACCATGTTCAAAGAGTAGAGAGAGAGAAAGGGAAAGACTCCATGTCCATGAGCCTTCAGGCTCTCAAGCTCATTCCTTCATTTCCACACACTATACTGAAAAGCACACATACTGTCTACAAGATAAAGTGACCTAGTGTAAATGTAGACTAGATTAACTAACTCTAGTCTGGTCCACTGACTGACTACTAACCCGACTTATTTAATGTAGTCACATGTAGACAGTTGTACACACTAGCTGTCATAGATGTCGGTCATAGATGAAGACACACTGACAATGAGCTTGATTTCTAACAGCTAGAACATTCATACATGCAACTATAATGGGAGCTCAAGCTCAATTGCTAAGACCCAAGGACCGCTTATTGTTCGAGCGTTCCAAGTGAGCTCTAATGGCTATCTCTCACCTAGCCGATACGCCTTCCAAACTATGAGTGTAGTAAGCTTACCTCGTTCACACACACTTGTAGCTCCACGATCCTAGATGCTAGCTCAATCATCCTCAAGTCCCCCTCAATCAAGCTCCCTCCACCATAGCCGTGTGTGCACAAGAAAAGAGAAGAGGAAGGGAAGAAGAGAAGAGGAGATGGTGAAGAGATTCACCCTCTTGATCCCTCACTCCCACACACTCTCACACTCCCTCTCTCAAGAGCACATACACAAGCAAGGTGATGAGAAGAAGAGAAGGAGATAGGTCTCTTGTTAGCCACACACCAAAGAATGAGCTTCCATTCACTTTTTGAACTTTATATACAAACCCAAAAATCCCAGGGGCACCCATCCCTTTTTACATGACCTGACCGTTGTGGCAAGGTCATTATTATTATTTTCCTCTTCCTGCTTCATAACTTAAAAGCCTACACCCATCTATTCTTTTACAAATGGCACAGGAGGGATCCTGGCATTGTTTTATAAGAGTTTTTAAAGCTTTTTGAGGCGCCTTCCATTTAAAATTGTGCTTTTTGCCTCAGCTTAGCTTTGGGGCTGCCTCTGCACCTTTGCTCTTTTTCTGTCATTTTTTTGCTCTTTGCTTCATATTTCTGCCATCTTGAACTGAGGTCAACATTACCCCTCTCCAAGATGGGTGCCAGTCCCATGACACTTCAAGCTCTTTGTTGTGGAAGGGTGGGGTCTAGGCAAGTGAGTGGTGGGGTGAGGATAGGACCACATGTGGACTCTTTTGATTGGGAAGCTTGGTAATGATTTAGATGGAGACCCCAAGGTGTGTCAAGCGGATGATGGGGGTCTCTGAAGTTGGCGGGTTGTAGCATCTTATTGTACTTGAAAGGAGAAAGTGCTTGACCTAAGGGGAGTGTCTACCTCATAGTGCATTGCTTTGTGGTCGTGCTAGTGGAACACGGAACTGGGTCTAACCCTAGGTAAGCCTGGGTGATGTCCCATACTTGATGACCATGTTCGTGCAAAGGGAGGTGTGGTATGTATAGCTCAAGGTGACAGGTCTAAACCATAGGTGAGTGCTATCTCCCTTGTCATGCCCTTGAGGTTCCCTAAGTGTGAAGTGGAGAGTCAAAAAGGGCTAGGGGGTTTAGGAATTGAGCGGGCCAACTAAGGTCACCGGACGTGCCTAACTTGAGGACCCCTAGGTGCATGACTGTGAGCTATGTGCCACGACTTGTGTTTGGACATGTTGTGTGCTCCTCTCATTGTTATTTGTTTGCTATCTCTTTTTTTTCATTTCTTTATAAAAAACTTGTTGAGGTACAGGATTAGTGCAATAGCTAATTGCTAGTTATCATCATTAGAAGGTGGTGGGAAAGGGGATTTAATAGAGTGACTCAAAAATCTTGAGCTCTGCATGTAACCCTTAAGGTTCAAGCGACATGGAGAGAGGTGGTGGAGAGGAATGGGTGGTTACAGTAGGTGAATTTGTTGTCACTCATATCCTCGAGAATAGCTAGGCAGAAGGAGGATAGAAGGCTAGCTCACATAATTAGGTGGGTCATCCTACAGCTATCTATGGTGTTAGGATAAAAAAAGAGTGGGGAGAGACCACGTTGTGTTGGGGTGGGATCCTGCTTAAGTAAGATTTTTAATAGCCTAAGGTAGTTGCATGTGGTAATGAAGGTGGGATCGTGACAAGAGGAGAAGTCAGCAATATAGCGGGTCATGGTAGCATCTAGGTTTGTTCAAGGTGAAACTGAGGGCTTGTGCTAAGGTGGTAGTATGGGGGTTATATATGATGGGAAAGTCGTAGCGACCATGGGTGTTTGCATTAAAGTCTACTCCTACCCTACGAGGATACGCCATGAAGGTGTGGTTGTTTCTCTCAAAGGGGAGGGTATTACAAAAAGCCATCGAAGACAACACATTGTTATCGCAAATACGTCTCCGCCACAATGGCTGGCACTCGTATCTAGGCATAAACCAAGGCACTTCAAAAACCTTATTTTGCTAGTACTCAGCATCCTCGGTGTCCTAGAGGGTGGGATTCTTCTCTCTTTCTTCCAGCCATTGTTGGCCTAGCTGACTTCCAATACCAATCACCTCGTCCACTATTTTAAGGGGAAGAACTCTTCACAGGCCGTTGGGAAGGAGGAAGTTGAAGTTAAAAGGTTGTTTCTATTTTTCTTGTCTCTCCTAGACTACGATTTCTACATGGAAACTAGCGAGCAGGTCACCTGGGCATGGTGGAAGAGGTGTGAACGACTATGCCATAAGATTAGCCCTCAATCTTTGTCTAGCTTATTTCACCACTTTCTTTCTCTTCTCCCTCAAGGCGGCTTTTCTCTCCACATATGTGTCCGTTGACTGCCACTATTCTTTAGAGTGGGGTGAAGGGGGTTGTGGGATATCTTCTTCATCGAATCTGCCCATGTCAAATTGTAGTTCAGCTTCACTCCCTGGGAGATCTTCCCACTGTACCTCCTCTACAAACCCCAGTGCATCAATCTCCTAGGGGGTTAGGCCGGCCAACAACAGGTACTTGCGTTGTTCATCAAGGTTTAGCCCAACTGAAACGGATTGTGGGGGCATGTGTAGCGTGCTTGCAGAGCTTTGTGTGCTATGCTTAGCTTCTTCTTTACCACCTCATGGGACTCCCCTTCCTCCGCATGAGTGGCATCCATCAGAGTATTTACGAAAGCTTGCTGTTGAGTATTGAAGCCCACTTGGGCTACATTTGCTCTGCTTTCTGTTAGGACTTTCTCTTTTTCCATGAGAGCCAAGTGCCGTGCCAAGTCCACTATGGGAAATTTCAAAAAAATTTGTTTGTAGCAGTAGAAAGTATCTTCTTCATGCTTCTTTGGCATCTTTCGCTTTCCTTGATCTTGTGTTTTTGATCTTCTTGCATTCTTAGTTGGTCTTCTTTGTCTTCTTGTCCTTCCTTTTTCTTTATGTTCTTGTTCTCTGTAAAATCCTTCTAAGCTAGTTCCTCTATTGCATCTTGGCATAGAGTTCCCCAATCTCCAATAAGAGCATCACTATAGTCCAACTACATCCTGTACAAATAAAGCAAGTTCTTTGGATCACAAACCATTGTGAAACCGTCATAGTCAATGATGGAATGATCAGATCTCATATTAGCACACTGTTCAAAATCCATGGTATAGGACATCCCCCCGAGTCAAAGGCAAAGGTCTTCATTTAGATCTTTTCTCATCTTAGTGAGATATTTCAAGGCCTTCTCTGACATAGTGATTGCATGTTTAACACTATGCTCAGCACTTGTGCTGATAGAGCAAGTGTGGTTCAGTGTCCTCCTGAGTAGGCGGAGGCTACTATTGTTTTCTCTTCGAGATGGTAGCCGTATTGCAACAAAGCTGCTGGATAGGTACGAGCCAGTTGAGGCCGATGGCAAGGCCATAAGCGAGCACTCGACAAGCCATAGCCACCGCAACATTGGGGGACTTACCAGCATGACAAGACATTGGTGAGGACTCGTTACAACTGTATGTACATCGTGATGCATATAGAAATAACATTATTAATAAGAATTGGGTGAAATATGTGCTAAAAACAAAAAACCATATCGTGAGTTGCAGAATCTAGTGGGACTGTCACGGACACAGTGAGTTTCTAACTATCAATTTCCAGCCCAACAACAATGCCAAGTCATGGGCAAATCGAATGCATACATTCCCAAGACATTCGGGCATCAAGTAGGCCGCATACGGGCATCAAATAGCACAATCGGAATGGAGTGTAAGCAACAAATGCTAATGCCAATGTTGCTGCCCTATTTTCAGCCTGTTATGACAATTTATGACAGTCCCAAATATGAAGAAATCAGCCCCGAATGATCAAGACCAATGCCCACAGCTTGAATGACATCAAATATGAAGTCTAATAGCCCTCTTGATCAAGGTAGAGAGTAAGAAGCAATGGCCAAGTGTGGAGCTGAAGTAGACGAGTGCTAACAGCCTGGAAAAATGGTGCAATCTGCCATGTTGGTACTGAACTTGCTGCTACTCCACGTGGGCTGAAAGGGGGTAATGGGGGGCTCAAGAAGGGCCTATCAAAGGCCTATGACAAGCCTCTTTGAGCCTTGATAGGTGTAAGGCACAATATGAGGGGAATAAGCTTCAAGGGTTTGAAGCCATGGCTGAAAGGGGGTAATGGGGGGCTCAAGAAGGGCCTATCAAAGGCCTATGACAAGCCTCTTTGAGCCTTGATAGGTGTAAGGCACAATATGAGGGGAATAAGCTTCAAGGGTTTGAAGCCATGGCTGCCCTTGTTGTTTGCAACCTGTAGATTGAAATAAAACCCTGAAAGAATGATCAAATACCTTAGTACCAATGCCTTGAAGGTGCCTCAATAGGCCGGGAAGGTGCTCGCGGGAAGCCGAGGAGTGACGGGAGCTCGGGGAGATTGGATATGCTGCCGGGATGGAGATCCAATGCATGAAGGGAGTCGATGCGAAGGTAGAGAAGCACCAAGTTGAGCTCAAGCAAGAGGAAGCCAAGCTTTGATACCAGTTGAAAGGTGAGAAGGATCGAAGCTTGCACGCGAGCTATGGCGAGAGAGAAAGAGCAAGAAAGAGAGAGACAAGACATGGGAACTCCAACAGTCACAATGTGTGACCGGGCCTTCCTTTATTTACTAGTCACTAAAATTAATGTAAAGAATAAAGTGACGTGACGGGCGCCCGCCACCTGCAGTGTGCAATGGCGGGTACTGTTAGTGTAGTAATACACGGGGCGGCATGGCGGAGGCGCCTTTACCCCAACAGAAAAATGTCAACTGCTTTGTTTGAGAAATGGACTCAAGAGTTGCAATATAAGTGTATGCATCAATTGCAAAGTATGCATGCTAAATTGCAGGTTGAGCATAAATTGTTGTTGGAGAGGTTTCAGCCTCTTAAACATGTTGAAGAGTAGATTTTGAAGAATTTGGAAGTAGATGTGGATGCCCCGGTTGTATTGAAGTCAGAATTTTTTGAGATGCAGCAAGCTTTGATTGGTGATGTTAGAAACAATTGTCAACTGGTGATGGAAAAATTTGACACTTTGGTTTCTAAACATTATAATATGCTTAAAAATGCTTTTGTTCCAGCTGAGTTTGATGCATTAATTTAGGAAAAGGATGCATTGCTTCAGCAAGTTGCAGATTTGCAAGCTGCCAAAGTGGATCTTACTGCTAAGTTGTAGTATGCTTTGGATGAGAAGAGAAAAAGTGATGACTATATAGCATCTCTTTTGCAGCAGAAGGATTTTAAGTTGGAAGATAGGGATGCTACTTTGCAGCAAGTTGTGTATGAGGTGCATGAAGAGATTAAGGTTAATAGTAATAGATCTGTTGAAGACTATGCTGTTGCACGTTCGGAGTGTCAGATTTCTACTTGCACAGATATTATTCTGTACACTCCTAGTTGGTTTACTACTTGACTTTCATATGTATCTTCTTTTTTCTCATGACATGATGTAATGACCTCTGCTAACACTTAGGATCAATTATGCAATTGCACGAGAGGACTATGAGTATCCTAGAGGGGCTCTACTCATGGTTGCTCAGTGTGGCTTGTCAATGGGTGCAAGGCCTCTGGCAGGGTATAATTGTATTCTCTGGGTTATTTCTTACTTTGTATGCTTTTCGTTATATAGCTACATACTTGTGGGTTTGATTCTTGACTGTCCCAGTCATCCATTGGGCTGTGCCAGGTGTTGAGGCTTGAATTGCACTATATTAGTACTTTTATACCTTAGTACTAGCATACATGTAGAACCAACATATGGAAAGTGACCTAAGATGCCATATGAAGCATTCAGGTTTTTACCTGACATGCATGCGCCTTCTTGACAATCAGGAGTTCATGTCTTTTGTATTCTTGCATGATGAGAACTGATGTCTTCTTCAGGATGGCGCCAAATTCTGGTCGCTTATGTTTGGTTCTAATAATGTGTATTTGTGTCCTGACTATTTGCGTTGTCTACTGCAAGTTATTTGATCAGGAGTGAATATGATGATGATAAACTGTGTGATCGTTTTTAGGACAGTGGTTCAGCATTGATGAATATAATATGTAGTTCATGTTTGCATATTGTTCTTGAAGATTAAATGTACGACATGGCTGTAAACTGTGTCAGGAAGTTCCCTGCAGTGCAAATTTCCTGCATTTTCTATTATGATCCTGAGGGGCCATAACAGGGGTTGATACCTAAATTCAAAGAAAGGCTTTTCTTGAAAATTAAACAAAAGCAACAAGAGGTTATTGAAGGGAAATCCTTGTAGGTGCACAAAGCTCCTGAAAGTCAAGCAATCATACCAACACCGGTGGATGTGGTATACTATGAGGTTCTAAAAATTCAGGTTGAATATGCTAGAGAAAAGTTTGATGATGTCCAAAACAAGCCACCTTGCTCATATTTGCTATTTGAATCATCATCATCATCATCTTCTTCTATACGAAAAGTAGTAGCAAATTGAGCCTCTTCATCAACAAAATCACCATCATGTCCATCTTTATCCATTAAAATCACGTGTGCTTGTTCTTTGTTGCTGTCGAGACCTCTCCATGATTTCTTGTAACTCCACTTACTGCTCATGATTTCAATCCAAATCTCCTCCATCCTCTATTACACATTTACTCATCATCTTCTTCTTCACCCAAATTAGCAGAAAATGGAGCCTCTTTACCAAAGAATTACTCATGTGATCTGCAGAGCAAGAACAAGAGGGGATCATGCATGTTTCTCCATGCTAGCATGATGCCCTATGTTGTGTGAAATAGGTGTCTTCTATCCACATAAAGAGGCCACATCATCTTCATATCCTACATTAGAATAATCATAAACCCCACCTATAGCTGCAAGTGGCAGTGGCCGTGGACGAGATTCTCAGAAATCTTCGTCCAAGTCTTGTGGGAAGTCACGTAGCAAATCCCATGGCAGGAATGCACATGTTACTTGTCACCATTGTGAAAAAAGGGCCATATTAGGCCACAATGCCATGAACTGTGCAATGAAAGGCGCAAAGATAAGGAAAAAGACAAAATGCAGGATAAGTCTTCTGATCGCAGCATAGTGCCTGCAAAGTCCAGTGTTAAAATTGAAGAGATGAATGTTATGCAGCCTGAGGATGTTGATGATGATGATTATATCCTTGCAGCTTCTTCTAGTGCTTCGCATATGACGGAGATATACTCTATGTATGCACAATGTTGGCTCTTGGACTCAGGTGCGTCCTTTCATGTGACACCTTGTCGAGAGTAGTTTCATTTATACCGTACTGTTTCGGGTTCTGTGCGCTTGGCCGATGACAACTCTCTTGATATTGTGGACATTGGTGATGTTAGGCTGCAGTTTCCTTCTGGCGCCAGTTTTGTTATGCAGGATGTACATCATGGACCTGCTTTGACACGCAGTCTCATGTCAGCTGGACAGCTTGATGACACAGATTGTCATGTATCTTTTGGAGACTCTCCATGGAAGATCACTCGGCAGACTTGTGATTGCGAGAGGTGCCAAGCCTCTATCCCTTGATTGTATCCGCTTCTTCCCTTGATCATGTTTTTTCTGTGGATTCTATCCCACATGTATCTCTTTGGCATGCCCGTTTGGGCCATATGTCTTTGAAGGGAATGAAAATCCTTTCTGGTTTGTAATACTTACCGCCCCTTGATTATGCATGTTTTGATTCACGTGAGCATTGTCTTTATGGCAAAAAGACTAGGTCTATGCATAAGAAGTCTAGTAGGCCACGCATGAGTGAGCCCTTGGCATTAGTACATTCGGATGTCTGTGGGCCCATGCCTTGTCAGTCTATGGGTGGTGCAAAGTATTTTGTTACGTTCATAGATGATTTTTCACGGAAAGTTTGGGCTTATCCCATTAAGTTGAAATCCAATGTCTTGGCTGTGTTTCAGAGATGGCTTGCATTAGTTGAGAACCAGTCTGGGTATAGGCTAAAATTCCTAAGAATAAATAATGGGGGTGAGTATGTCTCATGTGCTTTTGAGTAGTTATGTGATAAGCAAGGTATTAAGCGTCAATTGATCGCCCCCTACACCCCTTCCTAGAATGGTTTGGCTGAGTGGATGAATAGAACCATCCAAGAGCGTGTACGCAATATGCTTAGCCATGCACGCCTACCACAGAGCTTTTGGGCTGAGGCAGTTATTATAGCTGTGCATGTCATAAACAAATCACCTTCTAGTGGTTTGGATTTCCAAGTTGCAGAGGAGGTATGGACTAGAAAACCTCCCTCTTATATGCATCTCCGTGTCTTTGGATGTGAGGCATTTTGCCATGTGCCCAGGGACAAGAGAAGTAAGCTGGATTCTAAGAGTGTCAAATGCATTTTCCTTGGTTATGGGGATGAAGGCGAGATGGGTTACCGTCTCTGGGATCCTCAGGCGTAGAAGTTCATCTGCAATCATGATGTAGTCTTCCATGAAGACAAGATGCATCGACAGCCTGAGAGAGTTGTTGAGATCCGTAAGGTCATATTTCAGGAGGAGCCGAGAGCTCCCGCACAGCCAGTTGGATAGACTACAGCTGTAGCAGATGCTCATGGTCAAGATATTGGACAGGTAGTTGGATAGGCAGTAGAGCCTTGATGGCCTACTAGAGATAGACGTCCACCTGATAGATTTCAGCCCTCGATGCATTATGTCTTGGTTATAGATGCAGGAGAGCCTTTCACCTATGATGAGGCTATGCGCAGGGGTGACAATCACTCCTATGAGAGGGCTATGTAGTCTGAGATAGACTCCTTGCATAAGACTGAGACCTTGCCTAAGGGCAAGAAGGCTTTGCCATGCAAGTGGGTGTACAAGCTGAAAAGTACCCCTGGATACCCCAAGCCGGCATACAAGGCTAGATTGGTAGCAAATGGTTTTAAGTAGGAACATGGTGTGGACTTTGATGAGGTCTTTTCTCTTGTGGTTAAGATGACCACCTTGCGCTTAGTCTTGGCTTTGGTTGCTCAGCTTGACTTGGATTTATACCAGATGGATGTCAAGACTGCTTTCTTACATGGAGACTTGCATGATGAGGTTTATATGGAGCAGCCTAAGGGCTTTGTAGAACCTGGTAGGGAGCACCTAGTGTGCAAATTGAAGAAAAGTCTTTATAGCTTGAAGCATGCACCTAGGGAGTGGTATCATAATTTGATGCCTTTATGCAGTCATAGGGCTATAGCAGGAGTGCTATGGATCCGTGTCTTTACACGAAGAAAGCCCGTGATGGTTCTTTATTGATTTTGGTACTCTATGTGGATGATATGCTAATAGCAGGGAAAGCTCATGATGATCTAGATGCTCTTAAGGCTCAGCTCAAGAAGAGCTTTGAGATGAAAGATCTGGGACAGGCCACTCACATACTTGGTATGCGCACTAGATGCGACATGCATCAGGGACTCCTCTACTTGTCACAGAGGGAGTACATTCATAAAGTCCTTGAGCACTTCCGCATGTAGGACGTAAAGCCTATTGGCTGTCCATTGCCTTCTTATGTGAAGGTATCACATGCTAATTGTCCACAGACAGATGAGCAGAGGCCCGAGATGGCCAAGATTCCCTATGCATCCGCAGTGGGCAGTCTTATGTATTCCATGAAAGCCACTCGTCTAGATATTGCCTTTGCAATTGGTGTTGTGGCACGCTATATGGCTACATCTAGCAAAAAGCATTGGGATGCCGTGAAGGGTATCATGAGGTACCTGAAGGGCACTACAGATATGTGCATATGCTATGGTAGCCAGGATACAGGAGTCGTGGGATACACTAACTTTGATTATGCAGGACATGCAGATAGTAGGAAGTCCACTTCCGGCTATGTATTCACATATGCTAGAGGTGCTGTTTCTTGGATGTCCAGGGTGCAGAAATGCATGGCCGTTTCTACTACAGGAGCCGAGTATGTTGCAGCCATTGAGGCTTGCAAGGAGGCCATTTGGTTGGGTTGTTTGGTTGCTCACCTTGGTATTGATGCTATCCTTACATTGCATTCAGATTCTATGAGTGCTATTCAGTTAGCCAAGTAGCCAAGAATCCGGTCTTCCATGCGAAGACGAAACACATTGAGGTGAGGTATTCCTTCATACGTGGGGTCGTTGAGGACAAGTTTGTTAATCTTGTCAAGATCTCGATTGACCAAAATCCTGCAGATCTACTCACAAAAAGCCTCTTTACAGAACGCTTTGCCTTCCTCAGGAGATTGATGGGCGTGGGATGAGATGACGTCTTTCCTCATCCTGTTGTACATGTGTACATGTTGTACTGTCTTTTTTTTCTTTTTCTTTTTGCTCCTCACTAGGGCAGATTCACCTTTAAGTGGGAGGTTGTTGGGGGTAAAGGCACCTCTGCCTAGCCGCCTATGTATTACTACACTGACAGTCACTGCCACTGCACACTGCAGGTAGCGAGCGCCCATCACCATCACTTTATTCTTTATTCTTTTAGTGACAGTTTGAATAAAGGAAGGCACGGTCACACATTGTGACTGTTGGAGTTCCAATTTCTTGTCTCTCTCTTTATTGCTCTTGCTCTCCCGCCGTAGCTCTCGAGTGCAAGCTTTGATCCTTCTCACCTTTCACAAGCTTGTCTTGACATTCATAGCAAGAGCATTTCCTTTTCACCACTATTTACCATTTCTTTATACAAATCGTGAGAGGTGAAGCCAACCTAATATTCTATCCTTGCAATATTCTCTATGGTGGGTCTCACTCTCTAACTCTTTATTAAGAAGTTCCATGTACATTTATAGACAAATGCCTTAAATAACGACCTAAACAAACCACCATGCCAATAAAAAAGTCCTAAGCACATAAAGGGACCTACCACTCTATGGGAGTACCACCTATAGTAGAAAAAATTGACTCCCTAGGGATGTTCCCATTTATGTTGAAAACCACTTATGGAGGGAGAAGAGATTTCTTGTAGAATATGAGATGAGACCTAGTTTGATTTATTACTCTCCCCTAATAGTTACCAATTTGCACTTTTAAGCCACTAAAATCCCTCCAATACCCTTAATAACAATCCTCCTAATCCAATCCAAACCACTTCTTTCAGCATAAATTGCTTCGTAAGAGGCCAAGCAACTTACTCTCCTTGGGGCTAATAGGCATCCTCAAGGAATTCTTTGTAATCTTAGTGCTTAAATTGAGCTTCTCTCTTTGTTGATTCTTTTATATATTTTAGTTTTAATTAGTTTTCCCTTCTTTTTGTGTTACTCTCTTTATTTTTGTTTCTTCTCTTTTGAGGGTTCCCCTTTGAAAGGTCTTTTATAAGGGAATTTAAAAGGTGTAACCTTTTTATCTGGTACAAGTAGATGATCTTAGGGTTTGTAAGATATTTTACTTTTTACTAATCCTGTAACGTGTCCACCTATTGTCTTCAGGACACGTCTTAGCAGTCCATCGGAAAGGTTGTCTAGAAAGCTGCGCCTGGCACTCCCATGGAATGTTACGGGATTTGCGATCTAGGACTTTCCGCGTCTGCCATGTAGTGGAAGTATTCTGGCCGTTCCCACTTAGGACCAACATGAATCAGGGTTTTTTCTATTGGTCATTTCCTAAACGGCAACTAGCGTCGAATCCGAGTGAACTACTTTACGCAGAAACGCCAGGTCCGAAGCGGATTCACGCTGCACTTGGTTCAAGGAGAATGGGAAACGAGAGGGATGCAAGGCTCAACCTCTCTCATAAGGCATAGTCCCATTCCGTTCCCCTAAAACAACATAAATCGGGATTATTATAACTTAGACTCTAGGTCAGCGCCCTTGCTGTTTGTGTCCCTTGAAACGATCTTCTTGCTGTCCATCATGATTGACAAAAGTTCCCGACCAACCGGGACTACCCATTCGTAGGACGGACCCATGGCCACATCCACCGCACTTTCCTCAAGTTATTTTAGTTATTTAATTACCTACCACATTTAGTTGTACATGCATCAATCAGCTTCCTTAATTAACCCATTAGGCACTAGTTCCTTCACGTAATCATAGCACTTGACATAGAAAAGCAATGTCAAACATGTTCCTTTTTAACATGTTATCATATTTATCTTTGAAGTATATAAAGTCCAGCCCGTAAGCTTATTCATAATTCGCTCGAAGGCTATCCAGCAATCCACATGGATTACTAATCCAAGATTCCGCCAGTAGACTAGTATGCGGGCCTCGAGATCCAATCCCGAGTCACGTTGGCCTCTTCTGCAGGGCTTGAAAGGCGAGGGATTTACAACCAGAGCCTCCTCTGGCACCCAAGCGTCCTCCTGCTCCAAGTATTGCTCAACAGAGAGACCTCTCGCGACAGGTTCGGTCCACCTTCCCGGCGCGGTTAACAACCCCCTTGGTTAGGGTCAGACAGGCAGTCGGGGGTACCCTATTGACCCAACTTAATCAATACCATATGTTATTCCACTTTACTGATTGGTCCTTTGCTTCCAAGCAAATATCTAATCCCCGTATCTTGGTTACTTTACCCAAGAAAGGTACTATATCAGGACAAGTATTCATCCTCTTGGAAGATAAACTTGCGAAAGAATCTGCCAATCTCATTCCGAGGAATTGGCCATTCCCTTGTGATCAAATCACAAGATTATGCGACTCTGCAACTTGTTGCACAAGTGTCGCATCAAAAATGTGGGACTATTTACCCATCGAATGGAATCTTCTAATCACGAAATCATGATTAGATATAACAATCAGTTCCTGATTGCATTAGGCCGACATTGTCGGTCCTAGGGTTCCAAGTTCAAACCGAGTTTCATCTTTTTAACGAGAGATCCTTAGGATAAAAACCCTTGATCATTTCTCACAAGTATGTCCTATTGTCCCTACATTCCGTGAATGTGGGCAAGTCTTTAGGGTATTGGAGTTTCAGCTTTGGCAATAAGAGCGACTAGGTCACGTTCTCAACGTGTTAAATCCTAGTTAGCTCTTTGGGATATCTTGCATTGAATTAACCCTTCCTAAACGAGTCCCTCGCGGTTTTTAGGTGTTTACTTGTCTATTCTTGAAGATAATTACGCTACCATTTGCGTAACCACATGATTCATTACCTACATATGAGTTCATTTACAAACCCTAACTTTTCGGGTTAAGATCAAAGCATAGGTTAAGTTATAGCATAATTCCAATTGATCATCCTATAACATGCAAACAAAATTCATGTTACTAAGCTTTAGGATTTTATGTTTAAACATGCAGCCTTTTTCTACTCTCATTTCTGAATGAATTAGTCATATGCTGAACTTACGCAACCTTTCGTTGATTTGAGTTTTTTAGGCCACTTGCCTAGAGTTAAATCTTCTTCATGCAGCCCTAGCAATTTCCTAAGGTTGCTAGCAACTTTCTTTAAGAATCATTTCGAAAAAGATGTTCAATAATGCGATATGCGGTTTATTCCTTCCATGCTTAATTGAAGTGTACTATCATAATTCCGTTTTGTAAAGATGGGCATTAAATAATCTAATTTCATTACTTTGCAATGCATAAAAACCACTTGCTAGAAATGCATAGAAATCTTATGCTCACTTTATTTTGTTCGTTTTATTGAAAAATACTAATGACCGAATTCTTTCATCGTGAGCTATTTCTTTTAAATTAGTCAAAGTATTTTAATCGAAAAATGCATCTTATCTCCATAAATTATCCATGCACAATTGAATTATAACGACGTAAATCAAAATTAGGAAGAAAAACCTAGACTTGTGGTGAAATGTCCACATGGATGTTAGGAGACGATCCTCCTGCGGTTGCGCCTTGTGCCTTCTTAGGGGCCATCGCGAATTCTGCCTTTTCGCCTTGGACGCAGATTTATGATGTTGGCCAATCTTCTTTGAACGCGAACTCCCTTTGTGACCGCTTGCACCGTCTTTCGGAGTCGGCTTTAAAAGGCTTTATAGGATTCCTCCTTAAACTTCTAGGAAAAAGGGGTGTAAAAGATTTGCTTTGTGAAGGCAAATGGAAATTTTAAAAGATCTCGGGTTAACAAGAACCTGCTTGAGAGGGCAATAGGGAAGGCCCACGGGGAGGGGCTTTAGCACTCAGGCTATTGGGAGCTTGTGGGAAATCCAAGGGGGAAAAAGGGCTTAATGATCCTTTTTAAAGGCCTAGGATAGGACTCCACGAGAAAGGGGGTATTTAGGGAATTGTAAAAAAAAAGGGGCAAGGGGTGTAAAGGACCTTCTAGAGGGATTTTTGTGGGGGGAGGGGAGAAACCCACAGGAATGGGGTTTAAATCCCGAGGATGGGAAGGTTTTAAAATGCACGCGGTGGACAAAAGGGGGGGAAAAGGGTAAAAAAAAAACATTCTAAAGGAAGGCTTTAAGGAAGCCACATGAAGGGGGGCTTAGCTCCTCCCCTTAGAAGCTTCCAAGAAGCTTGCAACACGTGGAGGAAGGGTGGATGATAGTCTAATGGCGGTAGCTGGCAGGTAGACCGGAATGACAGGGCAGATGGCGGCGTGATGGTGGTAGCTTCAACAATGACTGATGGCAATCCCCAGGCAGCTCCACTTCCTCTCTCTCACATGGCGTTTGCACCCACGAAGTCTGTTCTCCTTCTTTCTCCCTTCCTCACGGCTAGGCAGCGTTCGTTTCCTCCCCTTCCTAACTACTGACCCCCACGGCATTTATAGCTGAGGGAGGGGACCTTCACGCCCCCACACGGCTCAATGCATGGGATTTACCCCCCTCTGGCATCCAGCAAGGATGCTCAATCATCCTTGCTATATCCCTCTCCTCCACCACGACTGTCGGCTGGGGGAGAGAGGGATAATTAAATAAAAAATTGTCTTATTTCTAAAAAAAATTATCCTTTTGGCCTCCTAAGAGGCGGTTCGTATGAAGAGCACGGGTTTTCAATAATCCATAGTTCTAAGTCTCAATTTAGCCCATGGAGACCGTGTGAATAGCATGGGATTTAGAAATATTATCGAGGAAATATTACAAATCCCTTCAATTTGAAGTTGTTTCTTACTTTCTGTAAAATAAATACCCTAATGGAAAGATCTTCAAGCAAAATGAACTAACAATACACTCTTTACAACTTTAGGCACAATATCAACATAACAAAACTCGAAAGCAAAATGTCCAAAACATGAAAAAGAACAACTTTAAGTTGTTTCCATAACCTTCCATGCACTTAAACAATAACAAAGTAAGAAACATTAGTTACACACTAAGAACTTGACACAACTTTTAAATACACCAAGCAATACTGTGGACTTGACAAACTATTTTTCTATTAAAACAACCATAAAAACAAGAAAAAGGACCCTAAATTTAATTAAGAATACAACATGATAACTAAATGGAGAGGCTTAACAAAAAACTTCCTAAAGTGAATCCGCAACCAATACCTACAAGAATGACAACCTAAGGAAGTAATTGGCTCTTGATATACATGAGCTTAACTCTAGGAACACTAAGGGTGGTTACACACCAAATGACAGATGCCCACTTTGTAAGGTTTAACCAATCAAAACAGTTATTTAAGGGTTAGGTGTTCGCATTCCTTTACTCACTAGTTGGTTACTTGCTAAATAGGTGAACTCTCCCCGCTCACTTTTGGATGGGGAGTCTCCCTTGCACACTTTGTAAAGTGACGGACAAAGATGTACTTTTTGCATTCGCAACCAATCAAAAAATTTATAAATTTATTATTTATTATTTATTTGTAAATTATATCCATTTGGTGTGTAAAAGTATTGTGCTCATATCCTAAACATGCATGCCCACACTCTAAGGAGAGGTTGGACGTCTATCACTTCGTGTATAAGCAGCGTAAAATCTGATGTGAAAATTCTAACGTATCTCCTATTAACAAAAACGCACCCTAACGTGGGAAACAACAAAATGGACACACACCTGAAGGTCCGGAAATACGTAGGGTAGAAAATACACACATTAGGTGCGTAAATACCGTGTTGTCAGCGTCACAGTATTTTGGTCAAGCACGCTTCCTTCTCTCAGTATTTTGGTCAAGCACGCTTCCTTCTCTCTCTCTCTCTCTCTCTCTCTCTCTCTCTAGCGAGTAACAAACCATCAAATGTTCTCTTCATCATTATAATTTCTTCCTTCTGTTCTTCCTCCTCCTGTTATCTTCATCATCGTCGTCCTGTTATAATTTCTTCCTTCTGTTCTTCCTCCTGTTATCTTCATCATCGTCGTCATCATCATTTCTTCCTTCTATTCTTCCTCCTCCTGCTCCTCCTCCTCCTCTTCCTCCTCCTTCGTCGTCCTTAATCTTCGTTGCCCACCACCATTACTATGGCTGGACAGCAGGGGACCATCAACCCTCTTTTCCGCGAGCACCTTACGTCGCTCAGAGAACAATTAAACCTCCGGGAGATCCGTAGCCAGGTAGCATTAATTCATGTCTACTATCATCAATAATCTCATCAAGGTCGCATAAATGATCACTCCATCAAGTAGATCATTGCAGATTAGCATCATATATTATAATTAACAGTAGCATTCGTGATCTTTCCTGTATGATGACGACGACGACAATGATGGGCTGCTACTGATCAACGAATATCGTTTTGTGACATTGATCCAGCTGCGAGCTGGCGCGTCGGAAACGACGTTCAGCCCGGACGTGGCAAGAGTGCTGACGGAAAGTGCTAGCAAGCTGGCCGGCGTGCTACCATCTCCAGTGGGGTTGGCCCTCCAATCGGTCCTCTTTCTAGCGGAGTCCGGCCTTCAGGCGCATGACAATAAGTCATCTGAAGTGTCGCTGCTCGTCCGATTCCAACAAACGCAAAGGCAGCTTCACAGGCTCGAGGACCTCGGATCGTTGCCTGATACCATTCAAAACGAGTTTGACCGCGTTAACAAGGAGCTGCTCGTGATTTCGGCGGTAGTGGATGACCTGCGAAGGCCGACGCCTGCGTCTGGGTTTGTACTGTCCCCCTGATCTGCACCTTCATGTCAAGTTACATGGTGTCGCGCCTGATTTGTGTTCATTCAATTAGTTTCATGCAAGCCCCAAAAACTGGTAACTGTCAGAAGCAGGGGATCTGCAAATATGCTTTCTTTGTGTCACCATTTTTGATTGATCTAATGGCATAGTCTGCTAGCTGCTGCTGAGTATCTATTGGTTATTATAGACTTATGCTTATTAACTTGAATCCGACTTTTGCAGCGAGACAGTGCAAGTATGTTAGAGAGAGAGAGAGAGAGAGAGAGAGAGAGAGAGAGAGAGAGAGAGAGAGAGAGAGAGAGAGAGAGGCTCTCTAATGATATGCAATGCTAATTGTCTAATGATATGTGATGGTGACGTCGTGTTGTTTCATAGCAGATGGTGGAAATGCACAAGCTACTTGCGTGCTCTGGTATGCGCTAAATGTGATGCGCAAAAACTCCAAGGTGTTGCTGCTAACCTGAGCACGGTTTCGACTAGGATACACTCGATCTTGGACGATGTAATCTCCCTTCGAGTCCCGCGCCCATCTGACAGTTCCCCAGAACTACCGGCCCATCTGGATGCAGGGATGGATCTGCGGATATCGGAGGTGATGCGGTTCCTTAGGACATCAGGGAACGAAAGTGTAAGAGTGGTGGGCCTGCATGGTCAAGGCGGCATTGGAAAGACCACACTCATGAATGCTGTACATCACCATTTGAAGCATGGTACTGTGCCACAGCGGCACAAGATAGCCACCCTAGAGTTGGGGATGACCCCGCCACCTTCCACAAAATTGCAAGAGAGCCTCAGGAGCCAGCTCACTGGTGGCTCTAGACTGGAATTCTCCTCCGCAGCTCAGGGCAAATCTGAGTTGAAAAGCCTCTTTGCACGCTACCAATCAGACAAGAAGCCAGTCTGCATCTTCCTAGACAATGTGTGGGTGTGGGAGCATCTGGAGGAGTTGTTGCCAGAGAAGCTTGCCGATGTGCTTCCGGGTGGGAGCTACATTTTGATCACTTCCCGCAATCAGGAGTTGGTGAGACAGCTGGGGCAGATGTGCTTCAAGAGCAAGGAGGAGGTAGAGCGGGGCTACTTGCATTATGAGCTGGAGTTGCTGCGGGAGAAGGATGCGGTGAAGCTGTTTCTGAAGAGCGCGTCCAAGGAAGGGGAGAGCAGGCCACTGTCGAGTGACGATGAGCTGGTGAAAACGCTGGTTCCTCTCTGCAGTGGGCTTCCTTTGGCGCTGGTCGTGTATGGTGGTTTCTTCAAAGACGAGAGCAAGCGTGTGAAAAGTCGTTGGAGACCCGTGTTCGAGAAATTGAGAGCAGCTGAGGACCTGCCGCGTTCGTGTGCAAAGGGCAGGGTGTTCGACAAGCTCAAGGCAAGCATCACGTTCCAGAGCAAGGGGCTCCAAGATGCTTTCTTGGACATCGCTCTATTTTTCAACCGCAACATGCACTTCAATGTGGACACTGTCAAGTATGCCATGAAGGAAGAGGACTACCTTGAGTCTCTAGTCGAGCAATCACTTGTACGTGTAGACGAGTTCTGGGGAATGAGTCGTTTGGTGGTTCACGATCTGCTGGTTCTTGTGGCCCGACAAATGGCAACGGAGAGAAGCATAGCAATTCTACCTGCGCCAACATCCGAGCATGAATATGATCCATGCGAAAATGGAATGCAGGTGTCACTGGTCAGTTTCTCATGTCCGAGTGTCAATGTTAGTAACCAATGATTTCGTTCATACTAATGACAGAAAACGAAATTTGTCGTGATTTTTTTATAGGTCCGATATTTTAATCTCCAAGCACGGGCAAAGCCGGGTCACTATCCTACCAGTTCTCAAATGGAAGATTGCCCATATCTCATACTAGAAGATTTAGATTCAAAAGATTTTCCTGTGGACTATTTTTTCGGAACGATCATCAGGCATTGCCACAGAGTACGTCTCTTGCAGCTAGGCAAAGGTCTTTGTGACAAACCACAATTCCAGGAGCTAGTCTTTCCTTGGATAGCAAAGCTCAAAGAGCTGAAAGTTCTTTTCTTGTCGGGTCCAACCACCTTTGCCGTTGCAAGTACCCGAAAGGTATCTCCCTTTATCTGAATACTTTTTTGAGTATCTTAGTAGTTAGGTGTGTCTAAAAGTTATAATGACTAAAAATTTGAAGTCTTGCTTTGACTCATCATATGCATTATAAAAGTCTATTTAAAAGAAAACAGAATCTTGTTTTGTATCTTGTGGATGCTCCATTCCCTCCCATAGGACTATGATGGAATCAAGGATACGTATCCCCTTGACAAGAGCCTTGTGTTCTCTACTTATATACGTGTCTAGATGGCCTCATATGCCAAGGAGAAATTTTAGCTAAATGGAAGAATTTTTCATAGTGATTTAGTGAATATCTTGTGGGTTATAGATCTTCAGGTTGCATAGCAATGTCTTATCCTCGTTTTTATGAATCGGGTTTGTTACTTCTACATTGTTTGGTATTGTGGGTGAGAGCTCCATATGAGAGAGATGCCTTCCACATAGCTAGCATGGGAGGTATGAAAATTTCTTAAAATTCTTGATATAACTCATTTAAAAGAGTCTATCTAGGCCTGGACTTGTACCCTTTTTAAGTTCATCTATAGAGTCATTAAGGTTTGAGGGTGAGAGCGTAGAGTCGTTGCTCTAAGAGGGATACCATAGATGTGAGGATGAGTGTCATGGAGACATGTAAATTTATCACTTAGTTTAATCAACTTGTGCACATGGGAGGTGTACATGTGAAGTGCAAGTTGATTTTGGCACAATGATAGTCCAAAACCCAAGTTGGGCAAAGGGGAACATCAACAAAAGTTGTGACAAGTTATGTCGGATAGGTGCTAGTAGGTGCCTAGTAATAATCTTGATCTTAGACATTGAATAGGCCCTTTAAAATTGAGAATCCAAGGAGCCCAAATTTGTAGGGAGGTTAGTCTACATCTCAATGTGATATAGATTTGTGCAATACAAGTTAAAGAAATACCACAAGGGGTGCCAGCTTTGGGGCCAATCGGGTGTTTGCTATCAAGATTAAAGTACTAAAGTATTTATTTCCGATTTGTGAATTGTTTGCTTGTTGTAATTATTGATGAATTAGGTCATCTAGCACACTATCCAAGAAGAAGAGTTGGCTTGATTGGAATTGATCCTTGGCTTGATTCTCTTTGTTATCCATGAGCAAAGGTAACATCTCTCTTTCTTTTTCTTCAATGGGTCAAACATTTTCTTCGTGGGTTTTTGATCCTCCTTGCCTACCGAGCTCTAATGTAGAGGACTTATCTTGCCTCTATCTCCTCTCCTTGTGGTTCTGCTTGTAAACTCTCGCAAAAGATTTTGTGTTTGCTTCATAGGATGAAGGCATACACGATGGTCATGTTCCAAATTTCCTTCAGACTTTTCTTGACCCAATCAAGTTTGAATAGTCCAAGGTCTCCATGAAACAAGCTAATCGCAATGATTCGGTAAATGTTGGATAGAATCAATTGGCTTGGGTAATTGTCTAGCATGACAATATCCTTAAAAACCTTGAAGAAAGCACTTACATAAGAGATTAGTATACTAGTTGGCACATTTGCTCTATCTAATGCTGCTTTTTTGAGAGTCTCCCTTGAAGAATTTTTTATAGGCTTGTCCCAACTAGGCTATGGACTGATTTAATATCGAGTCATGACTACTATTTTCCAGCAAATCACATGTCCTACCATATTAAAAGCTTCAATCAGAACGATGGGTATCTAAAAACTTGTTATGAGTCCCAAATTTAATGCCTACTTGAATAGAACAGTTTGCATGAATAGAAACTACAACAAATTCCTCTTCTCCCTCCAAGAGAACAACAATTGATTGATTATTTGCATATTTCAACATCTGAGCTACTATACTTACAAATCCTTGGAGTGGACCCTAATGGGTATTCCATGACTTCAACTTTAAGGAGGTCTATATTTAGGTCCATCTCTACAAGGATTTGAGGACACATTTTCATGTTAACTTGGTTCATAGGTGTTTGCCCTAGAATTTAACCTAGTGGAGAAGCTATTAACTTTAAGTAAGACTAAAAGTGCATGGACATGTTTTGGTATTTCACCCACATAGATACCCTTGTAGGTTTAGGGCCATTGTGATTAAATTTAGGACACCCCTTGAATAAAGACAAGGGGAAATTTCTAAGCATCTAATAACCAAGGCTAAATTTCTTAAGTGCCATTTCCTTTGTTTCAAAAAGGAATAATTGTGCGGTAAATATTAAGCAAAGATGATCCTTTTTCACAAGCCTTCCTAGTTAAACTTCATCCCATTCCTTAAATATTCTACACGGGGACTTCGCTCGTCATATATCCCAATTAAAGCTTTGTTTAGAAAAGCAAAAGCCCAATGATTAATACCATTCTTGGTGATGGTTATTTGGAGCTTATTGTTTTGGCTGTGGTCAGGTTAGCATTGTTCGTATAGTTCACCTCTTGGTTGGGACCAATAGCATAAGGATGTGATTGTTGGCTATTGTAATTAGAAGCTCATGGATGCTCTCCAATAATTGTAATTATTGCCATGCCATGGCAATAGCATAGTATGAGCAATAGTGATCGATGTTCTATGGCTGATGCCTTTACTTTTTTCAATTTAGTATTGCTTTGCTTTTGTCACCTTACAATGAAATTGCAAGGATTTCAAGGGGGAGGTTTGTCACAAGGAGGTGTATTTGTAATGCTTAGCTTTAGCATTAATAAGTTGTGCACATGTGAGGTGCCATGCAAAGTGCAAGTTAATTAGCTCAAGGTGATGGCATAAGTAACCCAAATGAATAGTGGGGGTGACATTGGCCAAAGTTGTACAAAGTTATGGTGGACAGGTACTTATGGGTGCTTAGTATCAATTTGGGTGTAGGCCATTAATTGGGCCATTAAATGTCCAATGGTGACATTGTGGGACTAGGCATCACTTAATAAATTAATCTAGCCCAAGGCCAATTAATATTGGAACCATTAAACGCACAATCTAAATTCAAAGGATTAATTAATTAATACTGAAATTTAGATTAGAAGGTTGCAAGTTGCAACTTGTCAAAATTACCCATGCAAATTGGGTGAGAGCTATTTGGGGGATTGATTGAGGGTCATTTCAACCAGTTTGTGCATTGTGGAGGTTGACAGAGACAGAGAGTGCTGCTATAGGAGGCGCCAGTAGTCCCAGGGCATTTTCAGCCAGTCAAGAGGTGATTCAATGAGAGTGCGCAATGGAAGAAGGAACTCGAACACAGAGGAAGAGATAGAGACAATCTACAAGAGAAGAAGAAAAGAAACCTGCACTGAACAAGGAACAAATGCTGAATATAGAAGGATTGATCAGTCCTTGCATGCATCCCACAGTGTTAGTGAGGGCACCGGATCAGGCCGATGATGACGGCAGCAGCAAAGGCAGAGGAAGATGATGGATTCCGAGTGTGCACCTGCCAAGGAAGGAGGGAAGATGATAATCTGATTGATTGCTAGGTGGGAAATGGCTATAAATAGCCAAAAATCCCAAAAATTGACTGACTTGAAATTTGGGGCCAAAAATATGTCCGACCAGCATTTAATGTTGATAAAAATACCAAAAATGCTCAAAAAAATCCTAAAAAGGGTGGACAATGTCTGATAGGTAAGGCAGGTTGAAGAATGCAGAAACTGCCCTAGAAAATACACATAAAATCTTGAATGGAGGAGAAAATGCACTAAAATGCAATAAATTGAGTGCTCTAGAATGAGCTACCTCCTTTGTCAAAACAAGTGATAGACAAGTTAGAGCTCCTAAAGTCCTCATCCGACTCAGACTGAGGCTTAGAGACAGGAGATTACAAGGCATGACAAACATGATTGCTAAAACCTTCTCTCAGATCCTAAATATGGCAGAAGGCCAAGGGAGAAATGGATTTTGGGATGGCAAGAGGAATGCCAATGTCGATGAAGTCCGTCGATGAAGATTGCCGATGAAGAAGCTCCTCACGATCCTGGAAAATCCCCTTTGAAACACAAGGGGCCAGGAAATCCATAACCTCATCGCTGAGATCATTCCCCTTTGAAAGGGATGGGGGGGACGAGGGAACCACTGAAGGGGAGGGTGGGGGATGGGAAGGAATCTATGGAAAAGAGGGTGCACAAGTGGGAATGAGTGTAGCGATAGACAATTGCATTGGAGGACCCTATATAAGAGAAGGGGAATGGAGCCTATAAAGCCCGCTCTCTTGCCAACTTGTCACGATAACAACCCCTGTAAAAGAATCCTCAATACAAATGGCTTGCTCGGTGAAGACAACCCGGGTACCAAGCCTAGTAAGGCCATAGTCTGAGAGGAGTGGAAAGCCCAAGTCCTGAACATAAAGGGCCTGTGAAAAGGAGCTCGATGCACGGTCGGGAAATAAAGGCAAAGTGCCAACACAACAAATAAGCACCGAAACAATGTCACCAGCAGTGATTGAACCCTCAGAAGGGCATAAATCGTGCAACAAATCACCTTGTGGAGTCATATGACTAGAAGCTCCACTATCAACCAGCCAAGGCCTCTCAAAAGATGAGGCAACCACTGAAGAAGGCTCCTCCAAGTCAACAATATGAAGGAATATGGGTAATCGTTGGAGTAGAGGTAGAAAATACTATCAATTGCTCACGAAGGATGTAGAAGCACCAAAACGTTGATGTGAATGCAATTGCTTGTTCCTCAAAGGTTGTGTTTGGCTGCAAAAGGTAGTTGCCTGGCCAAGAGACAGTCGTCTCCACCCAATAGGCTCCAGATGATGACGCTTGAGCATTAGATGCAGCCGCAAGCTACTAGGAGCTTGCATTTTCAGCAAACGCGGATGTGGATGGCCTCACGAACTCTGTGTCGCTGTTAGATACCATGCTCTGATGCTGTGTGAGTGCGCAATGGAAGAAGGAACTCAAACATAGAGGAAGAGAGAGAGACAATCTACAAGAGAAGAAGAAAAGAAACCTACACTGAACAAGGAACAAATGTTGAATACAGGAGGATTGATCAGTCCTTGCACGCAGCCCACAACATCAGTGAGGGTACCAGATCAGGCTGATGATGATGGCAACACCGAAGATGGAGAAAGATGACAGAGTCGGAGTGTGCACTTGCCAAGGAAGGAGGAAAGATGATAATCTAACTGACTGTCAAGTGGGAAATGGCTATAAATATCCCAAAATCCCAAAAACTAATCGACCTGAAATTTGGGGCTAAAAATATGTCTGACCAGCATTTAATGCTGGTAAAAATGCCAAAAATGCTCAAAAAAATCTCGGAAAGGGTGGACAATGTTTGGTAGGTGAGGAAAGCTGAAGAATGCAGAAACTACCCTGGGAAATGCACATAAAATCTCGACTAGAGGAGAAAATGCACTAAAATGTAATAAATTGAGTGCTCTAGAATGAGCTACCTCCTCTGCCAAAACAAGTGATAGACAAGTCAGATCTCCTAAAGTCCTTGTCTGACTCAAACTAAGGCTCAGAGGCTGGAGATGAAAAGACATAACAAACATGACTGCTAACAGATTCCACTTGCTATAGCCATCGCAACTGCCCCACGGATACCACCCTCTCACAATCCCTCTTTGGCATTGGGGAATCGGGAGGGATGATTGCATCACTAACACAAGAAAGTAGCAGAGAAAGGGGCAACTACACCCTTTCCCTCGAAAGAAGATGGACTTTGCCGCACCTTGACCTTTGCATTTGTTGGAGGGTTCATAGGAGGATGAGGATGATGACTTGTTGGAAGAATTTGTATGCTGTTTTTCTTCTTCTCCTCCTTTCACAATGACGCTAGTTCCTTGCAATTTTTACAAAGACCTTCTTATGGCCACTATGTTGAGATGAAAGCCTCCCTTGCAACCTAAAAAATGCCTCATGTTCAAGCAACATGGAGGACATATGAGTAAAACTAATTGGGGTTGATGATTTTTGGGCCCAAAAAGCATTGGCTACTCCATCAAACTTTGGAGTGAGCTTATACAACATAGTTCCCACAAGATGAGCCTTCAAAGGGTAGATTGTATGTGCTAAAGCTGATCTTGCACATGTATAAGACGAAGTAGAAAATATTGAATAGTATAGTATCCTTTGCTCGAACTTTCTTTTGGCAAAACAAAAGTGATTTATTATATTACTTAGAAGATGTTTACAATGAAGTACATATGCTCAACAATTTGGGTGGAGCTAAAATAGAATAAAAAATTAATCAAATGTACAAACCTCTCAAGGAAGTCTGGGGGTTATGGAGGCAAGAAGACAAGGTGTATATCGCCAACTGGGGTTGCTCGCATGCATCATGAAGAACACATCATGGCTGCCCCATGTGAGTAGGAAATGATGATAGGGCTCATGGCAAGCTCAAGAATCACCTTGCACTTGGTTCCAATGAATGCGGCGAGAGTGGATCATGAAAGTCCAAAGCTCGCCCAAGATTGCATATGCTAAGAGGCACTCACCACCAAACATCAGTTGATAGTGTGCCTTCCAAATGTGCGAGCTATCTTGTGAAGCTCCCAATGATTTCCCATACCTGTGAGTGCTCTAGAGTGGAGTCCAATACCTGGCAACTAGACAATGCAATCAAGGCGACCACAATATAGTGGTCCACCTTGATGAGGAAAATCGTGTCGTGGATCTCAACCTTGTGCAATAGGTGATGGCCTTGGCTGATTGCATGCCAATAAAAAGCCCTCCAAGATATATACACCAAGTTGGGCACCAGCAGACAGTGTCATAATACAGTGTGTCCATTAAATAAAACTTACATACTAAATAGAAATACTATGATTTCATCTGTGTGTCATGACTAGTGTATGGCAGGGAAAATGAAAGTTGATTATGTCTTAAAGACTATACGGGGGTATGAGTGATAGTTTGGGATACATCAAAGACTTGTCAAGTGTAAGACGGAGTTTACATAAGTGTATACTTTAAGTTGGTGACCATGTACTTTGCAAAGGTTGTAAATGGTTAGGACCAAAAGTGTCAAGAATAACTGTGTGCCCAAGATAATGTCTAATGCTCATGGGACAAGGCGAAAGTGTCCAAATATAATGAACATGCAAAGGGTGAGAAGGAGAAAAGTGGGACTCTTGTGTGAAGCCAATCATGGACAACCAAAAAGAAAAAAAACTAGTGTAATTTTTTGGCTTGCTTGTGAAAAAAACGTGGAGAGGATTGGAAGGAGATCTGTATGCTTCTTATGCTCAACAAGAAGCTCCCAAGATAGGGCAAAAGGGGAAGCCATCAAAGCTTGTGATAAAAGGACTTGAAGGAGGGTTTTATCTTTGAAGTGTCTTTATTGTCCAACCAGAACATGGCAAAATAGGGTAGCATGCTATGCATGAAGTTCATGAGCTTCAAATAGACTTCTAAATACATTTCTTGATGGAATAAAACTCTTTAACACTAGAGAAGGTTTGAGTACTATCAAAACTCAAGTTTGTAGTGGATTTATGGGCAGGAAGGAGTACTTTCTTCTTATTGTAATAAAATTGTCATACATGGCTGAAGTGGTTTTTGAAGCCCTGTAATGGATAAATAGTGGCTTTGATGGATTTCAATGCTTGGTATCACTTCCTAATATCAATACGCATTCATCTATTACAGAGATTTGGATGTATGTATGGATTTATGGGATGCATGTCTTTGATTTTGGTCCATGTATAGCAGAGATCTTGATGTATGTCAGAGGATTTTTGAGCTATTGGGCGATTGTCCTAAGTGTGTTTGCATGCTTAGTATCTGGGAATCTTATATGGTTGTATTGAGATATAGTGTTGGACCATATATGGAATAGAATCATCAGATTGCGCCTCTATCATTGTCTTTTACTGCATCTAAACACTTAGTACTCTATATTTCTTCCTATTCCTTGACTCACTCTCTCTAAACTCTTTTGTCTCATACCCCTCTAGTAGACCTTTTACCTCCTTACACGCTTGGACAACGGAGAATATGGCAAACTCCTCTCCACACCAACTGTTTTGCCTCGCATGACTAGAGACAATGCTTTGGAGTTTTTAAGCGGCCATGTGAGCAGCGCTTGCAAATTCCATCCTATTGCATCTTGGTCAACTAGCTCTCAATAGCCAAAACTCCATGGGTAAGAAGCCAAAGGAAATATGATACCCTTCGAGCCTCCAACTATCCCATAGGTTTTGCCAAAAAGTTAGTTGGAAGGCATCTGTGATGCTGTATTCCACCCGATGCCTGTTGCACGAGGGCGCCCAATCCATGTCTTTCTGCATTAAAACATGCCTATCGATCCTAGGTGTGTAGGCTAAGAAACTTTGTAGCTTCTTGGTGGCTACTGCGGCCAGTCAATACCACTCTCTTGGTCCCACTCTAGCTCATCTAAAGGTCAACTCTCCCAAATCTAAAGGTGCCATTACCAAAACTCCACTTAGGATACATAGTATTTCAACCTCCAAATCTTCCCTTGGAGTTCTATAAACCCGAGCCTTCCCCTACTGGATGGATAATAGCTCCTCATCTTGTTGACCTCTATCAAGAACTAGCCATCCACCAACTTGTATTGTGTAGAAAACATTGTGAGGGGCACTATCCACTCTGTCTACTATCTATAGAGGAATGCCCACTGGTGAGAACCTAGCTGCCACACCTTTTTAGGCTACATTGGCTCTTTGATTAGAGGGTCAAACCACTCCTCTGGGATCATTGCATCAATCTCCCTCCTCCTAGCCTCAATTCCACCTGATAAGTAGATGCTTATCGTAAAACCGTGTGATCTGCTATCTTGTAAACCTCTCGCCACACCCTAACAGCACGTGCAAGGCGGGGCCTCCCAACCAGCCCACTGGATGTGAGGGTGCTCTCATATTTGAGTCTTGCCACGGTCTCAGACCTAGGGATTCCAAACCATCGATTGGTAGTCTATCTTCTCTTGACACATTGGGGGTGTCTAAAAAGGGGACTTCCACAAGCCTTGCCACACTTGGAGAGAGCTGTGAAGAAAGGAGAATTTGGGTGGTGTGATTTGAGTTGTTATGAAGATCAACCTTAAGGATTGTCTCCACCCCCCACCTAGCATTGGCCTACACTCTTGAAAGCTCTCTTGGAGAAGGACTTTCCATAAGACTACTTGGTGTAACCGTTGAAGCACTAGCTTGCCTAGTAGGGCTAGACTCTAATACTCTGGGTCAATGATCCCTAGTCCCCCCTTAGAGGAGTGCTAGATGATAGTCACCCACACCACCTTGGTATGGAAATCCCTAGACCCATTTGAATCCATCCAGAGAAAATTCCGCACAAGGGAGTGTAGTTGTCCCACACATAACAAGGAGAAACACTAGCAAGAAGCATTGTACCAAGTTATTTCCAAGAGGACTTGGTTGACTATTAGAAACCTTTTTGTCAGGGAGAGGTGGACTGTGCTTGAGTAGGTTAGCTTTCTCGTGATGGAGTTTAGTATTGGGAGGAATTGCTGAGTTGGAGTAATGTCAAGTCCCACCTGGAAACTAAGATATTAGACGGTCTATCACCCATCTAAAACCCAAGCAGATACACTACTCGGTGTTGGAGTCTAGATTTGCAAGAAAACGAAATGACTTTTGTTTGTTGATTTTTGCGCTAGCAACATTGCAAACCACCTCCAATGCTTGGCAAAGAGTCTATGCTTTCTCAATGTATCAAATACCTCTCTCACATGCTATAAATGATCTTCCCTATTCTTGCTATAGATGTGTGTCATCGAAAAATATGAGGACTGTTTTGAACAAGAAAGATTGTAGCACTTTATTCATCAATGCTTGGATTGGCCCAAATTGGCATAACCATAAAGTGGTACAGACCTCTTTTAGTCTGAAAGGCTGTTTTGAACTCATCCCCTCCTTCATGTGTATTTGATGATAGCCCGATTTCAGATAAATCTTCTTGAGCATTTTTGGCATTTTTGAAGTCATCCAAAAAGATAATCAATGTGGGGATTGGGTACCTTATCTTCATGGTGCTCTTGTTGATTTCCCAAACGATCGCCAAACATTGCTACAGTATACATCTCTTGTAGCTAGGCAAAGATTTTTTGGACGAACCACACTTCAAGCAACATCTCTTTCCTTGGATAGTGAATCTCAAAGAGGTCAAAGTTATTTCCTTGTTTGGTGCAACCACCTTTCCTATTGCAAGTACCCCAAAGGTATCTCCCTTTGCTTGAATAAGGCATGCCAAATCTTACAGGTGTCGTCAACCCATAGGGAATATTTAATTGACTTTTCATTACTGCGAATAGGGCCATTAATTATGTGGTAAATTGATTAAGAACCATTTGTTTATAACAATAATGGAGAGAGATACCTTAGATTTCCACCAGCAATTTATCTTGGATTAACCATCCAAGGGTATTTGTAGTAATGGTAAAAAATAAGGGGTAAGTGGGCGACTCTTCCTTTTATAAATTGGATTTGTGACTTCCTACATTGGTATTGTGGGTGAGAGCTCCATATGGGAGAGATGCCTTTCACACGGCCAGCAAAGGAGATACGAGAATTTCTTTAAAATCTTGATAATACTCATTTAAAAGTCCACCTAGGCTTGGACTTGTACCCTTTTTAAGTTCCATCTATGGAGTCCTTAAGTTTCAAGGGGAAGAGCCTAGAGGCCTTGTTCTAGGAGGGACACCATAGATGTGGGGATGATTGTCACGGGGACATGTAAATTTATTGCTTAGCTTAATCAAGTTGTGCATGTGATTGCAAGTTAATTTTGGCACAGTGATAGTCCAAAACCCAAGTTGGGCAATGGGAAATGTGGGCAAAAGCTGTGACAAGTTATGTTGGATAGGAACTAGTAGGTAACCGAGACTTTGTGTTTGCGTCAGACCATGTAGAAGCTAGGGAAGGTATACACATGAAGGCCATGTTCCAAGTTTCCTTCAAACTTTTCTTGACCTTGTCAAGTTTGTATAGTCCAAGGTCACCATGAAACAAGCCAGTGGTAATGATTTGGTAAATGTTGGATAGTATCAACCGGATTGGTAATTAACTAGCATGACAATATTCTTAAAAACCTTGAAGGAAGCACTTACATAAGAGGTTAGGATACTAGTTGACACATATGCTTTATCTAATCTTGCTAGTGGTGGCAGTCGTGGCGGACCGATGACCAGTTTATGAATCCAAATCGACCTAGAATCCAGATTCGTCTCCATCGTTCTTTTAAAAGCCAGGCTGTAATTTGAGTTCTAAAAGAGATGCTTGTTAATGCATTTTTATTTGCTAACATTTTATGCCAATACGTTTTGTGCTAATGTTTCATTTGCTAACGTTTTTATGGGAACGAAAACGTAAAACGTTTTAACTAGCACAAAACGAAATACGCACGAAAGGATAAAAAACGAAACGTTTTAACCAGCCGCAACTCAAAAACGTCCACAACAATTGAGAGTCGAGACCAAGCGTTTCGGCACCCCCGACCATCATGCCTTGAAACGGCAGCCGAAACGTTTTCGCAAGGGACCTGAAATGCCCCGTGGCGCTTGACCGAAACGTCTCGCCCCTGTCGAGAGCCCCCCCTTTTGTTTATTGAAGCATGCGAAGAATCTTTTACAGTCTTGTCCGAATGAGGCTATGGATTGATTTAATATCTAGTCATGAGTACTTCCATTCTCCAGCAAATCACACGTCCTACCATATTAAGGGCTCCAATTAGAACAATGGGTATCTCAAAACTTGTTATGAGTCCCAAATTTAATGCCCACTTGAAGAAAACAATTCGCATAAATAGAAACTACAACAAATCTCTCTTCTAACTTCAAGGAAATAACAATTGATTGATTATTTGCATGTTTCGATATCTTTGTTAGCATACTTACGAATCCTTGAGTGGACCCTTATCATTAATGGTTGTTCCACGACTTTGACTTTAGGGAGGCCTGTATTTAGGTCTATCTCCGCAAGGATCACAGGATGCCATCTGAGATTAACTTGGTTCACAGGTGTTTGCCCCAGAATTTCACCTAGTGGAGAAGCTATTAACTTTAAGTAAGGCTGAAAGTGCATGGGCATGTTTAGGAATTCCATCCACATAGGCACCCTTGTAGGTTCAAGGCCATTCGGATTAAATTTAGGGGATTTCTAAGCATCCAATAACCATGACTAAGTTTCTTAAGTGCCATTTCCTCTATTTCAGAGAGAAGGAAGAACTAATTGTGCAACAAATATTAAGCGAAGAAGATCTTCCTCCCAAGCCTTCCAAGTTGAATTTCACTCAATTCTTTGAATATTTTGTAGGGGGACTTGGCCCATTACGCATCCCAATTAAAGCTTTGTTTAGAAAAGTAAAAGCCCAATGATTAATACCATTCTTGGGGATTGTGATTCTGAGCTTACCGTTTTTGTTGTTTATTAGATTAGACATGAGCTTACTGTTTTTGTTGTTTATTAGATTAGACATTGTTCCTATAGTTCAGGCTGGCACTTGCAGCGTGACCTTTGTGGATGTGATTGCTTGTTATTGGGGTTAGAAGCTCATGGACGCTCTCCAAACATTGTTATTATTGCCATGCCATGGCAATAGCATAGTATGAACAACAACAACGATTGATGTTCTATGATCAATGCCTTTACTTTTTCCAATTTAGTATTGCTTTGCTTTTGTCACCTTGTAGTGCAATTGCAAGGATTCCAAGGGGGAGGTCTCTCATGAGGGCGTGCATTTTTAACTCTTAGCTTTGGCATTATTACGTTGTGCACATGTGAGGTGCACATGTGAAGTGCAAGTTAACTAACTCATGGTGATGATCTAAGTAACCCAAATGAATAGTGGGTGACATTGGCGAAGTTGTACAAAGTTATGCTGGATAGGTACTTATGGGGTGCCTGGTGTCACTTTCGGTCTAGGCTATTAATTGGGACATTAAATGTCCAGTGGTGACATTGTGGGACTAGGCATCGAATAATAAATTAATGCTAATCTAAGGCCAATTAATATTGGAACCATTAAATGTCCCATGGGATTAATACATTAATTGTGAATAGGCACTAGCTAGGGTAGGGTCAAATGGATAATTAGTTAGTTTTCAAAATTTAAACCCTGAGAATTAATTGATTAATGAAAAATATTAGATTAGAAGGCCGAGTGGCAAAACAAGCTGCCACTTATATCAAAATTACCTATGGGTGAGAGCTCTTTGGGAGCTCGTTGAGGATCAATCCAGCTAGTTTGTGCATTGTGGGGGTTGAGAGAGATAGAGAGCATGCTGCTATAATAGCTGCTAGCAGCCCCAGGGCATTTCCAGCCAGTTCGGAGGTGATTGTGGAGGCTGAGAGAGACAGAGCATGCTGCTACAATAGGTGCCAGCAGCTTCAAGGCATTTCATTTTGCTATAGCCATCAAGAGGTCAAGGAGTAGCACAGGCGACAAGTTGACTAGACTTTCCAAAGCAGAAAGTCAACATTTTGGGGCTAGTGACAGCCAGCTGGAGATTCTAGATTAGTAGATGAGAGCATTTTTGCTATCCTTGATTAAGGCAGCAACCGGTCTAGGCACTTGTATGTGATAGAATTGAAAAATTTCTTCTTTGTAGCTTCCTCTCTCTCATCTTTTGACAACCCCTCAACAGTTCTCAGCCATTTCCAGCTTGGGGTAAAGAGCAATTATAGAAGTTTCTGTTGAAACCCTCATTTACAGTAGAAATCAGGGTTTCCACAGCCACCTTGGGATCTATGCCTATTTATGAAGACCCACATACTTGGTATAGTAGCTAAAGATATTAATTTGCAGCTGATCCAAGGGGTAGTCCATTTCCAAATTATTGTGGCTGTATGCGAGGGATTGAAGACCCGATTTGAGCTTGGATTGTTCTACAATCAAGGGGAAAATCATGCCCAAGAAGTATTGGTCGATTATGACAGCCATTGTATTGAAGATTGAAGGAGATCAGTCTATATCTTAGTGTACTTCAACCTTATAGCAAGGCAAGATAAATAAATACTTCCAGGGGCACTAGTGGTTGGGGGCGAATCAGGTGCTGACTATGCAAGTTTAAGTCTCATCATAGCACATACAACAATGACCATTAGAATGGACCATGGATACCTTCGTGGTGAGCGATCAAGCCATTACCAAGGTGTCTTAGAGAGAACCTAATGTCAATATTTAATTATAGTAGCTCTTGACAATAATAAGGAGTCATAGTAGCTCTATTGCATCTGCAGTAGTATACGTGACCATGCATTTTCCACCTTTGCCAGACTATTGAAGCATCCTCCTCATGTGAGCCTGAGCTAGGAGCAAATCCCAATCTTTGTTAAGTAAAAAAACCCATTATGAACATGGATGTCAATCCCAACTCCACGATATCAAAACTTGTCAAACTTTGTCGATGTGGAAGGGAAGCGCCTCTTTGGGTCCTTTGTACTTGTATGCAAAGTATAGATGAGGTGCAATTGCTCCACCTCCACCACCCTCTCACACTCCCTCTTGGGCATTAGGGAGTCGCGAGGGATGATTGAATCACTAGTAGTAGAAAGTAGTAGAGAAAGAGGTAGTTATGGCCTTTCTTTTCTCTGAAAAATATGAACCTTGCTATACCTTGACCTTTGCATTCACTGGAGAGTTTAAAGGAGGATGAGGGCAATGACTCATCGGAAGAGTTTGTATCCTGCTTCTTCTTCTCCTCCTTTTGCAATGAGGCTCGGTCCGTGCAATCCTTGCAAAGATGGCTCTTCTTACCACAATGATAACGATGGGCCTTTATCTTCTTTCTTTTTTTAAGAGAAAAGTAAAAATACTATTAATGCACCTCAAAATAAAGTTTTCCAAGGCAAAAAACCAAGTACAAAGCAACCTTGTAAGGGACTTCCATATCAAGAATTATATAACAAGGGGAAGTCTATTACAAAGCTGGAGTTGTAACGTGCTTGAATGAGAAGCCCTCAGTGACATGATTTTAGTGGCCCATCAAGAGATATTCCTAAGTGACGCCACCTAATAATCCTTAGAATAACATAGGGTTTGTCACCTAGGTTTGCTTGAGTCCACTTCACAATGGAAGGTTCTGGCCGTAACCCACAAGGCTCAACTTGAATCTAGGTTCTTAGAGTAGAACAAAGTCACCTATTGGTTCATCTAGCATTGGTCTTTGAGCGTCCATTTTAGACCAGATCACCTAACGACCCATTTCACACTTGGTTCGAAGAGAGTGAGAAACGAGGGGGAATGTAGTATGCCAACCCCTGTACCCATAAGCCATAGTCTTACTCCAATTCCCTAAAACAACACGAAGTCAGGGTTCTACTAGATTTCCTAATTGATCAATGTGCAATTTCCTAACTAACGCAACTTTGAAGAAAATATCTCGGCTAACTAAGACCATCCATCCGTAGGATGGATCTGTCGGGGGTTTTGTCCTCTTGCTTTCCTCGATGGTGTGTTTTAGTTATTTAATTAAAACCTAACACATTTATGTTGACATGTAAAGACAACTTTCTTCACTAGCCTATAGCACAGGATTCGTTCACGTAATTTACACACAAACACACTACAAAATCAAACAGCCTTTAGAAGATAATAATGATAATATATTTATCCACACCTTTTCGAAGGTGAAACACCAATCCAATGTTCCGTCCCTTATATTGAGACCCGTATCTGAAGCATCTAGATACTCGTGTCCAAATCCCATGGACACAATCCATAATCCACTCTTTATCTAGTATAGGGTTTTCCAATGTCCAAAGATGCTAGGCCACGAAGGTTTTCCAACTCCATCCTAGGCCCCATGAGCGGTGTCCAAAACATTCATGACTTGCAAAATGTTCCACGGTGGCCTTCTCACCACTCAACATTTAGACAATGTATCAAGTAGTGTAGTTTCAGGTTCCTTGCCTTTATTCGCATCTTTTCATGGAATGCGATCATGGAGGTGACCCACTTGCGCATCAGACCCTTTTCTAACAAATCCTCGGGACAAGTAAACTCTCCCCCTTAAGGGGTTCTCATGATTCTAACAAAAAGAAGGTAAACAACCTATCTTTAAACTAAAACAAGCAATCTTTTTTCATAACAAGTATACCATCTCTTCAAGACCAATAGAATTCAATTAACTTGAGAAATGATATATATATCAATCACATTTATACTTAGATTGTGAGTTGAGATAATACATTTCAAGCCTTCCCATATAACATAAATCTTCCCACCAACATGTGCAAGTCTTAACCATGCACAATCATTTTCTTATAGCATCACAAGGCATCTACCTTTGCATCTAGTTCAACCTAGGGATCACTTGGTCCCTTGTAGATTCATCTTATGTTTTAGGACATAATCTGGATGACTTTAGATTCTAGTTATTGTTTCACTTATTTCTAAGGGGATCTACGATTTCTTCCCTTTCCAAGTTGAGGTCCTAAGTCGTATGAGAAAAAATCCAATCCTCGTATATATCACTCACCCTTCCAATCCTCTTTTTGTAGGATGATGAGCTTTCAAAAAGGTTGGCACACTTCCTCTCTTGCTCTCTCTCTCTCTCTCCTTCTACCTCCTCTCTCTCTCTCTCTATCTATCTATACCTCTCTCCCTCTCTCTCTCTCTCTCACTACCACTACCTCTCTCTCTCTCTCACACACACACACACACCCTCTCTATCTGTTAGCCTGTCACTTTTAGTGTTAGTCTATCATCTCTTGATTATGAGCTCCTGCTAGAGTCTAAAAAGACATGGGAGCTCTAGAATTTTATCATGCATATCTCTTGTTTTAGGCCCTTTTTTTATGTCTGTTAGTTTGATTGCACCTCTTGTTGGTCATAGATTGTCCAGCATGCCATGACATTATTCATGGCATTTTTCTATGTAGTTGGACTGCATTTATTACAGTCCTATGGTCGGCTTGATCTCGCTCTCACTCTGAATATTGCAACAGCCAGATTTGGACTGCATTTATGCTGGTTGGCCAGATCTGGGAGACTTTAGCTATATATAGCTGGTCCCTCCACACTTTGACCATCATCTTTTTGCAGGCTGCTCCTCTGACTTTGGACACTCCATCTCCGATGCTGCTATTGCCATCATTATCTTCAGCCAGATTTCATGTCCTCATTGACACCTCGAGCTGTGTGCCTCCACACTTTGACCATCATCTTTTTGCACGCTGCTCCTTTGACTTCGGACACTCCATCTCCGATGCTGCTATTGCCATCATTATCTTCAGCCAGATTTCATGTCCTCATTGACACCTCGAGCTATGTGCAAGGATTGATCAGTCTTGTTTGTATTTAGCATTTATTTCAGTCAGTACAAATCTCTTTCTTCCTTCATCTTTTTATTGTCTTCTTCTCTCTGTGTGCCTATTTCTTCTCTTGTTGCACACTCTCACATGGTATCATGCCTAACGAGAGATCATGAAGATGATTTTCATCGCAAAGACCACTCCAGATTGCCAGGCAACCCCCTCCGGATCTGGATTTGCTGCAATGCAACCTTCTTGGGACTAGGCTGTTGCAATATTAGAGTGAGAGCAAGAGATGGCGTTTGCTATAAATGATCTTCCCTATTCTTGCTATAGATGTGTGTCATCGAAAAATATGAGGACTGTTTTGAACAAGAAAGATTGTAGCACTTTATTCATCAATGCTTGGATTGGCCCAAATTGGCATAACCATAAAGTGGTATAGACCTCTTTTAGTCCGAAAGGCTGTTTTGAACTCATCCCCTCCTCATGTGTATTTGATGATAGCCCGATTTTAGATAAATCTTCTTGACCATTTTTGGCATTTTTAAAGTTATCAAAAAAGATAATCAATGTGGGGATTGGGTACCTTATCTTCATGGTGCTCTTGTTGATTTCCCAAACGATCGCCAAACATTGCTACAATATACATCTATTGTAGCTAGGCAAAGATTTTTTGGAGGAACCACACTTCAAGCAGCATGTCTTTCCTTGGATAGTGAATCTCAAAGAGGTCAAAGTTATTTCCTTGTTTGGTGCAACCACCTTTCCTATTGCAAGTACCCCAAAGGTATCTCCCTTTGCTTGAATAAGGCATGCCAAATCTTACAGGTGTCGTCAACCCATAGGGAATATTTAATTGACTTTTCATTACTGCGAATAGGGCCATTAATTATGTGGTAAATTGATTAAGAACCATTTGTTTATAACAATAATGGAGAGAGATACCTTAGATTTCCACCAGCAATTTATCTTGGATTAACCATCCAAGGGTATTTGTAGTAATGGTAAAAAATAAGGGGTAAGTGGGCGACTCTTCCTTTTATAAATTGGATTTGTGACTTCCTACATTGGTATTGTGGGTGAGAGCTCCATATGGGAGAGATGCCTTTCACACGGCCAGCAAAGGAGATACGAGAATTTCTTTAAAATCTTGATAATACTCATTTAAAAGTCCACCTAGGCTTGGACTTGTACCCTTTTTAAGTTCCATCTATGGAGTCCTTAAGTTTCAAGGGGAAGAGCCTAGAGGCCTTGTTCTAGGAGGGACACCATAGATGTGGGGATGATTGTCACGGGGACATGTAAATTTATTGCTTAGCTTAATCAAGTTGTGCATGTGATTGCAAGTTAATTTTGGCACAGTGATAGTCCAAAACCCAAGTTGGGCAATGGGAAATGTGGGCAAAAGCTGTGACAAGTTATGTTGGATAGGAACTAGTAGGTAACCGAGACTTTGTGTTTGCGTCAGACCATGTAGAAGCTAGGGAAGGTATACACATGAAGGCCATGTTCCAAGTTTCCTTCAAACTTTTCTTGACCTTGTCAAGTTTGTATAGTCCAAGGTCACCATGAAACAAGCCAGTGGTAATGATTTGGTAAATGTTGGATAGTATCAACCGGATTGGTAATTAACTAGCATGACAATATTCTTAAAAACCTTGAAGGAAGCACTTACATAAGAGGTTAGGATACTAGTTGACACATATGCTTTATCTAATCTTGCTAGTGGTGGCAGTCGTGGCGGACCGATGACCAGTTTATGAATCCAAATCGACCTAGAATCCAGATTCGTCTCCATCGTTCTTTTAAAAGCCAGGCTGTAATTTGAGTTCTAAAAGAGATGCTTGTTAATGCATTTTTATTTGCTAACATTTTATGCCAATACGTTTTGTGCTAATGTTTCATTTGCTAACGTTTTTATGGGAACGAAAACGTAAAACGTTTTAACTAGCACAAAACGAAATACGCACGAAAGGATAAAAAACGAAACGTTTTAACCAGCCGCAACTCAAAAACGTCCACAACAATTGAGAGTCGAGACCAAGCGTTTCGGCACCCCCGACCATCATGCCTTGAAACGGCAGCCGAAACGTTTTCGCAAGGGACCTGAAATGCCCCGTGGCGCTTGACCGAAACGTCTCGCCCCTGTCGAGAGCCCCCCCTTTTGTTTATTGAAGCATGCGAAGAATCTTTTACAGTCTTGTCCGAATGAGGCTATGGATTGATTTAATATCTAGTCATGAGTACTTCCATTCTCCAGCAAATCACACGTCCTACCATATTAAGGGCTCCAATTAGAACAATGGGTATCTCAAAACTTGTTATGAGTCCCAAATTTAATGCCCACTTGAAGAAAACAATTCGCATAAATAGAAACTACAACAAATCTCTCTTCTAACTTCAAGGAAATAACAATTGATTGATTATTTGCATGTTTCGATATCTTTGTTAGCATACTTACGAATCCTTGAGTGGACCCTTATCATTAATGGTTGTTCCACGACTTTGACTTTAGGGAGGCCTGTATTTAGGTCTATCTCCGCAAGGATCACAGGATGCCATCTGAGATTAACTTGGTTCACAGGTGTTTGCCCCAGAATTTCACCTAGTGGAGAAGCTATTAACTTTAAGTAAGGCTGAAAGTGCATGGGCATGTTTAGGAATTCCATCCACATAGGCACCCTTGTAGGTTCAAGGCCATTCGGATTAAATTTAGGGGATTTCTAAGCATCCAATAACCATGACTAAGTTTCTTAAGTGCCATTTCCTCTATTTCAGAGAGAAGGAAGAACTAATTGTGCAACAAATATTAAGCGAAGAAGATCTTCCTCCCAAGCCTTCCAAGTTGAATTTCACTCAATTCTTTGAATATTTTGTAGGGGGACTTGGCCCATTACGCATCCCAATTAAAGCTTTGTTTAGAAAAGTAAAAGCCCAATGATTAATACCATTCTTGGGGATTGTGATTCTGAGCTTACCGTTTTTGTTGTTTATTAGATTAGACATGAGCTTACTGTTTTTGTTGTTTATTAGATTAGACATTGTTCCTATAGTTCAGGCTGGCACTTGCAGCGTGACCTTTGTGGATGTGATTGCTTGTTATTGGGGTTAGAAGCTCATGGACGCTCTCCAAACATTGTTATTATTGCCATGCCATGGCAATAGCATAGTATGAACAACAACAACGATTGATGTTCTATGATCAATGCCTTTACTTTTTCCAATTTAGTATTGCTTTGCTTTTGTCACCTTGTAGTGCAATTGCAAGGATTCCAAGGGGGAGGTCTCTCATGAGGGCGTGCATTTTTAACTCTTAGCTTTGGCATTATTACGTTGTGCACATGTGAGGTGCACATGTGAAGTGCAAGTTAACTAACTCATGGTGATGATCTAAGTAACCCAAATGAATAGTGGGTGACATTGGCGAAGTTGTACAAAGTTATGCTGGATAGGTACTTATGGGGTGCCTGGTGTCACTTTCGGTCTAGGCTATTAATTGGGACATTAAATGTCCAGTGGTGACATTGTGGGACTAGGCATCGAATAATAAATTAATGCTAATCTAAGGCCAATTAATATTGGAACCATTAAATGTCCCATGGGATTAATACATTAATTGTGAATAGGCACTAGCTAGGGTAGGGTCAAATGGATAATTAGTTAGTTTTCAAAATTTAAACCCTGAGAATTAATTGATTAATGAAAAATATTAGATTAGAAGGCCGAGTGGCAAAACAAGCTGCCACTTATATCAAAATTACCTATGGGTGAGAGCTCTTTGGGAGCTCGTTGAGGATCAATCCAGCTAGTTTGTGCATTGTGGGGGTTGAGAGAGATAGAGAGCATGCTGCTATAATAGCTGCTAGCAGCCCCAGGGCATTTCCAGCCAGTTCGGAGGTGATTGTGGAGGCTGAGAGAGACAGAGCATGCTGCTACAATAGGTGCCAGCAGCTTCAAGGCATTTCATTTTGCTATAGCCATCAAGAGGTCAAGGAGTAGCACAGGCGACAAGTTGACTAGACTTTCCAAAGCAGAAAGTCAACATTTTGGGGCTAGTGACAGCCAGCTGGAGATTCTAGATTAGTAGATGAGAGCATTTTTGCTATCCTTGATTAAGGCAGCAACCGGTCTAGGCACTTGTATGTGATAGAATTGAAAAATTTCTTCTTTGTAGCTTCCTCTCTCTCATCTTTTGACAACCCCTCAACAGTTCTCAGCCATTTCCAGCTTGGGGTAAAGAGCAATTATAGAAGTTTCTGTTGAAACCCTCATTTACAGTAGAAATCAGGGTTTCCACAGCCACCTTGGGATCTATGCCTATTTATGAAGACCCACATACTTGGTATAGTAGCTAAAGATATTAATTTGCAGCTGATCCAAGGGGTAGTCCATTTCCAAATTATTGTGGCTGTATGCGAGGGATTGAAGACCCGATTTGAGCTTGGATTGTTCTACAATCAAGGGGAAAATCATGCCCAAGAAGTATTGGTCGATTATGACAGCCATTGTATTGAAGATTGAAGGAGATCAGTCTATATCTTAGTGTACTTCAACCTTATAGCAAGGCAAGATAAATAAATACTTCCAGGGGCACTAGTGGTTGGGGGCGAATCAGGTGCTGACTATGCAAGTTTAAGTCTCATCATAGCACATACAACAATGACCATTAGAATGGACCATGGATACCTTCGTGGTGAGCGATCAAGCCATTACCAAGGTGTCTTAGAGAGAACCTAATGTCAATATTTAATTATAGTAGCTCTTGACAATAATAAGGAGTCATAGTAGCTCTATTGCATCTGCAGTAGTATACGTGACCATGCATTTTCCACCTTTGCCAGACTATTGAAGCATCCTCCTCATGTGAGCCTGAGCTAGGAGCAAATCCCAATCTTTGTTAAGTAAAAAAACCCATTATGAACATGGATGTCAATCCCAACTCCACGATATCAAAACTTGTCAAACTTTGTCGATGTGGAAGGGAAGCGCCTCTTTGGGTCCTTTGTACTTGTATGCAAAGTATAGATGAGGTGCAATTGCTCCACCTCCACCACCCTCTCACACTCCCTCTTGGGCATTAGGGAGTCGCGAGGGATGATTGAATCACTAGTAGTAGAAAGTAGTAGAGAAAGAGGTAGTTATGGCCTTTCTTTTCTCTGAAAAATATGAACCTTGCTATACCTTGACCTTTGCATTCACTGGAGAGTTTAAAGGAGGATGAGGGCAATGACTCATCGGAAGAGTTTGTATCCTGCTTCTTCTTCTCCTCCTTTTGCAATGAGGCTCGGTCCGTGCAATCCTTGCAAAGATGGCTCTTCTTACCACAATGATAACGATGGGCCTTTATCTTCTTTCTTTTTTTAAGAGAAAAGTAAAAATACTATTAATGCACCTCAAAATAAAGTTTTCCAAGGCAAAAAACCAAGTACAAAGCAACCTTGTAAGGGACTTCCATATCAAGAATTATATAACAAGGGGAAGTCTATTACAAAGCTGGAGTTGTAACGTGCTTGAATGAGAAGCCCTCAGTGACATGATTTTAGTGGCCCATCAAGAGATATTCCTAAGTGACGCCACCTAATAATCCTTAGAATAACATAGGGTTTGTCACCTAGGTTTGCTTGAGTCCACTTCACAATGGAAGGTTCTGGCCGTAACCCACAAGGCTCAACTTGAATCTAGGTTCTTAGAGTAGAACAAAGTCACCTATTGGTTCATCTAGCATTGGTCTTTGAGCGTCCATTTTAGACCAGATCACCTAACGACCCATTTCACACTTGGTTCGAAGAGAGTGAGAAACGAGGGGGAATGTAGTATGCCAACCCCTGTACCCATAAGCCATAGTCTTACTCCAATTCCCTAAAACAACACGAAGTCAGGGTTCTACTAGATTTCCTAATTGATCAATGTGCAATTTCCTAACTAACGCAACTTTGAAGAAAATATCTCGGCTAACTAAGACCATCCATCCGTAGGATGGATCTGTCGGGGGTTTTGTCCTCTTGCTTTCCTCGATGGTGTGTTTTAGTTATTTAATTAAAACCTAACACATTTATGTTGACATGTAAAGACAACTTTCTTCACTAGCCTATAGCACAGGATTCGTTCACGTAATTTACACACAAACACACTACAAAATCAAACAGCCTTTAGAAGATAATAATGATAATATATTTATCCACACCTTTTCGAAGGTGAAACACCAATCCAATGTTCCGTCCCTTATATTGAGACCCGTATCTGAAGCATCTAGATACTCGTGTCCAAATCCCATGGACACAATCCATAATCCACTCTTTATCTAGTATAGGGTTTTCCAATGTCCAAAGATGCTAGGCCACGAAGGTTTTCCAACTCCATCCTAGGCCCCATGAGCGGTGTCCAAAACATTCATGACTTGCAAAATGTTCCACGGTGGCCTTCTCACCACTCAACATTTAGACAATGTATCAAGTAGTGTAGTTTCAGGTTCCTTGCCTTTATTCGCATCTTTTCATGGAATGCGATCATGGAGGTGACCCACTTGCGCATCAGACCCTTTTCTAACAAATCCTCGGGACAAGTAAACTCTCCCCCTTAAGGGGTTCTCATGATTCTAACAAAAAGAAGGTAAACAACCTATCTTTAAACTAAAACAAGCAATCTTTTTTCATAACAAGTATACCATCTCTTCAAGACCAATAGAATTCAATTAACTTGAGAAATGATATATATATCAATCACATTTATACTTAGATTGTGAGTTGAGATAATACATTTCAAGCCTTCCCATATAACATAAATCTTCCCACCAACATGTGCAAGTCTTAACCATGCACAATCATTTTCTTATAGCATCACAAGGCATCTACCTTTGCATCTAGTTCAACCTAGGGATCACTTGGTCCCTTGTAGATTCATCTTATGTTTTAGGACATAATCTGGATGACTTTAGATTCTAGTTATTGTTTCACTTATTTCTAAGGGGATCTACGATTTCTTCCCTTTCCAAGTTGAGGTCCTAAGTCGTATGAGAAAAAATCCAATCCTCGTATATATCACTCACCCTTCCAATCCTCTTTTTGTAGGATGATGAGCTTTCAAAAAGGTTGGCACACTTCCTCTCTTGCTCTCTCTCTCTCTCTCCTTCTACCTCCTCTCTCTCTCTCTCTATCTATCTATACCTCTCTCCCTCTCTCTCTCTCTCTCACTACCACTACCTCTCTCTCTCTCTCACACACACACACACACCCTCTCTATCTGTTAGCCTGTCACTTTTAGTGTTAGTCTATCATCTCTTGATTATGAGCTCCTGCTAGAGTCTAAAAAGACATGGGAGCTCTGGAATTTTATCATGCATATCTCTTGTTTTAGGCCCTTTTTTTATGTCTGTTAGTTTGATTGCACCTCTTGTTGGTCATAGATTGTCCAGCATGCCATGACATTATTCATGGCATTTTTCTATGTAGTTGGACTGCATTTATTACAGTCCTATGGTCGGCTTGATCTCGCTCTCACTCTGAATATTGCAACAGCCAGATTTGGACTGCATTTATGCTGGTTGGCCAGATCTGGGAGACTTTAGCTATATATAGCTGGTCCCTCCACACTTTGACCATCATCTTTTTGCAGGCTGCTCCTCTGACTTTGGACACTCCATCTCCGATGCTGCTATTGCCATCATTATCTTCAGCCAGATTTCATGTCCTCATTGACACCTCGAGCTGTGTGCCTCCACACTTTGACCATCATCTTTTTGCACGCTGCTCCTCTGACTTCGGACACTCCATCTCCGATGCTGCTATTGCCATCATTATCTTCAGCCAGATTTCATGCCCTCATTGACACCTCGAGCTGTGTGCAAGGATTGATCAGTCTTGTTTGTATTTAGCATTTATTTCAGTCAGTACAAATCTCTTTCTTCCTTCATCTTTTTATTGTCTTCTTCTCTCTGTGTGCCTATTTCTTCTCTTGTTGCACACTCTCATATGGTATCATGCCTAACGAGAGATCACGAAGATGATTTTCATCGCAAAGACCACTCCAGATTGCCAGGCAACCCCCTCCAGATCTGGATTTGCTGCAATGCAACCTTCTTGGGACTAGGCTGTTGCAATATTAGAGTGAGAGCAAGAGAAATTGTGCACAAGAGGGAGAGAGAACTCAAGTACAACAAGAAGATCTTGCTTAATGAGTTGTTCATAAGTATAACTGGTATACTCTCCCACAATTTGAGACTATTTAAATAGCCTCTGGTTGGCTAGGGTTAGGGTTTTCCGTTGCCCTCCACATTCATTCACAACCAACTACCCTTATCCACCCTTGCATACATAGGGTTCACGTGCCTATCTCTTAACACCCCCCCTCGATGCTAGAGTGGCATTGGACTATAAGATATGTTAATGTGTCCCCTCATCAAATGGGATGTCTTTATAAATCAGGCTATAAGAATGCTTATGAGTAGAGGATTTATAGATGTAGAAAAGTCAATCATCAGGTATTTTGGAGACAAAGTTGGCCTCGAATTCTACTTCAAGAGTGGTAGGACATTTATTGGTAATATGCCTTGTCCTCTTACACTTTCATTTTGTCAGGATATTTTTTCCAACAGTTGCTGACAAGATGTCTCTTCTTATTGTAAAAGGAGTAGTTGGTGGAGATAGTATGAGCCAAGAGTTGCTCATGGGCTGTTGAAGTAGATGCTTGATTAGTGATGCCTTCTTTTTTATTTCTTTCCTCCTAATCTAAATAAGATTGGATGGTACTTTCCAAGATTGGATTAGGGATATTTGTAAGAGTAGTTACAAGGATTGGGAATACCTTCTTTATAGCTTTCAAGAGAATTGCAATGGCATCTTCATCATGAATTGGGGCTTGCACTAAGGATAGCTCTGTCATGAGCCCCTTTATGTGAGAGATGAAGTTACCTAGGTCTTCTTTTTCCTTATACTCCAGGCTAAACAATTCGATCTGAAGGAAAATTTTAGAGTTCTTTCCTTTAGTGCCATAAAGCTTTTCAAGCTCATCCCATTTCTCCTTGGGAGTGGAAAGATGGTCAATGTGATGAATCAAGCATTCATCCAGATGAAGTATGTTATGGCTTGGATTCTTTTATCATTTTCTACATCAGGTGGGTTTGATAGGTCAATAACCTTGGTCCCTTTGATGAAGGGCTAGTAGCCCTGTTCCATCATTTTATACTTTACTAATACCTATAATGGATGAAAGTCTTTTCCATCAAACTTATGGATTTGAGGCCTAATATCGGCATAGGCCATGGCCATAATAGGCAGGTCTTACCGATTGCACTAGGCAATCATAGTGTCTATCATTTACACAACAACCAAGAAGTGCGGAAGCAAAAGAGACGATTAATAAGTAGCAAGCTTAAATATGATATGTTATAAGACGAGATGAGGAATTAGGACAATGGTGTATGTGTTTATAACCTTCTCATAACCTTACAATGACAGTTAAGCACTCAATACATATGCTTAAGATAAAGACTAATCTCCTCAAGATTGAGATTTAGTGTAAAACATATTCTAATAATGATTAGAACTAAAATCATGACTATGAATTGTAGCATTAGTGCTTACAAGCACTCATCTCATAGTGTATGTTTACAAGTTGGCTTTCTTATGAGCTTAATGATATCCACAAGGTGTGTTTGAACTTGAGTTGAAGCTTTTAGATGTGCAACAAACTCCATAGGACTTAAATTAGTAATTAAAATCACTATTGACGATTTCAATGAGTGGAAAAATTAAAAAAAAACCAATGTTTACACGGTTAGGGTTTTGCTTTGTGTGAGCAGAAGGGAAGGAATTTCAAGAAACCATCAATTCAATCTCCACATTGTCAAAAATTGCACTGATCTAAGAAAACACGCAATGTTGCCTTCCTTGTTGCCCAATGTTGGAGTTTGTTGTGGCGTGCTAAAGCGCCTTGAGTTGGGGAGCAACTCTCTAGAAGAAAGCCAAGTAAGATATGCTCTTTTTTGTTCTCTTTAGGTCCTCCAACAAAGGTAGATATGATTGACAGCTATGGAGGTGAAGGGATATTATGAGAAAATTGCATGCTCATGTGCACTTAGTGGGAAATGGAGTTGAAAAAAGCTTGTTGGATTAGAGATGGCTCTGATACCATGTTGCAATATCAGAGTGAGATTAAGAGAAAGTGTGCACAAGAGGAAGAGAGAGCTCAAGTACAAGAAGATCTTGCTTAATGAGTTGTTCATAAGTACAACTGGCACACTCTCCCTTAATTTGAGAGTGACCTCTTGGCTGTCTAAATAGCCTCTGGATGGCTAGAGTTAGGGTTTCCCCTTATCCACCCTTGTATACATAGGATTCACATGCCTATCTCTCAACATAGGCAACAACATTTGGCTACATCAGACCCTTTGCTGCCCAGGTGACAGCTCTCATGACAAGATGATAGCATATGGCTGAACATAGGTTTTTCTGCTTCCTAGCGATAGTTTCTCCTCGGTGACAGTCCTTGATTGTAGGCGATAGCATCTATGTGCAGGCCATAGCCGTTCTAGTGCAGGCGGCACATCTACATCTTGATTGTAGCCGACTTCCTCTTGTTTCAGTGATGTTGATTGTCAAACAAAGCTTTTCTGGGTAATTACAAGTTTAGAATATGTCTCAATACTAGTTTTTCGACTTTACTGACTCAGAGGATGAGGCCTCTCATCATTTCTTTGAGCCACAGTGAGACTTGGAGGTCAGAGTTCCTCACTCGGACTCCTTGTTCGGAGCACCCCTCTCTTTTTCCCTTGAAGTAGGTGATTGATTGCGGATATGGACCATAGTAGCCACAATCTCAACCCATAAGGAATGGGGAAGTACCATGTGCTCCAATGTTGATCGGGCCATCTCAAGGATGGACCGATTGGCATACTCCACCACATCATTTTTAGATGGTGTTTTTGGATGGGAATATTCCACCCGAATACCTTGATCCCAGTAAAACTCGGAAAATAGGTTAGAACAAAACTCACCACCATGATCAGCTAAAACATGGCAAACTTTGAGGGAGGTTTACTTCTCCACAAACGCTGCTCCACAAATGCCTTCCACTTGCACACATAGGAGTACTCCAACAAGTAGGGCTACAGATGACAACTAAAGTCGTCAACAATCAACAAAAGGTACTTGGCCTTTTCAAAGGGAGGCCATGCCCATTAGTATGCAAATGTTGGTGTGAACCAACTCTAGTGGTGTAGATGCCCTCCGAGTAGCTACCTGTGGATGAGGTTGCCTATGCTGCTTGCCCTCAAGAAGCTGGGACTTAGTATGTAAATGGGAGGAAAAGGTGAAAGTCCCTCAACCATCCTTCTCCTTGAAGCCCGCCATATAGCATCAAGATTCAAATGCCCATAATGAGCATGCCGAAGTAATCCAAGCTCGTGGAAGACTAGTAGCAAGGGCTCTGAGTGTGTAGAGTCCACCGTCCTATGTACCTGTCCAAAGAGTAGCTTCTGGCTGAAGAAGAATGTCGATCAGGCAACAAGGGAATGGTCTCCACTCCAGGCACAGGCATTGAAGAGTTGTCACCAATGGTTATGGATCCCCCTCTTGATCACATATCTTGAAGCCAATCCTGGCGATAAGTCATGTGGGAAGAGGCCCTAGTATTCTCGATGGCTATTGACTATGCAACGCACTCTAGTTAGGAAGTGGTATTGGTCCAATTAGATCTGGAAAAGGCTTTTGACTATTTAGACTGGTCTTTCATTGCAGAACTTATGTCTACCATGGGCTTTGGTACTCGGATGTCCCGCTTGATCTACACCATTAGTGCTACGGCTTCTTCGCGAGTTATGATAAATGGCGGTGTTACAGAGCCCTTTGTCCTTGCACGCTCTGTGAGACGGGGTTATCCTCTGAGTCCTCTCTTCTTTGCCCTGGCGACTCATCCGGTTCTTTCGATGTTATCCTCCATGGCAGCTTTTGCTCCATTGGCCGGATTGTCTCTTCCTTTTGGTTAGTACTTCATTAGTCAGTCTTTGGCTGATGATAGCTTTATGATTTTACGTGCAAACAAGGACAATATTCGCAAAGCATTAGATGTCTGGACGCTCTTTGGCCAGGCTTTTGGTCTTCATATCAATACTTGCAAATCAGCCATTCTCAGTTGCACGGAGCCCGATTTACAGTCACTGGGTTGGTAAGGCTAGGTTATTCCCCGTGGTTCCATTGTTAGGCATCTTGGGTACCCTTTGGGTGTTGATGTTCGGCCAAAACAACTACTATAGTGGATTTCACAGAAATTGGCAGTGAAGTTTTTGTATTGGAAGTCGCAAGCTTGGCCCTTCCATGTTCGCCTCAAAGTGGCCCAGATAATTATGCTGCCAATGCTCACATATTTCTTGCCATTGCTGCCTTGGACTCCTACCACTTTGAATGCTCTCACGCGGCCCATTCGTTTCATGTTATGGAAGAAGAAGTCATTGCAGGTAGTTATTTCGTGGATTTCGTGGTCGCATACATGTACTCCCAAACACCTGGGTGGGGGGGCATTTTGGATGCCGAAACTCATATGATGGCCCTTCGTTGGTCTCTTTTTCGTGCCATGTGTGTGGAGTAGCACCCGTGGGTTGTGATAGCCCGTTATTTTCTTGAGGACCGTGGGCTTCTGCATGGTAATACACAAATTCGAAGCTCCTGGTGGCATGTTCTTAATGCAGACTCTCGGTTTTCGAGTCCTTCTTCATCCCTGCTTGTTCACTTGGTTGGCTCCTGGCAATTGGTTCTCCAGAAGGCGTGTTGGCATCCAGCGGAGGCCCGCTTACATACTAACTCTTTTCAACTTGAATTGTTGGCAGCCTCGAGATTACTTTCATGGGAAGGCAAACAAGAGCTCAGGCCAAAATTTAACCGCATGGCCCGATTGGGCTTGACTTCTGTTGCAGATGCAACCCTTGCCAGTCGTAATGTCTTCATATCGTTTCGCATTGCTAGGCGGCTTTTTTGAATCCCTCCGGGATACCATGATTTGTGGGAATAGCTTTTGTTAGTCCTCCAGAGCAGGCAACCCTTTCCTGCCCTTGTTGTGGATCGCCCTTGGCAGGATTGGGTCTTGGCAGGCCGGTTGAATTCGGAAAAGGCCTCGGCTAACTAGGTGTACCATCTTCTGATTAAAGATCATCAATGGCTGGTCACTAAAGCCAATACTGTATGGGGGTTGCGGAAATCTCACTCATGGTAGAAGGCAACTATGATGGAGGGTTGGGTAAACAAGACACCTTTCAAATGCAAGGTCTTTCTTTGGAGGGTGATGATTGGTGGTCTTCCTCTTGCCTCCGCCCTTTCCAAGCTTCGAATCTCTAATGGCAATTGTTTCTTCTGCACCACCACGGTGGAAACAACCTGTCATCGATTTATCTCTTGCCCTCTTGCTAAGTATATCTGGTTACTTTTGTCAACGGTTTGGCAAGCGGTGGTTGGTTTCTCGCTGAGCCCTTTCGATTGGGTTTTTGTACGCCCAAAATACCCCGCACTGGCAGAGTTGCATATGAAGATCTTGTTCCATTTTCTTAGATATTAGGGATGTTGGCACAATTGGACTACTCGGAATGCCTTTCTTTTTGATTCGGCATCTAATGTTCTGAGACACATTGCCAGGCTTAAAGGCCTTTTGCTTTGGCAGATATATCTCATTCAGCACTCTGACTTGCTTCCTCGGGAAGACTTACTTCCCTGGCATATGGCAATTTCCACTGTGTCTTTGCCATGACTTGTGTATCTCTGTCCAGGTTTTGTACTAACAATTGACACACACTGGCGTACAACCATCGTGTATCTTGTAATCATGTAAACTTGTACTTTTTTCGTAATTAATACAATTACCTTTTACGAAAAAAGAGAGATAGAACACTTAAGTCTAAATTCATCTAGAAATTATAGGCAGGTGGGAGAAGCGGTTGGCAGGCAGGAGAGGCGGGTCTGGTAGTCGGGCGACCAGACAGTGGAGAGAGACGTGAGGCATGTCAGGCAGGCAAGAGAGGTGGGAGAGGCGGGAGCGAGCTAGCTAGTTAGAGGTGGGACAAGAGTCACGACAAGCAAGCCGCGACAGTATTCACGAGAGGTGGGAGTTGGGCAGCAGGTGCAAGGTGGAATATGACACAATCAACGATTTTTTAATTTAAAAAAATGCCCCGCTGTTCCAAATAGGGAATGGCTCGAAACGGGCAGGAACGGGACATGGAACGGGCTGGAACGTTCCCCAAGCATTTTCTGGGCTCGGACCTCCCGGAATGTGTTAATCCATTCCCAAGTGCTAGAACGGGCGTTCCCTATTTCTATGCTTTGGGCCACATGATTTAGTTAGAGTGCATGGATCGGTAGGTGGGAAGAGGATTAGAGTCATGATTGATGACTCTGCCACCCACAACTTCATAAGTTATACACTTGTCAAAAAGTTGAAACTTCCCCAACAAAAGAGTGAGCATCAATATATTGTTCGTATGATGCAAGGTCAGGATAATAAAATATGGGATACAATAGTATCCAATTTGGAAATTGAGATCCAAGGATATAAAGATAAGCTTGATTTCTAAATTATGAATATGGAAAGGGCCGATATTGCTTTAGGGAGGGAGTGGCTATGGGGAATGGAACCATCCTTAAAGCGTAGTTATCATCATAATACACTGGAATTTGAAAGGGATGGTAAGACTTTTGTGATTCAAGGTGAACATGAAATATCTGATAATCCTTTGATGTGTTCCCTTGAAGTTCAGAAGCTGATAAAGAAAGAAGCTTGTGAGGTATACATGTTATGGTCCCTTCTTGTACAGGACACTTTTACTTCTTGTAATATAAAACAACAATTTTCTTATGTTTGTGAGTTGAATGTAAATAATGAATTAAGTGGTTTGTTAGATGAATTTAAAGATATGTTTCCATCTGACTTACCTACTGGCCTTCCACCAGATAGGGGTGATGGAAATCACCCAATTGACATAGATAGGGATACCCGCCCTGTTTCTAAACCACCTTACAGGCTAAGTGAAACACAGCACCAAGAAGTTGAAAGACAAATCAAGGATTACCTTGATAAGGGGTTTATATAACCCAGCAATTCACCTTGGGCTTTGCCAATTTTATTGGTGAAGAAAAAAGATGGTTCTATGCGATTTTGTGTTGATTATAGAGCACTTAATAAAATAACGGTGAAGAAAAAATTTCCTATGCCCAAAATGGAAGATCTTTTTGATCAGTTACAAAGGGCAAAATTCTTCACAAAGATTAATTTAAGATCAAGCTATCACCAAGTAAGAATTAAGGCCCAAGATGTTCCTAAAACAACATTTCGTACAAGATATGGATATTATGTTTTTTTGGTAATGCCTTTTGGCCTCACTAATGCACCAACTACTTTTATGAAGGTGATGAATAGTGTGTTACGACCCTCTCCAAGACACTTTGTAGTAGTCTTCTTGGATGACATCTTGATCTTTAGTAAATCAAGAGAAGAACATTTGGAATACTTACAGTTAGTATTCCAATTGTTAAGAATCCATTTCCTTTATTTGAAGAAAACTAAATGTGAATTCTTCGCACAAGAGGTCAAATATTTGGGGCATATTATCTCGAAAGAGGAAATCAAGATGGATCCAAAAGAAGTAAGGGTAATTATTGAATGGCCATCTCCAAGGAACCTGGAAGAGCTACAGATCTTCCTATGTTTATCTGGATTTTATCGTAGATTTATTCGAGAATATGCCAAGATAGCTTTCCAATGACGGACCAACTTAAAGGGAAAGGGAAGAGATTTAATAGGGGAACAGAACAAAACGAAAGTTTTTAAAAACTTAAGATAGCTATTGCTACAGCTCTAGTAATATTAATTGTGGATCCCAATAAACCATTCTTGGTTGAAGCTGATGCCAGTGACAGGGCAGTAGGCGCGGTCTTATTACAAGAGGGTTGACTGGTTGCTTTTGAAAGCAAGAAATTAGACCGTTCAAAACAGAATTATTCCGTTTATGAGAGGGAGCTGTATGCAATAGTACATGCAATGAAGAAATGGAGGCACTATTTTTATGGTGCCAAACTTTTGATCTTGTCGGATTATGAAAGCATTAAGTGGCTTAATGACCAACCGGATCTACAAGGGCGTAAAGCTAGATGGGCCGAACTCCTCCAAGAGTTCGACTATGAGATAAGGTATAGAAAATGAAAGTGTAACATAGTGGCTGATGCACTCAACAGAATGCCCATCATAAATGAATTGAGTTTTTCTCAGTTCAATTCCAATTTGCTTGAATCCTTAAAAGGCAAATGCCAGGTTGATCCGGCATATTTCAACATATGGGAAGCAATAGAAAATGGGGATCCAAGTGGAAGAGCCTCCACCGAGGAAGAAACATCTGAGCATGTTTAACAACGAAATGGAGCATCAGGGGTTGCTCAAATGGGATTCAAGTGGAAGAATTTTACCATTGATAATGGTTATTTACTCTACAAGGGTAGGATATGTGTCTCGAAAGTTGAAGAAATAAGGCGCCAGATACTCTTTAAGTGTCATGACACCCCTAGTGCGGGACATCTAGGAGTTAATAAGACTTATAGTCTTATTAAAAGGCAGTTCTATTGGCCTAGAATGAATAAGGATGTCCTTGACTATGTGGTCAAATGTAATAAATGCGAGGTTAATAAAGCTGAAAGATTGAAAAGAGGAGGACTTCTCCACCCATTAGAGATTCCTTCGAGAAAATGGGAGAGTATCTCCATGGACTTTATTGTTGCGTTACCCAGGACACAGAGGGGGCACGACTCTGTGTGGGTAATTGTGGATAGGTTAACCAAATTGGGTAGGTTTATTCCAACTTCAGCTGATGTTAAAACATCAGAATTGACTAGATTGTTCATAGAGAACATATACCGAGTGTGTATGGCCCTCCGGCAAATATAGTTTTTGATTGGGATAGAAAATTTGATAGTCAATTTTGGCACGTTGTATTTAGGAAGTTGGATATTAAACTTAGTAGAGCACAGCGGAGCACCCGCAAACTGATGGGCAAACTGAAAGAGTTAACCAAATCCTTAAAGATATGTTCAGAGCATATATAAGTAAAAGGCAAACTAATTGAGAAGAGTATTTACCGATAGCAGAGTTTGCATATAATAGTGCCAAACAGTCTTCCACTGGATATAGTCCATTTATGCTTATGTATGGGTTTCAGCCCAAAGCTCCCTATGCAATAGGACTGCATAAGGAAAGGGTTCAGGCAGTAAAGGATTTTTTGGAGGATATGAATAGTATGGTAAAATTTGCTCAAGAAAATATTAAGAAAGCTTAAGATCGAGCTAGAGCTTATGCAGATCCTCACCGAAGAAACATCTCCTTTGAGGAGGGGGAATTGGTATATCTTAAGGTGCCTGGAAAAAATTAAAACCATGAAAATGGGACGATGTCTAAAGCTTTCACTTGGGTATTGTGGTCCTTTCACAATACTTAAGAGGGTGGGTAACAGACGAAGAAGAAATACTATTTATCAAGAATATATGGTGAAATGGAAAGATTATTCAGAAGAAAGCTCAACATGGGAGCGAGTAAGTACTTTAAGGAAAGGGTTTCCCAATTTACAGTTGGAGCTCCAAGTATCGCTTTCGAGGACGAAACCGATTCTTAAGGGGGAGGAAATGTTACATTAATGCATGTAACTTATGGGAAAACAACACGAGAGATGATCGTCCAAGAGCCTTGGGCGCCCGTATGGAGTTCGGGGGGCTTAGGAATGAAAGTAGGAACAAAGCAATTCGAAAGAGAGTTATTAATTAGTACAACTCCTAAGAAATTGACAGCTGGCAACATGCTAGACACGCATGGTTCCTGAATTCTCCTAAGCATGGCTGGGTGGAAAAAACGAGGGAAGATAGTTGGTAGAAGACAGTGGCGCAATAATTTAATACTCAAGCTTTCTCATCAAGGCTTAGGTATGAATGTGAGTACTTAGCCCTTATACCATGTGAAGGATACACATTGATGTAGAAACTCAAGATGCAAAATGCACAGATGAATGAATGGATTGGGGATGACATACTTGGGGGTTTCAAACCTCTATGTCTCCAGGATCGGGGATGAGTTGAGCTGAGAGTGGTGTTGGAGGAGCCATGAATAGCTTTGAGAGTGTATTGTACTCATGATGGATCCTAAAATTTAGTAACAATAGTTCATTAGGCTAGATGATGATGTTGATTACAGCAGAGGGAGCAAAATGCAATCATCCATAGTCAGTCAAATGCTGGAATAATAAGTGGTGGTAAAGCATAGGACAATGGCTAAGAAATGGAGCTTTGGTGATGAAGACAGTGATATCACTAGATCATAAAGCATGTGATAGTGATGGCTTTAGCTCAGTGGCATGTGTAGGCTGAAAATAAAAAACAGAAAAGCAACTTGGAGTAGTCTGTGATAATGTTGATAGTAGATGACAACTGCTACTCAAGGTTCATGATAGGGGTTGGCTAGCAGACTGGATGAAGCTGTCCATTGGTGATGATATCCTTTAAGCAGGTGGCAGCATGTAGGAATAGTAGTCACAACTGAATAATGTCCAGCAACAGCTCCAAATGGGGGGTGGACAGTAGTGTGAGGGCAAAAATAGAATTAATCAAAGATGAATGGGATGTAATAAGAAAATAATGCTTTTTGGGTCTTTTTAGGAAGACAAAATTGGGATTCACGCACAATGTTTTCTCTAGTCCAACCCTAATTTTGGTGGCTCAGAAACCAGCCCATGAACATCCCGATGCAAGAATTAACCCAGTAACATGCTCCATCATACCCCCTATGTTTTGAGCCGCTCTTTGCATATCCAACTCCTCTACCACAAACTTCGGTATATGGCCTCTTGTGTGTCATATATCATTGTCTGCTCTCTACCAAGATGTGCATTGAAGTCTCTAGATGCAAAATATTTCCATGCTAGTGACCCTCATGATATTCTCATACATCATGCAAAATATTTCCATGCTAGTGACCCTCATGATATTCTCATACATCGGCATGTATGAACACTCTCCCAATTTACTGCACCTCAATAAGTGGGTGGAAAATTGCAAATAGCCGCACACAACACAACTCTCTTAAGTACATCCATGCATATCGGTACCCAAATGTATTGGGCCTCTGTATCCAAACCTGTATACAACATGCATTGTACTGTCTCTTAAGTCTTGCCTATTTAAAAATACCATCCCCTTGATCTTTTGGCCCCTTGATTCAAGGAGAACATGATTGTAATCATGCTATACTAGTGAACATGGCTTTTGTATGTTGGCCAGATGGCCTCTTGTACATCTAATTATTCTTGACTTTCAGCAATATTTGTTGGTGTGTGTGTGTGTGAGAGAGAGAGAGAGTTGAAAATACTAACCATTACCTGAAACAAAGTGAACTTTGAAGTGGGTTTGTATGAGCATCTATTTGCTAATATGTTAAATAAAGAAATTTGTTAGTAACTTAGTTTCTTTTAATGCAGATTCAACAACGTTCCATGCACGGGTGCAGGAGCCTGGCGGGGCTGCCCCCGGAGATCGGGCAGCTGACCGCCCTGAGGGAGCTGGTCCTGTCCGGGTGGGGGAGCCTGGCGGGGCTGCCCCCGGAGATCGGGCAGCTGACCGCCCTGACGCGCCTGGGCCTGGACGGGTGCGGGAGCCTGGCGGGGCTGCCCCCGGAGATCGGGCAGCTGACCGCCCTGACGCGCCTGGGCCTGGACGGGTGCGGGAGCCTGGCGGGGCTGCCCCCGGAGATCGGGCAGCTGACCGCCCTGACGCGCCTGGGCCTGGGCGGGTGCGGGAGCCTGGCGGGGCTGCCCCCGGAGATCGGGCAGCTGACCGCCCTGACGAGCCTGAACCTGGCCGGGTGCGGGAGCCTGGCACGGCTGCCCCCGGAGATCGGGCAGCTGACCGCCCTGACGCGCCTGGGCCTGGCCGATTGCGGGAGCCTGGCGGGGCTGCCCCCGGAGATCGGGCAGCTGACCGCCCTGACGCGCCTGGGCCTGGCCGGGTGCGGGAGCCTGGCGGGGCTGCCCCCGGAGATCGGGCAGCTGACCGCCCTGACGCACCTGGGCCTGGCCGGGTGCAGGAGCCTGGCGGGGCTGCCCCCGGAGATCGGGCAGCTGACCGCCCTGACGGAGCTGGGCCTGGCCGGGTGCAGGAGCCTGGCGGGGCTGCCCCCGGAGATCGGGCAGCTGACCGCCCTGACGGAGCTGGGCCTGGCCGGGTGCAGGAGCCTGGCGGGGCTGCCCCCGGAGATCGGGCAGCTGACCGCCCTGACGCGCCTGGGCCTGGCCGGGTGCGGGAGCCTGGCGGGGCTGCCCCCGGAGATCGGGCAGCTGACCGCCCTGACGCACCTGGGCCTGGCCGGGTGCGGGAGCCTGGCGGGGCTGCCCCCGGAGATCGGGCAGCTGACCGTCCGCCCGGAGATCGGGCAGCTGACCGCCCTGACGAGCTGGCGGGGCTGCTCTCGGAGATCGGGCAGTTGACCGCCCTGACGGAGCTGGGCCTGTCCGGGTGCGGGAGCCTGGCGGGGCTGCCCCCGGAGATCGGCAGCTGACCGCCCTGACGAGCCTGGGCCTGGCCGGGTGCGGGAGCCTGGCGGGGCTGCCCTCGGAGATCGGGCAACTGACCGCCCTGACGGAGCTGGGCCTGTCCGGGTGCCCCCGGAGATCGGGCAGCTGACCGCCCTGACGGAGCTGGGCCTGGCCGGGTGCGGGGAGCCTGGCGGGGCTGCCCCCGGAGATCGGGCAGCTGACCGCCCTGACGAGCCTGGGCCTGGCCGAGTGCGGGAGCCTGGCGGGGCTGCCCCCGGAGATCGGGCAGCTGACCGCCCTGACGGAGCTGGGCCTGGCCGGGTGCGGGAGCCTGGCGGGGCTGCCCCCGGAGATCGGGCAGCTGACCGCCCTGACGAGCTGGCGGGGCTGCTCTCGGAGATCGGGCAGTTGACCGCCCTGACGGAGCTGGGCCTGTCCGGGTGCGGGAGCCTGGCGGGGCTGCCCCCGGAGATCGGCAGCTGACCGCCCTGACGAGCCTGGGCCTGGCCGGGTGCGGGAGCCTGGCGGGGCTGCCCTCGGAGATCGGGCAACTGACCGCCCTGACGGAGCTGGGCCTGTCCGGGTGCGGGAGCCTGGCGGGGCTGCCCCCGGAGATCGGGCAGCTGACCGCCGGCAGCTGACTGCCCTGACGGAGCTGGGCCTGTCCGAGTGCGGGAGCCTGGCGGGCTGCCCCCGGAGATCGGGCAGCTGACTGCCCTGACGGAGCTGGGCCTGTCCGAGTGCGGGAGCCTGGCGGGCTGCCCCCGGAGATCGGCGCCCTGACGAGCCTGGGCCTGGCCGGGTGCGGGAGCCTGGCGGGGCTGCCCCCGGAGATCGGGCAGCTGACCGCCCTGACGGAGCTGGGCCTGTCCGGGTGCGGGAGCCTGGCGGGGCTGCCCCCGGAGATGGGGCAGCTGACCGCCCTGACGAGCCTGAACCTGTCCCAGTGCGGGAGCCTGGCGGGGCTTTGGGGAGAGCAGGCATCGAACTCATACACCCTTGGTGGTAGTTGTAAGCCTTAACCAAGTGGACTATGCCCTTGAAATATATTAGAATTTACGTAACATTTTACTAATTTTTATGATCTATCAATAAAGCAACATCAAGTTAATTGAACAATTTACAAGGTAAAATCGAGTTAGTTGAATTTATATATCTTGAAGGCTCGCGTGATTATGGATTGATTGTCTCAACGATCTTTTGATTTTTTGCTTGGAAAATCAATCTTATGTTTTATAACGGGACTTGAACCTCCCCCCTTGAAAAGTTGAGAAATGTGTTTACAAGGCTTTCATCTTCAAAGAACTCGCGCGAGTCTTTATTACATAATTTAAAATCAGATAAACAAAGTTGAAGGAAGATATTGCATGGCGTTTTGAACCGCTATCATGCATTTCCTAGAAAGAAGAAGTTAAATATCTCCCAATTAAATATCTCCCAATGTACCGGGCAAGGTGAGGTTTATATGATTTGGAAAATAGTTATGTTTGTTATACTAAAGGCTAAAAGAGTTTGAAAAGAAGATTGTGTACAAAAAAGCTAGAAAATTGCATGCGACATCATTTCTTGCATACTCATTTGATGGGTTGAAAAATCCTAAAGCAAGCAATGAACTCTTTATCAAATCTTTATTTATGAGGGCAATGAATGGTGATAAAGATATATCAAAACGCCAAAATTTCTAAAGATGTGAAATGTTCCCCAAGTTCTTTACAAAATTGCAAGCAATCATACAAAGATAGATGATGGAATGGAAACATGCAACGATGTGCTAGTTCTCCAAGCTATGTAGCTTGTATGAGACAGTAGCATAACAAAATTGAAGACACTTGAAATATTTGACTTTTGGTAAAAGAGTATGTACCTTCTTCCTCTGACTTGATGATATATTAGGTATTCTATGGAAAAGTGCTTCATGAAAGGGTGCATTGCTAATAAAGTTTTCATTGAAATCGTACAAAACCTCTAAATCAAGTATTCACTAGTTTGCATAGCACAAATGTAGCAAATTGCTCATGGAGTACAATAAGAAGACATGTATGGAATATCATATACCGTAATGTTGGCGGCATGTGGTATATGGTAGTGTACAAAGGACATAGGTTGTATGACACTTTTGCTATATAGCACACTTTGTAGGTTTTTAGTGAGTAGACTATTAGATAGTTGCGCTATTGAGCATACATTGTTTGTGCACCATATAGAACTCCAAGTTTGAAAGTAAACATTGCAATATAAAAGAGTATCACAATTTATAGTAGCCACAACCACGTAGTAGTTCACTTTTGGTTATGTCACATTCATTGTGTTGCCTCATCTCTCCTTAGCGGGTTCACACTTTGTAACCACATGTACATATGTTTTAATATATTCATATTGATCTTTTATTATGTTGTACACGAAGGTTTTTTTGTGGAAGAAGAAGAAATAAGAAGGAATTTTAACCCTACTTCTTTGTGTGCTTAATTCTTCATTGTGATTATGCTTGTGTTTCATCTCTCTCCCTTTTTGTTTGTTTACATTTTTTTGTTTATATCATTTTGGAAATATAAAGAGCACGATGGTGGATCTCCAACTATACTAGAAATGATTCTCAAACTTGATGGATTGGATGACTCTCAGAAGGTTCAAGGTTTCATTCAAGCTTAGATAATGAGTATAAGACCAAGGTGAAAACTCATGATACGTTGGATAAAAAAATATTTGTATATGCATTTGCACATTCAAAGTCTATATTGACATTAGCAATTAATAAGATTAGGAAGATAATGTTTAGTATTGCATTAAAAGATAATAACGCTAAGAAGCCCAAAGGGGCTAGGGGGGCACTCTCAAGTGAAGAGCTTGCAAGAAGATGTGTGAGCCATGAGAGGGAAAACCCTATCCACAACCCGATGAGAAGAGAAAAAGAAGTGCTGGTGATAGTGTTGTGGTTTGGTGTTAAGGCTCAAGAAGTACATATTTTTTTCACAATGGTCTACTTGGAAATGAAGAAGAATACAAATAACAAGAATACCCAACAATGCTGGCCCCAATATCACCATCTAGCCACCAAACAAATGGATTCAAGATATTCTATCAAACGGGGATCCATGTGGAATAACCCATCAAGATAATTATACACATGCAAGTGACATATTCTCGAATTAAGGTGAGCATGCTTGTATTCATCTGCTACCAAGAGACAACATGAAGCAATCTCCAAGGATCGTGAAGCATCAATAACATTTAGTAGACTAGAAGTAATAGAGTTTCATGTACCATCAAGGTATCACTGAAGACTCACCATAATCTACAAACTCCCTTAAGAACATTTCATAAATTCATAGCACTATAAATGTTTTCTAAACTATACATTATACGGGACATTTTCCATGGAGCATGAAAGGCCCATAATGCCTTGTTTTGAATTGGCAAATTGATGCAAAAAGAGATGACAGGTAGATGAAACAAGATTGTAAATTGATGCACCAATCTCGAAGGAGAAATCTAAAAAGCTGGGGTGGCTCCTCATGATCCTTTACAAGCCACTCTTTCAACTTCCCTCTCACTACCACTTATGATTTATGCTCTTGTTGTCCTTTCTAGTCAAGGTCTCAGGCTTCTGAAACCATTATAGGCTAGTGATGACCCTACTCTTTTGGCCTTATCAATCTTCTTATAGCGGCTTAACTCCACTGGTCATGTAGCCGTTGCCTCGTAAGTATAATGGATAGACAATTTCTATTCTAAGTAGTTGCCCTGTTGAGGTTTCCTCCCATAAGAATTATAAGGTCGTTCGAATATATAGATATATACATCGTGGTATTTTGCCTTTTGTAAAATTTTGTGGGCCTTGGGTATGCTCTTGTATCCGTTGATTATTAAAACCTCAAAGTATGTGCTTATGGGTAACTCTCAGTCAAAAATCAATATTTTGATGTTGCTTCTTATTTAATGCCTTTTTGGGATCCATTCATTATATGTTGAAGTCAAATTTATGATTATTGCTCAAGGAGTCCCCTTATAAGAAACCATCTATATAACGTCATTCAAAGAATATTAAGAAACACCCTTTCTTTACATGTTATAAGGCTTTAAATTGATCCCTTTTACTTTACTAAACTTATTGTAATTTTTAAAAAAAATACATTTTGTAAATATAATCCTATAGAATTGACTAAATATAATACCCTTTCTTTTGAACTCACGTGGTATCTTACATGTTCTATAAGGTGGATCCCCCCCCTCGAGATCATTGAAGACCTTAAGGACTCTCAATAAAAATTGATGCTATCTATTAGGGGGAGTTTTTGGCTTATTTAGAGTAGATACAACTTTGTTGAAAAATACACAACAATGTAATGGTTTCAAAATTTTAGGTCCTCATGAATGTAAGTATTGTCTACAACTCAATGGCAATGAGGTTGAAAAAAGCAAGGAAAAAAAAAATGTAGATGGTGCAAGTGCTTCTTTGGAGACTTGTTTGAAGTATTCAGTTGTATAAGCTAGCCACCAGGCTCGTGAGCATGAGTGTTACTAGATTACCTCTCCATGGCAATCTGCACTTGGTCCCCATGAGTTGTTATATATGCATGCCATGATTGACAAACAATGAGTTCATATTGTTGTGGATAACAGATCAACTCACAATTTTCTTAACTATGCACTGTGGTTGAGAAACTATGTTTACCTCATGTACTGTACGCTCATATATATCTTGTTTCTCTTATGAATGTTAGTGAGAAGAATGTATGGGCTACAAAAGTTTGTGATGTTTGGTTATAGGTGAAAGGTTATACTATGAAACTCAATTTCAAAGTTATGAACATGACTATGGTAGATGTGGTCTCAGGCCAAGAGTGTTTGCACAACTTGGGTAGCTTGTTAAAATGTAGTCATGAGAAGATCATTGTTGCATTTAAGGATAATGGTGCATATTTTGTTGCTAGATGAGCAAAATGTTTTGCCATCTTCTCTTATATGTTTGATTGAACTTAATTATTTAGCTAAACATAATGAAATTAAGCATATTTACTTTTATTGTGTATTGTCTTCGCTTTCTCTTTGAACAAGTTTGTGTCTTTCATTGATGATGATGTATCTCTTTAGATCGATATTCGATTAAAAACTGAATTATTTGGCCAAACATAATGAGACTAAATATTTCTAGTTTTATTAGGTATGGTTACACGAGGATTGTGGATATCCTAGAGGGGCTCTATCCACAGTTTCTTAGTGTAGCTCATCAAGAGGTGCAAGGATTCTAATGGAACAGAATAGGATTCTTTAAGTCACCTATTGATAAGTCATCTTGAGGGTTCAAGTTTTGACTATGCCCAGTCAACCACTAGGTTGTACAAGGTTTTAAGGCTTAGTTTATGACTATATAATCTTAGTCTTTGTGTGTATTTATGCTAGGTGTAAAGAAATTTTAGTCTTTGTGTGTATTCATGCTAGGTGTAAAGAAATTGATATATTACAACAAACATGTTGTCCACAAGGAACTAATTATAATGTATGGTTTCTTGACCTTGGCATAATGAAAGATGATCATGATAGTGCATTTTCTCTGATTCTGCGACGTGTTTTGAATTTCTAATCTATTTTTTTGAAGTTTTTTTCTTTTTGGTTTACTATCATTTCCTAATTAAAAAAATCTTTGGGTCAAAGTATGAATCTCTATGTGTAGTAAAGTCACATTTGATATTGGCTATTATTATTGCTTTTATTTTATGTTAGAGCAAGCCAATATAATAGTGTACCACACTTAAGGATCCAATCCATGCATAGGTTATGGTGCAATTACTACATGAGTGTTTGTGCATTCCAAGGCTATTACATAGTTAGAAGACAACTTCGTGGTTTCTTTTTGCTAACAATCTAATGAAGCATTATACAAGTTGATGGTGAGTAAAAGATGGGAAGTAATGTTATTATTGAGAGAGAAAAAAGTTAAAGAAGTATCGTCAAGAGTACTAAGTGATTACCAATAGTTAGTCTTACTACATTTTCTTCTTTTAAATTGGGATATTTGAGAAGGTAATCAAAGAATTGTACCAAGTATGATGGTCCAACCCTCAGAGACCCGCTCGGGACCCCGTCTAGGCCCCCGGGCAGCACTAGACCCTTCGTGTAACTTTTGCATTTTGACCCCTCAATGCGTCACGGGGCACCTCAACACGTCACGGAATGCAACACGCAACATAACACGACGCGAGATTTGCCAAAGGGCCCATCTTGGGGGCTACAAGTCATATTCAAAGGTAGAAAGCATTTACAAGCTTGCCGGGCTCAGTAAGGGACCATGTCAAGGTGGGTGGGTGGAGCTATCAACGCACTACAACACAACAACCAAACCGTGGGGTGAGGGAGCTATGCAAGCACCTCAAGGAGACAAGTCTAATCATAGGGAGACAAGCCGAGATTCCCTAGGTATGTCGCCCTTGATTTGCCCTAAGATCTCAAGGGGATTTACTATATATATATGCTCTATATCACATGTATTCAAGGTCTATTTATAAATATTCTTATATGTGAATTCTTCATGAATGAAACACATCCCTTATATTCAATTTGTAAGTAACCCCTTTATATGGCATCCTTTTGTATGTAGAAATTGTATTAAAATTGTATTTGAAAAACCCCTTATATTAAAACCATGTGATATAGACATGAACTATTTTGATTGGGTAATCCAGGCCACCAGATGTATCTGGCTTGAGGGTCCCTAGGTGTGTTACTATGTATACTATCATGTGGTTCTATATTCAATGGTTGAAAATATGAGTGTGCAATGGAAGAAGGAACTCGAGCACAAAGGATGAGAGACAATCTAAAAGAAATGAAGAAAAAGAATCTACATTGAATAATGAGTAAATGTTGAATATAAAAGGACTGATCAATACTTGTATGCAACCCACAGTGTCAGTGAGGGTACCAAATTAGACTGTGATAACTATAGTACCGGAGACGGAGAAAGATAACATAGTCGTAGAGTGTATTTGCCAAGGAAGGAGGAAAGAAGAAGATATATATGATTGCCAAGTGAAAAACGGTTATAAATAGTCAAATATCCCAAAAACTAGCCAACTTGAAATTTGGGGTTAAAAATATATGATTGACTAGTATTTAATGCTAGTAAAAATGCTAGAAATGCTTAGAAAAATCTCAAAAAGGGTGGACAATGCAAAAATTGCCTGGGAAACGTACAATATTGAAATGCAATAAGTTGAGTGCACTAGAATGAGCTACCTCCTTAGTTAAAACAAGTAATAGTGTCAGGATAAAAAATGGGCCAAACACTGGTTCTAGCATGGTACGTAAATCGGATGTTGAATGCGTATGTAGCAAGCGTTAAAAGGTCCCCAAGAACAAATAACTCTACTTTATGCTTAAAAATCAAGAGAATAGACTTGCACGACGTGAGGCAAAAAGACCAATTGGGTACAATCTCTCCCCATGCCTTGTGTGAGTGCTCTACAAGGTATATATTTATAAATGTATTCATCTTAAAGCTAAAAAATAGCCCAATTTTACAAATAAGCATGCTTTAGCTTTTGTGTTTACTTTTTTTCAAATAAAAAGAAAAGTGGTTAGGTGGTCCAAGAGTCAGGCTGTGTCCAAATATGATGTCCAATAATGAAATATCTAAACTATGCGTACAAAATAATAAATATTTGTCAAGAGTTTCAATAAATAAGCGCTCCTAAACAAATATTATCGCCACGCCTTTGATGATAAGACATGCGCCTATCAAAAATGATAATTTCTAGGTAATTTGAATACACGCTATCGCCCAATGCCACCGTTGCCCGCTCTACACATTAATTGAAGTATTCACAATTGTTAGAAAATAATAAAATTAAACTGACAAAAGTGAATACCTAGCAGTCTCCAACTACAAAATAAATAAATAGGTTGGAACTCCATCTTAACCTTAATTTAATACGAGTGTACTCTAAACTCATAAACATCCATTAATTTAAATATGTATTTTATGGAATCACCCGCTATGGACTCACGCACGTGCATATTAAATTAACATGACGCCCGTAAAGGACAAACGTCCCCGTCAACTTCTCGCACAAGGAATTCACATTGTGTACGAGCCCCGATAAATAAATATAGTTTTACAAAATCCACTGTAAAACCTCACGAAATCCACCATGGAATAAAAACTCACAGAATTCATCGTGGAATATGCATCTTGGTATTATATCATCGGGGTGGGATAGCAATTGTCCTCAATTGCTATTAGCTCTATGTGGAGCGAGCAGTGAAGGGTAAGCACTTAGGTCGTTATTGTGTATCCAATGGGTCTCTTCAACAGGATGATTTTTAAAATTAACCAAATATCTGGAATATCTGTGGCTAGTTCTAGTGGTCATAAAGCTAGTGTCTAGAATAGTTTGAAGTTCAAGGATTTCAGTTTCTTCTTTTAACAAATGAGGGTTTTCATAGCAACGTGAACATGTAATTGGCTCCTAAAAGGTCATAACAAACTCATATGAAAAGTATTGTGGATTTTTCAGTATTGGGGTAATTCTAATTTAAATGCATTGTCATTGATTTTGTGAATAATCTTGAAAGGTCCATAAAATCTAGGGGCTAACTTAACAATATGATGTTTCTCAACACTTTATAATTTTCTCTTTTCAATGGATAACCAAACATAATCATCAATTTTGAAACTCATAGCTTTTATTTTCTTGTTAGCTTATTTAGGGTATGATGGCTGAGCTTTTGCAATCATGTCTTTGACTTTAGTAAAAATAATAGCATGCATATTAGTAATATTATCAGCAGCTTTCACTTTGTTTGACAATGATGTAACATGTGTAGGCAATCTATTTTCATAAATGATTTCAAAAGGCGCTTTCGTTGTAGTTGTATGTGGTGTATTATTGTATGTAAATTGAAGTAAATGTATGTGTATTTTATATTTGTGGTTTTGAAATTATGTATGCACGCAAAAGATCTAAAATTGTACTGTTAGTAGATTCTGTTTGTCCATTTGTTTCAGGATGAAATGCAGATGAGAAATAAATCTTTGTATCTAAATTAGCAAACAAAGTAGTCCAAAAATTATTGTAAAATTTAGAATCATGGTCAGAAATAATATCTTTTGGCAAACCATGATTAGTGAAAATAGTTTTAAAAAATAATTGAGTAGCTTGAGATGTAGTTAATATTTTTTTGCGTGGAATAAAATATGCTTGTTTGTTAAATTGATCTACAATAGTCAAATCATATCATGATTAGCTTGGGTGTTAGGCAAACCAATAATAAAATCCATTGAAATATGTTTTCATAGTCGTTTAGAAATTGATAAATGTATTAATAAATCATATTGCTTACCATGGTATCACTTAACTCCTTGATAAATTAAACACTCAGATACAAAGTTAGAAACATCAGATTTCATCTGTGGCTAGTAAAAATCTTCAACCAATGTATGTAAAGTAGAAATAATACCTCTATGGCCTTGATATGGGAGACAATGAATTTCGTACAACATAAATGATCGAAATGGAACAGTTATACAACACATTTTTTCATAAAACATAAATTCATCAGAATAACACAATGAATCAATTGAAATCTTGTTATTTGGGACTAATTTATTCAAATTAGCTTAAAAATTGGGGTCTTGGTCATATGTATCTTTCATAGAGATAAGAGAATCAAAAGATATGACAGAGATATTATGGATAATTGGTCTTCTACTCAAAGCATCGGCAACAACATTCTCTTTTTTCGATTGATATTGGATAAGTTGATGAAAACTTTGAATAAAAGTAATCCATTTAATATGAAAATCAGAAAATTGTGGCTGATTAAGGGGATGTTTGATTGTTGGTCAGTTTTGATTATGAATTCAGACCCCATTAAATAGTGTTTTCATTGACGTAAAGCTTGTACTACATCTAGTAATTCCTTATCATATGTAGAATACTTGAGTTTAGATGGTTTTAGTTTGCAGTTAGAGTAGGCTATGGAATGTGAATCTTGCATAAGGATAGCTCCTATTTCAAATCCACTAGTATTAGTGACTACTAGAAAGAATGATCTATTAAAGTCAGGTAGTTGCAATACAATGACATGTATTAAGGCATGTTTCAGAAAGTCAAAAGACTTTTGTTGATTATCAGACCAATGATACAATATTTCTTTAATAATTTTGTCAAAGGCAATACAAGCAATGAAAAATTTCTCAAGTTTTTTTTGTAAAAGCTAGCAAGACCTAAGAAATAACGTAATTCATATACATTTTTAGGTATCAGTCAATTTAAAATTGCTTCTATCTTTTTAGGATAAACTTTAATACTGTAAGATGAAACAATGTGTCTTAAAATATTCAATGTGGATTTGAAAAAATTCACTCTTTTCAGGATCAACATATAATTGATTCTCTTTTAATAATTTAAGAACCAAGGATAAATGTTCATAATGCTCGTTCTCATTTTTACTGAAAATCAATATGTCATCAAAGAAAATAATGACACAATGTTAATGCTTTAATAATATGCAATTCATCATACGATTGAATGTGGTTGGTGCATTAGTTAGATCAAAATGCATAACAATGAATTCATAATGTTCAAATTGAGTTCTAAATGCAATTTTGAAAATATAAGGTGTATCCAATCGTACTTAATGGTATCCAGATTTAAGATCTATCTTGCTAAATATTATGGTCCCTTGTAGTTTATCCATGAGGTCGTCTATTCTAGGTATCAAATGTCTATTTTTGACAGTGATCTTATTTAGGGTACGATGATCTTATTTAGGGTACGATAATCAATACACATCCTATAGGTGTTATTTTTTTTAAAACTAATAGGACAGATGCACCAAAAGGAAAACTTCTAGGTCTAATGAGTCCTTGGGTTAAGAATTCTTCAACTTGGGTTTGAATTTGTTTTTATTTAATTTGATTATGTCGATAATGTGCTTTACATGGTGGTTGAGAACCTGGTATTAAATCTATTTTATGATCTTCAGGATGTGTAGATGGTAAGCTAGGTGGTGAGTCAATATCAAAACAATGTTTAAATTGTGAAAGAAATTGTGTATACCTAGGATGCATCTGATTTTTCATAGCTTCAATTTCATTCACCCATACTAAATAGGATTTGCTACCTTTTCTTAATACACGTTTAGCTTATATGTGACTAAGCAATGGAAAATTATCTAAAGTATGTGTACCATGTAATGTGATTTGTTTTTCATTAGAATGAATCTTCATTGAATGCGTATAATAATCTATATCCGGATTAAATTTATGACGCCAAGGCATTTCTAAGATAATGTTCTTAGATTGCAAATGCACAATTAAGAAATTTTTGCGCTCAACATAATTGTCAATTTTAATTTCTAAGTCGTGAATTTCTTGTGTTTCATTGTATCTAGTGCTTAAGAATGTAGCCTTGATGTGATAATGAGTCGAAACAGTATATAAATTCAATTCTTTGACTAATTTTGTAGAAATAAAATTGTGTGTGCTCCCATCATAATGTAAAACAATCTTTTCTCTACCGTGCACAAGACATTTCATTGTTATTAAAGAATGATGATTTGATACACTTGGTAAAGTATCTAAAGTAGTATCGATATCGTCATTGTCTTCTATGAAATTAGGTACTTTTTCATGGTTTTCATCTTCAATCACTTTCAACTAGTTGATGTGAACATTTGGCTTTTTGGATTGATAATTCACCGCTAGATGTTCAGGTTGATGGCACTTGTAGCGGACTATGGGTTTGGCGTTGGAAACATTATTGGTAATGACTGGGAGTTTAGGAATGTTGGGATTGGGCTGGAAAGATGGCTTAGGATTTGGATTTGTGTTTGATGGTAAAGTAGGGGGTTGTGTCCAAGATTTACGGAAAGAAGATGGAACAAAGCGATTTTGATTGAATCTTCGAAAGTTACAATTGAATTGCTTTGTACCGAAGTTACCATTAGTTGAGAATTGTTGTGGTCGCTTCTATCATCCTCGAATTTTGTCTTTAGCATCGTGGGCCAAAGAAATTGCATCCTTGAGAGTTGTTGGCTTGAATATATTTATCTCTGCATAAAGTGACCAAGCAAACCAGATGTAAACTTGTGCTTGTGGATCGCCTTAGGTATATCTTCGAGGATTCAAAGTTGCAATAAGGCATTCCAGAAATACTTGGTATATTGTGAAATAGGCTCACGATCTCTTTGTTGTCGAAGATCCCACTGTTTGATTACTTTTTTGTGAAATTGAGGTGGCAGAAAATTCTACAAATTTTTTTTTTGAAAAGCCTCTTAAGTAGTGGGAAAATCAATACTTTTGCAGACAACAGTCCACCATAGCGATGCTTTGTCTACTAAATGGTTAGTGATACACTTGAGTTTGTCTTTTTTTGACATACTGTTCTTCATGGAAATAATCATCAAACTAATTGATAAAAGAAAGAACAGTCTTTTCATCACATAGCCCATTAAAAGTACGGAATTTGAATTTTTTTTTACTTATCTTGGCTTCTTTTGGGATAGATTGTGTTTAGAGTATCGCATTGATCGTACGTCGTATAACATATTCAGGTTGCGGCTTATCTTGTTCGATAGTAGATTGTTGAAGAGTGGCCAGTTGAGCTTGCAAAGTTTGACGTGCTCTTCGTTTCTCTTGAAGCTGTATCATAATTAGGTCCAATTTTTGCTCCACCATTGGTTCTAGTAAATCACCTTCGGCCATAAAATCTTTCATATTTTGATTAGTCATTCTGCAAAAATTCAAACAACCTCATACACTCGAAATCTTGTTAGCAGGATGAGCGTAGCTCAAAGTCGGATTTACAAGGCTTGCTTCTCTTTTTTAAAAAAATGGTTTTTTTTTTGCTTTCTTTCTCCTTTTTGCGAGTATGGAAATTGATGAATGTCTTCTTCAATGAATACTTTGCCCATGTAGACTGCGTATAGCAATCCGTTGTTGCTGAAAATTCTCTTTGTCATAGCACGGGTGTGGACAGAGGCTTCCAGGGAGTTATAAAATCGGTTCAGGGTTGATTTAGTGGGAATTGCTACTATGGAGAAGATTTAAGCTTGAAATTTTAAAACTTTAGTATAAGCTCAAAACCTTAAGCTTAAGCTTTTAAAGAAAAATCTTTGACTAATCGTCTGATCTGCGACAGGACAAGAGGACATTGATGCCAAAGTCATCGCCAGGGAGTACATGCTGCCGCCATGGACGTCGAGTTTTAGAAAAGCTTAAGATTTTCTTAAGCTTTTTAAGCTTAATAAACTTAAACTTAATGAAATTTTCTTCTTTGTTCTCTGTTATATCCAAGAGACTTATAAAGGATATTTTCGGGTGGTCCTCCATCAGTAGAGAGTGGTCCTTTGCATTGTAATAGTACAATAGGGGGTTCTTCACCACCACGAACATGTTGGTATTGACGGATTGTTGCGAGACTAACTGTAGAGCCCGTTTGTTCAAGGAGCTTCGCCTTCGCGCGAGATAGTAAGCGATTGGAAGCCCTTGATCTCAGCTTTGCTCTGATGCCACTGGTGCACAAATTGGATGTTGGATACGTGCGTAGCAAGCGTCAGAAGGTCCCCAAGAACAAAGAACTCTACTTTAAGCTCAAAAATCAAGAGAATAGACTTGTACGACATGAGGCAAAAAGACCAATCGGGTACAATCTCCCCCATGCCTTGTGTAAGTGCTCCACAAGACATATATTTATAAATTTATTCATCTCAAAGCTAAAAAATAGCCCAATTTTACAAATAAGTATGCTTTAGCTTTTGTGTTTGCTTTTGTCCAAATAAAGAATAAAGTGGTTGGACGGCCCAAGAGTCGGGCTGTGTCCAAATACAATGTCTAATAATAAAATATCTAAATCATCCGTCCATGCGCATACAAAATAATAAATATTTGTAAAGTGCTTCAATAAATAAGCACGTCTAAATAAATATTAGTGTCACGTCTTTAGTGATAAGATGCACGCCTATTAAAAATGATAATTTTTTCTAAGTAATTTAAATACATGCTATCGCCCAGTGCTTTCCAACGCCACCGTTGCTTGCTCTATACATCAATTGTAGCATTCACAATTGTTAGAAAATAATAAAATTAAACTAACAAAAGTGAATACCTAGCAGTCTTCAGTTATAAAATAAATAAATAGGTTGAAACTCTGTCCTAACCTTAATTTAATACGAGTGCACTTTAAGCTCATAAACGTCCATTAATTTAAATATGTATTTTACAGAATTACTTGCTGTGGAGTCACCCACGTACACATTAAATTAGCATGACATCCAAAAAGGACAGATGTCCTTGTTAACTTCTCGCACAAGGAATTCACCTTGTATACGAGACCCAATAAATAAATATAGTTTTACAGAATCCATCGTGGAATAAAAACTCACAGAATCCACTGTGGTCTCACGGAATCCACCGTAGAATATGTCTCCTAGCATCATAGCCAGACCTCCTATACTCACCTAAATAACCCCATGGCCTTGCTGCTAAGAGGGTATAGACACTATGAACCGATTTATCAAAAGAATGCATTTGTAGATGGAATCTCTAGATTGTAATCAAACGTGATGTCCTCGACTTCAAGCAGAGGGAGTATCTAAACATATTGGTACTCTAGATTGTAATCCAACGTGATATTCTTCTCGATTGTAATTCAAGCAGAGGGAGTACCTAAACTATTCCGTATTACTGTATCTCTTAATACTTAAAATAAGAGTGAAGCGTATATGAAATGCGCAACAAATAAATCAGATTTTGAATCATATTCAACACATAAAATCCCCTCTCTTTATCGTTTAGAGTTTTACTTGCAATGGGTAGATTGAGAGGTGTTTCCATGTATGTTTGTGTATTGTATTATAAAAAAAATAAGCATGTATTAAAGCATACAAACGGGGTAAATCAAGGCAAACCCTTATGCTTTACCTCCATTATATTTGTACAAATATACCCCCAATTTTTATACACAAAAATGTTTTTTTAATTTTTTGATCTCAAATCATATTGTTGGTATTTTTTATTTTTAATATAAAATGTTGTATTAAAAATATTATTTTTTTGTTAAAACACACATTTCAAGTTTTTAAAAAGTAATAACTCATAATTACAGATACGTTTTATATTCTATGATCCATAGCCCTTAAATACATCACAATTAAGCTTCAAACAAATTTTCATCACATCTGAATAAGATTTGTACAATTAAATGTAAAAAATAATCCAAATTTTCATTATAAAAAGAGGCTTATCGCCATTTATCATGTTTCGGGTCTCATGAATTGATTTTATGGACAGTGATTGGACCCACCATTGGTTTTCAAATAGCGTTGGTCATCACTCCTCAGTGTCGGCATGATTTCACAACAATCCAATTCAAGCCAAAACAACCGATCTCCATTCCGATCTTCTCACAAGAATTCTCGCATGACCATCCTTTGGAGAATAGAGAGGGAGGAGAGAGAGACTGAATTTGTATCTCCATAATCAGGCTATCATTTTCAGAGCCAAGAATGGCAACATGAAGTGAAAAAATCGAGGAGCATCTTGGCATAATCAGTTTATATAGTTCTTCTTTGCCTCATAGATCCCCCTCTCCCTTTTTCATGGCGTCGTGTCAAAATGGCACCTTTTTTTTTTCACGCCACCTAAAGAAATGCTCACCTCTCCCTACATGCAATTTTTTTTTAAGAGGCTTAAGGCCCCATGTTACGGTATTTTGAGAAGGCTGCAGAAAGTGCAAGTGTTGGCTACTATTTTTTTGTGGATATTGTTTTTGTGGAGCCTCAGTGCATTATTTTTGGGCACTTGGTTTATAAATGGATTTCATGGACTTCATCACATTATCATGGATGTGTTACTTTATGAGAGTTGGGCTCACTCCTGGGCACATTGTATTCACCACTCACAATTGTATTTATCGCACCCACAAGTGTTGTGTGGGTTGCACACATGTATTTGTGATTAGAATATCTTAGGCTTGGTCTAATTAGGCTAACATTGAAGCATGCAATGATGATTGACTCGCCTAGAGCCCACAAAGTGGGTAGGATGTCCAAGAGGGGCACAAACCCTAAACGTAAAACACAAATGATAGGGTAAGGAAAAACACAAAACATAAAAAAGAAACAAAAACAAAAACACGCAAAAAAACTCAAAATCAAATCTCAAACACAAAACAAAAACTCAAGGTACTCTTCTTGTTGGGCATGCCCTGTAGCAAGGTTGCTTGATTGCTTTGCCCTCATGGGTGGTTCCATACCACATGTTCATGATTAAATGCAAATCAAATCTATTGCTTACCCTCGTACTTGTCTCATGAAGCTCGTCTTGTTGAGGTAGAGAAAGAAGTGTAGAAGGTATAGAGGGATTAGGTGAAAAGAGTAAGAAGAAGAAGGTAGAAGAACACGATGATAGAAGGAGAAGAAGAGGAAGATGACGAGAAAAAGAAGAAGAGTAGTTATTTTTTGTTAAAAAAAAAGGAAGAAAAAACAAGATTGGTATTAGGTGTTATATATATATATATATTGGCTCTCTCTTTCTCTCTTTGTGTTGGCTCTCGTTCTCCTTCTCTCTCTGTGTGACGACGACAGGCCGGGGTGGTTGGACAACTGGTAGGTTGCGCAACATCTGGTGGCAGCATGGTGTTTGGTGGTGACGATAAGCTATAGTGGCGGTGCAACGTGACAACATGACAGGGGGTAAGTTTTTCTTTTTATTTTTTATTTGTTTTCTTTAAATAAATTGTTCTCCCTTTCTTCTTACTCCCTACCACTAACACACCCACACACATACATAACACTAACACACCCACATATATAAACACACACACACACGCACACACACAAATACACAAACACAGACATAGATACACAGACATACTAATACACATCTTAACACACCCAAACACTAACACACTTACACACATAAACACACACTAACTCACACCCAAACACACACACACACACACACACCACACACACACACCACACACACACCCCGAAACACACATTGATAGACACACACACACACACACACACACACACACACACACACACACACACACACACACAATATACTAGCACTCCCAAACAGAGACATGAACACACACTAACATTAACACACATATTCCAATACACTCATAACCACACAAAGACACACACATTAATACCTCACTCAGAACCACTCACTCATCCTCACTCATTAGTCATCCCTCACTCACTCATACCACATCCACTCACTCATCCACGCACATTCTTTCATACTAATCCCTCACTCAGACCCACTCACTCATCCTCACTCATTAGTTATCCATCACTCACTCACTCATGCTCATCCCTCACTCAGATTCACTCACTCATCCTCACTCATTAGTCATCCCTCACTTGCTCATACCATATCCACTCACTCATCTACACACCCTCATTTACACTCATACCTCTACTCACTCATTAGTCATCCCACACTCACTCATACCCATAACACTCACATCTTACTTATCCTTCACTCACACGCTTCCATCACACCCACACTCCCACACATCCATCATTTCCTCTTACTCATCCACACACTCATTCTCTTACTCATCCATCACATCCTCTTACTCACACCTCATGTATGCCTCACTCGTACTCACACTCACACTAACCAATCACTCACACACTCACTCACACTCCTGGTCACACACATAGTATGCCTTGAGGCTCACTCATAATTGTCTTACTCACATTCTAAATTTGAACCCCTTGCTTTATGTATAGTGCTACTTTTACTTGCCATATTGTCAGCATGACATGGTTGTGACACTTTGAGGAATTGCTTGAACCCCTGCACATTGCATTTGAAAGGAAGAAAGCTTGATTTCACACCTTGTGTTTCTTTTAACCTTGAAAATGGAAATGATGAGAAGAATGTATTCTATTTGACCCACATTGCGAGAACCCTTAAGGTACTTCCCAATTCCACTCAACAACTAAACCAACAACACATAAGGAAAGTCCAAAATATTAGATCCATCACTCACTAAGGACCATAGCCAAGGCCTAGGCTAACCTCTCACATTGATTTAGTTGTATGTGCTTGTGAAATGGCAAGGTGATCCTCTCTCCTTCTTAGGAGTGGAACCCTATCCCCAAAACTCTTCCTGTCCCAACAACTCTCACCATGGATGAAGCAACATTTCTCGACTCTCTTCCACAAGATATCCAAGAGTCTTTAGATAGCTATCAAATAGTTGTATGCTTTGATCATGTTTGACTCTCCCCCAACAGACCTTGAGGAAAAACTTATGGCCCTTAAAGATCAAGGAACTAGTACTTTTAGAAGATCCTTGAACACACCATGGACACAAAGGAAGAACTTTTGAACATGAAATTTGAACTAGATGGGATCAAGAACATGTTGTTGAATGTGGGAATGTTAGGATAATCCATTGGCACCCTAACTAACCTCGTCCAATAGAGGCTCTTTGTTCACACGAATTTGCTCATTGTAGGAGCTTATATGGCACAAACACGGCTTCTGTGACTAGGATGTGTAACACACCTGCCCAGTGAGACCAAGCCAAAGTATCCCTAGTGGCCAAGCAAATTGATAAGTATCATGCTGGCGATGACCCATACAGCTTCATAGAGTAGTTCAAGAAAGTTTGTGAGGCCAATAACCTTCTAGGAGATGCCAAGCAGGCTTAAGCCTTTAGGCTTTGCATGGGTGAGAAGGGTCATACTTGGTTTAGTGGCCTCTGAGAAGGCTTCCTTCGCAGGCCTCAAGATTCTCTTCATTATGCGACTCATAGAGGCAAGCTATGGGGACAATTTAATTGTTCGAATCATGAATATTGAGCAACACGACGAAGAGAGCATGCGATACTATGTGTCTCGATTGAAAGGCCTCTACAAAAGAATCCCATTAGCTGAAAAACCATGTGGCTTGATGCAACCATGTGAGACTCTTGCCTATTGTGGCAATCCGGTCACATATCCACACGGTGTCCGCAAAAACAAGAACAACTAAATGAGAAGGAAGCTGATCAAAGATGTCTTGAGTGTGGAATCTATTTCGATTGCTCAAAGCAGAAAGCTACCTCTAGTAGAGCTATAGCACCCACTGTTCCCTTGACTCTCTTTGTAGTTGAAGTGCTAAAAGACGAGGATGTGATTCCCATCTCGATTAATGCCATTAACTTGAGTGCAAGCTAAGCAAGGTGGTGTTAGTATCCATGGTCCATCTCTAGCTATTGGCTCTACCATTGGCAAGAAGAATGCAAAGAAGAAAACCAAACGTGCTACTCTCAAGCTCAAAAGTGATGGGGAGTCCTCAACTCCTGTAGTTGCTTCCAAAGCTGCAAAGCAAGCTACATTTGCTGCACATACTAAATTGAATTGGCCAAAGTAGATGAATACCATGATCTCGAGCAACAGTTCAAGTTGATTAGCAAGGTTAAGAATTGGGTGGAAGAGGCACAAGTTGAAATTAGGACCAAAGAAGCCAAGGACAATTTAAAGACACCTAGCATCGATAGCACACTTCCCTTGGCCTCCATAATTAGCCCTAGTACCTTTGGAAGATGTGCTACTAAGCTTGGCACACAAGATCCTGCCCAAGATTAGCCAAGAAAGTTCCAGTATTAGGAAGAAGACCTTGGGCTTTTAGCCATCTACGCCTCTATAAGTGTCTCCATCCCATTGGGCATGCTCTTCAAGAACAATCATGCCATTTGGACAACGTTTAAGTTGTGGATTGATGGAAGTAAGGAAACCTAGCCTATTGCAGACAATTGAACCCCTCCATTGCCTAGCTCCCCACTGACCCCTATCCTTGGTGCTCTTGGAGTTTCTACATCTGGGGAGGGTGTTGAACAATATGCACTTCTACCTATGAAAGCATTCAGTGATTCCATGAGAAGAGGCATTATATATAGCGGATCTTTTGTTAGTAGCAATGTGAATTAGGCACAGTCCTTCAGACGTGGGGCAGCCCTCTGATTGAGCATGTCCACTTTAATCTCACTGTTGCCGATAGTTCTAAGGTGCACCCCTTGGGGGTGTTAAAGGATTGGCCGATGAAGATTGTGGATGTCAAGTTCTCTGTCACATTTGTGGTCATGAAAGGAGTTGACTGTGACCTCTTGCTCAGCCGACCATGGATGCATAATGCATGACTCATTGAAGATTGGGGCAATGGTCTAGTCTTTTTTGGAAATTGTACTGATGTTGTGTATATTGAAATGTATAGTTGGAAGGCTACCTCAATCGTTGACTTGGATGCTCTTTCTAGCTTACTGTGGGGTTATACCATTTGTCCCCCAGTAGAGAAGCCCTTGAACAAATATGTTCCATGCCTAGAAGATGAGCAAGATTGGCTTCATATTCTTGCTACCGCGGAGCTACCATTCATTAAAGAAAGAGAGTACAGAGAAGCTCACAATGTCTCAGTCTCAACACGGACTTAAGGAAGCCCCTCTAAACAAGCTTGATATTCCTGATGCACTTCATTTTGTGCCCTTGTTGATGATGCATGTTGGCCCATCATGAACATCTAAGCGGGCTTTTGTGCACCCACTGATAGACTTGAACTCTATCAACGCCTCTCATTATGGTGACCAGCCCTTCAAGAACGTGGGCAAGGCTAACCTATTTCTCTTTGAAGAGATCTTAACATGTCTCATTTGGCATTGGAATAAGCTACATCAGGTTTTGTTCAATTATGATAATCACCTTTTTGTCTCCATAATGCCCCCTGATGACTTTGACATAGAGAAGGATTGTTACTGTGAAGATAAATTGACCGAATATGATAGCATTACATATTCTAACATAGACTATGGTTCTGATGGATGAACAATTGAACAAATCACAGTTGACCAAAAGCCCTCCAAACACCTCACTTTTCACATTGATGCTCGCCTGGTCCGTGTTAAATTTGATTTAGAATGGTTGGAGTACCTAAAGGCCATGGATTACTCTTGACTGGAATCCCACACTTTTGACCCCACCTCCAACCTTGTCTATTTACTACCGACCCTTAAAAGACATACATTTTGCTCCACCAATTTTAGAGGGGTCTGATTTTGAGTTCAATGCTAGCACTGGCTTGGATCCTGAAATCCCTCAGTCTACCCCAGATCCATGCTCTAAGATGAAATTGCAAGTTCACTTGAGAACGAAGCATTTTAAGCAAGCTTAGAAGAACCTTGGCTTTGCTGCTATAGGCTCACAATGTATGCCCCAGGATCTCCCTAAACACTTTACTAGGTTCAAGAAAGGGGATTGGGTTGTCATTATGCTTGGTGCCAAGGACCAGGTTGCAGCTAGTGAATCTATTAAAGGCCCAACAAAAGTCAAGAAACTTAACCTGACTAAGGAGGGGGAGACACCTAAACCTGTCTTTTTTGCTGAGGATTTAAGCAAGGATGATGTAATTACTCAAGGAGTTCCATGACGTTCTTGCCTAGAACTACATGGATCTCAAAGGAGTGCCACTTCAAGTACTTACTCATACTATTTTCATGTGGCCAGATGCTAAACTTGTCAAAAAACAGAGGCCCTACCCCATGAATCCTCACTATGCTCAACATGTGAAGGAGGAATTTGACAAATTGCAAAAAGTAGGATTCAGTTATGAGATTGAGCATACTGATTGGGTATCACCCATTGTTGTGGTACTAAAAAAGAATGGCAAAATTTTCATGTCTCAACTATAAGAAGGTCAATGCAGTGACCAAACACAATCACTATTCATTGCCCTACATAGATTACATGATTGAGAGAGTGACCGGGAAGAAGGCTTATAGATTTCTTGATGGATTCTTTGGGTACAATCAGGTTCAGGTTCATTGAGATGATTAATATAAGACTTCTTTTGCCATGGAATGGGGCATCTTTGCTTACATTGTCATGCCATTTGGGCTTACCAATGCACTCGTCACCTTTCAACGATTGATGTGCACCATCTCTAAATACATGTTACATAAGTGGCTTGAAGTCTTTGTTGATAGAGAGGTGGAGTTTTGCCTCAGAAAAGTGCTCAAACTTTGCCAAAAAATATGAATTTCAAGGGGAAATAAAACTCTGTCGAAGGCGGCAGAGGAAATTGGGTCGATTTTAAGCGGCAAGCAACATACAAGTTTCAAAATCACTTTAAAGACTCACCAAGTGACGGTTGTGGAATTTTTATAATTTCTCAAGATGTCAGATGGGACTTGAGGAAATGCCCGGAAGTGGGAGACTTTGAGATGGACATGCAATAATTTTTGGGAGTCAAATCGGAGGTTGGACACAAAAACGGGAGTGCCTGATGTCAAGACCAAAGGAGCCAAGTGAAAAAAGGACTTAAGGGGTAGAAGGGGGTGTGACCTTTGGGGCCTCCACCCCCAATTTTTCACATGAAGGGAGGGACCGTTTTTTTTGATGAAAAAAAAAGGAGTCCATGGCAGTAGGAGACGATGCAAAATGGAGGGGGGGGGCCTATAATGCATCTCCCACCTCAATATAACCCCATAAACCAATCATACCAGCAAGATACAGAAGATCTCTGCTCCGTATCACCGCCCTCTACTGCTCCAATGGCTGCCCGGATGGTCCGTTGTGAATCTAGTTTTTCTCTCTCCTCCATCTCTCTTCTACAAAGGAGCAGTTCTTGTGTGTGAAGGGAGATGAAGCCCGGGTGGTGAATGCTTGTCCGGTGAGGTACCGTATCACTTCTGAGTCAACTTGGGGCTAGAGATGGATGATTGGAGATGGGCTGAGCATTAATAGTGGACTATTCTGCTGTATCAAATCCGGCTTTAGAAACCTGCAACCATAAAAAACCCAGTAACTATTTTATAAAGGAAAAAATGTTTCTTTTTGAGGTTTGGTTGGCCAAATGATGTTTATATTGGATCAAAATTGGTAGGAATGTCATTTGTTGTATGTTTGATGATTCTATGTCGGAAAAATAAGAATGCACAATGCTATAATACTGAAAATAATTTTCTAAAATCCAAAAAACATGCATTTTACAAAGACAATGGGATTTTTTGTCATTTCGGGTATGATAAAAATGATGCATAAGGGATGAAATGTAAAAAATGAGTGATTCTCAAATTTTATAATTAAAAAAATTGAAAAACGAGTAAATTCTCTATTTTCTTGTTAAATAAATATGACAAATAGCTAAAAAAGAAAAAAATAGGATTTTTGTTATAAAAATCCAAAAATTTATGATTCATGTGGGTGGTTGTGTGACAAAGCTAAGGCATGGGGTTTAGCCTCAGACCAGCTTTGTTTATGTGTTATAGTGCGTGGTTTTACCACTTTATGATGAAAACGACACACAAAATGAATTAATACACCTATGCAATGAAACATCACATAAACGGTAGGGGAAAAAAGGGTTTATGGAAGTATTTAGGTGCTGAAAATAATGCAAAGACTAATATTTTGTTTATGCACAACATATAAGACGAGTCAAAATTAAAATTAAAGAGGCTAGTAGCATGAAAACAATTCGGTACTAGTCTCTAGCAACACCACACATATGCATAGTTGGAAAAATCATTGAAATGCTGGTTTTGCACTCCACTTTGCTGATTTTTTAATGACAAAATGTTTGTGCACAATAGGCATCCACATTTACATTTTGCATGTCATATGGTACAAAATCTTAGATGCATAGCACTTGTATGTCAAACATTGACCAACGCTTAGAGTGTGAGAAAGTCCTTGCTATAAATTAGAGGAGCAGTTCCTTGGGGTAAGTTCAGTGAGGAAATATCAACTCCGAGATCATTTGATAAATCAAAGAGTGGAGCTTGTATAATTGTTCTTTATGTTGAGATAGCACGTCAAGGGGCTAATTCCCGAGATGTAGGAGAGCTGCAATGAGGCCGTGGTGTTTCAGCCGTCCTATGTATTTGATATGTGGTATATTATACTAATATATATGGGATCTCCCTCTAAGGAGTAGGAAATGCAAATGTTGGACTGTATCCTATTATAAATGCAAAATCGATATTAGAGTTCAGTGTAGTGTGAGCCTTAGACACTCCTAGCCGTGAGGCCATGTGGGGTGTCTTGTTTGTCTTAGAGGTCGAGCTAGAGCTAGAGAGCCATTTTCAGGCCGGTTTTAGGTCCTGACACAGGTGGCACATTTACCCGGAGCTACCTACAAGTGGCGGTTTTCGTGCCTTGGTCGATTGGAACCTATACCCTAGTGTATGCCAAACATTAGTGAGCTAGACTCACAAGATTGTCAAGTAGAGCTCCAAAAAAAAGAGAGGGCTGAATGAGCTAGATGGCGGGCTGAGATAAACCAAATATACTCTTCACAAAGGAGTGGCCCAATAGCTTTGCAAGGGCGGGGTTTTCATAATCCTAGCTCGACACAAAGTCCATTAGGGGGATCAAGCTCCAGTTCTTTCCCTCCTTCAATCAGTCCCTCCACTTTGAGTGGACATCTAGTCTCGATTATTTGAATATCTATAGTAGCAACGAATCCAGTTGTCACCATGGAGGCACAACCCATTGCCATACCTGCTGGAACGACGGATTTTCCAGCTCTAGGTTTCCCCCTACCCATCTTCAATGGGTTAGTGGGAGGAGGATATGGAACTGCACATTAAAGAGTTCCAAAAGTTGATGTTCAACTGTCGCATCCAGGATGAAGGACATCTAACGATGTTCTTTAATATGACTCTCAAAGGAAGAGCTGCCATATGATATCATGGCCTAGAGACCTGAACCATAACCACCATCAATCTATTTTTTGAAGCTTTTCGAAGGGAGTTTTCCCCTGTGAAAGGGGTGGTCAATATTGACTACGTGTATTAAATGTGACACATCAAGAGCCACATGAGGATATTCGAGCATACACCAAGAAGTTAAAAGAGGTTTTTCCCAAATTGCAAGCCTCTATCCCAATCCTAGCAATTGCCTAACTGCAATATTTCTTGCATGGTCTAGATTTCAATATCTAGTTGTAGTTGAGTAGTGTCACTTTGCCGGATGTAGACACTGCCATTAGACGAGCACAAGAACTAGAATCCTGACTACAAGTGGCTTATTATTCTCGAACCAATCTTAATATGCGTTTGGTTTTTGGAAATAATTTGGCATTGGCCAATGGCAATGGAAATTAGGGAATAGCTACGACTAACCCAAATATGAGAGGAAGCATGGTTCACAGTGTGCCTTTATTGCCAGCTCCTCCTAGTGTGACTATGCCGATGGCTTCGCTGAATGTTGGAGGCCAAGTATCAAACCCTAATGTTGCTCCTATGAATCAACACCAACCAATGCCCAATCAAACGGTTAGGCCAATGGAACGACGAATAGATGATCATGGCTATGAGTCAAGTGCCTCCAATGTCCTTGGCAAAGTTAAGGGCATGATGAAGCACTACACTGATATGATTTTTGAACAACATAGACAAATAGCTCTGTTGGGGGTAAAGGCGCCTCCGCCGTGCCGCCCCGTGTATTACTACACTGACAGTACCCGCCACTGCACACTGCAGGTGGCGGGCGCCCATCACGTCACTTTATTCTTTATTCTTTTAGTGACAGTTTGAATAAAGGAAGGCCCGGTCACACATTGTGACTGTCGGAGTTTCCATTTCTTGTCTCTCTCTTTCTTGCTCTTGCTCTCCCGCCATAGCTCGTGTGCAAGCTTCGATCCTTCTCACCTTTCAACTGGTATCAGAGCTTGGCATTCTCTTGCTCGAGCTCGACTCGGTGCTTCTCTACCTTCGCATCAACTCCCTTCATGCATTGGATCTCCATCCCGGCAGCCATATCCGATCTCCCCGATCTCCCGTCACTCCCCGGCTTCTGGAGCACCTTCCCAGCCTATTGAGGCACCTTCAAGGCATTGATATTGAGGTATTTGATCATTCTTTCAGGGTTTTATTTCAGTCTACAGGTTGCAAACAGCAAGGGCAACCATGGCTTCAAACTCTTGAAGCTTATTCCCCTCATATTGTGCCTTACACCTATCAAGGCTCAAAGAGGCTTGTCATAGGCCTTTGATAGGCCCTTCTTGAGCCCCCCATTACCCCCTTTTCAGCCCATGTGGAGCAGCAGCAAGTTCAGCACCAACAGGGCAGATTGCATCATTTTTTTCCAGGCTGTGAGCACTCATCTACTTCAGCTCCACACTTGGCCATTGCTTCTTGCTCTCTACCTTGATCAAGAGGGATATAGACTTCATGTTTGATGTCATTCAAGCTTTGGGCATTGGTCTTGATCATTCGGGGCTGATTTCTTCAGATTTGGGACTGTCATAAACTATCATAACAGGCTGAAAACAGGGCAGCACCATTGGCATTAGCATTTGTTGCTTATACTCCATTCCGGTTGTGCTATTTGATGCTCGTATGCGGTCTACATGATGCCTAGTGCCTTGGGAATGTATGCACATGATTATGCCATGATTTTGGCTTGAAATATTGGCTGATTTGGGATTGTTATTTATTGTTATACAATGCTGGAAACAGGGCAGCCACACTTGGCATTGGCATTTGATGCTTATACTCTACTCCGGTTACCTTATTTGATGCCCGTATGCGGTCTACTTCCTACCCGGATGTATTGGGGATGTATGCATTTGATTTGACCATGATTTTGGCTTGAATTTGGGGCTGAAATCTACTGTTTAGAACAGTAAATACATGCTGGAATAACAGTGGGCTGAAGGTGCTTTACATGCTTTGGCACTTACCTACCGATACCGGATGTATGCTTTGAGCTTTGGCATGATGTCTCTGACATTTGGGGACGACTTGGAGCATATGTATGAGATTATGGGATGCTTTTGAGCTTCGCATTAGCTCCGTCTTCACTGGCATTTGGACCGACTTGGCATGCTCGTGGACCGCCTATGCCTCATGTCTCTGCTTGACAGTTAGGCTTTTGCATTACATGCTTTGGTTCGTGACATATGCTATTTGGTTCGTGTATGCCATACCGACATTTGGAGCTTGGATTTGGATGTATTTGAGCATTCCCGGCTTACTTAATTACTGATCTTGGTTGCTATTTGGATGTCATTGAGTTGACCGAGAGCTTATTTGGGCTTATGTATTGCTTCATGGTTAATACGACTGGTGCTTCATGTATGTCATGCTCTCTTGGATGCTCTTGATGCATTGACAGGGTCACTTATCACTGGTGCTTTCTCTTGGGTTGTTTTAGCTTCTAAGCTCGCTTTGTACGCCTTTTGTGCCAGTGGGAGCATTTTACATGCTTGCTTGACTTTTGACAGTTGCATGCTATTGGAGCACTTACATGTATTTGGAGCAGTTTATGTCTTGAGCAGCTACATACGCATTGAGACTTTGGGATCATACTCCGATCTTTATGGATATGCATTGATGTACTCTTGGTTTTGTTGAGATATCGAGCTCCACTCGTGATACGCTAGGGTGATCGTTGTGTATTTATGTCACCGACTTGTCAGTTGCAGACGCGGTTGGTACACCGCCCATGAATAATAGCTACATGATAGCTATCCTTATCTACTCTAGTTCGTGGCTCAGTTAGTATGCCACCTTAGTTAGTTGAGTTTGGTTTGAGACCCATATCTAGGGTTCTTCTATTTCTTTGTACTAGAGTTTTTTTGGCTTACACAACTAAGAAGAGAAAAACGTTTTCAGCCTCCATCTCTGTGTGTATTCCCCCATTGTGCAAGCAAGAAAACTTCAAGTGAGACTCCTTCCTTTTCTCCCACAATCTTGACATGGTATCAGAGCCTTGTTCGTGGTAAGGAGCTCAAGAAAGCAAGCCAAGCTCGCAGTGTTCTGGTAAGAGGAGCAGTGTTGCTTTCATTTTCTGTTTTGGGAGCAGATCTCTGCAGCCAGCACAGCCGAAAATTGCAGGAGTGCATTGTCTCAGGTTGAGACGCCCTTCGCGGTGAAGCAAGAGGGCAGTATATACTGCGGGTAAGGGCTTTAGCCCTTGGCGACCCTGTTTTTTTGATTTGAGGCCATTTCGGAGCCTGTTTTGGAGGTGGAAGTTTTCTGCACGCACTCAGGAGAAAGCCCTGTTTTATGCTGTGCGACCACTGTTCTACAGGTTGGTGAAAAGTTACCACAGAAATTGCATTGTATGCCTGTGTGCAGAGACATTGGGAGTTACAGAATCATCCTTGGTTCCTGTTTATGCAAAATCGTCACTAGAAAGTGACTGTGTGGTCAAATACCACTTTCACCAGTTTTGCAGATTTGCCTTTGTGAGGGTAAAGCAGTGTTTTCTGCAGTGACAGAATTTTTTGCAGGATTTTGTAATGGCGTCTGATTCTCTTTCACAGATTGTAACTGAAAAGCTTGACAAGAACAACTTCCAAGCATGGAAGTTTAGAATGACGAATTTCCTTATGGGAAAAGGATATTGGGAATTTGTTGCAGGAAATGAAGAAGAATCAGTTCTTCCTGATGTTCCCAATCAACAGCAAATGCAGGCATTCAAAGCATGGCATGAGAGAGCCAGGAAAGTTATGTACTGGCTGTCTATCAGTATTTCAGACTCTATGATTGTGCATATTCAGGATGCAAGTACGCCAAAGGAGGCATGGGATACTTTGTAAAAAATGTATAGCACAAATACGCAAGCCAGAAAAATGCAGCTCAAGCAAGAGTTGCATAATGTGCAAAGAGAAAATATGAGCATCAATGACTACCATATGAAGGTGAAGAAGATTGCAGATGCACTTGCTTCCATTGGGTCGCCAGTGGAAGATGATGATTTAGTTTCTGTGCCCTTGAATGGTCTAGGAAAGGATTATGCACAGTTCCGAACATCCATTTCTGTCCGTGAAAGATTTCTTGATTTTGAGGAGTTGATTGCTCTTCTAATTTCTGAGGAGCAGAGAAATGGTGGTCCATCTTCTTCAGGAGGAACTTCAAAAGAAGCTGTCTTCTACTCAAATGCTGGAAGAGGTAGAGGCAGAGGTAGAGGAGGCCGATTTGGAGGCCGTGGTAGAAATCAGAATATGCAACAAAGTCAAGAAAACCAGTCCTATGGAGGAGGACGTGGTAACTCTAGAGGCAGGGGGAGCCAAAGAGGTCGTGGTGGATGGCAAAGAGGTCAAAATGCAAACAGCAATGTTGAATGCTACTACTGTGGTAAAATGGGTCATATGGCTAAAGACTGCTATAAAAAGCAGAATGACATCATGAATGGAAAACTGCAACAAGGAAATTATGCATCTTCTAGTAGACAGGGTGATGACAGAAATGAGCATTTGTTCATGGTGCAGCACATGAACAATTCTGTAACAAGTGCAGAAGAAAGCAATGATGTATGGTATGTTGACTCAGGTGCATCAAACCACATGACAGGTCATGCAGAATGGATGGAGGATGCAAGGAAAATGGAAAAATCAGGATTTGTGGAGACTGGTGATGATACTGCACATCCTATTGTACAGATTGGAAAAATTCCATTGTCTATGCAGGATGGGAAAAAGAAATACCTGTCCGATGTATTTCATGTCCCGAATATCACCAAGAATCTGGTTTCTGTCGGTCAAATGGTTGAGCAGGGCTTGCAGGTCAGATTTAATCCTCATGGATGCTTTGTTGAGGATATAAAAAATAAAGGTCGCTTGATAGCAAAAGGAAAGAAGAAGGGCAGAATGTTTATGTTGGATGCAGACATGTCTGAATTGAGTGCAGCAATGTTTGCACATGGGACCGGTGTAGTTGCAGATATTGATATCTGGCATAAACGCATTGGTCATGTTAATGTACACCGACTTAAATCAATGCAGGCCCAAAATATTATTACAGGTTTGCCAAAATTCAAGGTTGCAGAAATGCATAAGGTATGTGAAGCCTGCCAGTTTGGAAAACAGGCAAGGAAACCATTTCCTAGACATGTTCAAGAGAGTAAGAAGCCATTGTAATTAATCCACTCTGATGTGTGGACAACTAAAGCTGCATCTCTTGGAGGCTGTCATTATTTTGTTAGTTTTATTGATGACTATAGCAGAAAAGTTTGGGTGTATTTTATGAAAAAGAAAAGTGAAGTTTTTGGGCATTTCAAAACTCTTAAAGCGATGGTTGAAAAAGAAACAGACCTGCAGATAAAATGCCTAAGGTCAGATGGAGGGGGAGAGTACCTCTCAAATGAGTTTGCAAGGTTCCTGCAGGAGCATGGCATAAAGCAGCAATATTCATGCAGTCATACCCCACAACAAAATGGAATTGCATAAAGGAAAAACAGGCATATTGGAGAGGTATCTCGTGCCATGCTCAATGAAAAAGACTTGCCAGATTTTTATTGGGCTGAAGCAGTTGCTACAGCAGTCTACATAATGAACATGACTCCCACTGCAGCAATACATGGAATGACTCCAGAGGAGAGGTATACTGGTAGGAAACCAGATATTTCTCATTTGAAAATTTTTTGTTGCATTGCCTATGTACATGTGCCAGATGAGTTGAGATCCAAGTTGGATCCAAAAGCTGAGAAGTGCATCTTTATTGGTTACTCTCTGCAGCAGAAAGGGTATAGATGCTATAACCCTTCTACTCGTAAGTTTACAGTGAGCAGAGATGTTTTTTTTGATGAGATGAGTAGCTGGTATAAATCAGTAAATGTGATTGATGATGTAGATGCACAAAACTCACAGCAGCAGTCACAAAATATTAGTGGACCTGGAGCGTCCTCTAGTAGTGGTTCACATTCTTCGCTATGGATAGGCAGATTGAGATCAGGAGAATCTTCTCAAAGTAATGCAGATAGTGGTATGCAGGTATCAGGAAAAGGAAAAGAGAAGGTTGATCAGCCCATGATTGATGTGAATGCAGGTCACTCTTATGTGGATGGTGAATCCAGTGGCTCAGAACAGAGCATTGATGATGAGTTGGGTATTCCTTCTATTATTACACCTGGAGTAAGGAAGACCAGGGATGTTTTAAGAGCACCTGGGAGTGAACCTACTTTGCGCAGGTCTATGAGAACTAGGTATCCTGTGGATAGGCTGAAATATGATGGATTTACAGCCATTCATTATGCATATATGGTTAAAGTGATACAGGAAACAGAACCCACTTCTTTTGAGGAAGCCATGGGAAAAGAAAAATGGGAGAAAGCCATGGATAAAGAAATGGATGCCTTGGAAGCAAATGCTACATGGGAGCTGGTACCTTTGCCTAAAGGTAAAAATGCAATTGGTTGTAAGTGGGTTTATAAAGTGAAGCACAATGCAGATGGTTCTGTGAACAGATACAAGGCAAGATTAGTTGTCAAGGGGTATGCACAAACATATGGCATTGACTATGAAGAAACATTCAGTCCGGTTGCAAGGATGGCAACCGTAAGAGCAGCCATTGCTATGGTTGCATCAAAGAGATGGTCTTTACATCAGATGGATGTAAAGAATGCCTTCTTGCATGGTGATTTGCAAGAAGAGGTATATATGGAGCAGCCACCAGGTTATGTGCATGCTGTTCATCCTGAGTTTGTTTGCAGGTTGAAGAAAGCATTGTATGGCTTGAAGCAAGCACCTAGAGCATGGTCTGACAAGATAGGACAGTATCTTGTCACTATTGGCTTTCAGATTTCCAAGGCAGATTTCTCACTTTATGTGAGAAAAACAGAGAAAGGTATTATGCTACTTGTCATTTATGTTGATGATTTGATTATGACAGGTGATAGTGATGAAGATATCCTTCATGTGAAAATGCTATTGAAGCAGAAGTTTGAGATGAAGGATTTGGGAGAGCTGCGTTATTTCTTGGGCATTGAGGTGATTAGATCACCAAGTGGGATATAGCTCTTGCAGAGGCAGTATGGATTGGACATGCTGTCCAAATATGGGATGACAGGCTGTAAGGCTATTTCAGTTCCTTTGGAGCAGAATGTGAAGCTGAGCACAGATGCAGGTGAGCTTCTAGAAGACCTTACTATGTACAGACGCATAGTAGGAAGTTTGATTTATATGACTATTACCAGGCCAGATTTGAGCTATGCTGTTGGATTGGTAAGTCAGTTTATGCAGGCTCCAAGGAAACCACATTTGGATGCGGTTAGACGCATACTCAGGTATGTGAAGTCCACATTGCAGTATGGACTATTTTATGAGACTGGGGTTCAGATACAGTTGCATGGATACACTGATGCTGATTGGGCTGGTAGTATTTCTGATAGATGATGTACCAGTGGATATGTGTTCTCTTTTGGGAGTGCTGCAGTCACTTGGAGTAGTAAGAAACAGCCTACAGTTGCCTTGTCGAGCACAGAGGCTGAGTACAGGGGTGCAGCAATGGCTGCATGTGAGGTAGCTTGGTTGCATAAGCTACTTTATGATATGCATCAGTCTACAGATGGGCCAGTTGTCATTTATTGTGACAACATGAGTAGTATACACTTGGCAAATAACCCAGTCTATCATGCTAGAACAAAGCACATTGAGGTGCATTATCACTATGTGCGAGAGAGGGTTTTACTAGGTCTTATTGATCTAGTTTATGTCAGCACAGAGGATCAGGTAGCTGACATATTCACGAAGGCATTGGGCGTAGAGAAGCTACGCAAGTTCAGAGACCTGCTTGTGTGCAGGAATTTGGATTGAGCTCGAGGGGGAGTGTTGAGATATCGAGCTCCACTCGTGATACGCCAGGGTGACCGTTGCGTATTTATGTCACCGACTTGTCAGTTGCAGACGCGGTTGGTACACCGCCCATGAATAATAGCTACATGATAGCTATCCTTATCTACTCTAGTTCATGGCTCAGTTAGTATGCCACCTTAGTTAGTTGAGTTTGGTTTGAGACCCATATCTAGGGTTCTTCTATTTCTTTGTACTAGAGTTTTTTTGGCTTACACAACTAAGAAGAGAAAAACGTTTTCAGCCTCCATCTCTGTGTGTATTCCCCCATTGTGCAAGCAAGAAAACTTCAAGTGAGACTCCTTCCTTTTCTCCCACAATCTTGACAGGTTCACATGATGCTTATGAGCTGAGTCTCATATTTGGATCTCTCTCTTTGAGCAGATACCTATTTGTGTCAGGTTTTGGCAGTTACAAGAACACTTTGTCTAGAGTGTCTGGGGGTGTGCCTTTCACTGGCAGATGTTATTTTGACATGCTTCGGTGTTGAGCTCATGTTCTTTTCACTGTCATTGGCCTTGCTTATGTCCGTTTCATGCCGGCTTTGGACCTAGCATTGTTTGCTTGACATTGGATCCTATTTTGGGACAATTTGCTCTCTAGACTGCATACCTGCAATTTATTACAGCAAGCAGTTATTGGTGGAGTGAGGTGTACTTTTCATGCTGAAATATCCTGATTTGGTGTACCGCACCTAGTACTAAGTGGGCAGCCACTTTTGGCACACTTTGCTCGTCCTTTGGACTCCGTTTTGGTCATTTTTGGACAGTTTCTGCAGTAAAATAACAAGCAGTTTTGGACTGTTTGGGCATTTCCAGCCTGCATAATGGCATCATCTTCGCATGATAGTGCCATCTTTAACATTACAAAGTTGGATGGTACCAACTACTCTTACTGGAAGAGTTAAATATGGCAGGTTTTGGTGCAGAAATCTCAGATCAAGCCACTTCAGTTGAGTGGGGAGCAGCCTGAAACTATGGACAATGATGACTGGCTTGAACTTGATGAGCTATGCAAGTCCACGATTGTATTGTGTCTCACTGAACAGGTACATTATAATGTATTTGAGGAAGCACAGAGTGCATGGGATCTATGGAATAAGATCAAGAATTTTTATGATAAGAAAAGTCCGGCGAGTCAGATGTACTGGTTGAAGCAGCTTATGATGCGAGTATGTCTGCTCACTTGAGCTAGTTTCATGCTATATTGAAGAACCTGACTTCGTAGGATATCACCTTTGGAGAGGAAGTAACTCCTCTTTTCTTGCTTGGGACTCTGAATGAGTCATGGGATGTATTCCGCACTACTCTTTGTGCCTCTAATGCTACTCTAAAATTGGCAGATGTTGAGAGTGCTCTTCTTCAGGAAGAGCTGAATCGCAAAAACTTGGATGCCTCTCGTGGTAGTCATGCTTTGAGAGTTAGAGGCAGGAATGAAGGTATGACCGTGGTAATGGTCGAGGCCGTGACTTGCAGAAGGGTCGGTCTAAATCTCGTGGCAAGTCGCGTAGTAAGTCGCGTGGGCGCAATGCAAATGTCACTTGTCATCATTGTGGGAAAAAGGGCCATATTAGACCACAGTGTCATGATTTGCGCAATGAGAAGCGCAAGGATAAGGGGAAAGATAAAGTGCATGAGAAGTCCTCTGATCGCAGCATAGTACCTGCGAAGTCCAGCGTCAAGATTGAGGAAATTAATGTCACGCAGACTGAGACGTCCGATGGTGGTGATGAGTTTATACTTACAGCTAGTTCTTTTGATGCTTCACACTTGACTGAGACATCTAGTATGTATGCACAGTGCTGGTTATTGGATTCAGGTGCGTCCTTCCATGTGACGCCTTACCGTCAGTGGTTTCACTCTTACCGTACTGTATCTAGATCAGTCAGACTTGGAGATGACAGGTCTCTTGATATTGTGGGCTGTGGAGATATTCAGTTGCAGTTTTCCACTGGCAGTTCCTTTTTGCTCAGGGATGTACGTCATGTACCTGCGCTTACGCGTAGTCTTATGTTTGCAGGACAGTTGGATGATGCAGGGTTTCATGTCTGTTTTGGGGATTCTGCCTGGAAGATTACCAAAGGCAGACTTGTGCTTGCTCGAGGCACCAAGGCTAGCAGTCTCTATCCTCTTGTTGTATCTGGGTCTTCTGTAGACCATGTTTTGGCAGTGGGCTCTATCCCACATGTATCACTTTGGCATGCCCATTTGGGGTATATGTCTTTGAAGGGAATGAAAATGTTATCTGGTTTGCAGTATCTTCCGCCTTTGGACTATGCACGTTTTGACTTGTGTGATCATTGTCTTTATGGCAAGCAGAATAGGTCTACGCATAAGAAATCGGGTAGGCCATGCATGAGTGAGCCCTTGGCTTTGGTGCATTTAGATGTTTGTGGGCCCATGCCATGTATGTCTATGGGTGGCACGAAGTACTTTGTTACCTTCATTGATGATTTTTCTAGGAAAGTGTGGGCTTATCCCATAAAGCAAAAGTCCGATGTCTTGGCAGTCTTTCAGCGTTGGCTTGCTCTTGTTGAGAACCAGACTGGGTATAGGCTGAAATGCCTTAGGACTGACAATGGGGGAGAATATGTCTCATGTGCTTTTGAGCAGTTTTGTGATGACAGGGGTATTATGTCAAGAATCGCATGGTGGAGGGGGTTGCTCAAGATGTTGCGCCGAACACACACAGAGTGCACAAGGAGAAGCTCACTCAAGAGACAAGAAGAGAGATGGAGGCCAAAACGTTTTCTTGATGATTTCTTCTTCTTCTTCCACACTCTTTACAATGTACACAAAGTATAGATAAGATACAAGATAAAAGGAAAATGGCCTACTAAGTCAAACAATGCATAACTGACTACACTAGTCGACTAGCGCTATAACTATGCCAGCTGTAAATAGGTGTAACAACCTGAATATAATAAGTAATGAGTCAGTGGCCATGTGAGAGTCATAATGACCACCGACGTGCTAAGTGTAGACGTGTGGACCCATCTAACTAGGCGGTCCATCATCCATGTCCACATGTGTTGAGCTTGTCATCTCAACACTCCCCCTCAAGCTCAACTGCATCTCTGCAACTCCAAGTAAGCTTCGAAACTTTTGAAGCTTCTCTGTACCCAATGCCTTCGTGAAGATGTCAGCTATCTGATCCTGTGTGCTGACATACACCAAGTCAATCTCACCTGCTAGTACCTTCTCTCTCACAAAGTGGTAGTGTATCTCAATATGTTTTGTCCTGGCATGGAACACAGGGTTCCTAGCCAACTGTATACTGCTCATGTTGTCACAATAAATGACAACTGGACCTTCCACCTGGACATCCAAATCAGCCAATAGCTTTTCCAACCATACTACCTCACATGCTGCAACAGCAGCACCTCTATACTCAGCCTCTGTACTGGACAAAGCAACTGTAGATTGCTTTTTGCTGCTCCATGCAACTGCTGCACTACCAAGAGAGAACATGTATTCGCTGGTAGATCTTCTATCAGACATACTACCAGCCCAATCTGCATCTGTGTATCCAAACACCTGTACATCTGTACCTGCCTCATAGAAAAGTCCATAATGTAATGTGGACTTCACATATCTCAATATGCGTCTGACTACATCCAAATGTGGCTTTCTAGGTACTTGCATAAACTGACTTACAAGACCAACAGCGTAGCTCAAGTCTGGTCTTGTAATAGTCATGTAAATCAAACTCCCCACTATCCTCCTGAACATAGTAGGGTCTTCTATCTCATCCCCAACATCAGCACTCAGCTTTACATTCTGCTCCAACGGGACTGAAAGTGGTTTGCATGCTGTCATACCATACTTGGACAACATATCCAAGCCATACTGTCTTTGGGACAGCCATATACCATCATCACATCTGACCACCTCAATGCCAAGGAAGTACCTTAGCTCACCTAGATCTTTCATCTCAAACTTCATCTTCAAACAACCCTTGACTTCAGCAATCCCACTATCACTATCACCTGTAATAATCAAGTCATCCACATAGATGACTATGATGACCAAAATTGCATCTCCTTTTCTCACATAAAGTGAGTGATCAGCATCAGAAACATAAAAACCAATATTGACAAGATACTCTCTAATCTTGTCAGACCATGCTCTAGGTGCTTGCTTGAGCCCATAGAGTGCCTTCTTCAATCTGCACACATACGTGGGATGCTCTAAATCTTCATAACCTGCTGGCTGATCCATATACACTTCTTCCTGCAAATCACCATGCAAGAAGGCATTCTTTACATCCATTTGCTGCAACCTCCAACCTTTGGCTGCTGCCAAAGCAATCACACATCTGACAGTTGCCATCCTAGCAACTGGACTGAAGGTTTCATCATAATCTATGCCATATGTCTGGGCATAGCCTTTTGCAACCAGCCTAGCTTTGTACCTGCTAATAGAACCATCTGCATTGTGCTTAATCTTATAAACCCACTTGCATCCAATAGCTTTCTTTCCCTTCGGCAATGATACTAGATCCCAAGTCTTATTAGCCTCTAATGCAGCCATCTCCTCATCCATTGCTGCATCCCAATGAGCATGACCAACAGCCTCCTCAAAACATGTAGGCTCAACATCCTCAACTAGTTTCACCATATAAGCATAATGGTGAGCTGCATAACCTTCAAAACCAAATCTTTTAACAGAGTATCTCACCCTGCTAGACCTGCGTACCACTGGATCACTCAATGGAGTCTTTGCATCAGCACGTGCTCTCTGCACACCTGGAGTCCTCACTGAAGGAATGCCAAGCTCATCATCTAAGCTCTCTGAGCCACTGGATTTTCCATCAAGAACTGCATCAATGCCTTCTGACACTTTATTCTTTCCTTTGTCTTTACCTATAGTGCTACTAGATGCACCTGAAGATGTAGAAGTACTCCTTAGTCTCCCAGACCAAGGACTACCAGATGATGTATCTGGTCCACTAAGAGTCCGTGATTCTTGCCTTTCAGCCTGCATATGAGTGTCATGATCATCATCAACATCCAATGCATCACCACTAGATGCATACCAACTGCTCATTTCATCAAAGATGACATCCCTGCTCACTCTGAACTTACATGTGACAGGGTTGTAACAGCGATACCCTTTCTGCTCTAAAGAGTATTCAATAAAGATACACTTTTCAGCCTTTGGATCCAGTTTCTTCCGCAACTCATCTGGTACATGAACATACGCAATGCAGCCAAATACTTTCAAGTGTGAAACATCAGGCTTCTTACCTGTAAAACATTCTTCGGGGGTCATACCATGAACTGCAGCTGTGGGAGTTCTGTTCATAATATAAACAGCAGTATGAACAGCCTCAGACAAAAAATGCTTAGGCATATTCTTTTCAGCCATCAAGGCGCGTGCAACTTCTGCAATATGCCTGTTTTTCCTTTCTGCAACCCCATTTTGCTGTGGGGTATACCTGCATGTGAACTGTCTCTTTATCCCATGAGACTTCAGAAAATCACTGAACTCATTTGAGAGCTACTCTCCCCCTCCATCTGATCTCAGGCACTTTACTTTCAAGCCTGTTTCTCTTTCAACTGCAGCCTTGAAAGTTCTAAAGTGCTCAAACGCTTCACTCTTTTCCTTCATAAAATATACCCACAGCTTTCTAGAACAATCATCAATGAATGTGACAAAGTATGAACTACCTCCAAGAGATACATTTTGTGTTGGCCCCCAAATGTCTGTATGCACAACATCAAGAATATTTCTGCTTACATCTCTATCATGTGAAAAAGGTTGCCTTGACTGCTTACCAAACTGACATGCTTCACATACCTTTTGAAATTCTGCAACTCTAAATGTAGGCAAACCTGTAACCAACCCTTTGGACTGCATTAGTTTCAGCCTTTGTACATTTGCATGTCCAATGCGTTTGTGCCAAATTTCAATGTCTGCAACAACACCTTTTCCTTTGGCATACATAGCAGCATCCATAGTAGGAATTCCAGCATCTAGAGTGAACATACGTCCAACTCTACTTCCCTTTGCTACCAACCTGCACTTGTCATTGAAATCTTCTACAAAGCAGCCCTTTGCATTAAATCTGACTTGCAGCCCTTGCTCGACCATTTGACCTACTGACACCAAATTCTTTGTAATAGATGGCACATGTAATACATCTGAAAGACTCTTTGTCTTACCATCATGCAAGGACAAGGGAACTTTTCCAATGTGTGAAATTGGGTGGCATGAGTCATCACCCGTCTGCACATAACCTGCATTCTGCAAATCCTACATCTCTCCAAACCATTCTGCATGGCTGGTCATATGATTGGATGCACCTGAATCGACATACCAAACATCTTCATGTGTTCCCTTTCCTGTAACAGCATTCAGCATATGCTGCATAACAAACAGACGTTCATTTTTGTCTTCATTCTGTCGTGAAGACGATGCATAGTTTCCTTGCTGCAACTTACCACTCCGAATATCATCTTTCTTGGCATAACATTGGGCTGCAATATGACCTGTTTTGCCACAGTAGTGGCACACAATACCAGAGTTGTTAGAACCTCTGTTCTGCCATCCACCTCTTCCTCTAAAGCTCCCCCTGCCTCTAAAGTTACCACGACCTCCTGAAACCTGCATATCGCTAAATTGCTGATTCAATCTATTTTGCTGGTTGTCACTACCACGTCCTGTACCACGGCCTCTTGAAGAGAACCTACCACGTCCTCTTCCTGAACTGGAGTAGAAAGTTTGGACCTGTTCACCGCTTCTTTCAGATGTCTCACTCTGCATGTTGATCTCTTCAGTGATCATAAGGGAGACCAACTCATCGAAATCTGGAAATGGCTTTCTGACATATACAGAAGTTACAAAAGACTTCCAAGCCTTTTCATTGTTAAGTCCACCCAAGGTAGACGACACCAAATCATCATCATCGGGCATTGCATCAATCGCTGCCAATGCATCCGCAATGCTTCTTACCTTCAGTGCATACTCATTTATAGACATCTTCCCTTTCTTTAATGTATTCAACTCTTGCTTGAGTTGAATCTTCCGTGCCTTTGTATTTACAGAAAACATACTTTCAAGTATGGTCCAAGCTGCATATGCATTCTCTGCATTTCTAATGTGTCCCAGCATATTATTGTCAATTACTGCAGACAACCAATACATAACCTTTTTATCCTTTGCATTCCATTCCTTCCGTGCCTTTATCTCTTCTGCAGTTGGAGGATCACTCACCTCCGGCTCCTTTTCTTCACCTGAAACGAACTCGTAGAGGCCTTTTCCAATAAGAAAGTTTGTGACACGGAACTTCCATGAAGGGTAGTTGTTCTTGTCGAGCTTCTCAATGATGGGGCTTCCACTATTCTCTGCCATTATCACAAGAATAATACTAAACAGCAAGCAAATCTTCTGCAATCCTCGACCTGTAGTGCACAGCAATACGATAGACAGCCTTTTTCACTGTCTGCTCAACAATACATGCAATCTGCAACCTACTGTCGGTCGATACAGCTGAAGTCACAGCGTACCCTGAAACTGCTGTTCGCAACTTGCGGCTCTAAAACGGGCCCTGAAACGGCCTCAAATGTCCAAAATAACTGCGGGCAAGCCCTAAAGGGCTTATCTGCAAAATACACAGCGCTCTTCGCGCACACCAAATCTCACTGCAATCTGAGATTTTTGCTCTGCCCTGCTTCCGGTGCCTCCACAGGCACTATCCAAGAGAAGGAGTGGAAGAATGGGAGAGATTCTTACCCGTAGCTTGCTTGCTCGAACCTTGCTTCTTCTTCTTCACTTCAACCTTCAAAATCAGCCTCTCTCAATGGCGCGGCTCTGATACCATGTCAAGAATCGCGTGGTGGAGGGGGTTGCTCAAGATGTTGCGCCGAACACACACAGAGTGCACAAGGAGAAGCTCACTCAAGAGACAAGAAGAGAGATGGAGGCCAAAACGTTTTCTTGCTGATTTCTTCTTCTTCTTCCACACTCTTTACAATGTACACAAAGTATAGATAAGATACAAGATAAAAGGAAAATGGCCTACTAAGTCAAACAATGCATAACCGACTACACTAGTCGACTGGCGCTATAACTATGCCAGCTGTAAATAGGTGTAACAACCTGAATATAATAAGTAATGAGTCAGTGGCCATGTGAGAGTCATAATGACCACTGACGTGCTAAGTGTAGACGTGTGGACCCATCTAACCAGGCGGTCCATCATCCATGTCCACATGTGTTGAGCTTGTCATCTCAACATATTAAGCGTCAGTTGACCGCTCCTTACACCCCCGCCTAGAATGGTTTGGCTGAGCGCATGAACAGGACTATTCAGGAGCGTGTCCGCTCTATGCTTAGCCATGCAGGCCTACCACAGAGCTTTTGGGCTGAGGCAGTTAGTACGGCAGTGCATGTCATAAACCGATCGCCTTCTAGTGGATTGGATTTCCAGGTTGCAGAGGAAGTTTGGGCTGGTAAGCCACCCTCTTATGCGCATCTCCGTGTCTTTGGATGTGAGGCATTCTGCCATGTGCCCAAGGACAAGAGGAGTAAATTGGATCCAAAGAGCATTAAATGCATATTCCTTGGCTATGATGAGTCAGGAGAGATGGGCTATCGCCTATGGGATCCACAAGCGCGAAAAATAGTACGCAGCCATGATGTCGTCTTCCATGAAGACAAGATGCACAGGCAGCCTGAGAAGGTGGTTGAGATCCGCAGAGTGATCTTTCAGGAGGAGCCTAGAGCTCCAGCACAGCCAGTAGTACAGCCTGCAGCAGTTCCTCCACAGGGCCAAGGTATTGGACAGGCAGTTAGATAGGCAGCAAAGCCTGCGGTGAGACGGTCTGCTAGAGACAGACATCCACCTGACAGATTTCAGCCCTCTATGCATTATGTTTTGGTTACAGATGCAGGAGAGCCTTTCACTTATGATGAGGCTATGCGCAGGGGTGACAGTCACTCTTGGGAGAGGGCTATGCAGTCTGAGATAGACTCTCTGCATAAGAATGAGACTTGGGATTTGGTTGCCTTACCTAAGGGCAAGAAGGCTTTGCCATGCAAGTGGGTGTACAAGCTAAAAAGTACCCCTGGACACCCCAAGCCGGCATACAAGGCTAGATTGGTAGCAAAGGGTTTTAAGCAAGAACATGGTGTGGACTTTGATGAGGTCTTCTCTCCTGTGGTTAAGATGACCACCCTGCGCTTGGTCTTGGCTTTGGTTGCACAGCTTGACTTAGATCTATATCAGATGGATGTCAAGACGGCTTTTCTACATGGGGACTTGCATGATGAGATCTATATGGATCAGCCTAAGGGCTTTGCAGAACCTGGCAGGGAGCACCTAGTGTGCAAGTTGAAGAAGAGCTTGTATGGCTTGAAGCAGGCACCTAGGGAATGGTATCATAAGTTTGATGCCTTTATGCAGTCACAAGGCTATAGCAGGAGTGCTATGGATCCGTGTCTTTACACGAAGAAAGCCCGTGATGGCAGTTTGCTTATCTTGGTACTCTATGTTGATGATATGCTGATAGCAGGGAAAGCTCATGATGAGCTAGATGCTCTTAAATCTCAGCTGAAGAAGAGCTTTGAGATGAAGGATTTGGGACAGGCCTCACATATACTTGGGATGCGCATTAAGCGCGATAGGCATCAGGGGCTTTTGTATCTCTCACAGCGGGAGTACATTCATAAAGTCCTTGAGCGCTTCCGCATGCAGGACATAAAGCCTATTGGCTGTCCATTACCTTCTTATGTGAAGGTATCACAGGCCGATTGTCCGCAGATAGATGAGCAGAGGGCCGAGATGGCCAAGATCCCTTATGCTTCAGCTGTGGGCAGTTTGATGTATGCCATGATAGCCACTCGTCCAGATATTGCGCATGCAGTTGGTGTTGTGGCACGCTATATGGCTACATCTGGCAGCAGACATTGGGATGCCATAAAGGGTATCATGAGGTACCTAAAGGGCACAGCAGATATGTGTATTTGCTATGGCAGCCAGGATACAAGGGTCATGGGGTACACTGACTCCGATTATGCAGGACATGCAGATAGTAGGAAGTCCACTTCTGGCTATGTATTCACCTATGCTGGAGGGGTTGTCTCTTGGATGTCCAGGGTTCAGAAGTGTACGGCTTTGTCTACCACTGAGGTCGAGTATGTTGCAGCCACTGAGGCTTACAAGGAGGCCATATGGTTAGGCCGTCTAGTTGCTGACCTTGGGATTAATGCTACACCTACACTGCATTCGGATTCTATGAGTGCCATTCAGTTGGCTAAGAATCCAGTCTTCCATGCGAAGACGAAACACATTGAGGTGAGGTATCACTTCATACGTGGTGTCGTGGAGGACAGGTCTGTTGACCTTGTCAAGATCTCCACTGACGAGAATCCTGCAGATCTGCTCACGAAGAGCCTCACTACTGAGCGCTTTGCCTTCCTCAGGATGTTGATGGGCATTGGATGAGATGTCGCCTTTCCTCATCCCTTGTACCTATGTACATTTGTACTGTCTTTTCTTTTTCTTTTCTCTCTCACTAGGGTAGATTCGCCTTTAAGTGGGAGGTTGTTGGGGGTAAAGGCGCCTCCGACGTGCCGCCCCATGTATTACTACACTGACAGTACCCGCCACTGCACACTGCAGGTGGCGGGCGCCCGTCACGTCACTTTATTCTTTATTCTTTTAGTGACAGTTTGAATAAAGGAAGGCCCGGTCACACATTGTGACTGTCGGAGTTCCCATTTCTTGTCTCTCTCTTTCTTGCTCTTGCTCTCCCGCCATAGCTCGCGTGCAAGCTTCGATCCTTCTCACCTTTCAAGCTCTTGATGTTAATTTTCTTTAAAAATAATAGAATCTGATAGGGAGTTGATGCCCTAAAGAGGGTGGCCTATTAAGATTTAGTTGCAAATGGTGTGGTGGCCAACATTACCCTCGGAATTGTCCCAATGTCAAATGTAATATTTGTGGGAAGTCCGCCATTTGGCTGCCACTAGTTGGAGTAAAATTGGCTCTCTCTAACAAGGTAGGAGACAGCTAGGTCCCATTAACCATTGCGCGCAAGGAAACAACCTTCAACGAGATGATGGGCCGAAGCAAATCCTTCAAAGAGGTAAAGCTACTGTAGAGGAGCTACTTGGTGGTAGTGGGGTTAGCCTTATTGAGGCTTTGTGGGTCAATGGGGTTGAAGCCTCTAGTCTACGAGCTATTACAAGAGATCAAAAGGGTAGAGAAGTTAACTAGGACAATGTACCACTTGTCGATGGAAACCCTAAATAAGATGATAAAGGGACGCAAGTCCTTAATCCCGATAGGGAGGGCGGACCTCTAAAGCCCATAGAAAGTAAAGCTGACGCCAAGAAGGATAAGGAGTTGCCACGGAGGAAGGAAAAAGTTAAGAAGGAAGTGCCAAAGATGGTTCAATGACCAAAGGAAAGAATGGTTTGGCATGAGAAGAGAGCCCTAGCAAATTATTATGAATTTGATTTGGCAAGCTCTCTTTGCAAAGTTACACTAGATGTAAATCTCTTGCAGTTGATTAAGCTGTCTCCTGGAGTACGCAAAGAATTCAAAAAGATCTTGTATATTGGGTATATCATAGAACCTTTGGATATACCACGAGTAGGAGATGATTGGTTTGAGCATGCAGATTCAGAATTGATGGAGAGGCTAGGTCTTGCAATTCAAAAGGATGCCTCCATGATTTTTAGAATGGATGATCATATTTTAAGGCAACCTGAAGGTTGCATAACTAAGGTCCACATCACTATTGCAAATGTAGAATGCCTTTTGGACTTTAGGGTAATTAGATTTGTAGGGCATCCTAGCTATCAAGTGTTGCTAGGTAGACCCTGGATCTTGCAAGCAGACTGTCAAGTGGATATACTCGTCGGTCGGCTGACATTTGATAGAGGTGCCTGACGCATCATAATTGATGCTTATCCTGAGTCTCCTCAAAGCAAGAGATCTCCTCTATCCTCTATAGAATTAGAAACATTAGAAGATGTATCTGCTAGTGAGACGTTATCGAGTAATGAGTCCAAAGAAGGATCTAGTACCAAAGATATCTACCAAATAATATTGAATGAGCCGATAGAGCCTCAAGATCGTATAAGAGATGCAGATGTTATTGAGTTGGACCTTGGTACGCTAAATGATTCGCGGCCAATCAAATTAGGATCCATGCTTAGTTTAGAAGAAAGAGAGGACTATGTGTCCCTAATTTAGGAGTTTCCTGATATCTTTGCTTGACGAACTTAGAGACATTCCTTCTAGTTTGGATGTGCATACCAATCCTCTAAAGGAAGGAGGTCAACCCGTGCATCAGAAAGTAAGGCGCATGCCTTTCAAACTAAGGTACGAGCTATTCAAGGAGCTATAGAAGTTGCGAAAATTAGGTTTGATTTTCCCTGTTCAGCATACTTAATAGTGTTCACCAGTTGTGATTAGGAAGAAGAAAAATAATCAGATCCGGCTTTGCATGGACTTTAGAGAGCTAAATAATAAAACAATTAAGGACTACTACCTATTTCCCTTTATTGACCAAATTTTGGATCAATTAGCGGGTAGGAAAATATATTCGTTCATGCTTTATTTTGCAGGTTATAACTAGATGACAATTGCAGAAGAAGACAAGCTTAAAACAATGTTTATTACGGTTTTCCGTACCTTTGTGTACCATGTGATGGCATTTGGTTTATGTAATGCACTTGGTTTGTGGCAACGAACAGAAAATAAGACCTTTGGTGACATTTTCCCAAAGGATTTGAAAGTATTTATCGATGACCTAAGGGCAACCATGATAAGAGAAAGGTAGGTGATTATTTTGCGGAAATGTTTTGAGCATCGAAGACAATTTTGCATAGCTCTTAATCCACGGAAGTGCATCTTTGGAGTACCTTATGGGCTATTGCTAGGCCATGTGGTTAGTACGGTAGGGATCACGATTGACCCTGAGAAGATCAAGGCCATAGTCTCCATGAGTCGGCCATGCACTTCGAAAGAGATGCATAGCTTTCTACCATCAGTAGGGTATGATTGGAGGTTTATCAATGTCTTGGTAGAATGAACATTGCCACTAACAAAACTATTGTCCTTTAACTTTGTGTTTGCATATTATGGAGTGATGCTTGTAAAGTATCTTTTGATGATGTGAAGTAGGAGCTAGTAAAAGCACCTAAAAGGGGTGAAGTATTTTGTATATTTTTAGCAGCCACCATGTATAGTATCGGCTGCTGTTTGTTCCAAATATGGGAGGAAAAGTGGTACAATCCGATAGCCTTTGCTAGTAATCGAAAGTTGGGCATATCAGAAATCAACTACACCTATATGGAGAAGTTGTGCCTTGCAATGGTATTTGCGACCAAAAAATTTAGGCACTACATTCTCTATGAGAAGGTTGTATTCTATACAAAGGCGGAATGTCTTAGATTGTTGCTGAACAAGTTACAGTCGATCATTTAGCAAAGTTGTTAATCACTTTGTAGGATTTTGATTATAAGATTAAGAGCAAGCCACCGAAGCTAGAGGGCATTGTAGAATGTCTTGTGGATTTCAGAGAGCTAAAAGAGATTGTGGTTGAAGGAAGCGACATGGAAACACTGTTTAAGATTGATACGATTTCTATTCCCTCCTGGTATGCTGCTATAACACACGATCTATCTACAAGAGAGGCTGGAGCTACTCTATCAAAATTCGAGAAGAGAAAAATTAAACATCATGCTTTAGAATTCATGTTAATTGTAAGAATACTATATTGGTAAGGGGTTGATGACATATATCACCGATGTGTTATGCCTAATGAGGTTCCATGCATTTTGGAAGAGTGCCATGACTCCGTTTGTGGAGAGCATTTTGGTGGACGACTGATGGCCCAAAAAACTTTAAGAGCCAGATATTGGTGGCCGTCCATTTTCCAAGATGCATTTGAGTATGTTAAGAGATGCGATACTTATCAACAGCATGACAATAGGGAGAATAGAAAGCAACCACTTACTTCGATTATGGCTATACTTCCATTTGAAAATGGGACATTGACTTTGTGGGTCCTATTACTCCGTCATCCACTACGCAAAAGCAATATATTATCACGGCTGAGTACTTTACAAAGTGGTCAGAAGCACAAGCGACAAGGAAGGACGATGCCAAAGAGTTTTCTCATTGCCTATTAGAACTGATTATATGTTGATTTGGTCCGCTAAAAGAATTAGTATCAGATCGTGGAACCCATTTCCTAAACAAGGTGATTAAAAGCTTGACTGAAGTGTGGCAAATTAAGCATAGTTGAAACTCGGGGGGGTCACTCATGAATATAAGTATATATAACGTGAGTTCAAAATAAGGGGTTTTTGAAATGCCATTTTTATATATATTTTACATACAGAAGGGTGTCATATAAAGGGGTTACCTACAAATTGAATAGAAAAGGCTTGTGTTTTATTCAAGAAAAATTCATAGATTAGGATATTTATAAATAGGCCATGAACGCACGTTATATAGAGAATATACATATAGTGAATCCCTCGAGAGTTGAAAGTACTAATAAGTAGCTTGTGGGTATTCTATCAAAAATAGTGTCTGAGAAGAAACATGATTGGGGTAAAAAATTATTTGTGGCAATGTAGGCATATAACATGACGTTTAAAAACGAGCCAATGGCCACACCTCGTTCAAATTAGTTTATGGGGAGGAGTGTGTCTTTCCCTTAGAGATTGAGTTGTCGACCATAAGATTCATAATCAATCATTCTTTGGATAATGAGGAGGTCCTATTCGAGTGTTTTATGACTTTGGCCTACTTGGATGAGCTCAAATTGCAGAGTCTATTGCATAGGAAGTGACTAAGCATTGGATGAAGCAGCTACATGATCGAAAAGTAAAGAAATATACCTTTAAGAAGAGGGAGTTAGTTCTTTATTATGATGCACGGAGAGAGTTGTTTCCAGGGAAACTTGAGCCCAAATGGGACGGTCCCTACAAGATTATAAGAATAGGAAAGAATAAATCCACGGCATTACTAGCTGATCTTGAGGAAGTGGAATTTAAAAATAAGATTAATCTTAATAAGATTAAACCTTATTATATCTAAATGCACTAACAAAATAAATGCCTTGTAGGTCAATATTAGATTGATCAAGAACCTACAAGATACGAAAGAGGTTGATGGGACAACTGATTCCTTATTTGGAATACCCATACTTGGAGCAAAGATACCATAAGGGGAAGCTTATCTGGTGGAGTAAAGGATATAAAGTGATTGAGTAAGAGGATGGATCATTCTCTTGGGAAATCAAAGTTTTCTGTCGTCACTGCTTACGAATCTTAACAAGCATCCCTGTTACATTCAATGAAGAGGGTGGGATGGAGCCTTCCGTACATCCTCTGAACATGCTAAAGTTTGATTACCATAATTATACAAGTAGAGTTGATGATGGCTGACTGTGTGAATCCATTGTGGATGTACACAATGTACTTTGATGGAGCGTCCAGGGGTCCCAACAAGAAAGGGAGTATAGGAGTAGTCATTAAAGATCCTCAACGTTGAGTTGTAATGAAATTAACAATTTATCTTGGGGTTGGATTTACCAGTAACATGGTGGAATACAAAGCTTTGATCATGGGGTTAAATATTGCTAAGAAAGATGGTATCCATCAATTGTTAGTCAAGGGGGATTCCCAATTGGTATTGAACCAACTAAATGGGATATACACAGTGCAAAATCCTATTCTCTCTATGTATTATTGCACTGCTATGACAATGATCGATGAGTTTGAGAGAGTATCTCTTCAGTTGGTTCCACCTTATTGGAATCAGTTTGCAGACTCATTAGCAAACTTTGCTTATGAAGACATTATCTTTAACTGTGGTCCTAGTTTGGATATCTCCATGGATGATGAGATAGGACCGAATCGATTGTAGGGGATTTTATTAGAACATGCAGCCTGATGTTTCACACTTGAAAGTGTTTGGCTGCATTGCGTATGTTCATGTGCCAGATGAGTTGCGGAAGAAACTAGATCCAAAAGCTGAAAAGTGTGTCTTTATTGGATACTCTTTAGAGCAGAAAGGGTATCGCTGTTACAACCCTGTCACATGTAAGTTCAGAGTGAGCAGGGATGTCATCTTTGATGAAATGAGCAGTTGGTATGCATCTAGTGGTGATGCATTGGATGTTGATGATGATCATGACACTCATGTGCAGGCTGAAAGGCAAGAATCACGGACTCTTAGTGGACCAGAGACATCATCTGGTAGTCCTTGGTCTGGGAGACTAAGGAGTACCTCTACATCTTCGAGTGCATCTAGTAGCACTACAGGTAAAGACAAAGGAAAGAATAAAGTGTCAGAAGGCATTGATGCAGTTCTTGATGGAGACTCTAGTGGCTCAGAGAGCTTGGATGATGAGCTTGGCATTCCTTCAGTGAGGACTCCAGGTGTGCAGAGAGCACATGTTAATGCAAAGACTCCATTGAGTGATCCAGTGGTACGCAGGTCTAGCAGGGTGAGATACCATGTCAAAAGATTTGGTTTTGAAGGTTATGCAGCTCACCATTATGCTTATATGGTGAAACTAGTTGAGGATGTTGAGCCTACATATTTTGAGGAGGCCGTTAGTCATGCTCATTGGGATGCAACAATGGATGAGGAGATGGCTGCATTAGAGGCCAATAAGACTTAGGATCTAGTAGCATTGCCAAAGGAAAAGAAAGCTATTGGATGTAAGTGGGTTTATAAGATTAATCACAATGCAGATGGCTCTATTAGCAGGTATAAAGCTAGGCTGGTTGCAAAAGGCTATGCTCAGACATATGGCATAGATTATGATGAAACCTTCAGTCCAGTTGCTAGGATGACAACTGTCAGATGTGTGATTTCTTTGGCAGCAGCCAAAGGTTGGAGGTTGCAGCAAATGGATGTGAAGAATGCCTTCTTACATGGTGATTTGCAGGAAGAAGTGTATATGCATCAGCCAGCAGGTTATGAAGATTTAGAGCATCCCACGTATGTGTGCAGGTTGAAGAAGGCACCCTATGGGCTCAAGCAAGCACTTAGAGCATGGTCTAACAAGATTAGAGAGTATCTTGTCAATATTGATTTTTATGTTTCTGATGTTGATCACTCACTTTATGTGAGAAAGGGAGATGCAGGTTTGGTCATCATAGTCATCTATGTGGATGACTTGATTATTACACGTGATAGTGATAGTGGGATTGCAGAAGTCAAGGACTTTTTGAAGAAGAAGTTTGAGATGAAGGATTTAGGTGAGCTAAGGTACTTCCTTGGCATTGAGGTGATCAGATGTGATGATGGTATATGGATGTCCCAAAGACAGTATGGCTTGGATATGTTGTCTAAGTATGGTATGACAGCATGCAAACCACTTTCAGTTCCGTTGGAGTAGAATGTAAAGTTGAGTGCTGATGTTGGGGATGAGATAGAATACCCTACTCTGTTCAGGAGGATAGTGGGGATTTTGATCTACATGACCATTACAAGGCCAGACTTGAGCTACGCTATTGGTCTTGTGAGTCAGTTTATGCAAGTACCTAGAAAGCCACACTTGGATGCAGTCAGACGCATATTGAGATATGTGAGGTCCACATTACATTATGGACTTTTCTATGAGGCAGGTACAGATATACATGTGTTTGGATACACAAATGCAGATTGGGCTGGTAGTATGTCTGATAGAAGATCTACCAGCGGATACATGTTCTCTCTTGGTAGTGCAGCAGTTGCTTGGAGCAGCAAAAAGCAATCTATAGTTGCTTTGTCAAGTACAGAGGCTGAGTATAGAGGTGCTGCTGTTGCAGCATGTGAGGTAGTATGGCTGCAAAAGTTATTGGCTGATTTGGATGTGCAGGTGGAAGGTCTAGTTGTCATTTATTGTGACAACATGAGCAGTATACAGTTGGCTAGGAACCCTGTGTTCCATGCGAGGACAAAACATATTGAGGTACACTACCACTTTGTGAGAGAGAAGGTACTAGCAGGTGAGATTGACTTGGTGTATGTCAGTACACAGGATCAGATAGCTGATATCTTCACGAAGGCATTGAGTATAGAGAAGCTTCAAAAGTTTCAAAGCTTACTTGGAGTTGCAGAGATGCAGTTGAGTTTGAGGGGGAGTGTTGAGATGACAAGCTCAACACATGCGGACATTGATGATGGACCGCTTGGTTAGATGGGTCCACACGTCTACACTTAGCACGTCGGTAGTCATTATGAGTCTCACATGGCCACTGACTCATTACTTATTATATTCAGATTCTTACACCTATTTACAGCTGGCATAGTTATAGCACCAGTCGACTAGTGTAGTCGGTTATGCATTGTTTGACTTAGTAGGCCACTTTCCTTTATGTTGCATCTTATCTATACTTTGTGTACATTGTAAAGAGAGTGGAAGAAGAAGAAGAAACTAAAGAAATAGCACATTTCACTACAAAATAATTGGCTCTCTTGGCCTAAATAAACAAGCATTAAAACTCTTAAAGAAATTGGCCCTCTTGGCCTAAAGAAATCAAGCAAACCAACTCATATATATCTGTTCAGATATCGGGCTCCACTCATGATATGATAGGGTGATTGTTGTGCATTTATGTCACCGACTTGTCAGTTGTAGATGCGGTTGGTACACTGCCCATGAATAATAGCTAGATGACAGCTATCCTTATCTACTCTAGTTCGTGGCTCAATTAGTATGCCACCTTAGTTAGTTGTCTTTGGTTTGAGACCCATATATAGGGTTCTTCTATTTCTTTGTATGTGAGTTCTTCTGGCTTACACAACTAAGAAGAGGAAAACTGTTTTCAGCCTCCACCTTTGTGTGTATTCCCCCATTGTGCAAGCAAGAAAGCTACAAGTGAGACTCCTTCCTTCTCTCCCATGTTGAGATGGCAAGCTCAACACATGTGGACATGGATGATGGACCGCCTGGTTAGATAGGTCCACACGTCTACACTTAGCACGTCGGTGGTCATTATGCATCTTACATGGCCACTGACTCATCACTTATTATATTCAGGTTGTTATACCTATTTACAGCTGGCATAGTTATAGCGCCACTCGACTAGTGTAGTCGGTTATGCATTGTTTGACTTAGTAGGCCACTTTCCTTTTATGTTGTATCTTATCTATACTTTGTGTAGATTGTAAAGTGTGTGGAAGAAGAAGAAGAAACCAGCAAGAAAACGTTTTGGCCTCCATCTCTCTTCTTGTCTCTTGAGTGAGCTTCTCCTTGTGCATTCTGTGTGTGTTCGGCGCAGCATCTTGAGCAACCCCCTCCACCACGCGATTCTTGACATGGTATCAGAGCCGCGCCATTGAGAGAGGCTGATTTCGAAGGTTGAAGCAAAGGAGAAGAAGCAAGGTTCGAGCAAGCAAGCCACGGGTAAGAAGCTCTCCCATCCTTCAACTCTTTCTCTTGGATAGTGCCTGTGGAGGCACCGGAAGCAAGGCAGAGCAAAAATCTCAGATTGCAGTGAGATTTGGTGTGCGCGAAGAGCGCTGTGTATTCTGCAGATAAGCCCTTTAGGGCTTATCCGCAGTTATTTTGGGCATCTGAGGCCGTTTCAGGGCCCGTTTTAGAGTCGCAAGGTTGCAGACAGCAGGTTCAGGGTACGCTGTGACTTCGACTGTATTGACCGAACGTGGGTGCGCAGGTTACAGATTTCAGATCTGTAAGTTCAAAGGTGTTTACCAGTGAGTAAACACAAGGTTTATCTGCAAACTGGTTGCAGATTGCATGTATTGTTGAGCAGACAGTGAAAAAGATTATCTGGTGTATTGCTGTGCACTACAGGTCAAGGGTTGCAGAAGATTTGCTTGTTGTTTGGTATTAATTTTGTGATAATGGTAGAGAACAGTGGAAGCCCCATCATTGAGAAGCTCGACAAGAACAACTACCCTTCATGGAAGTTCCTTGTCACGAACTTCCTTATTGGAAAAGGCCTCTATGAGTTCGTTTCAGGTGAAGAAAAGGAGCCGGAGATGAGTGATCCTCCAACTGCAGAAGAGACAAAGGCACGGAAAGAATGGAATGCAAAGGATAAAAAGGTCATGTATTGGTTGTCTGCAGTAATTGACAATAATATGCTGGGACACATTAGAAATGCAGAGAATTCATATGCAGCTTGGACCATACTTGAAAGTATGTTTTCTGTAAATACAAAGGCACGAAAGATTCAACTCAAGCAAGAGTTGAATACATTAAAGAAAGGGAAGATGTCTATCAATGAGTATGCACTGAAGGTAAGAAGCATTGTAGATGCATTGGCAGCGATTGATGCAATGCCTGATGATGATGATTTGGTGTCGTCTACCTTGGGTGGACTTAACAATGAAAAGGCTTGGAAGTCTTTTGTAACTTCTGTATATGTCAGAAAGCCATTTCCAGATTTCGATGAATTGGTCTCCCTTATGATCACTGAAGAGATCAACATGCAGAGTGAGACATCTGAAAGAAGTGGTGAACAGGTCCAAGCTTTCTACTCCAGTTCTGGAAGGGGACGTGGCAGGTTCTCTTCAAGAGGCCGTGGTACAGGACGTGGTAGTGACAACCAGCAAAACAGATTGAATCAGCAATTTGGCGATATGCAGGTTTCAGGAGGTCGTGGTAACTTTAGAGGCAGGGGGAGCTTTAGAGGAAGAGGTGGATGGCAGAACAGAGGCTCTAACAACTCTGGTATTGTGTGCCACTACTGTGGCAAAACAGGTCATATTGCAGCCCAATGTTATGCTAAGAGAGATGATATCCGCAGTGGTAAGTTGCAGCAAGGAAACTATGTATCGTCTTCACGACAGAATGAAGACAAAAATGAACGTTTGTTCGTTATGCAGCATATGGTGAATGCTGTTACAGGAAAGGGAACACATGAAGATGTTTGGTATGTTGATTCAGGTGCATCCAATCATATGACCAGCCATGCAGAATGGTTTGGAGAGATGCAGGATTTGCAGAATGCAGGTTATGTGCAGACGGGTGATGACTCATGCCACCCAATTTCACACATTGGAAAAGTTCCCTTGTCCTTGCATGATGGTAAGACAAAGAGTCTTTCAGATGTATTGCATGTGCCATCTATTACAAAGAACTTGGTGTCAGTCGGTCAAATGGTAGAGCAAGGGCTGCAAGTCAGATTTAATGCAAAGGGCTGCTTTGTAGAAGATTTCAATGACAAGTGCAGGTTGGTAGCAAAGGGAAGTAGAGTTGGACGTATGTTCACTCTAGATGCTGGAATTCCTACTATGAATGCTGCTATGTATGCCAAAGGAAAAGGTGTTGTTGCAGACATTGAAATTTGGCACAAACGCATTGGACATGCAAATGTACAAAGGCTGAAATTAATGCAGTTCAAAGGGTTGGTTACAGGTTTGCCTACTTTTAAAGTTGCAGAATTTCAGAAGGTGTGTGAAGCATGTCAGTTTGGTAAGCAGGCAAGACAACCCTTTTCACATGACAGAGATGTAAGAAGAAATATCCTTGATGTTGTGCATACAGACATTTGGGGGCCTACACAAAATGTATCTCTTGGAGGCAGTTCATACTTTGTCACATTCATTGATGATTGTTCTAGAAAGCTGTGGGTATATTTTATGAAGGAAAAGAGTGAAGCTTTTGAGCACTTTAGAACTTTCAAGGCTGCAGTTGAAAGAGAAACAGGCTTGAAAGTAAAGTGCTTGAGGTCAGATGGAGGGGGAGAGTACCTCTCCAATGAGTTCAGTGATTTTCTGAGGTCTCATGGGATAAAGAGACAGTTCACATGCAGGTATACCCCACAGCAAAATGGGGTTGCAGAAAGGAAAAACAGGCATATTGCAGAAGTTGCACGCGCCTTGATGGCTGAAAAGAATATGCCTAAGCATTTTTGGTCTGAGGCTGTTCATACTGCTGTTTATATTATGAACAGAACTCCCACAGCTGCAGTTCATGGTATGACTCCCGAAGAATGTTTTACAAGTAAGAAGCCTGATGTTTCACACTTGAAAGTATTTGGCTGCATTGCGTATGTTCATGTGCCAGATGAGTTGCGGAAGAAACTAGATCCAAAAGCTGAAAAGTGTGTCTTTATTGGATACTCTTTAGAGCAGAAAGGGTATCGCTGTTACAACCCTGTCACATGTAAGTTCAGAGTGAGCAAGGATGTCATCTTTGATGAAATGAGCAGTTGGTATGCATCTAGTGGTGATGCATTGGATGTTGATGATGATCATGACACTCATGTGCAGGCTGAAAGGCAAGAATCACGGACTCTTAGTGGACCAGAGACATCATCTGGTAGTCCTTGGTCTGGGAGACTAAGGAGTACCTCTACATCTTCGAGTGCATCTAGTAGCACTACAGGTAAAGACAAAGGAAAGAATAAAGTGTCAGAAGGCATTGATGCAGTTCTTGATGGAGACTCTAGTGGCTCAGAGAGCTTGGATGATGAGCTTGGCATTCCTTCAGTGAGGACTCCAGGTGTGCAGAGAGCACATGTTAATGCAAAGACTCCATTGCGTGATCCAGTGGTACGCAGGTCTAGCAGGGTGAGATACCCTGTTAAAAGATTTGGTTTTGAAGGTTATGCAGCTCACCATTATGCTTATATGGTGAAACTAGTTGAGGATGTTGAGCCCACATGTTTTGAGGAGGCTATTGGTCATGCTTATTGGGATGCAGCAATGGATGAGGAGATGGCTGCATTAGAGGCCAATAAGACTTGGGATCTAGTATCATTGCCAAAGGGAAAGAAAGCTATTGGATGTAAGTGGGTTTATAAGATTAAGCACAATGCAGATGGTTCTATTAGCAGGTACAAAGCTAGGCTGGTTGCAAAAGGCTATGCCCAGACATATGGCATAGATTATGATGAAACCTTCAGTCCAGTTGCTAGGATGGCAACTGTCAGATGTGTGATTGCTTTGGCAGCAGCCAAAGGTTGGAGGTTGCAGCAAATGGATGTAAAGAATGCCTTCTTGCATGGTGATTTGCAAGAAGAAGTGTTTATGGATCAGCCAGCAGGTTATGAAGATTTAGAGCATCCCATGTATGTGTGCAGGTTGAAGAAGGCACTCTATGGGCTCAAGCAAGCACCTAGAGCATGGTCTGACAAGATTAGAGAGTACCTTGTCAATATTGGCTTTTATGTTTCTGATGCTGATCACTCACTTTATGTGAGAAAGGGAGATGCAGGTTTGGTCATCATAGTCATCTATGTGGATGACTTGATTATTACAGGTGACAGTGATAGTGGAATTGCTGAAGTTAAGGGCTATTTGAAGATGAAGTTTGAGATGAAGGATTTAGGTGAGCTAAGGTACTTCCTTGGCATTGAGGTGATCAGATGTGATGATGGTATATGGCTGTCCCAAAGACAGTATGGCTTGGATATGTTGTCCAAGTATGGTATGACTGCATGCAAACCACTTTCAGTCCCGTTGGAGCAGAATGTAAAGCTGAGTGCTGATGTTGGGGATGAGATAGAAGACCCTACTATGTTCAGGAGGATAGTGGGGAGTTTGATCTACATGACCATTACAAGGCCAGACTTGAGCTACGCTGTTGGTCTTGTGAGTCAGTTTATGCAAGTACCTAGAAAGCCACATTTGGATGCAGTCAGACGCATATTGAGATATGTGAAGTCCACATTACATTATGGACTTTTCTATGAGGCAGGTACAGATGTACAGGTGTTTGGATACACAGATGCAGATTGGGCTGGTAGTATGTCTGATAGAAGATCTACCAGCGGATACATGTTCTCTCTTGGTAGTGCAACAATTGCTTGGAATAGCAAAAAGCAATCTATAGTTGCTTTGTCGAGTATAGAGGCTGAGTATAGAGGTGCTGCTGTTGCAGCATGTGAGGTAGTATGGCTGCAAAAGTTATTGGCTGATTTGGATGTCCAGGTGGAAGGTCCAATTGTCATTTATTGTGACAACATGAGCAGTATACAGTTGGCTAGGAACCCTGTGTTCCATGCCAGGACAAAACATATTGAGGTACACTACCACTTTGTGAGAGAGAAGGTACTAGCAGGTGAGATTGACTTGGTGTATGTCAGCACACAGGATCAGATAGCTGATATCTTCACGAAGGCATTGGGTACAGAGAAGCTTCAAAAGTTTCGAAGCTTACTTGGAGTTGCAGAGATGCAGTTGAGCTTGAGGGGGAGTGTTGAGATGGCAAGCTCAACACATGTGGACATGGATGATGGACCGCCTGGTTAGATAGGTCCACACGTCTACACTTAGCACGTCGGTGGTCATTATGCATCTTACATGGCCACTGACTCATCACTTATTATATTCAGGTCGTTATACCTATTTACAGCTGGCATAGTTATAGCGCCACTCGACTAGTGTAGTCGGTTATGCATTGTTTGACTTAGTAGGCCACTTTCCTTTTATGTTGTATCTTATCTATACTTTGTGTACATTGTAAAGTGTGTGGAAGAAGAAGAAGAAACCAGCAAGAAAACGTTTTGGCCTCCATCTCTCTTCTTGTCTCTTGAGTGAGCTTCTCCTTGTGCATTCTGTGTATGTTCGGCGCAGCATCTTGAGCAACCCCCTCCACCACGCGATTCTTGACATCCCACAATCTTGACATAATATCAGAGCCTTGTTCGTGGTAAGGAGTTGAAGAAAGCAAGCCAAGCTAGCGGTGTTCTGGTAAGAGAAGCAGTGTTGCTTTCATTTTCTATTTTGGAAGGAAATCTCTGCAGGCAGTATAGCCGGAAATTACAAGAGTGCATTGTCTCAGGTTGAGACGCCCTTCGCGGTGAAGCAAGAGGGCAGTATATGATGCGGGTGAGGGCTTTACCCCTCGGCGACCCTGTTTTTTTTATTTGAGGCCATTTCAAGGCCTGTTTTGGAGGCGAAAGTTTTCTGCACGCACTCAGGAAAAGATCCAGTTTTATGCTGTGCAGCCACTGTTCTACAGATCGGTGAAAAGTTACTGTAGAAATTGCATCGTATGCCTGTGCATAGAGACATTGGGAGCTACAGAATCATCCTTGTTGCCCGTTGATGCAAAATCGTCACTAGGAAGTGACTGTGTGGTCAAATACCACTTTCGTCAGTTTTGCAGATTTGCCCTTGTGAGGCTGAAGGTGTGTTCTTTGCAGTGACAGAATTATCTGCAGTGTTCTGTAATGGCGTCTGATTCTCTCTCACAGATTGTCACTGAAAAGCTTGACAAGAACAACTTCCAAGTATGGAAGTTTAGAATGACGAATTTCCTTATGGGAAAAGGATATTGGGAATTTGTTGCAGGAAATGAAGAAGAACCAGTTCTTCCCGATGTTCCCAATCAACAGCAAATGCAGGCATTTAAAGCATGGCATGAGAGAGCCAAGAAAGTTATGTATTGGCTGTCTATTAGCATTTCAAACTCTATGATTGTGCATATTCAAGATGCAATCAATGACTACCACATGAAGGTGAAGAAGATTGCAGATGCACTTGCTTCCATTGGGTCACCAGTGGAAGATGATGATTTAGTTTCTGTGACCTTAAATGGTCTAGGAAAGGATTATGCACAGTTTCGGACATCCATTTCAGTTCGTGAAAGATTTTCTGATTTTGAGGAGTTGATTGCTCTTCTAATTTTGAGGAGCAGAGAAATGGTGATGCATCTTCTTCAGGAGGAACTTCGAAAGAAGCTATCTTCTACTCAAATGCTGGAAGAGGTAGAGGCAGAGGTAGAGGAGGCCGATTTGGAGGCCGTGGTAGAAATCAGAATATGCAGCAAACTTAAGAAAACCAGTCCTATGGAGGAGGACGTGGTAACTCTAGAGGCAGGGGGAGCCAAAGAGGTCGTGGTGGATGGCAAAGAGGCCAAAATGCAAACAGTAATGTTGAATGCTACTACTGTGGGTAAAATGGGTCATATGGCTAAAGACTGCTATAAAAAGAAGAATGACATTATGGATGGAAAACTGCAACAAGGAAATTATGCATCTTTTAGTAGACAGGGTGATGACAGAAATGAGCATTTGTTTATGGTGCAGCACATGAACAATTCTGTGACAAGTGTAGAAGAAAGCAATGATGTATGGTATGTTGACTCAGGTGCATCAAACCACATGACAGGTCATGCAGAATGGATGGAGGATGCAAGGAAAATGGAAAAACCAGGATTTGTGAAGACTGGTGATGATACTGCATAACCTATTGTGCAGATTGGAAAAATTCCTTTGTCTATGCAGGATGGGAAAAAGAAATACCTGTCCGATGTATTTCATGTCCCGAATATCAACAAGAATCTAGTTTCTATTGGTCAAATGGTTGAGTAGGGCTTGCAGGTCAGATTTAATCCTCATGGATGCTTTATTGAGGATATGAAAAATAAAGGTCGCTTGATAGCAAAAGGAAAGAAGAAGGGCAGAATGTTTACGTTGGATGCAGACATGTCTGAATTGAGTGCAGCAATGTTTGCACATGGGACCGGTGTAGTTGCAGATATTGATATCTGGCATAAACGCATTGGTCATGTAAATGTACAGCGACTTAAATCAATACAGGCCCAAAATATTGTTGTAGGATTGTCTAAATTCAAGGTTGCAGAAATGCATAAGGTATGTGAAGCCTGCCAATTTGGAAAATAGGCATGGAAACCATTCCCTAGACATGTTCAAGAGAGTGAGAAGCCATTGGAATTAATCCACTCTGATGTGTGGACTACTAAAGCTGTATCTCTTGGAGGCTATCATTGTTTTGTCACTTTTATTGATGACTATAGCAGAAAAGTTTGGGTGTATTTTATGAAAAAGAAAAGTGAAGTTTTTGGGCATTTCAAAACTCTTAAAGCTATGGTTGAAAAAGAAACAGGCCTGCAAATAAAATGCCTAAGGTTAGATGAAGGGGGAGAGTACCTCTCAAATGAGTTTGCAAGGTTCCTGCAGGAGCATGGCATAAAGCAGCAATATTCATGTAGTCATACCCCACAACAAAATGGAGTTGCAGAAAGGAAAAACAGGCATATTGGAGAGGTATCTCGTGCCATGCTCAACGAAAAAGACTTGCCAGATTTTCACTGGGTTGAAGCAGTTGCTACAGCAGTCTATATAATGAACAAGACTCCCACTGCAACAATACATGGGATGACTCCAGAGGAGAGGTATACTGGTAGGAAACTAGATATTTCTCATTTAAAAATTTTTGGTTGCATTGCCTATGTACATTTGCCAGATGAGTTGAGATCCAAGTTGGATCCAAAAGCTGAGAAGCGCATCTTTATTGGTTACTCTCTGCAGCAAAAAGGGTATAGATGCTATAACCCTTCTACTCGTAAGTTTACAGTGAGCAGAGATGTTGTTTTTGATGAGATGAGTAGCTGGTATAAACCAATAAATGTGATTGATGATGTAGATGCACAAAATGGTAATGCTACACAGAATTCACAGCAGCAGTCACAAAATATTAGTGGACATGGAGCGTCCTCTAGCAGTGGTTCACATTCTTTGCCATAGATAGGCAGATTGAGATCAGGAGAATCTTCTCAAAGTAATGCAGATAGTGGTATGCAGGTATCACGAAAAGGAAAAGAGAAGGTTGATCAGCCCATGTTTGATGTGAATGCAGGTCACTCTTATGTGGATGGTGAATCGAGTGGCTCAGAACAGAGCATTGATGATGAGTTGGGTATTCCTTCTATTGTTACACCTGGAGTAAGGAAGACCAGGGATGTTTTGAGAGCACCTGGGAGTGAACCTATTTTGTGCAGGTCTACGAGAGCTAGGTATCCTGTGGATAGGCTGAAATATGATGGATTTACAGCCATTCACTATGCATATATGGTCAAAGTGATATAGGAACCACAACCCACTTCTTTTGAGCAAGCCATAGGAAAAGAAAAATGGGAGAAAGCCATGGATGAAGAAATGGATGCCTTGGAAGAAAATGCTACATGGGAATTGGTACCTTTGCCTAAAGGTAAGAATGCAATTAGCTGTAAGTGGGTTTATAAGGTGAAGCACAATGCAGATGGTTCTGTGAACAGATACAAGGCAAGATTAGTAGTCAAGGGGTATGCACAAACATATGGCATTGACTATGAAGAAACATTCAGTCCGGTTTTAAGGATGGCAACTGTAAGAGCACTCATTGCTATGGCTGCATCAAAGGGATGGTCTTTACATCAGATGGATGTAAAGAATGCCTTCTTGCATGGTGATTTGCAAGAAGAGTTCTATATGGAGCAGTCACCACGTTATGTGCATGCTGTTCATCTTGAGTTTGTTTGCAGGTTGAAGAAAGCCTTGTATGGCTTGAAGCAAGCACCTAGAGCATGGTCTGACAAGATAGGATAGTATCTTGTCACTATTGGCTTTCAGATTTCCAAGGCAGATTTCTCACTTTATGTAAGAAAAACAGAGAAAGGTATTATGCTACTTATCATTTATGTTGATGACTTGATTATGACAGGTGACAGTGATGAAGATATCCTTCATGTGAAAATTCTATTGAAGCAAAAGTTTGAGATGAAGGATTTGGGAGAGCTGCGTTATTTCTTGGGCATTGAGGTGATTAGATCACCAAGTGGGATACAGCTCTTGCAGAGGCAGTATGGATTGGACATGCTGTCCAAATATGGGATGACAGGCTGTAGGCCTATTTCAGTTCCTTTGGAGCAGAATGTGAAGCTGAGCACAGATGTAGGTGAGCTTCTGGAAGACCCTACTATGTACAGACGCATAGTAGAAAGTTTGATTTATATGACTATTACAGGGCCAGATTTGAGCTATGCTGTTGGATTGGTAAGTCAGTTTATGCAGGCTCCAACGAAACCGCATTTGGATGCGGCTAGACGCATACTCAGGTATGTGAAGTCCACATTGCAATATGGACTATTTTATGAGACTGGGGTTCAGATACAGCTGCATGGATACACTGATGCTGATTGGGCTGGTAGTATTTCTGATAGACGATCTACCAGTGGATATGTGTTCTCTTTTGGGAGTGCTGCAGTCACTTGGAGCAGCAAGATACAGTCTACAGTTGCCTTGTCGAGAGAGGTTGAGTACAGGGGTGCAACAATGGCTGCATGTGAGGTAGCTTGGTTGCATAAGCTACTTTATGATATGCATCAGTCTACAGATGGGCCAATTGTCATTTATTATGACAACATGAGTAGTATACACTTGGCAAATAACCCATTCTATCATGCTAGAACAAAGCACATTGAGGTGCATTATCACTATGTGCGGGAGAGGGTTTTACTAGGTCTTATTGATCTAGTTTATGTCAGCACAGAGGATCAGGTAGCTGACATATTTACGAAGGCATTGGGCGCACAGAAGCTGCGCAAGTTCAGAGACCTGCTTGGTGTGCAGGAATTGGGATTGAGCTCGAGGGGGAGTGTTGAGATATCGAGCTCCACTCATGATATGCCAGGGTGATCGTTGTGCATTTATGTCACTGACTTATCAGCGGTAGATGCGGTTGGTACACCGCCCATGAATAATAGCTAGATGACAGCTATCCTTATCTACTCTAGTTCGTGGCTCAGTTAGTATGCCACCTTAGTTAGTTGTCTTTGGTTTGAGACCCATATATAGGGTTCTTCTATTTCTTTGTATGTGAGTTCTTTTGGCTTATATAACTAAGAAGAGGAAAACTGTTTTCAGCCTCCACCTTTGTGTGTATTCCCCCATTGTGCAAGCAAGAAAGCTACAAGTGAGACTCCTTCCTTCTCTCCCACAATCTTGACAACATCCCCCCTTGGAAGATCTTATTAATCAACAACAAGATACTCCATCCCAAGGAGAAAATAGTGCTCCTGCCCTAAACTAAATGCATCAAATTATGGCCCATCCTTCTTGCATAAATATCAAGAGGTGTATGCATAACATGTCGTCTAACCAGTCTATGGGTCCAAGATAATAAAGGCAAATGGGTCTCAACCCCACCCTTTGCATTACCCATACTAACCATCGCCTGCCATATAGAACGAACAAGGATAAGGATTGTCATTATTGCAGGAAGTATGGGCATATTGCCAAGGACTATTGGAAGAAGCAGGGCAATCAGAAAGGCAAACAATATGGACATTTTGCTACGCCTAGTCAAGCAGATGATACTTCAGGAGATAGATTGTTTGCCATGCAGTATGTAAAAGACAGAGTTGCTAAAAAATGCATTGATGATACAGATTGGTACATTGATTTAGGGGCATCAAACCACATGACTCCTCACGGTGATTGGTCCACTGATATGGTGGTTGAAAAACATGGCTATGTCTGTACAGGTGATGACATGCAGCATAACATTGAGCATAAAGGCAAAGTGCCTCTTGTGGTTCATGATGGCAAAAAGAAAAATTTACATGATATATTTCATGTTCCTTTGATTACAAAGAACTTACTGTCTGTTGAGTAGATGACGGAGTAGAACTTGCAGGTTAGATTCAACAAGCATGGTTGCTTTATTGAAGAGTTTGGCAATGGATGCAAGTTGATAGCTCGTGGTCACAAGAATGGCAGAATGTTTACTCTTGATGCTACCTTGCCAGAGCTGAATTCAACTATGTTTGCCCATGGTTCTAGCACTATCAAAGGCTTGGAAATTTGGCACAAGAGAGTGGGGCATGTAAATTTGCAAAGGCTGCAAATTATACAGAAAAAAAAGCTTGTTACAGGTTTACCCAAGTTCCAATATTCAGATATTGGTCATGTATGCGATGCTTGCTAGTTTGGTAAGCAGTCAAGGTTGCCATTTGTCAAGCATGTAAGGTAGAGTACACGTCCGTTGCAGTTAGTGCACTCTGATGTTTGGGGGCCAACCCATAATGCATCCATGGGAGGCTCGAAGTATTATGTGACATTCATTGATGATTACAGTCGCTATAGTTGGGTTTACATTCTGAAGACAAAGGATGAGGTGTTTGCTATTTTTCAGTAGTTTAAAAACCAGGTTGAAAAGGAATTTGAACAACTTTTTGGCTGAAAATGGCATACGTAGAGAGCTTACCTACAACTACACTCCTCAGCAGAATGGGGTAGCTGAAAGAAAGAACAGGGTCTTGATGGAAGCTTCTCGTGCCATGATGAATGAGAAGAAGATGCTGCTCTATTATTGGGCTGAGGCTGCTATGACAGCAATGTATATCTTGAATCGAACTCCCACTACAGGTATTCATGAGATGGCACCATTTGAGAAGCTGTATGGCTATAAGCCGGATGTAAGTCACATGAAAGTCTTTGGCTGTCTTGCTTATGTGCATATTCCAAATGAAAAAAGGAAGAAGCTGGATCTAAAAGCACATAAATATGTTTTCATTGGATATTCGCAGGAGAAGAAGTCATACAAATGCTATGATCCCTCTACCAGGTGATGGGACCTAAAATGGGCCGGCACTGGCTATAGCACTAGTCGGACCCCATGCTCATGACACACAAACACCCTCACGGCCTCGCGGACCAGGAGCGTCAATCTAATGCTAAAGGACAAACCGCCCTAAAGCTTAATTCATGCGTTTATAGTTTATAGTCCAAAGGTTTCCCTTAAACTCCTCAGAGGGAGATCCCAAAGTACATAGGCATAACGCCTCGTCACACACACACATAGGAGGCACTCCACCGACTAATAGTCGGAGCCTCACTGTAGCTCTTCTATATCGCAGGGATTGGCCCTTTGATGCGCTGCTAAACATATAACACAAACGACCACAAACTCCTCTCAAGGTACCAATATTTTACGTTCCAGGATGTACCGTTCCTCACTACACTTTCCCCTTAGGACCCAACGACTAATCTATAGCTTAGGACGTCCTCTCATGCTCATTGTTAGTCACAACCTAAGGAAGACAAATGCCATGCATCCATGAGGTTTTTCTGATACCTTTAAATTATTATGCTTAATGCAAATCGTGTATGGCTATGTGCTCAGACAAAAGAAAAATCAACATCGTGCATCGTGCATAAAGCATTCTTTCCATGAATTTCACTAACGCGTTGAGGGCTGAAATGATGAATGGGTTGCCTCCCATCCATCCAACCTCCAATCCTCACTAAGAGAACGAAAGAGGGGCAGCACTTAGCCAAAGGGAGGATGGGCTAGGACATCCCTTTTCCCAAAGAGAATCAAAAGAACCAAGACACAAATTTATAAGAGAGAATATATGTACTGCACATCATATTAGAATAAGAGAGAGAGAGATGAGAGGAGAGGGAGACAAGAGGAGAAGAGGTAGAGGAAGCTTGCCATTATGCTACATGGAATCAGAAGATGAGAAGAGAGGGAGATAATAGAAGAAGAGGTAGAGGAAGCTTGCCATTATGCTACATAATAAAAGAAATTACTCATAGCTTACCTTCTAGAGATGGACTAGCTTGGGGGTATTCTAGAGTACTCTCATGTGCTTGTCATTGTTCTCCTTCCTTACTAAGATAACTAAAGAGGGGCACCACCTAGCCAAAGGGAGGATGGGCTAGGACATCCCTTTTCCCAAAGAGAATCAAAAGAACCAAGACACAAATTTACAAGAATATATGTACTAGACACCATATTAGAATAAGAGAGAGAGAGATGAGAGGAGAGGGAGACAAGAGGAGAAGAGGTAGAGGAAGCTTGCCATTATGCTACATGGAATGAGAAGATGAGAAGAGAGGGAGATAATAGGAGAAGATGTAGAGGAAGCTTGCCATTATGCTACATAATAAAAGAACTTACTCATAGCTTTCCTCCTAGAGATGGACTAGCGTGGGGGTATTCTAGAGTACTCTCATGTGCTTGTCATTGTCCTCCTCCCAGGTTCCTATTGCTAATTCGATTGTCACCATGGCACAGCCTATTGTAATTCCTGCAGGGACACCAGATTTACCAGCCTTAGGAGTTCCCTTGCCCATTTTTAATGGGTTAGCGGAAGAGGATGCATAATTTCACATTTGTGAATTTCAAAGATTGATATTCAATTATCGCATCCAAGATGAGGGACATCTCATGATGTTCTTCAATATGACGTTAAAAGGAAGGGTTGTGGTATGGTATCACAGCATAGATTCTGGAACCATAACCACCATTGATCAATTCTATGCAGCTTTCCGAGCATAATATGCCCCTGAAAGAGATGGCAAATATTGGTTGCAGGTCTTGAATGTAACACATCAAGATCCTCATGAGAATGTGAAAGCATATGGCAAGAAGTTGAAGGAAGTATTTCGTAAGTTGCAAACTTACATTCCCATTCCGTCGGCTGCCCAATTGCAATACTTTTTGCATGGGTTGGATTTTAATATCCAAGTACAATTGAGCAGTGTGGCCTTAGTAGACATAGACATTGCTATTACACGGGCAGAGGGAGTAGAAGCACGATTACAAATGGCCTACTCCTCTCGAATGAATGTTAATGGGGGTTTAGTACCTAGTGGCAATCCCGCATTGATGAATGGAAATCAAGGGATGCCTATGACTAACCCTATCGGGAGAGAGAGTAGGGTTTCGAATATACCTTTACTACCGGCTTCTCCCAGTGTGACTATGCCTATGACAAGTCAGTTGGCTCCACCAAATGTTGGAGCCCAAGTTTCAAATTCGAATGTTGTTCCTGTGGGTCAACAGCCAATGCTAAATCAGATTGTTAGGCCAATGGAACGACAGGTTGACGATCGAGGCTATGAGTCGAGTGCATCTAATGTCCTTGGCAAAGTTAAGGATATGATGAAGCATTATATCGATATGATTTCCAAAAAATATCAACAAATAGCCATCGACATTAATTTCTTGAAGAAGCAACAAAATCTAATAGGGAGTCGATGCCCTGAAGAGGGTGAACCCTCTAGATTCAGTTGTAAATGGTGTGGTGGACAGCACTTCCCTAGAAATTGTCCAAATGTAAAATGTGACATTTGTGGGAAGTCGAGTCATTTAGCTGCTACCTGTTGGAGTAAGATTAGTTCTCTCCAACAAGGGAGTAAACAGCTGGGCCCAGTGAATCATGGAGCGCAAGGAAATAACTTGCAGTAGAATGATGCACCCAGGCAAATATTGCAGAGGGAAAAAACAACTATAGAAGAGTTGCCACAAGGCACTGGAGTCAGCCTTATTGAGGCTGTACGAGTCAATGATGCTGAAACCTCTAACTTAAGAGCCGTGACAAGAGACCAAAAGGCTAAAGAGGTTGATAAAGATGATACAAAATTGGTCGAGGCAAACCTTAAGCAAGGGGATAAGGGGACTCAAGTCCAAAGTCCTAGCATGGAAGGGGGACCGCTAAGGCCAGTTGACAAGAAAGTTGACCCTAAGAAGGATGAGGAAGTGCCAAGAAAGAAGGCAAGAGCTAAGAAAGAAGCACCGAAACTGGTCCAAAGACCAAAAGAGAGGATGTTTTGGCGAGAAAAGAGAGCTTTGGCTACTTATCATGACTTTGATTTAGCAAGTTCTCTTTGCGAAGTTAAACCAGATGTGAACCTTCTACAGTTGATCAAATTATCTCCAGGAGTACACAATGAATTTAAGAAGATCCTGCGTATTGGGTATATTGTAGAACCCTTGGGCATAGCACCAGTAGGGGAAGATTGGTTTGACCATGGTAAAAAGAACTGCCCTAGGGTTCCAGCTTATGTGGATGGAATATTAGTGGAACATGCCATTGTAGACACTGGATCCTCCGTCAATATCATGAGTTCAGAATTGATGGAGAGGTTGGGTCTAGGCATCTAGAAAGACAGCTCCACCCTTTTGAGGATGGCTGATGATAGTCTAAGACAACCAGAAGGTTGCGTTACTAAGGTCTATGTTACAGTTGCAAGTGTAGAATGTTTCTTGGACTTTAGGGTGATAAGATTTGCAGGACGTCCTAGCTATCGAGTCTTGCTAGGTAGGCCTTGGATCTTACAAATGGATTGTCAAGTCGATATACCTGCCGGTCGAGTGGTTCTAGGTCGAGGTGCTAATCGAGTAATAGTTGGTGCTTACCTTGAGTCTCCTCAAAGTGAGAGAGCTCCTTTATCTTCTATTGAATTAGAGACAGCAAACGATCCATTTGGTAGTGAGACATCATCCAGTGATGAATCTTAAGAGGGGTCCACTATAGAGGATATCTATCAGATAACTCTAAATGAGCTGATAGAACCACAAGATAGGATAAGAGATGCGGATGTGATTGAGTTAGACCTTGGCACGCCGAATGATTCGCAGCCAATTAAATTAGGTTCCATGCTCAGTTTAGTAGAAAGGGAGGACTATGTGTCCTTGATTCAAGAATTCCGCGATATCTTTGCTTGGAGTTACGATGAGCTGAGAGGCATCCCTCCCAGTCTAGCTGTTCATACTATTCCTGTAAAAGAAGGCAGTTATCTTGTGCATTAGAAGGTAAGGCGTATGCCTTTTGAATTGAGGGACGGGCTGTTTGAGGAGTTGTAGAAGTTAAGGAAAGCTCGGTTAATCTTCCCTATACAACACACAGAATGGTGTTCACTGGTTGTTATCAGGAAGAAGAAAAAAAACTAGATCCGATTATGTGTGGATTTTAGAGAGTTGAATAAGCAGACGGTTAAGGATTACTACCCGTTGCTGTTTATTGACCAGATTTTGGATCAATTAGCAGGTAGGGAAATATATTCGTTTATGGATTGCTTTGTAGGATATAACCAAATGGCAATTGTAAAAGAGGATAAGTTGAAAACGACTTTCATTACTGTCTTTGGTACTTTTGCGTACCATGTGATGGACTTTGGTTTATGCAATGCACCTGGATTATGGCAATGAATAGCAGACAAGACCTTTGGTGACATCTTCCCAGATGAGTTGAGAGTATTTATTGATGACCTGGGGGCAGCCACCGTGAGAGATAGGATGTTGATTATTTTAAGAAAGTGCTTTGAGCGCTGTAGACAATTTTGCATTGCTCTTAACCCACGGAAGTGTGTCTTTGGAGTATCTTATGGGCTATTGCTGGGCCATGTGGTCAGTTCAGTAGGAATAGCAACTAACCCTGAAAAGATCAAGGTTATAGTTGCTGTGAGTCCACCACGCACTCCAAAAGAGGTTCATAGCTTTCTATCATCAAGAGGGTACTATCGAAGGTTCATCAATGCCTTGGCAGAAAGAACGTTGCCATTAATGAATTTATTATCCTTTAGCTATTCATTTGAATGGAGTGACCCATGTAAGGTAGCTTTCAAGGATGTGAAACAGGAGCTAGTAAAAGCACCCATTTTAAAGGCACCTAAAAGGGGTGAGGTGTTCTATATATTTTCAGCAGCCACTATGCATAGTATCAGCTGCTACTACTGTTTAGCCCAAATTTGGAGGAAAAGTGAGGCTTTGAAGTTTTCCTTGATTGCAAGAACACTATATCGACAGGGTGTTGATGATATCTACCACTGATGTGTGATGCTTGACGAGGTTCCTTTAATCTTAGAAGAGTGCCATGACTTTGCCTGTGGAGGGCACTTTGCAGGACGGTTGACGGCGCAGAAAGCGTTACGAGCTAGATATTGGTGGCCGTCCATCTTCCAAGATTCTTTTGAGTATGTTAAGAGATGTGATACCTGTCAGAGACATGATAGCAGAGAGAATAGGAAACACCCACTTATGCCTATCATGGCTATCCTTCCATTTGAGAAGTGGGGCATTGACTTTGTGGGTCCTATTACTCCGTCGTCTATTACCCAGAAGAGGTATATTATAGTGGCCACTGATTATTTTACAAAATGATCAGAAGCGCGGACGACGAGGCAAGACAATGCAAAAGAGACTGCAAGTTTCCTTTTGGAGCAGATAATCTGCCGTTTCGGTCCCCCGAAGGAATTAGTGTCGGACCATGGAACCCATTTTTTGAATAAGGTGTTTGACTGAGGCTTGGCAAATCAAGCATAATAAAACGACTCCTTATAATCCGCAAGCAAATGGGCAGGTAGAAAGTACTAATAAGCAGCTTGTGGGGAATGTTATCAGAGCATGTAATATATGGCAAACGATGGTTGATATGGGTGATGTAAAGAGTAGCTGAAAACAATCTACCGTTATTATCATGGACCCATAGGTTGATTAGACAATATGTTATGCGTACGCCTCTTGCTATATATGCAGGAGGGATGGGTCATAACCTTATGCATTTAGTTTAGGTATGTGAGCTTGTTTTTCCTCCTTGGAAAGGAGTCTATTATTGTATATTTGGATTTTTTCAGGGAGGGATGTTTAGGTGTTATTCTGTTTGATCTCATTAGGCCAAGAGGGCCGATCAAGTTTTGTAGTGAAGTGCTTTATGTCATTAGGTCAAGAGGGCCAGTTGTCTGCTTAGTGCAGGTACAGTTAATAGTTTCTTGTTTTAGTTTTGTGCTAGACAGGTTCAAAGAAGAGCTTGGAAGGAGCCTTTTGTTGCGTGGATGCTTTTTGTGGCCCTATCCAGGCGATATCTCTCCTTTATGAGTACTGTGGTCGTTATGCTATATGTGTTTGTGTACTTGTTAAGGGGTTTTTCCGTTTCTTGTTGGGGACTCGCGTCCAAGGCATGAAGTCCTAGGTTTAGGTTCAATGTGTTTGAGGGAGGTCTGAGTAGTCATTGCCTCCTGTAAAGACATTGCTCGACACCGAAAGACCTGTTTTAGAAGGGAGTCCTAGTGACCCTATCCTGCTAGCCTGCTAGGCGGTCGTTCTAGGAGTTCTTGCTTAGTTGTGAGGCAGTTAGAGAAGCTTGCCAAAAGAGAAAAAAAAAAAGATGATAAAGGAACAAAAACTTTGACTATCTTAAAGACAATAAAAATATACAAAGGTGTGTAAGGGTTCTAACCCCTATCAAAGAAAAGAAAAGAAACAAAAATATAAGCAGTTGATTATCACCTTGCGACGGGCGACGGCCTAGTAGGTTCCTGGGGATGAGTTAGACCCGGGGCCGATGCCTTGTCTTCCTAGGGGTGGCATCTTGCTGGAAAAGAAGAAATTAAGGAAGGTTGGAGCGAAAATAAAAGTGAGTGTTAAAAAAGGATTAAGTGTCGCCTTGTGAGGGCTTGGTAGGTTCTTGGGTACCGAGACAGGACCTGAGGCCGATGCCCTGTTCTCCTTGGGTCACTACGCTCAACTCCCTCTTTTTTACATGCCTAAGTATGTTAATAAAATAAAAACCCTAAAAGAAGAAATGTGCTGACAGGAAATACCCCTTGATCAGGCTATAGGAGTCCTCGCCTAGTAGGAGCTCTTGGTTGTGTTGTCCTTAGTTAGGTAGGTAGTTCAGACCACCACTTAGGGCAACCTCTTTGATAGTTCTTTTTAGTTTGCACATGTTGGAGCAGTCGGCTAGTGACTAGCTTCGGACCTCCTATCAAATTATACTAGGCGTACTCCTTGTGGATGTCATGCCTTGGTTTTGTCAGGGGGTAGGATAAGCATTGTGTTGTGTTTAAGTGTGTATCTATTTTGTATCAATTTGATGCTTCCTTTGGTTGTTTTATGTAGATTTACTGTGGGATTCGACGGGCTGAGTCGCCCTATTCCGTGGTCGCCAATGAGAGCGGCGTTTTGATGCTGAGAAGTGCTTAAAAATAGCTAGAAATTATGAATATCAAGGGAAAAATATTCAACGTCGAAGGCGGCGGCTCTAGCTAGGACGATTTTAAGCGTTAAGTGCTTAAAAGGCACCCGAGGGACAATTGTTGATTTTTGATAATTTTTCAGACTAACTTGTGGGTTGTCAGGAGTTACCAGCCAATGCGGGACGTCAAGCCAGACGCACAAAAATTTACATCACTTGATTTGGACACCGGACGGGAAAATGGCCACAAAATGGTCAAGATATAAAAAGGTGGATACTTAGGAGGCATGTCAATGTAAAGGGTAAAAGGGATGGTTATCTTAGTGAAGATGGAAATGGATTACATCTAGGAGTTGAGTGAGTGCATAGATTTTTTAAAGGACTAGCCTCCAACTACACATGGACTCTGCTTGCATTACTAAGATTTGGAATCTATCACCATTATTAGAGGACTAGCCTCCAACTACACGAGCTTCGCTTGCATCACTAAGATTTGGAATCTATCACCATCATTAGAGGACACCTCACCCTAGTACACAAGTCAATATCCACATCATGGTGTCATTTGGATCTTGCACAAAAGCTTACAAGCATGGACCCCTTTTGTCACATGCTTATATATATTTATATATATATGGGGGACTAAAGTCAAAGCAGCTTTTGGAAGCTATTTTTTATAATCTCAATAACTCCCAAGAAAAAGTGAATTTCAAGAAAATTCCCACGTAGCCCGATCAGTTTCAACCTGGTCTACAAAGTTGCAAAAGAAATTTTTTTTAGATTCTTCACGGATTTGAAGTTACAAAGGCGCAGACTGCTGACTACATGCAATTTGCTTCTCTCTTTCACCACACCAACTTTTCATTCTATCTTTCTTATAAATATATTATAATAATGTGCTTTGGGCATCCACCTCTTGTAATCTAGCTCCCTTTCTCTATTTTTTCTACCACCACCCTTGGCTTCTTGCATGATGACCAAGGTGGAGACTTGTCCTATCCACTATTCTCCATATTTTCAAAGATGCCATACATCATCTAGGATTATGTTAATCAAGAAGATTAGCTTAATCTAATCCCTCATGGAGGCTATATAAAGAGCCCATGGAGAATGAAAAAAGGAAAAAAAGAAAGAAGGAGGGAATGACAAGCACATGAGAGCACTCTAGAATACCCCCATGCTAGTCCATCTCTGGGAGGTAAGCTATGAGTAAGTTCTTTTATTATGTAGCATAATGGCAAGCTTTCTCTTCCTCTTCTCCTATTATCTCCCTCTCTTCTCATCTTCTCATTTCATGTAGCATAATGGCAAGCTTCCTCTACCTCTTCTCCTCTTGTCTCCCTCTCCTTTCATCTCTCTCTCTTATTCTAATATAGTGTCCAGTACATATATTCTCTCTTGTAAATTTGTGTCTTGGTTCTTTTGATTCTCTTTGGGAAAAGGGATGTCCTAGCCCATCCTCCCTTTGGCTAGGTGGTGCCCTCTTTAGTTATCTTAGTGAGGGAGGAGGACAATGACAAGCACATGAGAGTACTCTAGAATACCCCCACGCTAGTCCATCTCTGGGAGGTAAGCTATGAGTAAGTTATTTTATTATGTAGCATAATGGCAAGCTTCCTCTACCTCTTCTCCTATTATCTCCGTCCTCATCTTCTCATTCCATGTAGCATAATGGCAAGCTTCCTCTACCTCTTCTGCTCTTGTCTCCCTCTTCTCTTATCTCTCTCTCTCTCTTATTCTAATATGGTGTCCAGTACATATATTCTCTTTTGTAAATTTGTGTCTAGGTTCTTTTGATTCTCTTTGGGAAAAGGGATGTCCTAGCCCATCCTCCCTTTGGCTAGGTTGTGCCCCTCTTTAGTTCTCTTAGTGAGGATTGGAGGTTGGATGGGTGAGAGGCAACCCATTCATCATTTCAACCCTCAATGCGTTAGTGAAATTCATGGAAAGAATGCTTTATGCATGATGCACGATGCTGATTTTTATTTTGTCTGAGCACATAGCCATACACGATTTGCATTAAGCATAATAATTAAAAGGTATCAAAAAAACCTCATGGATGCATGGAACTTGTTTTCCTTAGGTTGTGACCAATGATGAGCATGAGAGGACGTCCTAAGCTGTAGGTTAGTTGTTGGGTCCTAAGGGGAAAGTGTAGTGAGGAACGGTACATCCTGGAACGTAAAATATTGGTTTGAGAGGAGTTTGTGCTCGTTTGTGTATGTTTAGCAATGCATGAAAGGGCCAATCCCTACGATGTAGGAAAGCCGTAGTGAGGCTCCGACTATTTGTCGGTGGAGTGCCTCCTATGTGTGTGTGATTGTGGCATTGCCAATGTGTAAGGATTCTCCCTCTGAGGAGTTTTAGGGAAACGTTGGACTATAAACTATAAACACATGAATTAAGCTTTAGGGCAGTTTGTCCTTTAGCATTAGATTGGTGCTCCTGGTCCGCAAGGCCGTGAGGGTGTTTATGTGTCATGAACATGAGGTCCGGCTAGTGCTATAACCAGTGCCGGACTATTTTAGGTCCCATCACCAGGGAGACCTTGGTTGCAGGGATGTTATTTTTTATGAAATGGGTTCTTGGTATGTATCACCGGCTACAGTGCCATCGGATATGCCTTCCACTCATGTATCTATAGTTGATATGCAACATAGCACTACTATGACGACCTAGTAGTCAGACAGTATCCCCATGGACAGGGAGATTGAGGAGCTCACCGTCCACTGACACCAGTATGTCAGTGAGGGGGAGATATGATGTCATGGACAGCAAAGGAAAAGAGAAAGTTACTGAGGATGTATTTGGGATGATGACACCTGGTAGAATGACTTCTGGATATGAGTCTGTTGACACTTTAGACAGTGAACTTGGTATTCTGACTGTCTATATGGCTGGCACAAGGTAGAGCAAGTACATTTCGCCTCATGAGAGAGGGGAATCGAGTAGTGCACCATAGCCTAGATGCTCACAGAGAGTCAGATACCTGTTGACAGGTTGACATATAGTGGCTACACTCCAAAGCATTATGCTTACATGAAAAAAGTGATGGAGATCAAAGAACCAAGTACATATGCTGATGCAGTGGAAGATGAGAACTGGTGTGTAGCCATGGATGAAGAAATGAATGCCTTGGCTGAAAATAAGACATGGGATCTTGTGCCACTGCCTGAAGGAAAAAAGTCCATTGGCTGAAAATGGGTCTACAAAATCAAATGCAAGTCGGATGGCAGTGTGGAAAGGTACAAAGCCAGGCTGGTTGCTAAGGGGTATGCCCAACAGTATGGACTTGATTATGAGGAAACATTCAGCCCTATTGCCAAGATGGCAACCATAAGCATTGTGATTGCTTTGGCTACTGCTAGAGGCTGGAAATCATAGTAGATGGATGTGAAGAATGCCTTTCTTAATGGTGATTTAGCAGAGGATGTCTATATGGTTCAACTAGAAGGGTATGTTCACCCTGATTTTCAGCATTATGTATGCAAGCTGAAAAAGGCACTGTACGGGCTGAAGCAGGCTTCGAGAGCTTGGCATGCTAGGATCAGTACTTGCAGAGGTTGGGATTTACTATTGGTAGGGTTGATCACAACCTATTTACAAAGAAGACTGACAGTGGTTTGGTAGTGCTAGTCATATATGTTGATGATTTGATAATCATTGGTAATGATGACTTGGGCATACAGCATGTAATGAAGATACTGAAATTTGAATTTGACATGAAAGATCTAGGTGAATTGAAGTACTTTTTGGGTATTGAGGTAATCAATGCTGAAAATGGTTTATGGCTGATACAGAAACATTATGCCATGGAAATGTTGAAAAAGTATGGCATGGCTGAATGCAAACCATTGGCTACACCCCTTGATCAGAATGTCAAGTTGGACATTAGCACTAGAGCTGAAATTCAGGATGTGACTATGTACAGGCAGATGGTTGGAAGTTTGATCTACTTGACCATCACTAGGCTAGATTTGAGTTATGCAGTTGGGCTCATAAGTCAGTTTATGCAGAAGTGCAGGAAGCCACATTTGGATGCTGTTGTCAAGATTGTGGAAGAGAAGGAAGGAGTCTCGCTTGAAGCTTTCTCGCTTGCACAATGGGGGAAGACACACAGAGATGGAGGCTGAAAACGTTTTTCTCTTCTTAGTTGTGTAAGCCAAAAGAAGTCAAGTACAAAGAAAATAGAAGAACCCTAGATATGGGTCTCAAACCAAACTCAACTTACTAAGGTGGCATACTAACTGAGCCACGAACTAGAGTAGATAAGGATAGCTATCATGTGGCTATTATTCAGGGGCGGTGTACCAACCGCGTCTGCAACTGACAAGTCGGTGACATAAATACACAACGGTCACCTTGGCGTATCACGAGTGGAGCTCGATATCTCAACACTCCCCCTCGAGCTCAATCCCAATTCCTGCATACCAAGCAGGTCTTTGAACTTGCGCAGCTTCTCTGCGCCCAATGCCTTTGTGAATATGTCAGCTACCTGATCCTCTGTGCTGACATAAACTAGATCAATAAGACCTAGTAAAACCCTCTCTCGCACATAGTGATAATGCACCTCAATGTGCTTTGTTCTAGCATGATAGACTGGGTTATTTGCCAAGTGTATACTACTCATGTTGTCACAATAAATGACAACTGGCCCATCTGTAGACTGATGCATATCATAAAGTAGCTTATGCAACCAAGCTACCTCACATGCAGCCATTGCTGCACCCCTGTACTTAGCCTCTGTGCTCGACAAGGCAACTGTAGGCTGTTTCTTGCTGCTCCAAGTGACTGCAGCACTCCCAAAAGAGAACACATATCCACTGGTAGATCTTCTATCAGAAATACTACCAGCCCAATCAGCATCAGTGTATCCATGCAACTGTAACTGAACCCCAGTCTCATAAAATAGTCCATACTGCAATGTGGACTTCACATACCTGAGTATGCGTCTAGCCGCATCCAAATGTGGTTTCCTTGGAGCCTGCATAAACTGACTTACCAATCCAACATCATAGCTCAAATCTGGCCTGGTAATAGTCATATAAATCAAACTTCCTACTATGCGTCTGTACATAGTAGGGTCTTCTAGAAGCTCACATGCATCTGTGTTCAGCTTCACATTCTGCTCCAAAGGAACTGAAATAGGCTTACAGCCTGTCATTCCATATTTGGACAGCATGTCCAATCCATACTGCCTCTGCAAGAGCTGTATCCCACTTGGTGATCTAATCACCTCAATGCCCAAGAAATAACACAGCTCTCCCAAATCCTTCATCTCAAACTTCTGCTTCAATAGCATTTTCACATGAAGGATATCTTCATCACTGTCACCTGTCATAATCAAATCATCAACATAAATGACAAGTAGCATAATACCTTTCTCTGTTTTTCTCACATAAAGTGAGAAATCTGCCTTGGAAATCTGAAAGCCAATAGTGACAAGATATTGTCCTATCTTGTCAGACCATGCTCTAGGTGCTTGCTTCAATCCATACAAGGCTTTCTTCAACCTGCAAACAAACTCAGGATGAACAGCATGCACATAACCTGGTGGCTACTCCATATACACCTCTTCTTGCAAATCACCATGCAAGAAGGCATTCTTTACATCCATCTGATGTAAAGACCATCCCTTTGATGCAGCCATAGCAATGACTGCTCTTACGGTTGCCATCCTTGCAACCGGACTGAATGTTTCTTCATAGTCAATGCCATATGTTTGTGCATACCCCTTGACTACTAATCTTGCCTTGTATCTGTTCACAGAACCATCTGCATTGTGCTTCACCTTATAAACCCACTTATAGCCAATTGCATTCTTACCTTTAGGCAAAGGTATTAACTCCCATGTAGCATTTGCTTCCAAGGCATCCATTTCTTCATCCATGGCTTTCTCTCATTTTTATTTTCCCATGGCTTGCTCAAAAGATGTGGGTTCTGGTTCCTGTATCACTTTGACCATATATGCATAGTGAGTGGCTGTAAATCCATCATATTTCAGCCTATCCACAGGATATCTAGCTCTCGTAGACCTGCGCAAAGTAGGTTCACTCCCAGGTGCTCTCAAAATATCCATGGTCTTCCTTACTCTAGGTGTAACAATAGAAGGAATACCCAACTCATCATCAATGCTCTGTTCTGAGCCACTGGATTCACCATCCACATAAGAGTGACCTGCATTCACATCAAACATGGGCTGATCAACCTTCTCTTTTCCTTTTCGTGATACCTGCATACCACTATCTGCATTACTTTGAGAAGATTCTCCTGATCTCAATCTGCCTGTCCATGGCGAAGAATGTGAACCACTACTAGAGGACGCTCCAGGTCCACTAATATTTTGTGACTGCTGCTGTGAATTTTGTGCAGCATTACCATTTTGTGCATCTACATCATCAATCACATTTACTGGTTTATACCAGCTACTCATCTCATCAAAAACAACATCTCTGCTCACTGTAAACTTACGAGTAGAAGGGTTATAGCATCTATACCCTTTTTGCTGCAAAGAGTAACCAATAAAGATGCACTTCTCAGCTTTTGGATCCAACTTGGATCTCAACTCATCTGGCACATGTACATAGGCAATGCAATCAAAAATTTTCAAATGAGAAATATCTGGTTTCCTACCAGTATACCTCTCCTCTGGAGTCATCCCATGTATTGCTGCAGTGGGAGTCCTGTTCATTATATAGACTGCTGTAGCAACTACTTCAGCCCAATAAAAATCTGGTAAGTCTTTTTCATTGAGCATGGCACGAGATACCTCTCCAATATGCCTGTTTTTCCTTTCTGCAATTCCATTTTGTTGTGGGGTATGACTGCATGAATATTGCTACTTTATGCCATGCTCCTGCAGGAACCTTGCAAACTCATTTGAGAGGTACTCTCCCCCTCCATCTGACCTTAGGCATTTTATTTGCAGACCTGTTTCTTTTTCAGCCATAGCTTTAAGGGTTTTGAAATGCCCAAAAACTTCACTTTTCTTTTTCATAAAATACACCCAAACTTTTCTGCTATAGTCATCAATAAACATGACAAAATAATGACAGCCTCCAAGAGATGCAGCTTTAGTTGTCCACACATCAGAGTGGATTAATTCCAATGGCTTCTTACTCTCTTGAACATGTCTAGGAAATGGTTTCCTTGCCTGTTTTCCAAACTGACAGGCTTCACATACCTTATGCATTTCTGCAACCTTGAATTTTGGCAATCCTGCAACAATATTTTGGGCCTGCATTGATTTAAGTCGCTGTACATTAACATGACCAATGCGTTTATGCCAGATATCAATATCTGCAACTACACCGGTCCCATGTGCAAACATTGCTGCACTCAATTCAGACATGTCTGCATCCAACGTAAACATTCTGCCCTTCTTCTTTCCTTTTGCTATCAAGCGACCTTTATTTTTCATATCCTCAACAAAGCATCCATGAGGATTAAATCTGACCTGCAAGCCCTGCTCAACCATTTGACCAACAGAAACCAGATTCTTGGTGATATTCGGGACATGAAATACATCGGACAGGTATTTCTTTTTCCCATCCTGCATAGACAATGGAATTTTTCCAATCTGCACAATAGGATGTGCAGTATCATCACTAGTCTCCACAAATCCTGGTTTTTCCATTTTCCTTGCATCCTCCATCCATTCTGCATGACCTGTCATGTGGTTTGATGCACCTGAGTCAACATACCATACATCATTGCTTTCTTCTGCACTTGTCACAGAATTATTCATGTGCTGCACCATGAACAAATGCTCATTTCTGTCATCACCCTGTCTGCTAGAAGATGCATAATTCCCTTGTTGCAGTTTTCCATTCATAATGTCATTCTGCTTTTTATAGCAGTCTTTAGCCATATGACCCATTTTACCACAATAGTAGCATTCAACATTACTGTTTGCATTTTGGCCTCTTTGCCATCCACCACGACCTCTTTGGCTCCCCCTGCCTCTAGAGTTACCACGTCCTCCTCCATAGGACTGGTTTTCTTGAGTTTGCTGCATATTCTGATTTCTACCACGGCTTCCAAATCGGCCTCCTCTACCTCTGCCTCTACCTCTTCCAGCATTTGAGTAGAAGACAGCTTCTTTTGAAGTTCCTCCTGAAGAAGATGCACCACCATTTCTTTGCTCCTCAGAAATTAGAAGAGCAATCAGCTCCTCAAAATCAGGAAATCTTTCACGAACTGAAATGGATGTCCGAAACTGTGCATAATCCTTTCCTAGACCATTCAAGGTCACAGAAACTAAATCATCATCTTCCACTGGTGACCCAATGGAAGCAAGTGCATCTGCAATCTTCTTCACCTTCATGTGGTAGTCATTGATGCTCATATTTTCTCTTTGCACATTATGCAACTCTTGCTTGAGCTGCATTTTCCTGGCTTGCGTATTTGTGCTATACATTTTTGACAAAGTATCCCATGCCTCCTTTGGCATACTTGCATCCTGAATATGCACAATCATAGAGTCTGAAATACTGATAGACAGCCAGTACATAACTTTCCTGGCTCTCTCATGCCATGCTTTGAATGCCTACATTTGCTGTTGATTGGGAACATCAGGAAGAACTGGTTCTTCTTCATTTCCTGCAACAAATTCCCAATATCCTTTTCCCATAAGGAAATTCGTCATTCTAAACTTCCATGCTTGGAAGTTGTTCTTGTCAAGCTTTTCAATTACAATCTGTGAAAGAGAATCAGACGCCATTACAAAATCCTGCAAAAAATTCTGTCACTGCAGAAAACACTGCTTTACCCTCACAAAGGCAAATCTGCAAAACTGGTGAAAGTGGTATTTAACCACACAGTCACTTCCTAGTGACGATTTTGCATAAACAGGAACCAAGGATGATTCTGTAACTCCCAATGTCTCTGCACACAAGCATACGATGCAATTTCTGTGGTAACTTTTCACCAACCTGTAGAACAGTGGTTGCACAGCATAAAACAAGGATTTCTCCTGAGTACGTGCAGAAAACTTCTGCCTCCAAAACAGGCCCCGAAATGGCCTCAAATCAAAAAAACAAGGTCGCATATACTGCCCTCTTGCTTCACCGCGAAGGGTGTCTCAACCTGAGACAATGCACTCCTGCACTTTTCGGCTGTGTTACCTGCAGAGATCTGCTCCCAAAACAGAAAATGAAAGCAACACTGCTCCTCTTACCAGACCACCGCGAGCTTGGCTTCCTTTCTTGAGCTCCTTACCACGAACAAGGCTCTGATACCATGTCAAGATTGTGGGAGAGAAGGAAGGAGTCTCGCTTGAAGCTTTCTCGCTTGCACAATGGGGGAAGACACACAGAGATGGAGGCTGAAAACGTTTTTCTCTTCTTAGTTGTGTAAGCCAAAAGAAGTCAAGTACAAAGAAAATAGAAGAACCCTAGATATGGGTCTCAAACCAAACTCAACTAACTAAGGTGGCATACTAACTGAGCCACGAACTAGAGTAGATAAGGATAGCTATCATGTGGCTATTATTCAGGGGCGGTGTACCAACCGCGTCTGCAACTGACAAGTCGGTGACATAAATACACAACGGTCACCCTGGCGTATCACGAGTGGAGCTCGATATCTCAACAGCTGTTAGGCGGATTATGGGATATGTTAAGTCCACTGTAGATTATGGGCTCTTCTATATGAGAGATAAGCCCTTAAAACTGGTTGGATACAGAGATGCGGATTGGGCAGGATGCTCATTGATTGCAGACCTAGGAGTGGTTATGCTTTTTGGCTTTGAAAGTGGCATGATCAGTTGGAGCATCAAGAAGCAACCAACGGTTGCATTGTCTAGTACTGAGGTAGAGTAAATGGGTGCTGCATTGGCAGCATGTGAGATTTTATGGCTGCTCAAGCTTATGGATGATTTGGATATTCAGGTGGATGCTCGAGTGATCTTATTATGTGACAATCTCAGTAGTGGACTCCTAGCAACGAATCCAGTATACCATGCCAGGACAAAACACATAGAGGTACACTACCATTTTATCAGAGAGATGGTTCTTGCAAGGAGAGTAGATCTTATGCATGTGAAGACTGATGAACAGGTTGCAAATATCTTTACCAAGTCTTTGGGTAAAGATAAGTTTAGTAGTTTTAGACAGCTACTTGGAGTTCATTAGATGATTTGAGCTTGAGGGGGAGTGTTAGAATATCAAGCTCATATTATTCTCCTGTTAGTATGTATGACCGACATTAGCTATGTCCAACTATATCATCAAGTGTGGAACATGAAATAAGTTGTTCGTCTTAGACCTAGTGTGAATGGTCCTACAGACCTAAATACTATTGTATACACTTATGCTATGTGTGTGGTCATGTGATAATGAATGAATGAAGAAGAGAGCACACTTGCTCTTCACTCTGTCTCTGTTTTGTTGAGATGACAAACTCAACACATGCGGACATTGATGGTGGACCGCCTGGTTAGATGGGTCCACACGTCTATACTTAGCACGTCAGTGGTTATTATGACTCTTACATGGTCATTGACTCATTACTTATTATATTCAGGTTGTTACACCTATTTACAACTGGGATAGTTATAGCGCCAGTCGACTAGTGTAGTCGATTATGCATTGTTTGACGTAGTAGGCCACTTTTCTTTATGTTGTATCTTATCTATACTTTGTGTACATTGTAAAGTGTGTGGAAGAAGAAGAAGAAACCAGCAAGAAAACGTTTTTGGCCTCCATCTCTCTTCTTGTCTCTTGAGTGAGCTTCTCCTTGTGCATTCTGTATGTGTTCGGTGCAGCATCTTGAGCAAGTCCCCCCACCACGCGATTCTTGACATGGTATCAGAGCCGGGCCACTGAGAGAGACTGATTTCGAAGGATGAAGCGAAGGAGAAGAAGCAAGGTTCGAGCAAGCAAGCCACGGATAAGAAGCTCTCACATTCTTCCACTCTCTCTCTTGGATAGTGCCTCTAGAGGCACCGGAAGTAGGGTCGAGCAAAAATCTCAGATTGCAGTGAGATTTGGTGTGCGCGAAGAGCGCTGTGTATTCTGCAGAAAAGCCATTCAGGGCAATCCCATAGTTATTTTGGGCATCTGAGGCCGTTTCAGGCCCCGTTTCAGGGTCGCAAGGTTGCGGACAACAGTTTTAGGGTACACTCTGACTTCGGCTGTATTGACCGAAAGTGGATGCGCAGGTTATAGATTTCAGATCTGTAAGTTCAAAGGTGTTTACAGCGAGTAAACAAAAGGTTTACCTGCAAATTAGTTGCAGATTGCATGTATTATTGAGCAGATAGTGAAAAAGGCTGTCTGATATATTGCTGTGCACTACAGGTCAAGGATTGCAGAAAATTTGCTTTCTGTTGGTATTAATTTTGTGATAATGGCAGAGAACAGTGGAAGCCCCATCATTGAGAAGATCGACAAGAACAACTACCCTTCATGGAAGTTCTGTGTCACGAACTTCCTTATTGGAAAAGGCCTCTACGAGTTTGTTTCAGGTGAGGAAAAGTAGCCAGAGGTGAGTGACCCTCCAACTGCAGAAGAGACAAAGGCACGAAAGGAATGGAATGCAAAAGACAAGAATGTCATGTATTGGTTGTCTGCAGTAATTGACAATAATATACTGGGACACATTAGAAATGCAGAGAATTCATATGCAGCTTGGACCATACTTGAAAGTATGTTTTTTGTAAATACAAAGGCACAAAAGATTCAACTCAAGCAAGAGTTGAATACATTTAAGAAAGGGAAGATATCTATCAATGAATATGCATTGAAAGTAAGGAGCATTGCAGATGCCTTGGCAGCGATTGATGCAATGCCCGATGATGATGATTTGGTGTCGTCTACCTTGGGTGAACTTAACAATGAAAAGGCTTGGAAGTCTTTTGTAACTTCCGTATATGTCAGAAAGCCATTTCCAGATTTCGATGAGTTCGTCTCCCTTATGATCACCGAAGAGATCAACATGCAGAGTGAGACATCTGAAAGAAGTGGTGAACAAGTCCAAGCTTTCTACTCCGGCTCAGGAAGGGGACGTGGCAGGTTCTCTTCAAGAGGCTGTGGTACAGGACATGGTAGTGATAACTAGCAAAACAAATTGAATCAACAATTTGGCGATATGCAGGTTTCAGGAGGTCGTAGTAAATTTAGAGGCAGGGGGAGCTTTAGAGGAAGAGGTGGATGGTAGAACAGAGGTTCTAACAACTCTGGTATTGTGTGTCACTACTGTGGCAAAACATGTCATATTGCAGCCCAATGTTATGCTAAGAAAGATGATATCCACAGTGGTAAGTTGCAGCAAGGAAACTATGCATCGACTTCACGACAGAATGAAGACAAAAATGAACGTCTATTTGTTATGCAGCATATGCTGAATGCTATTATAGGAAAGGGAACACATGATGATGTTCGGTATGTTGATTCAGGTGCATCCAACCATATGACCAACTATGTAGAATGGTTTGGAGAGATGCAGGATTTGCAACATGCAGGTTATGTGCAGACGGGTGATGATTCATGCCACTCAATTTCACATATTGGAAAAGTTCCCTTGTCCTTGCATGATGGTAAGACAAAGAGACTTTCAGATGTATTACATGTGCTATCTATTACAAAGAACTTGGTGTCAGTTAGTCAAATGGTAGAGCAAGGGCTGCAAGTCAGATTTAATGCAAAGGACTGCTTTGTAGAAGATTTCAACGACAAGTGCAGGTTGGTAGCAAAGGGAAGTAGAGTGACGTATGTTCACTCTGGATGCTGGAATTTCTACTATGAATGCTGCTATGTATGCTAAAGGAAAAGCTGTTGTTGCAGACATTGAAATTTGGCACAAACGCATTGGACATGCAAATGTACAAAGGCTGAAATTAATGCAGTCCAAAGGGTTGGTTACAGGTTTGCCTACATTCAGAGTTGTAGAATTTTATAAGGTATGCGAAGCATGTCAGTTTGGCAAGCAGGCAAGACAACCCTTTTCACATGACAGAGATGTAAGAAGAAATATCCTTGATGTTGTGCATACAGACATTTGGGGGCCTACACAAAATGTATCTCTTGGAGGCAGTTCATACTTTGTCACATTCATTGATGATTGTTCTAGAAAGCTGTGGGTATATTTTATGAAGGAAAAGAGTGAAGCTTTTGAGCACTTTAGAACTTTCAAGGCTGCAGTTGAAAGAGAAACATGCTTGAAAGTAAAGTGCTTAAGGTCAGATGGAGGGCGAGAGTATCTCTCAAATGAGTTCAGTGATTTTCTGAGGTCTCATGGGATAAAGAGACAGTTCACATGCAGATATACCCCACAGTAAAATGGGGTTGCAGAAAGGAAAAACGGGCATATTGCAGAAGTTGCATGTGCCTTGATGGGGCTGAAAAGAATATGCCTAAGCATTTTTTGTCTGAGGCTGTTCATACTGCTGTTTATATTATAAACAGAACTCCCACAGCCACAGTCCATGGGATGACTCCCAAAGAATGTTTTACAGGTAAGAAGCCTGATGCCTCACACTTAAAAGTGTTTGACTTCATTGCGTATGTGCATGTGCCAGATGAGTTGCGGAAGAAACTGGATCCAAAGGCTGAAAAGTGTATCTTTATTGAATACTCTTTAGAGCAGAAAGGGTATCACTGTTACAACCCTATCACATGTAAGTTTAGAGTGAGCAGGGATGTCATCTTTGATTAAATAAGTAGTTGGTATGCATCTAGTGGTGATGCATTGGATGATGATGATGATCATGACACTCATGTGCAGGCTGAAAAGTAAGAATCACGGACTCTTAGTGGACCAGAGACATCATATGGTAGTCCTTGGTCTGGGAGACTAAGGAGTATCTCTACATCTTCAGGTGCATCTAGCAGCACTACAGGTAAAGACAAAGGAAAGAATAAAGTGTCAGATGACATTGATGCAGTTCTTGATGGAGACTCTAGTGGCTCAGAGAGCTTGGATGATGAGCTTGGCATTCCTTCAGTGAAGACTCCAGGTGTGCAGAGAGCATACGTTAATGCAAAGAATCCATTGAGTGATCCAGCGGTATGCAGGTCTAGCAGGGTGAGATACCTTGCTAAAAGATTTGGTTTTGAAGGTTATGCAGCTCACCATTATGCTTATATGGTGAAACTAGTTGAGGATGTTGAGCCCACTTGTTTTGAGGATGCTGTTGGTCATGCTCATTGGGATGCAGCAATGGATGAAGAGATGGCTGCATTAGAAGCCAATAAGACTTGGGATCTAGTATCATTGCCAAAGGGCAAGAAAGCTATTGGATGTAAGTGGGTTTATAAGATTAATCACAATGCAGATGGTTCTATTAGTAGGTACAAAGCTAGGCTGGTTGCAAAAGGCTATGCCCAGACATATGGCATAGATTATGATGAAACCTTCAGCCCAGTTGCTAGGATGGCAACTGTCAGATGTGTGATTGCTTTGGCAGCAGCCAAAGGTTGGAGGTTGTAGCAAATGGATGTGAAGAATGCCTTCTTGCATGGTGATTTGCAAGAAGAAGTGTATATGGATCAGCAAAAGCAGGTTATGAAGATTTAGAGCATCCCACGTATGTGTGTAGGTTGAAGAAGGCGCTCTATGGGCTCAAGCAAGCAACTAGAGCATGGTCTGACAAGATCAAAGAGTATCTTGTCAATATTGAGTTTTATGTTTCTGATGCTGATCACTCACTTTATGTGAGAAAGGGAGATGCAGGTTTGGTCATCATAGTCATCTATGTGGATGACTTGATTATTACGGGTGATAGTGATAGTGAGATTGCTGAAGTCATGGACTTTTTGAAGAAGAAGTTTGAGATGAAGGATTTAGGTGAGCTAAGATACTTCCTTGGCATTGAGGTGATCAGATGTGATAATGCTATATGGCTGTGCCAAAGACAGTATGGCTTGGATATGTTATCCAAGTATGGTATGAGAGCATGCAAACCACTTTCAGTTCCGTTGGAGTAGAATGTAAAGTTGAGTGCTGATGTTGGGGATGAGATAGAAGACCCTACTATGTTCAAGAGGATAGTGGGGAGTTTGATCTACATGACCATTACAAGGCCAGACTTGAGCTACGCTGTTGGTCTTGTGAGTCAGTTTATGCAAGTACCGAGAAAGCTGCATTTGGATGCAGTCAGACACATATTGAGATAGGTAAAGTCCACATTACATTATGGACTTTTCTATGAGGCAAGTACAGATGTACACGTGTTTGGATACACATATGCAAATTGGGCTGGTAGTATGTCTGATAGAAGATCTACCAGCGGATACATGTTCTCTCTTGGTAGTGCAACAATTGCTTGGAATAGCAAAAAGCAATCTATAGTTGCTTTGTCGAGTATAGAGGCTGAGTATAGAGGTGATGTTGTTGCAGCATGTGAGGTAGTATGGCTGTAGAAGTTATTGGCTGATTTAGATGTGCAGGTGGAAGGTGCAATTGTTATTTATTGTGACAACATGAGCAGTATACAATTGGCTAGGAACCCTGTGTTCCATGCGAGGACAAAACATATTGAGGTACACTACCACTTTGTGAGAGAAAAGGTACTAGCAGGTGAGATTGACTTGGTGTATGTCAGCACACAGGATCAGATACCTAGCATCTTCACTAAGGCATTGGGTATAGAGAAGCTTCAAAAGTTTCGAAGCTTACTTGGAGTTGCAGAGATGCAGTTGAGCTTGAGGGGGAGTGTTGAGATGACAAGCTCAACACATGCGGACATTGATGGTGGACCGCCTAGTTAGATGGGTCCACACGTCTGCACTTAGCACGTTGGTGGTCATTATGACTCTTACATGGCCACTGACTCATTACTTATTATATTCAAGTTGTTATACCTATTTACAGCTGGCATAGTTATAGCGCCAGTCGACTAGTGTAGTCGGTTATGCATTGTTTGACGTAGTAGGCCACTTTCCTTTATGTTGTATCTTATCTATACTTTGTGTACATTGTAAAGTGTGTGGAAGAAGAAGAATAAACCAGCAAGAAAACGTTTTTGGCCTCCATCTCTCTTCTTGTCTCTTGAGTGAGCTTCTCCTTGTGCATTCTGTGTGTGTTCGGCGCAGCATCTTGAGCAAGTCCCCCCACCACGCGATTCTTGACATGTCTCTCTCAATCTCAATAGGTACTCCAAGATGCCCATGGAGGCATCGTTGGTTGACATTTTGATGTTCAAGCTACAACACGTAAAGTTTTACAGCCCAATTGTGGTGGCCTACCTTTTTCAAGGATGCCACGCGTTTTGTCAAGCATTGCGATGAGTGCCAACACACCAAACTGCCTATTCACAACGACAAGATGGAGCTCTCACCCATCATTGCTAGACCACCTTTTGAAAAATGGGGGATTGACTTTGTAGGACCAATCACTCCAGCTACCCAATATTCCCAAGCATGCTATATCATAGTGGTAATTGACTATCAAACTAAATGGGATGAAACCTGAGCTACTCGCAAGAATGATGCCCACACAACGACTAAGTTCTTGTGGGAACAAGTGATTTCTCACTTTGGCTATCCAATTGAGTTGGTTAGCAATTAGGCGACTCATTTTCTCAATGAGATCATTGAGAATTTACTCTCTATCTTTTTAATTATCCACCGCAAGTCATCTTTGTACTATCCTCAGGGGCCAATAGCCATGCTGAGTCCACCAACAAGGATTTGCTGAATGTTTTGACCAAGATTGTTTTTGATTCATGCTCGGATTGGGATAACAAGCTTATGGTTGCCCTCTGGGCCTACCGTACTTCTTTCAATATTGCAATTGGCTAGACTCCCTTTTAACTCACCTATGGTACTAATGCTATTATACCGATTGAATTTCTAATCCCTAGTCTTTGCATTGCAGTTCAAGAGCATTGGGACGATGCTAGTGCTTGGACTAACTACCTTGGGGACTTGCAACATCTCATTGAAACATGCCTTTTGGCCACACATGCCCTCCTTTCTGAAAAGGCTTGATGTAAGGCCTAGTTTGATAAACATGTATAACAAAGTTCCTTTGATAAAGCTGACTTGGTGCTCTTACATTCTCTTAAAGGTCACAATCATAAATTGAAACTTCGAGGCCTAGAACCATATCGTGTTCATCAAATTAGCAGGATGGGAAATGTTGAACTTGAAACCTGTTTGGAAGGGGAAGGTGTTGGACACTTTAATGGTAGACACATTAAGAAATATTACCCCGAGGCCATTACTTGCATGAATATCCCATCCATCCTCCTGATGTGCTTGTTAGTGTGGTCATGGTGGTTGAACAAACATGGTACAAGCAATTTGAGCAACACACTAACACTCATAAGTTGCCTTCGCCTAGTTCCATGCCGAACTCCTATTCATTTTCCAATGTACAAGTAGTTACCATTTCTTTAATTGATCCGAAAGACATGATCACGTCATTCCTCTAGACTTTCTTCAAATGTTATTGACTACTGCCCTACAAGTTACTATTGATGCTCTCATTGATGAAGGTCTGATTTCAACACCCTTCCCTATAACCTTTGGTTGGATTTTGGCCAACCCACATTGATGCCCACTCACACTAAGATTTATCCCTATGGTGGCAAACCCTACTTGCTATTGTGAAAATTTAAGCTCTTGCTTACTCTCACAACTGAGAGCATTCCTTCCCTTTTTTATGTTCTTCCAAGCTGGGAAGATGTGGGAAAGGAACTTCTCTTGGGTTGACCTTTTAAGTATCAGGTTCCTTGCACAATCAACTATGTTGATCAGTGCACTACATTGCAATTTTTCAGTGCCTAGATCATTTTAGCTTTCAGTAAAGGGGATCTTTCTGTAGGGCACACAACACCTCCTCATCTTGCCTCTTTGCAATCTAGTAGCTCCTTGCTTCGTCAATTGCTCCAAGCCCACCATAACCATGCTCCTCTAGCTAGTTGCATCTCCAATCCCACACATGTGAAATCTCTTGCCTTCTAGTGGTGGCAATCTCGCCACCCATCACCTGTTCCATCTCCTCCTTCATAATCCTCATAGACATTGCATAGGACGCCATTTCAATGTCCCAGACTTCTTGAAGGCCAACAATTTCTTGATGTTGGGTGGCACGCTTTCTCTTGGAGGCACATGGCTATTACGAAGGCAATGCCTCCATTTGGATTCCCAAATGATCTAAATTGTTCTCTATCACTTTTCCTTGGGCTTCATCCACAAATGCTTCAGATCGATCTAAGTTCCAAACTTCCTCTCTGCAAGCTTCTCGCTCATCTCCACCCCTAGACATGCCATCTCCTATACAATTAGATTCTACATCCCCTTTCGTCCCACTTATCCAACTACTTCCTAAGAAGTCACTTTTCCTGCCTCCCTATGACACCCATGTTCACCTTTTGCTTTGGATTCCCCTCTTGATTGTGTTTCGCCACCCCCTACAACCTTGCGACTCATATGAGGCATCCGCCTTGGCCACACTCTCATCATGGCCAGTCCACCAATTGGATCAGGTAGCCCAAGCTACAATCCAACATGAAAGTGGGGACCCGATTTCACCTCATCTTCAAATTAGTTCTACCACTCTTGATCCACCTTCTAGTCTCAAACCTTTGCTGATTTTTCACTCTCTTAGCAGCATGGCAACATACTTGGCCATGAAGGAAAACTCTTGAGAAGCTAGTTGGTTACTCCAATTTGACTCCATGTTTACCACTTTTGCAAAATTATTTGCTATGATTGACCTTGGCCTTGTTGATGATGAGGCACTTGTACTTGCTACTAGTTGTTGGAATCCCACATGGGAGGAGAATAAACATCTCTTTCACAAAAGTCTCGTAGTGCAAGATGACTATGCCAAGACTCTTCCTTAGTAGTGTCTCCAGGAGCCTTCCCACATTTTCTCAACTTATGCCCCCGTGACCAATTGTGATAATGATACTAAGATTGTAGACCTTACAACCAAACAAACCACTTATAGTCCTTTCTTACTCCACTGATATCGCCACCAGCTAGAGATTGCTCGTGCTAAGAGTTGCCTTGTGGACCACTATTGAGAAATGGTGCGTCATTAGCACCCTTCAGGATGATCCTACATATCATTCTAATGTTTCACTCCATGCTATCATTTTGGCTTGTGATATGGAAGTGCTCTATAATTTGCAACACCATCCCTTATTTAATAAGATTCCTATAGAAGAGGAACTACATGTGGCTAGCTATTTTGTTGGTCCCTGCTTACTCACAAATATTACCACTTATTTGTGCAATTTGGCAATGTGACCATTTGACCTCGATGCATTCTTGTAATTGGAGTATAACCCCATCTTTTATACTTGGTGGCTATCCCGCCTTTCCGCATCTTTACCTACCACTTAGTTGTCTTTGAATTTTCTTTGTACATAATCAGTGTGGATTTTCTTTTTCTTTTTGCTGGTATTGCACTAACACCTTCCCTAGTCCTTTGCTTGTTGCACTTGTAAGATGGGAAGTTTGCTAGTCCTTTTGCTTGTAGGGGGAAATTGGGCCACTTTATTTCAACATTTTTGATGAAAAGGTAAATGGCTCTTATTTATTGTAATTTTTGTTGGTTACTTGAGAATTTCTCAAGATATGACCTTATTTTGATTGTGCAGATGGTAGGTTCACAATTCGAGATGTCTACATTGGTGGCTAGTGAGGTGTCTTGCTTTGAGGACAAGGGAGTATTCACTATGGAGCAATGTAAGGATTTTGATCTAGAGACCCGTTTATGGAGATTTGGAGATTTAAATTTTCACAAACTTTCCAACTTAGAAAACATTATCAATAGGTATCCTAAAGTAAGGGAGTTGGTGGCTAGATGTGGGCTAAACGACTATGTGCAGGCAACCAATGGGCCCATTTATTTTTCCACTTGCTATAAATTTGTGCAAGCCTACGATTCTAAAACTAGAACAAGTGTGATAGGGTATAGGAAAGGTAGGAAACAACAAAGAGGGAAGTGGCACTCACTCCAAACTTGATAGAATGAGCCCTAGGTCTCCGCCAAGGGAATGGGAAACAAGGTAAGCTCCATAAAACTCATTCCTTGGATCAAAGGTGGATTGATAAGCGTAGTGTCAACTCATATGGATTGCTATTTGCAACCATTGAGGAGGAGGATCTTAGGACCATGTCACAAGTCTTCCACCATTTGTTCACTTACAATAAGACCACCACTCAAATGGGAAGGATCCCCAAGGGCTTTATGGAGGATATTTTATCTAACAAGATACTTGAGGAGGATTTGAATAAGTTTTGGCTGGAACAAGTTTGTGAGACCCTTGCTAAGGTACATGTGGTTCTTTCCAAAACTCCTAATGAGAAGCTCACCTCTCTTGAGGCTAAGTTGTGCGTGATCACCTTTGATGGTGCTCTCACTAAGGTTATTACTATAGCTCTAGGACTCTTGGAGTCATACAAATAGTCACTTAAGATGATGGGCCAAAAAGAAAGTAAGCAAGAAATATACCGAAAAGAGCAGCACCTCACCAGCAAGGAGTCACTAGAGAGGGAGTGCCACACAAGAAAGAAATCACTCCCAAAAACAGAGACTAGAGCCATGCACAATACCTATGAAAGCAACAGAAATGATGGCTTGACCTCACAAAGAATTGAAGAAATTGATAGCAGCACAGGAGACTCTGACAAAGGAGTGGAGAAGGCATTGGAAGAACAATTAATGATTGGCCCAAGAGATTTTCAGACACTCGTAACCACTCTTTAGACCATGTAGGAAAAAATTAGTCATTTGGAAATGAGTACACACAGGGAGGATGTGACTATCACTTCAAGTTCAAAACAACCACAAATTATAGAGATTTCAACTAGTTCAAAAGAATGCACGAAAAGGACCTTAGTGAATCTGGGTGGTCTTAGCACGTTAGATATCTTATGTGAGGAGATAAAATAGGATAAAGAGTGTGTGATCCAGGAGAGGTTGGAGATGTAAAAGAAGTATGAGGAAGAGAGAATGTCACATCATGAATTTTTGCGATACTCCGCTGAACAATTACATGACTTACAAACCCGGATTGTGGAGAACAATGGGGAGACATAGGGGCTGAGAGACCAAAATCCTAGGGCTATTATGAGGGCAATGCCTCCAATTGGATTCCCAAATGATCTAAATTTTTCTCTGTCACTTTTCCTTGGGCTTCTTCCATGAATGCTTTACACCAATCTAAGCACCAACCTTCCTCTCCATGAGCTTCTTGCTTATCTCTGCCCCCAGCCATGCCATCTCCTATATAGTTAGATTCTACATCCCCTTCTGCCCCACTTGTCCAACACTTCCTAAGGAGTCGCTTATCCTACCTCCCTTTGACTCCCCATCTCCACTTTTTGCTTTAGATTTCCCTCTTGATTCTTTTTTTCCACCCCCTTTGCAACCCTCCGACTCATCTGAGGCATCTGCCCACGACCACGCTCTCATAGCCAGTCCACCAGTTGGATTAGGTAGCCCAAGCTACAATCCAACATGAACACGGGGATTTAATTTCACCTCATCTTCAAATTAGTTCTACTACTCCTAATCCACCTTTTGGTCTCAAACCTTTGTTGATCTGTCGCTCTCTTAACAGCATGGCAACAGACTTGGCCATGAAGGACAACTCCTCAAAAGCTAGTTGGTTACTCCAAATTTGACTCAATGTTTACCACTTTTGCAAAATTATTTGCTATGATTTGACCTTGGACCTACTAATGATGAGGCACTTGAACTTGCTACTCGTTGGAATCCCGCCTAGGAGGAGAATGGACATTTTTGGCAAAAGTCTCTTAGTGCAAGTTGATTATGCCAAGACTCTTCCTTTGTAGTGTCTCCAGCCTTCTTGCTTCATCTCAACTTATGCCCCTGTGACCAAATGTGATGATGCCGATAAGATTGTAGACCTTACGACCAAAAAAACCACTTCTAGTCCTTTCTTACACTGCTGGTACGGTCATCAGCTAGAGATTGCTCGTACTGAGGGTTGCCTTATGACCACTGTTGAGCAATGGTGCACCATTAGCACCCTTTAGACTTATCCTACATATCATTCTAATGTTTCACTCCATGCTATCATTTTGGCTTGTGATATGCAAGTGCCCTCTAGTTTGCAACACCATCCCTTATTTAATAAGATTTTTATAAAAGCCACAGAGAAAACACAGAAGCCACCACTAGTACTTGCCATGGCATCTAAGGTCTATGAGTGCTTTGATAGGATGGTTCACTTCCTTCGGGCTACCCCTTAGGATGTGCCAGATTATCCCATTGCCATGCAAGGTATTGAAGCACACAGAGAGAATTTGGATGCACCCATTTAAACCTATCACAAGAAGCATGAGGAGATCATCATTTTTAATTTTAATTTCTATGAAGATACCAAATTTAGAACACCCCTTGCCAATTAGTATAGTGCAAAGGCTCATCCAAATGGGAGAGAAAATTGCCACAAAGTGGTTGAAGAGCTAGGATAGATCATCTTTGAAAGCAACTTGTAAGATTCCCAAGTGTCAAGAATCACATGGTGGGGGGACTTGCTTGAGCTGTTGTGCCAAACACACATTGTGTACATAAGAGGAATCTCACTCAAGAACACAAGAAGAGAGAAGGAGGCCAAAATGTTTTCTTGCTGATTGCTTCTTCTTCTTTCACACACTATACAATGTATACAAAGTATAGATAAGATACAACATAAAGAAAAGTGGCTTACTAAGTCAAACAGTGCATAACACACTACACTTATCGACTCACGCTATATCTTTGTCAACTGTAGGTAGGTGTAACAAAATAAATATAATAAGTGACAAGGTAGTGGCCGTGTGAGTATCATAATGATAACCAACATGCTAAGTATAGATGTGCAGACCCATCTAGCCAGGTGGTCCATCATCAATTGTCTGCATGTGTTGAGCTTGCCATCTCAACACTTCCCCTCAAGCTCAACTCTATCTTTGCAACTCCAAGTAAGCTTCGGAACTTTCGAAGCTTCTCTGCTCCCAATGCCTTTGTGAAAATGTTAGCCAAGTACCTTCTCTCTCACAAAGTGGTAGTGCACCTCAATGTGTTTTGTCCTAGCATGGAACACTGGATTCCTAGCTAGCTGTATGCTGCTCATGTTGTCACAATGAATGACAACTGGACCATCTCCCTACACATCTAAATCACCTAATAACTTTTGTAGCCATACCACCTCACATTTTGCCATAGCAGCACCTCTATACTCAGCCTTTGTACTCGATAAAGCAACTGTATGTTTCTTTTTTTTGCTCCATGTAATTGTTGCAATACCAATCCACTAGTAGATCTTCTGTTTGATATGCTACCAGCCCAATCTACATCTATGTATCCAAAGACCTATACATCCTTACTAGCCTCATAGAAAAGTCAATCATGTAAAGTAGACTTCACATACCTCAATATATGTCTAATTGCATCCAAATGAGGCTTTGTAGGCATCTGCATAAACTGAATGACAAGGCCAACAACATAGCTCAAGTCTGGCCTTCTGATAGTCATGTAAATCATACTCCCTACTATCCTCCTGAACATATTAGGGTCTTTTATCTCATCCACAACCTCATCACTCAACTTCACATTTTTCTCCAATGGTATTGAAAGAGGCTTACATGCTGTCATACCATACTTGGATAACATATTCAAGCCATACTACCTTTCGGATAGCCATATAACATCATCACATATGATCACCTCAATAAAAAGAAAGTATCTCAGCTCACCCAAATCCTTCATCTCATACTTCTTCTTCAAGAAGTCCTTAACTTCAGCAATCCCATTGTCACTGTTACTTTTAATAATCAAGTCATCCACATAAATGACTATGATGACCAAGCCTACATCTCCCCTTCTCACATAAAGTGAGTGATCATCATCAAAAATACAAAATCCAATATTGACAAGATACTCTCCAATCTTATCAAACCATGCTTTAGGTGCTTGCTTCATCCCATAGAGCGCCTTCTTTAACTTGCACACATATGTGGGATGCTCTAGATTCTCATAACATGTTGGCTGCTCCATATACACTTCTTCTTGCAATTCACCATGCAAGAAGGAATTCTAAACATCCATTTGCTGCAAACTCCAATCCTTGGCTACTGTCAAGGCAATTACGCATCTAATAGTTGCCATCCTAGCAACTGGGATGAATGTCTCTTCATAATCTATGCCATGTGTTTGAACATAGCCTTTTGCAACCAGCCTAGCCTTATACCTGCTAATGAAACCATCAGCATTATTCTTGACATTATAAACCCACTTACAGCCAATTACTTTCTTACCCTTAGGCAAGGGTATCAAATACCAAGTCTTATTGGCTTCTAATACAACCATCTTCTCATCCATTGCTGCAAACCAATGAGCATGACCAACATCATCCTCTAAACAAGTGGGCTCAACATCCTTAGCTAGTTTCACCATTAACCATAATGGTGAGTTGCATAACCTTCAAAAACAAATCTTTTAACAAGGTATCTGACCCTGCTAGACTTGCATACGACTGGATCACTCAATGGAGCCTTTACATTACTATGAGCTTTCTGTATACTTGGTGTCCTGACTGAAGGAATACCAAGCTCATCATCCAAACTCTCTGAACCACTAGGATATCCATGAAATCCCAAATGACTAGTATATGCATCATTACCATCCGACACTTTCTTCTTTCCTTTGTCTTTGCCTGCAACACTTATACATCCACTTGAAGATGTGGAGCTACTCCTTAGTCTCCCAAATCAAGGGATCATTGTAGATATAGTACTAGATGATGTTTCTGGTCCACTAAGACTCCGTGATTTTTGCTTTTCTTTCTGTACATAGCTATCATGATCATTATTATACTCTAATACATCAGCAACAGATGCATAGCAACTACTCATCTTTAAAAAAAAAAAACATCCCTACTTACTCTGAACTCAATTGTGCTAGGGTTATAACAACGATACCCTTTCTGCTCTAAACAATATTCAATTAAAATACATTTTTATCCTTTGGATCAAGCTTCTTTTGTAGCTCATTCGGCACATGAACATATGCAACACATCCAAATACCTTCAAGTGTGATACATCGGGCTTCTTGCCAGTAAAGCATTCTTCGGGAGTCATCCCATGAATTGCAGTTGTGGGAGTTCTATTCATAATGCAGACAACAGTATGGATAGCTTTAGACCAAAAATATTTTGGTATATTCTTTTTAGCCATTAATGCCCGTATAACTTCTGCAATATGCCCATTTTTTCTTTTTGCAACCCCATTTTGTTGTGGGGTGTACCTGTATAAGTAAATTGCCTCTTTATCTCATGACTCCTCAAGAAGCCACTAAACTCATTAGAGAGGTACTCTCCCCCTTTATTTAATCTCAAGCACTTCACTTTTAAGCATGTTTCTGTTTCAACAGTTATCTTGAAGGATTTGAAGTGCTCAAATACATTACTCTTTTCCTTCATGAAATATACCCATAGCTTTCTTGAACAGTCATAAAAAAATGTGACAAAGTATTTACTGCCACCAAGAGATACATTATGTGTAGGCTTTCAAACATCTGTATACACTACATCAAGTATATTTCTGCTCACTTCTCTGTTATGTGAGAAGGTTGTCTTATCTTCTTACCAAAATGGCATGTTTCATAGACTTTATGCAATTTTGTAACTCTAAAAGAAGGCAACCCTATAACTAATCCTTTGGACTGCATTAATTTTAGTTTTTACATATTTGCATGTCTAATACATTTATGCCATATTTCAATGTCTACAACCACTCCTTTTTCTTTAGCATACATAGCAATATTCATTGCAAGAATTCCAACATCTAAAGTGGACATGCGGCCAAATCTACTTTGATTTAATGCAAAAGGGCCAACAGACACTAGATTCATTGTGATTGATGGCACATGTAATACATATGTTAGTCTCTTTGTCTGGCCATCATACGAGGACAAGGGAACCTTTCCAATATGTGAAATTGGGAGGCATGAATCATCACCCACTTGCACACATAACCTGGATTTTGTAAGTCCTACATCTCTCCAAACCATTCAACATGACTGGTCATATGATTAGATGCACCTAAATCAACATACCATACATCATCTACATAACAAACAAATGCTTATTTTTGTCTTCATTCTATCATGAAGATGATGCATAGTTTCCTTGTTGTAATTTATCACTGTGAATATAACCCTTCTTAGCATAGCAACAGACTACAATATGACTTGTTTTGCCACAATAATAGCAAAAAATAGCAGAATTTTCAGAACCTCTGTTCTTCTATCCACCTTTTTTTCTAGAGCTCCCTTTGCCTCTAAAGTTTCCTCGAACTTTCCATTTTACCAAATTATTGATTGAATATGTTTTGCTGCTTATCACTAGCACGTCCTATACCACGTACTCTCAAAGAGGATCTACCACATCCCCTTCCTAAACTTGAGTAAAATGCTTGGACCTATTCACCATTTCTTTCAGACGAGTCACTCTGCATATTGATTTCTTCGGTAATCATGAGAGAGACTAGTACATCAGAATTTGGAAATGGCTTCTGTAGGTATACTGAAGTAACAAATGATTTTCATGCCTTCTCATTATTAAGGACACTCAAAGTGGATGAAATAAAATCATAATCATTGGGCATTGTATCAATCGCTGTTAAAGCATTTGTATTGCTCCTTACCTTCAAAACATACTCATTGACAAACATTTTTCCTTTTTTCAAGGTATTCAACTCTTTCTTTAGTTGAATCTTTCATGCCTTTATATTTACTGGAAACATGTTCTTCAAAATTGTCCAAGCTGCATGTGAATTTTTTGTATTCCTTATGTGTCCTAACATAGTATTATTATGAGAAAGACCATCACATGGAATTTCCATGAAGGGTAGTTCTTGTTGAGCTTCTCAATAATGGGATTTTCATTGTTCTCTGCCATTATCATGAAAAATGATATAACACAGCAAGCAAATCTTTTGCAACATTTCACAACAAGTGCACATCAACACATAAGCAATCTTTTTCATTGATTCCTCAATAGTACATGTAATTTGCAACTTGTTTGTAGATAAACCTTATGTTTGGTTCCTAGCAAATACCTAAAAAATTACAGATTCGATATCTGTAACCTATGCACCCACTTTTGGTCAATAGAGTGGAAATCAAAATGCACCCTGAAATTGTTGTCCACAACCTTGCGGCTCTAAAACACGGCCTGAATAAGCCTTAGATGCCCAAAAAAATTGATTGTACACCAAATCTCACAACAATTTGAGATTTTCACTCTACCCTGCTTCTGGTGCCTCCACAAGCACTATCCAAAAGGAGTGGAAGAACGGGAGAGATTCTTACCCGTTGCTTTCTTGCTCAAACCTTGCTTCTTGTCCTTAATAATCAGCCTATCTCAGTGGTGCAGCTCTGATACCATGTCAACAATCGCGTGGTGGGGGGACTTGCTTGAGTTGCTGTGCGAAACACACACTGTATACATAAGAGAAAGCTCATTCAAGAACATAAGAAAAGAGAAGGATGCCAAAACGTTTTCTTGCTGATTCCTTCTTCTTCTTTCACACACTATATAATGTATACAAAGTATAGATAAGATACAACATAAAGAAAAGTGGCTTACTAAGTCAAACAGTGCATAAGAGACTACACTAATCGACTGGCGCTATATCTTTGTCAGTTGTAGGTAGGTGTAATAAAATAAATATAATAAGTGACAAGTTAGTGGCCATGTGAGTATCATAATGATCACCAACATGCTAAGTGTAAACATGCAGACCCATCTAGCCAGGCAGTCCATAATCAATGTCCACATGTGTTGAGCTTGCCATCTCAACACCAAGGAGAAGAACAAGAGGGAGTATCTCTCAAAGAAGCAATGAGAGGTGTGGAAGCATCAACCATATGGGAGATATCCTATCCTTGAAGTAGATAAAATGGCCCATTTTACCTTTTAGTACACAAATCAAATGACAGATATGCTCTATTGTCCTTATCCAAGAATGTATGGAAGAGATTATGATGCTGAGAAGCATGGCATATATAAATTTTCCAAAATCCCTAATATTAATGCTCCACATGAGAGTGAAATCTATCACTTCCATTTGTGTGATTTGCTACCCTCTTTTAGTAGTTTTCTTGAACTGTACTCAAATTACCCACATCCAACATTCATAGTTACTTTCAATTTTCTCCATCTCATAGTCAAGATATTACAATAGCTACCGGTTCCCTATGAGGATGTCCTGTCACCCTTATTCTTTGATATCAACAGAGGCATTGACTGCATTGCTATGGCAAGACTTCTTCTTTGAGTTATACTCTTCCCATCTTACTATATAGCCTTACTTGAGGATATGGTGGACAATAGATTTGCCTGGTATATACACTCTTTCTACTTTGAATCACTCCTAGATTTCTGCACCTTTCTTAAGCCATAGCTTTTGAGCAAAGAGTATCTTTCCCTTACCTTGTTGCCACTCCATCCAGAGTGAATCACTTGTATATTCATATGAAGAAAGGAATTTTAAGTTAAAAAAACACAAAAAAAGAAAAAGAAAAAAAAGAGAGAAAGAAAAGAAAAGAAAATGAAATCTCCATGATTAGTTAGGTGCACTCACCTTTCACTGCACTGATCCAGGTTTTTTACAACCCGGATTACTACCACAAAATTTGGCCAAAACCCCTATCAAGAGCTTACCATATCACTTTGGGTTTACTCTTCAAGCACTAGGTATGCTACATTGCTTCTCGATTATGATAACTTTAGAAAATGGGAGGAACAAGTTCTTAGGAGGCATGTCAATGTAAAGGGTAAAAGGGATTGTTATCTTAGTGAATATGAAAATGGATTACACCTAGGAGTTGAGTGAGTGCATAGATTTCTCAAAGGACTAGCCTCCAACTACACATGGGCTTCGCTTGCATCACTAAGATTTGGAATCTATCACCATCATTAGAGGACACCTCACCCTAGCACACAAGTCAATATCCACATCATGGTGTCATTTGGATCTTACACAAAAGCTTACAAGCATGGACCCCTTCTGTCACATGCTTATATGTATTTATATATATATGGGGGACTAAAGTCAAAGCAACTTTTGGAAGCCGTTTTTTATCATCTCAATAACTCCCAAGAAAAAGCGAATTTCAAGAAAATTCCTACGCTTCCCGATTCGACCTGATCTACAAAGTTGCAGAAGAAACTTTTTTCAAATTCCTCACAGATTTGAAGTTACAAAGGCGCAGACTGCTCGCTACATACAATTTGCTTCTCTCTTTCACCACACCAACTTTCCACTCTATCCTTCTTGTAAATATATTATAATAATGTGCTTTGGGCACCCACCTCTTGTAATCTAGCTCCATTTCTCTATTTTGTCTACCACCACCCTTGGCTTCCTGCATGCTGACCAAGGTGGGGACTTGTCCCATCCACTACTCTCCCTATTTTCAAAGATGCCATACATCATCTAGGATTATGTTAATCAAGAAGATTAGCTTAATCTAATCCCTCATGGAGGCTATATAAAGAGCTCATGGAGAATGAAGAGGGGAAAGGAGGACAATGACAAGCACATGAGAGTACTCTAGAATACCCTCATACTAGTTCATCTCTGTGAGGAGCTATGAGTGAGTTCTTTTATTATGTAGCATAATGGCAAGTTTCCTCTAACTCTTCTCCTATTATCTCCCTCTCTTCTCATCTTTTCATTCCATATAGCATAATGGCAAGTTTCCTCTATCTCTTCTCCTCTTGTCTCCCTCTCCTCTCATCTCTCTCTCTCATATTCTAATATGGTGTCTAGTATATATATTCTCTCTTGTAAATTTGTGTCTTGGTTCTCTTGATACTCTTTGAGAAAAGGGATGTCCTAGCCCATCCTCCCTTTGGCTAGATAGTGCCCCTCTTTAGTTCTCTTAGTGAGGATTGGAGGTTGGATGGGTAAGAGGCAACCCATCACCTAGGGGTCCTCAAGCTAGTGACTTTGGTCAATTGGATCCATCTTTAACCCCCAAGTCCTTCCCTCACTAATCAATCTCAGGGCACCTCAAGGGGGGCAAGATATCTTGGGCTTCCTCAGATGACTTGTCACCTTGAGTTTTGCAATGAACCATAACAGTTCACCAACTGGGTTCTCAAGTGTGTGCCTAAAAATAGCGATTGCGCATCCCACGATTTTGCCAATCTCTCTTTTTTCATAAAATCCTCTCAAAATAGCTGAAAGCTACATGATTTCTTTTATATGTCATCCTAATCTAGAGATTGTCTACAATTTTACAGATCTTTACAAGATATAATATCTAAAATATCATAAATTGGCTAAAAAATCTAATATTTTTGAACCATGGACACTAACACTAATGTCTAAAATGGCATTGACTCTCTAAATTAATAAGAAAGCCACACTCTAGATTTTTTTACATGGTGTGTGTGTATAGTGGCACGACAACGTGTAAGAGATGACGATATGGAGCGAAGAAATACACAAGATCAATGATGTAGTCATTTGGGGGGGGGGGGGGGTTTCTTTCAGCCTCCATAGCCCCCACCTCCAAAAATCATCACCCTGTTGTAAGATGCCTTCATGCGTCCCCTTTCACCTCTCCTTTGGGTCCCTTCTCACCAAGTTTTTCAAATTGACCTGATCGTTGGCCATTCGACGTCCAATTTGAGCTCCGAAAAGTCCTGTGCATCCGTCTCAAAGTCTCCCAATGCCACGCATCTCCCAAAATCTCTTACGACAGTCGAAAAAGTATGACAATTTCCCAACCACCACTTGGTGGATCTTTAGAGCACTTTTGGGGTTTGCCGCTTAAAATCATACTAATTGCAACTGTCGCCTTTGACGAAGTCTATTTTTTCCTTGAAATTTAGATTTTTCTGGCTATTTTAAAGCACTTCTTGGTATAAAAAATCATATGTCATTGGCGACCACAGGATAGTGCAGCTCGGTCTGCCGAATCCCACGAACATATTTACACATAAATTCAACCACAAAGAGCATCAAGCTGATACAAAATAGATATATAAAAAACACATCACAACTCTCACCCTACCTCCCTTGACAAAACCAAGGCAGGAAATCCATGAGGAGTAGGCCTAGCATAATCTAATAGAAAGCCCAAAGCTAGTCACTAACTGACTACTCTAACACGGCCAAGCTAAAAAGAACTATAAAAAAGGTCATCCTAAGTGGTGGTCTGAACTACCTACCTAACTAAGAACAACTCAACCAGGAACTCCTACTAGGCGAGAACTCCTATTGTCTGATCAACAAGTATTATCATTTTGTGGCACATTTTTCTTGTAGCCTCGGATTTTCCATACTTGGACATGTAAAAAGGAGGGAACTGAGCATAGTGACCCAAGGAGAATAAGGCATCAGCCTCAGGTCCTATCTCGCTATCCAAGAACCTACCAAGCCCTCACGAGGTGACACTTAATCCTTTTCTAACGCTCACTTTTATTTTTGCTCCAACCTTCTTTTATTTGCTTTGCTGTTCAGCTAGTTGCCACCCCTAGGAAGACAAGGCATCGACCCTGGGTCTTGTCTCATCCCCAGGAACCTACCAGGCCTTTGCAAGACGATATACAATTGCTCAAAGACGTTTCCTTTCTTTTCTATTGATATAGGGGTTAGAACCCCTTTTTACACACCTCGGTATATTCATAGATTTTCTTTCGGATATTTAGGGTTTTTTTTCTTTTGGTTATTTTTAGTAGGCTTTTCTAACTGTCTCACAATTAACAAGAATACCTCACACAGCCACCTAGTAGGTCATCAGAACATGGTCACTAGAACTTCCTTCTAAAACAGGTCTTTTAGTACCCGACAATGCCTTTATAGGAGGCAATGACTACTAAGACCTCCCCCAAACATAGAGAACCTAAACCTGGGACTTCATGCCTTGATTGCCAGTCCCCAACAAATAAAAAGAAAGCATCCTTACATACACATAGATAATTAATTATTCAAGGAAAAAAGACGCGGAAAGGGGACGAAACCACCTGGAATGGCCACAAGAAGCTCCTTTGTAGCAAAGGCCCCCTTCAGCAACTTCGTCAACCTGTATGGTGCAATCACTAAAATAGCAAATTGTTAAACGTACCTGGACCAAATAGACATAGGGCCCTCTTGGCCTAAATAAATAGCACATTTTACTACAAACTAACTAGCCCTCTTGGCCTAAAGAAAAAATCATGTCTCTACAAAGCTGACGTGCCCTTTTGGCCTAAAGAAATAAATAATTAGAATGCTTAAAGCAACTAGCCCTCTTGGCCTAAAGAAATCAAACAAACTAGCTCATATAGATCCCTCCTTGGAAGAAGGTAGATATACAAAAATACGCTCTATTCCAAGGGAAAAAATAGGGCTTTCAGCCCTAGACTAAATGCATCAAGTTGTGACCCATCCCTCTTGTATATATAGCAAGAGGTGTACACATAACCTATCGTCTGATCAATCTATGGGTCCAAGATAATAGTGGCAGATGGGTCTCGGCCACTCGTCACATTACCCATATCAACCATCGCCTGCCATATAACACATGGTCTCATAAAACTCCCCACAAATGACCAGGTCCTGTCTCATGATCAATAGCAACATCCGGACTAGGACCACAGTTGAAGAAGAGATCCTCTTCATAAGAAAAATTTTCTAAGGAATCCGCAAACTGATTCTAAGAATGTGGAATGAGCTGAAGTGATACACTCTTAAATTCATCAAGTAGGGTTATAGCCGTTCGATGATATATATGAAGGATGGGATTCTGAATTGTGTATGTCCCATTGAGTTGATTTACAATCAGCTGGGAATCCCATTTTACTAACAACCACCGAATACCACCTTTCTTGGCAATATTTAGTCCCATAATCAAGGCTTTATACTCTGCCATGTTGTTAGTGAATCCTAACCAGAGATAAACATCTAATTTCATTGTAACTCTACGTTGGGGATCTCGGATAACTACTCCAACACTCCCTTTTTTATGAGGGCCCTTGGACGCTCCGTCAAAGTATAACGTGTACGCCCACAATGGATTTACACAGCCAGCCATTAAGAACTCCGCTATTCCTAATTATGATAATCAAAATTCAACATATTTAGAGGATGAACTGGTGGCTCCATTCCACCTTCTTCATTAAACTCAACAGGGATGCTTGTCAAAATTTGTAAACAGTGATAGTTGGTATAAAACTTTAATCTCCCACACAAAGGTACCGTCTTCTTGCTCAATCACTTTGTATCCTTTGCTCCACGAGATAAGCTTCCCCTGATGATATCTTTGCTCTAGATATTGGTGCTCCAGATAAAGGATTAACCGCCCCATCAACTAGTTTAAGCTCTCCTGCAGGTCTCAAATCAACCCTTGCATGGACCTGCAAGGCATTTAGCGCATTAGCATATTCAAAAATAATAAGGTTTAATCTTATTAATATTAACCTTATTTTTGAATTCCACTCCCTGTAGATCAGCTAGTAAAGCCATGGACATAATTTTACCTATCCTAACTATCTTGTAAGGGCCGTCCCATCTAGGTTCCAGCTTTCCTGGAAATAGCTCCCTACGCGCACCATAGTATAGACCTAACTGTCCTTTCTTAAAGGTATATTTCTTCACTTTCGGATCATTCAACTGCTTCATCCGATGCTTAGCCACTTCCTGGTGCAACAAACTTTGTAGTTTGAGCTCATCCAAGTGGGCTATAGTCGTAAACCACTCAAATACAGCATCTTCATCACCCAAAGAATGATTGATTGCAAATCATATGGTTGGAAACTCAATTTCCAAGGGCAAGACACACTCCTCCCCATAAAGTAATTTGAATGGGGTGTGGCCAGTGGATCGTTTAAATGTTGTGTTATACACCCAAACCGCCACATATAATTTTGTTTCTTAGTCTCATTTATTTTGAGAGACTATCTTGGATAGGATATCCGCAATCTTATTGGTACTTTCAACTTGTCCATTTTCTTGTGGATTATAGAGAGTCGTCTTATTGTGCTTAATTTTCCATGCTTTAGTCAAGCTTTTAATTATCTTATTCAAAAAATGGGTTCCACGGTCCGATACTATTTCCTTTGGCGGACCGAAATGACAAATGATCTGCTCAAGTAGGAAATTGGTAGTCTCTTTTACATTGTCCTACCTCATCGCCTATGCTTCTGACCACTTTGTAAAGTAATCACTGGCTGCTATAATGTGTCTCTTCAGAGTAGTAGACAATGGGGTAATAGGAACCACAAAGTTGATGGCCCACTTCTCAAATGGAAGGATAGCCATAATAGACGTAAGTGGGTGCTTCCTATTCTCTCTACTCTCATGTCTTTGACATGTATCACATCTCTTAATATACTCGAATGAATCCTGGAAGATGGACGGTCACCAATATCCAGCTCTTAAAGCCTTTTGTGCCATCAACCGCCCAGCAAAATGCCCTCCACAAGTGGAGTCATGGCACTCCTCTAAGATAAATGGAACCTCGTTAGGCATCACACATCAATGATAGATATCATCAAGACCCTGTTGATATAGTGTTCTTGTGATCAATGATAATTTCAATGCCTGCTATTTAATTTTCCTCTTCTTGTATTTGGATATAGTAGCTCAAGTCTCTCTCGTAGATTAATAGTGCGTTATAGCAGCATATCAGGAGGAAATAGACGTTGTATCAATCTTGAACAAAGTTTCCATGTCACTTCCTTCAGCCAATACCTCTTTGGGCTCTCCGAAATCCACAAGACATTCTACAATGCGTTGTAGCTTCGGTGGCTTGTTCTTGATCTCGTAATCAAACTCCTACAAAGTGATTAACCACTTTGCTAAATGATTCGATATAGCTGTAACTTGTTCAGCAACTGAAATTTTGCTAACCACTTTGCTAAACGATTCGATATAGCAAAGTGATTAACCACTTTGCTAAACGATTCGATATAGCTATAACTGAAATTTTTGGTCATAAATCACTATCGCAAGGCATAACTTCTCCATATAGGTGTACTTAATTTTTTGTATGCCCAACTTCTGGCTAGCAAATGTTATCAGATGGTACCAGCTGATACTATACATGATGGCTGCTCAAAATATATAGAACATTTTGCCCCTTTTAGGTGCTTTTAAAACAGGTGCTTTGGTAAGCTCTTGCTTCACATAATCAAAAGATACTTTGCAAGCATCACTCCATGCAAACTGACAATTGAAGGACAATAGGTCTATCAGTGGAAACACTCTTTCTGCCAAGGCATTGATAAACCTCCGATAATACCCTATCAATGACAAAAAGCTATGCACATTCTTTGGAATATGTGACGGACTCATGGTGACTATGACCTTGATCTTTTTAGGGTTAGTCGCGATCCCTACTAAACTAACCACATGGCCTAAGAATAGCCCATAAGGCACTCTAAAGACGCACTTCCGTGGGTTGAGAGCTATGAAAAATTGTCTGCAATGCTCAAAACACTTCCGTAAAATAATCAACTGCCTTTCCCTTGTGGTGGCTGCCCCCAAGTCGTTAATGAATACTTTCAACTCCTCTAGGGAGATGTCACCAAAGGTCTTGTCGGCTATTCTCTGCCACGAACCACGTGCATTACATAAATTAAATGCCATCACATGGTACACAAAGGTACTGAAGATAGTAATAAATGTCATTTTCATCTTGTCTTGCTCAGCAATTTCCCTTTGGCTATACCCCACAAAGCAATCCATAAATGAATATATTTCCCTACCCGCTAATTGATAAAAAATTTGGTCAATAAAGGGAAACATGTAGTAGCCTTTAACTATTTGCTTATTTAGCTCTCTAAAATCTACACAAAGCTAGATTTGATTATTCTTCGTCTTTCTAATCACAACTGGTGAACACCATTCAGTATGCTGAACAAGGAAGATACCCACTTTTTGCAACTTTTGCAGCTCCTCAAAAAACCCGTCCCTTAATTCAAAAGGTATATGCCTTAGTTTCTGATGTACAAGACGGTCCCTTCCTTTACAAGAATAGTATGCATAGCTAGACTAGGGGAAATACCCCTAAGTTCTCGTCATAGCTCCAAGCGAAGATTTTGCAGAACTCCTGAATCAGGGACACATAGTCCTCTCTCTCTTCTGAACTGAGCATGGAACTTAATTTAATTGGCCATGAATCATTAGGTGTACCAAGGTCCAACTCAATAACGTCCGCGTCTCTTGTTTGATCTTGAGGCTCTATAGGCTCATTCAATGTTATCTTATAAATGTCCTCTATAGTGAATCCTTCTTTAGATCCATCACTCGATGACATCTCACTACTAGATGGATCATCTACTGTTTCTAGTTCACTAGAGGATAAAGGAGCTCTCTCACTCTGAGGAGACTCAGGGTAAGCCTTTTGTCTTATAATAAACTTTACTTGGAAATATTTTTTAACTTTGATATACCAGATGGATATTTTTTAGCTTTTGTCTTCTTTCTTGGAAATCCTTTATCCTTCTCGAGATAAACTTTACTATCAATAGGTCTTAGAGGTCCACCTTCCATATTAGGATTCACAACTTGCTTTCCCTTAGCATATTGCTTAGGGTTTCCCTCAACAGGTTTTACAATTCCTTTATCACCCTCTTTAATCTTTCGACCTCCTGTTACGGCTCGTAGACTAGAAGTTTCAACATCATTGACACATACAACCTCAATAAGGCAAACTCCACTGCCATAAGACAACTCCTCTACAATAGCCTTTCCTCGTTGCAGTATTTGTCTTAGTCCCTCATTTTGCTAGAGATTATTCCCTTGTGCGTGATGGTTAGCTGAACTTGGCAATTTACTCCCTTATTGGAGAGAATTGATCTTACTTCAACAGGTATCAGCTAAGTGGCCGGACATTTTGCAAATATTACATTTGAGATTTGGACAATTCCTAGGGAAATGTTGGCCACCAGACCACTTACAATTGAATCTTGAGGGGGAGCCCTCTTCAAGGTGTTAATTCCCTATCAAATTCTGCTATTTTTTAAGAAAATTGATATCCATAGCTATTTGTCTATATTGTTCAAAAATCATATCGGTATAGTGCTTCATCGTGTTCTCAACTTTGCCAAGGGAATTAGAGGCACTCGACTCATAGCCACGATCATCTGTATGTCCTCCCATCGGCCTAACCACTTGCTTAGAAATTGGCCACTGACCTATTGGGACAACATCGAATTCGTTATTTGGCCTCCACCATGTAGTGGGTTTGTCTGACTAGCCATATGCATAGTCACACTAGGAGGGGCTAGTAATATAGGCAAATTTGACATAATACTCCCTCTTCCATTCACATTTGACATGGGGTCCTCTTGACTCCCATTGGTCAGTGCCAAATTATTACCATTCCAATTTATCCTTGCTACCTAAGCCGCTTGCGAGTGCGACTCTACTTCTTCTGCTTGGGTTATAACAGTGTTAATGTTGGCCAAAGCGACACTACTAAGCTGCACCTGGATATTGAAATCCAATCCATGTAGAAAATATTGCAATTGTACATTTGGTGGAATGGGGATATAAGTATTAAGTTTGCGAAGAACTTGCTTTAGGTTCTTGGCATAGGCATAGACATTCTCATTTGGTTGTTGGTGTATTACATTCAAGAAACACAACTGATATTATCCCCCCCTCTCAGGAGCAAACTCTCTATGGAAGGCAGTGAAGAATTGGTCAGCGCTAGTCATGTTTTGGCCTCTAGACCATGATACCATACTTCTGCCCTTCCTTTTAACATCATATTGAAGAACATCATTCGGTGTCCTTCATCTTGGATTCGATAGTTGAACATGAGTATTTGAAACTCCTTAATATGGAGTTCTCCATCTTCTTCTGCTAACCCATGGAAGATGGGCAAAGGTGCTCCTAATGCCAGTAGATCTGGTGTCCCTGTTGGAACTGCGATGGGTTGTGCCATGGCTACAACTGGATTGATAATAGGAGTTTTTGTAGGTAAAACTACACCCCTACTTGAAGTGGGTTGATTGATTGGAAGAGGGAAAGTACTAAGACTTCCACTTGTGCTCAAAGGGCTACTTATGACACTTAGGTTATTAGAACCACTGCCACTTATGCATAGTGGGTTGCTTCTTTGAGAGGAATAATGCCTTACAATCTCCAATTGCTGTCTAGTCCTCTTAGCACGTTCTACTTTTTGTATTTCGGCTTGACGGTTCTTGTACTCAAAGGATATAAACCAACTATTTGTTCCCTAGAAACCCTAGATTCAAAACCACCACTTATTGGCGGCTCCCAACAGTCACACCATTGATGGGACCTAAATGGGTTGGTACTAGCTATGGCACTTGCTGGACCTCATGCACACAACAGACAACCCCACCACATGGTGTCGTGATGCTGCGCGTCTACCACTGCAAACTTGAGGGTGGAATTTTCTATCAAGTTTTTGAACTCTTAAGTCAGTGTCATTATGAGTTTGATTTCCATTGTGTGCATCTTTTGTGTTTGCATCCACATGACGCACGAGCACATATAGTTAGAATAGGCGCATAAATTTCGTGTGGAAGCATTGCTTGATTGATTGCATAGCATGGATTTTAATTTGTAAACTGCATGAGTGTTTGGGCACGAAGTTCTTTTCTAAAGCATGTTCTTGATAGGGCACAATGCATGGAAAAACAGGTTCATAAGAAGATAAAAATTTTGGAAGCTCAAAGGCATGGAATTTGTTCACTAAGAAGATTATACATCCTAGTATTATTTTCTTGGGAAAGTTTTATATAGGCTTAAGAGGGCCGTGTAAATTGGGAAGCTATAGAAAATGCCCGTAAGTCAAAATTACTACTACAATTTTTCAACATCAAGATTGAATGAAATCTCCAACTATTGAGGAAACATGAATGTATTGAGAAGTCATGACTTGTGCTGTAGCCGCGAAGTCGACCAATCGACTCATCATCAACTCTTGTTGCACCTAGAAATTATAATCTTCCAAAGGCAAAGGAGACTAAAGACCCTTCTTCCAAACCACGGAAAGTGAAATTTTTTGGCGAAGTAAAGCCACATGAAAAGATACTAGAGAAGAAAAGGAAAGGATTGGAAGAAGCTTGATGCAGATTTAGAATCAAAATCTCCTGACAGGGTGGAAAGCGAAGAAGAATTATCTCTCAAAGATGGAATAGAGGTTTTGCAAGCAGAGTTGAAGGTTTACGATGGTAGCCTAATAGGGGAGCTATTCAACGGTCTTAAAAATGGCCTAAACATGATGAGAATCGGTAGCATGATGATGTAATCTTTGATGTCATTCGAAGATGCTTTTCATAAGCTTTTTGGAGACGAATTGATTGATGGCGCTCTATACAAAAAGCAGTAAGACATCATGGAATGAAGCTTTTTAGAAGCTTTCCTAAAGTTATGAAGATGGTTATAAAAGTGAATGGAAGAGAGGTCGAGAAGAAGAAAGGGATGGCAATGAAGAATCAAACAGTAAAGATAAATGTAGGAACGTGTTTCATAACCATTGACATGCAGAAGGTGAAGCTCAAAGCATCGGTGACTGCGGCTACAATAGAAGAATGCCAACGATGAATTATGACGTTGGTTCTTGGAAGCTACGACGAAGGAAACGGTGGTGGCTTTTCAGAGATGGAATGAAAGTCGTAGTTGAAGAAGACGTTGAAGACTATGTTGTGGAAAAGACTGCTGCTCTGACTAAAGGTAGATGAAAAGAAGCACGATGCAGACGCTACTGCGTTAGAGAGTTGACGCGAGCCGATAACAAAGATAGTCAGAAAGCTAAGGAAGGGACGTGAAGGACAAGGAAGGTGATGATACATAACTACCTGAAAGGTTGCTTTTGTAGCATGATTGACAACCTAGACGTGGCAAAGACACTGATGGTTGCCAAGCGGAGAGCTGGGCCATGCATTTATTAGGCAACGCTGTAAGTTTGAAGGCAAAAGAAGCGAAATCAGCAATGGCATCAGCAGGGAAAAATGGTGCCCTGAGGGGAGCTTTGCTACTATCAAGAATCAGATCAGTAGACTCGAATTTCTGAGACTATCGCATGTAATTCAATGAAGTTTAAATGAAGGCTATGTTGATTCCATGGACAGTGTCTGCCCATCAACAACGAAAATCCAGACACTATGCAAGCTTAATTTCTTCAATGGAATATAGTACGGATCCATGAAAGCAACAACATGCTTAACTTCAAAAGGTTAAAAAAAAAACTAAAGACTATATAGGTGTCATCAATTGTAGTGGGAGTAGTGTGTCTATGGTAGCACTTAAGGCTGATTGCTGTATCACAGAAAGTATCAGATTAAGGTTCTGAAGTTTGTAGCTTGTGGCATTGCTTCTGTTGTGGAGTTTCAACTATATATGTGATAATAGAAATAATAATTCAATCTCAAAAAGTGAGTTAAGTAAACTATGAGAGGTGTGACATCTTGTCCAGCAATGTCATGCTATAAAAGAACTTTCATATCAACAGACTCTTCATATGTAATGTGATCAAGCTTATCTAAGTTGAATTGATGTATTGAGATTCTTTACTCCAAGATTTAGCCTCAAGTTGAGTGTTCTACTCCCATCTCAAAGCGTCCCTGCGGCGGCGAGCAACATTCACGAGCTCTCCATGCGGAAAACCGTGTGACACTTGGTGAACTTGATGTGAAAAGCGTCTGATTGCCGAGATGGGAGATACTTCAAATACTCCACCCACTTCATCATTAAGTGCTTCTTCCTTTTCAACTGATGAAATGAATAATTTGTTGCAAACTCTATGCTTGGCTATTATGATGCAGAATCAAGAGATGCAGTTGTCTATGCAACAATAGCAGCAGCTACATCAGCATCAATTGGATCAACAACGAATGCTACATCGAGAACAAGATCATACACATGGAGCAACCAAAGCAATTGAGGCTGTGGTAAGTGAACGTAAATTATTTTCTTTGGATTTCCTAACAACTGGAGCAATTATTTTTTGCGGCTTGTCACGTTTGCTTTGCAGGTTAGAGTGATTGATTTATTTGTGCAAGATTTAAATTGGAATGTCTTCAAGAAGGCACTCCAAGATGAATATTTCCTGGAGGATTATGGAATTGCTACTCGGAAGACGTTCAGAGAGTAGGTCTATTAGTCCAACAAAGGACTTATTGCTTCTGAGTTAGTGTGCAAGTTTGAAGAGCACTACAATCAGTTGGATACACTTGAGAAAAGAGCCCTAAACTCGGAGAAAGTGGAGTTATTTTTGCAGGCAACTGATCCTACACTTCAGGACGAGTTGAGAGAGCTTCTTGAAGACCGAACGCAGCATATGGGATTGAAGATGGATTGGCAAGATGGTGTTGATATGTTGTTTCCACATTGACGAAGAGGCGGAGATGGAAGGCACACTTACAAAACGGTATGCAAACACCTCTAACAATGTCTTCTCCTATCTCCACTTCTCCCACTTCTCCTCCTGCTCCTTCCACTTCTTCTACCTCCCATCCCATGTCTATGCCTACTTCTATGCCTATGCCTATGCCTATTCCTATGGCAATTGTCAGAGGCATCTTCCAAACCAATTGCTGAAGACATGGTGGAAGAAATTTTAAAGAACTTGAAGGATCTTCAGATAAAGATGTCCAAAAGAGATCAACATCCACTTAACCCATCTCCAATTTGTGTTCCCATTTCTTCTACTCCTATGAACTCTTCCAAAAATGATCGTGTTTGCCAATGCATATGGTGCGGTATGATAGTCTAGACCACGAGTGCAAGGACTGTCAAGACTTCAAAGAGGCAAAAAGATTCAAGTTAGTGGTGTGGAAGGATAGGATGATATGTTTCGGAGACTTAGAGAAACCACTCAAAATGAATTTCGGCAAGGGAGGTATGAAGAAATTATTCGAAGAAACTCTTTTACGTTCCTCTTATGTAAAGCAAGAGGCAACAAGAGAAGCTACAGCCTATGGTATTCAATTGGAGCAGCTACCGAAAGGTAAGTCTCCTTTATGGTCCTATGCACTGCATGTGGAAAAGAAAGGTAAAGCTTCTTCATCTAAACTTTCATTCATAGGAGATGCAATTAGAAAAGAAACCAGATGGAATGATCACATAGATGGATTCTCTATCTATGCTTATATTGCAAAATCTCAAGGATTTGAAGCACTTGTTGAAGAAAAGCGCAAAAGAGATAATGATCAAGCTGAAGGATCAAAGAAAGAAACTAGGAGGAGTGAGCCAGTTCTTTAGCCTTCTTCTTCAGGACCGGAGCAGAGCATAGCTGATGTGCAAAAGCCAAAGATGCAAGAAGACCAAAGGGCCCCAAAGTTAAAGGATTCGAAGGCGAATAAGCAACCTGGATTCAAACTACTATCTGACATCGAGTCTTCCACAGATTTGAAAAAGGTACTTGAAGATCAAATTCTTAATTACAAGATTGAATTTACACTTGGAGAAGTTTTAGGGATTGCCAAGAGAGATTTCCGTGATGTTATTATTGACATCATAAAAAGAAAGTGCCAAATAATTGTAGAACCATCGCAAGATATGATCCATCGAGAGGTTTTAGCTGTTGCAGAGACTATTCGCTATGGATTACAGATTGAGGAGGTTGATTCTAAGGAAGAGATCAATGAGGAATCTACAGAAGGATCTCTATGTATGCAGTCCACAAGAACTCTCTTCATCCTTTACTTCAGCTCGTGCAGTATGATGAAAGTGAAGATGTGGAGCCCCGAGAGGAACACCAAGAAAAAGGGAATTCTCTTGTAAGAAAATCTATCTTGTGACATCAACAAGCTTGTTTATCATGTTTCATATGATCACAATGAAGAAAAGAACACCAGGCACAACAAATCTTCATACAGCATCATGTAAATCTCCCACGGTTTTAATAGAATCAACCATATTCTTCAACATCTTCACAAAATCCATCAATAGAACAAAGAAAGAAAAGGAATACACCATCTTTGAATGGAAATACATCACATAGTATTCATCTTCAATATCTTCATAGTCTTCTCTCTCAATCTCTCATATACAATCACTCTGTTTCAGTAGAATTGGCTATCTCTGACTCTCTCTCTCTCTCTCCATCAATAATACATCATATCCTCACTACAATCTCTCAAAAATTACTCTCAATAATCCCTCTTAGGTCGTGGATACCCCTCCCAAGAGGTATGTCTGATATGAAGGGTCACCAGAGCCACTACAGTGTCTCTTCACAGCTTACTACTGTCACTTCACTCTAGTCTTCACTTGAGTCTTTGGCAGCTACTTCTTCCACTTCTTTCAGCTCTTTTGCACTTGTATTCACCTCTTTCAAAGGCTAGAAAACTTTCCCAAAGTCACACAATTACATTCCACAGAACACTTATAGAAGCATACAGAACAGTCTACAGAACAGTACCAGAACAGCTACAGTACAGAACAGAACAGAAACAGAACAGAAGCAGAAGCTCTACAGAAGACCTACAGAAGGTTACAGAAGGTTATCAAAACCTCATAACTCACTCTCAAACCATTTCAAACTCTCACAAACCATTCAATAAACTTTCACAATATCTCATTCTTCATCAATCAATACTTCATCCCTCCTTACAAAAGACAATCAGAACAAAACAGACCAAAACAGAACAAAACAGAAGGTATACAGAACCATTCAGAACCTATCAGAACATCACAGAACCATCAACAAACATCATGAACTTCCAAAACACAATCAATATCATCTAAAACACTCTCAAACCACTTCCAAATCAATCAATCATCCCATAAAATCAACCATTCAACTCTCCAAAACAACAAAAATCATCCAAAAAAACAAGTCATTTCAACACTCAACATATCCCCACACTTAATAAGGAAGCGTCCTTGCGACCCAGGAAAAAGGGAATACAAGTTCAGGGAAAAGCTCAACTTTGATCTTCAAGAATCCATCCACCACGACCCCAACTTATAACCTGTTTCGGATATAAAAATATAAAGAAAGGAAAACTCTTTATACATTAACACCTCTGATCAAACTAAAAATCACCACAAATTTGTAAAGGATATAAGAGTTTGCTTCTTCTTCATCAGCATCAGCTTCACTCTCCAACCATGACCCCATCTCTACAAATCTCCAAAACATAGCTCGTACACGAAATCCAATAGGAAACCACCACGTTCGTTTGACATAAATGAACTCACAACACAAACACGAATACACAACACAACCATCTGAATGACTTCTTCAAAAAGAGAGGTGTGCATTAAAAAGCTTCCATCATACATTGGAAAGGCATCAATGAAGATGATCCCTCTTAAAAGATTGATGTTGTCGGAATCGATCCATAGATAAGGATTCATCTACAAAGTTTTTAGGAGGATTTTGGAAAAATTGGAGACAGCACATCCGTTCCAACAGGACCAAGTATCTGCTAGGCAAACAGAGGGCATGAAAATACAATATCTCCAGCTGTTGGGAATCAATGCTAACATTGACATTCATGCACAACTTTGGAATAGGATTTGAATCAGTATGAGAGTGCCTATGCATATACGCCAGGTACCAAGCAAAGTGAGCAGTTAATCTCACTGAGGGATCTGCAGACTGTGAATACTGTTGGGCAAAATGAACATAGTTTTGATAAGCTTGACTAGAAGCTGTCCATTCTCCTGGAATTACTGGCCAATTGATCTGCGGTCCTGTAAGGCAATCATCCGAACTCCATCCCCTTCTTCTGGAAATCTGATTATCAAAACCATCACAGTCACTAACCAACTGAGGTGGTTGAGATATGGAAGTGTTAGGAGAGGGTAATGGAATAAGGGAAAGTGGATGTAGGGAAGGATAGGAAAAATCATAAAAGGAAGAAAAGGTTAAAGAAGGAGTGGCAGAAATTTGTAAGGAATCACTAAGGAACGGTGTTAACTGATAAATAGGAAATGTAGAGGGTACATTAATGAGGGGTGAAGAACAGGGTAGAGAAGGGGAAAATACCCTATCCTCAATAAAGGAACAATAAGTGAAAATAGGAATTTGAGGGAAAGATGAAGGTTGGAAAAGAAGTGGTAAAATAATGGTGGAATTAGATTGACAAAGGGAAAGATATATAGCATAGCGGTGAGCCATTTGTTGGTAATAGAGGAGGGTAGGAACAGAAGGTCCCAGAAGAGATCGTCTATGATAGGCATCAAAGAAGGTAGCATCAAAATGGATTATGTTTTGAAAGATAGGTTAAGAGATCCATCCTCAGTTGGTTAGTACTCTGGGCAAATGTAGGAGCTGTGTTTTGTCTTTGATTTAGGACCACCGAATCAATCATGGGATGCCACGAATTATCCTGACAATCAGCCACTTTGGAGGAATAACTTTGAAACATATCAGCTATGCGCAACTCCAAATGATTGACATATAAAACAGCCTGTAAGACCACATCCCCCACATACCATGCCATATCTACCTCATCTGGGATTAACAAATCTCCTCGGAGATACATGTATGACATCAACATGGTATCTGGCGTGACAGAATCTTCAAAGACCATTCTGACTACCTCTGTCAACAACTCAGCAGACCAAACCCCACTCCAGCCATCCTCTAGAAAAGGTAAATCCATCGTGGAAAGCTTCATATAAAAAACCATCTTCTGTAAGTGGTAGTGGACAAAGAAAGAATGGTCGGGTAAGACATATCCTTGAAACTGCTCAAAGGTAGACCATAACAAGTCCATTCTGGACTGCAATCTTTCCACTTTAGCTTGGAATAGAGGGCACAAAGTAGCCTGTCTCTGAAGAGCAGCCAAGTCTTGTTGTGAAAGAGAAGGAATCAATGGAACAGGAGGGCTTGGAGGAACAAAGCGGGACTTTGCAAGCTGATCTTGCAACTGCTGGATTTGGGAGGCTTGGTTAGCCACTGTGTCATTAGCAATTTGTAAAGCTAAAAGCTTGTCATCTAAAAGAACTTGGAATTCCTTCGCTTCGCTGGACATCCTCTCCTTCTCCTCTGAAAGGTTAGTAACTTGTGACTGAGCCTCGAATAACTGGGTCTTCAAAGAAGAAATCTCATCGCTTTGAGTGGCCACCAGTTGGGTTTGTTGTTCCATTTGCTTAAATAAATCTGCTAGGGTATCCTTAGCAGAAGCTAACTCAGATGTTGCCTTATGCAACTGGTCCTTAGACTGCATGAGCTCTTCATAGAAAGATGCGTACAGCTGTTGAACACAGGCTGTCACTGACAACTCAATGGAACTTTGAATATCCTTGCAGAGGAAAGGAATGGCATCTCCTGAGACGAGACTGTTCAGGGAAGGAACTGAGATCTCTAAGGATCCTTCTCGATGTGCTAGGAACAGGTTATTGCAAGTGAGATACCCAGGGAGTTCACTGCCAGAAGTAGCAGGGATAGGCACTGAAGGAAGTACAGCAGGGGCTTTATCCGCTACCCTCTTCAAGCGTTTGCGCTGTATGACCAGGGGAGGCGGAGAATCATCATCCTCGATGTCAATGGGTTCTGACTCTTCTGAAGGTGGAGGAGGAGGTACTGGATCTGATGGAGGAGGTGGAGGTACAGTCTTCTGTAAACCTGAATAGGTCAAGAAGGCAGACAAATATGATCCGTATGTAACATTGGTAACATTACCACTGGTGACTTTAACAAAATGCTGATCCATTTTAGTGAGGAGGTAAGTGCTCCAATCAATAGCAACTCCTTTCAACACCATCCTGGAAGCTGTGAAAAGCTCTTTGGACAAATAGTGGGATGGCGTTTTGGCAGGCATAAACCTATCCTGAAGAAACTGACAGATCGTCTTCCATACGGGATCAGTGATCATAGAAAAGGAAACTCTTGAAGAGTTTATCACTTTCTTAACATCAAGGACTTCCCTTGTCTGCTTCTGCAACAACTTTAGAATCTCTTCATTAGAGAAGAGCTGACGAGTGGTCACAAAAGATTCTCCTTTGAAGGGTAAAGATAGAGCCTTCCCTAAGCCGCGAGATGTCAAAGTCATAGACATTCCTTGGACTAGTCCTGTCTTCTTGCTATAAGAGGCCAGGAACTCATCACATAACGACGGATCCTCTGGAAGCAATGGAAAAGGAGTGGCCACAAAAGCAGCAAGTCCTGCCTTCGTGAGGGGCTCAAAAGTAAGTAGGGAAGAGTAATCCCTACTAACTAATGGGACGTACTGGATAGGGGGAGGAGCATGAGAAGGCGCCATTCAGATGGTTATACACACACCACAAACACAGACAATCAAGGAGAATGCCTGCAAAGCAACAGACAAAAACCAAGGATAAGAGAATTACCAATAAAACGTGACTCGACCTACTAACCCCAAGCAAACCACATCCTAGAAAAAATTCGACATGACCTTGAGACAAATGCGACCGAAAGCTTCATGCGATGCATCAGACAAATACCCAGAACCCCGTTACAGGCAATAAAAGAAAAAACTGCATAACGTACCCGTAACCGTAACTAAAACAGGAAACCAAAACAATACCATAGCCGACACATATCAAAACCATATCTGTGATAAACCAAGACTGGACCAGGAAAATAACTTTAATGACGGCGCATACCCATCCCACGAAATGCTTCATTAAAAAGGGGAATTAAGTGCAGTGAGGGGGAATTAAGTTAATGAAGGGTTGATTTTAATCAATTATTAAAAATGGGTGAATTTTTATTAGGTGATAAACCTTAGCAAGAAAACGGCGGTTCCTTATTAGTTATTTAATTACCAATTATTAGGTGAAGCGGTGCAGTTATTCGATTCCCGGACTTCGATTCCCGACTGGGTCTCTAAATGCAATTCATTAATTACAATTTAAGGTGATGTGGAGCGCTTTTTTGCCAGCGCGTGCTCATGTGACGGTTGGTTTATTTTAATTAAAAATTTAAAGTGCCTCTTTAGCGCACGTAGTGTGTGCTAAGTGAACGGCTGGTTTATTTTAATTAAAAAATAGGTGTGTTGAGCGCGAATGCGCGTGGAAACTGTGGGTGAATTAAAGAATTCATTTTAACAATTAATTTGTGATTAAGGGGGAAATAAAAATAAATAAAGCACATAAAATAAATACCTGGAAGGGGTGTGTATGTAATGTAGGAATGCGCACGGAAGAGTCCCCAAAAAGAAGTGAATCCAGTAAAGGAAAAGTAAAGACCACTGATGAAACAACAACGAAACACCTTAGCGGATGGGTTAATTTGGTTTGTGTTGGTTGTTTATGTTGATTTTTATTTTTATTTTTTATTTTATATATATATATATATATATATATATATATATATATATATATATATATATATATATATATATATATATATATATATATATATATATATATATATATATATATATATATATATAAAGTTGTGATTATTTATGTTTGAATAAAGGGAAAATGATGAAGGGAGGTGAGGGGAATTTTTTAGAAATTTTTAGAATTTTTTTAGAATTTTGTACTATTTTTAAATGTATTTTCTACATTTATTGGCAATTTGGGGGTGAAATTAGGAAATATTGAATTTTCAGAAATTATAGGGTAGGCAATTGCCAGCAGACAAATTCCCAAAAATTGGCAAAAGGCAAAAGGAATTTTTAAAAATTTTTCTGATTTTTTTTAAGGGAGAAATTAATGTAGTGATTAATTAAGTCACCTAAAGCACATTAATCAAATAAGTCAGTTAGGCATAAGTCAATTAAGTCTGGTTAGTGAGGGTAAGTCATGTTAGTCTGCCCAAGTCAAGTCAAGTTAGTCAAGGTTGCTTAGGTTAGTCAACTAGGCTAGGTTAGTCAACTAAGTTAGGTTAGTCAACTAAGTAGGGGGTAGTCAACTAGGTTAATTAAGGTTAGGTAATTAAGGTGACTATGGTTAGGTTAGTCAACTAACTAGGGGAGGGTTAGTAAACTAACTAGGGTTAGTTTAGGGAACTAACTAGGGTTAGTTTAGGGAACTAACTAGGGTTAGTTTAGGGAACTAACTAGGGTTAGTTTAGGGAACTAACTAGGGTTAGTTTAGGGAACTAACTAGGGTTAGTTTAGGGTAGGTTAGATGTAAGGTTACTAGGGGGTTAGGTTAACCTAGGGGGTTAATTGAACCTAACTAGGGTTAGTGGAAACTAACCTAAGGTTAGTTGGTTAGGGGGTGGGTTAGGTTAGGGCGACTAGGGGGTTAGGGGGTTAGACTAACTACTTTAGGGTTAGTGTAAGTTAATTAGGGTTAGATTAACTTAAGTAGAGTTAGTTTAAGTAACCTAGGGTTAGTTTGACTAACCTAGGGTTAGAGAGGGGGAGGAGGAGGAGGTGGTGGGGTCGGCGGCGACGGCGTCCAGGCGGTGGCGGCTTCGGCGGCAGAGGAGGTGGAGGTGGGCAGGCGACTTCCGGCGGCTCCAGGCGGTGGCGGCTCATCGACGGCGGAGGGCGACGACGTGGCGGCTCCAGGCGGCAATTCCAGGGCGCGGCGGCGCGGGCAGGGGATGGAGGGGAAGAGGAGGGGCGGCGGACGTCGCGGGCGGGAGGCAGAAGGGCGGGGGGGGGGGGGGGGAAGGAGAAGCACGGTGGGGGGAAGAAGAAGGGCGGGGGGGCTGGCGCTGCTGGCGGCAGGGCAGAAGGGCGGGAGGGAGGGGGAGAAGCACGGCGGGGGGAAGAAGAAGGGCGGGGGGACTGGCGCTGCTGGCGGCAGGGCAGAACGGCGGGAGGGAGGGGGAGAAGCACGGCGGGGGCTGGCGCTGCTGGCGGCAGGGCGCGGCCAGAGGAGGATGACAAGGAGGGAGGGTGGGACGGAGGGCGGCTCTGGCGAGAGGAGGGAGGGAGGGAGGGCGTTGGCGAGAGGGAGAAGGAGCGCTGGGGGGAGAAGACACGGACGTCGGGGGAGGAAGGAGAGAGAGAGAGAAGAGAAAGAAAGAGAGAGAGAGAAACGGGCGGTTGGGGGGAAGGGGTGGGCAGTTAGGGGAAAGGGGTGGGGGCCCATGGGGGGGCCATGGGGTGGGCAGGTGGGGGGAAGGGGCGGGGGGCAAGGGCGCGTACCCCTGTCCCGCGCTCGTGCGCGCGGCGGGGTAAAAAAATTTGCCGTGACGGGATTGAAATGACGCGGGGAAGACGGTACGGGTGACGCGGACACGACCGGGGCGCGTGGAGACTCGTAAAATCGAAAAAGGGCGTGTTCACGCACAAAACGGGCGCGTAAATACGCGTAAAAATAAAGAAAAATTAATAACTCCCAATCTGGACGTCAAAACGACATAGCGTAAAAACAAAAAGTGTGCAAGACGGCAGGGGGAAAACAAGGAAAATACATGAAGGAGGTTCCGGGGGGGAAAAGGGCGGTCACATGCAAAAAACACAAAAAACGAACCAAAAATGCAATTTAAAAATGAATATCGAAAGATCCGTGCATCGGAACGAAGTGGAGAAAAAAGGAAAACTGTGCAGAAAGATGTGCCTGACAATCCTATCACATCAAAACATAATTTCGACGGAGATAAGACGCGTTCACATGGGAAAAACCCAAAAAACAAACCCGAAAATAGGATCGGAAATTAATATCGGACGAACCGTTCACCGGAATGACATGCAGTAAGAAGAAAAAAATGTCCGCAGGAAGGGGTGGCACAGGGTTATCACGTTAAAGCGCAGTTTCGGTGGAAGGAGGAGGGGTTCACATGTGAAAAACACCAAAAATACGCCTGAAAACTCATTTAAAAATTAATAAGTAAAAATCCGAAAGTCAAAAAAGGGTGGAGGAAAAAGGAAAAAGGTGAGGGAAGGCACAGGGGACATGGCTGTCAAATCAAATTGGAATTCCGATGCAAATAGGGCAGGTTCACATGGAAAAATATCAAAAATACGCATGAAAAAGTCTTAAAAAACCGAAAAATTAATAACGGACAAACCGTGTAGCGGAATGATGCAGAATAAAAAGGAAAAATATCAGGGGAAAAGTGATGGTCAGGGCTATGATGTCAGAGCATGGTTCCGAATTAAGAAAAGTGCGTTCACATGGAAAACCGACTAAATTGCGCAAAATGCTTCAAAAATTAATAACTCAAAAACCGTGCACCGGAACAGGGGTAGGTAAAAAGGAAAAATGGTCAATTCAATGGGGGGAACAGGGCTATAAGGTTGGATTTGGACTTTGGTGAACGTAGGGTGCATTCACATGGCAGGACCTCAAAATCAGGGAATGAAGGAAAACTGCAAGGGAACAACCCAAGGGTGGGTGGAACATAACCGGGTGGGTGGGAAGGGACCCCAGGAGGGTAAAAACAAGGCATGGCATACATGCATGAACAGGTTAAGGCATATGCAAAGGGGTATGCAATATAGACGCGCAGGGACGCGTCCCCACACTTAAGACCTTAACGGATAGGGTTAACCGAGCAACATGGACCGAGGACCACGCCACAGACCATCCACTAACTTCCCCACACTTAAAACATGAACATCACTAAGAAACAGAAGTTGTAGGGTTAGAAAAACTTGGCCCATTTCGTCAAGAATCAAGGTTGAGTGTCGACGGCACGTCCATGGTGGTTGTCGGTGCTGGAGGGACCAAGGCATCTTCTCGGCACACGTTCGTCATGGCAGGGACCACATGGCAGTACCCAGGGAGGTAGCTGATGGAAGGAATCGTAGGAAATGCGTCAATGATGAGGAATGTGGCACTCAACTCACAGTCACTCAATTGGAATGAAAGAATAGTCACTCGCTCCATGACTAATATCACTCGAGGAAGAATGATTAAAACCCATATCTCATACCCGGTTGAGGAATCGACAAAGGGGAATGGTGCAGAAGGAGTATGCCAGGGTGCACAGTTGATGGTGCATTAGTGCGTCCAACCCGTCTGGCATAAGTGCAAGGAGGAAGGCAAGGGAGCCTTACAGTGCAGTGTACAGAACAGGGTGATGTATCTTGTGATGATGGCAAAGACCCATCCCGTGGGTGCACAAGGAAACGGGAACATACCTGACTCCAAGTGTCGTAATGTCCCTCAATCTCGCCTCTCGGTAATTGATTGAAGAAACTCCAGTCACACTCAACCCACCCTCTGTCTCACTCTCTGTTGATAGATACAAGAGGGCAACCTATACCTGAAACCCATTGATGTAATCCTGACGGTCACTTGTGCAAAGGTTGTATGCCTTGTGCGCATTTGATGGTGCAACAGTGCATCCCGCCCTGTGCCGGCATACGGTGCAAGAAGGAAGGTCAGGGAGCCTTATGGTGCAGTGCACAGAAACAAATTGTGCTTTGCGCTTTGAGAGGCCCATCCCGTGCGTGCAACACTTCGTTCACACTACTCACCTCTCATTTGTTTTGAAGGGAAAAGACTGGTCTCTCGTCCCACCCTCTGTCTCACTCTCTGTTGATAGATATAAGAGGGCAACCCATACTCACTTCCCCATCCGGTTAGGATGAAAGCTCAAAGCACTCGATTGTTTGTCGATGAAGATCGCGTCATCAGTTGTTGAAGAGGCGTACCCAGGGAGGTAGCCATCAAATCGAACGTTGTATTGGACAGGAACATAGCATCTGCTAGAGGACAGGTAATCACTTTGCAAAAAGACCCAGGACACAGCGTACCAAGGGAGGCAGCTTTGGAATTGGATCCGAGGGATATCAATCAATGAATCCACTTTCTGGACTGCTGGTGGGTGTTGCCACATTTTCCACTTCCAGCCTCTCGCCCAAGGGTGTTTATCACCTTTTCTTGGAACGAGGCCTGCTATGACAGGGAATTGTTTCCTTTTCTCTCATAACAGATTTGTTTTCCTTGTTTGTTCTTTTTTTCTTTGTTTTTTTTTTCTTTTTCTTATTTTCCCCTATTCCCGAGGGTGTTTCCACCTTTTCATGAAGAATAGGTCGGCATGACAGGGACCTAAGTCCTTTTCTCCCATGACCGATAGGTTTTTTTTTTTTTTCAATATTGAGCAAGGGAATGGTAGAAAAACCATGTGTCAAGACCAACCTCTGTACTGTCGCTGGTGGAAAATAGAGGATAAGAGATCAAGGCTGAAAGGGGGTTTTGAGGGGACAGAGGGTTGCGTCCACTTCATCAGGACTGACTGAAGAACGGCTATCAGAAGTAGCATCATAAGAAGTACAGTGCCGCGCCAACGAGGGAAAGGATCAAGTGTCCGTAATTGTCAAGATCCCCAAGGAGGAAAGTACTTCTTCAAGCGATATCCGTTGATCAGGAAGGGATCATCAGAGGCATCCACGGTCTGTACTTGGACAGAGCCATTAGGGTTGACTGCAAGTACCTTATAGGGGCCCATCCACCGTTGCTGGAGCTTGCCAGGAAACTTGCCAAAGCGTGAATCATAGGCTAGGACCAAATCACCTTCTTTGAACTCCTTGTGCTTGATGAAGCTGTCATGGTAAGCCTTACGTCGAGCTTGCGTGGCTTCCATGCACTGTAGAGCCATCCGACGAATTTCGTCCAAACATTCCAAATGCAGGAGACGGCGTTGCAGTGAATCATCGTCCCCCAAACGCTCTTTGATGGCCACTCTCAAAGAGGGTAGTTCCAGTTCAACAGGAAAAACAGCTTCTGTACCATACACCAGCTGGAAGGGTGTCTGTCCTGTTGCTGCTTTATGGGAGGTTCTGTACGCCCAGAGGGCCTCTGTAAGTCGATCGTCCCAATCACGACGATGTGTGGCAATTGTTCTTGTCAGAATCGAGCAGAGGATGCGATTGGTGACTTCGACTTGGCCGTTGGCTCTGGGGTAATAAGGAGTGGACTTGCGATGGCGGATCTTATACAACTCTGTCAATTCTTCCATGACTTTGTTAAGGAAATGAGTGCCTCTGTCACTTACCAGCTCTAAGGGACTGCCAAAACGGGTGATGATATTCTCGTACATGAACAGGGCCACGCTGTTACCATCGTCCCGCTTTAGGGCTTTAGCTTCACACCACTTTGTGACATAATCCGTACATACGAGGATGTATCTGTTCTGTTTCCTTCTGGTAGGAGGATCGATTGGACCTACGAAGTCAATGCCCCACTTCTCAAACGGATTTAAGGGAAGGATAGGTTGCAGTGGCATGGCACTTGTCTTCGTGGGTTTCCCCATTCTTTGACAAGCATCACATCTTTTACAGTAATCATAGGCATCCTTGTGAATGGTAGGCCATCAATATCTTGCTAGCAGAGCCTTCCTGGCTGTAGCTTCTCCTACAAAGTGACCTCCACATGGCTCGTTGTGGCAAGCCTTCAGAACAATCCCAATCTCATCTCCTCCAACACATCTTCGGAGCACTTCATCTTTGCCTTTCTTGTACAGTGCACCGCCTAGCAGGGTGTATGGGGCTGATTCTAGCATGAGCTTCTTCCTTTCCCGACTAGAAATACCAGGAGGGTACTGTTGGGTTGCTAACAGATTGGCAATGTCTGCATACCAGGGAGTGACAGTTTTTACCAAAAACAGGGAAGCATCAGGGAGGTCTGGATCATCCTGCTCCTCGTCTGCAGTTTGTGGGATACGCGACAGATGATCAGCCAGAACATGGGAACGACCAGGCTTAGTAATCACCTCAAAGTCGAACTCCTGGAATAAAAGGAGCCATCTCATCATTCGTCCTTTCACATCTGCTTTGTTCATCAAGAAGGACAGGGCCTCATGATCCACATAAAATTTAAAGTGAGTAGATAGGAGGTAATGGCGAAACTTCTCCAGGGCAAACACCATTGCCAAGCACTCCAGCTCGGTCATTGTATAGTTCCGTTCCCTATCAGTGACTTTTCGGCTTGCATAATAGATCGGTTGATCCAACTTCGAGGAGCCCTTCTGGCAGAGGACAGCACCTAAACCTTCAATTGATGCATCAGTGTATACATGGAACTCTTTCGTCCAATCAGGAGGTTGCAGAATGGGTGCCTCTATCAGACACTGCTTCAAAATGTGGAAGGCTCTGTCACATTCTTCCGTCCAAGTAAACTCTGCATCTTTCCGCAGAAGCTTGTGCAAGGAAGTTGCCTTTGTCGCAAAATGGGCTATAAACCTTCTGTAGTAACCCACATGGCCTAGGAATCCCCTCAACTGTTTGAGGTTGGTGGGTGCTGTCAGAGCTGCGATCTGTTCAATCTTTGCAGGGTCTGTTGAAATCCCTTGTGCAGAGACAATATGGCCCAACAGAACTCCAGAAGAAACCCCAAAGATGCATTTGTCGGGGTTGAGGGAAATCCCATACTCCCGGCATCGATCAAAACATTGCTCCAAATGTCCCCAGTGTTCACGGATCAAGCTATAGACACAAAAATCATCCAAATATACCTCAATAAAGTCGTGTAGATGATTTTGAAATGCAGCCATCATGACTCATTGGAAAGTAGCAGGGGCATTGCAGAGCCCAAATGGCATCACTCGGTAAGCATAGGTCCCCCATTCTGTGGTGAAGGTTGTTTTGGATTGGTCTTCTTCTGCAATTTGGACTTGGTTGTATCCGCTGAATCCATCCAAAAGAGAATAAAGTTCATGTCCTGCCACTGTGTCCAACAGTTGATCTGTGAAAGGGATAGGAAAATGATCCTTCTTCGTCTTGGAATTAAGCTTCCGGAAATCCACACATATTCGCAATTTGCCATTCTTCTTGGGTACAACCACGATGGGTGAAACCCATTCACTATTTGCCACTGGATAGATGAACTCGGCTTCCAGAAGCTTGAGCAGCTCCGCTTTCACCAATGTGGAATAATTCGGGTTCATTCGCCTCTGTCGTTGCTGTACTGGCTTGGCATCAGGTTCCAAGTCAATATGATGTTGACATATTGTGGGATCAATCCCCTTTAGGTCTTTGTACGACCATGCAAACACGTCCAAATTTTCTTTCAACAAGTTGTACAAGGTTGACAATTCTTCGTCGGGGAGGCTGCTACCCACCTTCAAGTGGCGTTCAGTGCCTTCTGCATCCACAAAGGTTAACTGCCTTTCACCTTCTACTTCACGGATAAAGGTCCCACGGACTGCTTCTGGGTAGAGATCCGACTCCTTCAAGGGAGTGGTATCCTCTTCTGATGTCCCACTAGAACCAACTTCTTCTTTTGGTGGAGACTTATGTTGCTCCTTAAGATGCTGGAATGGGATTAGAGCTGTTCCGGGTTTGGTTTCAAAATTAATTACCTCTTGGCTTGAAGACTCCTCTTCTGAAGATGACACATCCAGGAACGTCACATAACAGGGACCCTCTGACGCCTGTTGGGTTAGTTGGATTAGTGCTTGTTGGCACGGTGCATCATCATCATCTTTCTTTGGCAAGGATGAGTTAGGACGGCAGGAGCCACTGCTGAAAGACGGCTTGTTCTTCTTAATCCATGTCTTATAAAGGTTTTGCATATGAGAAGATCCATTTACTAGACCAAATGGTACCATCGCCATTCTGTCCCATAGCATGAGCTCGTCTGCTTCTGATACTTCTGGAACTTCTTCTTCAAATATATCCTCTTCAGGTGGGATAGACCCTTCCATTTCACTTTCATAATCTTCTTCGTCCATATCATATCCATCCTCTTCTGTCTCTGTCTCTGCTTCTGCTTCTGCTTCTGCTTCTGTCTCTGCTTCTGCTTGTGCTTCTGCTTTTGCTTCTGCTTCTGTAGGAGCTCTGTAACAGAAGAATAGATTCTCTGTTTCCTCTCCTGCCTCTGTCTCTGCTTCTGCTTCTGTTCCTGCTGTGACAATGTAACAGGGAGAGCAGTGCATCCATGCTTCTATCTCACTGTCAGAAGTGATTTCAGAAGTCATGCCTGGTTCAGGCAGGAAGTATTCACCCATTGATAATGGCTTTGCCTCTTTTGGAAGTCGGCTTACAGTATCCACTGTTAAGGAATGTGCCACTGTTTTCTTGGGAAGGATCTGTTTGACAGCATCTTCGTCTGCTGATGTTCCATTTGTAGCCTCATTAAGGGAGTCAGAAGATAATTCCAAGGAGGTGGATCCATGTCCTTTTTGAGAACCATATAGTTTCAGCACCACTTTGTTGGGCCCTCTACCCAAGGTCAAGGTTCCTTTGAACCAATCCGTCCTTGCTCGGGCTTCAAAAAGCCATGGTCTGCCCAGTAACAGAGGATAAGATGTACCATAAGAGTTTGGCTTCACTACCAAATAGGTTAGCCAATAATCTTTTCCAGCCACTGTAGTCTTCACATATGGGAGAATGCCCAAAGGCTTGATCCTACTCTGATCCGCCAGTCTGATGAGCCATTGGGTTGGTTGCACACCTTGTAAGCCTAGATCCTTCATTGTAACATCCGTCATAATGTTCACTGATGAACTACCATCAATCAGTGCATTTGAAATAAAGCAACCTTCTATCCATACGCCAGTCTCTGGAGTACCCGGATCTAGGAAAGCATTAGCCACATCCACTTCTTTTATAGGTTCTGGAGCCTTGTTGGACTTTGTTGCTATTGAGGGAGCAATCCTTAAACCACGTCTTCTTGTCAGTATACTTTTGAACCTTTTCCGGCAACTGGGAGACAACATCAATAATTATCGGAATGTGAGGTTTGGTCTAAAGGTATCTAGATCTCTAACCAGATCGTATTCTTTAATAGGATCCACTGGCTTCTCTAACCGGTTAGGGAATGGGGCAACACCCATTTTCATTCTCCCTCTTTCTTCCATCAGAGGAATCATGGGAGCTTCTTCTGCCACTTGTGGCACTTCCTCCTCTTCTGTCTCTTGGACCTCTGGTCCTGTCTCTGTAACTCTCTGTAACTCTCTGTGGCACTGTAGTGCTCTGTACGGCACTGTTAGGCTCTGTTCTGTTCTGTTCTTCTGGTGGAAGATTGAACTTCACTGTTCTGGCAGGGGGGTTATTCTCTTTCTGGATAGGTGGTTCCTTCTGCTTTGCACGCGTGATGGCAGCAACTTCCAATTCCACCAAATTGGAGGTAGGCTCTTGAGCCTTGGACGGACTATTAGTAGCACTGTTTTTCATTGGGGCTGGGCTTGGACAGTCTTTTGCAGTGTGGCCTTCTCCTTTGCATCGACTGCATAAGGGCTTGTAATCCACTGACCTTCGAGGATTTGGATAATTTGGTGAAATGTGTCCATTTTCTCCGCATCTGTAACATTCCACTTCTGATCTCTGACCACCGCCAAACTGTCTTCCTCTGTAACTTTGAGAGGGAAATCTTCTGGGTCCGAAATTAGGACCAAACTCTCTAGGCTTGGGTCCAATATCTTGTGTTGTCATTTTGGATTCCAGTAAGTTAAATCTTGCGTCTTCTTCCTTTCTTCTCCTATCATGCATCTCCTTAAGAGAGCAAATGTCCTCTGTATGGTTCTTCCGCAAACAGTAGGAATAGAAGGCTCCAGGGATGGTTGGTTTTCGTGTACATTCAGTGGCTAAATGGCCTGCTTGATGACACTTACCACACCAAGTATTTGACCGCATCACATCTCTTCCTGCTCCTGCAACGTTGGATATGCTCGCTGTGTTCACTTTCAACGTTTGTAGCTGCTCTGTAATCACATACGTCAACTCCTTTTTGATGTTTGCAACTGAGTTGGATAAATAATCCTTCAAGCTTTCTCCTCCTGATGTACTGGCAGGAGGGTTTTGAGGAGTTTCTGTAATCACTGCATAAACTGGTTGGGCTGGTACAGAGGGGTCTCTGTTCTGGTTCTGATTCAGTGCTCCTGTTTGAACTGTTGGCTGTTGGCTCCAGTTGGTAGGATTCCACTGTTGCTGCTGATTTGTCATTGAGGAAATTGGTTGGGACCATTGTTGTTGTGGGTGAACCACCATTTGAGGCATAGATTGTGGCCACTGTGGATTTGGTGCACTGTACTGTGATACCGGGGACATTTGTTGGTAAGGGTAGGGAACAGTCCCTGGAACTGCATTTGTGGGTACATCATTCCTGGCATCAGAGGAGGTAGGACTCCTCTTCCTGTATTCATTGCTAGTCTAGCTTCCACTTCATCATACAGTCTTGCACCTTCTGTTGCAGCTTGCAGGGTGGCTGGTCTTTGTAGCTCCACAAACTTACGGACTTCTGGTTGTAATCCTCTGAGAAACACCCCCTTCTGAATGCCATCATCTAGATTATGGTTAGTCCATCTCTTCAGGATGGATTCCATTCGTGAGACATAGGCTTCTACTCTTTCTCCAGAGGACTGACTTAGGTTCATAAATTCCTCTCTCATCCGCTCTTCAAAACCTTCACGCCTGAATTTAGTGAGGAAGGCCAACTTCAGGTCGTCCCATGTGCCAAAAGTTCCTGCTGCTTGTCTCTCATACCACTGAAACGCCGCGCCCTTGAAAGTGGCGGGAAATATTGCTAACCAATGCTCAGGGGTTCTGGCATTGTTAGCCACACACGCTACCATAAACTCTGCTACATGAAGATCGGGGTCTTCATTGTACTCTCCCTTAAAAACTAGCAATGGGACTACATTTGCTGGCCTGTCATCAATATTTCCAGGACGGATCTGGCTTGGAAGTGGACCTCCAGCAGGAGGAGGAAGGGCTTGATGTGGGGACTTCTGTAAAGAGTTCCGCAAGGGCGTCAAAGGCGGCTTCTGCTGCGAGCTCGCTCTCGGCTCTGATTCTTGCTTTCTCTCTTCTCACGTACCTCTGGACTCATTCTAACGCTTGCCTCTTTATTGCGTCATTCATCAGGGGGTTGGCTCCACTATGTTGTTAGTGCTCCACAGAGGGTTAACAGAAGGTTTCAGTCTCTGGAGGACTCTCTTGCCAACGTTTCTTCTACTTCTTTCTTTTCAACGTCCCTGAATTCTGCTTTCATGCCACTACACAGAGGAAGGTATTCAGTTCTGAAGGTGTCAAAATGCATACGTCTGAGCATTGTGGTGGTGCCATCATCATAGTAATGCCAGCTTCTGATGGTTTCAATAGTGTATGTTGTGAAAAACACTCTGTCTACCAGCTTCCACTGGGTTGCTAATTGAACAAACAGAAGATTATCAGTACACCAAGCATCCCATGTATCTTGCTGTTGAGCGTCCACAAACAAATTCCAACTCTTTTCCTTCTTGTCTTTGTGAACCTCTACAGACCAAGACTCCTGAAGCTTCTTCACAATCTCCCACTTGATGTTGTTTGGAAACTTCTCAATGAATGCCAAATCTTCCATGGATGTTCATTCTCTCTGTTTCTGCTCTTCAGTTTGTTCCCAAACAGTTTGCCACCAAGATGCAAGTTTCTGCTGCTTCAATAGGAAGAGGAAACTGTCCACCACATAGAGCATGAATCATGATGGTGATGTGTTTCCGCCATTGTGGGATGAACTTCTTGTGGAAAGTGGCTTTGATTATGAGGAATTCCAATTCTTCAGTGGAAGAAGGAACTTTACAAACATCCATTGAATTCTTCTCTTCTTGGCAATGCCATTTCCTTCATTTTCAGCCTATGTTGGTGCTTGTTGATGGCAAGATTCCCCAGCTGCGCACCAAAAACATGGAGCCCCGAGAGGAACACCAAGGAAAAGGGAATTCTCTTGCAAGAAAATCTATCTTGTGACATCAACAAGCTTTTTTATCATGTTTCATATGATCACAATGAAGAAAAGAACACCAGGCACAACAAATCTTCATACAGCATCATGTAAATCTCCCACGGTTTTAATAGAATCAACCATATTCTTCAACATCTTCACAAAATCCATCAATAGAACAAAGAAAGCAAAGGAATACACCATCTTTGAATGGAAATACATCACATAGTATTCATCTTCAATATCTTCATAGTCTTCTCTCTCAATCTCTCATATACAATCACTCTGTTTCAGTAGAATTGGCTATCTCTGACTCTCTCTCTCTCTCTCCATCAATAATACATCATATCCTCACTACAATCTCTCAAAAATTACTCTCAATAATCCTTCTTAGGTCGTGGATACCCCTCCCAAGAGGTATGTCTGATATGAAGGGTCACCAGAGCCACTACAGTGTCTCTTCACAGCTTACTACTGTCACTTCACTCTAGTCTTCACTTGAGTCTTTGGCAGCTACTTCTTCCACTTCTTTCAGCTCTTTTGCACTTGTATTCACCTCTTTCAAAGGCTAGAAAACTTTCCCAAAGTCACACACTTACATTCCACAGAACACTTACAGAAGCATACAGAACAGTCTACAGAACAGTACCAGAACAGCTACAGTACAGAACAGAACAGAAACAGAACAGAAGCAGAAGCTCTACAGAAGACCTACAGAAGGTTACAGAAGGTTATCAAAACCTCATAACTCACTCTCAAACCATTTCAAACTCTCACAAACCATTCAATAAACTTTCACAATATCTCATTCTTCATCAATCAATACTTCATCCCTCCTTACAGAAGACAATCAGAACAAAACAGACCAAAACAGAACAAAATAGAAGGTATACAGAACCATTCAGAACCTATCAGAACATCACAAAACCATCAACAAACATCATGAACTTCCAAAACACAATCAATATCATCTAAAACACTCTCAAACCACTTCCAAATCAATCAATCATCCCATAAAATCAACCATTCAGCTCTCCAAAACAACAAAAATCATCCAAAAAAACAAGTCATTTCAACACTCAACAAGATGCGCCTAGATTGGTACCTTCGTAGCCATTTTTCTCGAAGTCATTGGGCTCCTACGACTACGTAAACTGTTGTCAAGCTTAGTGAGACTGAAATTCCTTGCGTTGCACTTTTGGATCATGGTTTTGAGATTAATGTAACTGTGTGAGGTTTATATGAGACTGGTAGATGGCTAGTTGATGTTGATCATGGTTGGTGCATGTGTGCAGCCAACAACAGTGTAAGGGATTTATATGTTGCTTTCCCAAATCTGAAGATTTCCATTGGAGATGTGGGTGAGTCCTATCATTTATTTGTACAAAACTCTTGTTCTTATCCTTTTATTTTGGGACAGCCATTTATTGCTGAGTCCTGGATGGAGACTAAGGTTCTGGACGATGGATCTGCCTATGCACGGATCCAAAGCAAGAACAGGAGGAGAGCTATTCAGTTCATGACTATTTGTATTAATCATTAGCGGAATAAAGATTCCTTGAGGGATTCCCCTCTTCTAGCAAGAGAGTTGGATTTTTGCTAGGTACCATTGTCTTGCGAGACGATGGTGGTACGAGTCAGGAAAAGCTCTTGCCTCCTGACAGCAGCACTTTTTCCTCATGTTTTTATGGTGTATCCATTGAAAGTACTTTGTGTTTTCAGCATATTTCTAATATGCCTAGAGGTGCTAGGCAGTATGTAAAAAGAAATGAAAAATAATTAATGAATGCAGCTGTTTTATAGGAAGAAGACCGGATAGATAGTCTCTATGATGGACTTTCATGCTCAGATACCATGGAAGAACTTTTGGTTTTGCTAAATGCTAACAATCAAGAGATGTCATATGTCTTATAGGTTCATTCTTAGGCGATGTATTGTGAGATTGCTGATTTCATGTTTCAAAAGAAATTGAATACCGAGGATTCTCAGTAGAAAGAATTCATTGTTGACATATTTTAGCAAAAAGATTTGGGTGTTTCTATTTATACACATCAAAATTTGTGCTTACTAGGGTTTTCTCATCATGAGATGAAATCTACAGGTTGTAGCAATGAAGCCAGAGTTCAGACAAAATATAAGATAGTTGACAAGAAGGACCACTACCTTTGGATAGTGATGAGATGATTAGAAGAGCTGCTAAGCAACCTCCTTTGCAAGATCCTGCAGGTATTGGACATAAGATTTCAGCTGAGACATTGAAAGAGATGAAGATTGGAACTGAAGGTTTTCTACTTATCCTAAAGAGGTAAGATATTTTGAAGAGATGCTATGTAGAAATGAAAAAGCTTTTGCTTTCTTTCCACATGAGATTGGATGCATTGATCCTAGGGTTGTGACACTTATGGTTATTTTTACCATTTCGTATGTCCCTTGGAATCTACATCCTATTCCTGTGCCGAGGGCTCACTTGCCCAAACTGGTAGAGCTCTTAAATGAGCAAATCAAGATGGGAATTCTAGAGCCATCTTCAGCTCCATATTCCAACAGGTGGTTCACATTTCCTAATAAGAATGGGATACTCAGATTCATATAGGACCTACAGCTAGTAAACAAGGTCACTATTCGAAATGTTGGTGCTAGACCTATTGTAGATAAGTTCACTGAAGCTTTTGCTGGACGTGCTATTTATTCACTTGGCGATCTTTATTCCAGATATGATCAGTTCCACCTTGCCCTTCAGAGCAGAGATTTGACTACAATGAAGACACCTCTAGGCCTTTTCTGAATGTGTACACTTCCACAAGGAGCTACTAATTTAGTTGCTTATATGATGAATGGGATGAACAAGGTTCTACGAGATTTTATTCCTGAGCTTACTATGCCTTACATTGATGACTTACCTATCAAGGAATGTATGGAAGAGGGTAAAGATGATTCTTTAGATAATCATGGATGCATATTCTTTGTGATTTCACGTATTAGAGATGTTGAGAAGATTCTTTGCAGATTGAAAGAAGTGAATTTGACCTTGTCACGGTTGAAGTCTAGTATTTTTGGTGGTAGAGAAGTTTTGATTGTTGGTCATATGTGTGGATATTATGACAAGAAGCCTTCTCTTGCAAAGGTTGATGCCATAGAAAAGATTGTGGAAACTTGTTCCTCTACTTCAGAGGTTTGCAGGTTTCTTGGAGCTTGTGTGTTTTATCTTATTTGGATTCCTCACTTTGCTCATATTGCGAATGATCTTTATCAGCTCTTGAGAAAAGGGCAATGTTTTTCTTGGGAGATGAATCATACTAAAGTCATTTGAGAGCCATTCTGAATCTTCGAAAGGCAGATTATGAGTGTGGAAGACCTATTGTGCTTACTATTGATACTAGTCCTATTAGCATTGGATGGGCTGTTGGCCAAGATGATGCACATGGGAATAGGTATGCTATTCAGTTTGGGGAAAAAGTTCTAAACGAGCGACAATGAAGATATCCACAAATTAATAGAGAGATTTTGGGAGTTTTCACGGCTCTCAAGAATGATAGAGAATATTTCGTTGGAGTTGCTATGGTGGTTGAGACTGATTGTTTGCCTCTTCTAGGTATGATTATGAGTTGTTCTACTCCAGATATTGCCATGCTTTGGTGGATTGGGTACATAAAATCCATGAACCCTAAGTTCAGGCACATAGCAGGTAAAGACAACCCACTAACTGATATGCTTTCACAAGCAAGGTATGATGATATGGATTTTTCTTGCATTTATGATGTTGATGATGGGGTTGATATTTCAACCATGCATGTTGATCATACTTGTCATGTGTCTACTTTGGAAAAATTTGATGAGTCTTTGTATATAGGAGAGTATTTGCAGATTGGTCGTTATTTGAGAACAATGTTTAAACATGATGGATGGACTGATGCAGATTTAAAGAAAATTTGAAGAAAAGCTCAATGCTTCTTCTTGCAAAGTGGGTTACTTTGGAAGCATCCACGAAAGCGAGGAGGACAGCCATTGAGAGTTGTTTGTGATAGAGCTTCATAGGTGCGTATCATGAAAGAATTCCATGAAAGTCTTTGGGCTGGAGATGGAACTGTTTGGGCGACCTATGAGAAGATCAAAGAGCATTATTGATGGAAAGGAATATATAAAGATATCTCAAAGTTTGTTGAGACATGCTCTGATTGTTAGTTGTTCTCTTTAGTGAGGCATAGAGATGAGCTTCATCCTACGTACATGCTATGTATTTATTACAAGTGGGTTCTTGATTTGATTACTATGCCTGTTGGTTTATGGTAGATGCACTATATTATTTTGGCATGAGAAGATCTCACAAATCAAGTGGAAGGAAGAGCATTACAAAAAAAGTCTACTTCAGTGGTTTGTAAGTTCCTATTGGAGGATTTTTTTTGTAGGTATGGATGTATCGGGAAAGTTACTGCAGATAGAGGTGAGTTGGATGCTGATGAGGCTAGAGAGTTCTCTCCTGCCTTGGCATTAAACTTGCTTTGACTTCGACATATAATCCAGAAGGCAACGGGAAGATCAAAAGAGGCCATCTGCCAATTGTGAAAGTCTTGGCTAAATCATGCGGTGGACATTCGAGAGTGGCCTAAGTTGTTGCCTTATGATTTATGGGCTGATCATACTACTCACAGTGTGACTACAGGTTATATGCAAGCTAAGTTAATGTATGGACAAAAGCCAGTCATGCCTATAGAGACTTGCACACTTACTTGGAGTGCTTTACCATGGCAACAAGAAGAGTTGACTAGGGAAGATATTTTGGTTCTTCATATTCATCAGTTGGAAAGAAGACCTGAAGATATTGAGAAAGCAATTCAAAAGCTCAAAGAGGTTAGAACTCACAACAAAGACCACTTTGATAGCAGACACAGATTGAGGCCTAAAGAGATAAAAGAGGGAGATTGGGTGTTGGTCTATGATAGCAGTCTAGACAATCAGTATAGTGCTATCTGCAAGGTTTCTAGACGATGGTTTGGGCGGCCCTACTTAGTGCATCATGTCCATGACAATGCTACATATTCTTTAGCAGAGCTTGACGGTACGGCCTTGCGGATTCCAATTGCAGGGAAGAGAATCAAACTATTCAAGAGAAGAGAAGATGCAACCTATACATTTGAGGAGTCGGATGATGCGATTTATGATGGACTTGAGCCAAGAGATGATGGAAAATGTGGACATTGCACATGCTTTATAAGAAGATGAAGAGATTGCATTGACCATCGAGCCTGGCGGTAATGAGGATGGGTAGTTGTGGCGCATCTGGAGGATGTGTAGGTTTGGAGGGGGTGGATACCGTGATGTTGCGCATCTACCACTGCAAATCTGAGGGCGGAATTTTCTGGCAAGTTTTTGAACTCTTAAGTCAGCATCTTTATGAGTTTGATTTCCATTGTGTGTATCTTTTGTATTTGCATCTGCATGACACACGAGCACATATAGTTAGGATAGGCATGATTTCTTCAATGCATTCATAAATTTTGCATGGAAGCAACACTTGATTGATTGCATAGTATGGATTTTAATTTTTAAACTCCATGAGTGTTTGGGCACAAAGTTCTTTTCTAAAGCACGTTCTTGATAGGGCACAATGTATGGAAAAACAGGTTCATAAGAAGATAAACATTTTGGAAGCTCAAAGACATGAAACTTGTTTGCTAAGAAGATTATACATCCTAGTATTATTTTCTTGGGAAAGTTTTACACAGTCTCAAGAAGGCCATGTAAACTGGGAAGCTATAGAAAATGCTCGTAAGTCAAAATTACTGCTACAATTTATCAACATCAAGATTGAATGAAATCTCCAACTATTGAGGAAGCATGAACATGACGAGAAGTCACGACTTGTGCTCTAGCCCCAAAGTTGACCAATTGATTCATCATTAACTCTTGTTGCACTTAGAAATGATAATCTTCCAAAGGCAAAGGAGACTAAAGACCCTTCTTCCAAACCACGAAAAGTGAATTTTTCTGGCAAAGTAAAGCCACAGGAAAAGATACTAGAGAAGAAAAGGAAAGGATTGGAGGAGGCTTGATGTATATCTAGAATCAAAATCTCTTGACAGGGTGGAAAGCAAAGAAGAATTATCTCTCAAATATGGAATAGAGGTTTTGCAAGCAGAGTTGAAGGTTTACGATGGTAGCCTAATAGCGGAGCTATTCAACGGTCCTCAAAATGGCCTAAACATGATGACAATCGGTAGTATGATGATGTAATCTTTGATGTCATTCGAAGATGCTTTTCATAAGCTTTTTGGAGACGAATTGATTGATGGGGCTCTATAAAAAAAGCAGTAAGACATCATGGAATGAAGCTTTTTAGAAGCTTTCCTAAAGTTATGAAGATGGTTATAAAAGTGAATGGAAGAGATGTCGAGAAGAAGAAAGGGATGGTAATGAAGAATCGAATAGTAAAGATTTACGCAAGAACGTGTTTCATAACCATGACATGTAGAAGGTGAAGCTCGAAGCATCGGCGAGGACTGCGATTGCAATTGAAGAGTGCCAAGGATGAATTATGACGTTGGTTCTTAGAAGCGGCGACGAAGGAAACAGTGGCGGCTCTTCAAGGATGGAACGAAAGTCGTAGCTGAAGAAGACGTTGAAGACCATGTTGCTGCTGTGACAGAAGCTGTTGGGAGGATGAGGACGCTGAAGCGAGAAGACAAGGACACTGAAGCAGAAGAAGTTGAACCCAGATGACGATTCTTCAGTCCTAACTGAAGGTAGATGAAAAGAAGCACAACGCGGATGCTGCTGCATTAGAGAGCTGACAGGGGCCAATAACAAAGAAATTTGCAAAGCTGAGGAAGGGACCTGAAGGACGAGGAAGGTGACGATACGTAACTACTCTGAAAGACTGCTTCTGCAGCATGATTAACAACCTGGATGTGGCAAAGACATTGATGGTTGCCATGCGGAGAGCTGGGCCATACGTTTACTGAGCAACACTGTAAGTTTGAAGATGAAAGAAGCGAAGTCAACAATGGCATCAGCACGGAAAAATGGTGCCCTGAGGGGAGCTTTGCTACTATGAAGAGTGAAATCAACAGACTTGAATTTCTTAAACTATCGCATGTAATTCAATGAAGTTTAAATGAAGGCTATGGTCATTCGATGGACAGTGTTTGCCCGTCAAAAACAGAAATTTAGAAAGTATGCATACTTAATTTCTTCAGTTGAATATAGTACAGCTCCATGAAAACAACAACATGCTTAACCTCAAAAGGTTAAAAAAGAAAACGATGACTATATAGGCATCATCAATTGAAGTAGGAGTAGTGTGTCTATGGTAGCACTCAAGGCTGATTGCCGTATCATAGAAAGTATCACAGATTAAGGTTTTGAAGTTCGTAGGTTGTGGGAGCGCTTCTGTCGTGGAGTTTCGGCTATATACGTGATGACAGAAATAATAATTCAATCTCAAAAAGTGAGTTAAGTAAACTATGGGAGGTAAGACATCTTGTCCAGCAATATCATGTTATAAAAGAACTTTCAAGTGTATGCCGAAAAGTGATAAAGCACTTGTCTCTTGAGAAGCTCTTCTGTCTTGTGGAAGTTTTTTAATATAAGCTTATGTACATCAATAGAACAATAGCAAGATTTTTGACATGTGAAGTTATTTATACACACGTTGAACTCTTCATTTCTAACGTGATCAAGCTTATCCAAGTTGAATTGATGTATTGATATTATTTACTTCAAGAGTTAACCTCAAGTTGAGTGTTCTACTCCCATCTCAAAGCGTCCTTGCGGCAAGCAACATTTAGAACTCTCCATACGAAAAACCATGCGACAATGGCCTCGCGAGCCAAGAGTATCTATAATACACCGATGTACACTAGATAGGCTTAATTATGCATTTGTAGTTGATATGTAGTCCAATGTTTACCTTCCCTTCTCCTTAGAGGGAGATCCCATAACATGTAGGCATAGTGCCTCGTAAGACAAACATCAGGAAGCTCCCCTTGGCTGATTGTCGTGGCTCCACTACGACTCTCCTACATCTTGAGGATTGGCCCCAAGATGCGTCGCTGCAACATATAAGATATAACACACAAACTCCACTCTTTTCTTGTTTTGTACGATCAAGGAATATATAGATCATCACCAAATAGTCCCAAGGAAAGTGTACAACTGCCCTACAATAAAGGCTCCTTTCCACTCAACATATAAGTCATATCCTAGGAAGACAATTGCTATACAATCCAAGATTGATATAATGTCATGTGCCATGCATAGTACATATGATCCTAGTGCACAAACAATATTCAACAAATCAGCATTTTGTGATGTGAAAAAAGCAGCCCTTTCATGATTTTCACTAAACATATGCTTCGATGTATGGAGACTAGCACAGATTCCTCGTGCTACTAGCCCCTTAAACTGGAATATTGCAATTCTAAATGAAATGCACAATCAAATATTTCAAAGATTCACACCCTCTTAGCCCTCTTATTCTCTTAACCTCACCCTTTCCCTCTAACGTTTAGGTTATGTTGTGTTGCATAGGTGTAGAGTATTATTTTTGTATGTATTTTTTGCATAAAATGGAAAAAACATGAACTATGTCACATAAAAAAAGCCAAACTGAAGCCAAAATTCATGCCTCAATTTTTTATATAACCACAACCATGAATCATAATTTTCTAGATTTTTATAATGCAAAAATCCTATTTTTTCTCATTTTTGGCTATTTTCTCTATTTATTTGTGCATAAAAATAGATGATTTTCTGATTTATGATTAGTGACTGATTATGACAAATGAAAGTTGTTTTGTCTCAGAATTTTATCCCACGCGCATCTCTTTTTCCCACCCGAAACCAATAAAACCTTGATTTTTACATTAAAAAGGCACTTTTTGGGCTATAATTTATTTATTATAACCATTTATTATTACATATTTGCATTTTTTTAATGCATAGCCCTCAATCATAATACAAACAAGATCCAAAAAATATTTTTTTTCATATGAATTCCATTTAGACCATCAAAAATAAAAATAAATAAATTTCCATTGTAAAAATGAGGCATACCGCTTATTTGCGTGTTGTGGGTTTCTTGAATTATTTTTTCGGGTTTCCAACAGATTGACCAGCAGGAAATCTTCAATGCTGAGCATCTCCCCTCAGCCTCCTCTTGATATTGGAGCAATCTGGTTCATGCCGAGCAAACATCCTTCAATCTGTCTTCATTCTTCCTCTTGTGCATGAATTGCCCCTTAAGGGGAGAGAGGAGGACAGAGAAAGCATAAAATTGTATATCTTCATATGGGCAGCCATTGAACGCACGAGAGATGGTGATATGGAGTGAATAAATACACAAGATCACTGATGTAATCGGTTGGGGGGGTTGCTTTCAGTCTCCATAGCCCCCCTCTCCCAAAATCGTCGCCCTGGAATGCCTTCGTGTGTTTTTTTCGGCTGCTAAAAAATGCCCCCACCCCCCTCCCCCCCCCCCCCCACACACACACACATGAAATCAATTTTTTGGGTGGTGGCCCCCAAGGGTCACCCCTTTTCACTTCTCCTTTGGGCCCCTTCTCACCAAGTTTGGCCAATTGCCCAATCGTTGGCCATCTGGCATCCAATTTGAGGTCCGAAAAATCATGCGCATCCGTCTCGAAGTCCCCCAATGCCAGGCATATCCCACAGTCTCATACAATAGTCGAATAAATTATGAAAATTTCCCAACCGTCACTTGGTGGGTCTTTAAAGCACTTTTGGGGCTTGTCGCTTAAAATCGTAATGATTGTAGGTGTCGCCTTCAATGAAGTCTATTGTTCCCTTGAAATTTGGATTTTTTGGCTATTTCTGAGAACTTCTCGGTGTCAAAAATCATCTCTCAAATCAACAAATGATAGCTTGGCCTCCCAGCAAATCAGATAACACAGAAGTTAAGGACACATTGAATATTAGCGACCGTCACAATGTCGTGTACTTGCACTACCATTCTATTTGGTTGCATTAGACTATCATCAGCCATTTTTAAAATCATCATGACATCCTTTTGGATTGGTAGACCCAGCCTCTCTAATAAATACATAATCATAATGTTTAGGGATGAGTCGGGGTCCATCATTGCATTTTCTATAAGGATTCCATTGACATATGCATGCACCCTAGGATAGTGCTTCTCTACATGATCCCACCATTTACTATCCACTTAATGGTGGACACCAAAAGATTCTATGACATAATCCATTTGTAGTATTTTCTTAAACTCCTTACAAATGTTCAATTGCAATTGGATTAGTTATAGCAGATTCACATCCAGTTTGACTTCACATATCGTGTTTGCTAGGTCAAACTCACAAAAGTTTACAACTACTCTCTTTTGTTTCCATACTACTCACTCTTTTGGCTTCTTAATAATCTTAGTACTCTCATTTTCTCTCGATTTATGTTTTTAAAACCACTGGATTCTCTAAAATACCATCATTTTAAAGAGGATTTGTTTTAGGCATCCAAAACCTTCTTATCATCCCTGCTAGATTTAGGATTAACTTTTCTTTTACTAGGATCATCTTTTTGAGCATCTTTTAGTTTCTATCCCCTAGTCAGTGTTACAACTATATATATCATCTCTCACTTGACTTGGGTATCACCTATATATACTAACTCTACATCAATATGAATCATTCTTTGGGAGCATGTCTTGTGTATCTCTCTCGTACTCTCTCTCTCTCTCAACATGGTATCAGAGCTATGGATGCGTAGCAACAACAAGGAAGATAAGTTGTTTCATTGTTTATACTTGATTGAATTCTTTGCACAAGTGATGATTTGATACATGAAATTGTTCAAATTAGAAGTATTAGTTAATTTTGTCTTTCAAATCCTGTCAAAACCGCTTGTCAATCGGAGTTCTGGATCAAAAGTTATGATAGTTCAGGATTCAAGACAACAATTCTTCTCCAATCTGTGATTCTTTATTTAAAACTGTAATTATAATTACAGTTTGTTAATCCCCAATTACAGTTTGTTAATCGCTCGTCTTCGTTAATGATGTTGATTACGACAAGCAAACATCTTGCTATTTTTAGCGATGTTTTATTATCATTCATGTTCTTTGCTCGACTGAAATAGCACTTTTCTTATATGTGTCATCTCATGTTGCACATCACGCCTCTCTATTTCGGGCTTTCTTTTTAGTCACTCAATACTTTTCGTCATTCTTACGTGCATCTCCCTATTTTGATTTTCATGCGTCTCAACTACGCTCATCTTGATCATGGTTTGCAGATTTTGCGATCTCATCTTATTTATTTTCTCTCGACATACAGGCATTGCCAATTGCGTAATTGTTAATGGATATCCGTCGGCCAACGTTCGGTTCCCTTCTTCCAAGGACAAGGCTTTCCTGGGTGGAAAGCAAAGATGATGATAATTCTTGAAGGTGACACGAATTATTTGATATTGTTTTGGGCGACTTGTCTTGCCCAATTCAACCTATTGATGTGATGAATAACAATTCTGTGGTTACTGATGGTCCATTATTTGAACAATGGAAAATTGATCATACTGATTCGATTCATTGTGACAAAGCAGCTCCTCATTATATATTGTCTGCACTTCCTGATTCACTTATGTTGGATGTCTCTCATCTAGAAACCTCTCATGTTGTTTGGGAGTATCTTATCTCAACGTTTGAGAAGAAATCGGTCACCGAAATTTTATATCTCCAAACTTGTTTGAAGAATCTTTAATATAAGGTTGGTACTTCTTTGCACTCTCATATCAAGGCTTTTAAAGACATTATCAATTAGCGTGGTGCTGCCGGCGCTCCTGTTGCTAAAAATCAGATTGTTACTCAACTTCTTCATACCATCAAAGATCCTTTGTATGATAATATCATCACTATTTTGTCTAACAAGGATGATATCCACTTTGACAAAGCATGCATATCTCTTATTGAATATTCTCAACGTCATGAGCATCATTTGAAAAAATCTGATGCTGTTTTGGTCACTCGTGAACAAAGGGATTTTGATGCTACTTTTGTTGCTCGCAAGCGTCCCGCTTCACGTGTTCAACAGGGTGGACGCCCTAATCAAGGTAGTAAATCTTCTCATCTTGCTTATCCTAATAAACATTGTTCTTATTGTGATAAGAAAAGCCATGTGGCTTCTGATTGTTGGGCACATCAATATGATGAGGAGCATGGAGTTACTACAAAGCAACCTCACTCGTCCAAAAGTTTTCCTCCTTGTGATTATTGTGCACATACAAATCATCCATCTCGTCATTGTTATAAACACAGATATGATGAATAATGTCATCGAGCTTATATTATTCAACAAACTACAACTGATGATGATCATACTCATTAGGAGCTCAATTTCATCCATCATGATATCTCTCCAGAAAAGGCACTTCATGTTCATGATGGTTCTCTATTCATCGTTGATTCAGGTGCCACTGGAAACATGACATACCAATCGCAGTGGCTTCACAATTATCATTCTCTTCCTGTCAAGAAGTTTGTTTACCTTGCAAATGATAGGACTTGTCAAGTCAAAGGAGTGGGTGATTTATATCTAGGGACTGTTTCATCCACTAGAATATTAAGAGGAGTTCTTCATGTTCCAGATTTGCAAAGAAATCTTCTTTCTGTTGCTCGTCTAGTTGGTATTGGATTGTTTGTTGGCTTTGATTATAATCAATGTCATATAGAGAAAGACGGGCATACTATAGTAGTGGCTCCTCGACATGGTAATCTATTTGAGCTATTATTGAACGATACAGTTGCAAATGTTGTTATTGCCCTTGGAGATGTAGATTGCAAATTATGGCATCAACGATTTGCACAATTCGATTTTGCCAAAATTCTTGATCTTCATCGTCATGGTCTTGTGCAAGATATGGATCTTAAATCTCATCCACGTATGGGAATATGTGAGTATTGTGCACTTGGAAAACACCATCGTTCACCTTTCCACACTTCTACTTCATCACATCCCTGTGCTCTCTTGGATTTGGTTCATACCAATATTTGCGGTCCTTTTCCTACCTCAAAGTCTCAATATCGATATTTTATAACTTTCATTGATGATTTCTCACAGTACACACATGTCTATCTTCTTCGACATAAGTCCAAGGCTTTATCTATATTTAAAAAATACAAGATAAGTGTGGAGCTTCAAACTGGATTCTCTATAAAGATGCTTCGCAGTGACAATGGCGGTGAATATGTATCCAATCTATTTGATGACTTCTATAAGGATCAAGGTATTCATCATGAGTTTACAGTTCCTTATTCTCCTCAGCAAAATGGTGTTGCTGAGCGCAAAAATCGCACTATTCTTAATGCTATACGTTGCATGCTTATACACTCTGGTTTGTCTTGAGAGTTTTGGACTGAAGCACTTCTAAGAACTGTTTTTATTCAAAATCATCTTCCAACTACTAATACCATATTAGGGAATATGGGAATTTTCCATAAGTTTGGGACACATGGTCAAATATTTGGATTTGTCATAACTTGAACACTATAATTCCAAATTGAGCGCTCTATAGCTCAATAGATTCCCTTTTTCAAGCGCTTTCTAATGATAGGTCACATCATATGGTTTTGAGAAACTTATGGGCATGTCATCCGGGTGTCACCTTTTTAGTATTCAAAAAATGGGAATTGGGAGATTCCCAAACTCACTAATATCGTGTTTACTGCACCTGCTGGTAAAATTCCTATAACAATCTGGACAGGGAAGACACCTTCAGTCTCTCACTTTTGCACATTCGACTGCATTGCTTATATTCATGTGCCCAAGGACACTCGACATAAGTTGGATCCTCCAGGTTTGAAGGTTATTTTTCTTGGTTATTGAGATCATTCCAAAGGTTACAAATTTTATGATCCTTCTACTCAAAAGGTTATCATTAGTCATGATGCTATATTTGATGAGAAGACTATGGGTGGCACATGGTCGTCAGATGTTTCAGATAATACACAGTCTTTTATTAGTGCATTTCCATACTTGCTTTGTGATTCTACTAATTTTAATGATCATAAACCTCCTTCACCTCCAAAGAAGATTGATGAAAATTTGGAGATCTATGTCGATCTTCCTATTGAGATAGAGCATGGATTCTATTCTATTGAATATGATGTCTTTGATGATCCTATGTCTATCCAAGAGGATCTAATATCGTATATGGAAGCTATCAATTCGTCTCAAAGGGATCAATGGCAAGAAGCTATGCAAGCTGAGTACGATTCTTTAATCTCGAAAGGTACATGGATTCTTACTGAACTCCCCCCAAATCGTGTTCCTATCAAATGTAAATGGGTTTATAAAACCAAGACCAAAGATGATGGCTCGTTTGATAAGTTCAAAGCACGACTTGTTGCAAAAGGTTACTCATAGATTGCAGGAGTAGATTATTAAGAAACATTTTCTCCCGTTGTGCGCTCCACAACTTTTTGTATGATTTTGGCTTTTGCAACACTATTTGATCTAGAAATTCACCAAATGGATGTTAAAATGGCTTTTCTCAATGGAGATCTTGAAGAAGAAATTTATATGGAGCAACATGAAGTTTTTATGATTGCAGGAAAGGAGCATCTTGTATGCCAGCTTCATCGTGCATTATATGGATTGAAGCAAGCCTCTCATGCTTGTTGGTATATTAAGATTGATCAGTTTCTCAAATCTAAAGGTTTTGTTGCATGTTTTGCTGACCCAAATCTTTACATCAAAAGAGAGGACACATATTTTATTATTCTTGCTCTATATGTTGATGATACTATTCTTGTGTCAAATAATATTGCTTTCTTGGATGCTACGAAGAAGCTTTTATCGACTGCATTTGAAATGGTGGATCTTGGTGAGATACATTCTTGTTTGGGTATTCAAGTTCAACGACATCGATAATAAGGAATTCTTCTTCTTCGCCAGAGAAAGTTTATTAATGATATTGTTAAGAAGTTTGGGTTGACAAATGCAAACTCTGCAACACGCAATGAAGAATCAGCCATTCATCAACCTTTTGCTAATCTTGTTGGTTGTCTTCAATTTATTGGTTTAAACACAAGACCATATATTTTATTTGCAGCTAGCTTTTTGGGACAGTATCTTTCTTTCCCTTCCACTATTCATTGGAGTGCTGCAAAACGTATTCTTAAGTACCTTAAGGGTACAAAGGAATTTGGTCTTATTTATCGTCGTCGAGAGGATTCTTCTTTATATTCTTCAACTTCTCTTGACCTTATTGGATATATAGATGATGATTGGGCAAGTTCACACTTATCCATGCGATCTACAAGTGGAAATTGTTTCTTTGTAAATGGATGTTTGGTTTCTTGGTCCAGCAAGAAACAATGATGTGTTGCGGTTTCTACAACTGAGGCCGAATATGTTGTTGCATCATTAGCAGCTCACGAGCTAGTTTGGCTTAGACAACTACTTGCAAATTTGGGACATCCTTCATCATCTAGTACACCTCTTTGATGCGATAACCAAAGTGCTATTAGTCTTATCAAAGACTATATACAACATAGTAAATCAAAGCATATTGCTATTCATTATCATTATGTTCGACATGAAGTCAAGAAAGGTTCCATTATGGTGGAGTATTGTCCTAGTGATCAAATGGTTGCAGACATGTTCACAAAAGCTCTTAGTGAAGCTCGCTTTAGTTCATTAAGACATGCACTTGGTATTATTCCAAGTTCTTATCCCCATGATATAGGACATACTAGTAATAACCAGCAAAACATGTTAAATTAGGATTTCAATGAAATGTAGAGTTTAAGAGGCCTCAAAAATTTTAGAGATAGGGGGAGCTTTAGACTAAGAGGTGGATGGTAGAATAGAGGTTCTAGCAATTCTGGTATTATTTGTTATTATTGTGCCAAAACAAGTCAAATTGCAGCCCATTGTTATGCTAAGAAGGATGATATCTATAGTGGAAAATTGCACCAAGGAGACTATGCATCATCTTCACAATAGAATGAAGACAAAAATGAGCATATATTTGTTACTATGTTGATGAATGCTATTACAGAAAAGGGGACACATGATGATGTACAATATGTTGGTTCAAGTGCATCTAATCATATGACTAGTCATGCTAAATGATTTTGAGAGATGCAAGATTTACAAAATCTAGGTTATTTATAGATGCATGATTATTCATGCCACCCAATTTTACATGTTGGAAAGGTTCTCGTGTCCTTGCATGATAGGCAGACAAAGAGTTTATCAGATGTATTATATATGCCATCAATCACAAAGAATTTAGTTTTTGTTGGTCAAATGTGTTAACCTCAGTTCAAGATGGTAGAAAAATGAAGCAAAAAGAGAAAAAAGAACAAAGGCACAAAGGCGGCCCCTAAAATCTAAGCTGAGACAAAAGTGTAATTTTAAATAGAAGTCACGTAAAAAAAAATCTAAAAACCCTTGTAAAAGAGCACCAGGCTCCCTCCTATGTCATTTGTAAAGGAATAGATTGGTGTAGGCTTAAGGCGTGAGGCAAGAAAAGGGAAATAGGAAAACAGACCTTGCCACAAGGCCGGTCATGTAAAAAGAGACGGGGGATGCCAATGGAATTTTAGGGCTTGTATATAAAGTTTAAAAACTGAATGGAAGCTCATTATTTGGTGTGGCTAACAAGAGACCTCTCTTCTTCTCTTCTTCTATTCTATTTTCTTATGTGTGTGCTCTTAAGGGGAGTGTGAGAGTGTGAGGGAGTGGGTGTGTGGGAGTGAGAGATCAATAGGGTGAAGCTCTTCACCATCTCCTCTCTTCTCTTCTCTTCTCTTCTCTTTTCTCGCACGTGCACAACTATGGTGGATGGAGCTTAATGGAGGATGCTTGAGCTAGCATCTAGGATCGTGGAGCTATCGGTGTGTGCGAAGGAGGAGGAAACTCATTTCAACATTGAGGTAAGCTCACTACATTTGTAGATTCAAAGGCACGTCGGCTATGTGAGAGGTAGCCATTAGAGCTCACTTGGAATGCTTGAAACAATAAGCAGTCCATGGGTCTTGGCAATTGAGCGATAGCTCCCATCTTCTGGTTCCATTTGCCAGGACCAACAGATTCAAGCTTGAGCACTTATGCACCTCATATCGAGCATCAAAGTAAGGGATTCAGAATCGGAGCTTGAGATAGGTAGGAGTTTTTCTAGAAGCGATCCGACAGTTGGTGAGTAGCTATGACTCACACGCTTGGTATGAGCACTGCGGCAGAGCGACATGAGCCATCATAGCTAACCTAGAGGGGGAAAGGAAACTAACCCACAAAGTGCTGCAAGGCATATTGGAATACAACCAAGACCAACAGACTAGGAACCTGAGGTAGAATGCAGAGATACAAGAGATATAACAAGTGCTGAACCTAGAAAAACTGACCATGAGAGAGCGCTAGAGGAGGAAAGGAAACTAGCCCACAACAAGACCAGAAAACTAGGAGCCTGAGGTAGAATGCAAAGATGCAAGATATATAACAAGTGATGAACCTAGAGGAGGAAAGGAAACTAGCCCACAAAGCGCTGCAAGGCATAGTGGAATACAACCAAGACCAGCAGACTAGGAGCCTGAGGCAGAATGCACAGATGCAAGAGATATAACAAGTGTTGAACCTAGCAAAATTGACCATGAGAGAGCACTAGAAGGAGACTTGACACTAAGTGAGCTTCTCATGAAGTGATTGTTAGACAACACAGCAACAAAGTAGAGCACTGCAGTATTGGTCACGTCACTAGTGGCGGGGTTAGGGGTGAACCAAGGCTCCAAGAGCAAACCTAAGATACTAGGCTAATCAGCTCGATAAGTACTAGCCCCAAGACGATCTATACAACTTTATAGAGCAGTTTGAGTAGGTTTGCAAGGCCAACGGTCTCACCAACTCCACTCAATGCTCTCAAGCATTCAGGCTTTGCTTAGGAGACAAGGGTTGGACTTGGTACACAATTCTAGATACCGTAGAGCAAGTGAACTTCAATGGACTGAAAAACCTCTTCATTAAGAGATTTTTTGAGCATGCATTAGGGGAGTTTTGAGGTCTCGAAAATGCCTTGTAAGAGATCCTAGAGAGAGAAAACAATTTACGAAATAAAATCATTTTATAGAATTTTTAAAAGGTTTATATTTTGGTAAGTTAAAATATCAAAATTTGTTAATAAGTCATTGTCGTGATATTCTCGTGGTCACATCAAACCTAGAAATCTAGGTCGCCATAAAGTTGGCAAGGTTGTCATAATGAAGATCTTACCTCTCCTCATTAAAGTGAAAAGTAATATTCAATTTGAATTTTGGTGGATACTCGATTGCCTCCCTCCATCGTTTCTCCATCGTTTCTCTCTTCTTTTTTTCTCCTCCTTATTAGTCTCTTCTTTGTTTTCGTTCTTGCTTCTAATCATATCCTTAGCTATGGATCAATCACCCAATGATCTCTGTAACTCAGCTATGGATCAATCATCTAATGATCTCTGTAGCTCTCATAAAAGACCTCTCTATCATCTTCATATTGAGTTGGACAGTGAGTATGAACCGATAAGAAAGAGAACAAAATCTATCACGGTTACAGAGTCTATGAAACATATACTGAGGTTTGAAGGAACGAAGAATATTGATCTTTGGTTAGATGGAAAGCTATATCCCAAAGATCCTAGCAGAAATAGCACTCCTCCTTTCTATAATAGCTCGTCATTAATGAGGTTTATTGGCGATGGCTACAATGGATTTTTAGGTTATACACTTAATCTTGTTGCAGAAAAGGATATCCTTGGACTAGAGAATCATCTTTTGATGAAACACAATATAGAGTTGTTGCAGAAGCTAGAGGATTGTCAACAAAAAATTCATTCATTGGAAAAGCGTATCAAAGCTTATCAACAAAAGCAAACTTTATTAGGCCTTCGAAATCGACAAAGAGCTCTTAAAAATATTGAGAATCTCAAACGAGGAGGAGGAGGCTGTGGTAAAAGAATCCAAGCAGCAAGGTATATTTTTTTTCACTTGAAAAATCTTAAATATGGCTTTATTTAAACTACTTGCATTGATTTGTGATGTTAATTTTGCTTAGATCTCTTCTACAACCAAATGCAAGTGAAAGAGATTCTTTAAAAGCAGCTCAGTTTTATTATCATCTTCTTCCTTCAGTGGTTTCAAAGGATATTTTGGAGAAGAAGAAATTTAAAAAGGCAAAGAAACAATGCTTGGAGTCATTTGTGAAGGATCATTCTTTGGATTCTGAGTTAGTACAGAAGACACTGGATAGTATTGGTATCAGTCGAGATGCTTATATGCAACTTTTCCAACTTTTACAATCAAATATGAAGCAAGGACAGGTACACAATTGCATACTTCCGAAACCATTTGTGGTTAGGACTATCAGACAGAGAGTTAATAACAAAGTGATGGAGATTCTAGGTGAGCCTTTTCATATCAAGGCTAGCTTCAAGGGCAAGAAAAAGGAGGTTACATTCAATGAATTTAACAATATTTTCCTTGACTTGCCCACCCTACAATGCTTAATGATCAAATTTTATGACTTGTCAGTAGTTGAGGCACAGGGAGTGGCTAGATTTGTGATTAAACTTGATGAAAGTGAGATTCTGAAATGTAAAAAATTGGAGAGAATCTCTATCACCTTGATGAATAGAGCACTTTCGTCAAGTCATTGCAATCACTCAACATCATTTAGTGTTCAATCTGAATATAACATCTGGTGGCTAGGAGCATTTGAGGTAGATACTGAGAATTTTGATATACTATATTGGGTTTTTCATCAAACATCAATACCTAATGTTATTCAAAGGCAACAAGCAGGAGAAGAGCTATTTGTTGAAGGATTAGGGAACTACAGGATTGAGTGGCACATAGCTGGTGACCTAAAGACACTCAAATGTATGTATAATGTATCAAAGGGAGCTAACTCGAGATCTCCTTGCTTATACTGCATGTCACCAGCTGTAGAGTTAAACTCAAGCAATTGGAATAGAGCTCCCTCTAGGCACAATAAGGATCCACAGTTTAAACCAGTCTTGGACATTCCTTTAGCGAATGCCCATATTTGTACACTTCATGCACTTTGCAGGATAATCGAAAAGCTTGTTCATCTCTATATAGGATTTGCATGGAAGTTGAAGCCATTATCAACTAGAACAGATGCTATAACAAAGGTTGAAAAAGTTCTCTCTGCAATTGGTTTGCATGGTGGCAATGTTGTTATTGAACCAGATCTTCAAAAGTCTAAGGATGGTAATTGTGTCCCAAAAAAACCATCTATTGGTGGAGTGAAGGCTAGAAGGTTTCTAGGCTTTCATGGGAGACTTGGCAAGATAAACTCGAGAAATGGTGGCTCAACTATTAAATTTAATCAGTGGAAATCCCTACATAATGCAGTTAAGGATCACACTGATAATGGACAAGCTCGAAATAGAAAAGCTAAAGTTTGGGAAACACTAGACAAAGTGTTTTTTTATTGTGATAAGACTGAATGGAATGACGATGATCTCAAAGACTTTAAAAACCAATTGAACCTTTTCAAAAAGGCAATGACAGAAGCTTGGGGTGATCAACACTTTACTCACTATATGGTAAGAAGTTTGTATATGTTTGTTTCTTCATTGTCGAACTCATATAATGTTTTTTAATAACTTTCCTTATTTGTTGACTATGCAGCATATTCTATACAACCATGCTCCATACTTTATTAAACAATATGGATCTCTATCTATCTGGTCAACCCAAGGTATGGAAAAATTACATTATCAAGCAAGAACAAAATATTTCAGACATACAAGACATGGAGGTGGAAGACACAAAGCCAACAGTTTATTAGAGGTCTTTCAATGGTTCTATCGACAAATTTGGCATAAATTCAAGCTTAAAGATACAACCACATCAAGCAATACATCATCTTTAGCAAGGACTATACAAATTGTTACCCAAAGAAGAAAAGATAGATATTTAAATTCTTGCGCAAAGCAAAGATTTACAGAATGGTTACAAACCAAACAAAGAGTTGGGAAAAGATGGGTTTCAAGAAACCCTTAATCTTTGGCATCTTCTAGTCTGATTGTGTTGCAGAACAGTCCTTAGTTTCAGGCACCTCAACAGGGCCTTCAGTGGAGTCCTTGGTTTCAGGTAGCTCGACAGGGCCTCTAGAGGAATCTTTTGTTTCATCCCACTCAATAAGACCTCTGTATTTCAAAAACTCTTGTTTTCGATAGCCCGGAAGAAGCTTCAAATTCTTACTATCTCCTACATAAGAGAGCAAATAGGAGCCAAGAACTCCAAAATATCCAGCTCTAGATCCACTGTATCCAGGCATAAAGCCAAAAACTCTTATGGCTTCTTCCTTCTCCACCAAAATGATCTTGTCCAAACCTCTGCTGAAAACTTGAGATCCAATAACCTTTGAGATAGCTCTCAAAGCCATCATTGGTAGACTTGGAGAGCTTGACAATCTATTATGATATATTACAATTGTTTGATTGTTTAAGTTTCCAATATAATGGCCAAGGCTTTGATTTTTTCCAAGCTTCATTGGCCTAGAGCCCTTGGCCCTTCCAAGAAAGTTGTCCAGATCTTCAATCTCAATCTATAGAACAAACCACAACAGTACAAGATATAAGATATTTATCTATAATGCATAATAAAGTCTAACATAAACTCAATGGGTAACTTCGAATTATATTTCATACCTTAGGGTGTTCATCTTCTTCAAGAAGACTATCATCATAAAGATTTATTGAACTCTTGGGCTTCTCATCTGATGGTGACTTCAATCTCTCTTCATACCCTACATCATCAATATGAAGTTTCTTCTGGACTTGCAAGAACTCTTCTTCTGTAGGTAGCCCCCCCTTTTCGTATTCTATGATCTGATTAATACATGTATGTAAGGCTATAGAGCTATCTTGGAAATTCTCTCCCTCAACATCAAGACTTGCTAGTGGTTCTTGTTCATAACCTATAAAATTCATGTCATTTTTGCCCCAACCTGCAAGGATTGCTAAGCAATAATCTTCTCTAAGATCAAAAAGATGTTGAATATCATTTAGCAACACATATCTCTTCTTGTTGATAAGATAAGTGGGAAATGTTGGAACACAGGCAAGAGGACCTTCTTCATCAACCTGTGCACTTGGCTCAATCTCCTTTTCTTCCACCATTGTGATATTGTCACTCTTGAATAAACCTACATCAAAACCTTGGACAAGTTGATTCTCAACATCTTCTTGGAACATCTCCTCCTTCTCTTCGACCTCCTTATCCATACTTGCAATATCCTCTAGCTTTCTCTGTTGGTCTATATCTCGAGAAGAATTTTCCATGTACTGAAGATACACAATAAATCCAACGTCCTTGTGGATTAGAAGGCATTGGTGTTGGTACCTGTGGAAAGGGCAACATGTTTCTTTCTTTCTGAATTCCTCTTCAATGAGGTTGAACCTGCCGAGCAAAGTTGACCTGGATGTATTGGTGGCTCCCATGACATCACTATAATGAACAAATCCATTGACTTCCAAACCTTGCACATGTCTATCATAAAAACATCTGTACTCCTTAAGTTTATCATCAAGATCCTCTAATAACTCCTTCAAATCAAAAGGAACATTGAAAATTTCCCTGATATAGCAAAACTTGGAAGAATTTCCAGTGATGTGTAAAAAATCAAAGAGCCTATCATCAGATGTCTCAATTATCTCCTCCTCATCCATTCCTTCCAGAGATAGCTTCCTCTTTGTCATTTTGACCAGAAAAATATTTATCCCTGAAAAAAAAAAGCAGAAAACAACCAATATCCAATAAAACAAGATGATATCATGGAAAGAGGCCCCAACATTGATTTTCCAAGACAAAAAAATCAAAACAGGAGAATTTTTTTAGTTGACCGGTGAAACGCGAAAATTCAAGTGTGTAAGGCAAATGCCTGTGAAGGAATTGCGTTTCATCAGACACTAGCTTGAAGACAAAAATTATTCTAAAATGTGGCCGGTGAAACGCAATACTAAGAAAAATATCATCAACAGAGACATTGTCTGGCGTTTTACTTGTCAAAAATTGCAAATGAAGAAAAGAAACATGAACAATAAATAAATTCTATGGAAACACACAAATTGATGATATAATCATTTTTGGAAAAGATATGCTGCATTTGAAAGATAGAAAGCACATAACATCTTTAATTGTTTAAGTGTTATAAAACATTCTTTCTATATTAATCAAATTTATTTTGTTAAAATGCTTGTAATAAAAAAAATTGTTACCTATCAAAGATTGTTGAACTGCTCTCCACACAGGATGCAAGGACCTTGAAGGGAAGTCGAGACGAAATTTTGGCAGAGAAGAAGACAATGTCGGAGAAGTGGGTTTGAAATGCTTTTATATCGACCGTTAAGCATGTGGTGATAGTTCCAACGAAAAAGTCAGTGTAATAATGGAAATACACGTGTGTGACTTAAGTGACAGCGTAATAAACTCCTCAGAAGACGTGCGCATTCTCTTTTTCCAAAAATACGTTTTACGTGTGTTAAATAACCCTTTTCCAAGTAAATAAAAAATTCCGATAAGCGAGAGTACGTCACACGTGTGTTATTAACACTTTGCGAAGAACGTTGAGTCCATGCAAATTCACCGCCTTCAGCTTTCATCGCATTTCATCACTACTCCATCTTTGTTTTTGGTGTTCCTTCCAGTCTCCACGCATTTCCTTCCAATCTCCAAGCATTTCACTGCTTCCCCAACAAAGCAAACCTTCAAGCATATTGTCATCTTTAGGCTGAGATTGTGAAGAACAAGCTAAGAAGAAGGTATGGTTTCTGCATCTTGCTTTTCAATAACAAGCTCCATTCAATGCATTGTTTTGATATTTTTCCTTAATCCTTTATGTTATTATTAGCTCATGACCACTACAAAAGAATTTTTTCCACAGTGAAAGCATTCCTTAATATTGTGGATATTTAAGAAAATCTTACTGTGATCTGCATGAGCTATCTGAAATCCATGCTGCTGTAAATAATTACTTATCTGAGAATTCCATGCTCTCGGTGCCTATTTCTTTCCTCCCTAATTCTATGGATATTTTAAGTAATCTTAAAAGCTTTCCTTGGATCAAAGCTCTTTTTTCTTGGTTTTGTCAATTTTTATGCTATTCATGAGCTGTCCGGTGAAACGCGAAAATAAGGTACTTCAAGCAGGTTTCCTGGCTTAAATTCGCGTTTCACTGGACACAATGGACAACAAGTCCGGTGAAACGCGAAAAGAAGCAGCTGCAAGGAGGTGCCTTGCTTGACACTCGCGTTTCACTAGACAGCTCGAGAAAAATTCAGCTGATACGAGAAAACGCCATGCAGCATAGATAACTCTTGTCTGGGACTCGCGTTTTGCTTTACATGCTGGAGAAGAAGTAACATATGTTTTTTTGGCAGATGGCTAGGACTAAGGCAACAGCAAGAAAAGAGAAGATTGATCTTAGGGATTTAGCATCAAAGATTCATCAGTCTTCAAAGCCTTAGAAGCTCTCTAGAAAGTCAAAGCCAAGGAGAAGGTTTTCTCAAAATGTCAGGTGTCTAAGGGAGATTAGGAAGGCAGTAAATGCTCTTGACAATGCAATTCCAAAGTTGTCTTTTCAGAGGCTTGTCAGGGAAATTTGTGACAGATATAGTTTGGATAGTTTCAGATGGACAAGAACAGCTCTTAATTGTATACAAGAAGCCACAGAGGATTTTCTAATTGAGTTTTTCCAAGATTCCTACATTTGTGCTGCTCATGCTCATAGGCTCACACTCATGGACAAGGACATGGTAATTCTTAGGAGGCTAAGATATAGATTTTCAAAGGTCCTTGAGCAAATTCCCCTCACTGATATGAAGACATTTAATATCCTTAATGTGCCCCCAGCTAGAAGAAAGAAAGATGATTCTGGTGTCAGGGTTGAGGATGTCACCCATGAGAAGGATACAAGGCAACATGAAAAAGAGGAGAAGGCTAAAGAGGAACAAGCAGATAAATGGAGAGAGTATAGGAGGCAAAGGGTTGAAGAAAGGGAAATAGAGCAACTAGAGTCCTTTGAAAATGAGCTAGCCACCCTTCTTGAAGCAACTAATCCAAAAGGATTCAGTGTGTTTTGTTTCTTACCTGGTGACTTAGGCAAAAGAACTGAGGTTATCTCCTTTGATGCTGCATGTGTTCAGATTCTTAAGGATAAAAGAAGAGAAGTAAATGACAGTCTTATTCTTGCTGGCCTAAGGTATGTCCATCCATAATTACTTATACTTTTTGATATTTTTTTAGCAATAAGATTTTTCTTGTTTATACTCACTATTTCTATGCCTTTTCTAGGTGTATAATGCATGAGTTTCCTTTGGATATACAACAAAAAATTGAGGTTTTTGATCCATCTATCTCATTCTTTATGAGGAATGAGCTTGATGCAAGTTTTATTGAGCACTGGCTCAATTTGATTGACTTCGATACTTTGGAGCTGCTTATAATTCCATATAATGAAAAGTAAGTGATTCAATATTCTATTAGAGTTTTTGAGATTTTATCCTACTAATTTGTTGAGATATGATTGCTTTTAGTTCTCATTGGAGCTTGATTGCAATAGACCTTGTGGATAAGCAATGCTTTTTAATCAACTCTATGAAAGGAAGCCATGGAAATGCTAAATTGTAAGTTATATTATCCAAGGGCTCCTTGATATTTCAATTCTTTTTTTTATAAGTACTCTAAATTTCAACATATTTTATATACAGAGGTGCCAAAAGATTAATTGAAGAGCTAGAGAAAAGACCCCCTATGCCATCTGATTTGCTTGCAACAATGCAATATAGACAAGTTGCAGTAAGTTATTCATTAAAATAATTGAAACATGAGTTTGTTCTATGAACTACCATTCGTCCTCTTTATAGTTTTACTTTGTGTTGGTGGTTGCAGTGTCCCCATCAGGATGATAGCCATTCTTGTGGCTGGAGGGTGATTGCAAATGCTAGAAGAATGGTTAACTTTGTTTATCTTAATGATGATAAACATGTAAAGGTAATATGAAAGATGCTAAACTTTAAGATAGATATTAATTGCAAATAGTCCATTGATGATAAAAATATAGTCTATTGTAAGAACAATAATGAACTAAAACTCTTTTTTCTATAAATGTGTGACAGTTTTCGAAGGATTGCTATACATATGAGCATATTTGGTACATCAGAGCAAAGCTCTTGAAGTATATGATAATCAATTGTATACAACCAACAACAGAGATTGGTGGGGATTTGCACCATGAAGGAGATGCGGTGCCTATAACCACGGAAGGCAAATCCACAGCTTCAACACCTTCTATACCCAAGACATCAAAGAAAGGCAAAAGGACTCCTAGAAAGGATAGTTCTCCAAAAAAGAAATAGCTTTGCCATATCGCCTTGTAGGCCTTCATATATAGAAATTTGCCCTTCAGCCCTTGTATATCTCATAGAGATGGCAGATAGACATCTGCTACAAAATTTGTACATGTATTTTAGATTGATAGTAAAGATATCTTTTCTTGAATGTCATTGCAGTGTATTTTATTTTCTCTCCTTTTCGATATCTGCAAAAAATAAATTACAAATGTTTGTTAGTTAGAAAGTGAGATCTTGATATACATCTAAGTAGATATAATATGATGTGAAAACTTACTCGTTTCTTGTCAAGTTGGAATACAAAGGAGCATGGTAGTTCAATGTCTTCATTTTGTAAATCCATCCTCACTTGATGTAGCGTACATGATTTTCTGATCTTTAAGATTGCAATAATATACTCGTTGAACCAAATATCAAGATCCACAATAGGATCCTTGCTGAAATCATTAAGATTCTGGTCTAAAGCAACTAGACTACTACCAACAAAATGCCATCGACTATAGTAAAAGCTAAGGATAAAATTTTGAGTAGCAATCATATATTTACAAGCTATAGAGTCTTGATCTATCTTACATATAATTTTTCCTTCTATCCTTGTATCCCATCCTTCATCAACAAATTGTATGATATGATCATATGTTAGTCTCTTCACTGAAAGCATAGTTTTTGTTATTCTTATCTCCATATTAGAGAAGAAATCAATAAATATATTAATAGGCATAAATAAAGTAACTTTGCTTAGCCTACTTGAGATATTAGATTTTAGTGCTTTCTGGATCTCAGAAAATATCTTACATCTATAGCCCTCACTAGTAGCTGGACTTGGCAAAGGCCACTCAAAGCTTGAAAAATCTGGCAAAGGAAGGAGTTTTATTGATCCCCATTGGCAACACCGCATAGGAATAACATAAGAATGGTCATAAAAGAATATTCCATTCTCTGCAAGCTCTGTCTTCTTTCTACCTCTATACATTTCTTCTCCAATTGAACCATGTATAACATCAATAACATCAATAATAGATTCCACTAGTTGCCATTCCTCAAGATTAGAGGGATAGACATCTACAAGACAAACAAATATTATAATGGAAAAACCTAAACCATGTTTAAGAAAGGAAAAACTTTAAGAATCAAATTCTTACAATTTGATCTATGCATTGGAAGCTTTGAAGATCCAGGTTTCAAACACAGCTCTCTATGCATGAACACATGTTGCACTAGTCCCTCTTTGATACTATTCTTATTTTCTCCAAGCTTAAAATCTCGGATTCTGCCCTTCCAAGCAGAGATAAACGAGCTCTCATGTCTTTGCCTTTTTCCACGTTTTGCTTGTTGCATGGTGATCCAACTACCTTTGCTAATGATAGTAGGAATCCATCTTCCATCAGTTTGGAATGAGTTAAACACTGATATGGATGTGATTTGGGAGCTTGGACGCCTTGTTGAAGGTCGAATTTCTGTATCCATGGTAGAAGAGAGAGATACATGCACACAGAGAGAGAGAGAGAGAGAGAGAGAGAGAGAGAGAGAGAGAGAGAGAGAGAGAGAGAGAGAGAGAGAGAGAGAGAGAGAGAGAGAGAGAGAGAGAGAGAGAGAGAGAGGACTAGGCTATCATAACGGAGGGAAAAACAATAGAGGAATAAAAGAAACGAGGGAAAAAACTGAGCGCCATGCTTTTCACCAATTTGAATTTCGATTACATCAGTCATTATCATTAATCTAGAAACATCATTAAATAAAAGTAGCCGAGACTCTATGCCATTAATGCAAAATATGTCATAATCACGAATATAAGAGACTAAAAATACATAATAAAAATACAAATTCGTAATATTATCATATTTATATATTTTTGTAAAATGATTTTTTATTTTTTTTAAATTAGAAGTTCCGTTACGGAGGCTTTGCTCTTATTGGTCTAGAGCACTCTCTCTCCACATCCTAAAAGGCATTTTCGAGACCTCAAAACTCCCCTAATGCATATTCTGAAAACCTACTCATACAACTTATGAACATTGAGCAAAAGAAAAAAGAGGACATCCACAACTATGTAACCCACGTAAGGAGTCTCTTCAAGAGAATCCTGACAATGACCGAAAAAGCAGTGTCGGCGGTTTTCATCAGTGGAATATGAAATGAGGAGCTTCATTCAGCGTTGGCAAGCAACTCGAGCTTGCAGCAAGACACACTAGCAAGGGTGTTCAAAGAGGCCATTTGAATCAATAACCAATTGAAGGAGAGGACCTCTAGGAACTCGAACCAAGAAGAGACCACCAACTCAAGAAGTTTGGAGAGAGCTTCAGCATCCAATGAGTGATTAGGCACAAGCACCCAAGATAAGGGAAAGATTGCAGACACCAACCAAGAATTGATTGACATGAAAATGGAAATAGCCAAGATGCAAGAAATGCTAAGATGACCAACATGACCACATATCCAATGCGTGTACTGTGGTGGGAACCATTTGCCGATTGAGTGTCAAGACCCAGGCGACCACCTTGTGCTAATTGCAGTAGGTTTGGTCATGATAGTACGCATTCTAGACTACCTAGAAGACTTCCGTACTCACAACTGTACGGTCAACCTCACCTAGCACATAGGCTGCAACAATTCTTCGGAAGGGGAGTGCCATTGGCCCTTCTTGCACCAAACGATGCTTAGCTAGTTGTTCCTAGAATGGATATTAATCCTACTAGAATACCCACACCACCTAGTCCCTATGGACACATCCACCAAGCGACTCTCCAAAACACTATGTGAAAGAGTTAAATGAGAAAGATCCCTACATATACCCTTATGTCTCACATGATGATGAGAGAAACAGAGTCCTTATTGACTATCAACCAGTACTACCGGTGATGGCGTTAGGTAGGGGACGAGGTAGAAGCCTAGAAGGGCAAACCCAAGAGCCCTACGTATACCCTTGTGTCTCTCATGATGATGAGGGCAACGCAGTCCTTATGGACTATTGACCAGCACTGGTGATGGCATTAGTTAGGGGGCAAGGTAGAAGCCTAGGAAGCCAGACCCAAGATCCAATCATGTGTTGGGCTTGTGGTCACTCGGGACGTATCTCATCACATTGTCCCGAAACGGAGCAACAAAATAGAGACAAGGCTGACCTAAGGTGTCCTGAGTGTGGAATCACTCATCTCTTCGTTGATTGTCCAAAGCAAAAACCATCCTTGAGCTCAGCGAATGTGCCATTCGTCCCTTTGGGGTTGTATGGTATCAAGAATTTGGACAGGGAGACTACACTTATCCCATTGCATGTCATGACTGGTGCACAAATGAAGCAGGCTAGCATATCACTGCCACGTCCTAGCAATCTTGACGTAGCCTCGATAGGGAAGAAGAGCCATAGGCAAAGGAAGAAGAGACCCAAAGCTAAAGTCACACTAAAAACTAAGAGTGCCACAATGCTACCTACTGGAAAGAAGTCACTGATGCTAAGGCAAAGATATCAATCCCAAAGACTGCTAAAAAGGGAAGTGCTAAGGTATTGAAGCGCCAACTAGAGGCCATCAAGAAGGTGAAGGAGTGGGTAAAGGAGGCTCAAGAACACCTGAAAGATGCAGATCCCATCTTGGAGGATGATATCGAGGATCTCTCCAGTATCATCATGCCACTCTCACTCCCTCCACCAAAACCGAGAGATCTAGCTGTGCCACAAGCAGTACCGCTTAGGCAAAGCCTTAACTTTACAGGCCAACAACCCAGTCAGGGCCATTGGCTAGGACAATCCAGAATAGGAGAAAGACGAGCATCCAACGACCTCCTTACCACTCTAGTGACCACCTCGGTGACGTTAATCTTGGGAGATCTACTTAGGCAACATCCGATCCTATGGCGGGACTTAAAGTAGTGGATTGAAGGGTTACAAGAGCAAGCTACTGCAGGCCTACAAGAACATGATGTAGAGATGCAGATACTGAGTTTGACATTTCCCTCCATGCCCAAATCCTTGCACGTTAATTCTTTTTGGGAAGGCACCGAGAATCAGCACTCTTACTGGTCTTAGTCCTAGGCGACACAACAAGGAAAGCGATTGTAGACACAGGGAAGGGAGTCAATGTACTGAGCCATGCAGTACTCCAGACTTGGGGCAACCCACCTATTGAGACTACTAGGTTCAATGTCACATTAGCTAACGGAATGAAAGTGATACCATTTGGGGTGCTAAAAAACTGGCCAGTGAAAATTGTTGGAGTCCTATTTTCAGTTGAATTTATAGTCATGAAGGGAGTGGACTATGATGTCATATTGGGCCGACCCTAGATGCGCAATGCCAAAGTGATCGAAGATCTGGGGAATGGTCCCATCTTCCTAGACAATAGAACAGAAGCCATAAGGGTACAAACGGACTCCTAGAAAACTGCACTAGTTGACCTTGATGCCATCTCCACAATGCTCAAGGGTGATATCCAAATCAAGAAATCCTATGGGTCCCTAACTAAGTATATCCCATGTCCTGAAGACGAGCCAGACTGGATGCATGTCCTTGCTACCATCTACCTGTCGTTATCGCACAACAAGTACGAACATGCCATTAAGATGATGGGCGAGCCCAAGGGTGCACCCTCAGTACTAATGTGCATGATAGAAGGGAACTTCCACAGAAGACCCAACCCTATCACCTTCCAAGTGCCAACCAATTGGAGGGAGCTCCAAGGGGTTTTAGAGTATTTAACTCACAAGCTAGCAGGCAATCTAGTAGCAAACTTCAAGCCACTCCAAGATCTCTTAAATGAAACAAGGTGGCAATGGGCCACGATGCATGGCCTAAACCTCAGGTAGAATTGGGCCCTGGTTCCCGATCAAACACACGGGATATACCAAGTCCTAGGAGATGACGAGTGGTCAGATGAAGATGCTTCCAATGACGAATACAAGGATTGATGCTGCTTCCATGACAAGAGTGAGGATGAGATAGATACCATAGAATACAACACCAAAGGACGAGTGATGGAACATAAACGGGCAGACTCCAGGCCGAAGAGAAAGAACATCTTTAGGATAAAGAAAAGGGTCATGTGCATAGATTGTGATTGCGCTTGGTTGGAATGTGTAAGAGCTATAGATCTAGAGCATGCAAGCCTAACCCAACCAAGTAACATGTGTTGAGATATTGAGCTCCACTCCTGATACGCCAGGGTGACCATTGTGTATTTATGTCACCGACTTGTTAGTTGCAGATGCGGTTGGTACACCGCCCATGAATAATAGCTACATGATAGCTATCCTTATCTACTCTAGTTTGTGGCTCAGTTAGTATGCCACCTTAGTTAGTTGAGTTTGGTTTGAGACCTATATATAGGGTTTTTCTATTTCTTTGTACTTGAGTTCTTTTGGCTTACACAACTAAGAAGAGGAAAACTATTTTCAGCCTCCACCCTTGTGTGTATTCCCCCATTGTGCAAGCAAGAAAGCTGCAAGTGAGACTCCTTCCTTCTCTCCCACAATCTTGACATGGTATCAGAGCCTTGTTCGTGGTAAGGAGCTCAAGAAAGAAAGCCAAGCTCGCAGTGTTCTGGTAAGAGGAGCAGTGTTGCTTTCATTTTCTATTTTGGGAGCAGATATCTGCAGGCAGCACAGCCGGAAAGTGCAGGAGTGCATTGTCTCAGGTTGAGATGCCCTTCGCAGTGAAGCAAGAGGGCAGTATATGCTGCGGGACAAGGGCTTTAGCCCTTGGCGACCCTGTTTTTTTAATTTGAGGCCATTTTGGGGCCTATTTTGGAGGTGGAAGTTTTCTGCACGCACTCAGGAAAAGGCCTAGTTTTATGCTGTGCAGCACTGTTCTACAGGTCGGTGAAAAGTTACTGTAGAAATTGCATCGTATGCCTGTGCGCAGAGACATTGGGAGTTACAGAATCATCCCTATTGCCTGTTGATGCAAAATCGTCACTAGGAAGTGACTGTGTGGTTAAATACCACTTTTTGTCAGTTTTGCAGATTTGCCCTTGTGAGGCTGAAGCTGTGTTCTTTGCAGTGAGAGAATTTCTTGCAGTGTTCTGTAATGGCGTCTAATTCTCTTTCACAGATTCTCATTGAAAAGCTTGACAAGAACAACTTCCAAGCATGGAAGTTTAGAATGACGAATTTCCTTATGGAAAAAGGATATTGGGAATTTGTTACAGGAAATGAAGAAGAACCAATTCTTCCTGATGTTCCCAATCAACAGCAAATGCAGGCATTTAAAGCATGGCATGAGAGAGCCAGGAAAGTTATGTATTGGCTGTCTATCAGCATTTCAGACTCTATGATTGTGCATATTCAAGATGCAAGTACGCCAAAGGAAGCATGGGATACTTTGTCAAAAATGTATAGCACAAATACGCAAGCCAGGAAAATGCAACTCAAGCAAGAGTTGCACAATGTGCAAAGAGAAAATATGAGCATTAATGACTACCACATGAAGGTGAAGAAGATTGCAGATGCACTTGCTTCCATTGGGTCACCAGTGGAAGATGATGATTTAGTTTGTGTGACCTTGAATGGTCTAGGAAAGGATTATGCACAGTTTCGGACATCCATTTCAGTTCGTGAAAGATTTCCTGATTTTGAGGAGCTGATTGCTCTTCTAATTTCTGAGGAGCAAAGAAATGGTGGTGCATCTTCTTCAGGAGGAACTTCAAAAGAAGATGTCTTCTACTCAAATGCTGGAAGAGGTAGAGGCAGAGGTAGAGGAGGCCGATTTTGAGGCCGTGGTAGAAATCAGAATATGCAGCAAACTCAAGAAAACCAGTCCTATGGAGGAGGACGTGGTAACTCTAGAGGCAGGGGGAGCCAAAGAGGTCGTGGTGGATGGCAAAGAGGCCAAAATGCAAACAACAATGTTGAATGCTACTACTGTGGTAAAATGGGTCATATGGCTAAAGACCGCTATAAAAAGCAGAATGACATCATGAATGGAAAATTGCAACAAGGGAATTATGCATCTTCTAGTAGACAGGGTGATGATAGAAATGAGCACTTGCTTATGGTGCAGCACATGAACAATTCTGTGACAAGTGCAGAAGAAAGCAATGATGTATGGTATGTTGACTCAGGTGCATCAAACCACATGACAGGTCATGCAGAATGGATGGAGGATGCAAGGAAAATGGAAAAACCAGGATTTGTGGAGACTGGTGATGATACTGCACATCCTATTGTGCAGATTGGAAAAATTCATTTGTCTATGCAGGATGGGGAAAAGAAATACCTGTTTGATGTATTTCATGTCCCGAATATCACCAAGAATCTGGTTTCTGTTGGTCAAATGGTTGAGCAGGGCTTGCAGGTTAGATTTAATCCTCATGGATGCTTTGTTGAGGATATGAAAAATAAGGTTGCTTGATAGCAAAAGGAAAGAAGAAGGGCAGAATGTTTACGTTGGATGCAGACATGTCTGAATTGAGTGCAGCAATGTTTGCACATGGGACCGGTGTAGTTGCAGATATTGATATATGGCATAAACGCATTGGTCATGTTAATGTACATCGACTTAAATCAATGCAGGCCCAAAATATTGTTGCAGGATTGCCAAAATTCAAGGTTACAGAAATGCATAAGGTATGTGAAGCCTGTCAGTTTGGAAAACAGGCAAGGAAACCATTTCCTAGACATGTTCAAGAGAGTAAGAAGCCATTGGAACTAATCCACTCTGATTTGTGGACTACTAAAGCTGCATCTCTTGGAGGCTGTCATTATTTTGTCAGTTTTATTGATGACTATAGCAGAAAATTTTGGGTGTATTTTATGAAAAAGAAAAGTGAAGTTTTTGGGCATTTCAAAACTCTTAAAGCTATGGTTGAAAAAGAAACAGGCCTGCAAATAAAATGCCTAAGGTCAGATGGAGGGGAAGAGTACCTCTCAAATGAGTTTGCAAGGTTCTTACAGGAGCATGGCATAATGCAGCAATATTCATGCAGTCATACCCCACAACAAAATGGAGTTGCAGTAAGGAAAAACAGGCATATTGGAGAGGTATCTCGTGCCATGCTCAACGAAAAAGACTTGCCAGATTTTTACTGGGCTGAAGTAGTTGCTACAGCAGTCTATATAATGAAGAGGACTCCCACTGCAGCAATACATGGGATGACTCCAGAGGAGAGGTATACTGGTAGGAAACCATATATTTCTCATTTGAAAATTTTTGGTTGCATTGCCTATGTACATGTGCCAGATGAGTTGAGATCCAAGTTGGATCCAAAAGCTGAGAAGTGCATCTTTATTGGTTACTCTCTGCAGCAAAAAGGGTATAGATGCTATAACCCTTCTACTCGTAAGTTTACAGTGAGCAGAGATGTTGTTTTTGATGAGATGAGTAGCTGGTATAAATCAGTAAATGTGATTGATGATGTAGATGCACAAAATGGTAATGCTACACAGAATTCACAGCAGCACTCACAAAATATTAGTGGACTTGGAGCGTCCTCTAGCAATGGTTCACATTCTTCGCCATGGACAGGCAGATTGAGATCAGGAGAATCTTCTCAAAGTAATGCAGATAGTGGTATGCAGGTATCACGAAAAGGAAAAGAGAAGGTTGATCAGCCCATGTTTGATGTGAATGCAGGTCACTCTTATGTGGATGGTGAATCCAGTGGCTCAGAACAGAGCATTGATGATGAGTTGGGTATTCCTTCTATTGTTACACCTGGAGTATGGAAGACCAGGGATGTTTTGTGAGCACCTGGGAGTTAACCTACTTTGCACAGGCCTACAAGAGCTAGGTATCCTATGGACAGGTTGAAATATCATGGATTTACAGCCATTCACTATGCATATATGGTTAAAGTGATACAGGAACTAGAACCCACTTCTTTTCAGGAAGCCATGGGAAAAGAAAAATGGGAGAAAGCCATGGATGAAGAAATGGATGCCTTGGAAGCAAATGCTACATGGGAATTGGTACCTTTGCCTAAAGGTAAGAATGCAATTAGCTGTAAGTGGGTTTATAAGGTGAAGCACAATGCAGATGGTTTTGTGAACAGATACAAGGCAAGATTAGTAGTCAAGGGGTATGCACAAACATATGGCATTGACTATGAAGAAACATTCAGTCCGGTTGCAAGGATGGCAATCGTAAGAGCAGTCATTGCTATGGCTGCATCAAAGGGATGGTCTTTACATCAAATGGATGTAAAGAATGCCTTCCTGCATGGTGATTTGCAAGAAGAGGTCTATATGGAGCAGCCACCAGGTTATGTGCATGCTGTTCATCCTGAGTTTGTTTGCAGGTTGAAGAAAGCCTTGTATGGCTTGAAGCAAGCACCTAGAGCATGGTCTGACAAGATAGGACAGTATCTTGTCACTATTGGCTTTCAGACTTCCAAGGCAGATTTCTCACTTTATGTGAGAAAAACAGAGAAATGTATTATGCTACTTGTCATTTATGTTGATGATTTGATTATGACAGGTGACAGTGATGAAGATATCCTTCATGTGAAAATGCTATTGAAGCAAAAGTTTGAGATGAAGGATTTGGGAGAGCTGCATTATTTCTTGGGCATTGAGGTGATTAGATCACCAAGTGGAATACAGCTCTTGCAGAGGTAGTATGGATTGGACATGCTGTCCAAATATGGGATGACAGGCTGTAAGCCTATTTCAGTTCCTTTGGAGCAGAATGTGAGGCTGAGCGCAAATGCAGGTGAGTTTCTGGAAGACCCTACTATGTATAGACGCATAGTAGGAAGCTTGATTTATATGACTATTACAAGGCCAGATTTGAGCTATGTTGTTGGATTGGTAAGTCAGTTTATGCAGGCTCCAAGGAAACCGCATTTGGATGCGGCTAGACGCATACTCAGGTATGTGAAGTCCACATTGCAGTATGGACTATTTTATGAGACTGGGGTTCAGATACAGTTGCATGGATACACTGATGCTGATTGGGCTGGTAGTATTTCTGATAGACGATCTATCAGTGGATATGTGTTCTCTTTTGGGAGTGCTGCAGTCACTTGGAGCAGCAAGAAATAGCCTACAGTTGCCTTGTCAAGCACAGAGGCTGAGTACAGGGGTGCAACAATGGCTGCATGTGAGGTAGCTTGGTTGCATAAGCTACTTTATGATATGCATCAGTCTATAGATGGGCCAGTTGTCATTTATTGTGACAACATGAGCAGTATACACTTGGCAAATAACCCAGTCTATCATGCTAGAACAAAGCACATTGAGGTGCATTATCACTATGTGCGAGAGAGAGTTTTACTAGGTCTTATTGATCTAGTTTATGTCAGCACAGAGGATCAGGTAGCTGACATATTCACGAAGGCATTAGGCGCAGAGAAGCTGCGCAAGTTCAGAGACCTGCTTGATGTGCAGGAATTGGGATTGAGCTCGAGGGGGAGCGTTGAGATATCGAGCTCCACTCGTGATATGCCAGGGTGACCGTTGTGTATTTATGTCACCGACTTATCAGTTGCAGACGCGGTTGGTACACCGCCCATGAATAATAGCTACATGATAGCTATCCTTATCTACTCTAGTTCGTGGCTCAGTTAGTATGCCACCTTAGTTAGTTGAGTTTGGTTTGAGAACCATACATAGGGTTCTTCTATTTCTTTGTACTTGAGTTCTTTTGGCTTACACAACTAAGAAGAGGAAAACTATTTTCAGCCTCCACCCTTGTGTGTATTCCCCCATTGTGCAAGCAAGAAAGCTACAAGTGAGACTCCTTCCTTCTCTCCCACAATCTTGACAACATGCCAGTGCTTAGAACAGAGACCCTCTGAGCGGGGACCATCGAGGGAGACTACCTCATCTAGCAAAGATGGGGATTTTGATTCCGAGTCAAAAGTGAGTTCAAAAAGCAACCTAGAAATGCTGAGGCATCCCAAGACGAGATGTACCAAGGGGGATCTACCCATCCATCTAAGGCGCAGACGCTTGAAAGAAAAAAAGGTAGAATAGTCTAAGGACGCAAGAGTGGATGAACAACGAATACCACATGACCTCCCCAAGAGATTTACAAAGTTTAAAAAGGGCGATAAGGCAGTGATCCTGTTGGATGCCAAACATCAAGGGCAAACAAGTGAACGCATCGAGGGACCCGCCAAGGTCAAGGAGGTGAACCTAGCCCAAGAAGGGGAGACACCCCGACCTATCTTTATTGCTAATGACCTAATGGAGGAGGAGGAGAAACATCTCGTTGTACTCTTACGAGAGTATATAGACGTATTCGCCTGATCCTTAGAAGAACTCAAAGGGGTATATTCGAGTGTAGTGACTCATAACATACCCATGATGCCAGACACAACGCCGGCCAAGTAGGAACCGTACCCCATGAATCCAAAACACGCTCATGCGGTTAAGGAAGAGATCGATACGCTGATGAGAGCGGGGTTCATCTAAGAAATTGAGCACACAAACTGGGTATCACCCATATTCATTGTAATGAAGAAGAACAGAAAGATTAGGATGTGTGTTAATTACAAGAAGGTGAATGCTGCAACTAAGAGGGACAACTACCCATTGCCGTACACCGAGCACATGCTCAAGAGAGTGGCAGGCAAAGAGGCCTACAATTTTCTGGATGGCTTATCTGGATACAATCAAGTGCAAGCGTATCCTGACGATAGGCATAAGACTGCATTCGCTACTGAGTGGGGTGTCTTCGCCTACATAGTCATGCCCTTCGGATTGACAAATGCTCTAGCCACCTTTTAACCCCTTATGTGCACTATATTTAAAGACATACTCAGGAAAGAGTTAGAGGTCTTTGTAGACAACTTGTGTGTTCACTGGACCTAGAGAGAACATTTAGACAGACTCCAAGCAATCTTTGAACTCTATCGCCTATATTGCCTCTCTCTGAATCCCTTAAAGTGCTAGTTCTGGGTAAAGCACAGATGTATCCTAGGGCATGTGCAAGAGCTATAGATCTTCCACCCCCAACCAACTATAAGGGAGTGCAATGCTTCTTAGGCCATACTATGGAGTCATTGGTGATTTGTGCTGAATTATGCATTGATTGCTAAACCTTTGTAAAAGCTATTGATTATATTCGAATGGGCTGAAGAGTGCCAATTGCATATGAGGAACTAAAAAAAGCTCTGACCACATCACTGATTCTACAAGCCCCATTACCTTCCATATGCATATTTATGCTTCGAAATTTGTTGTAGTGGCAGTGTTGTGCCAGCCAAGCAAACACAATCTTGACTATCCAGTGAGCTTTGCTAGCAGACAACTCACTGAGACCGAGATGAACTACTCGATAATAGAAAGTGAAGGTCTGGCCATGGTACTTGCCATGAAGAAATTTTGACATTACTTATTAGCCACTCCTTTTACCTTCTTTGTGGATCATCAAGCCTTGCTATATTTAGTAAACAAACCTTGTACTACAGGCCTCATAGCTCGATTGCTTCTTTTGCTTTTCGAATTCAACTTCTTCATGGTTGTACGAAAAGGAAAAAAGCACTACATGGCTAACCACATGTCACGCATCCCCATGGGAGAGGTTGCTAGACAAGGCATCATAGATGATTTGCCAAACGCACATTTGTTTAGCCTGTCTAGTGAGAGAGAACTATTTGAAGCGGACTTGATGCCATTTTGGGCAGATGACATAGTCCAAGTGCTTGAGCATGGACTACCTAAACGACCAATAGAGAAAGCCTGACTTAGAAGGCTTATCCTCAAGATCCAACACTATCAGTATAGGCTAGGGAAAGATGGATTGTTGTGCGAATGCATATGCGAGTATGAGATGCACGAAGTACTCTTAGAAGCACGCAACGGAATCACTAGACAATACTTTATCAGAGAGACAATAGCCCGCAAAAGATATTTCAGTCTCAATTGTGGTGACCCACCCTTTTTCATGATGCGGCACAGTTTGTTAACCACTATGACAAGTGTCAATGGACAAAGGTCTCGATTCGCAAGGATCAAATGGAGCTAACCTTGGTATTTGCATGACAACCCTTTGAGAAGTGGGGAATTGACTTCATATGACCTGTTAGTCTTGCGGTACAATACTCTTAGGCCAAGTATATCATTGTAGCCAACACTGACTATCTAATGAAATGGGCAGAAACACAGACTATGAGAAAGAATGATGCCAGAACCACTGCCAAGTTCCTATGGGAGCAGGTCATCTCATGATTCAACTGTCCCATCGTGTCAAGAATCGTGTGGTGGGGGTACTTTCTTGAGCTATTGCGCCAGCCACACACTATATTCAACTGCCCCATCGTGTCAAGAATCGTGTGGTGGGGGGACTTGCTTGAGCTGTTGCGCCGACCACACACTGTATACACAAGAGGAAGCTCACTCAAGAACACAAGAAGAGAGATGGATGCCAAAGACATTTTCTAGCTGGTTTTTTCTTCTTCTTCCACACACTATACAATGTATACAAAGTATAGATAAGACACAACGTAAAGGAAAGTGGCCTACTAAGTCAAACAGTGCATAACCAGTTACACTAATCAACTGGTGCTATGTATTTGCCAGCTGTAGATAGGTGTAACAAACTAATATAATAAGTGATAATTCAGTGGCCATGTGAGTATCATACTGACCACCAACGTGCTAAGTGTAGACATGCGGATCCATCTAGCGAGGTGGTCCATCATCAATGTTCGCACGTGTTGAGCTTGCTATCTCAACACTCCCCCTCAAGCTCAACTTTATCTCTGTAACTCCAAGTAAGCTTTGGAACTTTCGAAGCTTCTCTGCACCTAATGGCTTTGGGAAAATGTTAGCTATCTGATCTTGTGTGTTGACATATACCAAGTCCATTTCTCCTGCACAAGTACCTTCTCTCTCACAAAGTGGTAATGCCCCTCAATGTGTTTTGTCCTAGCATGGAACACTAGATTCCTAGCTAGCTGTATGCTGCTCATGTTGTCACAATGAATGACAATTGGACCATCTCCCTGCACATCCAAGTCATCTAATAACTTTTGCAGCCATACCACCTCACATGTTGCCATAGTAGCACCTCTATACTTAGCCTCTGTACTCGATAAAGCAACTGTAGGTTGCTTTTTACTACTCCATGTAACTACTGCACTACCAAGAGAAAACATAAATCCACTTGCAGATCTTCTATCTGACATGCTACCAGCCCAATCTGCATTTGTATATCCAAAGACCTGTATGTCCTTACCTGCCTGATAAAAAATTCCATAATGTAAAGTGGACTTCACATATCTCAATATACGTCTAACAGCATACAAATGAGGCTTTCTATGCATCTGCATAAACTGACTAACAAGGCCAACATCATAGCTCAAGTCTGGCCATGTGATAGTCATGTAAATCAAACTCCCTACTATCCTCCTGAACATAGTAGGGTCTTCTATCTCATCTCCAACATCAGCACTCAACTTTACATTTTGTTCCAGTGGTATTGAAAGAGGCTTACATGCTGTCATACCATACTTGGATAACATATCCAAGCCATACTGCCTTTGGGATAGCCATATACCATCATCACATCTGATCACCTCAATACTAAGAAAGTATCTCAGCTCACCCAAATCTTTTATCTTAAACTTCTTCTTCAAGAAGTTCTTAACTTCAGCAACCCCATTGTCATTGTAACCTGTATAATCAAGTCATCCACATAGATGACTATGCTGACCAAACCTGCATCTCCCTTTCTCACATAAAGTGAGTGATCATAATCAGAAATACAAAATCCAATATTAACAAGATACTCTCTAATCTTGTTAGAGCATGCTCTAGATTCTTGCTTGAGCCCGTAGAGCGCCTTCTTTAACCTGCACACATATGTAGGATGCTCTAAATCCTCATAACCTGCTAGCTACTCCATATACACTTCTTCTTGCAATTCACCATGCAAGAAGGCATTCTTAACATCCATTTTCTACAAACTCCAACCTTTGGCTGCTGACAAGGAAATCGCACACCTAAAAGTTGCCATCCTAGCAACTGGACAGAATGTCGCGTCATAATCTATGCCATATGTTTGAGCATAGCCTTTTGTAACCAGCCTAACCTTATACCTACTAACTGAACCATCTGCATTATGATTGACTTTGTAAACCCACTTATAGCTAATAGATTCTTACCCTTAGGAAAGGGTACAAAATCCCAAGTCTTGTTGGCTTCTAATGCAACCATCTCCTCATCCATTGCTGCATCCCAATGAGCATGACCAATAGCATCCTCAAAACAAGTGGGCTCAACATCCTCAACTAGTTTCACCATATAAGCATAATGGTGAGCTGCATAACCTTCAAAACCAAATCTTTTAATAGGGTATCTGACCCTGCTAGATCTGCGTACCACCGAATCACTCAATGGATCCTTTACATTACTCACTAGAATCTCCATCCAATCCCAAATGATTGAGAGATGCATCATTACCATCTAGCACTTTCTTCTTTCCTTTGTCCTTCCTTGCAACACTTATAGATCCACTAGAAGATGTGGAGCTACTCCTTAGTCTCCCAGACCAAGGGCTCCCTGTAGGTTTAGTACCATATGATGTTTCTGGTCCACTAAGACTATGTGATTCTTGTTTATCTTTCTGCACATAGCTGTCCTAATCATTATCATAATCTAAAACATCACCAGCAGGTGTATACCAACTTCCCATCTCATCAAAGATAACATCCCTGCTCACTCTAAACTCACTTGTGACAATAAAAATGTGTTTGATCCAAATTTTGTTGTGGGATATACCTACAAATAAATTGCCTCTTTATCCCATGAGTGCTCAAGAAGCCACTGAACTCATTAGAGAGGTACTCTCCCCCTCCATCTAATCTCAAGCACTTTACTTTTAAGCATGTTTCTATTTTAACAGCTGCCTTAAAAGATTTTAAGTGCTCAAACACATCACTTTTTTCCTTCATGAAGTATACCCATAACTTCCTTGAATAGTCAAAAGTATTTGCTACTACCAAGAGATACATTCTGTGTAGGCCCCCAGACATCTATATGTACTACACAAGTATGTTTCTACTCACTTCTCTAGCATGCAAGAAGGGTTGTCTCGCTTGCTTACCAAACTGACATGCTTCACAAACTTTATGCAATTCTGCAACTCTAAAAGAAGGCAACCCTATAACTAATCCTCTGGATTGCATTAATTTCAGCCTTTGCACATTTGCATGTCAAATACGTTTATGCCATATTTCAATATCTACAACTATTCCTTTTCCTTTAGAATACATAGCATCATCCACTGCAAGAATTCCAGCATCCAAAGTGAACATTCGGCCAACTCTACTTCCTTTTGTGACCAACTTGCACTTATCATTAAAGTCTTCTTTAAAACAACCTTTTGCATTGAATCAGACCTACAACTCCTGCTCTACCATTTGGCCAACAGATACTAGATTCTTTGAAATTGATGGCACATGTAATACATATGTTAGACTCTTTGTCTAGCCATCATACAATGACAAGGGAACCTTTCCAAGGCATGAAATTGGGTAGCATGAATCATCACCTGTCTGTACACAACCTAGGTTTTGTAAGTCTTGCATCTCTCCAAACCATTCAACATGACTAGTCATATGATTAGATGCACCTGAATTGATATACCATACATCATCATGTGTCCCCTTTCCTGTAACTGCATTCATCATATGCTGCATAACAAACAGACACTCATTTTTTTCTTCATTCTGTCATGAAGACGATGCATAGTTTCCTTGCTGCAATTTACCATTGCGAATATCATCCTTCTTTGCATAGCAATGGGCTGCAATATGGCCTGCTTTGCCACAATAATGGCAAACAATAGCAGAATTTCCAGAACCCCTATTCTGCCATCCACCTCTTCCTCTAGAGCTTCCCCTTCCTCTAAAGTTTCCTTTTCCTCTAAAAACCTGCATTTTACCAAACTGTTGATTGAACATGTTTTGCTAGTTATCGCCAGTACGTCCCATACCACGGCCTCTTAAAGAGGATCTACCACATCCCCTTCTTGAACTCGAGTAAAATGCTTGGACATGTTCACCATTTCTTTTAGATAAATCACCGTGCATATTGATCTCTTCAGTAATCATGAGAGAGATCATCTCATCAAAATCTGGAAATGGCTTCCGTACATATACTGAAGTAACAAATGATTTCCATGCCTTCTCATTGTTAAGGCCACTCAGAGTGGATGAAACCAAATCATCATCATCCGACATTGCATCAATTGCTGCTAAAGCATTTGCAATGCTCCTCACCTTTAACACATACTCATTGATAGACATTTTCCCTTTCTTCAATGCATTCAACTCTTACTTGAGTTGAATCTTTCGTACCTTTGTATTTACTGAAAACATGCTCTCAAAAATTGTCCAAGATGCATGTGAAGTTTCTGCATTCCTGATATGTCCCAGCATAGTATTATCAATTACTGTAGATAGCCAGTACATCACCTTTTTGTCTTTTGCATTCCACTCTTTCCATGCTTTTAACTCATCTGCAGAGGCAGAGGGATACCCAGCTCTAGCTCCTTTTCTTCACCTAAGACAAACTCATAAAGGCCCTTTCCAATGAGGGAGTTCATCACACGAAACTTCCATGAAGGGTAATTTTTCTTGTCAAGCTTCTCAATGATGGGATGTCCTCTGTTCTCTGCCATTATCACAAACAAGGATACAACATAGCAAGCTAGTCTTCTACAATCTTTCACAATACGTGCACAGCAATACACCAAGCAACCTTTTTCACTGATTGCTCAATAGTACATGTAATTTGCAACTTGTTTGTAGATAAACCTTATGTTTGCTTCCTGCAAACACCTCAAAAATTACAGATTTGCAATCTATAACCTGTGCACCCACTTTCAATCAATACAGCCAAAATCACAGTATATCCTAAAACTGTTGTACGCAACCTTACGGCTCTAAAACAGAGCCTGAAATAGCCTCAGACACCCAAAATAACTACGGAATAGGCCCTAAAGGGCTTGTCTGCAGAATACAATGATCTATTCACGCACCAAATCTCATAGCAATCTAAGATTTTTGCTCAATCCTGCTATCGGTGCCTCCATAGGCACTATCCAAGAGAGAGAGTGGAAGAATGGGAGAGCTTCTTGCCCATTGCTTGCTTGCTTGAACCTTGATACTTTTCATTTACTTTAGCCTTCAAAATCAGCCTTTCTCAGTGGTGTGGCTTTGATATCATGTCAAGAATTTTGTGGTGGGGGGACTTGCTTCAACTGCTACGCCAACAACACACTGTATACATAAGAGGAAGCTCACTCAAGAACACAAGAAGAGAGATGGAGCCCAAAAACGTTTTCTTGCTGGTTTTTCCTTATTCTTCCACACACTATACAATGTACACAAAGTATAGATAAGATACAACATAAAGGAAAGTGGCCTACTAAGTCAAACAGTGCATAACTGACTACACTAATCGACTGGTGCTATGTCTTTGCCAGCTGTAGGTAGGTGTAACAAACCAAATATAATAAGTGATAATTCAATGGCCATGTGAGTATCATAATGATCACCAATGTGCTAAGTGTAGACGTGTCAACCTATCTAGCCAGGCGGTCCATCATCAATGTCCGCATGTGTTGAGCTTGCCATCTCAACACATCGAACTGGTTAGCAACCAAGGCACACACTTCATTAATGAAGTGATCATGCATCTTCTATCCACCTTTCTAATTATCCATTGGAAATCCTTGCCATACTACCCTCAGGCAAACATCGAGGTAGAATCCACCAATAAAATTCTAGTGAACATCCATACCAAGGTAGTCTTTGCTTCGCATAGTGACTAGGATAACAAGCTGATGGCAGCCTTGTGGGCTTACTGCACAGCCTACAAAACGATTGTAGGCTAGACACCTTTTAGGTTGACCTATGGAATTGAAGAAATTATACCTATAGATTTCTTTGTTCCTAGCATGAGGATAGCACTTCACGAAAGATGGGAAGGGAAGGAAGAATGGACAAAACGTCTAATTGAACTCGAACACCTCTCGGAAACTCACCTCCTAGCTACCCATGCGCTCATATGCAAGAAAGCACTACACAAAAGCTGGTTTGACAAGCATGTCAAGAAGCATAACTTTGAACAAGGCGACTTAGTACTCCTATACTCCGTTAAGGGGCATAAACAAAAAATGAAGTTTAAAGGTTTAGTGCCCTTCAAGGTTCGTGTCATCAGCCAAACTCGTAATGTCGAACTCAAGACTTTGGAAGGCGAGGGCGTAGGCTTACTCAATGGCAGTCACATCAAGAATTATTATCCTCCCATGCACCCCTTACACAAACCACCAATGTTAGAACTGCCAGTCCAAGTACGGGTAGCCACAATCACGGATCACAATCACTACTAAGCAAACATGCATTGTCAATGCCTTAATCGATGAGGGAGTAGAATTCAATGTCTTAACCCAAGTTCATTAGACCCATATTGGCAAACCATAACTACATCCCACTACCGCCAAACTAGGCCCATATGTGTTACAATATGCAGGATCTAGAGCATGGCAGATGTTGAAGCTATGGAGGTTGAAAGAGAAGGAAGATACTCATGTAGACATTGACCTTGACAAAGAAAAATTGCCACATAAGTGAATTAGATTCCAAGATTGAGACTTGGACTCATAAACACAATCTTGTGTATTGATAGTGACAAGTCACTTTACTGGAAAGAAAAGAGTACCATCATTGCATTAGAAAAAGAGTGCAAGTACAATGCTTTATAGGAATTGAGTGGTGGTACTTTCTCCTACTGTGCATATGGGATTCTGGTCTTGATCCCTCACTGCTCCTCACAAAGGGACTAAAGTAGATGTGATTACAAATATCTCAACACCCCTTCTCAATCACAACCAAAAGTACAAAGCATATAGAGGCTTTAGTGAAGGCAACCCGTCCAAAGTGTGGGCACACCATAAACATGGCAAAACACTAGAGGCTGTCGTAGAAAAAACTAACTGTGGGTACCACAAAAATGATGGACATCCAAAGGCTATAGCAGGGGTCTCACAAAGTATACGAAGACTATAGTACAAGGCTAACTGAGGAGTTTACAAGTTTATATTTGAGGCATTAGGGCTAGGAAATACAAAACTAAAAAAGTCTATCTTAATATAAGGACTGATGAGGTTTGCCCTTCTCCTGGTGGTCTTGTTCTTCTTCTTCTTCCTTTGCTCTGTTTTCTTTTTCTTCTTTGAGTACAACTAGATAGTCCTTTTGGGACCTCTTGCATGCTCAGGACTTTCTGGCAAAACTTCTCGGCATGCTCAGTCCTTTTGCAGAAGTCACAAAAGAGCTAATCCTTCTTGCCTTTGTACATGTTGCCAACATATAATGCATATTCATCTCTAGAGGTACATGGTTCTTCCTTAGTTTTTAGCTTCTTTTCCTCCTCTAACAATGATGCTTGGGTATCAACAAGTTCAGGGTTTGGTATATTAATTAGTTGTTGTTACATTCTTATATTCAGGAGGCAAACTCTTAAAGTAGAACACCAATGTAAGAGAAGTTTGTGTCGGAACATGACCACACGAAGTGTGTGGAATTTCTAAGAGCATACAACCTCGACCAAGAATGTGGAATGGTGATTGTGGAAAGAGGGGACAATGCTCGACAGGTGCAGGTGCCATTAAACAAGGCCTTGGTAGAGAAGGCACTAGGGCTAGAGCCTAAGGTGGAGAAGAAAATTAAAGAGATGTGTATGCTATGCTAAAGATGAAGAGGGAGGATGGTTTGACAAACAACAGTATCAGCATATAGGATATTCCCGATGTTGAGTTCTGCATGCAAGAAAAGTTGGTGCACTCACTTTTCTCCAGCCAATGCTATAACTCCCTCGTGCATCGGATTAGTGTGTATGTGCTGGAGAATGTGCCAGCCCACACCTTGGATGAGGTGGACTGGAATGGCTACATGTACAAGACGATAGACCAAGCAGCCAAAGCACTAGCCCTTGGTAACAGACATGCAGGTGGAGAATCCCCAGCCTCTAAAAATACAGAGAGAAATAAACCTTTCTCGAAAGCTTCCTTCATCGGGTATGGAAGTGTGCTAATGGCCATCATCTAGGGGGCTGTAAAAGAAGCCCAACAAGGAAACAAAGGAGTGGATGAGACCCTAGATAGGTCACCAACCCACCAAGGGAAAGAGCCATCGAGCGATAGGATAGAAACAGAGAAGGAGGAGCGGGAGGCTCAATCCAGAAGGAAAAAACAAAGAAGCCCACTGGAAAGATAGCTCAGAAGAAGAAATAGAATGGGGCAGGAAAAAGGAAAAAGAAGATCTAGAGAGAGAGCCAAAATGGAATCCCTAAGAGAGGCAACAGAGAGAAAAAATAAGGACAAGGAAGAAACCAAAAAGCTGGCAAAAGAATCAAGGAAAATAGAGGAATAGAGAGAAAGAAGAGCTATGGAAAAGGACGCGGAGTTGAGGAGATAAGAGGAGAAAGACATGGCCAAAGGAACTCACCGGTCTATAGAACAACAAAGCCAACTTGATGACCTAGGGACTTTATGTCCGCCTAGGGAGGAGAGACCCAACTCAAGTGCTCACATACCCGAAGTCATGCCTCCCGTGGTCATTGAAGGCAAGGGTAGGCTCCCATCTATCCCATACCATCCCTCTTGGTGCCTACCAATGAAGCAACCACTGTCACTCCAAGCATCTCGGCCAGCACCAATGTGAATAGTTTTGTGGCCCGGATGCAATACTTTATCAATAAGGAACTAGTACAAGGAAAGAGTGAGAAGACTATAGCCAATGGACAAAAAGGCCAGCCATAGATCTCGAGTCTATGCAAGATCCAAAACGCCAAAAGATGGAAGCTTCGACCACTCCAATCCCACTACTATGACACCATTAGCAAACCATGATGAATATGTTGATGAATTGCTCTCTCAGTTAGAGAAGACAAGGGAGGAAAGAAAGATAGCAATGGCCAAGTTGGAAGCGGAAAAGGAGTCAGTGGCATCCTTCCATCTTGAAAAGACGAGGCAAAAGGCTATGCAATAAAAGGAAATCCTTGACCTGAAACGAAAACTAAAAGCCAAAGAAGAAAAGGAGCAAAGCTGGCAATAATAGCTCATAGATGAAAATCAAGAGCTAATGAAAATGTAGAGAGATTATAAGCTTCTAAGCATGCAACATGAGGAGCTAGCAACAAAAATAGGTCAGATTGAATGGGGCATGAAAGAGTTTTCCATAGGGGAAGAAGGAAGGAAGCGAGAAGAGGAACAACACCACAACATGGAAGTTTATTGGCACCAACTGGATCCGGAAGGTAAAGTACAAGATTGATGGTACCTTAGAAAAGTACAAAGCTTGATTGGTTGCCCAGTGATTTTCATAGATTGAAGGGTCTAATTTTCAAGAGTCATTTTTCCCAAATGCCAGAATGATTACTATTCACACAATACTTGCAGTGGCCACCCACAAGCAATGGCCAGTTTACCAAATGGATGTTAAGTCAGCGTTCTTAAATGGTGACATCAAGGGGGAGGAGGTTTACATGGCTCAACCACCATGGTTTGAGGCCCCCCATTCTGAGAAAAAAGTTTGTAAGCTGAAGAAGGCATTGTATGGGCTGAAACAAGCCCCCGGATCATGGTACCAATGGATAGATAAGTTCTTTTTAAGCTTAAACTTCAGAAGATGTGCCTCAGATGCTATCTTGTATGTTTACAAGGATGGTGAAAAGTTTGTAGTGATTTTCCTATATGTGGATGACCTTCTTATTACAAGTGACTATGAAGATATGATCAGCCAAACTCGAAAGGCTTTGAGTTTTGAGTTTGAAATGACAAACTTGGGGTTGCTGCACTATTGTTTGGGGATTGAAGTCTGGCAAGAGCTAGGAAAGGTCTTCATCTCTCAGAAGAAGTATGCATGGGAGATCTTGAAGGCATTTGGTATGACTCAATGCAATGAGATAGCTACACCTATGGAGGTGAATGCAAAGATATCCATTGATGAGGATACATTAGCACTAGCAGACACATTGGGAGGTATAGGAGGTTGGTGGTCGGCAGTTTGATCTACTTATATAACACTAGGCAAAATATCAATTTTTTTGTTGGTGTTTTGAGTAGGTTCTCAAATGAGCCTCATGAGATTCATTGGAAAGCTAGGATGCGGGTGCTCAAATACTTGAAGGAAACTCTTAACTATGGTATCACATACAATTTCAAAACTTCTCTTGTGGAGAACCGTGACTTAGATTGGGCGGGAGACAGTGATTCCAAGAAGTCCATTTCTGGTTATTGTTTCTCTTTGGGTTTAGGAATTTTCTCTTGGATTAGTAAGAAGTAGCCAACAATGGAATTGTCTTCTACTAAAGTAGAGTACAAGGCAGCTTGTTTTACTGAATGTGAAGTAGTATGTTTGAGAAGGATCCTATGGCATATAAGAGTATAGGATGAAGAACCAATTGTGCTGAGATGTGACAATCAGAGTTGCATTGCCATTGCCAAAAATCCAGTGTTTCATACACACACCAAACATATAGAGATCCAATATCACTATATGTGTGATTTGATTGAGGATGGGATAGTGAAACTGGTCTGCTGTACAACAGAGGAGAATGGAGCAGATATCTTCACCAAAGCACTTACAAAGAATCTGCTTCAAGTTCATCTTTAGAGACTCAGCATTGGGTTGAGGAGATAGTTCAAACATTGAGGAGGGGTGTTAGATATGCTCAATGCCCCACCCTCATAAGGTGTCGCTAGTGATCCAAGGTACTCAAAGTTGTAAGGCCCCCATTATGAGGAGAAGCCATATGTGAGCCCGGATATTGGTCGAGTCTTGACTTGTATATCAGATGAGTCTATGTGACTGGATGGCAAAAAGGTGACCATTGTGGATCTAATCTTTGGGTTAGATGGAGTAGTTAAGTTGGTAGCAACTCGAGGCACATTGCATTGAGTTGCGGGGGGGCCAACAGTAAAGAAAATATTCCCTAGTTCATTCAGGCCGACCTAACCACCTTTGTGTGCTATAAAAGAAAACCCCTTTCATAGCCATCCATCATCTATCTTTCACCCAGTCAGAGTTGTTCTAGCTAGCCTTAAGCTCTTCACCTATCTTTTATCTAGATCGCCATCTAAGCTTCATAATGGAAGCACACGGGTAGACAAAGCCATCTTTGTATCAGTTGTTTGGAGCTTTTCTAAAAAATTATTCTCCTTTAATCTATTGTGTAATCTCTATCTCTTTCTCACATTCTGTTCATTGCGCCGTGTAATTTTAACACTACCATGCTTTTCTTTGTTGTTCGTTTGATATTAATGTGGTGAACAAGGCCTAGAGCAAGATGTAAACTAATTAGTCATTTCTCTGTCCACTCTTTAGTCATTTCTGATAGTACACTATCTCAAATTATTGTCCATAGTTTTTAATGTATGAGGAGAAACTACATCTAAGTTGCCCAAGTGTGATACTTTTCCCCGTCCTTGAATTTTTCAATACCAAATGAAATATTAAAGTTAAAGATATACTTTCGAGAGAGAGTTCTTATCAAGTTATTTTCCATGGTACTATCTAAATCCTTACAACATATAGATTAGATTTGAGATTTTTTTTACAATCCCACATATAGCAAACTTTTTACATATAAGTTGTATAGTCAGTGTGAATAGAACTCATGTTGAGCTAGTTGTAAGCCATAGTAGTGTGAAATCACCTTTGTAGCAAGTGATTTGAAAAGAATAATGTGAAAACAGGTTAAGGCTCTATAACCTTAATAAGCTAACAAGCTTATCATTAAAAAAAGCATGATTGTCACCATGGAATGCACCATTGATTATAGATATGGAGCAGCCAAATGGAGGTGATATTCTGTATTGAATCTCACTTATGGATGTGAAAGCACTTATTTGACTAATGGAGACAATTAATGCCACTAAGTCGACTATGAAGATTGCCACTTGAGATGTTGATAAGATTGTTGATTACATTACTGATGTTCTGCTATATTATATTGTGGTTTGGAGAGTTTAGTCATTGACTTGTTGTGTACTTGAGTCTGCTTTGACTGTGTGCTAGATTGAGTACAATGGCCACTTGATGGTCAAGATGACTAGGACCTTAAGTCATGAACACCAATTGATGCCTTGATAAAGATGCACTCTATTGTTGGCACTTGATGCTCATGAAACTTCTATGGTAAAGCTCATTCTTGGATGTTTCCATGGTAGTTTTAGCAACCTTCTTATGTGCTACTAGATATGCTGATTGAGTTGATGACTTTGTGAGCAATCAATGCTAGTGTGTAAGCATTGAATATGCTAGAGTATTTCCAATGATGTTGGATAGTGGAGAAGATTAGAGAGAATTAAGGATAGAGAGGAGGTGGATAAAGAGGATAAGATTTAAGAGAGGTAAGTGAGAGCATAAGCAACCAAACTAATGACAAAGACTAGATTCCTCATAACCAAAAATTGCTAGTAAGCATAAATGAAATGTGCACAATATCAATTGCTCTAATACCAAATGAAGGAGATAGAACTCAAGGTGGATTGTAGACAAGGAAAGCCAATATCCAGGAGTTAGTATTCCTTCATATTGTTGAGGAGCCTTCTTTAATGGTTGCCTCATCTTTTGAAAGTCCTTGGCTGGTTCTTAGTGAAGCTTCTAGTCATATGACTCCACGAGGTGATTTGTTGTAGGATCTATGTCCTTCTAAGGATTCAATCACTATTGCTGACACTGTTTTGATGCCTGTTTGTGGTGTTGGCACTTTGCCTTTATTTTTCAACATTTTGTCAAGCTCCCTTTCACATGTCCTTTATGTTCCAGACTTAGGCTTTCAAATCCTCTCAGTTTATGGTCTTACTAGGCTTGGTACATGAGTTGTCTTCAATGAGTAGGCCATTTGTATTGAGGATAGTTCTACAGGGGTTGTTATCATGACAAGTTGGTAGGAGAGTGGACTTTATAGCTCCATTCCCCTTCTCTTATGCAAGGTCCTCCCAAGTAATTGTCTATTGCCCCACCCGTTCTCGCATGTGCACCATCCTTTCCACAACTTCCATCCCATCCCCCACCCTCTCCTTCAGTGGTTCCCTCATATCGCCATCCTATTCAGAGGGCGATGATCTTGGTTATATGGCTATGGATTTCTTGGTTCCTATTGTTTTTGAGGGGGGTTCCTAGGATTGTGAGGAGCTTCTTTATCAGTAGTCTTCATCAACAAACATCATCGACATTGGCATTTTTCTTGCCACCCCATGATCCATTTCTCCCTTGGTTTTTTGCCACATCTAGGATTTGAGAGGAATGTAGCAGTCATGTTTGTCATGCCTTGTCATCTCCTACCTATGAGCCTCAGTATGAGTCAGAGACAAGGACTTTAGGAGCTCTAACCTATCTATTTGAGAGCGGAAATTTACAACCCAAAGAAAGCAAAAAATGTACCAAATTTTGTCAATTTGGGGCAAAAATTGAAGCTTTTGAAAGTAGCAAATACGAATCTGACAATTTTAAGGGATCGTAAAAGGCAGGATCTAAAATCACATCTGAAGATGGATCTCTTAATGGTCTCGAACTTTTAATAAAATTTCCAAGTATCAAAATGAAGAGGAACAAGCTCAAGGTAGTGCAGGACGCCAAGAAGGTCATGCAAAAATTTTTAGACTTTAAATCGAATGCCAAAAATGGGAATTGCCAAAAGGTCGAGCACGAAGGATGAAATGAAGTGTAAAAGAGGCTTTAATGGTGAAGGGTGGTAACCCTTGGGGCCTTAAGCCCCCTAAAAAAATTTTGCATGGGAGGGGCTATTTTTTCAAGCGGCATGAAAAAAAAGGGACCATTTTGACATGACACCATGAAAATTAGAAAGAGGGGACTATGAGGTAAAGAAGAACCAAATAAACTAATTATACTCGGCTATTGCTTGATTTGTTTGCTTCATATCGCTAGTCTGGGCTCTGGAAATGACTATTTGATCGTGGAGATACAAATTTAGTCTTTCTTTCTCCTCCCTCTCTTCTCTAATGGGTTGTTCATGCCAAGAATTCTTATGGGAAGATCAATAAGATCAGGATGGAGATCGATTGTCTGGCTTGAATCAAATTGATGTGGAATCATGCCGACACTGAGGATGTCATGATCAACACTATTTGGAGACCAATAGTGGGTGTGATCATTGTTCGTAAAATCAATTCATGAGACCCCAAACACAAAAAATGGTAATAAGTCTCTTTGTAAATGAAAATTTGGATTGTTTTTTACATTTCATGGTGCAAATCTCATTCATATGCAATGAAAATTTGCTTGAAGCTCGATTGTGAGGTGTTTGAGGGTTGTGGATCATAAAATATGGAACATATGTCTATAACTGTGAGATATTAATTTTTGAGAAATTGAAATGCATGTTTTAAGAGAAAAAATAATGTTTTTTTTGTTTCAGGTGATCAAATCATGTTCATATGGAATGATGTTAAATATGAAGATGGATTATAGTTAGAATTTATTTCTTGAATCTAAAAAATAAAAAAATATAACATTTTACATAAAAAGACTAAGAGGTTTTTATGTGTTGAATATGATTCAAAATTTGATTTATTTGCTATACTTTTCATATAGGCTTCACTCTTATTTTAATTATTAAGAGGTACATTGGTGCAGAATAGCCTAGCATAATCTTATCATCACAGCAAAGTTGTTACTAGAATAAAATTGTGGAAAGCGTGTTTGAGCACACTCACAATGTTGATTTCATTTAAGTAAAATGTTTGTGCACTCAAAGGAGCATTGAGATAGACTCATTATTTCCCAATATCAAAAGGGCTAGACATTAGACTAAAATAATTAGGATGCATTTTCCTCAACGTAGTAGCCTGATACCCCTAGAAGGGAGAGGTCTTAGTGACCCTAGTGCCACAAACAATCCATTAGGAGGAATCCCTAGTGCTCCCCTTTCCCAATAAGTCAACCCACTTCAAGTGGAGTTGCAGTCACACCGTTACAAACTTCTATAACAAATCTAGTTGTCGTTATAACATAACCTATTGCAGTTTCTACAAGAATGCCAAATTATCTGGCTTTAGGGTTTCCTTTACCCATCTTTAATGGGTTAGCGGAGGAGAATGCGGAGCTTCACATTAGTGAGTTTCAGAAACTCATGCTTAATTGCCAAATTCAAGACGAGGGACATCTAATCATGTTCTTTAACATGACCCAAAAAGGGAGGGCTACAATGTGGTATCATGTCTTAGAATTCACTACCATAACCACAATCTATTTATTTTTTGCAACCTTTCAAGGAAACTTTCCCCTGAGAGAGATGGATTATATTGGATATGTGTGCTAAATGTGACAAGTCAAGAGCCCCATGAAAGTGTCTGATGAGCATATGCCAAGAACTAGAAGAAAGGGGTTTTTTACAAGTTGCAAGCCTCTATCCCTATCCCGACTGCTACCCAACATCAATATTTATGTAATATTTCCACTAAAAAATATTATTGAAGTTGACCCCCACGCGCCCGCTTAAAGCTATGCAAAGTCATCTCCCACGTCGACTAATGATGGTGGCTAAGTGGTTACTCCGAGTGCACAATAAAAATTCCCATCCGCATTGTGCAATTGAGACCGGGATTCAAAACCGCAAAGCCGCATGAGAACACCCTTATTGGAAGAAGGGGAAATGGATAATGATAGAAAATTTAGGCAATTTTTTTTTACTAATTATCCCTTCCCCCAGCCGATGCATGGCTGGAGGGGAGGGAGTGGGAGAGGGATATCTAGAGGTGGAGTGCATGGGGAGAAGAGAGAAGCATGAGGGCTCCACGTGTGTGGAGTCTCCCCCCCCCCCCCCCCTCTGCACTATATAACCTCCCCCTTGGGCATTGGGAGGAGGCACGATCAAAGGGAGAGGCTGCCATGCTGAGGCAAGACACGGATGAGGAGAGAAGGAGAGGACGAGAAGCTGCCGCTAGCTGTGAGGACGCCGCCACCATACACCGCCAGTTGTTGTCGCTGTTTGCAGCACTGCTGCCACTCTCCTCTACTATCACCAAATCAATCTCCCCTCTAGTCGTCAAACTTTCCCTCCCAATCATTGACCCTTTCTCCCACGTGATTCTGGGAGACAGAGGCTCTTTATAAGCTTCTTAGAATCTTCTAAAGGAAATCCTCTTAAGCCTTGTGCACACGATCTTTTCCCGGGCCTTATAACCCACTTCCGAAAAGGGGTATTCCTGCATAAGGGCAAAGGCAAACCTAGAGTCCGAACTCACTATGTCTATGATGGCTCCCAAGAAGATGCAAGGCGCACCTACGGGAGGTTCTTCCCCAAATATACACGTGGACATTCCCACGAGCCCTCAAGCCTAGGTTCCACGAGTTTTAATTCCACGTAAAAGAAATGTGTTAAGCACAATAACTTTCATGGAAAGGAAGCACATATGCATGTTTTCACCTAGCCTAGTTAAAATGCGTTTGGGAAAAATTTCCTACCCGAACGATTTACTAGAATTAATGCATGACATGCAATTAGGTGATTTGCGTTTCCAATGTTATGAATGTAAATTACCTATCCATCTTACAAGCTTAGTAGCATGTTTCCTTTTCATGCATTTCGAGGTGAAAAGCCTAAATGCATATTGCCTAGGGTTAAAAGATGAAGTTGTTAAGTGCATCCTTGTTTGGCCCGTGAAAGAACAAGCGTATCTTGCTTTTAGTCAATAACTTCCTTGTTATGATTCACATGGAAATAATTGTTAATGTCCGTTGCATAGCATGGAAATGGGACCATAGACTTGCACGTTACATGAGAAGATGTTTGTCGAATGGATTAAAGGTTGCATGTCACATGAACTTCATTAACAATGTTATATCTAGAAAAGGGTTGCATGTTACATATTATTCAAGTAAAAAATTCATTTCATCAAGAGTTGCATTTAGGAAAGGTTGCATGGCTTATCAAAAGCATGAAATTCAAATGCTTAGACAAAAGGTTGTAGGTATAATTCCTTGATGTAAATCCTAGTAGGTCCTATGTAAGCTATTCTCCAAATTATCATGCGTAATGAATTTAGCAAGAAAAGATAGGGTTATTGCAAACCTTTTGGTGCGTAGAAATAATGAATCGCACGTTTACATGTATTGTGATGTCTTGCAACTATTTACACCTTTAGAATAAGTTTAGCATCTCTAGGAAAGGATCAATCCTTGTTGCAAGACAAGTAGCCCAAAATAGCTAAATCACCTAATCCTCAAGGGATTCGTATAGGAATAATTTAGTCGATACGATAAACACCTCAAGTACTAGCTAGGGTTTAGCACATTAGAAATTCTGCCTAGTATCAAACTTGGTTGCCAAGTCGAGACCCTCAAACCTAAAGGATCCTACCCACATGCACGGAATGGTTGGGTTATACACTAACAATCTAAGATTTCTACCCTAAGGATTGATCGACCTAATGCTAAAACTTAGATTGAGTTTGGAAACCCTAGGACCGTTATCGGCCTAGTACAATTAGGGTTGGGTTGGGTAAGAAGACACCCCAAACCCTACATCTTAAGTAAACATAATTCCTTGACCAGGAAATGCCATTCAATGGGTGAAATTATCCCATGAGTTAGGTGCGACACTTGTGCAACAAGTTGCAACGTCGCATGGCTTTGTGGTTTAATCACAAGGGAGGTCTGCCACTCCTTGGAATGGGGTTGGCAGGTTCTAGCGCAAGTCTAACTTGCAAGAGGATGAGTAGACATCATGCTACATCACCTTTCTTGGGCTGATTTGCCAAGTTAGGGGAAGTTATGTTTTGCCTAGTAAGCAAAGGATCAATCAGGTCAAAGTGACATGGTCGCCAGAATTCACTGACTTAACCTAAGAAACCTAAGGTAATGGTTAATTTGGGTTGATAGGGTATGACCTTAACCCAAGGACAAAAGGGGTAAACAAACAAACCCTTGGGGATCTTTCCAAGTCGCAATTCATCCTGGTTCAAATGTTGGATGCATTCAGAGGAAAGGATTCACTCCTTAGCAGTTGGCCAAGTATAAACAACCAATGGATTGATTGTGTTTGTAACAGTTTAGAAGCACCATTTGCATTGTTTGCTCAAAGAACTAAAGATGGAAAGATAATTAATGCTTCAAGTTGTAGCATCAGTTACCCCCTACTATCTGCGTGACTCTAACCAAGGGGATTGTTAGCCGTGCCGAGAACATGGACCAAACCCGCTGCAAAAGGTCTCTCCGTTGGGCACTACTTGGAGCACGAGGACGCTTGGGTGCGAGGGGGGCTCTGGCCGTAAATCCCTTACCTTTTGAGCCGTGCACAAGAGGCCAACACAACTCCAGATTGGATGTCGAGGCCCGCGTACTAGTCTGTGGCCAGAATCTTGGATTAGTAATCCCTGTGGATTGCTGAATTGCCTTCGGGCACATTATGGACTATATGGATGTATTCCAAAGATAAATAAGATCAATTGATGTAAATGAGATTTTTTGAAAATGTTTTCTATGTCAAGTGCTAAGATTACCTGAAGGAATCAGTGTCTAATCGGTTAATTAAGGAAGTTGTTTTTGCGTGTCCAAATAAATGTGGTAGGTAATTAGACAACTAAAGCAACCCTGAGGAAAGTGCGGTGGATGTGGCCATGGATCCATCCTACGGATGGGTGGTCCCAGTTGGTTAGGAACTTTTCTCAAATAAAATCGATAGCAGGAAACTTTGCTTGAAGGAAATGAACAACAAGGAACGTTGACCTAGAGTCTAGGTTACTAGAATCTCGATTTATGATATTTTAGAGGAACGGAATGGGACTATGCCTTATGGGCAGAGAGGTCGAATTTTGCATCCCTCTCATTTCCCATTCTCCTTGAACCAAGTGCAGCATGAATCTGCTTCGACCCTGACGATTCTGTGTAAAGTAGTTCGCTTGGGGTTTGACGCTAGTTACTCTCTAGGAACTTGACCATTAGGGAAACTGTGATTCAGGTCGGTCCTAAGTGGGAAAATCCGGAATACTTCTGCTACGTGGCAGAATCGAAAGGACCTAGATCACAAACCCCGTAACATTCCATGGGAGTGCCGGGCGGAGCTATCTAGACCCTCTTTTCGATGGGCTGCTAAGACCTGTCCTGCAAATGAATAGGTGGATACATTACAGTTGGTATCAGAGCGAACCACCGAAGGATCTGTCTTTATAAGAAAACTTAATAAGGTGAAGTAAAGCAAATATTGTTGTAAAGAACATTTCCTTACTTATCGATGCTGTCTGGCAGAGTTATGAAGCATGGAACAGGTTCTTGGTGTTCTAGGTCATGTTTATGACTGCGATGCATGCTTCAGATTATTGACGGAGGATCGCTATGATGAATATCCTAGACCGCATCTACAATCCATTGCCTTTATACGTGGAACGAAGATGGATGGGTGATTCAGGAATCTATTACATAGCTACCCAGCAATTTGCCTACCTTCAAACCAACCTAAAGAGAATCAAGTGGTTGGAGGACGTGAACATCGTGAAGGTGTTCATCTTTGTTGAGGCTTACATAAATACAACTTTACATGTCGAAGGTCGGAAGGTCAAGCTGAACACATATGTGTACAAGGAAGTGACCCGCATAATCCCCGTCGATAGGATCAAGGTGTTGGGATGCTACGAGAAGAATGGGTACCTAAGGAAAGGATACCCTAATCTTCCAATGACTTATCCATTCCTGAAGATCCATGACCCAAATCCATACTATTACCCAGTTCCCGTAGCCAAATGTAATACAACCTTATTCTCCTTGAATTAATGTATCAGCTTGCTCTACAATTCCAAGAAATATTGTACTCCAAAAGGGCTATGCCCATATGAATGAAATAAGACTTCTTCTTATCAATGATTGTCTTTACTATGAGTATTGATAAAAAGTAATGTAAGTAATGTTTAGCGAGTTGTTAATGTTAAGAATATCATACCCAGGCACAACCTCAGGTAGTACAGATTCCTAGTCCGACCCCTACACCAAGTACGACTGTGATTCAGGAGAAGAACTTTCTTCTCAAGCAGATCAAGCCGCCAGAATTTGATGGCAAAGGAAGGACTGTCCAAGCTTATGCTGAGATTTAGATCAAATCCATGGAAGATTACTTTGAAGCAGCCGGTACTGCACCCGCCAACCAGGCAATGCTCGCCAAGTTGAAGCTCATCAGTGAAGCCAGACTTTCGTGGAAGCAATGGTGCAGAGACCAAGGGATCTTGAAAGGGTCCATTACCTAGGAAAAGCTAAAAAAGGCTGTGCAAGGAAGATACTTACCACCTGTGTAACGCACACAGAAGATGAATGAGTTCTCTGAGCTGAAAGAGCTTGGTCTGACCCTTGATGATGTCGTATTGCTGTGCATCCGAGGTGTGGAATCCACCCAAAAGTTGTGTGTGTGACATTTGTTACTTTGTACATACTTAGTTGTTGTGTTTACATTTATTTTCTGCGTATGAGTATAGTGGAGAGAAGTTTGGAGGTATAGTGGTGAGCATGAAGGGATGCTTTCAGTCTATATTGAGCAGGGCTAAGGAGAGAAGGCTTTACATTGGACAAGCGTTATATGTCGATGCTCTTCAGAAAGGATTTACATCAGACATTTATGTTTATAGTACCCTGGTGTCTATGTATAGCAAATGTGGGAGCATTGTAGAAGCAGAGAATGTGTTTGATGGGTTGTTTGAGCACGCTGTTGTGTTATGGAATGCTTTGTTTTCTATCTATCTAGAGGTATGATCTGCTTCTTGAGTTTGGAATGGCATTTATTTGCACGTATGGTGACTATTCATGTATAGTTCAAGTTCAAGCCCTCTTCAATGGAATGCTCGAATGGGAGAGAGCTATCCATCTTACCAGCTATGAGGTGTCCAAACATAATAATGTGGTTCATCCTACAGCTCAATTTGGGTACAAATCAACAGTTGGTCCACATTGTATGCTGGGAAAGAGGACAAAGGGGGCGTGAAAAAGAAAAAGCAAAAGAGGACTATTTTTGAAAGAACCTTTTTGGGGGGGAAAAAGAACACTATTTTGAGAGGGACATGGTGATCATCGTTTGGTCTGAGGAAAAGGGGGGGAATCTCAGCAACAAAAAAAGAGGAAAAAATAGAGACGCCTACGTGAATTTGGAGGGTCCAAAGGAAAACAGAGAGCTCTATGTGAATTTGGAGGGTCCTTGCTGATCATTATGTCGAGGACGAAGAGGTGCGATTTTCTGTATGGAAGGGGGGAGCATGTTCGTCTTACCAAGAAACAGGACAAAGATGATGGAAAGGGAATGGAGGATGGAAGGTGGAAGAAGGCACAAAAGAGAAGAGGCACTGATAAAAATTGGGAATAACAGGATGACGAACCAAGGCGCCTTTGTTTAGGTAGATGGAGAAGACGAGGGGAAGGAGCTTCAAATCGTGATCATCACAGCAGCCACACGCCGCATCACATCTCCCAGCACTATCGCGACATTCTGAAACACATTGGCTCGCTCCACTACGTCGAAGGTCTATGCTCCAATTGCTACGACTAGCGTGACCTGATCGGGTGCCATGGGGGGAGCCTAAGTTACAGGGAAGAAAAAGATTTCCTGTCCTGAGAGGACCTGCACATCTTGCTAAATTCGAAGCATTGAATCGGAGAATACTTCCCTGATTTTAACAGACTTTAGGCAAGTCTTATTGGTTCGCCGTTTATCCATGGGATGAAGCTTGCTTGATGAAATTGTTCGCCACCAAGGAAGCTCGTTTTTGTGCATTTGCTGATGACGACAAAGGATCCGACAGAGATTCTCGTGTGTAGAATTCAGGCTGTGCAGAATTCAAGCAACCCATATACTGGATCGACCTTTCCCCATAATAGTTTGAGGAAACTAATTGCGTCGTTTTCATAATCAACAGGGGTAACATGAGCTTGCAAATGATTATTAGGCAGAGAATGACGAGCTTTCAGAAATTCGTCGAGCTCTTCTTTGTAAACTTCTCCATCGACTAAGGATCAATGGCCCAATGCCTATCTGGATTGATGCTGAATTACGAACCACGAATCTTTTGTAAAACTCTGGAGCTACTTGCAAACATATAGAAAACTTGATGATAGTTTGCTACAGAATTGGAATGCTATTCTACCTTAATAGGAATGCTATCCTTGTAAGGTGAAGCTACATTCAACCAAAAAATGAGAAGCACTTGGAAGAAGAGCAGAATATTCGTAAAAAGGAGATTGAGAGTTTGAAACAACGACTTCAGATGTTAAAACAAGACTTAAAACAAACAAAAACCCAGAAGGCCCAGGATAGAGAGCTTGAGGTTATGCAGAAGAAGAAGAATTTTATAGCAGATATGACAAAAGCTGAAACATACATTAACAAGGCACAGAAAGGTTGTCTCTAGTGTGACTAATAGATGTCTACAAATAACAATAGATCAGAAGAGAAAACAAGTGTGGCTCTAAACAATGTTGAAAGAAAATATGTATTCCATGGCTGAAAAACAGTGAGCAAACAACCTACAGAGTGTTCCTCTCTAAAATAGCAAGAGTCTAGTCTTCTGCATACAGATTATCTTGGTGCTTCTTATACAGTACTAATCAGCGGATTTCTTTGTGAAATAGCAAGAAGGGACGTGAAGAACTTCAGTTTTTGAATAGCCAGTTTATAAATCAGATTTGTTTCCTTTGTGAAGCTGAAGCTGTTGATGTTGAACAGGGTTGTAATTAAATGTGATCTCACTTGATTGATCTTCTATCCTGAAATTAGTCAAGGTTCTCTGTGATCGCGACTTCACTTTCAAAACCCTTCGACAACGCATACTACTCAAAGTTTGTCTCTCTTTTGAAGTATGCACCACAAATGGATATGACACAACAAGTGTCAAATTTTTGTGCTAGATTAAACCCACCTGTAAATACCCGCCTCAAATCAATGCGCCCAACAAACCTTCAGGATGCACTCCCCATAATTCAAGAGGTGCATACCACGCCAAGAAATAACAAGACTTGGTATTATATTGATCAGAACAAAGGAGTGTATAGGTCCCAAGCAAAGAGAGTTCAAGGTCAAAACTAGGGACAAAGGAAGAAAGCAAGGACTAACAATGTCAATAACTTTGTTCCTACCCATGGTAATGGCCGCAACCTCAGTTGTTTCCATTACAACGAGCCCGATCATTTCAAAAGGCAATATCCCAAACTTGGCGGAGGACAACGTTAAGGACCATTCCAAGGAACTGCCCATGGCCAAGGAGTCGCCACCCGAGGCAAGAGAAGAACTGCCTATGTTGCCAACAAGGAAATGTGTGAAGAAGAAGACCCGACAATGGAAGCAGACTTTGAAAGGGAAATAGTCCATGCCACCCTTCACAAGAAAGGGCTGAATTGCTAGTTTTCGGTAATTCAGACACCATCGGCTTATCAAGGTAAAGGTTTCAAAACCCTAATTGATTGTGGTAGTACACATTCCTTTATTTCATCAGTTTGTGCAAAAAGATTAGGAATAGCCACAAAAGATGCATCTACCTTGCTTGTGGAATTGGCAAATGGTCGTGAGGTCACTTGTATCAGGCAAACTGCCATTAGGGGAGTTTTGAGGTCTCGAAAATGCCTTTTAGGATGTGGAGAGAAAGTGCTCTAGACCAATAAGAGCAAAGCCTCCGTAACGGAACTTCTATTTTAAAAAAATTAAAAAATCATTTTACAAAAATATATAAATATACTAATATTACGAATTTGTATTTTTATTATGTATTTTTAGTCTCTTATATTCGTGATTATGACATCTTTTGCATTAATGGCATAGAGTCTCAGCTACTTTTATTTAATGATGTTTCTAGATTAATGATAATGACTGATGTAATCGAAATTCAAATTGGTGAAAAGCATGGTGCTTAGTTTTTTCCCTCCTTTCTTTTATTCCTCGATTTTTTTTCCCTACGTTATGGTAGCCTAGTCCTCTGTGTGTGTGTGTGTGTGTGTGTGTGTGTGTGTGTGTGTGTGTGTGTGTGTGTGTGTGTGTGTGTGTGTGTGTCTTCTACCATGGATACAGAAATTCGACCTTCAACAAGGCATCCAAGCTCCCAAATCACATCCATATCAGTGTTTAACTCATTCCAAACTGATGGAAGATGGATTCCTACTATCATTAGCAAAGGTAGTTGGATCACCATTCAACAAGCAAAACGTGGAAAACGGCAAAGACATGAGAGCTCGTTTATCTCTGCCTGGAAGGGCAGAATCCGAGATTTTAAGCTTGGAGCAAATAAGAATAGCATCAAAGAGGTACTAGTGCAACATGTGTTCATGCATAGAGAGCTGTGTTTGAAACCTGGATCTTCAAAGCTTCCAATGCATAGACCAAATTTTAAGAATTTGATTCTTAAAGTTTTTCCTTTCTTGAACATGGTTTAGGTTTTTCCATTATAATATTTGTTTGTCTTGTAGATGTCTATCCCTCTAATCTTGAGGAATGGCAACCAGTGGAATCTATTATTGATGTTATCGATGTTATACATGGTTCAATTGGAGAAGAAATGTATAGAGGCAGAAAGAAGACAGAGCTTGCAGAGAATGGAATATTCTTTTATGACAATTCTTATGTTATTCCTATGCCGCGTTGCCAATGGGGATCAATAAAACTCCTTCCTTTGCTAGATTTTTCAAGCTTTGAGTGGCCTTTGCCAAGTCTAGCTACTAGTGAGGGCTATAGATGTAATATATTTTCTGAGATCCAGAAAGCACTAAAATCTAATATCTCAAGTAGACTAAGCAAAGTTACTTTATTTATGCCTATTAATATATTTATTGATTTCTTCTCTAATATGGAGATAAGAATAACAAAACCATGCTTTTAGTGAAGAGACTAATATATGATCATATCATACAAGATGAAGGATGGGATACAAGTACAGAAGGAAAGATTATATGTAAGATAGATCAAGACTCTATAGCTTGTAAATATATGATTGCTACTCAAAATTTTATCCTTAGCTTTTACTATTGTCGATGGCATTTTGTTGGTAGTAGTCTAGTTGCTTTAGACCAGAATCTTAATGATTTCAGCAAAGATCCTATAGTGGATCTTGATATTTGGTTCAACGAGGATATTATTGCAATCTTAAAGATCAGAAAATCATGTACGCTACATCATGTGAGGATGGATTTACAAAATAAAGACATTGAACTACCATGCTCCTTTGTATTCCAACTTGACAAGAAACGAGTAAGTTTTCACATCATATTATGTCTACTTAGATGTATATCAAGATCTCACTTTCTAACTAACAAACATTTGTAACTTATTTTTTGCAGATATCGAAAAGGAGAGAAAATAATATACACTGCAAGGACATTCAAGAAAAGATAACTTTACTATCAATATAAAATATATGTACAAATTTTGTAGCAGATGTCTATCTGCCATCTCTATGAGATAGGGCTGAAGGGCAAATTTCTATATATGAAGGCTTACAAGGCGATATGGCAAAGCTATTTCTTTTTTGGAGAACTATCCTTTCTAGGAGTCATTTTGCCTTTCTTTGATGTCTTGGGTATAGAAGGTGTTGAAGCTATGGCTTCGCCTTCCGTGGTTATAGGCACCGCATCTCCTTCATCGTGCAAATCCCCACCAATCTCTGTTGTTGGTTGTATACAATTAACCATTATATACTTCAAGAGCTTTGCTCTAACGTACCAAACATGCTCAGTTGTATAGCAATCCTTCGAAAACTGTCACACATTTATAGAAAAAAGAGTTTTAGTTCATTATTGTTCTTACAATAGACTATATTTTTATCATCAATGGACTATTTGCAATTAATATCTATCTTAAATTTTAGCATCTTTCATATTACCTTTACATGTTTATCATCATTAAGATAAACAAAGTTAACCATTCTTCTAGCATTTGCAATCACCCTCCAGCCATAAGAATGGCTATCATCCAGATGGGGACACTGCAACCACCAACACAAAGTAAAACTATAAAGAGGACGGATGGTAGTTCATAGAATAAACCATTAGGGCCAAAAACGCTTCAAAAAATGCACTTTTGTTAATCATGGGATTAAGGAAAGGGCCAAAGAGAGTTCGCCACGTGTGCAAGAATATGGTATTCTTGTCTCCTCTTTTTTAGAGATAGTGGAGTCCATTTCGTGATTCTCTCTTCTTTTTTAGCCAAAACCCCTAAAGTCTGACATGTTTTGGAGTCCCAAAGACGTTATTTACTTACAAATCTGACAAAATACATGACAGAGATGTGATGAAATTAATAATGAGTTTTTTGAAAGTCGGGAGATCTTTCAATATTGTTTTTGGCGCCCAATACATACTCATTTGGGTTCTTGGCGCTACTTTTTAGTTCATTCACCCCTCTTTGAGCTTCTTTCTCTGCGCTTTCATTCTTTTCATGGCTTCCTCCAGGTGCCCTTCTCGTTTAATACACTCTTGCACAGTCTATAGCCAGGGAGTAGATGGAAATTTTGAGCCCAAAACCTTTGCTGTAAACGATTGGGTTACCATGCTGCCATCTTGCAAGGGCTCTCATAAGGTGAAAAGAAGGAAACGAGAAGATATAAAACATCACTGGAAGGGGCGTATCATTGCCTTCAAAATTATGCCCGAAGGCTGGTTTGTCAAGGTGCAACATGTTTACATGGCCAAGGATATGCACTTGCCTCCAAACGAACGTGTTTCCCAACAAACACATTGTAAGTTATAAGTTGAATAACGTATATAATTATTTTCCATTTATGCAAGTTCTAACAAACGGTTCGTCATTGTAGATATCTTTCCGTCAACAAGTATTGAATGGCAACCTGTGGAAAGCCTAAGTGGAACTTTCCATGCCATTCATAAGGGATTGGCAGACATTATTTATGCCGATCAAACTGTGTCTTTTTATAGTGAATGCAAGGTTTTTATATATTATGCACAGTATGTGGTTCCCTCTAAAGCGGATAGGTATGGGAATATCGAAGATTCTCCATTGCCAAGTCTTTCATCTCTAAATTGGGAGATTCCTGACAAGGTAACAGTGCAAAGTTTCAAATTCAAAATATCTCAGGATATTAAGAAGTCCATGACAGCTGGAAGGATCTCAAGAAGAATACGTTTATCATGGTTTGTACCCCTCCATATCTTCGTGGCTTGCTTCAAAACAGCAAATTTACAAAGAATGAAGGTATCCTGGTTAAGTAGAAACTTTTCGGAAGAGGATTTGGACAACACTATAGGGACGCATTGGAAATCTAGAGAGTGCGATCATAAAGGTGACATCTTGAGGTGCAGTGCATGCCCTCAATCCTTGGCTTTGGCTTACAGTATCCCTCGCCAAAATCTCGCTTTGGCCTTTGAGTACAGGCGATACAAACTAAGATTGGGTGTTTGGGTTCCCTTGGATTCTGATACAGAGAACACACCATATGAACTTGTGGTGCACGTTTTTCCGCATGAAGAAGTAAAGAAGGTGAGTGTTACTTCCAATTGGAGTCTAAAAGATGTGAGGGATACATTGGAATTGCTAGACAATATATCCCCTACATACAAGTTCAAAGTGAATGTTGTAACAATTGGTAAAAGAGCCGAGTGCTCTTTCTTTTGTACGAGTTGTTTGTCTCCCACAATTGTGAGTTTGGGGCCTTAAGAATGAAAACTTGGCAGGAATTTATCTCAATAGACTGTCCTTAAGATATTTTTAAATGGGAACTTCATAAGCTATCGTGAAGCAAGTCGCCTTTCGAATGTGTATAAATAAAATGTACATTGCATCCGATTTACAAGTGAAAATTTTCATTGCACAATGAGGTACAAAAATTGCATAAAAATGTACAAGGCCAAAATAATAAGGCTCGTGTATAAAATGTACATTGCATTCGATTTACAAGTGAAAATTTTCATTACACAATGAGATACAAAAATTGCATAAAAATGTACAAAGCCAAAATAAAATGGCTCGTGTATGCTTATGTTTGCTATTTTCATTCTTTATCGATTTCTTCAAAGATATTTTTTCTCACGGGGCCTTTCTTTGATTGTTGAAAAAATTTGACCTTTACAGGTAGTCTCCTTTCTTGGGGCTTAAGAGGGGATGGATCAAATTTAAGAGGAGAGAGCACTGGCATTCCTTTTTTCTTAGACTCTGCAGCAGTGGTCCCACTGCCTTTTCCCTTGCCCTTGTCTTTACCATTGCCATTGTCCTTACCCTTTCCCTTGACCTTTCCCTTGCTTGTGCCCTTGGCCATTGATGTATTGGGAGGAAGAGGGGAGTCAGGATCATATGGTGTGATTGCTTTGTCTAGAATCAGCTCGATGCATCTCTCCCTTATCCACCAAACATATGATTCAGGATAGTCTCTACACTGTAAGAATAAATGTTATAAGTTAGTGAAAAGACATCATGATAAGGGTTACACAAACATCAAATGAAATAAACTTACATTCGCTCCCTCTATTTGTAACAGCTTTGAATCCACTGTTCTGCAAATGTTTGAGATAACTTTCCATCCACAAGAATGCGCATCGCTTTGCAATGGGACTTTTTGTAGAAGAAAAGTATACGGCCTTTGAGGATCAGCAAGATCCTTGTATGTTGTATCCAAAAAGGTAGAAACGAGTCTACCAGCACTGCAAAAGGAAGCTTTGTAAGTTCAAAATATTATTTATAAAAGAAATCAAAGAAAGTAATTTTCTTCCAACATACATCCGTGCTTGATCGTGAACACCGCTGAGAGAATTCATAAAGATAATTTCCCTTGAAAGACAATTAATGTAGATGAGACTCCAATGCCCTCTGCAAATTCATAAAAGAGGTGAGTAGAAGGGTGAAAGCAAATGAACATAAATTCTCCTCTACAGAAAAAGAAAAATACCTTTCTACATAAGGGAAAAAGATGTGGTAATTTGTCACACTATCGAAGCTACGAAAAAATGGTAAAATATTAGAACCAGATTTTGCAAAAAGTCCCACAGAGAGAAGTGGATCCACAATGTATATGGTTCTTCGGATATCGAGAGTGAGAGAGGACACCAATGCCCTGCAGATAATAGCAAAAGCTATTCAATACCAATTTCATCCAAAATATAATTGAAAAGACTTAACTTATGCAACAAAAAACCTTACCTTATGCAACAAAATACCATGGAGTCAGATAGTTGGACATCCCTTTTTTCCAACATGGGCTTGTCCTCGGGAGATATACTAAGATATTCCTCCTCAGATTCCCCAACAACATTCACAAGAATTTGCCCATACACTTTGCCCATCCTCTCGCTGTTGACGGGAGCAAGTGATGCGGCTTTCCTCTTGTAAACATCGTCTTCAGTTTCAAACATCTCTTGATTTTCTTCACTCAAGAAAGCCTCCTGCTGGGTGGCACCCTGCTGGGTGGGACCCCTTGTAGGGTAAAGGTCACTAACATCTTCAACTTTAAGCTTTTTCTCTTTCCTAGACAATTTTGGGGGAATGTTGAGGATTTCAAAGGCTTTTTGATCATTGGAAGGCAAGGGCCTCAGGACTTTGTCAAACCTATACCTCACTCTGCTAATGATGCTGAAATCTTTATTCATAAGGGTGATCCTATGAGCATGGGCGGCAGCAATGTAAGCGTCGTTCATGAAATCAATAACAAAATCTTCTACAGCCTCTTGCAGGGCAAGAATGGCTGAGAGTTGCCACCTCTTATTTAGACCAGAGACAGTTGCCACTTGAGACAATCTATCAGAGATCTCTTTAACCACCCTTATAAAAGCAGCTTTTGGAATGACATGCTGGGTAGCTCTTTGGGCTTTCCTGATTTCACTGAAACATCTTTGCATATAGAAGAACCTGGACTTCCTCTTTCTCTTTTCTGACTTGGGGTGTTCAGTGGCTTCAGCAGATGTGGGCTCAGGTACCATTGAAGGGAATGAATCTTTCACAGGGTTAGCCTCATCCTTTGCTTCCTCAACTTCAGGTGAAGTAACATTTATGGAAGATGTAAGGACAACACCTGGTGTAGGAGGGATTTCGGTTCTTGAATGCTTTGGAGCCTGTGATGGACCAGCTTCTTCTACCCCCTTAGATTCATCAAATTTTAACTTTCTTCTACCCCCACTGTCCTTCCCATCTAAATACACTCTTCTTGCAGTTTGCTTTGTCCTTGCCATCCAGAAAATGAAAAATAACAACCAGGACAAGATGAGAAGATGATACGGCACGAATAGGAGTCGGAGATGACAAGACGATACGGCGCGATGAGTAGAGAACGGCAACACCGCTTTAGCGCCCTCGCTCCGTATCGGAGATGACAAGACGATACGGTGCGATGAGAAGCGAACGCACAGACTGCTTTAGCGCCCTCGCTCCGTATCGGAGATGAGAAGATGATACGGCGCGATAAGGAGATTGCAACCACACCGTTCCAGCGCCCTCGCTCCGTATCAGAGGTGAGACGCCGATACGGTGCGATTAGGAGAAAGAGACTACGCCGTTTGGACGCCCTCGCTCCGTATCAGAGACGAGACGCCGATACGGCGCGATAAGGAGAAAGCGACTACGCAGTTTGGACGCCCTCGCTCCGTATCAGAGATGAGACGCCGATACGGCGCGATTAGGAGAAAGCGACTACGCCGTTTGGACGCCCTCGCTCCGTATCAGAGATGAGAAGCCGATACGGCGCGATTAGGAGAAAGCGACTACGCCGTTTGGACGCCCTCGCTCCGTATCAGAGATGAGAAGCCGATACGGCGCGATTAGGAGAAAGCGACTACGCCGTTTGGACGCCCTCGCTCCGTATCGGCACACCTCTTTTTGCTTGCGGAAAAGTGTACACGTCGGATAAATGACCACTTATATACCCAGGTAAATCATGACACGTGTCAGACACGTTTCCGATACTGATTGTGCCACGTGTCTGCATTAATGGTCCGTATGCTACGTGTCAACTAATTACGGGTCCACTTGTTCGCCACGTGGTTTTCGGCCACGTGTTACCCAACGGATACTGCCAGGTGGCATAATCCGCGCCTACATAAGGGTGTGTTTCGTATCTGTACGGTTTTTTCGGTTTCTGACCTTTGTCTGTTTTGCTGATACGGCGCGAGAGCGACTGTTGGCTTTCTTCGCTTTTCTCTCTTCGCTTCGTTTTGGAGGTTCTGTAGATCTAGTCTTCTTTCAGCGTTCCTGAAGCTCGTGTGACCACTTTTGTTGTGGCTCTAGCACTTCTTACTGGGATCGCCGATACGGCGCGAGGGGGCCTTTTCGTCTGAATTGTTTCTCTCTTATCGCGCCGTATCGTGAGAAGTTAGAAACATGTCTGAACCCATACTCTAGTCTTCTTTCAGCGTTCCTGAGGCTCGTGTGACCACTTTTGTTGTGGCTCTAGCACTTCTTACTGGGATCGCCGATACGGCGCGAGGGGGCCTTTCCGTCTGAATCGTTTCTCTCTTATCGCGCCGTATCGTGAGAAGTTAGAAACATGTCTGAACCCATACAATCCACGGTTTTTTCAGGAACTGGTAAAAGAAGAAGGCTTTCAAAAGGCTCAAGTTCATCAACAGCTGATCAGCCTGTGCATTCATTTTCCTCTCCATCCTCTGCCACCAGTGTGAGAAAGCCAAGTACATCTCCAGGGAAGCGAACGCCAGTAGTGAGATGTCAAGGAGTATCAGAGCTCATTGATATCACTCCATTAGAGAGGCTACTTGATTTTATGCTTCAGAATGGAATGGATGTCTCATTCTATGGAGTTGTGAAAAATATTTTTAATCCTGATTGGGAACTTGACAAAGTTCTGAAATCTTGTGAAAATTTTATTATGGAGGACTTTTTGGAGTTTGAAACTCTTGCAGGTCCTTCTGTTGAAGTTGGCACAATTGAATATGTCCATATTCCCATTGGGTCAACAGGAAATGAAAAGAAAGTATTTACTAGAAAGTGCAGGGCTCACTCTCTGGAGAGGTTTCAATTAACAGACATATTTTGCTGCACTCATTCCAGAAACTGCAAGATGATGAGAAAATCTGCTGCTTTTATTGTATTCATCCTTGTCAAATACCCTATGAAAGCTGAGGAGCAACAGTTGGAAGGAGCAAAGACTGCCAGCTTTTGCATGTTGGATGATCTGGCAGATGAAAGGGAAACAGAGGAGGTTGTAGATACAGATTTTGAGGCTTCCATTGCTGAGAATTTGGATGTTGCTCACTTCAAAGCTGAGACTATCATTGAGGAGAGCCAAGGAGATACAAACCCTCAACCTGATGAGAGTTCTCACCATATTGTTCCTTCCCTGCCATGTATACCTTTCAAGGACAAGGAGTACATTTTACTCTCAGATATTCAAAAACTTTTTAAACTCAGGGAAGATTATTGTCTTGCAATTATTGCAGAAGCTTTTGATGCTGCTAATGGGATAATTGACACAGAAAATGAATCAAAGGAAGAGATTCTGAAACTTGATAAAGAAACTCTAGATGATAAGTTTATTGATGCTGGTGAGGCATTCTCTCTTTGTTTTGAAAAGGCCAAAGAAGCTGAAAAAGAGTTGAGTATTATTGATGAGGACTTCGATCGCATTCAAAGCGAGCTCGGCATTTCCAATTTTGGAAGAGAGGAGTCTGAATATGTTAAAGAATTGACTAACACCAATGAGACAGCATCATCAATTAATTTATGGAATCCATTTAAATTGGAGTACGATGAAAATCAAGTGGTAAGATAATTTTGAATTTGCTTTTACACATTGGTAGGTTTACATTTCATGCTCATTCAGTATGGGTTTTATTTGCAGTTGGAGATTGCCGATACAGATAACTTCTTGGGGCGTGCCAAAGGATCGAGAATTGCTAGTAACACCACCAAAGACATTGCACTCGGCCACTACTTGGCCAGGATTGACCCTGAATCCTTTTTTGTACTTCATAGTAGTTTCTCAGAGGACGCAGCATGGCCGATACTTTGTATTAAAGCTCTTACAAGGCTTCTAGGTTTCTCAGGATTACAATATAATGCCCACAAAATAATGTTTTTGGAAAAGACTGCAGCAATTAGGATTTTTGGCTACGGTCCAGGTTACTCTGCTTCTAGAGCAGGATACTTTTTGGCATTTTCATCCTACGCCTTAGCTGCAGACAGAACTGATGTAAAATCTATAGCTGGCTACAAGAGAAAAAAATTTCTACGTTATAGAGGAAAGATTCCCGAGGAGGAAGAGAATGTTAGAGTTTTGGAAAGCTAGCTTTGTATATATTCTTTCTTATATATAAAAGTGCGATTGCTCATGTGTCATTGCCGTCTTTTATTTGCATTCTTTGAAGTTGTCGTCGAAAAAACCAGTTGAATAGCTCCTCCAAGGCATTGCTTTTTGTACCTCCTCCCCCATGCCTTGTGCTTCGAAAATACATTGTGCGTGCTTGATAGTGGGATTTTTCCATGCCTTGGTTGCTATAAGTTGCTAAGGGGCCATGCTCCTCCACAAAGAAAGGTCCATGAATATGAAGAATATGCTGCAATACAAAGTAACACAAATTTTATACCAATTGAAAAACTTGTCAAAATAAGCCGATATTAAATAATTATTACTTTACCAGATAAAAAGTGATATCTTTTTCTCCCCATGCCTCTTTTATCGCTTGAACAAGCTTTGTGATTGATCTTTTGAACTCTTCCGCATATGTATATGTTGTCTTATGTTGCCTGAGGAGTTTCAGAAAAACATCAAGGTGTATCCAGACCTCCATTCTAAGAAACGCAAGCCTCGGCGTGCTTGCAACATTTGTTGTGATGTCACATAGCTCTCTCCAACACTCCCAAGCCGCATTCACCTGCTTTCCTGAATGGTTTCCTAAGAATCGTCTAGCTTTTGAGCCTCCCATAGAGACATCGGCCAATATATCTCTTGTTTTTCCTGAAAGTATTGGATCCTTTCTCAAGCGAACTTGGCCCCCATGAAATCCCATTTTCGATAGCAATGCCTCGCATTTATCAATACACTCATCTGATAAAGATAATGGCTTAATGGAATATGCATAGTCAAGATGCAACCTGAGAAGCTTATCGATTATTCTAATCTCTGCATGCAAAGTACAAATATGAACATTCTTAAGAGAGATGGAAAGAATGGGATCCCAGATGTCTTCTATGTTTTTAAATTTACTCAAATCTATAGAGTCTCTATTTGGGGCTCTTCTTACTGGTCGCAAACTACTCCAATCTTTGGATCCAACACTTTCCATGCAATAAATGCAAGGATATTTTGCATTTGCACCATTACATATTCCAAGCATACATTTGATAGTTTTCAAATCAGCACTCATATGCCATTCCACATTAAATTTACCAACCCCATCAACTACCAACATTTCGCCTTCACTTTGAGACTTAATGATATTTGGAATACCTGTATGGTTGAACAACCATTTCAACGTTTGATGATTTTCAATTGGTACCTGGGCTGCACCAATCCACCAAATCTCCATCTCGGATTGGATCTTATGCAATGGAGCTTTGCCCTCGCCATTGCCATGGTCCAATGCCATGTTCATGAGGCAAATGCTAATTCTTTCCATCTTTTGTCCCTTTTGAATCTGTGCTTCATCCAACTTCAAGGCAAACTTTAGAACACCATAACTTTCTTCTACTGTGATTTTATACATGTGAACCATTGCAATTTGCACCTTTTTTAGATCAAGCCATATATTGTTAAACTCATTGTAATCAAAAATTGCCTGTTTTTTTTGTTTTTCATAGGACATAGACCTTTCGATGTGAAAGTAATCTCCAAAAACATGTGGAATCTTGCGATTCATGGAAATTCTTGCAGTGGAAACTGCAAGGGCTCGGGGCAATCCAAATATAGCTACCCTATTGCGTTTAAGATTTTTAAACCATAATCCAGAGATAGCACGGTAACCTTTCCGACTTATACCCACAGTATCGCATGTCTCTACGATTTCATTTGCTTTCACTGTGCCTTTTAAATCCTTCACTAACTCTCTCAGAGTTGGACCTCTCAAATCCACATTTTCTGGTGACTTAAGAATCCTCAAAATGTCTTTCTTATTCATGGTTTCCTTCAAAAGTTTGATTCTTTCCTCATTCTCTCGGATATTTATGCCTAATATGTTAGAGACATATTTCTTTGTAAGATTTAGTCTCCTTTTCTTTGCTCTCTCACACAAGCTGGTTATATTTTTTAACGGTCTCTTCCTCTCTCTTAATCCTACTGGAGTTTCTCTCAAGTGTATTAGCTTATTCTACAATGAATTGTTAACATTTTTCAAAATATCAATCTGACTTGTCAACTCTAAAATTTTTGTTTGTGTAGTTTCTAGTGCTTTTTTCATTTCGTGCACTTGAGCTATATATGTGTAAGATGCAGAGTATAACCTCATACAGTAGCCAAGCATTCCATTGTAACCTTCTCCAGCATATCTTATATAGTCATGGACATTCAAAAAAGGAGGTGGTTTACCTGTAGAAGGATCCCTGGGATAGATATTTCCATCCACCCACAAATCTATATGCTTCATTCCTTGTGTTCGCAACATGTTGGCTTCAATCTCATCTATCAATACTTGATGATGTATACTTCTCCAAGATGTGTAAGTCGGATCTAGCTGAATAGATAGCTTGTATTTACGTGTGCTTGCGCCTGTGTTATTTGAAGTAGTATTGCTAGACATTCTGGCAAATGAACCGAGCAAGAATCTCACAGTGATAGAAAGCAAGTGCAGCAAAAGGAATGGTAAAAGAGAATAGTGTATAGAAAGAAAACGCGGGAGCAAACAAATGCGAAGTTCGTACGAAAATCTCGAAAATACAAAATCTCTCGAGTTCCAAGACAATAAACGGCCGAAAAGGTGACCCCTGACCCGGATTAAAAGATGAGGGCAATTAATGGCCGACCTCTTCAATGAACCAAATATTCTCTCATTAATCACATCTGGACAACCAAATTTAGAGGTTTTATTCTTCCTAAACCTCAACTAATTAGCAACTTAATCACTTTCTTACAAGTGCCATTTTTGAAGCGTTTTTGGCCCTAATGCTCATGTTTCAATTATTTTAATGAATAACTTACCACAACTTGTCTATATTTCATTGTTGCAAGCAAATCAGACGGCATAGGGGGTCTTTTCTCTAGCTCTTCAATTAATCTTTTGGTACCTCTATATATAAAATATGTTGAAATTTAGAGTACTTACAAAAAAAGAATTGAAATATCAAGGAGCCCTTGGATAATATAACTTACAATTTAGCATTTCCCTGGCTTCCTTTCATAGAGTTGATTAAAAGACATTGCTTATCCACAAGGCCTATTGCAATCAAGCTCCAATGAGAACTAAAAGCAATCATATCTCAACAAGTTAGTAGGATAAAATCTCAAAAACTCTAATAGAATATTGAATCACTTACTTTTCATTATATGGAATTATAAGGAGCTCCAAAGTATCGAAGTCAATCAAATTGAGCCAGTGCTCAATAAAACTTGTATCAAGCTCGTTCCTCATAAAGAATGAGATAGATGGATCAAGAACCTCAATTTTTTGTTGTATATCCAAAGGAATCTCATGCATTATACACCTAGAAAAGGCATAGAAATAGTGAGTATAAACAAGAAAAATCTTATTGTTAAAAAAATATCAAAAACTACAAGTAATTATGGATGGATATACCTTAGGCCAACAAGAATAATACTGTCAATTACTTCTCTTCTTTTATCCTTAAGAATCTAAACCCATACAACATCAAAGGAGATAACCTTAGTTCTTTTGCCTAAGTCACCAGGTAAGAAACAAAACACACTGAATCCTTTTGGATTAGCTACTTCAAGAAGGGTGGCTAGCTCATTTTCAAAGGACTCTAGTTGCTCTGTTTCCCTTTCTTCAACCCTTTGCCTCCTATACTCTCTCCATTTATCTACTTGTTCATTTCCCTTTCTTCAACCCTTTGCCTCCTATACTCTCTCCATTTATCTACTTGTTCCTCTTTAGCTTTCTCCTCTTTTTCATGTTTCCTTGTATCCCTCTTATGGGTGACATCCTCAACCCTAAGACCAGAATCATCTTTCTTTCTCCTATAGCTGGGGGCACATTAAGGATATTAAATGTCTTCACATCAGTGAGGGGAATTGGCTCAAGGACCTTTGAAAATCTATATCTTAGCCTCCTAAGAATTACCATGTCCTTGTCCATGAGTGTGAGCCTATGAGCATAAGCAGCACAAATATAGGCATCTTGAAAAAACTCAACTAAAAAATCCTATGTGGCTTCTTGTATACAATTAAGAGCTATTCTTGTCCATCTGAAACTATCCAAACTATATTTGTCACAAATTTCCTTGACAAGTCTTTGAAAAGATAACTTTGGAATTGCATTGTCAAGAGCCTTTACTACCTTCCTAATCTCCCTTAGGCACCTCACATTTTGGGAAAACCTTCTCTTTGGCTTTGACATTCCAGAGAGCTTCTGAGGCTTTGAAGACTGATGAATCTTTGATGTTAAATCCCTAGGATCAATCTTCTCCTTTCTTGCTATTGCCTTAGTCCTAGCCATCTGCCAAAAAAAGACATGTTACTTCTTCTCAAGCATGTCCAGCAAAATGCGAGTCTCAGACAAGAGTTATCCATACTGCATGTCATTTTCGCATTTCAGCTGAATTTTTCTCGAGCGTGTCAAGTGAAACACGAGTGTCAAGCAAGGTGCCTCCTTGCAGCTGCTTCTTTTCGCGTTTCACTGGACTTGTCCATTGTGTCCAGTGAAACGCGAATTTAAGACAGGAGTCCTCCTTGAAGCACATTCTTTTCGCGTTTCACCGGACAACTTACGAATAGCAAAAAAATCGACGAAACCAAGAAAAAAGAGCTTTGATCTAAGGAAAGCTTTTAAAATTACATAAAATATCCACAGAACTAGGGAAGAAGTTTGAAGATTTCCTTAAATCTCCACAACATTAAGGAATGCTCCCACTGTGGAAAAAAATCTTTTGTAGTGCTGATAAGATCATAATAACATAAAGGATTAAGAAAAAGTATCAAAAGAATGCATTGAATGGAGCATGTTATTGAAAAGCAAGATGCAGAAAACCATACCTTGTTTTTAGCTTGTTCTTCACAATCTCAGCCTAATGACAAGAATATGCTCGAAGGTTTCCTTTGTTGGGGAAGCAGTGAAATGCTTGGAGATTGGAAGGAACACCAAAGGTAAAGGCGGAGCAGCAATGTTTTCTGCTTGCTGGAAATGCGGTGAAAGGCGAAGGCGGTGAATTTGCATGGACTCAACGTTCTTGGCAAAGTGTTAATAACACACGTGTGACGTATTCTCGCTTACCGGAAATTTTTTATCTATGGTACAAGCATTACTTGGAAAAGTGTTATGTAACACACGTGTGACGTGTTTTTGAAAAAAGAGAGTGCGCACGTCTTCTGAGGAGTTTGATACGATGTGTTAAGTGAGACATGTGTGCACGTATTCTAAGGCATTTCTTGCATGCAAAAATATTGGAAATTTCATCCAAATTTGCGGTCCCGCTTATTTTTCCATCATTACACAAATTTTTTTGTTGGAACTATCACCACATGCTTAATAGTCAGTATAAAAGCATTTCGAAGCCATTTCTCCGACATTGTCTTCTTTTCTGCCGAAATTTCGTCTCGACTTCCCTTCAAGGTCCTTGCTTCCTGTGTGGAGAGCAATTCAACAATCTTTGATAGGTAACAAAATTTTTTTTATTACAAGTATTTTAACAAAATAAATTTGATTAATATAGAAAGAATTTTTAATAACACTTGAATAATTATAGATGTTATGTCCTTTGTATCTTTTAAAAGCAATATAGCTTTTTCAGAAAGGATTTTATCATAAATTTCTGTGTTTCCATAGAATTAATTTATAGTTCATGTTTCTCTTCTTGATTTGCATCTTTTGACCAGTTAAACGCGAAATAATTTTCCTATTAGTGATATTTTGCTAAGTATCGCGTTTCACTGGTGAGATATTGAAATAATTTTGGTCTTCAAGGTAGTGTCCGGTGAAATGCGATTTCTTCACAGGCATTTGCCTTGGACACTATAATTTTCGTGTTTCACCGGTCAACTAAAAAAATCTCATTTTTTGATTTTTTTGTCTTGAAAAATGCAATTTTGGGGCCTCTTTCCATGGTTCCATCTTGTTTATTTGGATATTGTTTCTATTCTGCTTTGTTTTCAGGGATAAATCTTTTCCTGGTCAAGATGACAAAGAGAAAGCTATCTCTGGAAGGAATGGATGAGGAGGAGATAATTGAGACATCTAATGATAGGCTCTTTGATTTCTTACACACCACTGGAAATTCTTCCAAGTTTGGCTATATTAGGGAAATTTTCAATGTTCCTTTTGATTTGAAGGAGTTATTGGAGGATCTTGAAGATAAACTTAAGGAGTACAGATGTTTTTATGATAGACATGTGCAATGTTTGGAAGTCAATGGATTTGTTCATTATAGTGATGTCATGGGAGCCACCAGTACATCCAGGTCAACTTTTCTAGGCAGGTTCAACCTCATTGATGAGGAATTCAGAAAGAAAGAAACATAATTTCCTTTCCACAGGTATCAACACCAATCCCTTCTGATCCACAAGGACGTTGGATTTATTGTGTATCTTCAATACATGGAAAATTCTTCTCCAGTTATAGACCAACAGGGAAAGCTAGAGGATATTGCAAGTATGGATAAGGAGGTCAAAGAGAAGGAGGAGATGTTCCAAGAAGATATTGAGAATCAACTTGTCTAAGATTTTGATGTAGGTTCGTTCAAGAGTGACAATATTACAATGGTGGAAGAAAAGGAGATCAAGCCAAGTGCACAGGTTGATGAAGAAGGTCCTCTTGCATGTGTTCCAACATTTTCCACTTATCTTATCAACAAGAAGAGATATGTGTTGCTAAATGATATTCAACATCTTTTTGATATTAGAGAAGATTATTTCTTAGCAATCCTTGCAGGTTGGGAAAAAAATGACATGAATTTTATAGGTTATGAACAAGAACCACTAGCAAGTCTTGATGTTGAGGGAGAGAATTTCCAAGATAGCTCTATAGCCTTACATAGATGTATTAATCAGATCATAGAATACAAAAAGGGGGGGCTACCTACAGAAGAAGAGTTCTTGTAGGTCCAGAAGAAACTTCATATTGATGATGTAGGGTATGAAGAGAGATTGAAGTCTCCATCAGATGATAAGCCCAAGAGTCCAATAAATCTTTATGATGATAGTCTTCTTGAAGAAGACGAACACCCTAAGGTATGAAATATGATTCGAAGTTACCCATTGAGTTTATGTTAGACTTTATTATGCATTATAGATAAATATCTTATATCTTGTACTATTGTGGTTTGTTCTATAGATTGAGATTCAAGATCTGGACAACTTTCTTGGAAGGGCCAAGGGCTCTAGGCCAATGGAGCTTGGAAAAAATCAAAGCCTTGGCCATTATATTGGAAACTTAAACAATCAAAAAATTGTAATATATCATAGTAGATTGTCAAGCTCTCCAAGTCTACCAATGATGGCTTTGAGAGCTATCTCAAAGGTAATTGGATCTCAAGTTTTTAGCAGAGGTTTGGACAAGATCATTTTAGTGGAGAAGGAAGAAGCCATAAGATTTTTTGGCTTCATGCCTGGATACAGTGGATCTAGAGCTGGATATTTTGGAGTTCTTGGCTCCTATTTGCTCTCTTATGTAGGAGATAGTAAGAATTTGAAGCTTCTTCTAGGCTATCGAAAACAAGATTTTTTGAAATACAGAGGTCTTATTGAGTGGGATGAAACAAAAGATTCCTCTAGAGACCCTGTCGAGCTACCTGAAACCAAGGACTCCTCTGAAGGCTCTGTTGAGGTGCCTGAAACTAAGGACTCTTCTACAACACAATTAGACTAGAAGATGCCAAAGATTAAGGGTTTCTTGAAACCTATCTTTTCCCAACTCTTTGTTTGGTTTGTAACCATTCTATAAATCTTTGCTTTGCGCAAGAATTTAAATATCTATCTTTTCATATTTGGGTAACAATTTGTATAGTCCTTGCTAAAGATGATGTATTGCTTGATGTGGTTGTATCTTTAAGCTTGAATTTATGCCAAATTTGTTGATAGAACCATTGAAAGACCTCTAATAAACTGTTGGCTTTGTGTCTTCCACCTCCATGTCTTGTGTGTCTGAAATATTTTGTTCTTGCTTGATAATGTGATTTTTCCATACCTTCAGTTAACCAAATAGATAGAGATCCATATTGTTTAATAAAGTATGGAGCATGGTTTTATAGAATATGCTGCATAGTCAACAAAAAAAAAAGTTATTAAAAAACGTTATATGAGTTCGACAATGAAGAAACAAACATATACAAACTTCCTACCATATAGTGAGTAAAGTGTTGATCACTCCAAGCTTCTGTCATCGCCTTTTTGAAAAGGTTCAATTGGTTTTTAAAGTCTTTGAGATCATCATCATTCCATTGAGTCTTATCACAATAAAAAAACACTTTGTCTAGTGTTTCCCAAACTTTAGCTTTTCTATTTTGAGCTTGTCCATTATCAGTGTGATCCTTAATTGCATTATGTAGGGATTTCCACTGATTAAATTTAATAGTTGAGCCACCATTTCTCGAGTTTATCTTGGCAAGTCTCCCATGAAAGCCTAGAAACCTTCTAGCCTTCACTCCACCAATATATGGTTTTTTTGGGACACAATTACCATCCTTAGACTTTTGAAGATCTGGTTCAATAACAACAGTGCCACCATGCAAACTAGTTGCAGAGAGAACTTTTTCAACCTTTGTTATAGAATCTGTTCTAGTTGATAATGGCTTCAGCTTCCATGCAAATCCTATATACAGATGAACAAGCTTTTCAATTATCCTGCAAAGTGCATGAAGTGTACAAATATGGGCATTCGCTAAAGGAATGTCCAAGACAGGTTTAAACTGTTGATCCTTATTGTGCCTAGAGGGAGCTCTATTCCAATTGCTTGAGTTTAACTTTGCAGCTCGTGACATGTAGTATAAGCAAGGAGATCTTGAGCTAGCTCCCTTTGATACATTATACATACATTTGAGTGTCTTTAGGTCACCAGTTATGTGCCACTCAATCATGTAGTTTCCAAATCCTTCAACAAATAGCTCTTCTCCTGCTTGTTGCCTTTGAATAACATTAGGTATTGATGTTTGATGAAAAACCCAATATAGTATATCAAAATTCTCAGTATCTACCTCAAATTCTCCTAGCCACCAGATGTTATATTCAGATTGAGCACTAAATGATGTTGAGTGATTGCAATGACCTGACGAAAGTGCTCTATTCATCAAGGTGATAGAGATTGTCTCCAATTTTTTACATTTCAGAATCTCACTTTCATCAAGTTTAATCACAAATCTAGCCACTCCCTGTGCCTCTGCTTCTACTGACAAGTCATAAAATTTGATCATTAAGCATTGTAGGGTGGGCAAGTCAAGGAAAATATTGTTAAATTCATTGAATGTAACCTTCTTTTTCTTGCCTTTGAAGCTAGCCTTGATATGAAAAGGCTCACCTAGAATCTCCATCACTTTGTTATTAACTCTCTGTCTGATAGTCCTAACCACAAATGGCTTTGGAAGTATGCAATTGCATGTCAAGATTGTGGGAGAGAAGGAAGGAGTCTCACTTGTAGCTTTCTTGCTTGCACAATGGGGGAATACACACAAGGGTGGAGGCTGAAAACAGTTTTTCTCTTCTTAGTTGTGTAAGCCAAAAGAACTCTCATACAAAGAAATAGAAGAACCCTATATATGGGTCTCAAACCAAACTCAACTAACTAAGGTGGCATACTAACTAAGCCACGAACTAGAGTAGATAAGGATAGCTATCATGTAGCTATTATTCATGGGCGGTATACCAACCGCATCTGCAACTGACAAGTCGGTGACATAAATACACAACGGTCACCCTGGCGTATCACGAGTGGAGCTCGATATCTCAACACTCCCCCTCGAGATCAATCCCAATTCCTGCACACCAAGCAGGTCTCTGAACTTGCGCAGCTTCTCTGCGCCCAATGCCTTCGTGAATATGTCAGCTACCTGATCCTCTGTGCTGACATAAACTAGATCAATAAGACCTAGTAAAACCCTCTCTCGCACATAGTGATAATGCACCTCAATGTGCTTTGTTCTAGCATGATAGACTGGGTTATTTGCCAAGTGTATACTACTTATGTTGTCACAATAAATGACAACTGGCCCATCTGTAGACTGATGCATATCATAAAGTAGCTTATGCAACCAAGCTACCTCACATGCAACCAATGCTGCACCCCTGTACTCAGCCTTTGTGCTTGACAAGGCAACTGTAGGCTGTTTCTTGCTGCTCCAAGTGACTGCAGCACTCCCAAAAGAGAACACATATCCACTGGTAGATCATCTATCAGAAATACTACCAGCCCAATCAGCATCAGTGTATCCATGCAGCTGTATCTGAACCCCAGTCTCATAAAATAGTCCATACTGCAATGTGGACTTCACATACCTGAGTATGCGTCTAGCCGCATCCAAATGTGGTTTCCTTGGAGCCTGCATAAACTGACTTACCAGTCCAACAGCATAGCTCAAATCTGGCCTGGTAATAGTCATATAAATCAAGCTTCCTACTATGCGTCTGTACATAGTAGGGTCTTCCAGAAGCTCACCTGCATCTGTGCTCAGCTTCACATTCTACTCCAAAGGAACTGAAATAGGCTTACAGCCTGTCATCCCATATTTGGACAGCATGTCCAATCCATACTGCCTCTGCAAGAGCTGTATCCCACTTGGTGATCTAATCACCTCAATGCCCAAGAAATAACGTAGCTCTCCCAAATCCTTCATCTCAAACTTCTGCTTCAATAGCATTTTCACATGAAGGATATCTTCATCACTGTCACCTCTCATAATCAAATCATCAACATAAATGACAAGTAGCATAATACCTTTCTCTGTTTTTCTCACATAAAGTGAGAAATCTGCCTTGGAAATCTGAAAGCCAATAGTGACAAGATACTGTCCTATCTTGTCAGACCATGCTCTAGGTGCTTGCTTCAAGCCATACAAAGCTTTCTTCAACCTGCAAACAAACTCAGGATGAACAGCATGCACATAACCTGGTGGCTGCTCCATATAGACCTCTTCTTGCAAATCACCATGCAAGAAGGCATTCTTTACATCCATCTGATGTAAAGACCATCCCTTTGATGCAGCCATAGCAATGACTGCTCTTACGGTTGCCATCCTTGCAACCGGACTGAATGTTTCTTCATAGTCAATGCCATATGTTTGTGCATACCCCTTGACTACTAATCTTGCCTTGTATCTGTTCACAGAACCATCAGCATTGTGCTTCACCTTATAAACCCACTTACAGCCAATTGCATTCTTACCTTTAGGCAAAGGTACCAATTCCCATGTAGCTTTTCCTTCCAAGGCATCCATTTCTTTATCCATGGCTTTCTCCCATTTTTCTTTTCCCATGGCTTGCTCAAAAGAAGTGGGTTCTGGTTCCTGTATCACCTTGACCATATATGCATAGTGAATGGCTGTAAATCCATCATATTTCAGCCTATCCACAGGATACCTAACTCTGGTAGACCTGCGCAAAGTGGGTTCACTCCCAGGTGCTCTCAAAACATCCCTGGTCTTCCTTACTCTAGGTGTAACAATAGAAGGAATACCCAACTCATCATCAATGCTCTGTTCTGAGCCACTGGATTCACCATCCACATAAGAGTGACCTACATTCACATCAAACATGGGCTGATCAACCTTCTCTTTTCCTTTTCGTGATACCTGCATACCACTATCTGCATTACTTTGAGAAGATTCTCCTGATCTCAATCTGCCTGTCCATGGCAAAGAATGTGAACCACTGCTAGAGGACGCTCCAGGTCCACTAATATTTTGTGACTGCTGCTGTGAATTCTATGCAGCATTACCATTTTGTGCATCTACATCATCAATCACATTTACTGGTTTATACCAGCTACTCATCTCATAAAAAACAACATCTCTGCTCACTGTAAACTTACGAGTAGAAGGGTTATAGCATCTATACCCTTTTTGCTGCAGAGAGTAACCAATAAAGATGCACTTCTCAGCTTTTGGATCCAACTTGGATCTCAGCTCATCTGGCACATGTACATAGGCAATGCAACAAAAAATTTTCAAATGAGAAATATCTGGTTTCCTACCAATATACCTCTCCTCTGGAGTTATTCCATGTATTGCTGCAGTGGGAGTCCTGTTCATTATGTAGACTGCTGTAGCAACTGCTTCAGCCCAATAAAAATCTGGCAAGTCTTTTTCATTGAGCATGGCACGAGATACCTCTCCAATATGCCTGTTTTTCCTTTTTGCAATTCCATTTTGTTGTGGGGTATAACTGCATGAATATTGCTGCTTTATCCCATGCTCCTGCAAGAACTTTGCAAACTCATTTGAGAGGTACTCTCCCCCTCCATCTGACCTCAGGCATTTTATTTGCAGACTTGTTTCTTTTTCAGCCATAGCTTTAAGGGTTTTGAAATGCCCAAAAACTTCACTTTTCTTTTTCATAAAATACACCCAAACTTTTCTACTATAGTCATCAATAAAAGTGACAAAATAATGACAGCCTCCAATAGATGCAGCTTTAGTAGTCCACACATCAGAGTGGATTAATTCCAATGGCTTCTCACTCTCTTGAACATGTCTAGGAAATGGTTTCCTTGCCTGTTTTCCAAACTGACAGGTTTCACATACCTTATGCATTTCTGCAACCTTGAATTTTGGCAATCCTGCAACAATATTTTGGGCCTGCATGGATTTAAGTCGCTGTACATTAACATGACCAATGCGTTTATGCCAGATATCAATATCTGCAACTACACCGGTCCCATGTGCAAACATTGCTACACTCAATTCAGACATGTCTGCATCCAACGCAAACATTCTGCCCTTCTTCTTTCCTTTTGCTATCAAGCGACCTTTATTTTTCATATCCTCAACAAAGCATCCATGAGGATTAAATCTGACCTGCAAGCCCTGTTCAACCATTTGACCGACAGAAACCAGATTCTTGGTGATATTCGGGACATGAAATATATCGGACAGGTATTTCTTTTTCCCATCCTGCATAGACAAGGGAATTTTTCCAATCTGCACAATAGGATGTGCAGTATCATCACCAGTCTCCACAAATCCTGGTTTTTCCTTTTTCCTTGCATCCTCCATCCATTCTGCATGACCTGTCATGTGGTTTGATGCACCTGAGTCAACATACCATACACCATTGCTTTCTTCTGCACTTGTCACAGAATTGTTCATGTGCTGCACCATGAACAAATGCTCATTTCTGTCATCACCCTGTCTGCTAGAAGATGCATAATTCCCTTGTTGCAGTTTTTCATTCATGATGTCATTCTGCTTTTTATAGCAGTCTTTAGCCATATGACCCATTTTACCACAGTAGTAGCATTCAACATTAGTGTTTGCATTTTGACCTCTTTGCCATCCACCACGACCTCTTTGGCTCCCCCTGCCTCTAGAGTTACCACGTCCTCCTCCATAGGACTGGTTTTCTTGAGTTTGCTGCATATTCTGATTTCTACCACGGCCTCCAAATCAGCCTCCTCTACCTCTGCCTCTACCTCTTCCAGAATTTGAGTAGAAGACAGCTTCTTTTGAAGTTCCTCCTGAAGAAGATGCACCACCATTTCTCTGCTCCTCAGAAATTAGAAGAGCAATCAACTCCTCGAAATCAAGAAATCTTTCACGAACGGAAATGGATGTCCGAAACTGCGCATAATCCTTTCCTAGACCATTCAAGGTCACAAAAACTAAATCATCATCTTCCACTGGCGACCCAATGGAAGCAAGTGCATCTGCAATCTTCTTCACCTTCATGTGGTAGTCATTGATGCTCATATTTTCTCTTTGCACATTGTGCAACTCTTGCTTGAGCTGCATTTTCCTAGCTTGCGTATTTCTGCTATACATCTTTGACAGAGTATCCCATGCCTCCTTTGGCGTACTTGCATCCTGAATATGCACAATCATAGAGTCTGAAATGCTGATAGACAGCCAGTACATAACTTTCCTGGCTCTCTCATGCCATGCTTTGAATGCCTGCATTTGCTATTGATTGGGAACATCAGGAAGATCTGGTTCTTCTTCATTTCCTACAACAAACTCCCAATATCCTTTTCCCATAAGGAAATTCGTCATTCTAAACTTCCATGCTTGGAAGTTGTTCTTGTCAAGCTTTTCAGTGACAATCTGTGAAAGAGAATCAGATGCCATTACAGAAGACTGCAAAAAATTCTGTCACTGTAAAAACCACAGCTTCACCCTCACAAGGGAAAATCTGCAAAACTGGTGAAAGTGGTATTTGACCACACAGTCACTTCCTAGTGACGATTTTGCATCAACAGGCAACAGGGATGATTCTGTAACTCCCAATGTCTCTGCGCACAAGCATACAATGCAATTTTTACAGTAACTATTCACCGACCTGTAGAACAGTGGCTGCATAGCATAAAACTGGGCCTTTTCCTGAGTGCGTGCAGAAAACTTCCGCCTCCAAAACAGGCCCCGAAATGGCCTCAAATCAAAAAAACAAGGTCGCCATGGGCTAAAGCCCTCTCCCGCAGCATATATTGCCCTCTTGCTTCACCGCGAAAGGCGTCTCAACCTGAGACAATGCACTCTTGCACTTTCCGGCTGTGCTACCTGCAGAGATCTGCTCCCAAAACAGAAAATGAAAGCAACACTGCTCCTCTTACCAGAACACCGCGAGCTTGGCTTGCTTTCTTGAGCTCCTTACCACGAACAAGGCTCTGATACCAAGTCAAGATTGTGGGAGAGAAGGAAGGAGCCTCACTTGTAGCTTTCTTGCTTGCACAATGGGGGAATACACACAAGGGTGGAGCTGAAAACAGTTTTTCTCTTCTTAGTTGTGTAAGCCAAAAGAACTCTCATACAAAGAAATAGAAGAACCCTATATATGGGTCTCAAACCAAACTCAACTAACTAAGGTGGCATACTAACTAAGCCACGAACTAGAGTAGATAAGGATAGCTATCATGTAGCTATTATTCATGGGCGGTATACCAACCGCATCTGCAACTGACAAGTCGGTGACATAAATACACAACGGTCACCCTGGCGTATCACGAGTGGAGCTCGATATCTCAACATTGCATACCTGTCCTTGCTTCATATTTGATTGTAAAAGCTCGAAAAGTTGCATATAAGCATCTTGACTGACACCAATACTATCCAGTGTCTTCTGTACTAACTCAAAATCCAAAGAATGATCCTTTACAAATGACTCCAAGCATTGTTTCTTTGCCTTTTTAAATTTCTTCTTCTCCAAAGTATCCTTTGAAACTACTGAAGGAAGAAGATGATAATAAAACTTAGCTGCTTTTAAAGAATCTCTTTCACTTGCATTTGGTTGTAGAAGAGATCTAAGCAAAATTAACATCACAAATCAATGCAAGTAGTTTAAATAAAGCCATATTTAAGATTTTTCAAGTGGAAAAAATATACATTGCTGCTTGGATTCATTTACCACAGCCTCCTCCTCCTAGTTTGAGATTCTCAATATTTTTAAGAGCTCTTTGTCGATTTCAAAGGCCTAATAAAGTTTTCTTTCGTTGATAAGCTTTGATACGCTTTTCCAATGAATGAATTTTTTGTTGACAATCCTCTAGCTTCTGTAACAACTCTATATTGTGTTTCATCAAAAGATGATTCTCTAGTCCAAGGATATCTTTTTCTGCAACAAGATTAAGTGTATAACCTAAAAATCCATTGTAGCCATCACCAATAAACCTCATTAATGATGAGCTATTATAGAAAGGAGGAGTGCTATTTCTGCTAGGATCTTTGGGATATAGCTTTCCATCTAACCAAAGATCAATATTCTTCTTTCCTTCAAACCTCAGTATATGTTTCATAGACTCTGTAACCGTGATAGATTTTGTTCTCTTTCTTATTGGTTCATACTCACTATCCAACTCAATATGAAGATGATAGAGAGGTATTTTATGAGAGCTATAGAGATCATTAGTTGATTGATCCATAACTGAGTTACAGAGATCATTGGGTGATTGATTGATAGCTAAGGATATGATTAGATGCAAGAATGAAAACAAAGAATAGACTACTAAGGAGGAGAAAAAAAGAAGAGAGAAACGATGGAGGGAGGCAATCGAGTATCCACCAAAATTCAAATTGAATATTAGTTTTCACTTTAATGAGGAGAGGTAAGATCTTCATTATGACAACCTTGCCAACTTTATGGCGACCTAGATTTCTAGGTTTGATGTGACCACAAGAATATCACGACAATGACTTATCAATGAATTTTGATATTTTAACTTACCAAAATATAAACCTTTTAAAAATTCTATAAAATGATTTTATTTCTTAAATTGTTTTCTCTTTCTAGGATCTCTTACAGGGCATTTTCGAGACCTCAAAACTCCCCTAATGTAAGGTGGAATTCTTTCTGGGAGGAAAGTCGACTTCGGTCAGATTCAAGGTCATGAACCTAGGTATCCTTGAGTGTTTGCTCAGAATGGATTGGCTTAAACCTAATGACGCCCTCATTCATTGTGGAAAGGGCCAAGTTTCCTTTCAAAATTATGAAGGGAAATTGGTCACAATGCGAGGAGAGGCTGGAAAGCCGAAAATTCAATTGGTTAAAGCATCTCAGATTATAAAAGGAGTTAGAAAAGGACTACCTGTCTATTTGATTAAGCTCAATAAGCTAAATCAGAATGAGGAGTCTAGTGAAGAACCTTCATGGCTAAAAGAGTACCCAAAAGTATTTCCTGAAGAGCTAAAAGAACTTCCACCTCAAAGGGAAGTTGATCATGAGATCAAGCTAGTGCCGGGAGCTGCGACAATAAAGAGGCCTTATAGAATGTCCATCCCAGAAGCAATTGAGCTGAAGGAGCAACTCAAGCAACTGTTAGATCAAGGCTGCATCGGTCCAAGCAGTTCATGGGGAGCTCTAGTGTTGTTCCAAATTAAGAAAGATGGAATGGTTTGGCTATGTATGGATTACAGAGGGTTGAATCAATCAACCATTAAGAACAAGTACCCTATTCCAAGAATAAATGAACTTCTTGACCGTCTTCAAGGTGCAAAGATCTTCTCCAAGATTGATCTCAGGTCTGGATACTATCAGATAAGGATCAAGGAAGAAGATATCCCAAAGACGGCATTCAACACAAGATATGGACACTTTGAGTTCCTAGTCATGTCGTTCGGGCTGACAAATGCGCCTGCCACCTTCAACAGGTTAATGCAAAATATATTTAGCCATATCTTGATGACTTCATACTCGTCTTCTTTAACGATACCTTAGTATACTCCAAACAGGAAGAAGATCATGAACTTTAGTTTCGTATCATCCTTGAGACAATGAGGGCACACAAGCTTTATGCCAAGATGAAGAAGTGTGCATTCTTCAAATGTTAGATTGAATATCTAGGATTCATTGTATCAGCGGAAGGAATCTCAGTAGATCCGACCGAAGTCAGAGATGTTCTGGAATGGCCAATACGAATAACTGTCAAAGAAATACACAGTTTTCTTGGATTGACAGGATGGTACAGGATCTTTATCAGAAACTATGCTTTGATTGCAGCGCCTCTTACGGATCTACTGAAGAAGCAAACGTCAATTGTATGGTCACCTACGAAACAATCTAGCTCTGATAGTCTTAAGCAAAGTTTGGTATCAACACCTATTGTGAAACTTTTGGATCTTAGTAAGGAGTTTGAATTAGTAACTGATGCTAGCACGCTTGCCTTAGGATGTGTGCTTATGCAAGAAGGTCATCTTGTAGCATACTCTTCAGGAAAGCTAAAGAGCCATGAGAAGAATTTTGCTACCCATGATCTAGAGTTGTTAGTTATCATCCATGCTCTAAAGCTTTGGAGACACTACCTGCTGGGTAACAAGTTTACCCTAGTGACGGATCACAAAATTCTCAAGTGGGTATTTACCCAGAACGAGCTCAACATGAGGCAATGTCGATGGATTGAAGTGCTGGAGGAGTATGATTTTGAAATCAAATACTGGCCTGGAAAGGACAATGTAGTTGCTGATGCACTCAGTCGTCGCAAGGCACTTCTAAATTCTCTAATCTTGCAGCTAGATCTCTAGCCACAAAGGTATCCATGCTAAATAATCCAATACTTGAGCGAGCTAGAGAAGAAGCATGCCATGATCCAACCTATCAGAAGATGCTAAGGGAGATCCCTATCAAGGATCAAGACTCGAAGCTACAGGCTAAGTATCAGAAATTCTCTATCAATAGTGGACTTGTCTACTATAGAACGAGATTATGTATATCAGCAAGCCAGTCACTCAAGCAAAAGATACTTTGGGAAGCTCATGACTCCCCTTTCTCAGGACATCCTAGCTATGCCAAGACCCTCAAAGCAGTCAAAAAGAGTGAGAGCGGAATTTAGGTAATGGGAAGTGCTTAAAAAAAGCTAAAAATTATGAATATCAAGGGAAAAATATTCAATGTCAAAGGCGGCGGCTCGATCTAGGACGATTTTAAGCGTCAAAGTGCTTTAAAGGTGCCCGAGCGACACTTGTTGATTTTTCATAATTTTTCAGATAGTCGTGCGGGTTGACACAAGCTACTAGCCAATGCGGGATGCCAAGCTGGACGCCCAGGATTTTTCAGAGCTCAATTCGGAGTCCGAACGGGGAAATGGCCACAAAATGGTCAAGATATGAAAAGGTGGACACTTGGGAGGCCAAATTTGAGCATGCCTTTTGAGTTTGGACCCTCCCACCCAAAATTTTATGCACCTCTTGATCAAAAAACGTGGAGAGAGAAGGAAGACATGGCGTGATCAAGAAATGGCGCATTTTTCGCTCTCTCTCCTCTGTCATCACGATTGTGGGCTGTGAGTACCCCATGGAACAGACATTGGGGCTGATCTTCTCCTTCTTGGCCGATCTTATCGCCGCACTTCGCCCATAGAATGGTGGACTGAATGAAGAGAACCAGATCTAGTCTTTCTCTCTCCTCCCTCTCTCTCTTCTAAGAGGAAATTCATGTGGCAAGAATAAGGAAGAAGAAAGAATGATGGAGGCTTGTCCGGCATGGATCGGATTGCTCCACGGGCTGGAAATGGTGATTTGTGGTTGTGCTGGACATGAAGTGCTACTGATTTTCAGATTTGCAGCCATGGACATGAAACCCGAAACACGCAAATAAGCAGTAATTCAATTTTTTCAAAGGAAATTTGAGATTTCATGGCTTTTGATTGATAAAATGTTGTTCATGTGGGCTAAAAATTGTTTATGTTGTTGTTTTCCATGAGTACTTGCTGATCATAATAAAAAAATCAGAAAAATATGCATCTTGTGGCTCAAAATAATATGCTAAAACACGTAAAATATGGAAAATCAAGGGAAAATGATGGTTTTGGGCATAGAATTGGGAAAGTGAATAGAAACACTAATTGAATCTTCAATTTTGCTGCAAGAAGGAACTAAGGGCCACAGCCCATAACCTATCTTGAATTTTCAGTAATAAAATAATGCAAAAAATAAAGGAAAAATACAAGGAAAATGGAGAAAAATCACTAAAAATAGGGGAAAAATGCATTTTGGGTGCAAAAAATTAGTGAAAATTAAGAGCAATGTTGGTGAATGTTTGTGGAGACTGAAGCATGAGGATTTGCCTCAGTTCAACCCCACCTTCTTGTTCTAGTGTGGTTTTCCCGCTTTTTACACATAAAATGATGGCAAAATGCCCTATAAATCCATACAACGATGCAATATTTAAACGAGGGAGGGTAGGGTAGTTGAAATATGTCTAAATGCCATATGAGATGATGGAAAAGTTGTTGATTTCCATACATAGCATTTAGGATGGATAATAATTATAAAATAGGAGCCTAGTAGCACGAGGGTTCCCTTGGTGCTAGGTTTGTGCAACGCCGCATAAGAATGGTAGTTGAAAATCATTGAAAGGATGTTTTCCACATGTGCACAATATTGATTTCATAATTGTTTGAGCACTTGGCATCCACAATATGCATAAATCATGGAAATATTTAAAGGTATCAGAAATCCTGGATGCACAGCAATTGTTTTCATTAGGACATTGACCCACGTTGAGTGAGAGACAGGACACCCTAAGCCATAGGCTAGTCGTGGGGTCTAAGGGAAAGAGAAGTAAGGACAATGGTACATTCCTGTATACGATTAAATGGTACCTTGAATGGATTTTGTGCGAAATGTCTATATGTTGAGCGACGCATCGAGGGGCCAATCCTCGAGGTGTAGGAGAGTCGCAGAGGGTTGACGGCATTCAACCGTAGGAGGAACCCCATGTGTATGTGATTCGAGCCTTTTGGCTATGTTCAAGGGACTCGCTCTGAGGAATAATATTGGATTAGGATCAGTTGGACTACAACGTATTACAAACGCAATGTTTAGGAAGGCAAAGATTTTGATAGACGCTCCTGGCCGCGAGGCCGAGGGGTTGTCTTGTGCATAGTGACGAGGCCCAGCTAGTGCATGAGCCAATGCCAGCTCGTTTTTAGGTCCATCAGTAGTGCGTCTACCGGGAGCCGCTTAAAAGTGGCGGTTCTCAAATCCTGGTTGTTTAGGGACCAACTAGCAGTTTATACCAAAGGATATTGAGATTGATCCATTATTTATTGATAAGCATCGTCTAGCAGAAATCCAAAAGCAAGAAAGAGACGAAAGAGCTAGGCGACGTGCTGAAATTTTTAGGAGATATTCCCCTAAGCGTAGTAGTGCTGAACCCTTACGAGGGAGTGGATCTAGTGGTCTTGGGGCCACAAGCAGTAAGTTAGGAGAAAGTGGAAGCTCTAGTACTCCCCTTCCTTCTATAAGCCAGTCCACGTCAAGTGCGGGAGGTGTAACCCCACCGTACCTTATTCCTAGTGCAAATACTGTTGAGATATCGAGCTCCACTCGTGATACGCCAGGGTGACCATTGTGTATTTATGTCACCGACTTGTCAGTTGCAGATGCAGTTGGTACACCGCCCATGAATAATAGCCACATGATAGCTATCCTTATCTACTCTAGTTCGTGGCTCAGTTAGTATGCCACTTTAGTTAGTTGAGTTTGGTTTTGAGACCTATATCTAGGGTTCTTCTATTTCTCTTTGTACTTGAGTTCTTTTGGCTTACACACAACTAAGAAGAGAAAAACGTTTTCAGCCTCCATCTCTGTGTGTCTTCCCCCATTGTGCAAGCGAGAAAGCTTTGAGCGAGACTCCTTCCTTCTCTCCCACAATCCTGACATGGTATCAGAGCCTTGTTCGTGGTAAGGAGCTCAAGAAAGCAAGCCAAGCTCGCGGTGTTCTGGTAAGAGGAGCAGTGTTGCTTTCATTTTCTGTTTTGGGAGCAGATCTGTGCAGGCAGCACAACCGGAAATTGCAGGAGTGCATTGTCTCAGGTTGAGACGCCCTTCGCGGTGAAGCAAGAGGGTAGTATATACTGCGGGACAGGGCTTTAGCCCTTGGCGACCCTGTTTTTTTGATTTGAGGCCATTTCGGGGCATGTTTTGGAGGCGGAAGTTTTCTGCACGCACTCAGAAGAAAGCCCTGTTTTATGCTTTGCGACCACTGCTCTACAGGTTGGTGAAAAGTTACCACAGAAATTGCATCGTATGCTTGTGTGCAAAGACATTGGGTTACAGAATCATCCTTGGTTCCTGTTTATGCAAAATCGTCACTAGGAAGTGACTGTGTGGTCAAATACCACTTTCGCCAGTTTTGCAGTTTTTCCCTTGTGAGGGTGAAGCTGTGGTTTTTGCAGTGACAGAATTTTTTGCAGTCTTCTGTAATGGCATCTGAATCTCTTTCCCAGATTGTCACTGAAAAACTTGACAAGAACAACTTCCAAGCATGGAAGTTTAGAATGACGAATTTCCTTATGGGAAAAGGATATTGGGAATTTGTTGCAGGAAATGAAGAAGAACCAGTTCTTCCTGATGTTCCCAATCAACAGCAAATGCAGGCATTCAAAGCATGGCATGAGAGAGCCAGGAAAGTTATGTACTGGCTGTCTATCAGTATTTCGGACTCTATGATTGTGCATATTCAGGATGCAAGTATGCCAAAGGAGGCATGGGATACTTTGTCAAAAATGTATAGCACAAATACGCAAGCCAGGAAAATGCAGCTCAAGCAAGAGTTGCATAATGTGCAGAGAGAAAGTATGAGCATCAACGACTACCACATGAAGGTGAAGAAGATTGCAGATGCACTTGCTTCCATTGGGTTGCCAGTGGAAGATGATGATTTAGTTTCCGTGACCTTGAATGGTCTAGGAAAGGATTATGCACAGTTTCGGACATCCATTTCAGTTCGTGAAAGATTTCCTGATTTTGAGGAGTTGATTGCTCTTCTAATTTCTGAGGAGCAGAGAAATGGTGGTGCATCTTCTTCAGGAGGAACTTCAAAAGAAGCTGTCTTCTACTCAAATGCTGGAAGAGGTAGAGGCAGAGGTAGAGGAGGCCGATTTGGAGGCCGTGGTAGAAATCAGAGTATGCAGCAAACTCAAGAAAACCAGTCCTATGGAGGAGGACGTGGTAACTCTAGAGGCAGGGGGAGCCAAAGAGGTCGTGGTGGATGGCAAAGAGGCCAAAATGCAAACAGTAATGTTGAATGCTACTATTGTGGTAAAATGGGTCATATGGCTAAAGACTGCTATAAAAAGCAGAATGACATCATGAATGGAAAACTGCAACAAGGGAATTATGCATCTTCTAGCAGACAGGGTGATGACAGAAATGAGCATTTGTTCATGGTGCAGCACATGAACAATTCTGTGACAAGTGCAAAAGAAAGAAATGATGTATGGTATGTTGACTCAGGTGCATCAAACCACATGACAGGTCATGCAGAATGGATGGAGGATGCAAGGGAAATGGAAAAACCAGGATTTGTGGAGACTGGTGATGATACTGCACATCCTATTGTGCAGATTGGAAAAATTCCATTGTCTATGCAGGATGGAAAAAAGAAATACTTGTCCGATGTATTTCATGTCCCGAATATCACCAAGAATCTGAATTCTGTCGGTCAAATGGTTGAGCAGGGCTTGCAGGTCAGATTTAATCCTCATGGATGCTTTGTTGAGGATATGAAAAATAAAGGTCGCTTGATAGCAAAAGGAAAGAAGAAGGGCAGAATGTTTACACTGGATGCAGACATGTCTGAATTGAGTGCAGCAATGTTTGCACATGGGACCGGTGTAGTTGCAGATATTGATATCTAGCATAAACGCATTGGTCATGTTAATGTACAGCGACTTAAATCAATGCAGGCCCAAAATATTGTTGCAGGTTTGCCAAAATTCAAGGTTGCAGAAATGCATAAGGTATGTGAAGCCTGTCAGTTTGGAAAACAGGCAAGGAAACCATTTCCTAGACATGTTCAAGAGAGTAAGAAGCCATTGGAATTAATCCACTCTGATGTGTGGACTACGAAAGCTGCATCTCTTGGAGGCTGTCATTATTTTGTCACGTTTATTGATGACTATAGCAGAAAAGTTTGGGTGTATTTTATGAAAAAGAAAAGTGAAGTTTTTGGGCATTTCAAAACCCTTAAAGCTATGGCTGAAAAAGAAACAGGTCTGCAAATAAAATGCCTAAGGTCAGATGGAGGGGGAGAGTACCTCTCAAATGATTTTGCAAAGTTCTTGCAGGAGCATGGCATAAAGCAGCAATATTCATGCAGTTATACCCCACAACAAAATGGAATTGCAGAAAGGAAAAACAGGCATATTGGAGAGGTATCTCGTGCCATGCTCAATGAAAAAGACTTGCCAGATTTTTATTGGGCTGAAGCAGTTGCTACAGCAGTCTATATAATGAACAGGACTCCCACTGCAGCAATACATGGGATGACTCCAGAGGAGAGGTATACTGGTAGGAAACCAGATATTTCTCATTTGAAAATTTTTGGTTGCATTGCCTATGTACATGTGCCAGATGAGTTGAGATCCAAGTTGGATCCAAAAGCTGAGAAGTGCATCTTTATTGGTTACTCTCTGCAGCAAAAAGGGTATAGATGCTATAACCCTTCTACTCGTAAGTTTACAGTGAGCAGAGATGTTGTTTTTGATGAGATGAGTAGCTGGTATAAACCAGTAAATGTGATTGATGATGTAGATGCACAAAATGGTAATGCTGCACAAAATTCACAGCAGCAATCACAAAATATTAGTGGACCTGGAGCGTCCTCTAGTATTGGTTCACATTCTTCGCCATGGACAGGCAGATTGAGATCAAGAGAATCTTCTCAAAGTAATGCAGATAGTGGTATGCAGGTATCACGAAAAGGAAAAGAGAAGGTTGATCAGCCCATGTTTGATGTGAATGCAGGTCACTCTTATGTGGATGGTGAATCCAGTGGCTCAGAACACAGCATTGATGATGAGTTGGGTATTCCTTCTATTGTTACACCTGGAGTAAGGAAGACCAGGGATGTTTTGAGAGCACCTGGGAGTGAACCTACTTTGCGCAGGTCTACGAGAACTAGGTATCCTGTGGATAGGCTGAAATATGATGGATTTACAGCCACTCACTATGCATATATGGTGAAGGTGATACAGGAACCAGAACCCACTTCTTTTGAGCAAGCTATGGGAAAAGAAAAATGGGAGAAAGCCATGGATGAAGAAATGGATGCCTTGGAAGCAAATGCTACATGGGAGTTAGTACCTTTGCCTAAAGGTAAGAATGCAATTGGCTGTAAGTGGGTTTATAAGGTGAAGCACAATGGAGATGGTTCCGTGAACAGATACAAGGCAAGATTAGTAGTCAAGGGGTATGCACAAACATATGGCATTGACTATGAAGAAACATTCAGTCCAGTTGCAAGGATGGCAACTGTAAGAGCAGTCATTGCTTTGGCTGCATCAAAGGGATGGTCTTTACATCAGATGGATGTAAAGAATGCCTTCTTGCATGGTGATTTGCAAGAAGAGGTCTATATGGAGCAGCCACTAGGTTATGTGCATGCTGTTCATCCTGAGTTTGTTTGCAGGTTGAAGAAAGCCTTGTATGGATTGAAGCAAGCACCTAGAGCATGGTCTGACAAGATAGGACAGTATCTTGTCACTATTGGCTTTCAGATTTCCAAGGCAGATTTCTCACTTTATGTGAGAAAAATAGAGAAAGGTATCATGCTACTTGTCATTTATGTTGATGATTTGATTATGACAGGTGACAGTGATGAAGATATCCTTCATGTGAAAATGCTATTGAAGCAGAAGTTTGAGATGAAGGATTTGGGAGAGCTGCGTTATTTCTTGGGCATTGAGGTGATTAGATCACCAAGTGGGATACAGCTTTTGCAGAGGCAGTATGGATTGGACATGCTGTCCAAATATGGGATGACAGGCTGTAAGCCTATTTCAGTTCCTTTGGAGCAGAATGTGAAGCTGAGCACAGATGCAGGCGAGCTTCTAGAAGACCCTACTATGTACAGACGCATAGTAGGAAGTTTGATTTATATGACTATTACCAGGCCAGATTTGAGCTATGCTGTTGGACTGGTAAGTCAGTTTATGCAGGCTCCAAGGAAACCACATTTGGATGCGGCTAGACGCATACTCAGGTATGTGAAGTCCACATTGCAGTATGGACTATTTTATGAGACTGGGGTTCAGATACAGTTGCATGGATACACTGATGCTGATTGGGCTGGTAGTATTTCTGATAGACGATCTACCAGTGGATATGTGTTCTCTTTTGGGAGTGCTGCAGTCACTTGGAGCAGCAAGAAACAACCTACAGTTGCCTTGTCGAGCACAGAGGCTGAGTACAGGGGTGCAGCAATGGCTGCATGTGAGGTAGCTTGGTTGCATAAGCTACTTTATGATATGCATCAGTCTACAGATGGGCCAGTTGTCATTTATTGTGACAACATGAGTAGTATACACTTGGCAAATAACCCAGTCTATCATGCTAGAACAAAGCACATTGAGGTGCATTATCACTATGTGCGAGAGAGGGTTTTACTAGGTCTTATTGATCTAGTTTATGTCAGCACAGAGGATCAGGTAGCTGACATATTCACGAAGGCATTGGGCGCAGAGAAGCTGTGCAAGTTTAGAGACCTGCTTGGTGTGCAGGAATTGGGATTGAGCTCGAGGGGGAGTGTTGAGATATCGAGCTCCACTCGTGATACGCCAGGGTGACCATTGTGTATTTATGTCACCGACTTGTCAGTTGCAGATGCGATTGGTACACCGCCCATGAATAATAGCCACATGATAGCTATCCTTATCTACTCTAGTTCGTGGCTCAGTTAGTATGCCACTTTAGTTAGTTGAGTTTGGTTTTGAGACCTATATCTAGGGTTCTTCTATTTCTCTTTGTACTTGAGTTCTTTTGGCTTACACACAACTAAGAAGAGAAAAACGTTTTCAGCCTCCATCTCTGTGTGTCTTCCCCCATTGTGCAAGCGAGAAAGCTTTGAGCGAGACTCCTTCCTTCTCTCCCACAATCCTGACAAATACAATCCTCGTCATGGCGCACCTATTGCAATTCCAGCAGGAACGACGGATTTACTGGCTCTAGGTTACCCGCTACCCATTTTTAATGGGCTAGTTGAGGAAGATGTGGAACTCCACATTAGGGAGTTTCAAAAGCTGATGTTTAACTGTCGCATTCAAGAAGAAGGACATTTAATGATGTTCTTCAATATGACTCTCAAAGGAAGAGCTGCTATATGGTATCATGGTTTAGAAGCCGGAACCATATTGAATATTGATTCATTTTATGGAGCTTTTTGAAGGGAGTTTGCCCCTGAAAGGGGTGGGCAATATTGGTTGCATGTACTCAACGTGACTCGCCAAGAACCACACGAGGATATTCGTGCTTATGCGAAGAAAATAAAAGAGGTTTTCCGTAAGTTGGACACCTCTATTCCTATCCCCGCAGCTGCCCAATTGCAATATTTCCTAGATGGTTTGGACTTTAATATCCAATTGCAGTTGAGTAGTGTCCCCTTGGGGGATATAGATACTGCCATTACACGAGCACAAGAGGTGGAATCCCGACTACAAGCAGCCTATGCTTCTCGAGGCAATTCGAATATGGGTTTAGTATTGGGAAACAATATGGCAATGGCCAAGGGATAGCAATGGCTAACCCTAATGGGAGAGGGAACATGATGCAGAATGTCCCTTTATTACCAGCTCCCCCTAGCATGTCGATGCCTACGGGCAGTCAAATAGCTCCAAATGGTGGAGGCCAGGTGGCCAATTCTAACACCATGCCTGTGGCTCAACAACCAATGCCTAATCGAATTGTTAGGCCGATGGAATGACATGGTAATGACCAAGGCTATGAGTTGAGTGCTTCCAATGTTCTTGGCGAGGTTAAGGACATGATGAAGCATTATACCGACATGATTACGGAGCAGTATCGACAAATAGCTGTTGATGTCAACTTCCTTTAAAAAAAATAAAATTTGATAGGAAATAGATACCCAGAGGAGGGTGCACCTTCGAGGTTTAGTTGCAAATGGTGTGGTGGGCAACATTATCCAAGAAATTGCACAAATGTTAAGTGCGACATTTGTGGAAAATCCGGCCATTTAGCAGCTACTTGCTGGAGCAAGATCAGTTTCCTCCAGCGTGGTAGTCGGCAGCCAGGGCCTGTTAATCATCGTGCCCAAGGAAATGATTCCCAGCAAGAGGACGGGCCTAAAAAATACTTCAACGACCAAAGACTACAGTGGAGAAGCTACCAAGTGGTAGTGGGGTTAGTTTGATTGAGGCTGTACGCGTTAACGATGCTGAAACCTCTAAACTATGTGTTGTTCTTACAAGAGGTCAAAAGGGTAAAGAAGCCGACAAGGATAAGCCTGTCGACGGAAACCCTAAACAAGGCGACAAAGGTACACAAGTTTTGGATCGTGCCATGGAAGGGGGACCTTTGAAGCCCGTAGAAAGTAAAGCCGATAAGGAACCATCAAAGAAGAAGGTGAAAGTTAAAAAAGAGGCAATAAAGCCGGTTCAACGACCTAAAGAGCAGATGGTTTGGCGTGAAAAGCGAGCTCTAGCAAACTATCATGAATTCGATTTGGCGAGCTCTCTTTGCGAAGTCAAGCCGGATGTGAATCTTTTATAGCTTATTAAGCTTTCCCTAGGAGTACGCAAGGAATTTAGAAAGATCCTACGTACCGGTTATATCGTAGAACCTTTGAGTATTGCGCGAGTCGGTGATGACTGGTTCGAGCATGCTGAGAAGCATTGCCCAAGGGTTGCAGCCTATGTCGATGGGATATTAGTAGATTATGCCATTGTCGACATGGGATCATCTGTTAACATTATGAGTTCTGAACTGATGGAAAGGTTGGGTCTTGCGATCCAGAAAGATACCTCCACAATTCTCAGAATGGCAAATGATAGTTTGAGACAGCCGGAAGGCTGCATTACTAAGGTCCATGTTACTGTTGCCAATGTAGAATGCTTGTTGGATTTTAGGGTGATTCGTTTTGCAGGCCGTCTAAGTTACCAAGTATTACTCGGACGACCTTGGATCTTGCAAGCGGACTGCCAAGTGGATATACCGGCTGGTCGGCTAATATTCGGCAGAGGTGCCCAGCGTGTGGTGGTTGATGCTTATCCTGAGTCCCCGCAGAGTGAGAGAGCTCCTCTATCTTCTACAGAATTGGAGACATTAGAAGATTTATCTGCCAGTGAGACATCATCGAGTGATGAGTCCAAAGAGGGATCCACCACGGAAGACATCTATCAAATCACTTGGAATGAGCCGATAGAGGGCCAAGAGCGTATAAGAGATGCAGATGTTATCGAGATAGACCTTAGTACGTCTGATGATTCGCGGCCAATCAAATTAGGTTCTATGCTCAGCACAGCAGAAAGGGAGGACTATGTGGCCTTGATCCAGGAATTCCGTGATATCTTTGCCTGGAGTTATGATGAGTTGAGAGGCATTCCTCCTAGTCTTGCTGTTCATACAATTCCATTGAAAGAGGGCAGTCATCCTGTACGGCAGAAAGTAAGGCGTATGCCTTTCGAACTGAGGGACGGGCTGTTTGAAGAGTTACAAAAGCTTCGAAAAGTGGGTTTGATTTTTCCTGTGCAACACACGGAATGGTGTTCATCGGTTGTGATAAGAAAGAAGAAGAATAATCAAATCCGATTATGTGTAGACTTTAGGGAGCTGAATAAGCAGACAGTTAAGGAGTACTACCCGTTGCCATTTATTGACCAGATTTTGGATCAATTAGCGGGTAGGGAGATATATTCGTTTATAGATTGCTTTGTAGGATACAACCAAATGGCAATTACAGAAGAGGACAAGTTAAAAATAACTTTTATCACTGTGTTTGGTACTTTTGCGTACCATGTGATGGCCTTTGGTTTATGCAATGCGCCTGGTTCGTGGCAACGAACAGCAGATAAGACATTTGGTGGCATATCCCCTGAAGAGTTGAAGGTGTTTATTGATGACTTAGGGGCTGCCACCGTGAGAGAAAGGCAGTTGATCATTTTAAGAAAATGCTTCGAGCGATGTAGACAATTTTGCATCGCCCTAAACCCACGGAAGTGTGTTTTTGGAGTACCTTATGGGCTATTGCTGGGTCATGTGGTCAGTTCAGTAGGGATTGCAACAGACCCCGAGAAGGTTAAAGTTATAGTTGCCATGGGTCCACCATGCACTCCAAAGGAAGTTCATAGCTTTCTGTCTTCGGTTGGTTACTACCGTAGATTTATCAACGCCTTAGCAGAAAGATCGTTGCCGCTTACAAATTTATTGTCCTTTAGCTGTTCGTTTGTATGGGGTGACCCTTGTAAGGTAGCATTCGAGGATGTGAAACAAGAGCTAGCAAGAGCACCCATTTTAAAAGCACCTAGAAGAGGTGAGGCGTTCTATATATTTTCAGCAGCTACCATGTATAGTATTAGCTGCTGTTTAGCCCAAATTTGGGAAGAGAAGTGGTACCACCAGATTGCTTTTGCTAGTCGGAAGCTGGGGGTATCCGAAATCAATTATACCTACATGGAAAAATTGTGTCTAGCGATGGTCTTTGGGACTAAGAAATTCAGGCATTATATTCTCTATGAGAAATTCGTGCTTTATACGAAGGCGGAGGGACTTCGATTATTGATGAATAAGCTACAGCCGCCTGATCGTCTAGCAAAGTGGTTGATCACTTTGCAGGAATTTGATTATGAAATCAGGAGTAAGCCACCAAGGTTGCAAGGCATCGTGGAATGTCTTGTAGACTTTGGGGAGCCGAAAGAATCTGTGGCTGAAGGTAGTGACATGGAGTTGTTATTTAAAATAGATACGGCATCTATTCCCTCCTAGTATGCTGCAATAACGCATTATTTATCAACAGGAGAGGCGGGATCCGAATTATTTAAAGTTGAGAGAAGAAAAATTAAGCAGCAAATGTTAAATTTTGCTTTGATCGCAGGTACATTATATCGGCAAGGGGTTGATGATATCTATCGCCGGTCTGTGATGCCTGACGAGGTGCCATTCATTTTGGAAGAGTGTCATGACTCTGCTTGTGGTGGCCATTTTGCTGGATGGCTTACAGCACAAAAGGCTTTAAGAGCAGGTTATTGGTGGCCTGCCATCTTCCAGGATGCATTTGCGTATGTTAAGAGATGCGATATTTGTCAACGACATGATAGTCGAGAGAATAGGAAACGACCACTCACCCCTATTATGGCGATACTTCCATTTGAGAAGTGGCGAATAGACTTTGTGGGTCCTATTACTCCGTCGTCGACTACGCAAAAGAGGTACATCATTGTAGCAATTGACTACTTCACAAAGTGGTCAGAAGCACGTGCAACAAGGAAAGATGATGCTAAAGAAACTGCTAGTTTCCTTTTAGAGCAGATAATATGCCGGTTTGGTCCGCCGAAAGAATTAGTGTCAGACCGCGGAACCCATTTCTTGAATAAGGTGATTAAAGGTTTGACAGAGATGTGGCAAATCAAGCATAACAAGACAATCCCATATAATCCGCAAGCCAATGGGCAAGTTGAAAGCACCAACAAGCAGCTTGTGGGCATCCTGTCCAAAATTGTGTCGGAAAAGAAACGGGATTGGGATAAAATGTTATACGTGGCAGTGTGGGCTTATAATAGGACCTTCAAATGAGCCACTGGCCATACCCCATTCAAGTTAGTATATGGGGAGGAGTGTGTCTTGCCTTTAGAAATTGAGCTGCCGACTATTCGGTTTGCCATCAATCATTCTTTGAGCGATGAAGACGCACTTTTTGAGCGCTTGATGACACTGGCACATTTAGATGAGCTTAAGCTGCAGAGCTTATTGCACCAAGAAGTGGGGAAGCGCCAAATGAAGTAGCTACACGACCTCAAAGCCAAGAAATACACCTTCAAGAAAGGACAGCTTGTTCTGTATTATGATGCACGACGTGAATTATTTCCAGGCAAGCTAGAGCCCAAATGGGATGGGCCCTATAGGATCGTTCGAATAGGAAAGAATAAATCCACAGTCTTGTTAGCTGACCTTGAGGGGATAGAATTTAAAAATAAGGTTAATCTTAATAAGATTAAACCTTATTATTTCTGATTGCACTAATGCTATGACTGCCTTGCAGGTCTAGGCAAGATCGATCAAACATCTGCAAGGAGATCGTGATAGAGGTTGATGGGTCGTCTGATCCCTTATTTAGAACACCCATATTTAGAACAGAGGTATCATCAGGGAAAGCTCATTTGGTGGAGCAAAGGATACAAGGTGATTGAGCAAGAAGGCGGGACATTTATTTGGGAGATCAAGGTCTTCTGCCATCACTGCTTACAAATTTTGACGAGCATTCCTATTGAATTCAATGATGATGGAGGGATGGAGCCTACAGTCCACCCGTTGAATATGCTGAATTTCGATTACCATAATTACGAGTAGAGTTCCGGATGGCGGGATATGTAAACCCTTTATGGACGTACACCTTGTACTTTGATGGGGCGTCCAGGGGTGCATGCAAAAAAGGAAGTGTAGGAGTTGTCATCCGAGACCCCCGACGATGCATTGTCATGAAGTTAGCTGCTTATCTCGAGGTGAATTTTACCAATAATATGGCAGAATACAAAGCCCTGATTATGGGTTTGAATATTGCGAAGAAGGGTGGTATTCGCTAGTTGTTGGTGAAAGGGGACTCTCAGTTGGTTTTAAATCAACTCAATGGGACAAACATGGTACGAAACCCCATCCTTTGCATGTACCATCATACTGCCATAACCCTAGTAGACGAATTCGATAGAGTGTCTTTTCAGCTGATTCCACGAAATTGGAATCAGTTTGCCGATTCTTTGGCTAATTTTGCGTATGAAGAAGACCTCTTCTTTAATTATGGCCCTTGTCCCGATATATCTATTGATGGTGAGACGGGACGTGGTCATTTGTGGGGTATGCTTTCTGAACATGCCCTCTTTGGCAGACGATGGTTGATTTGGGTGATGCAAAGGGTAAGCGAGACGCATCTGCCTTTATTATCTTGGACCCATAGACTCATTCGACGACATGTGATGCGAACACCTCTTGCGATATACACAAGAGGGATGGGTCATAATCTAATGCACCTAGTCTAGGGGCTAGGAGCCTTTGTTCCCCTCGGAATGGGATGCTTTGATGTCTATCATAGTTGTTTCCAGGAGGATATTATGTAGTATTGTTTGATTTCATTAGGCCAAGAGGGCCAATTCAGTTTTGTAGTGAAGTGTTTTATTTCATTAGGCCAAGAGGGTCATTTCCCTGTCTAGTGCGGGTGCGTTTAATGGGGGTTTTTGTTTTAAGTGTTGTGCTGGACAGGTTTCGCGGTTCGTGGAATTTTGTGGAGCCGGGAGGAGCCTTTGCTGTGATGGAAGCTTCTTGTGGCCAATCCAGGTGATACCTCTCCTTTACGAGTACCTTTCTTTCCTGTTATATGTGTATTTGTACTTGTCGAGGGGACACATTTTTGTTGGGGACCGGCAACCAAGGCATGAAGTCCCAGATCTAGGTTGAGTATGTTTGAGGGAGGTCGGAGTAGTCATTGCCTCCTGTAAAGACATTGTCAGGCATCGAAAGACCTGTTTTAGAAGGAAGTCTTAGTGGCCCTGTTCTGCTAGCCTGCTCGGCAACCATTATAGGAGTTCTTGTTAGTAGTGAGGCAGTTAGAGAAGCCTGCTAGAAGCTAATAATGATGATGCCAAGAAACCCTGTACATCCGTTAAGATGAGTATAAATACGAAGGTGTGTAAAAAGGGGTTCTAACCCCTATCAAAGAAAAGAAAAGGAATGAAAATGTATAGGCAGTTGATCATCGCCTTGCGAAGGCCTGGTAGGTTCTTGGGGACGAATCAGACCCGGGGCCGATACCTTGTCTTCCTAGGGGTGGCTTCGTGCTGAAAAAACCAACGAATGATGACAAAACAAGGAAGGTTGGAGCGAAAATAAAAGTGAGCGTTAGAAAAAGATTAAGTGTCGCCTTGCGAGGGCTTGGTAGGTTCTTGGGTGCCGAGATAGGTCATGAGGCCGATGCCCTGTTCTCCTTGGGTCACTACGCTCAGCTCCCTCATTTTTACATGCCCAAGTATGTCAATAAAATAAAGACCCTAAAAGAAGAACTGTACTGGAAGAAAATACTCTTTGATCAGGCTATAGGAGTCCTCGCCTTGTAGGAGCTCCTAGTTGTGTTGTCTTTAGTTGGTAAGTAGTGCAGACTACCACTTAGGGCAACCTCTTTGATAGGTTTTTTTAGTTTGGCTGTGTTGGAGCAGCTGGTTAGTGACTCACTTCGGATCTTCTATTAGATGATGCTAGGCCTACTCCTTGTGGATGTCATGCCTTAGTTCTGTCCAGGGGTAGGGGGAGCATTGTGCTGAGTTTTATTATATATTTGTTTTGTATCAGTTTGATGCTTCTTTGGTTGTTTATGTGCAGATATGTTCGTGGATTCGACGGGCTGAGTCGCCCTATCTTGTAGTCGCCAATGAGAGCGGAATTTAGGTGGCGAGAAGTGCTTAAAAATAGCTAAAAATTATGAATATCAAGGGAAAAATATTCAATGTCAAAGGCGGCGGCTCGATCTAGGACGATTTTAAACGTCAAAGTGCTTTAAAGGTGCCCGAGCGACACTTGTTGATTTTTCATAATTTTTCAGACAGTCATGCGGGTTGACACGAGCTATTGGTCAATGTGAAATGCCAAGCTAGACGTCCAGGATTTTTCAGAGCTCAATTCGGAGTCCGGACAGGGAAATGGCCACAAAATAGTCAAGATATGAAAAGGTGGACACTTGGGAGGCCAAATTTGAGCATGCCTTTTGAGTTTGGACCCTCCCACCCAAAATTTTATGCACCTCTTGATCAAAAAACGTGGAGAGAGAAGGAAGACATGGCGTGATCAAGAAATGGCGCATTTTTCGCTCTCTCTCCTCTCTCATCATGATTGTGGGCTGTGAGTACCCCATGGAACAGACATTGGGGCTGATCTTCTCCTTCTTGGCCGATCTTATCGCCGCCCTTCGCCCATAGAATGGTGGACTGAATGAAGAGAACCAGATCTAGTCTTTCTCTCTCCTCCCTCTCTCTCTTCTAAGAGGGAATTCATATGGGAAGAATAAGGAAGAAGAAAGAATGATGGAGGCTTGTCCGCATGGATCGGATTGCTCCACGGGCTGGAAATGGTGATTTGTGATGATTGTGCTGGACATGAAGTGTTGCTGATTTTCAGATTTGCAGCCATGGACATGAAACCCGAAACACGCAAATAAGCGGTAATTCAATTTTTTCAAAGAAAATTTGAGATTTTATGGCTTTTGATTGATAAAATGTTGTTCATGTGGGCTAAAAATTGTTTATGTTGCTGTTTTCCATGAGTACTTGCTGATCATAATAAAAAAATCAGAAAAATATGCATCTTGTGGCTCAAAATAATATGCTAAAACATGTAAAATATGGAAAATCAAGGGAAAATGATGGTTTTGGGCATAGAATTGGGAAAGTGAATAGGAACACCAATTGAATCTTCAATTTTGCTGCAAGAAGGAACTAAGGGCCACAGCCCATAACCTATCTTGAATTTTCAGTAATAAAATAATGCAAAAAATAAGGGAAAATACAAGGGAAATGGAGAAAAATCACTAAAAATAGGGAAAAAATGCATTTTGGGTGCAGAAAATTAGTGAAAATTAAGAGCAATGTTTGTGAATGTTTGTGGGGACTGAAGCATGAGGATTTGCCTCAGTTCAACCCCACCTTCTTGTTCTAGTGTGGTTTTCCCGCTTTTTACACATAAAATGATGGCAAAATGCCCTATAAATCCATACAACGATGCAATATTTAAACGGGGGAGGGTGGGGTAGTTGAAATATGTCTAAATGCCGTATGAGATGATGGAAAAGTTATTGATTTCTATGCATAGCATTTAGGACGGATAATAATTATAAAATAAGAGCCTAGTAGCACAAGGGTTCCCTTGGTGTTAGGTTTGTGCAAAGCCGCATAAGAACGGTAGTTGAAAATCATTGAAAGGATGTTTTCCACATGTGCACAATATTGATTTCATAATTGTTTGAGCACTTGGCATCCACAATATGCATAAATCATGGAAATATTTAAAGGTATCAGAAATCCTGGATGCACAACAATTGTTTTCATTAGGACATTGACCCACGTTGAGTGAGAGACGGGACACCCTAAGCCATAGGCTAGTCGTGGGGTCTAAGGGAAAGAGAAGTAAGGACAATGGTACATTCTTGTATACGATTAAATAGTACCTTGAATGGATTTTGTGCGAAATGTCTATATGTTGAGCGACGCATCAAGGGGCCAATCCCCGAGGTGTAGGAGAGTCGCAGAGGGTTGACGGCATTCAACCGTAGGAGGAACCCCATGTGTATGTGATTCGAGCCTTTTGGCTATGTGCAAGGGAGTTCCTGTGAGGAGTAATATTGGATTAGGATCAGTTGGACTACAACGTATTACAAATGCAATGTTTAGGAAGGCAGAGATTTTGATAGACGCTCCTGGCCGCGAGGCCGAGGGGTTGTCTTGTGCGTAGTGACGAGGCTTGGCTAGTGCATGAGCCAGTGCCGGCTCATTTTTAGGTCCATCAAAGAGCTACTATTGGGAGAGGCTAAAAGGTGACGTTCTCAAATATGTCACTGAGTGTTTGTCTTGTCAACATATTAAGGCCGAATATGTCAAAATGCCACGAAAGTTACAACCACTTGACATTCCCCAAATGAAATGGGAATTCATCAATATGGACTTTGTGGTTGGCCTACCCCAAGTTCACGGAGGATACAACTCCATTATGCTTGTGGTGGGTATGCTTACCAAGGTTGCACATCTTATTCCTATTAAGACAAACTATAAATCCTCAGACATTAAAAGGTTGTTTATCAAGGAGATATTCAAACTGCATGGATTGCCCAGAAGAATCATTAATGATCGTGATTCTCTCTTCACATCACACTTCTGGAGAGCTATCTTTGAAGCCATTGGAACTCAACTCTATTTTAGTACAGCTTACCATCCCCAAACCGATGGTCAAACGGAGCGAGTCAACCAAGTCATTGAGGATATGCTAAGGGTTCACAGCTGCTATGAACGAAAAAGGTGGATTCAATACTTGCCACTGGTTGAGTTTGCCTACAATGCTTCTTACCAATAAAGCATTCAGATGACCCCTTTTCAAGCATTGTATGGGCACGACTGTCAAATTCCTTTAAACTTATCAGATCCAACCCTAAGATTTGAAGCTTCAAAGCAGATGCTAAAAGATATGGACGACCAAATGAAGTCAATAAGACAGGACATCCAAGCCGCCAAGGATAGACAGAAGGCATACACGGATTTGAAACATCAAGATAGAACCTTTGCTGAAGGAGACATGGTCTTCATTTGTGTACGCCCAAAGAAGAGTTCCCTATCCTTAGGTGAATGCAAGAAGCTAAGTCCAAGGTATTGTGGACCATACAAGATCCTTAAGTGCTTGGGACCCAATGCTTATAGACTGCAACTCCCTAAGAACCTAAAGGTTCATAATGTATTTCATATCAGGCTACTGAAGAAGTATGTACCTAATCGTAGCCATGTACTTGATGATCAACAAGCTGTAATGCCTAGCCAAGGAGTCCTTAAGCTATGGCCTGACAGGATCTTAGATGTTAGGGAAAGACAATTGAGATCCAAAACCTTGAGAGAATGTCTTGTCCAATGGAAATATTATCCCGTGGAGGATGCCACTTGGATGGATGAAAGTACTCTTAGCCACAATACCCCTAGCTCTTCTCGAGATGAGGACATCTCGATTCTTCCAAGGGGGAGAGAATGTAATATTTTTGCTCAAAAATATTATTGAGCTTGACCCCCGCACATCTACGTAAAGCTGTGCAAAGTCATCTCCCACATCGACTAATGACAGTGGCTAAGTGGTTACCCCGCGCACGTGATAAAAATTCCCATTCGCATTGTGCAATTGAGGCGAAGGTTTAAAACCGCAAAGCCGCATGAGAACACCCTTATTGGAAGTAGGAAAATTGGATAATTATGAAAAATTTGGGCAAATTTTTTACTAATGATCCCTTCCCCCAGCTGATGCATGGCTGGAGGGAGTGGGAGAGGGATGTGTAGAGGTGGAGTGCATGGGGAGAAGAGAGAATTTTGCTAATGATCCCTTCCCCCAGCCGATGCATGACTAGAGGGAGTGGGAGAGGGATGTGTAGAGGTGGAGTGCATGGGGAGAAGAGAGAAGCATATAAGGGGATGCATGGCTGGATGGGAGGGAGTGGGAGAGGGATGTGTAGAGGTGGATTGCATGGGGAGAAGAGAGAAGCATAAGGGCTCCACGTGTGTGGTGTCTCTCCCCCCCTTGCACTATATAACCTCCCCCTTGGGCATTGGGGGGAGGCATGATCAAAGGGAGAGGCTGCCGTGCTAAGGCAAGACAGAGAAGAGAAGGAGAGGATGATGTCATCGTGTTAAGGGTTGAAGGTCTACCACCGGGGCTTAATGCAGAAGAGGAGTATGGGATTCAAAGTTCAGGAAAGGGAAAAAGATAGGAGTTTAACAAGATCCGAGTTTTAGAAATGATTCAGATGTGGAAGAAGAATTCAAGCTTTTTTTATGTATTTAGCATACATGAATGGAATAAATAACTCTATCTTGATTACATCAAATGCTTTTGGATACATATTCCATAACATAAAGGATATATTCAGATTCTTAATCCAAATACGAATATCAAATGCAATCTCTAATGGCTTTTATTTCAAGTACATAGATGGATTTCAACTCTAGGGAACAAGTATTATGTTGGTAGACTTCAAATACATTCAAGATTTGGGCCAATGGTACATGAAATGCATTGAAGAAGCATAATCTTTACTTCAGTCCTATTTTAAAAGAAAAAATTCCAGCCCATAATCAAGCTAAAAAAGAGTGCATAAACTCATGAATAATTTCCTCTCATCATTAATGAGTAAAGTTCTGATGAAAAGAGGTCATTTTCTTCTATTACAACCACATAAATCTCTTGTTTGCTCATAAAACTGGACAAGAACAGTGGGCTACCCTATTTATGACTGGTAATTTCAGCCCATAACAACCCATACACCTTCAAAATCCTTACCCTTTGCTTGCCCCAAAGTCACTCAAGTACTTGGTGGGTACAAGTCGGGCTTCATTGGACCATGAATAAGGTAGACAAAATGAGAGAAGACATGCATAAGAGCAGGCTGAATACTTTTCTCTCAAATTTTCCCCTTTTATAGACTATCATACCATGCATTTTTGTCAGACCGAATGGACAAATAAGTGGAGCTCTCACCGTGTTTGCATGTTCATCTTCAGCTCCTGTTAATCTCCAGTTTGCATGCTCCAAAGCATGCACCATGGCTTCAGCTCTCTCTAGTTGCAGTCAGGCTGTGTAGCCCGCATTTTGCGTCAAAAAATGCAAGCTGCTTCTTGCTCAGGCCCAGGTCACATTTTGACCTACTTAGGTCACTTGCTAGTCACATTAGTCTATTACTTCAGGTCCCCTGTGAACCTAGTGGACTTTTGGCATTTTTCTTGAGTTCTAACCATACTTTTACACTTGAATCAATGTGATTTATCCTGCAAACTGTCAATTACTTCCAACTGACCAAGTTGTAGGTTCCCATAAACTTATTTTTCATCAATATACATGGTACAACTGAAAATTAAATGCTAAATACAAAAGAACTTATGTTACTAAGTTGGTTATTGGGTAACAATGATTGAATTTTGTATGCAAATTCCTCAAATAACTCCTAGTGAAGTTCTTCTGTATTCATAAGAATCCCATGATTTATATTATGAACAATAAACTCTTTGACATTCACCCCCTCCTAATGTGCACATCCTTCGGCATGTGCCATTTCATAAGCTTACAGTTTAAGGAGGGTCTTCTTCTGATATATCTTCATCTTCATCCTCTAAGTATTTTTCTTCCTGCTTGTCTTCAAGTAGAGAGCTCATATCTAAGTCATCAAGCTCATAAGTTGAAGATTCTCTTCGTTTGAAGAGCTTGATTCGTTTCCTGGCTATTGGTATTTTTGTCATGGTTCCATCCATTTCAGCCAAAAAGTAAGTAGCATTATTATGTACTACTTTTACAACATATGGTCCAAACCATCACTTGGCTAACTTTCTATGAGCACTATATTGATTGTCTAGGATACTATCATAGACAAGTACCCAATCATTCTCTTGAATAGCTCTTGGATGAAGTCGATGATTCTTGTCAAACCTCTTCTTATTCTTTAATCTTGCTGTTTTCAGTCTTTCAATGGCTGTAATGACATCTTCTGGTCTTCTTTCAAGTTGCCTTATGTGCAGAGTCAGCAATTCTTCTCTATTCATGCCTTCATCCCAAGGTAAGATACTCCATGTGACAATGGACTCCTCAATAGGCATGATAGGTGGCTATCCATAAATTAGTTTAGCTAGCATATAACCTGTTACTGCACTATGGGTAGTTCTATCATCCCAAAACGCAAATGGTAGCATTCTAGCCCATTCCCTCATCTTTCCTTTGCAAGATTTTGCTAAAGCTTTAAGATTTGGTTGATGACCTCTTTCGCTCTTACCATTGCATTTAGGGTTGTAGGCTGAAGTAAGAGATAGATTGATTCCCAATTGTGCAAAAAAATAGCGAGCCTCATCAGCATTCAATTCTCCTCTATCAGCAGTTACTTTAGCAACACATCCATACCTACAAAATACTTCTTCAAGTAAAAATCTACAAACGGCTTGAGTAGACTTTGTTGTCAAAGCTATTCCTTCCACTTGATTTGTGAGATCTTCTCTAGCAAGTACTAGATATCTCTTGTTCCAAATTCTTGTAGGTATGGTTACTAAATCAATAACCAATCTATAGTGAATGGATAAAGGATAGATAGGTAGGCTGAAGCCCATCTCTATGCTTAACCATAGAGTACATTTGACAAACATGACAAGTCTCAACAAAATGCTCAATGTCTTTATACATGTTTTGCCACCAAAATTTCTCTTTTATTTTGGCAAAAGTGCCCCATATGCCTCTATGACCAGCCAATAGGCTTTCATGAAATTCTTGCATGACCTGTGTTTGAGTCTTTTTGTCTCCTAAGACACAAACATGCACCCTTCCTTTCTTTTTTGCATGCCTCCAAAGGTAACCATCTTTAAGAAAAAAGCCATAAGCTTTTCTCTTAATTCTCTTGAACTCTTCATTAGACCATTCTTCCTTCTTTGTCATAGTGCTCAAAAATTGGCCAATTTTTAGCCAATCATGTGCATAATATTCCTCTTTAAAGTGTGAACAAACCATAACAAAACATTGAGCATGCTGTCTACTAGCTGCCCACTATCTTTTTTTTATTGTTTCATCCTTCCTTGTTGATGTAAAATTTGTTTTAGCAGTTGAACCTATTGTACTTGCTGTAATTATTATTCTACCTATATTTTTGACTGTTGAATCATCATTAGATTCAGCTGTACTTGCTATGTTCAGATTTGTACCTGCATTTAGAGCATCATTTATAGACTCTGACTCTTCTTCATCCATCATTTCTTCTTCATCCTTATATCTGGCATGCGAAAGCATGTCAGCAATTGGATTATCTCTTCCTACAATATGTTTCAAATCAAGATTTAAGGATTTAATATAAGCTATCCATATTTGCATAGCTATGTCGGGAGTGGAACAGTTGGTAATCATGCCCAAAAGTGGAAGGCTATCTGTTTCAACTATTACATGTGCACCCATAAAGTACTCCCAGTCACATTTCAATGCAGTTACTACTCCCCAAAGCTCTCTTTTAATTTGAGCATACCTTCTTTGTCATTCATTAAGAACCTTTGCTCCAAAGTGGATTGCATATTTGTTGCCTTCAAGGTCGTCTTGACCAACTGCCCATCCTATTCCAATAGGACTTGTGTCCACTGTGAGTATAATAGGCTGTCCATTAGAGTAATTAGCCCTCTTTAAGGTGGGGGCTGAAATAAGCAATTTCTTCAGTTTCTGAATAGCTTAAGTATATTCTTTCTCCCATATAAACCTTTGGCCTTTTCTTAGCAGTTGATAAAGATTTTCAGCAACATGAGCAAAATGTGGTATCCAAATAAGGTAGAAGATACATGCACCAAGAAATCTTCTCACCTCAAACATTTGTACATATTTCCTACATTTTGCTGATAGCATCAATTTTGGATGGAGAAGGCTTTCGGCCATATGGACCACACATATGCCCTACCACAAGAACGTCTTCAACTCCAAAAATAGATTTAGCACCTGAAAGATTAAGATGGACTTCTTCTAATTTAGACAAGATTTGAGCACAATCATTAATATGATCGGAAACAAACTTGTGATATCCAAGCTCATTGAGTTCTTCATTCTTCTCATGAACTTCACATCCTTTGATTGGAACATCATCAAGGAAAGGAAGAGATAATTGAGGAATATAATCCCTCAATACTTTATGCATGGCATTCATCATGTGAGCTATTGAATTCGTAGCCCCTTGAGGTAGAGTACACATGCGGACTAAGCCAAGAGGCGTCTTCATTGTGGTAATGTCTCGACTTTCCAAAGCAAGCTGAAATTGCTCATAGCCTGAATATAAATCTCCCATGGAATAGATTTCTCTACTTGCAAAAGCTTCAGCAAATTCATCAACAATTGGCCCTGATCCAACATTTCTAATAGTGACTTTATTGACAGGCTGTAAATCTTGAACAAATCGCAAAGATCCATTCTTCTTAGGCACGGTAAACCATCGGTTGGAATATGGAGCTAAGGATGGCTCCAATATTCACATTTTTATCTTTTCATTTAGAATTTCCAATAAGTTAGGAAAATGAGCCCTTGGTACTGGAATTGGTTTAAGATTCCAAGGAACGTGTGGGACCGTAAAAATCACCATTGGTGCCACAATGTGTGGATCCACAGAGCCAATTTCATGTGGCTGAAATGAAAAAGCTTTGCCATGATTCTTAAACATCTGCATGAAGATTTTCTTTTCAACTGGAAAGAGGAAAGAGTCTTCACCAATTTTCAGCTTTTGTAGACTTTTTGGTGTAAATTGGTGAGCAATATCTTTAGGATCACAAAGGCTTGGCTGTTTAGATACCCTTTCTACCAGTCCTTTGCTTTTAGTTGGTAGAGGAGTAGCCACTAGCTTGACCTTTTTATAAACTGTTTTATACTTTGTTTCTACTCTTACTTCATCCTTGTTTGGCTATCCAAAAGCTTTATAAACTGCAAATTCTTGAATTATGTCATATATATCCAATGTACATACTTGTATGGACTGATTTTCAGCTTGATTTTCTGCATGAACGGCTCTAAAAATTTCAGCCATTGTATCATTATAATTCAGCCCATAAAATAGCCCTGAAATTTCTTCATCTTTAGGTAAAACATCAATTTGCTTCAACTCTTGTTCCGTATGACACAAATACTTTCTTTTAGCTCTATTCATGGCTAAAAACTGTTTATAACAACCCACACTATTGGCTGTAAAAACCTGCAAGTCAGTTTTTGGCCTTGCCTCCTTTATATGTGGAGGCAATTTTTTATGACATGATACACTGCTATAGCCTCCATTTATAGCAGCACTTCTCGAAAACCCTTAAATTCTCAGGCATTAGGAGGAACAGGATGATCTCTCAATTGATCCCTATTCCGATGATGATTTACACAGATGGACAACTTTGTCATTATCCTTACTTCTTATCCAAGCATATGATGAATCATCATCAAGGGCCTTTGTCTCTAAATGAGACTCAAAAATAAATGGTTGTCCAAGAATGATAGGACAGCTCTGTAGGAATCTTGAACAAAGAAATGAAATTCATCTTTTGAATTACCAATAGTAACTTGTACATAAGGACATGCTACATAAAGATCGCCAGAAGAGTTATTTGCTGCCTTCATATGCCATCCTGGGTCCACATCAATGGGCCATTCGCCATTCTCGTAGAGACTTCTTGACATGACATTAATCTCCGAGCCATGGTCTATAAGGGCAATGCATGGAGTCTCTTTTTCTTCAATCTTAACAACGGTTTCAGTAGTCGCCCTTGCCCAATGGGTACGGGAGTAGTGACTACTAGGAATAAAGTGAGAATCACTTTCTTCTTGCATGTTGTGAAGATGAGCTTCTTTCTTAAGCATGGACTGCACTTTAGATTGAGAAGTCCCCACTATAATGGCTTCTTCAATTTTTGCTTCAGAAAATGTCTTCATCTTTGGCTTCTATGGATGCAATCGATTCTTTGATTGCCTCCAATCGAATCCCTTGAGTTTTCAGTTTCTCTTCATCCTAAAATACACATGAAGTACTTGCAAAAATTAATTACATCAATTATTACATCATGAAATCCTCGTTCTGCAATTCTAAGAATTTCACCTAATGTAAATTCAATTCTACTTCCAAGAATACTTTCTTCTAGGATCCGTTTAAGATCCGTTGCAGTCTCTATGTCTCACTGCAACTTGTAACTAGGATGTTTGTTTTTTCTTTTTCATTCTGTCTTTTTTTCTTGAGGGGCATCTCCCATATCAAGCTCCGGCGGTGATGGATTTTCAGTAGCCTTCTATTGGTCTGGTTTACTTCTTGTCACGCGTTTAGTTGGCCCTGAAGAAGAAGGACCGGAAACATCTTCATCTCTTCTTCTGTTTTCTTCTATCATGGCTTCATGATTATTAATTTTAGCTAATCGGGCAAAAGCCAAAAATGAATCAACAGGCTCGGTCCAACCGGTTCTTCCTCAGATACATTGACTGGCAGTGGTTAAATCATCTTTGGTTTCCTTGCCTTGCTCCATGCGATCCAAGGCCTGCATCCACACTTTAGATTTTGCATTAGTTTTACATGCTTTAACAATTTCATTAGTTGGCTCAATTTGCAACCCATAGGTTGCTGCATCAACAGCTGCATAGGCCGTTCTTGTTGCCAAATCCTCCAATCTTTTCTTCATGCCACCGTTGCCAAAATTTGGCTCAAGAGGAAGCCCGGTTTTGGCTGCATGAATTTTACCATCCTTCCAAAAGACTAATTTTTATGCTTGAGCTTCACGGAATGCACCGCACTCCCTCTTGTCATGCTATAGGCTATGACACCAGATACAATGTCTTTTGAAGCCTTCTCGTACAGGCCTTTGGGCAGTTGATCATCCCCTTTCTTCCACTTTTACATCAAGCCTTTCCACTTTAGAATTAATCTCCGTTAGATTAAGATGAAGATCTCACATGCTTTTAATTATCTCATCCATGACATCCTTCTTTGGAGATGGAACAACAAAATTTCTTAGTTGCTCAGCCATAGAGATAGGAGGTCGAGAAACTGGAACAAGCTCCTTCATGGATTCAGTTGATGCAGGGGTTGATCCCCATCTTAGGTGCAATGGCTCTCTTCGAGCAATGATATTAACTGCTTCAGTGACATCACTCCAAGCAGTCTTCAATCCCATCTCAGAACCAGGCTCTTCAAGTCGATCAGTTAGCTTCTCTTGAAGAGAAGAATCTGCAGCTTTTAGAAATAATTCAATCTTTAGGCTTTCCATACCTTGTTGATCGTTAGGATCTAGTTGAGCAAATTTACTTTCAAATTCTTGATGAAGAGCAGTGGCAATTAGACCCTTATTGCGCCTTTCGACCCATTCAATGAAGACTTTCTTTGTCATAAGGCTAGAATCTTCAAGAAAAATTTCTTCTGGAAGAGCCTTCTTGAACATGGACCATCCCGCGTCTTTTTGAAAAAGACCATGAATTCGGTCCTAGAGACCATGCATAGCCAGATGGGAAAAATAACGGCTCCAAGCATGTTGAGGAACTCCAAAGAAGACCATCTTGTGAGTATAGAAGCGGATAAAAGAGGACACATTTTTCCCCTTAAAGTGCTTCAACTGCTTCCAAAGCTTTAATGGCAGCAGCATCAATCTGCTCTTCTTCATGTCTCCGTTGTTGTTGCAATTGCAACTGTTGCTAAAATTGCAATTTTTGTTGTTGGCTTTCTTGCATTAGACGAACCAACTGTTGTAAGGCATCTTCTCCCGAACTTGATGACTCTCCCATTGGACTTCTTCTTCCGCAGTGGACCTTTACGTCAGGTTCACCATTGTCTGTCGTGTTAAGGGTTGAAGGTCTACCACTGGGGCTTAGTGCAGAAGAGGAGTATGGGATTCAAAGTTGAGGAAAAGGAAAAAGATAGGGGTTTAACAAGATCCGGGTTTTAGAAATGATTCAGATGTGGAAGAAGAATTCAAGCTTTTTCTATGTATTTATCATACATGAATGGAATAAATAACGCTATCTTGATTACATCAAATGCTTTTGGATACATATTCCATAACATAAAGGATATACTCAGATTCTTAATCCCAATATGAATATCAAATGCAAGCTCTAATGGCTTTCATTTCAAGTATATAGATGGATTTCAACTCTAGGGAATAAGTATTATGTTGGTAGACTTCAAATACATTCAAGATTTGGGCCAATGGTACATGAAATACATTGAAGAAGCATAATCTTTACTTCAGCCCTGTTTTAAAACAGAAAATTCCAGCCCATAATCAAGCTCAAAAAGAGTGCATAAACTCATGAATAAGTTCCTCTAACCATTAATGAGTAAGGTTCTGATGAAAAGAGGTCATTTTCTTCTATTACAACCACATAAATCTCTTGTTTGCTCATAAAAATGGACAAGAATAGTGGGCTACCCTATTTATGACTAGTTATTTCATCCCATAATAGCCCATACACCTTCAAAATCCTCACCCTTTGCTTGCCCCAAAGTCACTCAAGTACTTGGATACAAGTCGGGGGCTTCATTGGACCATGAATAAGGTAGACAAAATGAGAGAAGACGTGCATAAGAGCAGGCTGAATACTTTTCTCTCAGATTTTCCCCTTTTATAGACTGTCATACCATGCACTTTTGTCAAACCAAATGGACAGATAAGTGGAGCTCTCACCATGTTTGCATGTTCATCTTCAGCTCCTGTTAATCTCCAGTTTGCATGCTCCAAAGCATGCACCATGGCTTCAGCTCTCTCCAGTTGTGCAGTCAGGCTGTGCAGCCTGCATTTTGCACCGAAAAATATTGGCTGCTTCTTGCTCAAGCCCAGGTCACTTTTTGACCTAGTTAGGTCACTTGCTGGTCTCATTAGTCTATTACTTCAGGTCCCCCGTGAACCTAGTGGACTTTTGGCATTTTTCTTGAGTTCTAACCATACTTTTGCACTTGAATCAATGTGATTTAGCCTGGAGATTGTCAATTAATTCTAGCTAACCAACCCACTTCCGAAAAGGGTGTTCCTGCATAAGGGCGAAGGCAAACCCGGAGTCCAAACTTACTACGTCTATGATGGCTCCCAAGAAGATGCAAGGCACACCGGTGGGAGGTTCTTCCCTGAACATACATGTAGACATTTGATGGGACCTAATATGGGCTGGCACTGGCTCATGCACTAGCCGGACCTCTATCATGCGCTCAACAACCCCACGGCCTCGCGGCCAGGAGCGTTGATGACACATACATCATCTTCCTAAACATCTTGCGTTTGTATCACGTCTCGTAGTCCAACTCTAACCCAATTAACACTCCTCAGAGGGAGTCCCAACACATTGCCAAATAGCACGAAGTACAAACATAGGAGATCCTCCCACGACTGACTACCGCTACCTCATTGCGACTCTCCTACATCTTAGGGCTTGGCCCCTCCATGAATCGCTAAACATATATAACACTTCGCACACATTTCCACTCAAGGTACCAATTGATCATATCCAGGAATGTACCATTCCTCACTTTCTTTCCCCTTAGACCCAATGCCTAGCCTACAGCTCGGACAACCTTACTCACTCAATGTTGGTCATATTCCTCTAGAAAGCAATTGCCATGCATCCAGGAGGTATTGTCTGATACCTTTTAAACTTCTTTATGATTCATGCAAATTGTGAATGCCCATGTGCTCAAGCAATTAAAAATCATCATTTATGTGCAGTGCAAAAGCATTCTTTCAATGATTTTGACTATTGCTCGTATGCGGCATTGCATGAACCTAGCACCGAGAAAACCCCGTGCTACTAGGTTCTTAATTTTAATTAACGACCGATCTATATGATATACATAAAAACCAGCAAGATTTTCATCATTTCATTCAACATTTAAACACCTTTTATACACTCTACCCCCTCACCCGTTTAGGTTGTGCATGGTGCATAGGTTTAGGGTAATATTTTCCATGTTTTTATTGTATGAAAAGCAATAAAAACTCACTAAAACATAAAGGTAGGGCCTAACTAAGGCTAAAACTCATACTTTAGACCCTCCATACATCCACAACCATGGTCCTTATTTTTCCTTAATTTTCGACACTCAAAATCTATTTTTCTCCTTTTTTTTCATTTTCCCTATTTTTCTTGTATTTTTTGCAATATTAAATGACTAAAAATACAAAATGAGTTGTGGGCTGTGGCCCTTAGGTTCATTTGCAGCAAAAAAACAAATTTAGTTGGTGTGTCTTATTATATTTTTCATTTATATATCAAGAACACCTAATTTTCTCATATTTCGCGTGTTTTACAGGTTTTACACCATTAATTCCAATCACAACACTCATGATTTTCTGATTTTTTGAGCATAAACTGATCAAACTCATAGCAAGCAACATTATAATGCATAATCATCCCATGGGAACAAATATTCATGAAGCCACTTGCATAAAAGATCAATTTCCTTTGTAAAAATGAGATTACCGTTCTTTGCAGGTTGCAGGTTTTTATTTGCCATGTCTCGGGACTGATTTCCAGCAGCCATTAATGCTTGTGACAGCCCACAATCAGCAATCCTCATTCCTCTTGAACCACGGAGCAATCCGGTCTTCATTGGACAAGCATCCACCATCCATTCTTCTTCTTCTTCTTCACCACATGAATCTGCCCTTAGAAGAGAGAGAAGGAGGAGAGAGAAAGGCTAGATTTCAATCTCTGCATTCAGGTCACCATTGGAGGAGCAAAGACAAGTGATATGATTAGCAGAGAGAGGGAAGATTGGGGGTATGATCAGTTAGTATGATTGTTTGGAGCCTCCATGTTGGATCTCCCATGATGATGGCGCAAATTTCGGCGCCTGTCAGCATGTTCTCTCTCCACGATTTGATCATCCTCATTCATCTTCCTTTCATGTGACATTTAAAGTTGGGCTCCCAAAGGTCATGCCCACTTTGGCAAAAAATAAGTCCACCCCTTCGCATCTTGACCGGTTTCTTGGCCATTTCCCCATCTCGACTCCGAATTGAGCTCTGAAAAATCCTGGGCGTCTGGCTTGACATCCCAAATTGGCCAGTAACTCTTTTCAACCCACACAACAGTTTGAAAAATTATGAAAAATCAACAAGTGTCGCTCGGGCTCCTTTAAAGCACTTTGGCGCTTAAAATCGTCCTAGATCGAGCCGCCGCCTTCGACGTTGAATATTTTTCCCTTGATATTCGTAATTTTTGGCTATTTTTAAGCACTACTCGGCATCAAAATTCCACTCTCAACATTCCCACAAGCCCTCAATCCCAGGTTCCACGAGTTTTAATTCCATGTAAAAGAAATGTGTTAAGCACGATAACTTTCATGGAAAGGAAGCACTTATGCATGTTTTTCACCTAGCCTAGTTAAAATGCATTTGGGGAAAATTTCCTACTCGAATGATTTACTAGAATTAATGCATGACATGCAATTGGGTGATTTGTGTTTCCAATGTTATGAATGTAAATTACCTATCCATCTTACGAGCTTAGTAGCATGTTTCCTTATCGTACATTTCGAGGTGAAAAGCCTAAACGCATATTGCCTAGGGTTAAAAGATGAAGTTGTTAAGTGCATCCTTGTTTGGCCGGTGAAAGAACAAGCGTATCTTGCTTTTAGTCAATAACTTCCTTGTTATGACTCACATGGAAATAATTGTTAACGTCCGTTGCATAGCATGGAAATGGGACCATAGACTTGCACGTTACATGCGAAGATGTTTGTCGAATGGATTAAAGGTTGCATGTCACATGAACTTCATTAACAATGTTATATCTAGAAAAGGGTTGCATGTTACATATTTGTCAAGTGAAAAATTCATTTCATCAAGAGTTGCATTTAGGAAAGGTTGCATGGCTTATCAAAAGCATGAAATTCAAATGCTTAGACAAAAGGTTGTAGGTATAATTCCTTGATGTAAATCTTAGTAGGTCCTATGTAAGCTATTCTCCAAATTATCATGCGTAATGACTTTAGCAAGAAAAGATAGGGTTATTACAAACCTTTTGGTGTGTAGAAGTAATGAATTGCTTGTTTACATGTATTGTGATGTCTTGCAAATATTTACACCTTTAGAAAAAGTTTATCATCTCTGGGAAAGGATCGTTCCTTCTCGCAAGACAAGTAGCCCAATTTAGCTAAATCACCTAACCCTCAAGGGATTCGTGTAGGCATAATTTAGTCGATACGATAAACACCTCAAGTGCTAGCTAGGGTTTAGCATGCTAGAATTTCTGCCCAGTATCAAACTTGGTTATCAAGTTGAGAGCCTCAAATCTAAAGGATCCTACCCACATGCACGAAACGGTTGGGTTAGGTGAATGCCCATACACTAACAATCTAGGGTTTCTACCCTAAGGATCAATCAACCTAATGCTAAAAATCAAATTGAGTTTGGAAACCTTGGGACCAAATGTTGTCGGCCTAGTACAATTAGGGTTGGGTTGGGTAAGAAGACACCCCAAACCCTACATCTTAACTAAACATAATTCCTTGACCAAGAAACACCATTCAATGGGTGAAATGATCCCATGAGTTAGGTGAAACACTTGTGCAACAAGTTGCAATGTCATATGGCTTTGTGGTTTAATCACAAGGGAGGTTTGCCACTCCTTGGAACGGGGTTGGCAGGTTCTAACGCAAGTCTAACTTGCAAGAGGATGAGTAGACATCCTGTTACATCACCTTTCTTGGGCTGATTTGCCAAGTTAGGGTAAGTTATGTTTTGCTTAGTAAGCAAAGGATCAATCAAGTTAGAGTGACATGGTGAGTCAAATGGATAACCTGCATGGTAAGCATCACCAGCATACATGTCATACATGCAAGCGTGGTTCTCTGCACTACCACTAGGGTCAAATGGAAAGTGGTTATCCTTTCCATGCATTGGGTTACCATCCACAAGTAAAGCTAGAATGGTTAGTACCACTAGCTGTTGCATTGAGTCTGCCATAAGCATCATATGATTAAGCTCGGTCTGCACTTGGATGCTATCAATAACACATGGGGTTGCATAAGTTGAAAAGTGTACTGCATCAACCCTTATATGTGACATGTGTATAGGCTAAAGGGTCTCCTAAAAGGACATGTTTTCTTGATCTGTAATATGAGCATGATCTTTAAGATCTACATGATCTTCTTTCTTGAATGAAAGTTTGTTTTTCTTTGGACCCACATCAAAATGGTCTTCATCAAGATTATCCTATCCTTCGCATAATGATATTCGAATACAAATAGAAGTTTTTCATTCTGTGCTCTACATTTGTCTTGATGATCACAAGATATCCACTTAGCACATCGATAGCATAAGCCTGCAGCATGCAGTTCCCGTATTGTATCACTAGTAAGGTGTCTAATGCGTTTAGCCTTAGATAGCAATCTCATAAGTGCTATGGGGAAAGCCATGGGTGCCACCAAAACCTTGTGGGCTATGCCCCATCTCCAAGGGAGGAGGGGGGTTGGCCTCACGAGGAGGAACATGTTCCTTGGGCTAAGCCGAGGAGGCTGCGATGGCAGGGATGAGGGCGTCCATGCACTCGATGGGTAAGTTCATCTTAGCCATCATCTCAAAATGACACTGATCTTGGCGGGTTTCCATCTCCTTATGGCATTGTTCCAACTCTCGATGCCAGTTAGCATGACGGGTCGCATAGAGTATGGTTAAGCATAGCCAAGTGGTCCATCTTGGGGGAAACATCTTCAAACATGTCTTCATGATTCTCTTGGGCTGAGCTAGGACCATTCATTGAGGCAAGGGAGTTCCTTATTTCATGTTGGAAGTCCTCTTGGGTCTTTGCTTTTCCCTTGTGGCCTGCCATCCTAAGTAAAGTCCCTGTTATAGAGATGGCAATATCTTGAACTAGGAAGCTCCAATTGCCAAACTTTCTAATTCAAATTAAAGCTCTTAATCCCCTCTACAAGACTATGTAAAAATATATCTGAAACTAAATGACTAGGGCTTTGTTGTAATTGACTTTTGTGGGCTGACTGTGTAGGACTACTACCTGTCCCATAGTACCTCTTAGCACAAAATTGGGCATATCTCCCAAACCGTAGGGCGGAATGGGGAGATTTCTAGCTCAAATTGAAGGGGAAAATGCCCTCTTTGAATCAAGCTATGGGTTCCACACTTTTTCACATAAGAAGGCTTTTCTGTAATTGACTTTTTTGGGCTGACTATGTAGGATTGGCTGTTTGCAATACCCTACAAGAACTCCTTCAATGAGCATACATTATCCCGATGCTGAGGTGCTTATTCTAAGAAATCCTAGGCCTAAATGGTGGTTCTCAATGCCACATAGAGAAATACATCATTTGCATCAATAGTTCTCTTGCTGAGACCATTTATTGACTACATACCCTGCCCATCACTACATACATCCACCATACATTCCCAAGTGATACATCTCATTACCAATACATCTACAAGGTTGTGTAATGTAAATGATTGGGGATTGGGCTATTAACTCAAGTGTACCTGCATCTACAAGAAACTTTTGGGCTCGAATCACTGGGAGAGGTGGGCAAAGTTCCCCCCCGTGCCAGGTTGTGCACCCCTTCAGGGTCTTTGATGGCAAGGGGGTCACCCCTCTTTTGTCTTGCCGCCTCGCCTGGCATCAAGCTTTTCCTCACCCAGAATATACATGGAAGACCTTTATTATTAAGCAACCATCATGATATGCCTTTACAAATTGAGGATTGGGCCTTTCATGATATGCATGATTAATAAGGAAAATGGGATGGGAAAAGGGTTACCTTTGCAATTCAGTGTGATTGATTGATTGCATCGCTTACCCATTTTTTTCAAAACGCTTTTTGACTTAATGAATCAATACCAAGCATGATTATGGGTTAGGAGTCAAATTCTCAATCAATAAGAAAGAAATTTGAAGTGTTCTCAGTCATGCATGCATTTCAAGAAGTGCATACTAGAAGAAGACAATCAATTGGTGATCCATAGCTTCAGCCTAGCTAGAACTCATGTAGTTCTTTAAGCTCTCCAAGCAAGAGGTTGGGCTCAGCAAGTGGTTGGAGAAGAGAGACCAAGAACCATGAGACATACCTTGCGTAAGCTTGGCGAAGAGGTAGTAGCTTCCCACTCCAAGAAATTCATGGTTGTCCTCGTTGTAGCCCGTGGCTGTATGGAGCCTTCAATGTTCCGCGATGCAATAATAAAGAGTTGGTGATGAAGGCCAAATTTTACTAGCAACAACAGCATCAGGGTGGTAGTCAATTGCAGGAAGCAGCACCCCCAACAGATACAAATAGCCCAGCAACAATCACATGCATCCTCTTCTGGCCCAGCAAATAGCATAGGGACTAGAATAACTGCTGGGAAGGGGCTCTCTCTGAGGAGATTGAATTCCAACTGAAAGCACTTCAACATGAAAATTTTGATGCACAAGAGGTGTCCCTTCTGGCCAAGGACACCTTTGAGAAGATTCATTCTAAGAAGACAGAGGAGACAGAGAAGTTGCACAGTCACCTCTGAGAACTTTGTGATCGGATATCATCTCTAGAGAGACAACTCAGGGCTATGAGTCAACAACAGAGTGACCTTCAATCAGGAATCAAGACTTTGGAGTGTGAACTTGTGGCTGCACAGAATGCCATCCTTCAAGTAGGGGTACATGCCAAAGCAAAGGATGGGGAGACAAGCAAGCTGAAAGAGAATCTGGATGAGGTATCCAAGCAAATTCTAAACCTTCTTGTAGTAGAGGATGCAAATCTTGAAGCTCAAAAGAAGGCCAAGGCAATCGATAAAGAATCCAAGGTCGTAGTCGAGAGACAATCTAGAGAGGCATCTCAAAATATTGGAGCTCTTGAGGATAAACTTGCAGCTGGGATTGAGAGGCAAGCTTATTTGCAATCCCAAATCCAACTAAAAGAGAGTGCCTATTAGCCTACTATTCAAGCAGAGAGAGATGCAAATGTGAGGTATGAAAATCTTACAGATGTTGTCATCATAGGTGATAATGGAGCAGTGGATGGGCAAGGTGCAATTTGGTGGGAGTTGTACCATAATAAGAACTTGGATTACAGTCGTGGCTCACAGGTTGAGTTGCAAGATTGTGCAAATGTTGTCATCTCAAACTTGACATTCAAAGGTTCTCCATTTTGGAATATCCACCCTGCAGAAATGTCCATATCCAAAATTTGACTAGCCTTGCTCCATTTGATTCACCCAATACTGATGGGATTGATCCTTATTCAAGCTTGAATGTATGCATAGAGGACTACTTCATTAGCACTGGTGATGACCTCATATCCATAAAAAGTGGGCGGGATGAGTATGGCATTTCTTATGGAGTGCCAAGCTCAAACATCATTATTTTCCACATTATGGGTAGCATTCCTTCGAGTGCAGGCATTGCCTTGGGGAGTGAAATATCATGCGGGATCTCAGATGTTTATGTGGATGACATGGTAATCGATGATGTCAGGACATGGATACATTTGAAGACTGCGAGGGAAAGGGGCTCTCTCTTTTGCTTGGGTAGGGGAAGGGAATTTCTCAGGTTTGGCTCCCAAATTGAATGCCGCAAATTACTGAGAGCAGGCACCATGCCTACTCGTGTGTATGACCACACAGGGCCTGATGTGCAACTACTGTCATCAACTAAATGCCCGCCTTCAATGTCCATCTATCTTCCATATAGCACTCCCTTCTATTTATCATATCCTCCTCTAGCTCTTACTCGAACTCATCTCTTCCTTTCTTTATTGATGATTCTCAGTTTGCTATCACCTAGTGTGCTAGCTTCATAGCAGCATTTGATCATTTCTCAGCAACACAATGGAAGCCTTGCACGTTATTCGAGGTTGATGCTCAATTTTGGCTATGGTCATCGCAATGGAGGATATATTCGTTCCCCTTCGAGGAATAAAGAACGACCTGAGAGGGTGCCTCCTCTTCTACAAGTAGGAGCATAGTATCTGCAGATAAAATCCTTAACAACTCTAGCGAGGCAGCAACTTTCAGTCAGTTCAGAAGCTCAAAGGCCCTTATGGTGGGCAACAAGGCTTGCTCCACAATAGCAATAGATTTGCAGTGCACCTGTGACACCCAAGTCTAGATATGCATCCCAAGGTGATGGGAGCACAGCAAGCTTCTGTAGAACCCTTCTCTACATCCCTTGAAGCACGAGTGGATTTTATTCGTGATTTGCAAGCGAAAATATATGTCAAGTTAAGTCAAGAAATGAATGGACCACCAATGTCTACAACAATAGGAAAACGAGCTGCCATTCTTGCCCTTTTGCCTCCAAATGCGGTCCAACCTCCAGTGAGCTCCCCAAGAAAGGTTGCCATCATGGTACTCCTTGATTGCTGGGGTTCTTCAATGATGTATCTGTGGATAGTAGGGTTTCTTGAGAGTGAAAAAGGAACTAAATCTAAAGGAAGGAGAGATAAAAGAAGGATCTTAAAACTAAGCTTTGATACCAACTGTAATGAAGGATGCCTAACTAATCTAACTAAAAGAGAGAAAGAGAAGGAGAGAAGGAACAAGACTACATAAGAGAGAGAAGAAGAGAGAAAAGGAGAGAGAAAGGCTAGGAGAAGAAAGGGAAACACAAGAAAAGAGAGAGAAGGAGAGAGAAAGAGGGGAGAGAGAGAGGGGAAGCCATGGGAGCTGAGGGTGAAGGTGAGGAGACAGATTTTTATTTATCAAAATGGTGCCCTAATCAGGTCCTTGTACACCTTAAATACCCCATCAGTGTAATTGAGTATTTGCATGTGCTAACCCCATGTAAGATCGTCTAATCCCCATTCTTTACACCAATGCTTCCCAATGCCACCGCTGCGTGCTCTACACATCAACTAAAAGTTCAAAGATGAGAGAGAGAGAGAGAGAGAGAGAGAAGGAAGAACTCCATATCCATGAGCCTTCAGGCTCTCAATGTCTTTTCTTCATTGTTCAACATAACAATAAACCACCCAATACAATGTATAGTAAACTAGGCTGACTAACTCTAGTCAAGTCACTGACTAACTACTAACCCAAGTTATTTAATGTAGTCACATGGAGATAGCTATACACTAGCTGTCACAGATGTCAGTTACACACCAAGACAAACTGACGGGTGGAGGTTGATTTCTAACACTCCCCCTCAAGCTCAAACCAAAAAACTCAAACCATCTGCATCACTCCAAGTAGCTTTCTAAAGTGAATGAACTTATCTTTACCAAGTGATTTGGTAAAGATGTCTACTACCTGGTCTTTAGTCTTCACATGCTCCAAGTCAATCTGATTTGCTAAAACCATTTCCCTGATGAAATGGTAGTGAACCTCAATGTGTTTTGATCTTGCATGATAAACAGGATTTCTTGCTAACATGACACTGCCTAAATTGTCAGAGTACAGCCTTACTTTGTTGTCTAAGTTATTCCCAAGTCATTCAGCAACTTCTGGTTGTTTCTTACTCTGCCAACTGATCATGCTACTACCCAATCCAAATGCATAGCCGCTGGTTGACCTCCTGTCATAAGTGCAACCAGCCCAGTCATCATCAGTATACCCCATCAAGTCAAGGGGTTTCCCATATGCATAAAACAGCCCATGATCTATGGTACTCTTTACATATCTTAGAATTCTCTTGACTACATCCAAGTGTGGTTTGCGAGGCTTCTGCAAGAACTGACTAATCAGCCCCACACCATAACTCAAGTCAGGTCTAGTGATCGTGAGATAGATCAAGCTGCCTACCACTGTACATGGTAACATTCTCAATCTCTGTCCCAACATCAATCTGCAGCTTGACATTCTGCTGTTAAGGCATATCCATAGGCTTGCAATCAGCCATACCATATTTTTGTAACATGTCCTGAGCATACTGCTTCTGTAGCAGCCATATGCCTTGAGGTGTAGAGACAACCTTAATCCCCAAAAAATATTTCAGCTCTCCTAGGTCCTTGACCTTAAACTCAGCCTATAAACATGTATTTACTTCAGCAATCCCGCTTCCATCATCTCCTGTAATGATCAAGTCATCAACATCGACAACTAGGAATACATAGCCACGATTTGTCTTCTTCACAAACAAACTATGATCAGTAACACCCAATCGGAAACCATGTTGCTGCAAATAACTATTGATGCAAGCATTCCATGCTCTGGGTGCTTGTTTCAGCCCATATAATGCCTTTTCCAATTGGCATACATGTGCTGGAAATTCTAGATGCACATAGCCTTCAGGCTATTCCATGAAAACTTCTTCTTGTAACTCTCCATTCAGAAATGCATTCTTTACATCCATCTGCCATAGTTTCTAGCCTCTAATTGCTGCCAAAGCAATCACAGTTCTAACTGTAGCCATCTTTGCTATAGTTCTGAAAGCCTCCTCATAATCAAGACCATATTGTTGCGCATAACCTTTTGCAACCAGCCTGGCCTTGTATCTTTCCAATGATCCATTTGATTTACATTTTACCTTATACACCCACTTGCAGCCAATAGGTGTTTTTCCCTCAAGCAACTTACCAAATGCCATGTGCCATTTTCAGCCAAAGCTGAATATTCCTCATCCATAATAGCATGCCAATCCTCATCTGCAACGGCCTCATCAAACTTAATTGGTTCTCTAAAACCAGTTACTTTCATCATATAAGCATAATGATGGGCTGAATATCCAATGTAAGTGTATCTATCAATAGGTCGTCCGACCCTCTCTGATCTCCTGAGATGTGGCTCACTATGAGCTTGCCTCTCATGAGGCAGCACATAACGACTCTACCTAGCACCTGCCGTCATAACAGATGGAATCCCTAATTCACTGTCTAAGGTGTCATTGCTAGATGATTCATAAGCTGCAGTGAGTAGACCGGTTACATCTTCAAAAACCTTTTCTTTTCCCTTATCTGTTCTCCCCCTCACTGACATATCCGTGTCAGTGGATGTAGTAGTGTGACTATGCAATCATCCTGTCCAAGGACTCACTGTAGATGATACATCACCTATTTGACCACTCATAGAAGTACTCTGTGTAGGAGTATTTTCAACACAACTCATACTGGGTGAGCCATCAATAAGCACTGCAACGGGATTCCCATACCAGGATGCTAACTCATCAAATACCACATCTCTGCTTATGAGTGTCTCATGCGTAGAAAGTACATAACACTTATAAGCTTTCCGTTCTTGTGCATATCCCAAAAACACACTCTTCATTGCCTTAGGATCCAATTTCTTCCTCTTTTCATCTGGTATATGCACATATGCAATGCTACCAAATAGCTTCAAGTGCAAAATATTAGGTTTATGACCATACAACCCCTCATATGGAGTGACATCATGAATCCCTGCTGTAGGGGTTCGATTTAGTACAGAGACAGTAGTCATCACTGCTTTAGCCCAATAACGATTTGGCAGACATTTCTCATTCAGCATAGCTCTAGCTGATTCCATCAGGACCTTGTTTTTCCTCTCTATAACACCATTTTGCTGCAGTGTATAGTTGCAAGTAAGCTGTCTTCTGATCCCATATTTAGCAAGATACCTATCAAAGTAATTAGAGACATATTCACCTCCTCCATCTGATCTCAAACATAATATGTAGTAGCCCAACTCATTTTCTGCATGCTTCTTGAAGTCTTTGAATGCATCAAACACATCATCTTTATGCTTCAAAATATAAAGCCAAGTGTACTGCTGAAATCATCAATAAATGAGACATAATATCGTGTACCTCCAAACAAAGCATTATGTGAAGGACCCTAGACATTAGAGTGCACCAACTGTAAAGGCCTAGTGCTATTTTTTACATGTCTCATGAACAAAAACCGTGCCTGCTTCCCAACCTGACGTGCAGGGCATACATGACCAAAGTCATTATACTTGAATTTAGGTAATCCAAGTACTACTTCCTTCTGTTGCATAGATTTCAGCTTTTGTACATTGACATGTCCAATCCGCTTGTGCCAAATCTCTCCATCCTGAATGGCACTCTCATCATGAGCAAACATGGCTGCCTTAAGTCCCAGAATGGTCACATCCAAAGTAAACATCCTGCCATCCCTTTTGCCCTTGGCAATTAACTTGCAGCCATTTCCATACTCCTCAATGAAACATCCATCTTTGTTAAATCTTACTTGTAGATTATGTTCTGCCATTAGACCCACAAACAAAAGATTCTTTGTTATGGTCGGTACATGTAATACATCATGTAGGTCTTTCTTCTTGCCATCAGGCATCATGAGAGAAACAATCCCTTTATGCTTTATGTCATGTTGGGTGTCATCCCCAGTATATACATGACCATGTGTACTTGCAACCATCTCATCAAACCACTCTCCATGCAGTGTCATGTGGTTTGACGCTCCAGAGTCAATGTACCATCTATCATCTTTATTATGTCTTGATGCATTTTTGGATACATGATGCATGGCAAATAGTCTATAAACTTGCTCATCATGAGCACCACTAGAAGATGTATAGTGCCCATGCTGTCTGCCCTTTGCCTTCATATCTCCCTGCTCCTTGTAGCAATCCTTTGCACTGTGCCCATACTTGCCACAATAATGGCAATCCTTGTCCTTGTTGGACTGATTAGATGACTACCATGAACCAGATCCACCACCTCTACCTCGGTGTGATCTCCCCCTGCCTCTAAACCTGCCAGATCCATGCTAGCCTTGTGTATTTGCACCATGCCAATTACCCTGCTGATGCTGCTGTCCATAAGCATTACGAGTGTCACCACGACCTCGAAATGGACCACGACCTCTAAATCCTATGCCACATTGGCTAGAGTATAACACAGTGTCTCTACTCTAGGATACACTGGAACCTGTATTCAAACCAAGCTTGGCTTCCTCATGCAGCAACAAAGCAACTAGCTCTTTCCAGGTAGGGGGCTCTTCTCTAACCAAAATGGATGTGTCAAAATATTTGTATACTTTTCCTAATCCATTCAAGGCAATAGCAATCATATCATCTTCTAATACACTTGAGCCAATGGTAGCAAGTTGATCAACTATGGTCTTAATCTCTGTGGTATACACCTAGATGCTCCTGCCATTCCTAGACATGTTGTTGAACTGCTGTTTCAACTGGATCTTCCGTGCATGTGTCATGGTTCCATAATTTTTCATCAATATGTCCCAAGCATCCTTCAAAGTCTCACATCCAGTGATTTGAATTACCATAGCATCAGATGTACATAGAGAAAGCCAATGCAACACCTTGCATGCTCTCTCATTCCATAGCCTATGAGCTTTTTTCTGTTCATTAGTTGGATTCGTCGCAGGAAACTCAGGAGCAGCCTCATCTCTTTTGTACATAGATCCCAATAACCCCTGCCAACTAGAAAGTTCTTCATTCTGAATTTCCATAATGCAAAGTTCTTGTTGTCTAACTTCTCTCCAACTATCTAAGTGATATTATCAGTCCCATGTGCATTAGCCATGATGCAATAGACTGTCTGTTAGATGTTTAATTACTTGCAAACCAATAAGTATGACTAACCAAGTTCATTCCACAACAGTTTATGACAGTTTTTTGCAACTAATTGCAGTAAAAAAAACCAGGGTATTTCATCCCACTGATAACCCAAAACAAATGGTCTAACACGTAGGTAGAACATCCAATACATATGCTATGTATTTGCTTCAGTTTAAACTCCTGTAACCTCACTGCCAGGGACCAAAGATGCAGTCTGAAACCTGTAGACTGTGTATAACCAGCAACAATTTCAAGTCCAAAAACAATATGCATACATGTCATACATGTCCCAAAACATCCCAGATAGCTGCTAGTACATGTCAAGATTGTGGGAGAGAAGGAAGGAGTCTCACTTGAAGCTTTCTTGCTTGCACAATGGGGGAATACACACAAGGGTGGAGGCTGAAAACAATTTTCCTCTTCTTAGTTTTTGTGTAAGCCAAAAGAACTCTAATACAAAGAAATAGAAGAACCCTATATATGGGTCTCAAACCAAAATCAACTAACTAAGGTGGCATACTAACTGAGCCACGAACTAGAATAGATAAGGATAGCTATCATGTAGTTATTATTCATTGGCGGTGTACCAACCGCATCTGCAACTGACACGTCGGTGACATAAATGCACAACGGTCACCCTGGCGTATCACGAGTGGAGCTCGATATCTCAACACTCCCCCTCGAGCTCAATCCCAATTCCTGCACACCAAGCAGGTCTCTGAACTTGCGCAGTTTCTCTGCGCCCAATGCCTTCATAAATATGTCAGCTACCTGATCCTCTGTGCTGACATAAACTAGATCAATAAGACCTAGTAAAACCCTCTCTCGCACATAGTGATAATGCACCTCAATGTGCTTTGTTCTAGCATGATAGACTGGGTTATTTGCCAAGTGTATACTACTCATGTTGTCACAATAAATGACAACTGGCCCATTTGTAGACTGATGCATATCATAAAGTAGCTTATGCAACCAAGCTACCTCACATGCAGCCATTGCTGCACCCCTATACTCAGCCTCTGTGCTCGACAAGGCAACTGTAGGCTGCTTCTTGCTGCTCCAAGTGACTACAGCACTCCCAAAAGAGAACACATATCCACTGGTAGATCGTCTATCAGAAATACTACCAGCCCAATCAGCATCAGTGTATCCATGCAACTGTATCTGAACCTCAGTCTCATAAAATAGTCCATACTGCAATGTGGACTTCACATACCTGAGTATGCGTCTAACTGCATCCAAATGTGGTTTCCTTGGAGCCTGCATAAACTGACTTACCAATCCAACAGCATAGCTCAAATCTGGCCTGGTAATAGTCATATAAATCAAACTTCCTACTATGCGTCTGTACATAGTAGGGTCTTCCAAAAGCTCACCTGCATCTGCGCTTAGCTTCACATTCTGCTCCAAAGGAACTGAAATAGGCTTACAGCCTGTCATCCCATATTTGGACAGCATGTCCAATCCATACTGCCTCTGCAAGAGCTGTATCCCACTTGGTGATCTAATCACCTCAATGCCCAAGAAATAACGCAGCTCTCCCAAATCCTTCATCTCAAACTTCTGCTTCAATAGCATTTTCACATTAAGGATATCTTCATCACTGTCACCTGCCATAATCAAATCATCAACATAAATGACAAGCAGCATAATACCTTTCTCTGTCTTTCTCACATAAAGTGAGAAATCTGCCTTGGAAATCTGAAAGCCAATAGTGACAAGATACTGCCCTATCTTGTCAGACCATGCTCTAGGTGCTTGCTTCAAGCCATACAAGGCTTTCTTCAACCTGCAAACAAACTCAGGATGAACAGCATGCACATAACCTGGTGGCTTCTCCATATAGACCTCTTCTTGCAAATCACCATGCAAGAAGGCATTCTTTACATCCATCTGATGTAAAGACCATCCCTTTGATGCAGCCATAGCAATGACTGCTCTTACGGTTGCCATCCTTGCAACCGGACTAAATGTTTCTTCATAGTCAATGCCATATGTTTGTGCATACCCCTTGACTACTAATCTTGCTTTGTATCTATTCACAGAACCATCTGCATTGTGCTTTACCTTATAAACCCACTTACAGCCAATTGCATTCTTACCTTTAGGCAAAGGTACCAATTCCCATGTGGCATTTGCTTCCAAGGCATCCATTTCTTCATTCATGGCTTTCTCCCATTTTTCTTTTCCCATGGCTTGCTCAAAAGAAGTGGGTTCTAGTTCTTGTATCACCTTGACCATATATGCATAGTGAATGGCTGTAAATCCATCATATTTCAGCCTATCCACAGGATACGTAACTCTGGTAGACCTGCGCAAAGTGGGTTCACTCCTAGGTGCTCTCAAAACATCCCTGGTCTTCCTTACTCCAGGTGTAACAATAGAAGGAATACCCAACTCATCATCAATGCTCTGTTCTGAGCCACTGGATTCACCATCCACATAAGAGTGACCTGCATTGACATCAAACATGGGCTGATCAACCTTCTCTTTTCCTTTTCGTGATACCTGCATACCACTATCTGCATTACTTTGAGAAGATTCTCGTGATCTCAATCTGCCTGTCCATGGCGAAGAATGTGAACCACTGCTAGAAGACGCTCCAAGTCCACTAATATTTTGTGATTGTTGCTGTGAATTCTGTGCAGCATTACCATTTTGTGCATCTACATCATCAATCACATTTACTGGTTTATACCAGCTACTCATCTCATCAAAAACAACATCTCTGCTCACTGTAAACTTACGAGTAGAAGGGTTATAGCATCTATACCCTTTTTGCTGCAGAGAGTAACCAATAAAGATGCACTTCTCAGCTTTTGGATCCAACTTGGATCTCAACTCATCTGGCACATGTACATAGGCAATGCAACCAAAAATTTTTAAATGAGAAATATCTGGTTTCCTACCAGTATACCTCTCCTCTGGAGTCATTCCATGTATTGCTGCAGTGGGAGTCCTGTTCATTATGTAGACTGCTGTAGCAACTGCTTCAGCCCAATAAAAATCTAGCAAGTCTTTTTCATTGAGCATGGCACGAGATACCTCTCCAATATGCCTGTTTTTCCTTTCTGCAATTCCATTTTGTTGTGGGGTATGACTGCATGAATATTGCTGCTTTATGCCATGCTCCTGCAGGAACCTTGCAAACTCATTTGAGAGGTACTCTCCCCCTCCATCTGACCTTAGGCATTTTATCTGCAGACCTGTTTCTTTTTCAACCATAGCTTTAAGAGTTTTGAAATGCCCAAAAACTTCACTTTTTTTTTTCATAAAATACACCCAAACTTTTCTGCTATAGTCATCAATAAAAGTGACAAAATAATGACAGCCTCCAAGAGAAGCAGCTTTAGTGGTCCACACATCAGAGTGGATTAATTCCAATGGCTTCTTACTCTCTTGAACATGTCTAGGAAATGGTTTCCTTGCCTGTTTTCCAAACTGACAGGCTTCACATACCTTATGCATTTCTGCAACCTTGAACTTAGGCAATCCTGCAACAATGTTTTGGGCCTGCATTGATTTAAGTCGTTGTACATTAACATGACCAATGCGTTTATGCCAGATATCAATATCAGCAACTACACCGGTCCCATGTGCAAACATTGCTGCACTCAATTCAGGCATGTCTGCATCCAATGTAAACATTCTGCCCTTCTTCTTTCCTTTTGCTATCAAGCGACCTTTATTTTTCATATCCTCAACAAAGCATCCATGAGGATTAAATCTGACCTGCAAGCCCTGTTCAACCATTTGACCAACAGAAACCAGATTCTTGGTGATATTCGGGACATGAAATACATCGAAGAGGTATTTCTTTTTCCCATCCTGCATAGACAAAGGAATTTTTCCAATCTGCACAATCGGATGTGCAGTATTATCACCAGTCTCCACAAATCCTGGTTTTTCCATTTTCCTTGCATCCTCCATTCATTCTGCATGACCTGTCATGTGGTTTGATGCACCTGAGTCAACATACCACACATCGTTGCTTTCTTCTGCACTTGTCACAGAATTGTTCATGTGCTGCACCATAAACAAATGCTCATTTCTGTCATCACCCTGTCTACTAGAAGATGCATAATTTCCTTGTTGCAGTTTTTCATTCATGATGTCATTCTGCTTTTTATAGCAGTCTTTAGCCATATGACCCATTTTACCACAATAGTAGCATTCAACATTACTGTTTGCATTTTGACCTCTTTGCCATCCACCACGACCTCTTTGGCTCCCCCTGCCTCTAGAGTTACCACGTCCTCCTCCATAGGGCTGGTTTTCTTGAGTTTGCTGCATATTCTGATTTCTACCACGGCCTCCAAATCGGCCTCCTCTACCTCTGCCTCTACCTCTTCCAGCATTTGAGTAGAATACAACTTCTTTTGAAGTTCCTCCTGAAGAAGATGCACCACCATTTCTCTGCTCCTCAGAAATTAGAAGAGCAATCAACTCCTCAAAATCAGGAAATCTTTCACGGACGGAAATGGATGTTTGAAACTGTGCATAATCCTTTCCTAGACCATTCAAGGTCACAGAAACTAAATCATCTTCCACTGGCGACCCAATGGAAGCAAGTGCATCTGCAATCTTCTTCACCTTCATGTGGTAGTCATTGATGCTCATACTTTCTCTTTGTACGTTATGCAACTCTTGCTTGAGCTGCATTTTCCTGGCTTGCGTATTTGTGCTATACATTTTTGACAAAGTATTCCATGCCTCCTTTGGCGTACTTGCATCCTGAATATGCACAATCATAGAGTCTGAAATACTGATAGACAGCCAGTATATAACTTTCCTGGCTCTCTCATGCCATGCTTTGAATGCCTGCATTTGCTGTTGATTGGGAACATCAGGAAGAACTGGTTCTTCTTCATTTCCTGCAACAAATTCCCAATATCCTTTTCCCATAAGGAAATTCGTCATTCTAAACTTCCATGCTTGGAAGTTGTTCTTGTCAAGCTTTTCAGTGACAATCTGTGAAAGTGAATCAGACGCCATTACAGAACGGTGTAAAAAATTCTGTCACTGTAAAAAACACAGCTTCACCCTCATAAGGGAAAATCTGCAAAACTGGCGAAAGTGGTATTTGACCACACAGTCACTTCCTAGTGACGATTTTGCATCAACAGGCAACAGGGATGATTCTGTAACTCCCAATGTCTCTGCGCACAAGCATACGATGCAATTTCTACAGAAACTTTTCACCAACTTGTAGAACAATGGTTGCACAGCATAAAACTGGGCCTTTTCCTGAGTGCGTGCAGAAAACTTCCGCCTCCAAAACAGGCCCCGAAATGGCCTCAAATCAAAAAAACAAGGTCGCCATGGGCTAAAGCCCTCACCCGCAGCATATACTGCCCTCTTGCTTCACCGCGAAGGGCGTCTCAACCTGAGACAATGCTCTCCTGCAATTTCCGGCTGTGCTACCTGCAGAGATCTGCTCCCAAAACAGAAATGAAAGCAACACTGCTCCTCTTACCAGACCACCGCGAGCTTGGCTTGCTTTCTTGAGCTCCTTACCACGAACAAGGCTCTGATACCATGTCAAGATTGTGGGAGAGAAGGAAGGAGTCTCACTTGAAGCTTTCTTGCTTGCACAATGGGGGAATACATACAAGGGTGGAGGCTGAAAACAATTTTCCTCTTCTTAGTTTTTGTGTAAGCCAAAAGAACTCTAATACAAAGAAATAGAAGAACCCTATATATGGGTCTCAAACCAAACTCAACTAACTAAGGTGGCATACTAATTGAGCCACGAACTAGAATAGATAAGGATAGCTATCATGTAGCTATTATTCATTGGCGGTGTACCAACCGCATCTGCAACTGACACGTCGGTGACATAAATGCACAACGGTCACCCTGGCGTATCACGAGTGGAGCTCGATATCTCAACAGTACATGTGGCAAGCCATACATAGGCATAGAAGCACAAAACAGTGCATAACCAGCAAGTACAAGTGTTAACTAATTTGGTTGTAGGTTGCAATCAACCAAAAATTAGGATAACAAGCTTTAAGCAACTCCAAAAAGTCGTCAAATCATGTCATACATTCACTCTGAAGTGATAGGTTCAATACATGAGCATTTGAGTAGGCATATACAACCTGTCTTCATTAATCACTGTCAAGGAATACATGACTATTCATAACCATCCCAAGCACTATCAAGGCAATTATTTCAGGTCCAGACGTGAGTATTCAATAGCATCCAATGATTTCCACAATCCTCCATACATTCAGCATGCATATATCAGTTCATATGGGTGATAGAAGCTCCAAAGTGACATGTATTGCTTCAGCAAGATACAATGCTTGCTATTCATTGTGTATGACAGTTTCCAGCCTATTAATGGCTTTCAAATCTCAATGTTCTGAGCTAGAAATCTCAGCTCCAAGACATTAGATCCAATTTATACATGCTTTGACACATTCTTGTGCTTTAAAGATACCTTCTAAGTGTAGCACAAGGCTCCTGTATGTTAATAATGACTTAATGCATGCTGTCCATTCATTTTCACAGCAGTTCAAAATTGATTACAGATCTGTGTCTGTTACTCCAGCTCATAACAGAGCTCCCACAAAAGAATTTTCCTCTTGTACTCTTCAAGTACCTTCAAGAGTGAGCATTCATGCCTTATGGGTCTTGTTCAAGTGCCCCATTTGAGTTTGACAGGTTACAGTCCACTCAGCCCTACAGGCGCAGTTCACGCATATTTAGTAGGGATTGCTGCTGTACACAATGATTGATCTGAGCCTATACAAGGCTTGCATAGGCTCAATAGGGCCTTTCAAATGCTCCAGTAGGGTCACCAATAGCCTCTTGACCAATGGCTATTCTCCTTCAACAAAGCATACCTCTGTGTGACCAAAATGGTGAAAATGACAGTCAGTCCACTTCTTTTTCCAGACCTTCAGGTCAGTCTTGAAGTCATTTTCTGCAATGCTCTACTCCACAGAGCCCACTCTTGTGACTGCTTTGATACCATGTTCAAATATGAGAGAGAGAGAGAGAGAGATAGGGAAGAACTCCATATCCATGAGCCTTCAGGCTCTCAATGTCTTTTCTTTATTGTTCAACATAACACTAAATCACCCAATACAATGTATAGTAAACTAGACTGACTAACTCTAGTCAAGTCACTGATTAACTACTAACCTGACTTATTTAATGTAGTCACATGGAGACAGTTGTACACTAGATATCACAGATGTCAGTTACACACCAAGACAAACTGATGGCGGGCGGAGCTTGATTTCTAACACTAAAGCATTCACAATTGTTAGAAAATAATAAAGTTAAACCGACAAAAGTGAATACCTAGCAGTCTTCAGCTACAAAATAAATAAATAGGTTGAATCTTGACGAAGGAAATTCGGTATGGTAGCCTCTATACTATGCCAAACTCCCTTCTGCCACAAATTGAATGAGGTAGGGGCACCGCCTAGTCATGGAAGAGCAGACTAGGACACTATGCAAGAGGGAGAGGAGCTTGTGAGGGAGAAGAGAGGAAAACTGAGAGAGAGAGAGAGAGAGAGAGAGAGAGAGAGAGAGAGAGAGAGAGAGAGAGAGAGAGAGAGAGAGAGAGAGAACCACAAAAAATAGATGAATCAATAAAACTTAAGAGGGCACAAGAGATGGAGAACCCTCAAGACATAACCAATATACACAATATGGACACCAATAGCATGGGCTTATTACACTATAGAGCATGCATAAGCTATAGTAAGGGAATGAATTGCATAAGCTCATGAGAGAGAATGGGGAATTCTCAATAGGGCTGAAGAAGGCTTCTTGGCTCTCTCTTTTTTTTTTTGCAAATTACAAAGAAGAAGGCCTGTTTATATAGGCCTTGAGGGTGTTTAGGGAGGAGGTTAAGATAGAATAGAAATTAACACCGCCAAAGCTGCATTAAGGCGGTTCCACCAATGTGGAAGCTCCATCTAGATGTTTTGTTGACCAATTTTGTACTTAATCAAGTTCCATCATAGGTGAGTTGTCTCCATTCTGCCCCCTATAGCTTGAGTCCAAGAGATCTCCTATAAAAAAATATAGAGAATCTTCATAAAATAAGATCATATCTAACAATAATGGAGAGAGAGTAGTGAGAATTCATACATTGCTACTATAATTAAGGATGATTTGAGGGTGATTTAGGAGGGAAATTCTAATGGTTTATTAGCTTGAGAGAGAGGAGAAGAGAGGGGAAAGGGTTGGAGTCTAATGAATTATGTTTTATGGAAGTGTTGACTATGGGGAAGAAAGTGTGGGTGTGTATAAAATTGGGGGGTGGTCTCAATTGCAGTTGGAAAAAGTTAGTGTCCACCATTTTGGCCATATCTCCCGATTCGTAGCTCCAAAAAATACGAGGTGAAACTTCAGCTCACACGCTACAACTTTCATGTTGAATTTTTTTTTGGATCGGAGTGGAAGTATTTTTAAAAAATCTTACAAAATCATGTGCTTGATTTTTCTTCCACTAATGCTTCCAAGAAGAGTCCCATTTGGTTGAATTATCATAAGGCTCCAAAGCCATGACATTATGAGCCTCACATGCCCTTTGGGTGGCTCCAAATCCATTTCATGTCTTTTCTTTTCACATTACACATTTTCCCTTCACCTTCCTCCATTGATCTTTACTCTTAACCCCCCCTTGGTAAACCGGTCCATGAAATATTTCCATACAGTCATTTCTTCGATTTCTCAAGAGGTTGTTCCCGCCCTATTCTTTATTTCAAACCTCCAAATGTACAAAAAATCAACAAAGTGTTAGAAAAATATTTTTTTGTGATTTTCTCAGATCATATAGCCCCCCCCAACCTGGCTAGAGGTATTTATGCCTTTAGACACTATTTGGTATCTTGAGCTGACCCCACCATGATGTGATAGGGTTTTAAGCGCCATCCATTTACCCTGGTCTTGTGCACTTTTCCCTCAATGTATTGAAGTTTTTAGGAGCCATTGTTGAATTTTTTTGTGACCCAAAATGATCCCTCCTATCGGTAGAGAAACTTACCACCCTTTCTTTTATCAAAGTGATTGTCATATCGAAGCACTAAAGATCCCTCCTTGATGTTTTTATCTGTTAGCTTCTTGTTGAACTTTTCTCTACGCTTCTTAGCTTCCTGAGAGTAGTGGTTGATGGCTTCTTCACGATCCAATTATAGCCTCTCTAGGTTGAGTAATCTTTGATGTAAATTCTCCTTTTGAGAGTCTATTGTGCCACCTAATACCCGAAGGCTAGATAATTTCACCTCAATAGGAAAAAGAGCCTCTTGTCCATAAACTAGATGAAAAGGTGTGGACCCTAACATAATTTTAAAGGAGGTTCTGTAAGCCCATAGAGCTCCACTAAAGTGCTTGTTCCAATCCCAAGGCCTTGAATGTACTTGTTTGCTGATGATTTTACAAATCATTCCATTTACCTTCTTCACCAATCCATTGCATTGAGGGTAGTAAGGGGTAGAGTATCGTTGTTAAATATTTAGCTTTTGCATGAGTTCACCAACACATTAGCTCTAAACCTTGGTCCTGTATTTGATAGTATTTCAAGAGGGGTACCAAACCTACAACAAATGTGGTCAAATATGAATTTACTTACTTTCTTAGCAGTGAGTCTTCTAGTTGGCATAGCCTTGGCCCATCTAGTCATGTAATCTAACCCCCATGATAATATACTATTTTCTTGATGGAGTGCATGGTAGAGGCCCTATGGCATCAATCCCCACTTCTCAAAGGGTCCATAGACCTTGATTGGGGTTTGGGTTTTGCCTATGATACATCGTAGTCCTAATTTCTGACATTCTCCACATGTTTGACACCAATATTTGATATCTCGGTGTAGACTGGGCCAAGTAAAGCTGGCTTGTAAAACCTTTCTACTTGTGATGTCGTGTGTAAAGTGGCCTCCACACACATCATCATGGCAAGAATTGAAGTTTTCTTCAATTTCACACTTTGAAGGCACCTTCCTTAGTACAGCATCCTTACCAGACTTTACCATGCAATATCTTGTAGCCTTTCGAGCTAGCCACTGTCTTTCTCCCTTAGTCAGGTGTTTGGGAGCTTCTCCTTGCTCTAAGAGGTGTAGAATATCTTCTAAGTCTTCCTTGCCTTGCTGAAGTGGGGGTTTGATAGCCACTGCTCCCACTATTGACTCATTCAGCTTTGATGATGCTAGATGGTCGGCATCCTTGTTTGGTCTCTTGGCACATGATGTACTTATGCCTCCCTAAATCTTCTCATAAGAGATTTGCCCTCTCTTATTTTACTAGAGAGGTTTGTATTTTTGCATGCCCATGTACCTTGCATCTGCCTTACCAATAGCATGGAGTCTTCAAAAGCATTCAACCTCTGATTGAATTACTAAGACACCAACAAAGACCATGAATTAATGCTTGATATTTTGCCTCATTGTTAGAGTGGACACCTTCCAAGATGATTCCTTCACCATAGATTTTCTCTCCTAAAGGAGAGAAAACAACAATGCCTACAACTTCCTTATCCTTAGTTTTCTTGTATGCGCCATCAAAATAGAGGCTATAAGCATCTACAAGAGTCTTTATGGATGGGGGCGTTGGAAGGTCCTTTCTTTTCACCCCGAGTTTTTTTTCATAGCACTTGTTTGTAAAAATATCAGCCAGGCATGCTCGAGTTGTTTTTTCAACCTGCACTGTATAATAAAACTCTTGAAGTTGGACCACCCACTTTACTATTTTGTGAGAGATTTTCGTATGTTGTAGTGCATAGGGAAACATATCCTCCACAGTGATGATCATAAACCTCTTTGGAAGCAAATATGGCTGAAATTTGGTTAGTGCAAACATGAGGGCCAACACTAGTTGTTCCATAGAGGTGTAAGCCTTCTCTGAGACTTTCATGATGTGGCAGGCAAAATACACAGGCCTCATGAAGGATGTTTTTGGATCTTTTTGTAGGAGAGCATCACGCTAGGGTTTACAAAAAAAATTTCTTCCCAACAAGGATGGAGGATTATAGGAAGTGACCCCAACATTTCCTTTATCTCCTTAAAATGTCCTTCACTTTGTTCACTCCATACAAGTGTTTCTTAGCGTGTCAATTACTGCAGGGGATATATGGCCTGAGAGAATAAGTGTATAAATCTACCCAAATATCTTAGCTTTTGTAAGAAGGAGACTAATTGTTTGATGGAGGTTGGGGAAGGTAGAGCTAGCAATGTTTCTACCTTTTTTGGATCTACCTCAATTCCTTCAATTGACACTACATGCCCTAGTAGTGTAACCTTGCTTTCCCCAATGTGACATTTATCCTTATTTAGTTGGCCACCCAACCTAGCTAAGCGAGTAAATCCTTCATCAACCTTGCGTAAATATATGTTCCTTGAGTTGTAAATACAAAAGTCATCTATTAAAACCCTTATGGACTTACCAAAGTAAGATTGGAAGACCATATTCATGAATCATTGAAAGGTTGCTAGGGCATTTGTGAGACCAAAGGGCATGACTTGAAAGGCAAAAGAGCCCCATGGTGTGATGAAAGTGGTATTCTTTTGATTCTTCTATGCAATGCAAATCTGGAAGTAGCCAGAGTAGCCATCACACAACACTGTATACCGCTCATGTCCGCTACTTCATTCAAGATTTCATCTTGAAATGGGAGAGGGAAGTGATCCCTCTTTGTTGTAGCATTTAGTGGCTTGTAATCTATGCATACTCACCACTTACCATTTTTATTTGGCCTCACTACTATTGGCGAGAACCATTCTGAATCTTCCACTAGGTATATGAATCCTGCATTCAAGAGTATCTTCACCTCCATCGACAGTGCATCCTGTTGCACAACTCCCAGTCTTCTCAATCTTTGTACTACATGTTTGCTTCCTTCTTTGAGTTGGATGTGATGCTTCACTGTAGTGACACTTGTAATGTGAGTATAATCAGAAATAAAAAATGATGCATGATTCTTGAGAACATTCACATAACCCTCCCTTTCTTCATGCATTATATCCTTGGATATCATCTTCTCTAGGCTAGCATCCCACACATATTCTCCTCGGATTCTTTGGTTGTCTTCTGATGAGGTAGGTTCCTTTAAGGTAACACCCATAACTTTGAGAGTGCTATCACTCTCTCCACTTGAACTCTCTTCCTCTTCTACCGATGAGGAACATCCACTTGAGCTCCACTCATCGACAGATGTTTCTAGTTCAAGGTTCTCTTGATGCTCACTCTTCAAGTTGTAAACCACCTTTTGATCGTGGCAACCCGCTTTACGTGGCCTCAACTCCAAATCCCCTGTTGGCCAATCTTGCCTAGCTCCAATGCCCATAAGCCAAGGTCTCCCTAGGATAAGGGGATATCCTTCTCCCTTTACTCGCATCACATAAACATCCACTGCTGCAGTGATTCCAAAAATAGAAACTCTCAAAGCTTTCACTACACCCACACATGTGACCACATCATTGTTGGCTATCTTTCCCCTAAAGGTTGAGGATTCTATTACTTCTAAGCCTAATTGATGCATAAACTTTTATGTCATGATGCAAACCTCTGCTCCACTATCGTTGTATATTTTTCAAATTTCTTGACCTTTGATTTGAGCCTCTACTAAATGCACTATATCTTTGAGGCCATATGCCTTGATTGCACTAACCATTTTACCTTGCCTTGCCCTTGTGCTTACCATTTTTTTCCATTGTCGTTGTAGCTTTAGAGAGGCATGAAGTAGTTGTGGACAAGTAATTTTTGGCCCTTGAGATCTCACATCTGCTATTAGATCATAAGGTTGTGTCCGAGAACCCAAAGGGAAGTCGAAGATATCAATTTTAGACCTAGTTCGAGTCTTTCTCTTCTTCTCTTCATCTCTAGGTGCCCGTGATGTACTTGCCTCATTGATTGCTTCCTTGCTTGCCTCAGTTTGGACATGCACCCACTTGATAGACATGGTCTCTAATACATCTACCTTCATCTTACCTCTCGCTATTTCTTCTTGGAGCCTTCTATCCCTGACCACCTCCTCTATTTTTATGACATTAACATTTGGTTGAACAGTAGGGGTTTCAGCTTGAACATAAGGTGGTTGTAAAATTGCAGGTCGTGACTGCTCTTGCTCTTGAGTCCTAGCACAAGGAGGGCTTACTTGTTGTCGAGGGCCTCTGGCAAGGTGATCATATCTTCTAGGGTGAGGACAATTGTACATGCCATGTCCATTTTCTCCATAGTTGTAACACAACATCTCCCTTTCTTGTCATCGCATTTGTGGTCGATTTTTACCATTCCGCTCGGTAGGTCTTCTTGTACCTTGCAAAAGATTCACTCTCAAACCCTCTAGTTGATTAGTTAGATTGTTTATTTGTTGGATCATGTCTTCCTGACCTCTAATAAGGCCTGGTGCATTAGATACATTTGGAGGAACTTGAGAGGCCTCCATGGTTGTGATGTTGTTTTCCAAAACTACTTGGCTAGCTTGGGCTTGGTAGAGAATATTTCGATTCTTTTCCCTAGTGATTCTCAAAGCATCTTCAAAAGTGTTTGGAAATTTCACCTTTACCTTCTCCCTGAGTAAGGGGTACAAACCTGAAATAAAGCAATCCTTTTGAAGGCAGTTTGGAGCTCTCTCACCAGGATTCAGTGAGTCTGACCACTGCCCCCAAAGCTTCAAAAACCCTTCCTCATAAGTTGCATAACCATAAGGATTACTTTGATGGAGGGCCAAAAGCCGTTTCCATAACTCTTCAATTGAGTTAGTTTGTTGAAATATTTGCAAGAAAGCTGCCTTCAATCCCTCCCATTCAGCTCTGTGGACCGGATTTAGAGTTTGGAACCACATTCTAGCTTCTTCCTTCTTAAGCACCAAAGAAAAAGCCCTCAACTTTAATGTTTCATTATCCCTCCCAAAGACAAGGAAGTCTATCTCAAGGTTGTCCAAAAAATCCATTGCATTTTCCCCATTGCGCCCAAAGAAGCTTGGAAATGCCATGTTGCCTTAGTAGAGTACAAAGATGAACACGTCTAGACTTAAGTTGTATTTTATGAGGGGAAGGATGAATGGGTTCACAAATGCATTGATTTCAGCAAGATGTCTAGGTCCCAGTATGCTTCTAATAATTCCTTGGAATCTAAGCTTTGTGCTGGCTACAATATGCACAGTTTTCATAGCAAGAGGTTGGATTGGTCCATACAACTTGTAGTGATTCATGAGAAACTATTATAATAAAATAAAGACATGTACATTGAAGGATGCATTGTATTCTAGCATTGGGAAGATTATAGGTTTTGATGATATAAGAATCTCCCTTACTCTTTCAGCCCCAAAGTACATGACAAGACGCTACTAGAAGAAAATCTTCCTATTGATGCATACATTAACTTGGATGTTTTGTACAGAGTGGAATGTGTAAAAATTCAAGCCATTATTATTATTCATAAGTGGAGACTACTTAAGGGATTAGAGGGAATGCCCTTTCTTGAATTATAACGGATTTTCCCTAGAGTGTTTCTTTCTGGAACCCACCAACTTTGCTACACAAAGAATTTTCTCACCAGTGATTGTTCTTGTGTTAATGTGTCTATCCTCAACGACATATATTTCATAAGGTGTGATGGCCACCTTTTCAACCACACCCAATCTTCGAGCTAGCAACAGTTGAAGGTAGTATCCATACTTTGCACATCTATAAAACTCCACATTGTTCATGCATAGTTTTCCTCCTTTGATGTGGATTAGGCCAGAGAGAGAGGGATTTGATGATTTGGAGACGAGGACCTCCCAAAAGGGCCTTCACTTTGTTTGAAAAACACTCACCACAATTATGAGAACCTAACAATTGATGGCAACATGATTTTTTCCGTTGTGAGAGAATGGAATTTATAAGGTGAACACCTTTTACTCGCATACATGCCGTCATCCGGTAAGCATACTTCCTTTCTTGGGCTTCCTTGGGAGACCATTGTGGGAGTTGTGGACTTCGACCAGCTTCAAAAAGAGTTGGTGAAGGAGTTGGAGAAGAGCCACTTGTTGTACTTGTTGTAGAGGATGCACCACTATGTGTTGTATCGTCCCGCATAAGGAGGTACAAAATTGTGGATGAGAATATTCTCAGCAGGGGCACAAATTTATGACGAAGGAAATTTGGTATGGTGGCCTCTATACTATGCCAAACTCCCTTCTGCCCCCACAAAGTGAATGAGGTAAGGGCACCACCTAGTCATGGAAGAGCGAACTAGGACGCTATGCAAGAGGGAGAGGAGCTTGTGAGGGAGAAGAGAGGAAAACTCAGAGAGAGAGAGAGAGAGAGAGAGAGAGAGAGAGAGAGAGAGAGAACCACAAAAAATAGATGAATCAATAAAACTTAAGAGGGAATAAGAGATGGAGAACCCTCAAGACATAACCAATATACACAATATGGACACCAATAGCATGGGCTTATTACACTATAGAGCATGCATAAGCTATAGTAAGGGAATGAATTGCATAAGCTCATGAGAGAGAATGGGGAATGCTCAATAGGGCTGAAGAAGGCCTCTTGGCTCTCTCTTTTTTTTTTTGCAAATTACAAAGGAAAAGGCCTCTTTATATAGGCCTTGAGGGTGTTTAGGGAGGAGGTTAAGATAGAATAGAAATTAACACCGCCAAAGCTGCATTAAGGCGGTTCCACCAATGTGGAAGCTCCATCTAGATGTTTTGTTGACCAATTTTGTACTTAATCAAGTTCCATCATAGGTGAGTTGTCTCCATTCTGCCCCCTATAGCTTGAGTCCAAGAGCTCTCCTATAAAAAAATATAGAGAATCTTCATAAAATAAGATCATATCTAACAATAATGGAGAGAGAGTAGTGAGAATTCATACATTGCTACTATAATTAAGGATGATTTGAGGGTGATTTAGGAGGGAAATTCTAATGGTTTATTAGCTTGAGAGAGAGGAAAAGAGAGGGGAAAGGGTTGGGAGACTAATGAATGATGTTTTATGGAAGTGTTAAGTGTGGGGAAGACAGTGTGGGTGTGTATAAAATTTGAAGGTGGTCTCCACCGTAGTTGGAAAAAGTTGGCATCCACCATTTTGGCCATATCTCCCAACTCCTAGATCCAAAAAATACCAACCGAAACTACAGCTCACGTGCTACAACTTTCATGTTGAAAAGTTTTTTTGCATCGGAGTGAAAGTATTTTAAAAATATTACAAACTCATGTGCCTGATTTTTCTTTCACTAATGCTTCCAAGAAGGGTCCCATTTGGTTGAATTATTATAAGGCTCCAAAGCCATGACATTATGAGCCTCACATGCCCTTTGGATGGCTCCAAATCCATTTCATGTCTTTTCTTTTCACATTACACATTTTCCCTTCACCTTCCTCTATTGATCTTTACTCTTCACCCCCCCTTGGTAAACCAATCAATTAAATATTTCCATCCAGTGATTTCTTGGATTTCCCAAGAGGTTGTTTCCACCCTCTTCTTTATTTTAAACCTCCAAATGTACAAAAAATCAACAAAGTGTTAGAAAAATATTTTTTTTGTGATTTTCTCGGATCAGATCTCTATCCTAGTCTTAATTTAATATGAGTGCGCACTCTAAACTCATAGAAGTCTATTAATTTAAATATGTATTTTACGAAATCACCCGATGTGGAATCACCCACGTGCACATTAAATTAACATGACTCCCAGAAAGGACAGGTGTCCCCGTCAACTTTTTGCACAAGGAATCCACCTTGTGTACGAGCCCCAATAAATAAATATAGGTTTACACAATCCACCGCAAATCCTCATGGAATCCACCATGGAATAAAAACACATGGAATCCACCGTTGAATATGCCTCCTGACATCACCATAATTGACCAAATGAAGGGGTGTGCATTGAGGATGTCATGGAATTTTCAATTATATTTCAAGCTCTTTCAAAAACTTATGCATATTATATAAAAAACTATTAATTTTGAATTTATGAAAATAAAAAGCTTCATTATGATGTAATAAGCAAACGAGGATCTTGGAAGCATCAGATCTTCTTTTGGATTGCCAAAGCACAAGCCAGAATGCACCCTTCAAGCACGTTCTTGAGACGATGTCAATTTTTGTTTTTATTGAAAAGGAACATGATTATGAGGGCTTTGATGCATATTTCAGTGTTTCCAGTTATGATAAGCCAGATCTTAAAATTTACAATATTGTAAAAGACAATCTAAAACAAAAGAAGACAATTGATTCATGCATGCATCAATAAATTTTGCAATATTGGGGACTACATCATGGATGCTTCTATCATATATATTGCAAAAATAGTTCTAGAAACTCATAGATGCATGATATGTTTGGTTGACACACCAAAATTGCATGAGGAGCTACATGAAATCTTAATGATATGGGCAAAATTCAAGTAAATGTCAAAGCTTGGAAAGGTATACCAAAGGAGGGTCAAATAGAGGACCACCCTACAATTAGCAAAGAAGATACAATTGAGAAAGACAAACAAATTCAAGAACTAGAACTTGCAAAAGATCCATAAAATGTAGTAGACCTTGTAACCAAGCAAGATGATATGGATATAGAGTGAATCTATCTTTGTGTTACACAATAATGCAAAGTTTTGCATAGAGCTCATATATCCAAGCTATAAAAAGTACTTTTCTTCTCCTTTTTTATGTGTTTTTCATTTTTACTCTCAAACAAATAGCTTTTCCCCTTGTTAGAAACCATGTTAATTGTTCTTGTGTATTAGAAATAATTAGTTATTAAATCATTAGTAGTTTTCTAACTTAAGGCTTGTAATGCACACGAAACACATATAAAGAAAAAATTATATTGACTATCAACATAGTCTATATGCATAGTCTTAGATTAAAATTATTTGGTCCATAAGGCCAAGCTCAACCTCAAGGGGATCTTGAAGAGATACTTGAACCAATCTTGCTCTTAGAGCTAGGCTTGAGTGCATGGACAAGCTCTATTGCAATAATATTTCCAAGAGAGAGTTGAAACTAATTTGTCTATAGAGCCAACCTTGAGTGCACTGACAAGATATGTCTCTAAAGAGATATTGAAGAGAGGGTAAGAAATTGATGCTAATAGTGATATTGGATTTGAATGGTTTATTGTTTAGGTGTTGTATCCAACTATCACCGCTTCATGAATCCATAATATATGGACCTAACAACAAGTATCTAGTGCTCTGACCTGGTTTTATAGAGTTCTTGAATATTTTTCTAGAAAGATGTAATTTTAGAATCTAGTCAATTGCACAAGAGCATAATGCCATGTCAATGGTTAGAAGTTTACAACAGAAAGTAGGCCATGATTTAGGTTTTTTATCATTTGGAGCAAAGAGCATTGCTATAGGTTTTAGAAAATGACAATGTAAAGATCAAGAAAACTAGGTGTTGAAGCAATATTCAAACCCTTGGAAAAAATTCTTATGAAATTTGAATGTGATGCTACACAAACCATCCCTATTGATGATTATCCTTATAAGGGTTGTGTGACACCAAGTGAAAATGGTATCTTTTCATTCACTTTGGATATTGAACAAAAAGATTATGGCATGCTTATAAGGTATTTACTTCCCTACTTGCTTGTGTGATGCTTTTGATATATGAAGTGCTATCATAGACATCCATATATGGAAAAATACCTATATCTAAAGGGCAAAATTGGTACAACTAAGTTATCAAAGTTGTGAGTGAGTGGGATGATGCAAAAAATAGATAATACACTGAAAATTTTCACACAAATAGTTTTTTTTCTATAAATCTTGTAGAAAGTAGAATTATGAATCTTGCCATAATTGAGAAATAGATTTTACAAATCCTTTGAGAATAAATTCATAAAATTCCTAGAATGAGACAAGCACAATTGAATGGGCTAGCAAAAAATGTTGTGTTGCAAAAAAAAAGGGGAGGGTGGGGGGATGAATTCTAGGGTCACAAAGAAATTTTTGAAAATATTACTATACTAATATGGATTTACAAACTAGTCATATAAGTATATGTGTGTATACCAAGTTTAAACTCATAAAAAACTCCATAAGTTTACATGTTAGTATCAAGTATATAATTTTTTGGTTGTGCTTTCAACTAACACATTCCACCATTATGACGAGAATACTCATAATATAAAGGAACTAATGGAACCGGAAAACTTTAAGTAGACACTTGGTGTAATTTATTTATATACTAAAAATAACTTTAAGTTCTCAAATTCCATCAAACATTATATCATGAATGAATGGCTACATGTCATATTATTATTGATGATGATACAAATGCTCACAATATTAATTCCTTTGTATTTACTTTTTGGCTTGAATCATATATTAGCGAAGTAATGTATTCCTACACTATGGGTCCATATGATTGACTTCCATTATCCATGTACAAAATGAACACTATTTTTAATTGAAATATTCGACCATGGATGATAATATAAATGCTCGTGGTTTGGCTCCCTTTGTATTTCTTGTTTATCTCAAGCATAACTTCAAGAGGATTGCTATAAGCTTGAGCATATGGCCATGCTCTACCTCAAAGAGATCTCATTGAGAGAGGGTGGAGTAAGAGCCCGAGCTATCCTTCATCAATGAGAGAGTGAGAAGAACTCTCTTTCCCATAAGATCAAGTTGAAAACTATCTAGCCCAAAAGTTCAAGCTCTATTTTGAAGAGATATAAAAGAGAGAGGATTGATATAAGTTTGAGCACATGGTGATTTTGTGACTTAAAGATATCTCAAGGAGAGGGTTGATATAAGCTTGATGAATAGCCATACTATGCCTCATCATTGAGAGGGTTGACACAAGGAGCACATGGCCAAGCTTTGCCTCATCAAAGAGAGACTCAAAAGAAATATTTTCCCCACAAGGTCAAGTTGAAAACTATCTAGCCCAAAAGTTCAATCTCTATTTTAAATAGATTTTAGAGAGAAGAGGTTGATATAAGCTTGAACACATGGATAAGTTGTACATTAAAGATATCTCAAGGAGAGGTTTGATATAAGCTTGATAAATAGACCTACTATGCCTCAATGAGATCTCAAATAGAGAGGCTTGATATATTCATAAGCTTAAATTCCTTCATTTATGTCAAATAGTCTTTGCTTTGATACATGCCAACGAATCTTTGCTTTGATTCTAAGGTGTAATATTTATAGAATTTATCCAAAAATCCATGTCATTGCATACTATTTATGGTATCTATACAAGATTGATCCCATGGGGAGGGAAAATAAATTTTATAAAAACCATGCTTTGGTATCTTCAATGTGTATAAACAAAACATGGAATTTGATGTGTTTATTTTCTAGGGACCCAAAGTTTGAATTGACAACTTGGCCACTAAAAATATGTATCCAATTATTCATGTTCTTATGAGATAATATTATACGGACTCTAGATCAACATTTTGGTACCATAATGGTAGAGATATGTGACATAGATGGAGTGACCAAAGTAGACTTATGGGAGGTTGAGGTACGCATATTGCAATCTAAGAACACATATGTCTCAGACCATATAATATATCCATCTTCAAGGTAATAACGTAAACATTGTACTTTCTAAATCTTGCATGCTTGTTATATAAATCAAACTTCTAGATTATTATGGGCTAAAAATGTAGCATAGGACTCTAAGGTGAGAGTTGAGTCTTGAGAAACTAAAAAATGTATTAGAAGTAAGATTGGGGTGTTGACATGGTAATTATTTCCCATGGTGGCAAGGAAGTAAAGTTATCTACAGTTAATGAGGTGATATTGAAACCAAAGTACTATTAATTGGTTGCTTAGACAATAAATGTTGCACCCAAGATTGAAGATAATGAAGAAGAACTCTTTGTACAGGCTAATCCTACCATTGTAAGCTTACATTGATGATGGACCACCTAGGTAGATGGGTCGGCACATTTACACTTAGCACGTTAGTAGTCATTATGATCCTTAGATAGCCAGTGACTTATCACTTATTATATTTAGTTTATTGCACCTACTTACAACTGGCATAGTTATAGCACCAATCAATTAGTGTAGCCAGTGTTATGCACTTGTTGACTTAGTAGGACACTTCCCTTTATGTTGTATCTTATCTATACTTTGTGTACATTATACTGTGTGTGGAAGAAGAAGAAGAAGAAACTAGTAAGAAAACTTTTTTGGCCTCCATCTCTCTTCTTGTGCTCTTAAGAAAACTTCCTCTCGTGTGAATGGTGTATGTTTGATGCAATAGCTCAAGCAAGTCCCTTCACCACACGATTCTTGACATGGTATTAGAGAAGCGTCACTGAGAGAGGCTAGTTATAAAGATGAAGTGAAGGAAAAGAAGCAAGGATTCAAGAAAGTAAGTGATGTGTATAAAGCTCTCCCATTCTTCCACTCTTTCTCTTGGGGATAGTGCTTGTAGAGGCACCGAAAGCAGGGCAAAGTGAAAATCTTAGATCGCTCTGAGATTTAATGTGCAAGTAGAGCACTTTATATTCTATAGATAAGCCCTTTAAGCCTTGTCCATAGGTTTTTTTACCATTTGAGACCGTTTCGGGTCCTGTTTTAGACACGCAAGGTCGTAGACAATAGTTTGAGGATATACTGCAATTTCGGCTATGTTTGCCAAAAAGTGGATGCACAAGTTACAAATGTCAAATTTTTAAGTTTTGAGGTGTTGTCCAAGAAGAAAATACAAGTATTATCTACAAACATGTTGCACATTACATGTACTATTTAGTAGCTAGTGAAAAATGTTGCTTGGTGTATTGTTGTGCACTTGTTGTGAAAGGTTATAGAAGACTTCCTTGTTGTTTTGTAACATTTTTGTGATAATGGCATAGAAAAATAGAAATCCCATAATTGAAAATATGGACAAGAACAACTACCCATCATGGAAGTTCTATGTGATGAACTTTCTTATTGAAAAATGCCTTTATGAGTTTGTTTCAAGTGTGAAGAAAATGAGCTAGAGCTGAGTAACCCTGTGATTATAGATGAATATAAGGTGTGGAAAGAGTGGAATGCAAAGGAAAAAAAAGGTGATATATTGGCTATTTGTAGTCATTGATAATACTATGTTGGGTATATCGGGAATGAGTAAACTTTACATATAGCTTGGACAAATGTTGAGAACATGTTTTCAATAAATACAAAGGCACATAAGATTCAACTCAACAAGAGTTGAATACTCTTAAAAAATAAAAAATGTATTTCAATGAATATGTTTTGAAGGAGCATTGTAGATGCTTTGGCAATGATTGATGCAATGTGTCTCATGATGACAATTTGGTTTCATCTACTTTGGGCGGCCTTAATAATAAGAAGGCTTGAAAATCATTTATTAATTTTGTATATGGAAAAAACCTATTTCTAGATTTTGATGAGTTGGTCTCTCTCATGATTTATGAAATGGATCACTATACATGGTGACTAATATGAAAGAAATGGTGAAAAGGTCAAGCATTTTTCTTAAGTTCAAGAAGAGGACATTGTAGTTCCTCTTTGAGAGGCTAGGTATGGGACAAGCCAGTAATAACCAACAAAATATGTGAAATAAAAAACTTGGTGAAATGCAGATTTTAGGAGGCCTTGAGACTTTAGAGGCATGGGGATCTCTAGAGAAAGAGATGGATGGCAGAATAGAGGTTCTAGAAATTCTGCTATTGTTTTCCATTATTGTAGCAAAGAGGATCATATTGCAGCCCATTGTTATGCTAAGAAGGATGATATGCATAGTGAAAAATTGCAAAAAGAAAATTATGTATCATCTTCATGATAAAATGAAGATAAAAATGAGTATTCATAGATATTAAAATATTATATAAACGTATTGAACATGTAAATGTGTAAATATTAAAATTAATGTAGTTCAAAGGATTAGTTACAAGGCTGCTTGCTTTTAGAGTTGCAAAATTTCACAAAGTGTGTAAAGCATGTTAATTTGATAAACATGTAAGACAATCTTTTTTGCATGACAAAGATGTGAGCAAAAATATACTTAATGTTGTGTATACAAATGTTTGGGGGCCTCCTACACAGAATGTATCTCTTGGTGGTAGCAAATACTTTGTCATGTTTATTTATAATTGTTTAAGGAAGTTGTGGGTATATTTCATGAAGGAAAAGAGTAATATATTAGAGCACTTCAAAACTTTCAAGGCTACTACTGAAAAAAAATATGGTTGAAAGTTAAGTGCTTGAGATCAAATAGAGGGGGAGAGTATATCTCTAATGAGTTTAGTGGCTTCTTGAGGTCTCATGGAATAAATAAACAATATACTTGCAGATATATCCCATATAAAAATGGATTGCAAAAAGAAAAAATAGACATATTGCAAAAGCTCCATAGACATTGATGACTAAAAAGAATATGCCAAAACATTTTTGGTGAAGCTATTCATACTATTGCCAATAATATGAACAAAACTTCCATAGTTGCAATTCATGAGATGGCCCCTAAAGAATGCTGTATAGGCAAGAAGCCCAATGTGTCACACTTGCAAGTGTTTGGCTGTATTGCATATGCTCATGTTCTAAATGAGCTACAAAAGACGCTTGATCCAAAGACTAAATATGTATTTTTATTGGATACTCTTTAGAGTACAAATGGTATCATTGTTAAAGCCCTATCATAGGTGAGTTTGGAGTGAGCAAGGATGTTATTTTTTATTAGATGAGCAGTTGGTATGCATCTAGTGGTGATGCATTAGATAATAATGATGATCATGATAGTTATGTGTCGAAAGAAAATTAAGAATCATGAAGCCTTAGTGGACCAAAAATATCATATGGTACTACATCTAAAGTTAGCCCTTAGTTTTGGAAACTAAGGAGTACTCCCACATCTTTAGGTGGATCTATAAGTGTTGCAAGAAAAGACAAAGGAAATAAGAAAGTGTTGAATAGTAATGATGCATCTACTAGTCATTTGGGATTTGATGGATATTCTAGTGGTTCAAAGAGTTTGGATGATGAGCATGGTGTTCCTTCAGTCAAGACACTAGGTATAAAGAGAGCATATGGTAATGTAAAGGCTCCATTAACTAATATAATGGTACCCAGGTCCAGCAGGGTCAGATACCTTATTAAAAGATTTTATTTTGAATATTATACAACTCACCATTATGCTTATATAATAAAGTTAGTTGAGGATGTTGAGCCCATTTTTTTAAACGATGTTGTTGGTCATGCTCATTTGGATGTAGCAATGGATGAGGAGACCGCTGCATTGGAAACCAATTATATTTGGAACACAATATTAGTGAGTTAGGAAATCTCCCAATTCCCATTTTATTGAATACTAAAAAGGTGGCACTCGGATAACATACCCATAAATTTCTCAAAACCATATGATGTGACCTATCATTAGAAAGCACTTGAAAAATAGAATCTATTAAGCTATAGAGCGCTTGATTTGGAGTTATAGTGGTTAAGTTATAACAAATCCAAAGATTTGACTACATTGGTAGGTGAATTGGATAGTCGGCCTTTAACAACCCCCAAGACAACACCATAGGATAAAGACCAAGGATCTTCCCTCAACAAAATCCATGAAACAACACCACTGAACACATGATAAAAAATTCATGATCACTCACCTCTCATTGAGACTTCAACTCAACACTTAAACAGTTCAAACCTTCAAGCTCATATTTTACCACTTTTAGAGAGAATCTCACACTAAAACAACCATGGCTGAGACTTTGACAACACAAGCTTTTAGATTCACACAACTCCTATTTTTTAGGGATGGCAACCCCATGCAGAAAACTACCCCACAAAGCGTGGTTGCCTCAATCAGTGCAAAACTAGTTGTAGATCCTTTTTGTTCTTCTTTTCTCAGAGCACGCATAAATTCAATCCAAATACACAGGTAACCAAAGCTTTGCATGACAAATTTTCACACCAATTCAATGACTACAAGCATTTCACTATTGTAAACATTCCATTATTGCATCAAAACAGAGTTTACACTGATATAGCAATGGAAAATCATGATGAATTTCATGGGAAACCAAGATGGTGACGTAGATGTTGCTGAATTCATCTATTTCCTCATAGAGTACAGAAATTTTCTCACAATTCATAACTTTCTAACTAGATCTCGGATCACCTAGCTTCAAAAATGAAAGTTGTATCTCTCTTTCCAATCTAAAACTCTTCAGTTCAACTCAGAGTTAAATTCCTTGATCTACTATCCTGAAACAACTCTACACAGTCTATAGTCCTAAATTTTTGCATGCTCTATACAACAAACACAACTAATCTATTCCAAAAGCAAAAACTTGCAAATGGAAAGACACATTCTTTGACTTCAGATTACCATTTTAGCATACTAGCAGATACATCTCAGCATATCTTGCATTGATGAAGAGTTGCGGGAGCTTCAAACTTTATGAACTCTGATCCATTATTTTCATGGCTGCAAATCCTTTCAGATTTCCACTAGCTCAAGCCCATGCATTCAATATCTGTCCATAATATATATTCCCGACCATATACCCAACTTCAGATATAGAGATCCTTTACTTCCATTCTTCTCTATTGACACGGGAAGCCTCACACAACAACTAATATACATCACTCTCAACATGATGCAGAACAACCCTCTGTTGTCTTTCACTCATATCCAAACATTAGAATTGATCTACAAACTCTCTGCCCCACATATAGTAGAAGAAAACGAGACAAAATTAAGACTCTTATTACCATCATTTGAAAACGGAGAACTCACATCAGCCCCTTCACTTCAACAGCCCTGGCATCATGCTCCATGGCTCCAATAACTTTAGCTTTATGACCTCTTTCTTCTAACAATTTATTCTTCTTCTTTTGAGCTTCAGATTTCACCCTTCTCTTCAACCTGCAAGATTCTCCTTCTCCCTCCCTCCCCTCTCTCTCTCCCCCTCTCTCTCTCTCTCTCTCTCTCTCTCTCTCTCTCTCTCTCTCTCTCTCTCTCTCTCTCTCTCTCTCTCTCTCTCTCTCTCTCTCTCTCTCATGTTTATTGTGTTGTGTCGAGCACTTCTCTTCTCTCTCTTTTTTTTTAAACTCCTCACGTTTTGACATTTTTTCTTATTTTTCCAAGAAGCCTCTCGCTTTCACTTACTTGTTAGATGGCAAACATGCCCCTTTTCACATAATATTCCACTCGGGGACTTAAAATTAGAAGTGAGAATACATTTCCCTCTCTTCCTACATGAGGCGTGTGTCTCAAAATTAAAATATCACAACCACATGTCAAACATGCATGGTACCACTTGTGATTTCTATTTATCAACCCAACTCCTACTATGGGTAAGTGTTAGAAAGACAAAAAAATGATATTTGCATGTGTTACCTCACTTGACTCCATGCAGCATCATGTCCTTGGTCGTTCATTTTCACTCGACAACATGTCTCAAACTTATGGGAAATTCCCATATTCCCCAATATGGTGTTTTGGGATTTAATATCCTTGCCTAAGGGCAAGAAAGATATTGGTGGCTATAAGTGGGTTTACAAAATCAAGTACAACATAGATGATTTGGTTAGTAGGTATAAGGCTAGGCAAGTTCCAAAAAGGCTATGCTCAAACATATGGCATAGATTATGAAGAGACATTCATCCTAGTTGCTAGGATGGTAAGTGTTAGATGTGTGATTGCTTTGAGAGTAGCCAAAGGTTGGGATTTTGGAATAAATGGATGTCAAGAATACCTTCTTGCATGGTGAATTATAAGAAGTGTGTATGGAGTAGTGAGTAGGTTGTTATGAGGATTCACAGCATCCGATATATGTTTGCAAGTTAAAGATAGTGCTCTATGGATTGAAGCAAGTACCTAGAGCATGGTCTAACAAGATCAAAGAGTATCTTATCAACATTGACTTTTATGTTTTGGATGTTGACCACTCACTTTGTGTGAGAAAGGGAGATACATGCTTGATCATCATAGTTATCTATGTGGATGACTTGATTATTACAGGTAACAATGATAGTATAATTGCTAAAGTTAAGAACTTTTTGAAGAAGTTTGAGATGAAGGATTTGGGTGAGCTGAGCTACTTTCTTGATATTGAGGTAATGAGATGTGATGATGGTATATTGCTATACTTGCTTAGAGCTATACATAGCTCAACTTATCTAGACTAGGTGTTACTTATATATATATGTAAATTGTGATCAATATGAAATAGCCTTCGAGAGTATACATGGTATGTCTCTTCACACACACACACACACATATACATATCTTCTCTCTCTACATCTCAACATGGTATCAGAGCTATCATGATTGACTACAACCAATTCCTTGAAGAAGACAATCATGAAGCATATCTGTGCAGTATCTCTTCAATTCTTGATTCATATTCTTTTCATGCTTAAATTTTATGTATTATGTATGTTATGAGCATCTTATGTTATGAATTTAAACATAGAAGAAGTTCATTGGATCATCATTTAGATTAGAGATATGTTAAATTGTAGATATGCCTTGCTTGGACACCCTAAAAGATTCTATTTGGGAAACTCTTAAGGAAATACCTTTCTCAAGGAAACTAGTTTTCATGATGTGCTCAGATTCACAACCTTTCTTCCTAGCAAATCCATGCTCAATTTGGAGTTCTATGTTAGAAGTTATGTTAGTTCAGGTAAACTGGACTTAAAACATGGATACAAATAGGACAATAGCTTTTTGTGTAGACTTCTACAATACAGGTGTCGTCACAATTACTCACTCTTGTATTTCTGCCCAAAACTAGCCATCTTAGCCAAAAGTAAAGTGATAATGTTTTGATTATTATTCATAATTTTGTTGGGCCAATTTTTTCTTACACGTTTTGTCTATCTTGGGTCTCTTCTTTTGGAGTATGCTTTTTGAGCTAAACGTCTTTCTTTACAACATAGCTTCTACGTACCACTTGTTGTGTTGCACTTTCATTGTTTTGTATATGATGTGCAGATTCTGTGATCTCATATTTTATGCATTCTCTCAGTTCAAATTATATAATCCTCAACGGATTTTCTTCTCGACAATGTTCTATCCCTCACTTTCAAGGACAAGGATTCCTTGGATGGAAAGTAAAGATGTTGCTAATTCTTGAAGATTATGACCTGCATGATATTTTTCTCGATGATTATGAATGTTCGCCTCAACCAATTGATTAGGCTCATGATAATACCCTTGTATTGAAGGACCTATCTTTGAAGAATGGCATACTTTTTATAATGAGTGGGTAGGACACAACAAACTAGATTGTTAGTATATTCTCTTTGCTCTTCAAGAATCTCTTATATTCTATGTATGTAATCTTTCAACCTCACAAGCTATATGGGAGTATTTGATAGCAAATTTTGAGAAGAAGTCTGTTACAGAAATAATTTATCTTCATAGTTAGCTTATTGACTTACAATAAAACATTGAGACTTCTATGCAAACACATATCAAATCATTCAAAAACATTATCAATCAGCTTGCTGCTACTAGTGATATCATTCTACAAAAGCAATTGGTAACACAACTTCTTGACATTGTAAATGATCTTGCTTATGATAATATTGCTACCATATTATCTAATAAAGATGGGATCAATTTTGATCAAGATTGTATATCTTTGATTCAATATTCATAACGACATGAATGATGACACACAAATCAAGAAATAGTTATGTTCTCATAAGAAGACACATAGTCAAAACAAATCAACTAAGCTTTACTTGCTCAAAGGCATCCCTTTCCATGCTATACACACATGAGTCATTGTGGTGGTAACTTCTCTCGTCTCAAGTTTCCTAATAGAATTTTTTTTAATTACAATAGAAATGGCCACACTATAGAATTGCTGGGTAAAAGAATATGATGAAGAATATGGTATTACAAATATCATGTTTGTGATGGATCTCTTTTTAATATTGATTCTGGTGCTACGGGAAACATGACCTATCAATCCTAATAGTTACACAATTATCATTCTATTCCTGTCAGAAATTGGTTTATCTTGTTGATGACAGAACCTATCAAGTCAAAGGTATAGGTGATTTATTTCTTCGTGCTCTTTCTTTAACCAGAATTCTGCATGGAGTTTTACATGTCCTAGATCTACAAAGGAATCTTCTTTCGATTGCAAGACCTATGGACCTTGGTTTCTTTATCGATTTTGACCATACCAAGTATCACATTAAGAAAGACGACCAAACCATAGCTGTTGCTCCTTGAAATGGTAATAAACTTGATTTATCTTTAAATGAAGATATTGCAACTATTGTTACAGCTTGTGGCGATCTTGTAATATTTCCACTCAAAATATTAAAGAACCTTGATCACCACCCACCCACCCAAAAGCCCTGCAAAGTCATCTCTTGCAATGGAATAAAAATAGTGACAAAGTCCTTACCCCACACGCGCAATAATGAGCCCATCCGCATTGTGCAAATGAGGCCGGGGCTTAAAAATCGCAAGCCGCACAAGAAACACCCCTTACATAAAGGCAAATGGATAAATGATTAAAGTAGTGCAATTTTTTTTCTTAATTATCCCTCCCCTCAGCCGATGCATGGCAGGGGGAGAGGGAGTGTGTGGAGGAGTGAGTTAAGTGGAGAGAGGGAGGAGTATGGTGTGGGGATGCATGAGGGAGGGAAGGCATGGAGCCTCCATGTGGTGGATCTCCCCCCTCCTTACACACTATATAACCTCCCCCATAGCCTTGGGGGGAGGCACGAATGAGGAGAGAGAAGAGAAGGCCGTGCTGCAATTGCCGTTGCCACCTTGCAACTCCACGTAGGCCGCCATCGTCGCCACTGTGAGGGCCGCCAGGTTGCTGCCTTCAGCGCCATGATTTCCATCGCCATCATCTTCCTCCTCTTCATCATCGATATCCTCCCCTTCAATCATTACCCCCCTCCCCCCTCCACGTAATCCTCATGAAGAAGAAGCTTCTTTAGAAGCTTCTAAGGTTGGGCTACCATAAGCCTCATTTCCACCAGCCTCCCCGGTTCCAGAAACCGGCCTCATAGCCCAATTCTTGCGCAAGCAAAAAAGTAGCCAGATCTTGAAACTAATTGCCAAGGGTTGGGGAAAGTTTGTAGTTCAGTGAAGGCTAAAAAAAAGAGTTGCGAAGTCAAGAGTCTTCGACAACGATGGCTCCAAAAAAAAATTTGCAAGGCACACGTGTGGAAGTCTCCAACCCGGGCATACACGTTGACATCCCTACAAGCCCTCAAGTCCTGGTTCTTAAAAGAATGATTCCACATTAAGGCAATGCTTTAGGTACGATTAATTTCCATGGGAAGAATGCATTTATGCAAGTCTCTAAATCTCGTAGTTAAGATACATTTGGAAATTTATCCCCTTGGACGATTTACAAAAATTAGTGCATGTCATGCAAATTGGGTTGCTTGCATTTCCAAGTTGGAATTCCTAAAGCGCATATTGCTTAGGGTTAAAAGAGGAAATTGTTTAAATGCATCTTTGATTGGCCACGGAAAGAACAAGCGTATATTGCATTTAGACAATAACTTATTTGTTGTGATTTACATGAGAAAGTCGTTAACATCCGTTAGATGTTGTCCAAAGAATTGCATGTTATGAAAATGAAACCATGGACTTGCATGTTGCATGCGAAGATGCTTGTAGAATGGATTAATTCAACATTAGTCTTATAATATTCATCATGCATGAACTTCATTTATCGAAGTTGCATCTAGAAAAGGTTGCATGTCATATCAAAGCTTGAAATTCAATTGCATTAAACAAAAGGTTGTAAGCAAAAACTCTTGATGTAAATCTATCTAGGTTTTGTGCAAGTTATTTCCCCAATTGTCAATCATCATGATTTTAGCAAGGAAAAAAAATAGTTATTACAAACCTTATAGTTGCATAGAAGTAATGAATCACATGTTTACACGTAATGTGATGTCTTGCAACTATTTACACCTTTGAAACAAGCTTAGCATCTCTACGAAAGGATTGTTCCTTGTCGCAAGACAAGTAGACCAATTTAGCTAGATCACTTGTAATGTTATAACCTTCTAGGGATTCGTAAAAGCATGACTAGATGGTACGATGAACACCTCAAAGTGCTAGGTAGGGTTTAGCACGTTAGAAATTCTGCCTAGTATCGCATTTGGACGCCAAGTCGAGACCCTCAAACCCAAAGGTTCTACACACATTCATGGAATGTTTGGGTTAATTGGACACCCATGCAATAACGATATAGGGTTTTACCCTAAGGATCGAACGACATCCGATTGAGTTAAGAAACCCTAGGCCCAAACATTATTGGCCTAGTAAGGTTAGGGATTGGGTTGGGAAAGAAGACACCCCAAACCCTACATCTTGACTAAACATATTTCTTAACCAAGAACATCATTGATGGGAGATTGATTCCCACAAGTTAGATGTGACTTCTAAGCAACAAGTTGCAAGGACGCATGGTTGTGTTAAATCACAAAGTAGAGTTGCCACTCCTTAGAACAAGGTTGGTAGGTTCTAGCGCAAGTTTACCTTGCAAGAGGACGAGTAGTCATCCTGTTACATTACCCTTCTTGAGCTGATTTGCCAAGTTAGGGAAAGTTATGTATTGCCTAGCAAGAATTTGACCAATCAAGTTGGGCGACGAGCTTGCCCAGGATTTACCATCTTAATTTAAGGAACCTAAGGTGTTTGTTAATTGGGTTGATAGGGTATAAGCCCTAATCCAAGGATAAAAGGGTAAACAAACAAACCCTTGGGGATCTTGCCAAGTCGCAATTGATCCCGGATCGAATGCTAGATGCATTCAGAGAAAAGGATTCACACCTTAGAAATTGGCCAAATAAAATGACCACCGGATTAATTGTGTTTGTAAAGTTTAGGAGAAATGTTTGTATTGTTTTGCTCAAGAAACTAAAAATGGAAAGATAATTAATGCTTCAGGTTGAAGGCCTGGAGGGAGAGTCAGCATCAGTTACCCCCAACTGTCTGCTTGACCCTAACCAAGGGGGTTGTTATCCGTGCCGAGAATGTGGACTGAATTTTCCATGAGAGGTCTCTCCGTTGGGTGCTACTTGGAGTAGGAGGATGCTTGGGTGCCACAGGAGGCGCTACTTGGAGTAGGAGGACACTTAGGTGCCAGAGGATGCTTGGGTGCCACAAGGGGCTCTGGTCGTAAATCCCTTGCCTTTCGGGCCCTGCACAAGAGGCCGACGTGACTTAGGATTGGATCTGGAGGCCCGCATACTAGTCTACAGGCGAAATCTTGGATTAGTAATCCTTGAGGATTGCTAGATTGCCTTCGGGAAGATTATGGATGGCCTTCGGGCGGATTATGGATTAGCCTACGGGCTGGATTATATGATGTATTCCAAAGATAAATAAGATCGATTGTGGTAAAGGAACTTGTTTGACATTGTTTTTCTATGTCAATGCTAAGATTATGTGAAAAAATCGGTGAATAATTGGCCAATTAAGGAAGCTGTTTTATGAGTGTCCAACTAAATGTGGTAGGTAATTAGACAACTAAAGCAATCTCGAGGAAAGTGGGGTGGATGTGGCCATGGGTCTGTCCTACGGATGGGTGGTCCCGGTTGGCCGAAAACTTTTCTTGAAGGAAATGAACAGTAAGGAACGTTGACTTAGAATCTAGGATACTAGAGTCCCGATTTATGTTGTTTTAGGGGAACGGAATGGGACTATGCCTTATGGGTAGAGAGGTTGACCTTTGCATCCCTCTCGTTTTCCATTCTCCTTGAACCAAGTGCAGCATGAATCCGCTTTGACCCTGACATTTCTACGTAAAGTAGTTCGCTTGGGGTTCGATGCTAGCTGCCGTTCTAGGAATTCGATCACTAGGAAAACCCTGATTTAGGTCAGTCCTAAGTGGGAACGGCCGGAATGCTTTTGCTTTATGGCAGACTCAGGAAGACCTAGATCGCAAACCCAGTGACATTCCGTTGGAGTGCTGAGCGGCACTTTCTGGACTCTGTTTCTGATGGGCTGCTAAGATGTGTCCTGCAAGTGAACAGGTGGACACATTATAGTTGGTATCAAAGCAAACTAACGAGGATCTGTCTTTTACAAGAAAACTTAATAAGGAAAAGTAGAGCAAATGTATCTGTTAAGATTGTCTCCTTACTTACTTATGAATGATGATGACTTGCAGAGTCATGAAGCATGGAACAGATTCTTAGTGTTTCAAGTTATGTTTATGATCGCGATGCGTACTTCAGATTATTGACGGAGGATCAATATGATGAATATCCTAGACCGCATCTACAATCCATCACCTCTCTATGTGGAACGGAGATGGATGGGTGTTTCATGGATCTATTATATAGCTGCCCACCACTGACTTGCATACCTTCGAACCAACTTGAAGAGAATCAAGTGGATGGAGGACCTAAATATTGTGAAGCTGTTCATCTTTGTTGAGGCTCATGCAAACGCAATCCTGCATGTCGGTGGGACAAAAGGTCAAGCAAAACAAGTATGTGTACGAGGAAATGACTCGAGTAATCCTTGCCGACGAGAAGAACGGTTATCAAAGGAAAAGATACCCTAATCTTCCAATGACCTATCGATTCTTGAAGATCCATGAACCAAATCCATATTATTACCCAGTTTCCATATAGCTAAATGCAACACAACCTTATTCTCCCCGTATCAATGTATCAGCTTGTTCCATCCCCCCAAGAATATTTGTACTCGGAAAGGGCTATGTCCATATGAATGAAATAAGACTCTTTTTATCAATGATTGTCTTCACTATGAATATTGATAAAGAAGTAAAGTGATTTGGTCACTTGGCTAAAAGCTAAAGTGGGCATGTAATGTAATGTGGAATTCCTAGTGGGAGGAAAGTCGACTTCGGTTAGATTAAGGGTCATCAACCCAGGTATCCATGAGTGTTTTCTTGGAATGGATAGGATTAAGCCTAATGATATCCACATTCATTGTGAAAAGGGCCAAGTTTCCTTTTGAAACTTTGAAGGGGAATTGGTCACAACTCAAGGAGAGGCTGGAAAGCCAAAAATTCAATTGGCCAAAGCATCTCGAATAATAAAGGGAGTTAGAAAGGGATTACCTCTCTATTTGATTAAGCTTAATAAGCTAGATCAGAATTAGGAGTGTAGTGAAGAACCTTCATGGCTAAAGGAGTACGCAAATGTATTTCCTGAAGAGCTGACAAAACTTTTGCCTCAATGTTGAGAGTGGAAAAAGGCTGAATTTTTGACTGATTTTTGTTGTTTTGAGGTCTGAATGATTGATTTTTGATGGATTTAGAGTGATATATGGTTGTTAATGGGAGTATTTGAGAGTGTTGTGGATGATATTGATTATTTTTTAGAATTTCATGATGATTCTCGGTGGAGATATGAGGTTCTGTGATGTTCTGATAGGTTCTAATTGGTTCTGTATAGCTTTTGTTTTGTTCTGATTGTCTTCTGTATGAAGCATAGATTGATGATTGATGAAGATTGAGATCTTTTGAAATATTATTGAATATTTTTTGATAGTTTGGAATGGTTTGAGTATGAGTTATGAGGTTCTGATGACCTTTTGATGACCCTCTGTCTCTATTCTATCTCTGTACTATAAATGTACTGTAGCTGTTCTGGTGCTGTACTGTAACTGTTCTGTAGACCTTTCTAACATTTGGAAAGGATGAATCTAAGTTTAAAAGAGCTAAAACAAGTGGAAGAAACAATTGCTGCTGAAGACTGAAGAGAAGACTAAGTGACAATGATAGTAGTGAGCTGTGAAAAGACACTATTATGGCTCTGGTGACTCTTCATATCAGACATAAATCTTGGGAGGTGCATCCACGACCTAATAATATCTATTGAGGGTTGTTGTGAGAGAATTTTAGTGAGGATATGATGTACTATTAATAGAGAGAGAGAGAGAGAGAGAGAGAGAGAGAGAGAGTCAAAGATAGTAAAATCTATCAAACAGTGTAACTGTATATGAGAGTTTGAGAGGGAGAACTATGAAGACATTGAAGAAGGATAATATGTGATTGATTTTCATTCAAAGATGGTGTGTTATTTTTTTTTCTTTTTTATATTGAATAATTTTATTAAGATGTTGAAGATTATGGTTGATTCTATCAAATCCGTCGTAGAAATCTACTATGATGGTGTGTGAAGAATTGTTGTTTTCTTTGTTTTGATGATCAAAAGAATGAAATAAAATCTTGTTGATGTTACAAGATAGATTTTCTTGCAAGATAATTTCCTTTTCCTTAGTGTTCCTCTTGGGGCTCCATGTTTTTGGTGCACAGCCGGGGAAACTTGCCATCAACAAGAACCAGAGAGGCTGAAAATAAAGGAAATGGCATTGCCAAGAAGAGAAGAATTCAATGGATGTTTGTAAAGTTCCTTCTTCCAATGAAGAGTTGGAATTTCTCATAATCAAAGACACTTTCCACAAGAATTTCATCCCACAACGGCAGAAACATATAACCATCATGATGCATGCTCTATGTGGTGGACAGTTTCCTCTTCCTATTGAAGCAGCAGAAACTTGCATCTTGGTGGCAAACCGTTTGGGAACAAACTGGAGTAGAAACAGAGAGAATGACCATCCATGGAAGAATTGGCATTCATTGAGAAGTTTCCAGACATCATCAAGTGGGAGATTGTGAAGAAGCTTCAAGAGTCTTGGTCTATAGAGGTTCACGAAAACAAGGAGGAGAAGAGTTGGAATTTGTTTGTGGATGCTCAATAGCAAGATACATGGGATGCTTGGTGCACTGATAATCTTCTATTTGTCCAATTAGCAACCCACTGGAAGTTGGTAGACAGAGTGTTTTTCACAACATACACTATTGAAACCCTTAGAAGCTGGCATTATTATAATGACGCAATAACGATCCTAAGAAGAATGAGTTTTGATACTTTTCGAATGGAATATCTCCCCTTCTATAGTGGTTTGAAAGCTTAATTCAGAGATGTTGAAAAGAAGTAGAGGAGATGTTGGCCAGAGAATCCCTCTGAGACTAAAGCCCTCTCTGATACTATCCTATTGAGTCCAAAACAATTGGTTGGAGCCAACCCCTTGATGAATGACGCAATAAAGAGGCAAGCGTTGGAACGATTCTAGAGGTACGTGAGAAGAGAGAAGGCAAAAATCAAAGATGAGAACGAGCTCGTAGCAGAAGCCTCCTTTGACACCTTAAAAGTACTCTTTACAGAAGTCCCTATGGCAACTCAAGGTCCCCTTCCTAGTCAGATTCATCTTGGAAATATTGATGACCAACAAATGTAGTCCCATTTGCCATTTTTTAAGGGAGAGTACAATGAAGACCCTGATCTTCATGTAGCAGAGTTTATGGTAGTATGTGTGGCTAACAATGCCAGAACCCCTGAGCATAGGTTAGCAATATTCCCTGCAACTTTCAAGGGCGCGGCGTTTCAGTGGTATGAGGGAGACAAGAAGCATGAACTTTTGGCACATGGACGACCTGAAGTTGGCCTTCCTCACTAGATTCAGGCGTGAAGGTTTTGAAGAGCGGATGCGAGAGGAATTCATGAATTTAAGTCAGTCCTCTGGAGAAAGAGTAGAAGCTTATGTCTCACGAATGGAATCCATCCTAAAGAGATGGACTAACCATCATTTGGATGAAGGTATCTAGAAAGGAGTGTTTCTCAGGGGCCTACAACTAGAAGTTTGCAAGTTCGTGGAATTGAGAAGACCAGTTAATGTGCAAGTTGCAGTGGAAGGTGCAAGATTGTATGACAAAGTTGAAGCAAGCCTATCAATGACTCCAGGAAGAGTCTTACCCCCTCATATGCCTAGAATGGTATACCCATCAAATGCAGTCCCAGGGACAATTCCCTACCCCTATCCCCAGATGCAAATAATGCCACAGTATAGTGCACTTAATCCAATGTGGTCACCGCAGACGACAGTGCCTCAAATGATGGTTCAACCACAACAACAGTGGCCTCAAAAAATTCCTCCAATGGCGACTCAACAACAATGGAACCCTACCAATTGGAATCAACAACCCCAAGTCTCAACAGGAGCTCTGAATCAGAGCTAAAATAGAGGACCTTCTGGATCAACCCAACCAGTTTATGCAGTAATTACAAACACTTCCCAAAATCCTACAACAAGCACTTCAGGAGGTGAAAATCTGAAGGATTACTTATCCAACTCAGTTGCAAGTATCAAGAAAGAGCTTCTAGATGTGATTGCAGAGCAGCTACAGATGTTGAAGGTGAATACTGTCAATATATCCACTCATGTGGGAACTGGAAGAGATGTGATGCACTCTAATACATGGTGTGGGAAGTGTCATCAAGTGGGACATTTAGCCCACTGAATGCACCCAAAAACCAACCATTCCTGGAGCCTTCTATTCCTACTATTTGCGGAAGAGCTATACAGAGGATATTTGCTCTCTAAAAGAGATGCATGAACGAAGACAGAAGGATGAAAAATGCAAGATTCAACTTGCTAGAATCCAAAATGACAACATAAGATATTGAACCCAAGCCTAGAGAGTTTGGTCCTAATTTCGGTCCAAGGAGGTTTCCCTCTCAAAGTTATAGAGGACGACAGTCCTAGCGGTGGTTAGAGATCAGAGGTGGAATGTTATAGCTGTGGAGAAAAGGGACATATCTCCCCAAATTGTCCAAACCCTAGAAGATCTGTTGATTATAAGGCCTTATGCACCCGATGCAAAGGAGAAGGCCACAAAGGACTGCCCCAATCTGGCCCTTATAAAGGCCAATGCCACTGATAGCCAACAGAAGGTACAAGAGTCTGCTTCCAATTTGGTTGAGTTGGAAGTTGCCACTGTGACGCGCACCAGGAAGAAGGAACCAGTGGTTCAGAACGAAAATAACTCTCCTGCTAAAATTGTGAAGTTCAACCTACCTACAGAGGGACAGAGCAGTACAGAACAGAACGGTACAGTATAAAGCACTACAGTGCCACAGAGGGATATAGAGACAGTCCCAGAGACAAGACCAAAGGCCCAAGAGATAGATGATACAGAAGCACTTTTAGAAACACAAGAAGTGCCGATGTTGCAATTGTTAGAAGAAAAAGGAAAGATGAAAATTGGTGTAGCCCCATTCCCCAGCCGGCTGGAGAAGCCTATGGATCCTATTAAAGATTATGACTTGGTAAAAGACCTAGACACTTTTAAACCAAACTTAACATTCCGACAGTATTGCTGATGCTATCTCCCAGCTACCGAAAGATATTCAAAATCATCTTGACAAGAAGACATGGACTAAGGATCGCTTCTTCAATAGCAACCAAAACCAATAAGGCCCCGAAGCCTGTAAAGGAAGTAGATATGGCTAATGCATTCCTAGATCATGGAACCCTAGAGATTAGTGTATGGATAGAAGGATGTTTCATTTCAGATGCATTGATTGAAGGAGGCTCATCAGTAAACATAATGATGGATGTCACAATGAAGGACTTAGGGTTGCAAGGAATTCAACCTACATAGTGGCTTATCAGATTGGCACACCAAAGTAGAGTCAAACCGTTGGGTGTCTTCCCATATGTAAAAACAACCCTTGCAGGAAGAGACTATTGGTTGATATATCTGGTGGTTAAACCAAATTCTTATGGGACTTCATACCCTCTGTTGTTGGGAAGACCTTGGGTTTTTGAAGCAAGAGCCAGGACGGACTGGTTCAAAGGAACCCTGACTCTAGGCAAAGGACCCAACAAAGCAGTGTTAAAGCTGTATGGATCGCAAAAAGGCAATGGATCCACATCCATTGAAGTCATAACCGACTCCTCTAATGAGGAAATAGATGGTACATCAGGAGATGAAGAAGCTGTCAAGTAGATCTTTCCTAAGAAAATAGAGGCACAGTCCCTAACAGTGGGCACTATAAGCCAACTGCCAAGGGAAGTAAAATCCTTGTCCATGGGAGATTATCTCCTGCCTCAATTAGAATTAACTTCTAAAATCACCTCAAACAGTGAAATAGAAGCATGGATATACTATTCTCCCTGTTACATGATAGTCGCAGAGACAGAGCAGAGATAGTACAGAGATAGTACAGCTACTGAGCAAAGACATTATAGAGGCAGAGCTGATACAGAGCGGCTACAGAGCAGAGACAGAGCGGATACAGAGACAATCATAGAGACAGTAACAAATATAGAGCCAGAGCTAGAGGCAGAAGTAGAGTCAAAACCGATGATAGAAGCAGAAGTAGATACAGAGGCAAAAGATCTGTTCTTCTCCTACAGAGCCTTTAGAGGAAGAGGATGAAAATGATGGGAAAGAAAATGAAGAAAGCTATGAAAGTGCAGATGAGGAATTCCCTCTGATAGAGGATGATCTAGTTGATGTCCCTACAGAGACCTCAGAGGTCGAATACCTTAGGATACTAGATGGAATGACCATGGTGTCGTTTGGGTTGATCAATGGACCACAAAGTATGCAGAATCTGTATAAGTAATGGATTAAAAGCATAAAAATTAAGTTCACCAGTGGCTCATGTCGTCCTGACTATTCAGCCCAAAGAAAAGATGATGATGATGCCCCCTGCCAACAAAAGCCCAAGTCCTTAAAGCCAGGCCTTTAGCAGGTCCGTACTATGTGACATTCCTGGACGCATCCTCTGAAGATGAAACCTTGAGTCCTGAAGAGGTCACCACTCAAACAAAAGAAAACAAAGCTATGATACCCTTCTAGCAACTTAAACACACAAATGAGTCATCTGTTCAGAAGGAGGACACTGGTTCTAGTGGGACATCAGATAAGGATACGACTCTCTTGAAAGAGTTGAGACCTCTACCTAGAAGTAATCCGTGGGACATTTATCAGCGAAGTGGAAGGTGAAAGACAAGTAACGTTCCTGGATGCTGAGGGTACTGAATGTCACCTGAAAGTAGGTCTCAATCTTCCAAGAGAAGAACTAGTGGTCCTGTGAGACCTACTCAAAGAGAACTTAGATGTGTTTGCTTGGTCCTATAAAGACCTAAAGGGGATTGATCCCACAGTATGCCAACATCACATTGACCTAGATCCCAATGTCAAACCTGTAAGGCAAAGACAAAGACGGATGAATCCTAATTATTTTGCTTTGTTTGAAGTCCCAATTATTGGAATCGCTTGAACCTGAGTTCATCTATCTCGTGGCTAACAGTGAATGGGTTTCGCGCATTGTGGTAGTACCCAAGAAGAATGGGAAACTTTGAATATGTGTTGAATTTCGAAAGCTCAATTCGAAGACGAAGAAGGATAATTTTCCTATCCCTTTTACAAACCAACTATTGGACATAGTGGCAAGCCATGAGTTGTATTCCCTCTTGGATGGATTCAGCGGATATAACTAGGTCCAAATAGTTGAATAGGACCAATCTAAAACAACCTTCACCATAGAATGGGGGACCTATGCCTACAAAGTGATACCATTCGGACTCTATAATTCTCCTGCCACCTTCCAACGAGTAATGATGGCTACCTTCCAAAATCATCTTCATGATTTTATTGAGGTGTATCTTGATGACTTCTATGTCTATAGTTTGATCTGTGAGCACTGGGGACACCTAGAGCAATGTTTTGGCAAATGCCGAGAGTATGGGATTTCTCTCAACCCCAACAAATGTGTCTTTGGTATCTCCTCAAGAGTGCTTTTAGGCCATACTGTCTCTGCACAAGGAATTGCAACAGACCCGGCAAAGATTGAAAAGATTGCCACCTTAACAGCACCGACAAACCTCAAGAAATTGAGAGGATTTCTTAGCCATGTGGGCTACTACAGAAGATTTATTGCACATTTTGCAACTAAGGCAGCCCCTCTACACAAGCTCCTAAGAAAAGAAGCTGATTTCCTTTGGAGGGATGACTATGAAGAAACCTTTAATACCCTAGAACAATGCCTGATCCAAGCACCTATTTTGCAACCTCCTGATTGGACGAAGGAGTTCCATGGTGCACACATATGCATCAGTTGAAGGGCTAGGTGTTGTCCTATGTCAAAAGGGCCCCTCAAAATTAGATCATCCGATATATTATGCAAGCCAAAAGGTCACTAATAGGGAACGAAACTACACAGTGACAAAGCTTGAGTGCTTGGCAATGGTGTTTGCACTAGAGAAGTTTCAACACTATCTACTATCAACACATTTCAAGTTCTATGTGGATCATGAAGCCCTGTTCTTCTTGATGAACAAGCAGATGTTAAAGAATGACTGATGAGATGATTGTTCATATTCCAAGAGTTTGATTTTGAAGTAGTCACTAAGCCTGGCAGTTCCCATGTCTTAGCTCATCATCTATCACAGATCCCTCAAACAGAAGAAGAGGAACAGGATGATCCAAACCTTCCTGATGCTTCCTTGTTTCTAGTCAAAATAGTTACTCCCTAGTATGCAGACATAGCCAATCTCCTAGCAACTCAATAGTATCCTCCTAGCATCTCAAGTCGTGAGAAGAAGAAGCTTCTGTTAGAATCAACCCCCTTCACTTTGCTAGGCAGTGCATTGTACAAGAAAGGCAAAGATGAAGTGCTGCCAAGATGTGTTGCAGGGGATGAAATTGGCATAGTATTGAAAGCATGCCATGAGGAACCCTATGGTGGACACTTCACAGGAGAAGCAACAGCCAAGAAGGTTCTATTAGTAGGATACTCGTGGCCGACCCTCCACAAGGATGCATATGATTACTGCAAAAGATGTGATGCTTGTCAGCGCGAATGGGGAAATCCACCAAAAGAAGTGCCATGCAACTTCAACCCATTCTTCACCTAAAGCCATTTGAGAAGTGGGGGATTGATTTTGTGGGTCCCATTGATCCACGTACTAGACAGAAGCAAAATAGATACATCCTAGTATGTACAGATTATGTCACAAAGTGGTGTGAAGATAAAGCCCGAAAGCGGGACGATGGTAATAGTGTCGCACGGTTCATATACGAGAATATTATCACCCATATTGGCAGTCCCCTTGAGCTGGTAAGTGACAGAGGTACTCATTTCCTTAACAAAATTATGGAGGAGCTGACGAAACTGTATAAGATCCGCCATCGTAAGTCCACTCCTTATTACCCTAGAGCCAATGGCCAAGTTGAAGTCACCAATCACATTCTTTGCTCGATTCTGACAAGAACAATTGCCACACATCGTCGCAACTAGGAGATTGACTTACAGAGGCTCTCTAGACGTACAGAACCTCCCATAAGGCAGCTACAGGATAGACCCCTTTCTAGCTAGTGTATGGTATAGAAGCTTTCTTCCTTGTTGAGCTAGAATTGCCCTCCTTGCGAGTGGCAGTTAAAGAACGCTTGAGAGATAGTGAGTCACTGCAATGTCATCTCTTGCACTTGGAATGCTTGGATGAGATCCGACGGATGGCCGTACAATGCATGGAAACCACTCAAGCGCGACACAAGGCCTATCATGATAGTTTCATCAAGCACAAAGAGTTCAAAGAAGGTGATCTTATTCTTGCCTATGATTCGAGATTTGGCAAGTTTCCTGGCAAGCTCCAACAATGATGGATGGGCCCGTATAAGATACTAGCTGTCAATCCTAACGGCTCTGTTCAGGTGCAGACCATTGATGCCTTTGATGATCCTTTCCTAATTATTGGATATCACCTGAAAAAGTACTTCCCTCCCTAGGGATCTTGACAATCACAGTCGACCTACCCTTTCCCTTTTTGGCATCGCACTGTCCTTCTTGTCGTGCTTCTGGTAGCCATTATGATTCTGCTCATGAGGTGGTCTCGTTTTGCTACCCCCTCGTAGAAACATCTCAACCCGACATTGTTCTCTTCTCGTCTGATCCAACAACGATGCCGAGGTTGGTCCTAATATATGGTATTGTTAGATATGATCGATACCCCACCCTCATTAGGTGCTACCAATGATCCATGGTGCTCAAAGTTGTAAGGCCCCCATTATGAGGAGAACCCAAATGTGAGCCCGGACATTGGTTGAGTCTTGACTTGTATATCAGATGAGGTCTATGTGATCGGATGGCAAAAAGGTGATCATTGTGGGTCTAATCTTTCGGTTAGATGGAGTGGTTAAGCTGGTAGCAACTCGAGGCACATTGCATCGAGTTGCAATGTAAGGCAGTTAAAAGGGGCCCCTATTTTGGGGTCCGGGGGCCTTGGAAGCGGCCCCTGCCTGGGGGGTCCCAGGGGGGCCAGCAGCCCCCATGGCAGGGGTTTGGGGGCAGCATCCCCGGCCCGATGGTAAAGGTAATATTCCCTGGCCGACTAGTGGAGGCTTATATGGTAGGTCGGTCAGGCCAACCTCACGGCCTTCACAGGCTATAAAAGCTAAACCCCTTCACAGCCATCGATCACTCATCTTTCACCCAGTCAGAGTTGTTGTTCAAGCTAGCCTTAAGCTCTTCACCTATCTTCTGTCTAGATTGCTATCTAAGCTTCACACAGTGGAAGCGCACGGGTGGACAGAGCCATCTTTGTATCAGTTGTTTGGAGTTAAAGAATTTACTGATTCTTCTCTTATCTGTTGTGTACTCTCTATCTCTTTCTAAGATTCTGTTCGCTGCGCCGTGTAATATTTTACATGGTATCAGAGCCTAGGGGGCTCTAGAGATCAAAGAGTGTGCAAGAGACAAAGGCTTCAACAGCAAAGAGAAACTATGTCAACTTTCGCAAGTAGCTCTGGCGTATCAGAAAGTGGTGCAGGAGGTGGTGCTGCTATACCGGTTATTCAAACACTGAGGATTCGTCCACCAACCTTCAACGAAGGCAAGTTAGATGGTACAAACTACACCTTGTGAAAGTTCAAAATTACAACTATCCTTGATTCTTATGAGCTTTGGGAGACGGTGCTCGGGACTGACGCAAAACCAAAGCCTACCCCCGACCCATCAAATCCTAGTGTGATGATTCCTTCGAATGCAGATCTTCTACGAGCTTGGAAACAAAGGAATGCAGATGCATTGTGTGCCTTAGTTACAAGCTGTTTTGACAGTGTTCTGACTTTGATTTAGCATACAGCCAAAGCGTCAGAGGCTTGCAATGTACTAAGGAGTCAGTATGAAACACGAAACCAAACAAGGATTCAAAACTTGGAGAATCAACTAGCAGCAGAGAAGTTTGCTGAAGGAGAGACGGTTGAAGCATTCATCACTCGGATTAAGAATCTGTACGACCAGATGGCTGGTGCTGGGATACAAAAGACTAGCAAAGAGCTAGCTCGGAGGTGCCTTTGGATCTGTCCACAAAAGTTTGATGGACTAGTAACTGCCCTTAATACTCAGGTGAGACCTCAAGCTTTGACTTTTGAGGAGTTTTGTGCATTATTAATGGAGGAGGAGTTGAGGCTGAAAGCCCGAGAAGGAAGCAACAATGGAGATGCTGCATTCTCTGCCAATGCAAAAGGCAAAGGTGGTTCCTCCACCAAAAATGATGGTGACAAAAAGAAGAAGGGCGAAAAGAAGAAGTTTCAAGGAGAGTGCTTCTACTACAAGAAGAAAGGCCATGCAATTGCAGATTGTTGTGTCAAGAAGGCTTATGAAAAAAATGGTACCCTTAAAAGTAAAGGGAAAGAGACAGCCAATACGGCTGAAGCAGAGTTGGAAATATTCATGGCGACCATTGAGGAAGTGTGCTCATCGATGCAAGAAGAATCTACCACTGACTCATGGGTATTGGATAGTGGGGCCTCCCGTCACATGACCAAGAATAAAGGTCTATACAGTTCTATGCAGCCTCTACAAGAATCCATCACTGTGATAGTTGGAAATGATGCTAAATGCCCTGCTGCGGGCACAGGTACTATTTCTTTTGTTGCTGCAAATGGTGAATTCAAAAAGCTTTCAAATGTGTTGTATGTCCCCAAAATTAGGAGAAATCCGTTATCAGTTTTGCTACTATAAGTGATCTTGGTCATGAAGTGAGATTCAAGAAGACAGGTGCAGAAATTCTTGATAGTGCTGGCACAATTGTTGGCAAAGGAGAAAGAAGGAACAACTTGTATGAGCTAAGTGCTCTTACAGCCACCACTAGAGTGGGCACAAGTAAGCTTTGGCATGAAAGGTTTGGACACATCCAATTTGCAGTGTGCAAGGAGATGCAAAAGCAAGGTATGATTGCTCACCTACCTACAATAACTGAATTGAAGAAACCATGTGAAGCTTGTATGATGGGCAAGCAACAGAGAAATACATTTCCACAAGAAAGCAAGAATACAGCACAGGCTCCTCTAGAGTTGGTGCATGCTGACTTGTGTGGTAAGATGCCTACACAGGCCTTAGGGGGATCTTCTTATTTTATGTTGATTGTCGATGACTACAGTAGGAAGATGTGGGTGTACTTCCTTCGCGATAAGGCTCAAGCTTTTGGTAAGTTTAAAGAATGCCTAAAAATTGTTGAAAATGAAACAGGGAAATGTGTGAAGAAATTTAGAACAGATGGTGGTGGCGAGTTCAACTCAAAGGAGTTTGAAGGCTTTTGCAAGAGCAAAGGGATCAAGCGTCAATTGACGACGCCTCACACACCTCAGATGAACAGTGTTGTGGAACGCAGGAATCGCACCATTGTGGAGATGGCAAGATGCATGCTAAAGGGCAAGGGATTGCCTAACCATTTTTGGGCTGAAGCTGTTAATACTGCAGTCTACATTCTAAATCAGAGCTACACAATGGATCTCAAGGGAAAAACACCTCATGAGGCTTACCCTGGTAAGAAACCATCTGTCTCACATTTCAGAATTTTTGGATGTGAATGTTGTGCACATGTTCCAGATGAGAAGAGAAACAAGTTAAAACCAAAAAGCAGAAAATGTATCTTCTTGGGTTATAGTGATGAGCAGAAGGCTTACAAATTATATGACCAAGAGGCAAAGAAGATCATCACGAGCTGTGATGCGGTGTTCAAGGAGGAGCTCCATACAGTGGAGGAGGAGAAGGCAAGTTCTTCTACTTTATCATCAAGCGAAGAAGTAGTCCACTATGAACCTGTCCCGAGAGCTATCCCTATCCTTAAGGAGGAGAAAGCATCATCTTCAGATGATGAGGAAAAAGTTCACCAACCTGACATCACCCCACCGCAAAAGCCATTGCCGCGCTGGGTGAAGCAGCTCTATGAACACAATAATCCTATGCCTGCATCTGTTGAGGAGAAGGCAAACGGGCCAAGGAGGTATCAGAGAATAGAGGAGAAAAGGAGGGCTTCTGCTCACATAGTCAATATGGGCTTGATGGTTGAGATTATGAGAGAAGTAAAGGAGCCAACTAACTTAGAAGAAGGTCTTGCAGATCCATCATGGAAGGCTTCTATGCAGACGGAGTATGACAGCATAATGAAGAATGACACTTGGGAGCTAGTGGATTGATGAGCAAAGCGGAAGGTTATTTGCACCAAGTGGATCTGGAAGGTAAAGTACAAGGCTGATGGTACCTAAGAAAAGTACAAAGATAGACTGGTTGCCCAAGGATTTTCACAAGTTGAAGGGTTTGATTTTCAAGAGTCATTTGCCCCAACTGCCAGAATGACCACTATTTGCACAGTACTTGCAGTGGCTGCCCACAAGAAGTGGCAAGTGTACCAAATGGATGTTAAGTCAACGTTCTTAAATGGTGACCTTAAGGAGGAGGTTTACATGGCTGAGCCACCAAGGTTTGAGGTCCCCCATTCTGAGAACAAAGTGTGTAAGCTGAAGAAGGCATTATATGGGCTGAAACAAGCCCCCAGAGCATGGTACCAGCGGATAGATAAATTCTTTTTAAACCTAAACTTCAAAAGATGTGCCTCAGATGCTAACTTGTATGTTTATAGGGATGGTAAAAAGTCTGTAGTGATTGTCCTATATGTGGATGACCTTCTTATTACAGGTGAGTATGAAGATATGATCAACCAAACTTGAAAGGCTTTGAGTTTTGAGTTTGAAATGACTGACTTGGGCTTGCTGCACTATTGTTTGGGGATTGAAGTCTGGCAAGAGCCAAGAAAGATCTTCATCTCTCAGAAGAAGTATGCATAGGAGATCTTGAAGGCATTTGGCATGACTGAATGCAAGGAGATAGCTACACCTATGGAGGTGAATGCAAAGTTATCCATCAAGGATACAGACATTGGGAGGTATAGGAGTCTGATCTACTTGTGTAACACCAAACCATATATCAGTTTTGTTGTTGGTGTTTTGAGCAAGTTCTCAAACAAACCTCATGAGAGTCATTGGAAGGATGGGATGCGGGTGCTCAGATACTTGAAGAAAACTCTTGACTATGGTATCACATACAGTTTTGGAATTTCTCTTGTGGGGAACTGTGACATAGATTGGGCAGGAGACAGTGATTCCAGGAAGTCAGTTTCTGGTTATTGTTTCTCTTTGGGTTCAAAAATTTTCTCTTTGATTAGTAAGAAGTAGCCAAAGTGGCATTGTCTTCTACCAAAGCAGAGTACAAGGCAGCTTGTTTTACTGCATGTGAAGTAGTATGGTTGAGAAGGATTCTATGGCATATGGGAGTGTAGGATGAAGAACCAACTATGCTGAGATGTGACAATTAGAGTTGCATCATCATTGCCAAAAATCCAGTGTTTCATGCACGCACCAAGCATATAGAGATCCAGTATCACTATGTGCGTGATTTGATAGAGGATGGGATAATGGAATTGGTCTACTGTCCAACACAGGAGAATGGAGCAGATATATTCACCAAAGCACTTACGAAGGATCTGCTTCAAGTTCATCTTCAGAGACTCGGCATTGGGCCGAGGAGATAGTTCACCTATGGGTGGACATTGAGGGGGGGTGTTAGATATGATCAATGCCCTACCCTCATTAGGTGCTACCAATGATCCATGGTGCTCAAAGTTGTAAGGCCCCCATTATGAGGAGAAGCCAAATGTGAGCCCAGACATTGGTTGAGTCTTGACTTGTATATTAGATGAGGTCTGTCAAGAATCGCGTGGTGGGGGGACTTGCTCAAGATGCTGCGCCGAACACACACAGAATGCACAAGGAGAAGCTCACTCAAGAGACAAGAAGAGAGATGGAAGGCAAAACATTTTCTTACTGGTTTCTTCTTCTTCTTCCACACCCTTTACAATATACACAAAGTACAGATAAGATACAACATAAAGGAAAATGGCCTACTAAGTCAAACAATGCATAACCAACTATACTAGTCGACTGGTGTTATAACTATGCCAGTTGTAAATAGGTGTAACAACCTGAATATAATAAGTAATGAGTCAGTGGCCATGTGAGAGTCATAATGAACATCGATGTGCTAAGTGTAGACGTGTGGACCCATCTAACCAGGCGATCCACCATCAATGTCCTCATGTGTTGAGCTTATCATCTCAACACTCCCCCTCAAGCTCAACTGCATCTCTGCAACTCCAAGTAAGCTTCAAAACTTTTGAAGCTTCTCTGTACCCAATGCCTTTGTGAAGATGTCAACTATGTGATCCTGTGTGCTGATGTACACCAAGTCAATCTCACTTGCTAGTACCTTTCTCTCTCACAAAGTGGTAGTGTACCTCAATATGTTTTGTCCTCGCATGGAACACAGGGTTCCTAGCCAACTGTATACTGCTCATGTTGTCACAAAAAAATGACAACTGCACCTTCCACCCGCACATCTAAATTAGCCAATAACTTTTGCAGCCATACTACCTCACATGCTGCAACAGCAGCACCTCTATACTCAGCCTCTGTACTCGACACAAAGCAACTGTAGATTGCTTTTTGCTGCTCCAAGCGACTGCTACACTACCAAGAGAGAACATCTATTCATTGGTAGATCTTCTATCAGACATACTACCAGCCCAATCTACATCTCTGTATCCAAATACCTGTACATCTGTACCTACCTCATAGAAAAGTCCATAATGTAATGTGGACTTCATATATCTCAATATGCGTCTAACTGCATCCAAATGCGGCTTTCTAGGTACTTGCATAAACTCACTCACAAGACCAACAGTGTAGCTCAAGTCTGGCCTTGTAATGGTCATGTAGATCAAACTCCCCACTATCCTCGTGAACATAGTAGGGTCTTCTATCTCGTCCCCAACATCAGCACTCAACTTTACATTCTGCTCCAACGGAACTGAAAGTGGTTTGCATACTGTCATACCATACTTGGATAACATATCCAAGCCATACGGTCTTTGGAACATCCATATACCATCATCACATCTGATCACCTCAATGCCAAGGAAGTATCTTAGCTCACCTAAATCCTTCATCTCAAACTTCTTCTTCAAAAATTCCTTGACTTCAGCAATCCCACTATCACTATCACCTATAATAATCAAGTCATCCGCATAGATGGCTATGATGACCAAACCTGCATCTCCCTTTCTCACATAAAGTGAGTGATCAGCATCAGAAACATAAAACCCAATATTGACAAGATACTCTCTAATCTTGTCAAACCATGCTCTAGGTGCTTGCTTGAGCCCATAGAGCGCCTTCCAATAGAGCGCCTTCTTCAACCTGCACACATATGTGGGATGCTCTAAATCTTCATAACCTGCTAGCTGATCCATATACACTTCTTCTTGCAAATCACCATGCAAGAAGGCATTCTTCACATCCATTTGCTGCAACCTCCAACCTTTGGCTGCTGCCAAAGCAATCACACATCTGGCAGTCGCCATCCTAGCAACTGGACTGAAGGTTTCATCATAATCTATGCCATATGTCTGGGCATAGCCTTTTGCAACTCGCCTAGCTTTGTACCTACTAATAGAACCATCTGCATTGTGCTTAATCTTATAAACCCACTTACATCCAATAGCTTTCTTGCCCTTTGGCAATGATACTAGATCCCAAGTCTTATTGGCCTCTAATGCAGCCATCTCCTCATCCATTATTGCATCCCAATGAGTATGACCAACAGCATCCTCAAAACATGTGGCCTCAACATCCTCAACTAGTTTCACCATATAAGCATAATGGTGAGCTGCATAACCTTCAAAACCAAATCTTTTAACAGGGTATCTCACCCTGCTAGACCTGCATACCATTGGATCACTCAATGGAGTCTTTGCATTGACTCGTGCTTTCTGCACACCTGGAGTCCTCACTGAAGGAATGCCAAGCTCATCATCCAAGCTCTCTAAGCCACTCGAGTCTCCATCAATGCCTTCTGACACTTTATTCTTTCCTTTGTCTTTACGTGTAGTGCTACTAGATGCACCTGAAGATGTAGAGGTTCTCCTTAGTCTCCCAGACCAAGGACTACTAGATGATGTCTCTGGTCCACTAAGAGTCCGTGATTCTTGCTTTTTAGCCTGCACATGTGTGTCATGATCATCATCATCATCCAATGCATCACCACTAGATGCATACCAACTACTCATTTCATCAAAGATGGCATCCCTGCTCACTCTGAACTTACATGTGATAGGGTTATAACAGTGATACCCTTTCTGCTCTAAAGAGTATCCAATAAAGACACACTTTTTAGCCTTTGGATCCAATTTCTTTCGCAACTCATCTGGCACATGAACATATGAAATGCAGCCAAACACTTTCAAGTGTGAGACATCAGGCTTCTTACCTGTAAAACATTCTTCGAGGGTCATACCATGAACTGCAGCTATGGGAGTTCTGTTCATAATATAAACATCAGTATGAACAGCCTCAGACCAAAAATGCTTAGGCATATTCTTTTCAGCAATCAAGGCATGTGCAACTTCTGCAATATGCTTGTTTTTCCTTTCTGCAACCCCATTTTGCGATGGGGTATACCTGCATGTGAACTATCTCTTTATCCCATGAGACCTCAAAAAATCACTGAACTCATTGGAGAGGTACTCTCCCCCTCCATCTGACCTCAAGCACTTTACTTTCAAGCCTATTTCTCTTTCAACTGCAGCCTTGAAAGTTCTAAAGTGCTCAAAAGCTTCACTCTTTTCCTTTATAAAATATACCCACAACTTTCTAGAACAATCATCAATGAATGTGACAAAGTATGAACTGCCTCCAAGAGATACATTTTGTATAGGCCCCCAAATGTCTGTATGCACAACATCAAGGATATTTTTGCTTACATCTCTGTCATGTGAAAAGGGTTGTCTTGCTTGCTTACCAAACTGACATGCTTCGCATACCTTATGAAATTATGCAACTCTAAATGTAGGCAATAACCCTTTGGATTGCATTAATTTCAGCCTTTTTACATTTACATGTCCAATGCATTTGTGCCAAATTTCAATGTCTACAACAACACCTTTTCCTTTAGCATACATAGCAGCATTCATAGTAGAAATTCCAACATCCAGAGTAAACATATGTCCAACTCTACTTCCCTTTTCTACCAACCTGCACTTGTCATTGAAGTCTTCTACAAAGCAGCCCTTTGCATTAAATCTGACTTGCAGCCCTTGCTCTACCATCTGACCGACTGACACCAAGTTCTTTGTAATAGATGGCACATGTAATACATCTGAAAGACTCTTTGTCTTACCATCATGCAAGGACAAGGGAACTTTTTCAATGTGTGAAATTGGGTGGCATGATGAATCATCACCCGTCTGCACATAACCTGCATTTTGCAAATCTTGCATCTCTCCAAACCATTCTGCATGGCTGGTCATATGGTTGGATGCACCTGAATCAACATACCAAACATCATCATGTGTTCCCTTTTCTGTAACAGCATTCAACATATGATGCATAACAAATAGATGTTCATTTTTATCTTCATTCTGTCGTGAAGACAATGTATAGTTTCCTTGCTGCAACTTACCACTCTGGATATCATCTTTCTTAGCATAACATTGGGCTGTGATATGACCTGTTTTGCAACAATAGTGGCACACAATACCTGTGTTGTTAGAACCTCAGTTCTGCCATCCACCTCTTCCTCTAAAGCTCCCCCTGCCTCTAAAGTTACCACGACCCTGAAACCTGCATATCACCAAATTGCTGATTCAATCTGTTTTGCTAGTTGTCACTACCACATCCTATACCATGGCCACTTGAAGAGAACTTGCCACGTCCCCTTCTTGAACTGGAGTAGAGAGCTTGAACTTGTTCACCACTTCTTTCAGATGTCTCACTCTGCATGTTGATCTCTTTAGTGATCATAAGAGAGACCAACTCATCGAAATCTGGAAATGGCTTTCTAACATATACGGAAGTAACAAAATACTTCCAAGCCTTTTCATTGTTAAGTCCACCCAAGGTAGACGACACCCAATCATCATCATCGGGCATTGCATCAATTGCTGCCAAGGCATCTGCAATGCTCCTTACCTTCAGTGCATACTCATTGATAGACATCTTCCCTTTCTTCAATGTATTCAACTCTTTCTTGAGTTGAATCTTTCGTGCCTTTGTATTTATAGAAAACATACTTTCAAGTATGGTCCAAGCTGCATATGAATTCTCTGCATTTCTAATGTTTCCCAGCATATTATTGTCAATTACTACAGAAAACCAATACATGACCTTTTTATCTTTTGCATTCCATTCCTTCCGTGCCTTTATCTCTTCTGTAGTTGGAGGATCACTCACTTCCGCCTCCTTTTCCTCACCTGAAACAAACTCGTAGAGGCCTTTTCCAATAAGGAAGTTTGTGACACGGAACTTCCATGAAGGGTAGTTGTTCTTGTCAAGCTTCTCAATGATGGGGCTTCCACTATTCTCTGCCATTATCACAAAAATAATACCAAACACCAAGCAAATCTTCTGCAACCCTCGACCTGTAGGTAGTGCACAGTAATATACCAGACAACCTTTTTCACTGTCTGCTCAACAATACATGCAATCTCCAGTTTGTAGATAAACCTTGTGTTTACTTGCTGGTAAACACCATTGAACTTACAGATCTGAATTTGTAACCTACGCACCCACTTTCGCTCAAAACAGCCGAGATCACAGTATACCCTGAAACTGATATCCGCAACCTTGCAGCTCTAAAACGGAGCCTGAAACGGCCTCAGATGCCCAAAATAACTGAGGGCAAGCCCTAAAGGGATTATTTGCAAAATACACAGCGCTCTTAGCGCACACCAAATCTCACTGCAATCTCAGATTTTTGCTCGGCCCTGCTTCCGGTGCCTCCACGGGCACTATCCAAGAGAGAGTGTGGAAGAATGGGAGAGCTTATTACCTGTGGCTTGCTTGCTCAAACTTTGCTTCTTGTCCTTTGCTTCAACCTTCAAAATCAGCCTCTCTCAGTGGGGTTGCTCTGATACCATGTCAAGAATCGCGTGGTGGGGGGACTTGCTCAAGATGCTGCGTGGAACACACACAGAATGCACAAGGAGAAGCTCACTCAAGAGACAAGAAGAGAGATGGAGGCCAAAACATTTTCTTGATGGTTTGTTCTTCTTCTTTCACACCCTTTACAATATACACAAAGTATAGATAAGATATAACATAAAGGAAAATGGCCTACTAAGTCAAACAATGCATAACCGACTACACTAGTCGACTGGCGTTATAACTATGCCAGTTGTAAATAGGTGTAACAACCTGAATATAATAAGTAATGAGTCAATGGCCATGTGAGAGTCATAACGACCTCTAACGTGCTAAGTGTAGACGTGTGGACCCATCTAACCAAGCAATCCACCATCAATGTCCACATGTGTTGAGCTTGTCATCTCAACAATGTGACCGGATGGCAAAAAGATGACCATTGTGGGTCTAATATTTGGGTTAGACGGAGTGGTTAAGTTGGTAGCAACTCGAGGCGTATTGCATCGAGTTGCGGTGTAAGGGAGTTAAAAGAGGCCCCTATTTTGGGGTCCGGGGGCCGCGGAAGCGGCCCCTGGTTGGGGGGTCCAGGGGGGCCAGCGGCCCCCCTGGCGGGGGTCCGGGGGCAGTGACCCCGGCCCGATGGTAAAGGTAATATTCCCTGGCCGACTAGTGGAGGCTTATATAGTAGGTCGGTTAGGCCAACCTCATGACCTTCACAGGCTACAAAAGCTAAACCCCTTCATAGCCATCGATCACTCATCTTTCACCTAGTCAAAGTTGTTGTTCCAGCTAGCCTTAAGCTCTTCACCTATCTTCTGTCTAGATCGTCATCTAAGCTTCACATAGTGGAAGCGCACGAGTGGACAGAGCCATCTTTGTATCAGTTATTTGGAGTTAAAGAATTTACTGATTCTTCTCTTATCTGTTGTGTACTCTCTATCTCTTTCTCAGATTCTGTTCGTTGCGTCGTATAATATTTTACAAGTAATTCTACCATTCCCTTTATTAAGAAATAAAAAAGAAAAGAAAAGAAAAGAAAGTAAACAAAATGAAAAAAAAAGGAGAGAAGAAAAAGTAAAAGGGAAAAAAAAAATGAAACTGTTATGGGAGAAAATGAAGAAATTCCCTATTATAACAGGCCTCGTTCCAAGAAAAGGTGGAAACACCCTTGTGCGGGAAGTTGATTGTGGAAAAGATGGTAACACCCGGCAGTTCAATATAGCTGACTCACCAGCAAAACCTCTTCAGCAAGCAATTTGAAGACACCTCCCTTGGTGCGTTGTCTCTACAATATCAGTCCGTTTGTGTAACGTGTCCCTTAGTATCATCCAGGACACGTCTTAGCAGTCCATCGGAAAGGATGTCTAGAAAACTCTGCCCGGCACTCCCATGGAATGTTACGGGTTTTGCGATCTAGGTCTTCCCGCGTCTGCCACGTAACAGAAGTATGCTGGCCGTTTCTTCATTAGCTAACAGCAACAACTAGCGTCAGACCCGAGCGAACTACTTTACGTAGAAATGCCAGGTCCGAAGCGGATTCACGCTGCACTTGGTTCAAGGAGAATGGGAAATGAGAGGGATGCAAGGCTCAACCTCTCTGCCATAAGGCATAGTCCCATTCCGTTCCCCTAAAGTAGCGTAAATCGGGTAAGATGTAAGTCATCGCTCTCCTTATTCGTTTTGATGATGATGATCATCCCGTTGGTCTTCGGGATTTTTGAGAAAAGTTTCCGGCTAACCGGGACCACCCAATTGTAGGACGGACCCATGGCCCATCCTCCGCACTTTCCTCGGTTTGTTTTAGTTATGTAATTATCTAACACATTAATTTGACATATAACAATCAGCTTCTTTAATTAACCCTGTTAAGCACTGGTTCCTTCACATAATCTTATCACATGACATAGAAAAACAATATCAAGCAAGTTCTTTTAACATTTCATCATTTTATCTTTGAAATACAAGGAGTTCCGCCCGTAGGCTTGTCCATAATCTGCCCAAAGGCTATCCAGTAATCCCCAGGGATCACTATTCCAAGTTTTCGCTCGTAAACTAGTATGCGGGCCTCGAGATCCAATCCCGAGTCACGTTAGCCTCTTGTGCAGGACCCGCAAGGCGAGGGATTTACGGCCAAAGCCCCCCTGGTACCCAAGCGTCCTCTTGCTCCAACTAGAGCTCAATGGAGAGACCTCTCGCGACAGGTTCGGTCCACGTTCCTGGCGCGATCAACAACCCCCTTGGTTAGGGTGAGGCAGGCAGTCGAGGGTAACTGAAGCTGCCTCTCCCTTCAGGCCTTCAACCTGAAGCATTAGGTATCTTTTCATCATTTAATTCCTTGAGCAAAAAATGCAAACAATGCTTTCTAAACTGTTACAAGCACAATCAATTCCAGTGGTCGTGTATTTGGCCAATTGCTGAGGAGTGAATCTTTCTCTCCGAATGCATCCGGCACTCGATCCGGGATCAATTGCGACTTGGCAAGATCCCCAAGGGTTTGTTTGCTCACCCTTTTGTCCTTGGGTTAGGGCCATACCCTGTTAACCCAACTTAACCAATACCTTAGGTTTTATTAACAGTAAATCCTGGCGACCATGTCGCTCCAATTTATTGATTGATCATTTGCTTCCAAGAAAATACCTAACTTCCCTTTACTTGGCAATTTTTCCCAAGAAAGGTGATACAACAGGATGACTACTCATCCTCTTGCAAGAACTTGCCAACCTCATTCCAAGAAATGGCAAAACTCTCTTGTGAACAAACCACAAGTCTATGCGACGTTGCAACTTATTCTTTCCATACCTAGTCAAAGGTGCACTTAACAATCCAACCTTATAATGATAAGCAACAATTGTTCTAGGTTTGTCATTTTGAAATGCACAGAAGGCATCTACTGATAAGGTCATAAGATGCATAGACAACTTACGTTTTTTCATTCATCACATTGAAAATACCAATGACTGATTTTATATCATGAGCTAATTCTAATAAATGTTCAAATAGTCAATTTATTTCCAATTTCATTTAACTAGGCTAGTTAAATTCGACATGCATAGGTGCTTCCTAGTCCATGAAATTATTGTGATTAATGCAATACTTTTGCGTGGAATCAAAAATAGTAAAAACCTGGACTTGTGGGCTCGGGGAAATATCCACGTGAATATTAGGAGAATATCCTACTGCAGGTGCGCCTTGTGATTTCTTAGGGGCCATCGTAGGTGTAATTACTGACTTCCAGTTTGCCTTTGCCCTTATGGGATCAGTGAGTTTCCTCCAACCTTGGTAAGCAGCTTCAAGATCTTGCCCTTCTTCCTCATACGCAGGAGATCCCTTCCGAAGTACGAATCCTTGAAAAATACCGGCTTGCGGGATTTTTCTTATGGAAGGCCTTAGGGGTTGGAGCTTGGGCCTTTTGCGAGAGAACTTCGGAAATGGAACTTTACGAGGCTTGCGGGAATTGGGGTTTTCACGAGCAGGCTTGTGAAAATTGAAGCTTGTTTGCGGGAAGGAGCTCTTGCAAATGGGGCTTGTGGGAATGGAGGCTTTATTAACTTCTTCTTCTTCTTTTAAAGTCCCGGGATGGCCACTCGGAAATAGGGCTAAAGGAAGCTGGGACTTCCCCCCCCCCCCCCCCCCCCCTTGTGCAGGAAATCTACTACAAAAATGGGTTCCCTTAAAACCTCGGGTTGGCTAGTGGGAATGGACTTTATAGGTGGCTTGTGTGAAAGGGGCTTATAGAAGCCCCTCCCTTAGAAGCTTCTTAGAGAAGCTTCTGATCTCACAGAGCGTGACGTACATGACGAATGGGGAGGGTGTGACTGATCGGTCGGTGCAACTTGGAAGAGGAGTGGCGGCGATAGGCGGTGGCCTAGTAACAATCCCAGCCGCGGCCTTCCAAGACACGGCAGCCTCCTTCTCCCACGACGACGACTACAGCTTCCTTTTTCACTCCACGCAGCACAGCAACTCTCTGCCTGGAAACAACAGCTTTATACAACACCTCCTCCCTCCTCACAGCCATACGCCACTCTCTCCTTTCTCACATCAGTACATGACTCTCTCCTTTCCCTTGTCCTGGAGTCATTTTGGCCCTCCTCGTTTAAATAGTGGAGGGGAGGGGGATCTTCCCTCCCCTACGTGTCATCACACATGTTCCCCCCTCCTTATTCCAAGCTCCACCAAGGAGCTTAATGGCTCCTTCTATTTCCCTCCCCCTCTAGCTCGTCAGTCGCGGGTGGAGGGATAAGGGGGAAATTTAAAAAATTTTCATTATCCAATTCGTTTTTATGGAAGCAGTTCACGCGTGTATTTCTATTAGCAAGTCGGAGTATTACAGTTTGCCCTTCTTAACAGACACCTCTTCTTACAAATCATTGACGTAGGCAATTTGTAGGCTGCCTCCCTAGGTATGCCGCCTCTTGAAGATCCTGATGACAACAACAGCCAACATGATCTTCATCACCAACCCCTTAAGTGATGTGAGCTTTCATCCTAACAGGATGGGGATGTGAGTATGGATTGCACTCTGTATCTATCAGAGTGTGAGACAGAGGGTGGGCTGAGTGACCAGTCTTTCCCTTGAAATCAAATGAGAGGTAAGATGTGTGAACGGAGTGTTGTATGCATAGGATGGGCCTCTAAATTCACAAAGCACGATTTGTTCCTGTGCACTGCACTATAAGGCTCCCTGGCCTTCCTTCTTGCACTGTATACCAACACATGGCGAGATGCACAGTTGCACCATCAAATGCACACAAGGCATACAACCTTTGCACAAGTGACCGTGAGGATTACATCAATGGGTTTCAGGAAATGGCTGCCCTCTATATCTTTCAATGGAGCGTGAGACAGAGGGTGGGCTAAGTGTCACTGGAGTTTCTTCAATCAATTACCGAGAGGTGAGGATTGAGGGACGTTACGACCTTTGGAGTGAGGTACGTTCCCGTTTCCCTATGCACCCATGGTTTGGGTTTCTGCCACATCAACACATGACACATGATTCTGTTCTACACACTACACTACAAGGCTCCCTGGCCTTTCTCCTTGCACCTATGCCATATGGGTTGGACGCACTAATGCAGCATCAATTGTGCACCTTGGCATACTCCCTTTGCATCATTCTTTTATCAAATCCTAAAACGAGGTGTGAGCTTTGGGTTTCCTCATCATTCACTCAAGTGATGTCAGTAATGGGGCTAGTGACGGTTCTTTCATTCCAGTTGAGTGACCGTGAATTGAGTGCAATATTCCTTATCATCGATAAATTTCCTGTGATTCCTTCAACCAGCTACCTCCCTGGGTGCTGCCGCATGGTCCCTGTTGCGAAGGATGTGTGCTGTGAAGATACCTTGGTACCTCTTACAGCCGACAACGACAGTGGACGTGCCATCGACAATCAACCTTGATTCTCGACAACATGGGCTAAGTTTTTCTAACCCTACACCTTCTGTTGTCAGTGACGGTCATGTTTTAAGTGTGGGGACGTTAGCAGTTGTGTGGTACTAGGTCCCTCTTGCTTGGTCAACCCTATTTGTTAAGGTTTTAAGTGTGGGGACGCGTCCCTGCGCATCTACATTGCATACCCCTTTGCATTTCCCTTAACTTGATAATGCATCTATGCTTGACCTACTTTTATCCTGATGGGGTCCCTTCACCACCCACTTGTCCATTTTCAACCCACCCTTGGGGCCATTCCCTTGCAGTTTTCCTTCATTCCCCGATTTTGTTGTCCTTCCATGTGAGCGCACCCTACGTTCACCAAAATTCTAATCAAAACTTATAGCCTTGTTTATCCCTTTGAATTGACCATTTTTACTTTTTACCACCCCTTGTTCCGACAAACGGTTCTAAAGTTATTAATTTTTGAAGTATTTTGTGTAACTTGGTTGGTTTTCCATATGCACGCGCCTTTATAGCTTTAGAATGGTGATCTGACATGATAGCCATAACCTATACCTTCCCCCTGACATTTTTCCTTTTTACTCACTATCATTCCGATGCACGGTTCATCCGTTATTAATTTTTACGGGTTTTTGAGGCCATTTTCTTACGTCTTTTTCATATTTTTCAATGTGAACATGCTGTATTTTCATCGAAATTCCCGTTTGATGTGATTGCCGTGTTCCATCCACCTTTCCTCACATTTTTTTTCTTTCTCCCGCTATTTTGCCGACTGAATTTTTAGTTATTACTTTTTCCATGTGTTTTCGGGTCAATTTTTCGTGTTTTTTGCATGTGCACCCGCCCTAATTCCCCCAGAACTCAGTTTTGATGTGCCAGCCTTGTGCAACCCCTTCCTTGGCACCATTTTCCTTTTTTCTACCCCCTATTCCAGTGAACCAATTTTTTGTTATTAATTTCTGACCTCATTTTTGTGTGTCATTTTTCCGTTTTTCCCATGTGAACGCATCCTATCTCAGTCCGAACAATGTTTTGACATGATAGGGTTGTTGGACACATTCTTATGCACCTTTTTCCTTCTTTCCGCCCTGCATTCCGGCCAGCAGATTTTCCGATATTAATCCCCGTATGTGTTTTCAGGCCTATTTTTTTGCATTTTTCCCATGTGAATGCCCTCATTTTCCTCTAGACACATCGTCTTACTTTTCCATTGTTTTCCCCTCCTCTCTCTGCCCATTTTTCCTTTTTATGGATTTTTGTTTCGACGAACGGTTTATGAGTTATTAATTTTTCTTTGTTTTTTCGTGTTCTCACGTGCCTCGCCTTGCGCGTGAATGCATGCGTTTTCGTTTTTCCGTGTCTCGAGACGCCCCCGTCACGTCCGCGACTTGCATGTCAACGTCCCTGCCCCGTTGGGTCCCACCAATGCAAAAAAAATTTTACCCCCGCCCTTCGCATGCGTGCGGGATGGGGGCGTGCCACCTTTCCCTCTCTTTTCTTTCTCCATTAATTAATTCATTTATTAATTAATTTTATTTATAAAAAAACAAAGGGGACTTGCCCGCGTCCCAACCAACCCCCCTCTCTCTCTTTCTTCTTCTTCTTCTTCTTCTTCTTCTTCTTCTTCTTCTTCTTTCTCTCTCCTACCCCTCTTTCTCTCTCCCCAACCCTCCCCCACCATCTCCCCCACCTTGTCCCCTCCTTCCCCCCTCCCTCCTTCAACCGTCCCCTTCCCTACCCTGTCTCCTCCTTTCCCTCTCTTTCCCTCCCTTTCTTCTCTCTTTCCTCCCTCCACCCTCCTTCTTCCTCACTCTCCCCTCCTCCTCGCCTTCAGCGCTGCCTCGAGCGACGCTCTTCGCCCCCAGCAGTGCCTTCCCCCATCAGCGCTCTCCACCTCCCAGCGGCGCTCTCCATTGGGAGCGCCGTCTCCTCCTGCCTCCTGAACCACCCATGCCACCATTCCCTCCTCCTTCCCCCCTTCCTTCTCCTCCTCCTCCTCCTCCTCCTCCTTCTGTCACTACAGGTTAGTTAACTAACCACACATAAGTTAACTAACCCCACATAAGTTAACTAACCACAAATCAGTTAACTAACCATAATTAACTTAATTAACCTTAATTAAGTTAACTAACTTTAATTCAGTTAAATTAACCTTAGTTAGGTTACACTAACCCTACTTAGGTTAGTTAACCCTAGGTTAGTTACGCTAACCCTACTTAGGTTAGTTAACCCTAAGTTAGTCAAACTAACCTTAGTTCAGTTAGTTAACCCTACTCTCCTTACCCTACCCTTAATCTAACTAACCCCCCTTGAGTTGGTCCCCACCTTAGTAACTAACCCTAGGTTAGTTAGTCTAACCTAGGTTAGTTAGCCCTGACTTAGCCTACCTAACTATCTTTGACTAACCTAGACTAACCTGACATGCCTTGACTTAGCTTACTTAACTGACCAAACTAACCTAGTTCCCTTCGACTAACCTAACTTGACTTATTTTGACTTATCTGATTTATCCAGATTGAAAGGACTTAGCCGACTTGATTTGACCCTACTTACCAAACTAAGCTGCTTTCCTTGCTTTGACTGATTTAATTAATTTATCAATTCATTTCAACTCACAAAAATTTCAAAAAAAAATCTAAAAATTCCCTTAGATTTTTGCAAATTTTTGGAAAATTTTTAGGTGGAAATTTCCACCACTAAAATGAAAAAAAATTAAATATTTCATAATTTACTCAAAATTACCTACAAAAATGCAAAAAAATCATTTAAAATTAGTTATAAAATAGAAAAAAATAAAAAAAATCTAGAAAATTCCACCCAACCCCTTGCTCTTTTTTGCTTCATTTTTCACTTTACAATATTTTCATACATGGCACCCATATTTTGTTTATTTAAAAAAAAACCAAACAAACAAAATAGATTAAACATAACGCTCCACATCTTATTTTCATAACATAAATTATGGATATTTCCTAAATGGTTGCCATTTTATTTTTCCTTCATCACATATCCATATTTAATCATTATTCATTTTGAAAAGACAAAAAACAAACAAACAACCACATACAATTTATTACAAAACAAATCCCGAAAAACACACATAACCCAAACAACCACACATAATAACATAACTTAACTAAACCACATTATAAAACCCACACCAACTCCCCTAAAATACCAAACAAACAAAATATAAAATTAAAAACAACTAATAATAATCAATCATAACAAAATTAAAAAATAATAATAATCAACAAACCCTCTAAGATGTTGCCTCTGTTGTTCAGTCAGTGGTCTCTACTTTTCTTTGATTGGATTCATTGCTTTTGGGGGACTCTTCCATGCGCCTTTAGGCCATTGCATACATACCCCTCCTAGGTATTTATTTTATGAGCTTTATTTATTTTTATTTCCTCTTAATCACAAATTAATTGCTAAAATGAATTATTTATTCACTCACATTTTCTACGCACATTCGTGCTCAACACACAATTTAATCATTTAAAATGAACAAGCCGTTCACTTGCACATGCTCCCTACGCTTAAGAGGCACTTTAATTTGTAATAAAAATGAACCAATTGTCACAAGAGCACGTGCTGGCAAAAAAGCGCTCCATATCACTCTTAATTTTTAATTAAGAAATTTGCATTTAGAGACCCAGTCTAGGCACCGTAGTCCGGGTTGCGTTAAGCACCGTTTCAACTTAATAATTTTTAATTAAAATTTTAATCAGGAATCGATGTTTTCTTATTAAGGTTTATCACCTAATAAAATGTCACCCATTGTTAATAATTTATTAAAATGAACCCTTCATTAAAATAATTCCCTCTCACTGCATTTTTCTCCCCTTTTTAATCAACACGCTTTGTGGGATGGGTGTGTACAAGTATATTAGTTGACACTGATGGTCCAGGTTATGGTCCAATCTTGCTGTACATTTTTATGGTAGTCTGATTTGTCTATGTGTTATGATTACGGGTATGATGTGTAGTTTTTTCTTTCTTGCCTGATACGGGGATTTGGGTGCTTGAATGTTGCATCGCATGAAGCTTTCGGTCGCATATGTGTAGAAGTCAAGCCAAAATTTTTCTAGGCTATGTATTGTCTAGGGTGGTACTTGGGTTAGTTACGTCTATGTCTGTATGAGTGTCTTTCTTTTTGGATTGATTCTTTTTTTATAGCCCTTTGGTTGTTTTGTAAGCATTCTTTGTGACTTTCTGTGTTTGTGGTGTGTGTGTTTACCTTCTGAATGGCGCCTCATGCTCCTCCCCCTATCCAATATGTCCCACTGGTCAGTAGGGATTACTCTGCCCTACTCACTTTTGAGCCTCTCACAAAGGCGAGACTTGGGACTTTCGTGGCTGCCTCCTTTCCCTTGCTTCTCGAGGATCCATCCATGTGTGATGAGTTCTTGGCCTCATACAGTAAGAAATCCGGACTGGTCCAGGGTACTTCCATGACTTTGATGTTGAGATATCGAGCTCCACTCATGATATGCCAGGGTGACCGTTGTGCATTTATGTCACCGACTTGTTAGTTGCAGATGTGGTTGGTACACCGCCCATGAATAATAGCTAGATGAAAGCTATCCTTATCTATTCTAGTTCGTGGTTCAGTTAGTATGCCACCTTAGTTAGTTGAGTTTGGTTTAAGACCCATATATAGGGTTCTTCTATTTCTTTGTATGTGTATTATTTTTGGATTACACAACTAAGAAGAGGAAAACTGTTTTCAGTCTCCACCCTTGTGTGTATTCCCCCATTATGCAAGCAAGAAAGCTACAAGTGAGACTCCTTCCTTCTCTCCCTCAATCGTGACATGGTATCAGAGCGTTATTCGTGATAAGGAGCTCAAGAAAGCAAAACAAGTTCGCGGTGTTCTGGTAAGAGGACGAGTGCTGCTTTCATTTTTCTCTTTTGGGAGCAAGTCTCTACAGGTAGCACAGCCAGAAAGTGCAAGAGTGCATTGTCTCAAATTGAGACGCCCTTCGCAGTGTAGCAAGAGGGCAGTATATGCTGCGCGAGGGGGCTTCAGCCCCATTAGGGCCAAAAACGTTTCAAAAATGGCACTTGTAAGAAAATGATTAAGTTACTAATTAGTTGAGGTTTTAAAATAATGAACCCTCCAAATTTGGCCATTCAGACGTGATTAATGAGAGAATTTATTATTCATTTAAGAGGTTAGCCATTAAATGCCTAAGGACGTTAACTCATGTCAGAGGTCACTTTTCGACCATTATTCTTTCATTTTGAATATTTTACTATCACGTTTCCCACCAAAATCACGCTTCTTTTTTTGCCTGCATTCATTTGAATCATCGTTCTCTCCTCTTCACTTTGTTTCTTAGTTCTTAAAGTAGATTTTACTCTGTCGTAAAATTTCTCACCAAAATCACGTCCGGTTCTTACCAACAGCGTGCATTGGTCTCCCTTCGTCTCCCTTCATCTCCTTTCACAAAATCTTGAGAAGGTGATCAACAATCAAAAGAGTCTCTACACAGAGGATCAATACCACTTACTTGCCGATTAAGCTATAGAGGTATAGTCCTCCATGGACCTGAGACGAGATCATCTTGTTAGTTTTCAGCAGACCCAACTAGGTTGGGATATCCAAGCCGCATCTTTACTTCAACCCCTAAGATATTGAATCTGTAAGATTTTGTTTCAACTAAATCCAAGCTTTTTCTTCAATCTCTTCAATTTGATTCATAAGAAAATGGGTAAAAGAGTCCCATGGTGTTGATGCAAATTGGTAGGGATAGATATACTAAGGATAATCCTTAAGCTAATAGAATAGAAAGTGAAAATTTTCACTTTGATCTTGACACTTGAAAATAGAATATCTTCATTATACAGTGTTGTAATATCAACTTTTTAGCAAGGACTAATTGATAAGACAAGGATAATATATTATAATTAGAAGAAAGGAAGTACTTTGATTTCTGGGAGATAAAAATATTTACCTAGTAATAGATTAAAAATATTTATTATTCAATTTTGTCTCTTAAAATATAAAAAAATTAATCAAGTAATAGATAGAAGTATTAGTGATATTGTGTATCATATCAACTTTAGGACTAAGATGATTTTATGTGTGCAGGATGCTTCGAAGAATATGAAGGATACAACTTCTTACTTAATATTAGCTCTTGGGAGTATTTTTCTCATCATATCCTCAACTATGATTAGCACTATGGGGTTTCAAGTTTCAATATCTTCAATTGTGATTCTTATTAGCACTATCAGATTTCAATACCTAAATGGTGGCTTGATGTCATGGGATGATACTACTCATGATATCATATCCTAGCAAATCTCTTAAGATCTATTCCCTTGATTTGTAAGAAGAAATAGAAAGGACTTGAATCTATTTCTTTCTCTCAGAACTCTGATTCTAAAGTAGTCTCGGATACCCATATTCGCGTTGTATCGGCAATGCTATTTTTGGGTGGTTTTTTTGTGATTTTTTGGGTCTTTTTAGGCCATTTTTTGCTTAAAAATATTTTTAAAAATAGCAAATGAGCTCAAATTTTTTTTTAAAAATTAATAAATTTTTTAAAAGCCTAATAAACTCATGGAAATTTTTAATGAATTTTTTTGATAGGTTTAAGATCTCACAAAAAATAAGTCATTACAAGGGGGGTGTACTTTGCACGCGCATGTTTACTCCTTCACGATACTGAGGGAGAAGGACCCCTACGGAGATTTTGTTGTGCCACTCTTGCACCATATCAAGTCATCCATGATATGCAACGAAAAGTATAGTACCAAACAATATGCTTTTTGCCACGCTCGTGCCGTATGAACTGCTCCACGATACGGTGCGAATATGACCCTGTGAAAATTTGGCTTTGCTGCTCTCGCATCATATCAACTTATCCTCACATGGTTGACTTTATGAATTTATGAATTATCCTTACATTGTTGCTGCTCATGCTCATAAGATCACCCTAATGAATAAAGATTTTAATATGATTAGCAGAATAAGGTATCGAGGATGATGTTTGCAAGAGAAAAATCGATGTACTTGGACCTGTTAATTATAAGAGAATGGGTGAGGTGTATGGGCAAATGGTTATTAATGTTTCTTGCACTTCTGAGGAAGAGGACTATCTTAGCATATCTCATGAGGACAAGTCCATGCTAGTTGTAAAAAGGATATTTAATTGCTAGATTCTGTAGTTTATTATTGCATAAGGTAAGGCATTTTGACTCTAAAAAATTTTAGTATATAGAATAATTGTGCTATTGATTGCAAATAACACTCCTTTATTTTTGCTATTAGCTTTAGGACATTGATTGCATCTCTTAGCCAATAAATCTCTAAAATTATGTGTATTGTTGATCCACTGTTATCAATGGATTTTTTTTTGAGATTTGGTTCAAATATAACAATGTCTTTCAAAGCTTTTGATTCCATCACAACTACCATAAATTTTTTTATTACATCGGATACACTCACCAGAGAAATTATCCTCATGAACTCTCTAAGTGGTATCCATGGCCAAGGAAGAATGTGGGTTGAATGGAATACTGCTTGCTTTTTGGTTAATTTTTTATTTTATTTGATTATCTATTTTAGTTACATGTTTCCATTTATAGTGCTGGCAGGCTCCTGACTACCTTCTTGGACACCACATATGAGGATATTGTTGATCCTAGAAAACCATATAACTCTCTCTAACAAGAAGTACCATTGCAAAGTCACAAAGTCATACATATACTTATGGAAAAAGAGTGCTTTTCAAATGTCTGCAGGACAATAGATTCAAAGATACTCAAGATAGATGGAGTGAATGTAAGTCTCTTTCATATTGTTGGTTTTTTTAGGGACCCCTTTTTACCAACTTGTTACATTTTTTCTCACAGTGCTGGTAGGCTCCTCTTCCGAAAAGTTTCTACTTAGCCAAGATACCTTCGTTCTTTGTAAATTTGTTGTTTTGAAGCAAATCACGAAGATATGGAGGGGTACAAACCATGATAAACGTATTCTTCTTGAAATCCTTCCAGCTGTCATGGACTTTTTAATATCCTGAGATATTTTGAATTTGAAACTCTGCACTGTTACCTTGTCAAGAATCTCCCAATTTAGAGATGAAAGACTTGGCAATGGCAAATCTTCGATATTCTCATACCTATCCGCTTTAGAGAGAACCACATACTGTGCATAATATATAAAAACCTTGCATTCACTAAAAAAAGACACAGTTTGATCAGCATAAATAATGTCTGCCAATACCTTATGAATGGCATGGAAAGTCCCACTTAGGCTTTCCACAGGTTGCCATTCAATACTTGTTGACGGAAAGATATCTACAATGACGAACCGTTTGTTAGAACTTGCATAAATGGAAAAGAATTATATACGTTATTCAACTAATAACTTACAATGTGTTTGTTGGGGAACACATTCGTTTGGAGGCAAGTGCATATCCTTGGCCATGTAAATATGTTGCACCTTGACAAACCAGCCTTTGGGCATAATTTTGAAGGCAATGATACGCCCCTTCCAGTGATGTTTTATATCATCTCGTTTTCTTCTTTTCACCTTATGAGAGCCCTTGCAAGATGGCAGCATGGTAACCCAATCGTTTGCAGCAAAGGTTTTGGGCTCAAAATTTCCATCTGCTCCCTGGCTATAGACTGTGCAAGAGTGTATTAAACGAGAAGGGCGCCTAGAGGAAGCCATGAAAAGAATGAAAGCGCAGAGAAAGAAGCTCAAAGAGGGGTGAATGAACTAAAAAGTAGCGCCAAGAATACAAATGAGTATGTATTGGGCGCCAAAAACAATATTGAAAGATCTTCCGACTTTCAAAAAACTCATTATTAATTTCATCACATCTCTGTCATGTATTTTGTCAGATTTGTAAGTAAATAACATCTTTGGGACTCCAAAACACGTCAGACTTTAGGGGTTTTGGCTAAAAAAGAAGAGAGAATCACAAAATGGACTCCACTATCTCTAAAAAAGAGGAGACAAGAATACCATATTCTTGCACACGTGGCGAACTCTCTTTGGCCCTTTCCTTAATCCCGTGATTAACAAAAGTGCATTTTTTGAAGCGTTTTTGGCCCTAATGGTGGTTGCTCAATTTTTTTTATTTGAGGCCATTTCAGGGCCAGTTTTGAAGGCAGAAGTTTTTTGCATGCACTCAGGAAAAGGCCCTATTTTATGCTGTGTGACCACTGTTCTACAGGTCAGTCAAAAGTTACCATAGAAATTGCATTGTATGCCTGTGCGTAGAGACATTGGGAGTTACAGAATCATCCTTGTTGCCTGTTGATTTAAAATCGTCACTTGGAAGTGACTGTGTGGTCAAATACCACTTTCGTCAGTTTTGCAGATTTGCCCTTGTGAGGCTGAAGCTGTGTTTTTTGCAGTGACAGAATTCTTTGGAGTGTTCTTTAATGGTGTCTGATTCTCTTTCACAGATTGTCACTGAAAAGCTTGACAAGAACAACTTCCAAGCATGGAAGTTTAGAATGAGGAATTTCCTTATGGGAATAGGATATTGGGAATTCGTTGCAGGAAATGAAGAAGAACCAGTTCTTCCTGATGTTCCCAATCAACAGCAAATGCAGGCATTTAGAGGATGGCATGAGAGAGCTAGAAGAGTTATGTACTGGCTGTCTATCAGTATTTCAGACTCTATGATTGTGCATATTCAGGATGCAAGTTCGTCAAAGGAGGCATGGGATACTTTGTCAAAAATGTATAGCACAAATACGTAAGCCAGGAAAATGTAGCTCAAGAAAGAGTTGCACAATGTACAAAGAGAAAGTATGAGCATCAATGAATACCACATGAAGGTGAAGAAGATTGCAGATGCACTTTCTTCCATTGGGTCACCACCAGTGGAAGATGATGATTTAGTGTCCGTGACCTTGAATGGTCTAGGAAAGAATTATGCACAGTTCTGAACATCCATTTCCGTCCGTGAAAGATTTCCTAATTTTGAGGAGTTGATTGCTCTTCTAATTTCTGAGAAGCAAAGAAATGGTGGTGCATCTTCTTTAGGAGGACCTTCAAAAGAAACTGTCTTCTACTTAAATGCTGGAAGAGGTAAAGGTAGAGGTAGAGGAGGCCGATCTGGAGTCCATGGTAGAAATCAGAATATATAGCAAACTCAAGAAAACCAGTCCTATGGAGGAGGACGTGGTAACTCTAGAGGCAAGGGGATCCAAAGAGGTCGTGGTGGACAGGGGATGATGCACAGACACAGTATCTTCTCAACCACAATGTACTTCCCTGCCTTCTAAATTTGCTCACTTATGATGAGGAGGACCAACTGTCAACAAGGTCTGGAATTTTGCGTGAACTGCACCTGCTGATCTGGGTGGAGTGCAACTTGTCAATCTTCAGTGGGGCACTTGGACAAGACTCATAGGGCATGTATGCTCACTCTTGAAGATATCTGAAGTGTACAAGAGATAAATGCTTGTGTGGGAGCTCTGTTATGAGCTGGAGTAACAGACAGAGACCTTAATCAGTTTTGAACTGCTGTAAACATGAATGGACAACATGCATTCACTCATTATTGACATACAAGAGCCTTGTACTACACTCAGAAGGCATCCTTGGAGCACAAGAATGTGTCAAAGCAGGTATGCATTGGATCAAATGTCTTGAAGCTGAGATTTCTTGCTCAGAATACTTAGATTTGAAAATCATTGACAGGCTGAAAACTGTCATACACAGTCAATGACAAGCATTGTGTATTACTGAAGTAATACAGATCATCTTGGGGGTTCCATCATCTATATGAATTGACCTATACATGCTGAATGTATGGAGGATTGAAGCAAGCAATGAGCATCATTGAAAACTGAATTCTGAAGCTGAAGTAAATGCAGCCACACTGTCTTGGTCAATTACAAACAGCTCATGAAGTTTATGCCATTGGTAAATGAAGACAAGTTGTCTATGCCTACTCAGATGCTCATGTATTGAACTTGCCACTTCAAAGTAAATGTATGACATGTTTGGAAGACATTTTGGAGCTGCTTGGAGCTTGGAATGCTGAATTTTGGTTGACTACAACCTGCAACTAAATTTGTTGACACTTGTATGTGCTGGTTATGCACTGTTTAGTGCCTCTATGCTCATGTCTTGATTGCCAAATGTACTAGCAGCTACCTGGGAGATTTTGGAACATGTATGACATGATTACCACCCAGTTTTGGACTTGAAATTGTTGCTGGTTACTCATAGTTTACAATTTTTAGACTGCATGTATGTACCCTGGCAGTGAGGTTACAGAAGCTTAAGCTAAAGCAAACATTTAGCTTATGTATTGACAGTTATATCTACACTTGAGACCACTTGTTTGTGGGTTGTTTTGGGGTGTAAGTGGGCTGAAATACCCTATTTTTTTTCTACAATTTAGTGCAAAAAACTATCATAAACTGTTACGAACTGAACTTGGTCAGTCATACTTATTGGTCTGCAGGGAGTCAGGCACTTAATAGACAGTCTATTGCATCATGGCTAATGCACATGGGACTGACAATATCACTCAGATAGTTGGAGAGAAGTTGGATAACAAGAGCTTTGCAATATGGAAATTTAGAATGAAAAACTTTCTGGTTGGCAGAGGTTATTGGGATCTATGTATAGGAGATGAAGTTGCTCCTGAGTTGCCTGCACAAAATCCAACAAATGAATAGAAAAGAGCCTACAGGCTATGGAATGAAAGAGCATGCAAGGTGCTGCATTGGTTTTCTTTATGTATATCTGATGCTATGGTAATTGAAATCACTGGATGTGAGACTCCGAAGGATGCTTGGAACATACTGATGAAAAATTATGGAATCATGACACATGCAAGGAAGATCCTGTTGAAACAACAGTTCAATAACATGTCTAGGAATGGCAACAGCATCCAGGCGTATACCACAGAGATTAAGACCATAGATGATCAACTTGCTACTATTGGATCAAGTGTATCAGAAGATGATATGATTGCTGTTGCTTTGAATGGCTTAGGCAAAGAGTACAAAGCTTTTGACACTTCCATTTCTGTCAGAGAAGAGCCCCCTAGCTAGGAAGAGCTAGTTGCCTTGTTGCTGCATGAGGAAGTCAAACTTGGTTTGAATACAAGTTCCAGTGCATCTCAAATTAGAGACACTGTATTATACTCTAGCTAGCGTGGCAGAGGATCTAGAGGTCGTGGTTCATTTCGAGGTCGTGGTGACACTCGTAATGCCTATGGACAGCAGCAACAGCAGAGTAATCGGCATGGTGCAAATACACAAGGCCAGCGTGGATCTGGTGGGTTTAGAGGCAGGGGGAGATCACCCCGAGGTAGAGGTGGTGGATTTGGTTCATGGCAATCATCTGATTAGTCCAACAGGGACAAGGACTACCATTATTGTGGCCAGTATGGGCATATTGCAAAGGATTGTTACAAGAAGCAGGGAGATATGAAGGCAAAGGGCAGACAGCATGGGCATTATGCATCTTCCAGTGGTGCTCATGATGAGCTAGTTGATAGACTCTTTGGCATGCAGCATGTATCTAAAAATGCATCAAGACATGATAGAGATGACAGATGGTACATTAACTCTGGAGCGTCAAACCACATGACACCGCATGGAGAGTGGTTTGATGAGATGGTTGCAGGTACACATGGTCATGTATGTACTGGGGATGACACCCAACATGACATAAAGCATAAAGGGATTGTTCCTCTTATGATGCCTGATGGAAAGAAGTAAGGCCTGCATGATGTATTACATGTACCAACCATAACAAAGAATCTGTTGTCTGTGGGTCAAATGGCAAAACAGAATTTGCAAGTGAGGTTCAACAAAGATGGGTGTTTCATTGAGGAGTATGGAAATGGCTGCAAGTTAATTGCCAAGGGTAGAAGGGATGGCAGGATGTTTACATTGGATGCGACCATTCCAGGACTCAAGTCAGCCATGTTTGCTCATGATGAGAGTGCCATTCGGGATGTAGAGATTTGGCAAAAGCAGATTGGACATGTCAATGTACAAAAGCTAAAATCTATGTAGTAGAATGAAGTAGTACTTGGATTATCTAAATTCAAGTATAATGATTTTGGTCATGTATGCCTTGCATGTCAGTTTGGGAAGCAGGCACAGTTTCCTTTCATGAGACATGTTAAAAACAGCACTAGGCCTTTACAGTTGGTGCACTCTGATGTTTGGGGTCCTTCACATAATGCTTCTTTTGGCAGTGCATAGTATTGTGTCTCATTTATTGATGATTTCAGCAGGTACACTTGGCTTTATATCTTGAAGCATAAGGATGATGTGTTTGATGCATTCAAAGACTTCAAGAAACATGCTGAAAATGAATTGGGCTGTTACATATCATGATTGAGATTAGATGGAGGAGGTGAATATGTCTCAAACTACTTTGACAGGTATCTTGCTAAACATGGGGTCAGAAGACAACTCACATGTAGTTATACACCGCAGCAAAATGGTGTTGCAGAGAGGAAAAACAAGGTTTTGATGGAGTCAGCTAGAGCTATGCTGAATGAAAAATGTCTGCAAAATGGTTATTGGGTTGAAGCAGTGGTGACTGGTGTCTATGTGCTGAATCAAACCTCTACAGCAGGGATTCATGATGTCACTCCATATGAACGACTATATGGTCATAAACCTGATATTTCACACTTGAAGGTATTTGGCAGCATTGCATATGTGCATATACCGGATGAGAAGAGGAAGAAATTGGATCCTAAGGCAGTGAAAAGTGTGTTTATAGGATATGCACAGGAACGGAAAGCTTATAAGTGTTATGTACCTTCTACACATGAGACACTCATAAGCAGAGATGTGGTATTTGATGAGTTAGCATCCTGGTATGGGAATCTTGTTGCAGTGCCTACTGATGGCTCACCCAGTATGAGTCATGCTGAAAATACTCTTGTAGAGAGTACTTCCATGAGTGGTCAGACAAGTGATGTATCATCTATGGTGAGTCCTTGGACAAGACGATTACGGAGGGTCTCACTGCTACCTACTTCAAGCTGCTAAGCGGCTGCTCCCTACGATTTCATCTATTCCGTGTGCGAGAATTCAGTTTTGAGCGTCAGGACTTTCGGCAATTTACGCTACTGAGCTCTAGCCAGGTCAGGTCAAATTTTTGAGAATTTGATAAAAATTTACACTCGGTCCAGCTGGTCCAAATTGTAGGGTCCGAGTGGGTCACTCGAAAGGGCCGAGGTACATGGGCCGAGGGCTGAATTCGTGACTCGGACAGAGTAGAATCAGACGAGCTGAATGGTCAATTCGGACAAGGTCACTCGGACGGGCCGAGGCACTTGGGCCGAGGGCCGAATATGACACGTGGCCGAGGGCCGAATCCTATGGCTCGAACGGGCCGAGGGCCCCGCATTAGTCGATGGTCCAAATGGTCGACTCGGATGGGCCGAGTAGGTGTGGGCCAAGGGCCGATTAGGGTTTTGAGCCGAGTGGGCCGAACGAAAGAGGGCCGAGGGCCGATTCTGGGATTTGGCTCAGAAGCGACTGCTCGGACAGGCCGAACGCGGCACGATGACGATAACGAGAGGTCGATTTTGCTCGATTCTTGCGATTTAATTAATCATAGTAAGCATAAACCTCTAGATTCTATCTAGGGGGATAGGGGAAGGGATTCATATACCTGAATAGAGCAGTAGGCTCGTCGATGGTGCGATCAGATCGATTCGTGCGATGGCTCTCTCTCTCTCTCACTGAAATGGTCGCAAATGAGCTCTCCCTTGGCCTCTTGGCTCTTATACCCCTTCCCGGGTATGGTGTTGATGCCCCCAATCACTCACTTGCTGATCTTAGGCATCACAAGTGAGCTTTTTACCATTTTTTGCACGATTTTTGCCCTGTTTTGCCCTATTTTGGAACAGTAAACCCTACCTTTCTCCGGTGCAATTTCCTAATCCTAACCTACGCTAAATGCAACAAGAATCAAAAGCAAAAAATGGAAATAATTTCTCCATGTTTTCCAATCATCAAACAAACAAAATATCCCAAAATACTTACTTGTTTTGAAGATCAAAAACACCCAAACTTCCTACCTATCTCAAGCTCCGTTTCGGGGATGAATTCCTTACTTCGATGCTCGATATGAGGCGCGCAAGTGCTCAAGCTTGAATCCGTTGGTCCTGGAAACGGAACCAAAATGTAGTGGGAGCTCACGCTCAACTGCCAAGACCCACGGGCCGCTTATTGCTTCAAGCGTTTCAAGTGAGCTCAAATGGCTATCTCTCACCTAGCCGACATGCCGTCGATCCTATGAGTGTAGTGAGCTTAGCTTGATGCCGATACGAGTTGCCTCCTCTCTCGCACACCCTCGTAGCTCCACGATCCTAGATGCGAGCTCAAGCATCCTCAAGCCTCCTCCATCTCCAAGCTCCATCCTCCATAGCCGCGCGTGCGAGAAAAGAGAAGAGAAGAGAAGAAGAGAAGAGGAGATGGTGAAGAGCTTCACCCTCTTGATCCCTCACTCTCACACACTCACTCCCTCTAGCATCAACATCTACATTCTCCTTTCCAGGCGGGTATTTGATTTCAAAATCATATTCCTCTAGCACTTCAATCCATTGACGTTGCCTCATGTTGAGCTCATTCTAGGTAAAGATCCACTTAAGACTTCTATGATTCGTCTTTAGGATAAACTTGTTACCCAATAGGTAGTGTCTTCAAAGCTTGAGAGCATGGATGACAACTAACAACTCTAGATCATGGTTAGCATAATTCTTGTCATGGCTCTTCAGATTCCTTGAAGAGTATGCTATAGGATGACCTTCTTACATAAGAACACATCCTAAGGCAAGTACGCTAGCATTAGTTATAACTTCAAACTCCTTACCAAGGCCCGGAAGTTTCAGGATAGGTGCTGATACCAAGCTTTTCTTTGGCCTATCAAAGCTAGATTGTTCAGCAATTGACCATACAATTGATGTTTGCTTCTTTAGTAGATCGGTCAAAGGTGCTGCAATCAAAGAAGAGTTTTTTATAAAGACCCTGTACCATCCTGTCAATCCAGGAAAACTGCATATTTCTTTGGTGCATAGATCAAATGCCGTATGCTTGCGTAGTGATGCCGGAAGGTCCCCAAGAACAAAAGAACTTTACTTTTTGCACAAAACTCAAGGTAAAAAGCATGCACGACATGAACAAGAGATCAATTGGGTGCAATCTCCCCCCGTGCCTTGTGTGAGCACTCCACAAAGCATGTATTTTATGTATTAATCATCTTCAAGCTCAAATAATAGCCCAAATTACAAAATAGCATGCTTTTGGCTTTTGATTTTGCTTTAGCACAAAATAGAAATAAAGCTAATGGGTGGCGCCCGCCCAAAGAGTCAGGCATACCCAATACAATGTCCAAATACAAATATCATAATCGTGTGCCCATGCGCATAAAAAATAATAAATAGATATCCAACGCCTCAATAAATAGGCGCGACAAAATATAGGCACCATGCCTAAGATATGCACCCATCAAAATATAAGTGATAACTCGAATACTCGCTATCCTCCAATGCTTTCCTCCGCCTCTGCTGCTATCTCTACACATCAACTGAAGCATTCACAATCGTTAGTAAAATAACACAATTAAACCAACAAAAGTGAATACCTAGCAGTCTTCAGCTACATAAATAAATCAATTGGTTAGAAATCAATACTAACCTTAATTTATTACGAGTGCACACTCTAAACTCATAAACGTTTATTAATTTAATATGTATTTTACAGAATCACCCACTATGGAATCACCCATGTACACACTAAATTAATGAAATGCTCGAAAAGGATAGGCGTCCCCATCAACTTCTCGCACAAAGAATCCACTTTGTGTTTGAGCCCCGGTCAACAAAGTTTACGGAATCCACCGTAAAACCTCACGGAATCCACAGTGAAATATGCATCCTGCCATCATACCCCCGGGGTGGGATAGCAATTGACCTCAATTGCTATTAGCTCAATGTGAAGCTAACGAAGTGGGGAAAGCATTTAAGTCTCTAGCGTGCATCCATTGGGCTTCCTCTACAGGGTGGTTCTTAAACTTGACTAAATATCTAGAATATCTTCGACCAGTTCTAGTGGTTATAAAGTCAATATCTATGATAGCTTCAGGTTCAAGTATTTCAGTCTCTTCATCTAACAAAGGTGGGTTTTCATAAACAGGGTGTACAGGTAATTGGCCTCTAAAGGGTCGTAATAAACTAATGTGAAATGTGTTATAAATTTTTCGGTGAGGTGGTAATTCTAACTTGAATTCATTATCATTGATTTTGTGAATGATCTTAAATGGTCCATAGAATCTAGGTGCTAATTTCACAACTGGGTGTTTATCTACACTTTGTAATCTACGTTTTTCTATTCTCAACCAAACATAATCAACTTTGAAATTCATTGCTTGTCTTTTCTTATTGGCTTGTTTGGTATATGATTGCTGGGCTTTGGCAATCTGTCTTTAACCTCATGAAAAATAGTAGCGTGCATGTTAGCAATATCATCAGCACTCTGAATTCTATTTGATAAAGATGCAACAGGTATAGACAATCTATAACCATAAATCACTTCAAACGGTGCTTTCTTTGTAGATGTGTGTGGTGTATTGTTATATGCAAACTGTAGTAAATGCAAATGTGTGTCCCATGTCTGTGGTTTAGAAATAGTGTAAGCACGTAAAAGATCTAAAATAGTACTGTTAGTGGCTTCTGTTTGTCCATTAGTTTCAGGATGAAATACAGATGAGAAATCAATTTTTGTTCCTAGGTTAGTAAACAAAGTAATCCAAAAGTTGTTACAAAATCTAGAATCACGATCAGAAATAATAACTTTTGGTAATTCATGATTAGTGAAAACAGTTTTCAAAAACAATTGTGCTGCCTGAGATGCTGTTAAAGTTTTCTTACATGGAATCAAATATGCTTGTTTACTAAACCTATCTACTACAGTCCAAATCATGCCATGGTTAGCTTTAGTATTAGGCAAACCAGTAATAAAATCCATAGAAATCTGTTCCCATGGTCTTGATGGAATAGATAAAGGCATAAGTAAATCCATACTGTTTACCATGATGTCTCTTAACTCTTTGACAAATCAAACATTCAGAAACAAAGTTAGATACATTAGTGTCCATATGTGGCCAATAAAAATCTTCATTTAATGTATGTAAAGTAGATATGATACCTCTATGACCTTGATATGGAGAAAAATGAATCTCATTCAAAACAAAAGATCTAAATGGTACTGTAATACATAATCTCTTTTCATAAAACATGAATCCATCATTATAAGACACTGAATCAATAGGAATCCAGTTATTTCCAACTAATGTATTCCAATCAGCATGAAAAGTAATGTCCTAATGATAAGTATCTTTCATAGGAGTTAGAGAATCAAATGATACAACAGAGATATTATGAATGGTCAGTCTTCTACTTAATGCATCGGCCACTACATTTTCTTTACTTGGTTGATATTGAATGATGGGATGAAAACTCTTAATAAAGGCTGCCCATAGACTTTGGCACATGCCAGAGGATGTGCAGGTTAGGAGGGGGTGGATGTACTGTCGCGACCCAGATAGATTGTGAAAAAATCTAGAGTGCATCATCATTTGGCTTTCTTATCGATCTAGAGAGCCAATGCTATATTATTCATTAATGTCAGTGTCTGATGTCTAATACTTTGTTGATCAGTCTTAATCATAAACTCAGAACCCATTAAGTAATGTTTCCATTGTCTTAAAGCTTGTACTACAACTAATAATTCTTTATCATATGCGGAATATTTAAGTTTGAAGGGCTTCAATTTACAACTAGAATAGGCTATGGGATGATTATCTTGCATAAGTACGGCTCCTATTCTAGATCCGCTAGCATTAGTAACTACTAAAAAGAATGGTCTATTAAAATCAGGTAGTTGTAATATAGGAGCATGAGTTAATGCATGTTTCAATAAATCAAAGGATTTCTGTTGATTATCAGACCAATGATAAACAATACCTTTCTTTAAAAGTTTAGTCAAAGGCAAAGCAAGTAATGAAAAATTTTGCACAAATTTCCTGTAGAAACTAGCAAGACCTACGAAAGATCGTAACTCATGCACATTTTTAGATATAGGCCAGTGCAATATTGCTTCTATTTTCTTAGGGTCAACCTTAATACCATCTGATGATACAATATTACCTAAATATTCAATTTCTGTTTTAAAGAACTCACTTTTTTCCAGATTAGCATACAGTTGATTATCTTTCAACAACTTGAAAACCAAGGACAGATGTTCATAATGTTCTTTCTCATTTTGACTAAACACCAAGATATCATCAAAGAATACAATAACACAATGCTGATATTTCAAAAATATACGGTTCATCATTCTACTAAATGTAGCAGGTGCATTAGTCAATCCAAAAGGCATCACTAAAAATTCATAATGACCAAATTGTGTTCTAAATGCAGTCTTGAATATGTCAAACTTATCTAATCTCACCTGATGATAACCTAGATTTAAGATATATTTTACTAAATATGGCAGAACCTTGCAGTTTATCCATAAGGTCATCGACTCTAGGAATTGGATATCTATTCTTTTCAGTGATCTTATTTAAAGCTCAATAGTCAATTCACATACAATAAGTATTATTCTTCTTCTTTACCAACAAAAAAGGTGCACCAAATGGAGAACTACTAGGTCTAATCAATCCTCTATTTAGTACCTATATGGTGCTTTACAAGGTGGTTGTGTACTAGGAATCAAATCTATTTTGTGGTCTTCAGGACGTGAAGGAGGTAAACCAGGTGGTAGATCTTTTGCAAAACAGTCTTTAAATTGTACAAGAAATTCTTTATGTCTAGGGTGCGTATGTTTTTCTTTAACTTGTAGTTCATTCACCCAAATTAGATAAGATTTGCTACTTTTGCGTAATGCATGTTTAACTTGAGTATAAAAAAGCAATGGAAAAGCATTAGATGCATGCATACCATACAATGTAATATGTTTTCCTTGAAAATGAATATTAATTGAATGTGTTGAATAATCTATATCAGGATTATGCTGATAACGCCAAGGCATACCTAAAATAATATCACTCGATTGTAATGGCACAACTAGAAAATTCCTTCTTTTAGTGTATTCACCAATTTGAATTTCTAAATCATGCACCTCTTGTGTTCCATTATACCTTGTGCCTAAGAATGCTGCTTTAATGCGATAATGTAGGAACAGTTTGTAGCTTCAATTCTTTCACCAACTTTGCAGAAATAAAATCATGAGTACTACCATCATCATGCAAAATAATCTTTTCTTTTCCATGCACTAAACATTTCATTGTTAATAAAGAATGTGGAGTTGGCATACCTAGTAAAGTATCCGAAGGAGTAGTAACGTCGTCTTCATCTTCCGTGAAATCAGGCATTTCTTCATGTCCTTCATCTTCCATTTCTCCAAGGTAGTTGATATGGATAGGTGGCTTCTTCGATTGGCAATTGGCTGCTAGATGTCTAGGTTGGTGGCATTTGTAACACACTATAGGTTTGGCTTTAGATACATTGTTTTCAATGGCAGGAAGTCTAGGAATATTAGGATTTGGTTGTGAATTTTTCTTGGGGTTTTGATTGGTATTCGATGGTAAAGTTGGTGGTTTTGCCCAAGACTTACGGAAAGATGATGAAGGAAAACAACCTTGATTAAATCTTCTAAAATTTGAGTTGAATTGCTTAAATCCATAGTTACCATTGGCTTGAAATTGTTGTGGAAACTTGTCTCTTCCTTGAAGCTTGTCTTCAATGTCATGAGCTAAAGAAATTACATCTTCAAGAGTTGCAGGCTTGAACATATTGACTTCAGCGTAGTAATGCCCAAGTAATCCAGATATATAGTTGCGCTTGTGAGTCGCTTCAGGTACGTCTTCAAGCATGCATAACTGGAGTAATGCATTCCAAAAGCGTTTGGTGTACTAAGGAATAGGCTCACAATCTCTTGCTGAAGAAGGTCCCATTGCTTTATGGCTTTTTCATGGAATTGTGGAGAAAGGAAATTCTGCATAAACTTCTTCTTGAAACTCTCCCAAGTAGTGGGACAATCTATGCTCTTACGAACCACGGTCCACCAAAGAGATGCTCTATCCACTAAATGATTAGTGACACATTTTTTCTGCCTATGTTTCCTCATGAAAGTAATCATCAAACTGACTGATGAATGCAAGAACAGTTTTTCTATCTCGAGTGCCATTGAAAGTACGGAATTTGAAATTTCTTTTACTTATCTTTGTTTCTTTGTGGATGGATTGAGCTTTGAGAGTCGCATCGATGGTACGTTGAGTAAGATCTTCAGATTGTGGTTCCTCTTTGTCGGTAGTCGATCTTTGTAAATTAGCCAATTGAACTTGCAATGCTTGCCGAGCTCTTCATTCTTCATCCAACTACATCATAATTAAATCCAGCTTTTGCTCCATCGTAGGTTCAAGAAGATTGTCTTCAGCCATTAAATCATCCATATGTGGTTCCGTCATCCTGCAAAACTTCAAAAGACCTCACACTCTCAAAATCCAATTAGCGGGATGAGCGTAGCTCAAGATCGGGTGTATAAGGATTATATATTTTTGTGTGTGGCTTTCACAGTCTTCGTCTTTGGCTATTGTGGGATTGGAAATCTTTGAAAAATATGCATTTTGACCTTCTGTGTGTGCTGAAACTAGTTCAGCAAGTCTGCGTATGCCAACAGTACCTTCGAGAGAACAACTTTGCAGTTCGGAGCTTCTGCACAGGAACAGTCCTTCTAGGAGTTTTGAACACAAGTCAGTTTTGACTTCAGGTGACTTGATAGACTTGTAGAGTTGCAGACTTACGAAACTTGATCAACTTGATAGATTTACGTGACTGTTGACTAATGAAACTTGCAGGATAAGTAACTTTGAACTTGAGTAGTTGGGAAGCCTTAGTAGACTTAGAGTATTAAGAAGCTTTAGGCTTCTTAGTAAATCGTCAACTTTTAGGACATGAATATGTCCTCGACAGAATTTTCGGCGCCCTGAAGATCCTGCCGTTGCTGTTGATCAACGATTTGAAGCTTTTTTAAGCTTCAAGTTAAGCTAAGCTTTAAAACTTAAAAACTTAAGCTTGAAGCTTAAGAGAAGATATGGCTTATCTTTGTGTATCCACGACTTGGAGAAGAAGATGTAGGAGTGGTCCTCCGTCGTTGCAGGCCGGTCCTTCGCGACGATCAGAGACTGAAAACAGAGGTTCTTGACCGCCAAGAATCCACCCATATTGACCGTTTGCAATGAGATTGACCATAGAGCTCGATCATTCCAGGAGCTCTGCCTTCGCACAAGATGGGTAGCGATTGGAAGCTCTCAATCTCAGCTTCGCTATGATACCACTGGTGCGTAGATCGGATGCCATATGCTTGCGTAGTGAATACCGAAAGGTCCCCAAGAACAAAAGAACTCTACTTTTTGCACAAAACTCAAGGTAAAAAGCATGCACAACATGAACAAGAGACCAATTGGGTGCAATCTCCCCCCATGCCTTGTGTGAGCGCTCCACAAAGCATGTATTTTATGTATTAATCATCTTCAAGCTCAAATAATAGCCCAAATTACAAAATAGCATGCTTTTGTCTTTTGAGTTTGCTTTAGCAAAAATTAGAAATAAATCTAATGGGTGGGCGCCCAAAGAGTCAGGCATACCCAATACAATGTCCAAATAAAAATATCATAATCGTGCGCCCATGCGCATACAAAATAATAAATAGATATCCAACGCCTCAATAAATAGGCATGACAAAATATAGGTGCCATGCCTAAGGTATGAGCCCATCAAAATATAAGTGATAACTCAAATACTCGCTATCCTCCAATGCTTTCCTCCGCCACTGCTGCTATCTCTACACATCAACTAAAGCATTCACAATCGTTAGTAAAATAACACAATTAAACTAACAAAAGTGAATACCTAGCAGTCTTCAGCTACATAAATAAGTCAATTGGTTAGAACTCAATCCTAACCTTAATTTATTATGAGTGTGCACTCTAAACTCATAAACGTTTATTAATTTAATATGTATTTTACGGAATCACCCGCTATGGAATCACCCATATACACACTAAATTAATGAAATGCCCGAAAAGGATAGGCGTTCCCATCAACTTCTTGCACAAAGAATCCACTTTGTGTATGAGCCCCAGTCAACAAAGTTTATTGAATCCACCGTAAAACGTCACGGAATCCACCGTGGCACGGAATCCACCGTGAAATATGCCTCCTGGCATCATTCTTTGACAGTTGTTGGTATTGGCCACTGTAGAACATCTTTGACTTTGGCCTAATCCACTGAGATTCCTTCCGCTGATAGGATGAATCCCAAATATTCAATTTGTCGTTTGAAGAATGCACACTTCTTCTTCTTGGCATAAAGCTTGTGTGCCCTCATTGTCTCAAGGACAATGCAAAACTGGGGTTCATGATCTTCTTCATGTTTGGAGTAGACTAAGGTATCGTCGAATAAGACAAGTACGAAGTCATCAAGATATGGCCTAAAGATATCATGCATTATCCTATTGAAGGTGGTAGGTGCATTCATTAGCCCGAATGACATGACCCTGAATCTGACCAAAGTGGAATTTCACATTACATTACATGTCCACTTTAGCTTTTAGCCAAGTGACCAAATCACTTTACTTCTTTATCAATATACACAGTCAAGAAAATCATTGATAAAAAGAAGTCTTATTTCATTCATATGGGCATAGCCATTTCGAAGTACAATTATTATTGGGGAGATGGAACAAGCTGATACATTAAATCAAGGAGAATAAGATGTTGTTGCATTCAGCTACGAGAACTGTGTAATAGTATGGATTGGGATCATGGATTTTCAGGAATTGATAAGTCATTGGAAGATTAGGGTATCTTTTCCTTTGATATCCGTTCTTCTCATGATGTCCCAACATCTTGATCCTGTGGGCGGGGATTACTCGAGTCACTTCCTCATACACATACTTCTTCTTCTTAACCCTTCGACCTCCGACATATGTAGGGCTGTGTTTGTGTGAGCCTAAAAAAAGACGAACAACTACATGATGTTTAAGTCCTTCATCCACTTGATTCTCTTCAAGTTGGTTTGAAGGTACACAAGTCGGTGGGCACCTCTGTAATAGATCCCTGAAACACCCATCCTGTAACAACTCTAAAAGGATAAATAGACCATTTGCATATGAAACCCTCTTAAGGGTAGGATAATCATAGGGATAATTCCTTTTAATGAAATAATGGCAATTTTTTTTCCTTATTCCCCTCCCCAGACGACTGTCATGCTGGAAGGGGAGGAAAATAGAATGCATGGTAAAGCTCCTCAGTGGAGCTCGCTGCCACTAGTCGCCATGGTGCAAACACGTAGGGGAGGTAGGAGTCCCCCCCTTACCTATATAAACTAGGGGGGGATCGCCGTGAGAGAGGAGAAAAAAGGAGAAGAGACGGCCTACTATTGCTGTGAGGGGATCAAGAGGGAGATGGAGAGGCTCCCACTGCTGTTGCAAGAGGGGACGAAAGGAAAGGAAAGCGGGAGGGCCGCCACGACACCACTCTAAGCAGTGGGTAAGAGAGAGAGAGGGCTTGAGGGAGCACTCTGCCCAGACAAAGGCTACCGAATTGCCACTGCCACCTGAATTCGCGGTCACGACTAATGGCCTTAATACTCCCCCCCCCCCCCCCCCACGTAAGCTTCTGGAAGCTTAGAAGCTTCCAAAGGGGGGGCCTTCTTATCCCCCTTTTCCTTGGGCTTCAAAACCACTCACCCTCCCCCATGTTTTAACCCCCTTAAGCCCCCTTTCCCATGGTAGTTGGAACCCCCCCCCCCCCCATGTTTAAAAATTTTCTTTTAGCCCCTTTCCCTTGTGCCATTTTTGAACCCCCGTATTTTAACCCTTAAGTCCCTTCCCTTTGGGCTTGAAACCCCCTCACTCGTGTGTTTAAATTCCCTTATCTCCCTTCCCTTGTGGTATATTGAAACCCCCTATTGTAAAAACCCCCTTAAGCCCTTCCTTTGTGCTCTTGAAACCCCATGTAGAATACCCTTGGAGCTTTGTTCTTTTTCCCCACTTGTAAAAGAGAAGAGAGTGTTGAGGGATTTTAACACCTCCCTTTCCCACTCAAAAACCCTTGTAAGGGATTCCACACTTTATTTATTCCTTGTTTGTGCGAGTCATTATAAGGCCATTAAGCCCCTCACATGGCTTTAATGGGTCTTATCCGCAAAAGATTTTGAAACACCCCTTCTTTCGAAATCCCTACTTCAAGGAGGGATCCTTCTAAAACTACTTTCGACGCAGGGTGCAAGGGAGCGACGGTGGAATTCCAAAGAGGAATTGTAAAGCTACTTCCATGTTCCAAAGACTACAATCGTGATGCCTCCTAAGAAATCCAAGGCATAGCCGCCAAAGGGTAGTCTCCGGGCATCCACATGGACATCTCACCGCAAGCCCAGGTTTTCCTTCCTAATTTTTATTTTGTAATGTTGAAATTCAATCATGCAAGGTAAATTGTTGGATATAGGATATATTTTTGTCCTATATGTTCATGACGTAGAAACTTAGTCATTAATACTTTCAATAAAACATGCAAAATAAAGAAAGCATAAATATATTTTGAAATGAATTAAAAATTAGGTAAATGTCCATTAAAATAGTATACTTCGTTTAAGCCTAGATGTATAAACTACATATCTCACTATTAACCCATATCCTCTTCACAATGAATCATCATGGAAAGTGCAAAGTATGAAATGATTCTTACGATGCATAAACTCTAGGAAATTATCGCTTGTCAACTGCATAAATTATCAAGGAAAAGGTTGCTTGTTTAGCATGAAATTTGTTCGCAAAGATATAGGAAGGATAGCTGGAATTAACCTCACCTATGCGTGGCCTTAATCGATAAGTCAAGGTTGAAAAATTAATTTACGCATAGACAACGAGTCATGTGGAAATGATCATGTAATTATTTTTCAGAGTTAACCAAATTGGTATAAACCTAAAACACCTAAACCGCAGAGTACTCGTTTAAAAAGAGTACTTGAATTCAAAGAAATTCACTAGAAAATTAATGCGTGACCTAATCGTATGTATTGCTAAAATTGATATTCCTTTACCTTAAATACTTGCCCACATTCACTAAATGTAGAGACAATGAAAAACGTAATTGGAAAGTGAGCTAGGATTTGTCCCTAAGAATCTTACAAGATGGAACTTGAAAACCCTAGGTCTAACGGTGTCAGCCTAAAGAACCTGAAATAGATTGTTTCATGACTCCATAGTCTCATAGTTCGATGCGACACTTGCGCAACAAGTGCGAAGTCATATGATCTTGTGATTGGATCACAAGGGAATGGCCAAAATCTTGCAACGAGGATGACAAGTCCTTCCGTAAGTTATCTTGCAAGAAGATGAATAATCATCCTAAATTAGTTTCTTTCTTGAGTAAAGAAGAATGATTGGAAACTAAAGACCAGCCGATAAACTAAAATAGCCGATGAACTTAAGGTTTGACCAAGTCAGGTTATTAGGGTATGCCCTAGCCCACGATATAGGGGATCTTGCCAAGTTGCAAGTCATCCGAGATCAAGTGTTGGACGCATTCGAAAGGAAGGATTCGTTCCTTAGCAGTTTGCCAAAAAAAATGATCAATGGAAATATTTGTGCTTGCTACAGATTTTAGAGCATTGTTTGGTCTTGCTTGAGTAATGAATTAAAAAGATAAGAGGATATCTATACTTCAGGTTGAAGGCCTAAAGGGAGAGGCAGCTTTAGTTACCCCTGACTGCCTGCCTGCTGACCCTAACCAAGGGGGTTGTTGGCCGCGTCAAGCAAGTGGTCCAAACCCGCCACGAGAGGTCTTTTCGTTGAGCGCTACTTGGAGCAACAGGACGCTTGGTGCCAGAGGGGGCTCTGGCCGTAAATCCCTCACCTTCCCGTCCCTGCACAAGAGGCTAACGTGACTCGAGATTGGATCTTGAGGCCCGCATACTAGTCTACGGGCGGAAACTTGGATTAGTGATGCATGTGGATTGCTCGATAGCCTTCGGGCGGATTGTGGATAAGCCTACGGGCTGGGCTCTTTGTATTTCAAAGATAAATATGATAACCTCTTAATAAGGAACTTGTCTCATATTGTTTTTCTATGTCAAGTGATAAGATTACGTGAAAGAACCAGTATCTAACGGGTTAATTAATGAAGCTGATTGTTACATGTCCAACTAATGTGTTAGGTAATTAAATAACTAAATCAACCCAAGGAAAGTGCAGAGGATGGGCCACACGTCCATCCTACGGATGGGTGGTCCCGGTTGGTTGGGAACTTTTCTCAAATCACGCGGAATAGTAGAATGATCATCAAAGAACACGAACAACAAAAGCGTTGACCTAGAGTTATGATTAAACCTGATTTACATTGTTTTAGGGGAACCGAATGGGACTATGCCTTATGGCAGAGAGGTTGACTTTGCATCCCTCTCGTTTCCCATTCTCCTTGAGCTAAGTGCAAAGTGAATCCGCTTCGGACCTGGCGTTTCTGCGTAAAGTAGTTCGCTCAAGTCCAATGCTAGTTGCCGTTAGGAAATGAACAATAAAGAAAACCCTAATTTAGGTCGATCCTAAGTGGGAAGGGCTGGAATACTTCCGCTACGTGGCAAACGTGGAAATACCTAGATCGCAAACTCCATAACATTCCATGGGAGTGCCGGGCGGAGCTTTCTAGACATCCTTTTCGATGTACTGCTAAGACTTGTCCTAAAGATACAAGTGGGCACATTACAGTTGGTATTAGAGCCGACCAACAACGTAATTATTTTTATGAAATATTAATAAGTTGAAGTAAAGCAAATGTTGTTGTCCAAACATTTCCTTACCTTCAATGCTGTCTTGTAGAATTACGAAGCATGGAACAAGTTCTTGGTATTTTGAGTCATGTTTATGAATGCAATACATTCTCTGCATTATCGACAAAGGGTTAGGATGATGAACATCCTGGAGCAAATATATAATCCATTACCCTTGTACATGGAATGAAGATGGACGGGTGCCTCAGGAATCTACTATATAGCGGCCCACCGGTTTGCTTACCTACAAACCAACCTAAAAAGGATCAAGTGGTTGGAAGACCTGAAAGTCGTGAAGTTGTTCATTTTTGTGGAAGCTCACGTAAACTCAACTTTACATATTCGAGGTCGGAGGGTTGAGATGAATTCATATATATATGAGGAAGTAACCCATGTAATCCCCCCCGACAGGATTAAAGTGTTGGGCCGCCATGACAAGAATGGATTCCAATGGAAAGGATACCCTGAAGTGCCAATGATTTACCAATTCCTGAAGATCCATGACCTGAAACCATACTATTATACAATTCTTGTAGATAAATTTAATACAATGTTGTTCTCCCCAAACTAAATGTAACAGTTGGCTTATCATCATAAGAAATGTTGTATTCCAAAAGGGCTATGCCCATATAAATACAAATAAGACTTCTTTTTATCAATTTTTGATTTTGCATGAGAATTGATAAAAAGTTAAGTAGTTACATTGCTTACTGATAGCAATGTACATTGCTTATGTGATAGCAGAATTGAAGATGTAATATAATCAATAACGATTATCGTATAATAATGTTAAGAAAACTTTATCCAGGTACAACCCCAGGTACAAGTTCCTAGTTCGCCTCCTACATCAAGCACTACTGTAATCCAAGAGAAAGAGTTTCTTCTCAAGCAGATCAAACCGCCCGAGTTTGACGGGAGAGGCAGGTCCGTCCAAGCTGACGCTAAAATTTGGATTGAATCCATGGAGGATTACTTCAAAGCAACTGGTACTGCACCCACCAATCAAGCTATACTCACCAAGCTAAAGCTCACCGGCGAAGCCAGGCTTTGGTAGAAGCAATGGTGCAGGGATCAAGGGATTGCGGAGGGATCACTTACCTGGGAGAAGCTGAAGAAAGCCATGTAGGGAAGATACTTGCCACCTGCATATCGCACGCAGAAAATGAAACAATTCTACGAGCTAAAACAGCTGGGGCTCACTCTTGACGCATACTACTCTAAATTTGTTGCACTTTTAAAGTATGCGCCACAGATGGACATGACACAGCAGGTGTCCAAATTTTGTGTGGGCTTAAATCCACTAGTAAATACCAGTCTCGAATCTATGCGTCCATCAGATCTTTAGGACGCACTCATTTGCATTCAGACCTCAAATGAAGAGAGTTCAAGGTCATAATTAGGGACAAAGAAAGAAAGCAAGGACTAACAATGTCAACAACTTTGTTCCTACTCAAAGCAATGGCCGAAACCTTTGTTGTTTCCACTGCAAAAAACCCGGTCACTTCAAGAGGCAATGTCCCAAGCTTGTGGAAGACATCGCCAAGCAGCTTTCCAAGGAACGGGCCGTGGTCAAGGAGCCGCTACCCGAGGCAGAGGAAGAACCGCCTGCGTTGCCAATAGGAAAATGTGCGAAGAAGAAGAAGAAGAAGATCCGACCATGGAAGTGGAGTTTTAAAGAGCGACAGTCCATGCTGCTCTACACAGGAAAGGGCCAAATCGCCAGTTCTCAGTGATTCAGACACCGTCCGACAATCAAGGTAAAAGTTTCAAGACCTTGATTGATTGTGGCAGTACACATTCCTTTATCTCACCAGCATGTGCAAAAAGAATAGGAATAGCCACAGTAGAAGCACCTACCTTGCTTGTGGAATTGGAAAACGGTCGTGAGGTTACTTATACCAGGAAAACTACTAAGGTGGAATTCTTTTTAGGAGGAAAGAAGACTTTAGTCAAATTCAGAGTCATGAATTTAGGTATCCATGAGTGTCTACTCGGAATGGATTGGCTTAAGCCCAATGACACCCACATTCGTTATGGAAAGGGCCAAGTTTCCTTTCAAAACTCTGAAAGGGAATTAGTCACAACCCAAGGTGAGGCTGGAGTGCCAAGAATCCAATTGGCCAAAGTATCTCGGATCATAAAAGGAGTCAGAAAAGGATTACCTGTCTACTTGATCAAACTCAACAAGTTAGATCAGAAGCAAGAGTCTAATGAAGGACCTTCTTGGCCAAAGGAATACGTGGACGTATTTCCTGAAGAGTTGACAGAACTCCCGCCTCAAAGAGAAGTGGATCATGAGATCATGTTAGTACTGGGAGCTGTGCCAATTGCAAAGAGACCTTAAAGAATGTCCATACCAGAAGCAATTGAGTTGAAGGAACAACTCAAGCAACTGCTAGATCAGGGCTACATCCGGCCTAGCAGTTTACCATGGGGAGCTCCAGTACTGTTCCAGAAAAAGAAAGATGGAACACTTCGGCTATGTATTGATTACAGAGGATTGAATCAATCAATAGTCAAGAACAAGTACCCTATTCCTAGAATAGATGAGCTTCTTGATCGTCTTCAGGCTGCAAAGATCTTCTCTAAATTTGATCTCAGGTCAGGTTACTATCAGATAAGGATCAAGGAAGAAGATGTCTCCAAGACGGCCTTCAATACAAGATATGGGTACTTTGAGTTCCTAGTTATGTCATTCAGGCTTACAAATGCACTTGCCACCTTCAACAGGTTGATGCACGATATCTTTAGGCCATATCTTGATGACTTCGTGCACGTCGTGTTCGACGACACTTTAGTCTATTCCAAATAGGAAGAAGATCATGAACCCCAACTCCAGATTGTCCTTGAGAAAACAAGGGCATATAAGCTGTATGCTAAAATGAAGAAGTGTGCATTCTTCAAGCGTCAGATTGAATATTTGGGATTCATAGTATCACCGGAAGGAATCTCAGTGGACCCATGAGAGCGGAGTTTTGATGCCAAGAAGTGCTTAAAAATAGCTAAAATTTACAAATATCAAGGGAAAAATATTCAACGTCGAAGGTGGTGGCTTGACCTAGGACGATTTTTAGCGTCAAGTGCTTAAAAGGAGCCCGAGTGATACTTGTTGATTTTTGATAATTTTTTTGATTGATGTGTGGGTTGTCAGGAGTTGCCGGCCAATGCAGGATGTCAAGCCAGATGCTTAGGATTTTTCAGAGCTCGATTCCGAGTCCAGACGGGGAAATGGGCACAAGTTGGGCAAGATGCGAAGGGGTGGACATTGGAGAGGCCAAATGAGATGTGCCTTTTGGGAGGTTGGGGGCCAAAATTTTAATGTAACATAAAAAAGAAGGATTGTTGTGAGAGAAAGATGGAGGAGCGTGCCACCTATTTGATGCCAAAAATTGCGCCAACATGGAAAGGGATCATGGTTGTAGCTTGCAAATACCCTACCCAATCGACATTACCCTCGAACTACTCCTTCTCTGCTGATCTTATTGCCACCTCTCGCCCATCAAATGGTGGCCTGGTTGGAAATCTCTGATTCTAATCTTTCTCTCTCCTCCCTCTCTCTCCCTTAAGGGGTTGTTCTTGTGTGAAAGAAGACAATGAAGAATGATGGAAGAAAGCTTGTCCGGATGAGACCGGATTGCTTCTGGGTGGATGAAGACATGAAAAGTGATGTTCTTGAAGATGTTGGACATTGAATGAGGGCTGACACGCAGTCCCATAGCAAAATCGAGATCCCGAGACACAAAGCCTAAGCGGTAATTCAATTTTTATGAAGAAAAAATGAGTTTTTATGCTATTTGGTTGATGAAATATTGTTCCCATGGGCTAATTATGCATTATGATGTTTTTTGCTATGATTTTGATCAGTTTATGCTCAGAAAATCAGAAAATCATGTGCTATGACTGAAATTAATGGTATAAAACCCGTAAAACACGCGTTTAAGAGACAAAATGGGGGTTTTTTGCAGAATAAATGGGAAACATGAGATATAACATCAATAAAACCTGAAATTTTGTTGTCAAAGAACCCAAGGGCCACAACCCATAATCAATCTTAATTTCTAGTCATTTTTATTGAAGAAAATAGATGAGAAATACCAAAAAATGGTGGAAAATGGGTTTTAAATGGGAGAAAATTAGGAAACGATAAAAGGAAAATTCCAAAAAATCACATAAGTGTTTGTGCAATGTATAATGAAGGTAGAGTACAAGGTTAGCCTTGGTTTACCCTCGTTTTTATGTTTTTGTCCGTATTTATTGCTTTCTCTACAAAGAAATACACATAAAACGACTCTTACACCTATTAACGATTGCAAAACATTAAACAGTAGGGTGAGAGGGGAGTTTGAGCGTCAAAGTACAATCTTAAATATGATTTATGTGTTGCATCATGGCTATAGTATGTTGTTTTAAAATAAAGGAAAAGGCACCATGAGCGTAAGGCTCGGTGTCTCTCCTCGTTTCAATACATAAACGTTAGCATGGAAATCATGAAAAGATTGGTTGCGCACGATGCACAATGCTGATTTTCTATTGTTTGTGCACTAAACCATTCACATTATGCACTATGCATGGTTCATGGTATTGAAGGAAAATCTCCTGGACTGTATAGCAATTGTTTTCTTAGGACTTTGACCCACGATTGAGAGTGTGAGGTTATTCCTTGCCGTAGGGTAGAGGGTCGGTTTCCTAAGGGACTGTGAAGTGAGGAAGCATGGTATATTTCTTGGAAATACGAGAAATATAAAAGAGAGGAGTTTGTGCTTTTTCGTGTTATATGTTTAGCGGCGCATCAAAGGGCCAATCCCTGCGATGCAGGAGAGCTGCAATGGGGCTCGGACTATTGGTCGGTGGAGTGCATCCTATATGTGTGTGATCCTGGCATTGCCAATGTATAAGGGTTCTCCCTTTGAGGAGTTTTAGGGAAACGTTGGACTATGAACTATAAATGCATGAATTAAGCTTTAGGCCGGTTTGTTCTTTAGCATTAGATTGACGCTTCTGGTCCACGAGGCCGTGAGGGTATTTGTGTGTCATGAGGATGAGGTCCGGCTAGTGCTATAGCCAGTGCCTGTTCATTTTAGGTCCCATCAGTGGTGCGTCTGCCGGGAGCCACTTATAAGTGGTGGCTTTCGGATCTAGGGTTTCTAGGGACCAAAAGGAAGTTGGTTTATGTCCTCGGACAAAAGGACCGTCAAGTCGAAATCCAGAAAGTAGAACGTGCTGAGAGGGCTAGTCGGCGGTTAGAGATTGTAAGCTGTTATCTCCTCAAAGGAGTAGCCCAGTACGTATACAAAGTAGTGGTCTTAGTCATTTAACTACTCCACCTATTCCATTAGGTGTAGGAGGAAGTGTAATATCTTCTCCTCCACCAAGTCTACCCACTTCGAGTGGGGGTGTGAATCCGTCACTTCAAGCTCCTATTGCTAATCCGATTGTCACCATGGCACAGCCTATTGCGATTCCTGCAAGGACGCCAAATTTACCAGCCTTAGGAGTCCCCTTGCCCATTTTTAATGGATTAGCGGAAGTGGATGCAGAATTTCACATTTGTGAATTTCAAAGATTGATGCTTAATTATCGCATCCAGGACGAGGGACATCTTATGAGTTCTTCAATATGACGTTAAAAGGAAGGGTTGCGGTATGGTATCACAGCATAAAGTCTGGAACCATAACCACCATTGATCAATTCTAAGCAGCTTTCCGAGCGGAATATGCCCCTGAAAGAGGTGGCCAATATTGATTGCAGGTCTTGAATGTAATGCACCAAGATCCTCACGAGAACGTGAAAGCATATGCCAAGAAGTTGAAGGAAGTATTCCATAAGTTGCAAACTTACATTCCCATTCCACCAGCTACGCAATTGCAATACTTTTTGCATGGGTTGGATTTTAATATCCAAGTACAATTGAGCAGTGTGGCCTTGATAGATATAGATACCGCTATTACGTGGGCAGAGGGAGTAGAAGCACGATTACAAACGGCCTACTCCTCTTGAATGAATGTTAATGGGGGTTTAGTATCTAGCGGCAATCCATCATTGACAAATTGAAGTCAAGGGATGCCTAATGCCAGGAGGTATATTTTACGGTGGATTTCGTACCACGGTGGATTCCGTGAGGTTTTACGGCGGATTCCGTAAACTTTGATGACCAGAGCTCATACACAAAGTGGATTCTTTGTGCGAGAAGTTGATGGGGACGCCTATCCTTTTCGGGCGTTTCATTAATTTACTGTGTACATGGGTGATTCCATAGTGGGTGATTCCGCAAAATGCATATTAAATTAATAAACGTTTATGAGCTTAGAGTGCGCACTCGTAATAAATTAAGGTTAGGATTGATTTCTAACCAGTTGATTTATTTACGTAGCTGAAGACTGCTAGGTATTCACTTTTATCGGTTTAATTATATTATTTTACTAACAATTGTGAATGCTTCAATTGATGTGTAGAGATAGCAGTAGTGTGGCGGAGGAAAGCATTGGAGGATAGCGTGTATTCGAGTTATCACTTATATTTTGATGGGCGCATACCTTAGGCATGGCGCCTATATTTTGTCGCGCCTATTTATTGAGGCTTTGGATATTTATTTATTATTTTGTATGCTTATGGGTGCACGATTATGTTATTTGTACTTGGACATTGTATTGGGTACGCCTGACTCTTTGGGCACCGCCCATTAGCTTTATTTCTATTTTGTGCTAAAGCAAACTCAAAAGCTAAAAGCTTGCTATTTTGTAATTTGGGCTATTATTTGAGCTTGAAGATGATTAATACATAAAATACATGCTTTGTGGAGCGCTCACACAAGGGATGGGGGGAGATTGCACCCAATTGGTCTCTTGTTTATGTCGTGCATGCTTTTTACCTTGAGTTTTGTGCAAAAAATAGAGTACTTTTGTTCTTGGGGACCTTTCGGCATTCACTACGCGAGCGTATAGCATCTGATCTGCGCACCAGTGGTATCAGACCGAAGCTGAGATCAAGAGCTTCCAATCGCTACCCATCTTGTGCGAAGGCGGAGCTCCTAGAACGATCAAGCTCTACAGTCAATCTCGTCGCAAACGGTCAATACGAGTGGATTCTTAGCGGTCAAGAACCTCTGTTTCCATCATCAGATCGCGAAGGATCGGCCTGCAACCACGGAGGACCACTCCTACATCCTCTCATACAAGACGTGGAGTTACAGAGATAAGTCTCAAAATTTTCATAATCTTGAAAGCTTAATACAAAGCTTATAAAGCTTAAAGAAGCTTAAAAGCTTCACGATTTTTATTCAGCGTATCAAAGGATGTTCGTGGAATTTTCGGCGGCTGAAAAAACAGCCCCCCCTTAAAATTCACCGTTTTCTACCATATAAGCTATAAGCTTAATCACTTAAGCTTCCAATCACACAAGCCTCATAAATTTTGCAAGTCAACAAAGTTCAAATTCTGCAAGTCTGCTAAATCAACCAAGTTCTGCAAGTTCTGGTACTTTGCAAGTCACATAAGTCTGCAACTCTGCAAATCAGGCAAGTCATCTCAAGTCAGAACTGACTTCTGTTCAAAACTCATAGAAGGGTTGTTCCTACGCAGAAACTCCAAACTGCAAAGTTGTTCATTGGAAGGTACTGTTCGCATAGGCAGGCTTGCTGAACCTGTTTTAGCACACGCAAAAGGATAAAACTCAGATTTTTCAAAGATTACAAATCCTGCAATAGCCAAAGATGAAGATTGTGAAAGCCATATACAAAAATATATAAGCCTTGTACACTCGATTTTGAGCTACGCTCATCCCGCTAATTGGATTTTGAGAGTGTGAGGTCTTTTGAAGTTTTGGAGGATGACGGAACCACATATGGATGATTTAATGGCTGAAGGCGATCTACTTGAACCTACGATGGAGCAAAAGCTGGATTTAATTATGATGCAGTTGGATGAAGAACGACGAGCTAGGCAAGCATTACAAGTTCAATTGGCTAATTTACAAAGATCGACTACCGACAAAGATGAACCTCAATCTAAAGACCTTATTCGGCGTACCATCGACGCGACTCTCGAAGCTCAATCCATCTGCAAAGAAACAAAGATAAGTAAAAGAAATTTCAAATTTCATACTTTCAATGGCACTCGAGATGGAAAAACTGTTCTTGCATTCATCAGTCAGTTTGATGATTACTTTCATGAGAAAACATACGCAGAAAAAGATAAAATCAAGTGTGTCACTAATCATTTAGTGGATAGAGCATCTCTTTGGTGGACCGTGGTTCGTAAGAGTATAGATTGTCCCACTACCTGGGAGAATTTCAAGAAGAAGTTTATGCAGAATTTCCTTCCTCCACAATTCCATTAAAAAAAATCCATAAAGCAATGGGACCTTCTTCAGCAAAACGAGATCGTGAGCCTATTCCTCAGTACACTGAATGCTTTTGGAATGCATCACTCCAGTTACGCATGCTTGAAGATGTACCTGAAGCGACTCACAAGCGCAAGTATATGTATGGATTACTTGGGCATTACTATGCTGAAATCAATATCTTCAAGCTTGCAACTCTTGAAGACGCAATTTCTTTAGCTCGTGATACTGAAGACAAGCTTCGAGGAAGAGACAAGCGTCCACAACAATTCCAAGCCAATGGTAGCTATGGATCTAAGCAATTCAACTCAAATTTTAGAAGATTTAATCAAGGTCATTTTTCTTCATCATCTTTCCGTAAATCTTGGGCAAAACCACCTGCTTTACCATCCAATACCAATCACAACCCCAAGCCCATTCCATAGCCAAATCCTAATATTCCTAAACTTCTTGCCATTGCAAACAATGTAACCAAAGCCAAACCTATAGTGTGCTATAAATGCCACCAACCTGGACATCTAGCAACCAATTTCCATTCAAAGAAGCCACCTGTCCATATCAACTACCTTGGAGCAATGGAAGATGAAGAACATGAAGAAATGCCTGATTTCATGGAAGATGAAGACGACATTACCACTCCTTCGGATACTTTACCAGGTATGCCAACTCCACATTCTTTATTGACAATGAAATGTTTAGTGTATGGAAAGGAAAAGATTATTTTGCATGATGATGGTAGTACTCATGATTTTATTTCTGCAAAGCTAGTGAAAGAATTGAAATTACAAACTGTACCTATGCATTATTGCATTAAAGCAGCATTCTTAGGCACTAGCTATAATGGAACACAGGAAGTGCAAGACTTAGAAATTCAAATTGGTGAATACACTGAAAGAAGAGATTTTCTAGTTGTACCATTACAGTTTAGTGATATTATCTTAGGTATGCCTTGGCATCATCAGCATAACCCTGCTATAGATTATTCCACACATTCAATTAATATTCAATTTCAAGGAAAAAATATTACATTGTATGGTATGCATGCATCTAATGCTTTTTCACTGCTTTCTCATACTCAAGCTAAACGTGCATTACGCAAAAGTAGAAAATCTTATCTCATTTGGGTGAATGAACTACAAGTTAAAGAAAATCATATGCACCCTAGGCATAAAGAATTTCTTGCACACTTTAAAGACTATTTTGCAGAAGATCTACCACCTGGTTTACCTCCTTCACGTCCAGAAGACCATAAAATAGATTTGATTCCTGGTACACAACCACCTTGTAAAGCACCATATAGGCATAACCAGATAGAGCAAAAAGAAATTTAAAATCAAGTTGACGAATTACTAAAAAGAGGATTGATTAGACCTAGTAGTTCTCCATTTGGTGCACATGTTTTGTTAGTAAAGAAGAAAAATAATACTTATCGTATGTGCATTGACTATCGTGCTTTAAATAAGATTACTGTAAAGAATAGATATCCAATTCCTAGAGTTGGTGACCTTATGGATAAACTGTAGGGTTCTGCCATATTTAGTAAAATAGATCTTAAATCTGGTTATCATCAGGTGAGATTAGATAAGTCTGACATATTTAAGACTGCATTTAGGACACAATTTGGTCATTATGAATTTTTAGTGATGCCTTTTGGATTGACTAATGCACCTGCTACATTTATTAGAATGATGAACCGTATATTTTTGAAATATCAACACTGTGTTATTGTCTTCTTTGATGATATTTTGGTGTTTAGTCAAAATGAGAAAGAACATTATGAACATTTGTCCTTGGTTTTCAAGTTATTGAAAGATAATCAATTGTATGCTAATCTGGAAAAGAGTGAATTCTTTAAAACAGAAATTGAATATTTAGGTCATATTGTATCATCAGATGGTGTTAAGGTTGACCCTAAGAAAATAGAAGCAATATTGAACTGGCCTATACCTTAAAATGTGCATGAGTTACGATCTTTCCTAAGTCTTACTAGTTTTTACAGGAAGTTTGTGCATAATTTTTCATTAATTGCTTTGCCTTTTACTAAAATTTTAAAGAAAGGTATTGTTTATCATTGGTTTGATAATCAACAGAAATCCTTTGACTTATTGAAACATGCATTAATCCATGCTCTTGTATTACAAGTGCCTGCTTTAATAGACCATTCTTTTTAGTAGTGATGCATTAATCCATGCTCCTGTATTACAAGTGCGGATCTGGAATATGAGCCGTACTTATGCAGGACAATCATCCTATAGCCTATTCTAGTTGTAAATTGAAACCCTCCGAACTTAAATATTCCACATATGACAAAGAGTTATTAGCTATAGTACAAGCTTTAAGACAATGGAAACACTACTTAATGGGTTCTAAAGTTATGATTAAGACCGATCAACAAAGTATTAGACATTTACTTAGCCAACCTCAAATATCTGACCGACATATCAAATGGACAGCCTTTATTCAGAGTTTTCATCCGATTATCCAATATAAACCTAGTAAAGAAAATGTAGTGGCCGATGCATTAAGTAGAAGACCTGCCATTCATAATATTTCTATTATATCATTTGATTCTTTAACTCCTATGAAAGATACTTATCATCAGGACATTACTTTTCATGCTGATTGGAATAAACTAGTTGGAACTAACTGGATTCCTATTGATTCACTATCTTATAATGATGGATTCATGTTTTATGAAAAGAGATTATGTGTTACAGTTCCATTCAGATCTTTTGTTTTGAATGAGATTCATTGTCCTCCATATCAAGGTCATAGAGGTATAATATCTAATTTACGTACATTAACTGAAGATTTTTATTGGCCACATATGGACATTGATGTATCTAACTTTGTTTCTGAATGTTTGATTTGTCAAAGAGTTAGGAGATATCATGGTAAATAGTATGGATTACTTATGCCTTTATCTATTCCATCGAGACCATGGGAACAAATTTCTATGGATTTTAAAACTGGTTTACCTAATACTAAAGTTAACCATGATATGATTTGGACAGTAGTAGACAAGTTTAGTAAACAAGCATATTTGATTCCATGTAAGAAAACTTTAACAGCATCACAGGCAGCACAATTGTTTTTGAAAGCTGTTTTTACTAACCATAGATTACCAAAAGTTATTATTTCTGATCGTGATTCTAGATTTTGTAACAACTTTTGGATTACTTTGTTTGCTAACCTAGGCACAAAAATTGATTTCTCATCTGCATTTCATCCTGAAACTAATGGACAAACAAAAGCCACTAACAGTACTATACTAGATCTTTTATGTGCTTATACTATTTCTAAACCAGAGACATGGGACACACATTTGCATTTACTGCAGTTTGCATATAACAATACACCACACACATCTACAAAGAAAGCACCATTTAAAGTGATTTATGGTTATAGATTGTCTACACTTGTTGCATCTTTATCAAATAGAATTCAGAGTGCTCATGATATTGCTATTATGCATGCTACTATTTTTGATGAGGTCAAAGACATGATTGCCAAGGCCCAGCAATCATATACCGAACAAGCCAATAAGAAAAGACTAGCAATGAATTTCAAAGTGGGTGACTATGTTTGGTTGAGAATAGAAAAACATAGATTACAAAGTATAGATAGACACCTAGTTGTGAAATTGGCACCTAGATTCTATGGACCATTTAAGATCATTCACAAAATTAATGACAATGCATTCAAGTTAGAATTATCACCTCACTGGAAAATTCACAACACGTTTCACATTAGCTTATTAAGACCCTTTAGAGGCCAATTACCTGTACACCCTGTTTATGAAAACCCACCTTTGTTAGAGAAAGAGACTGAAATACTTGAACCTGAAGCTATCATAGATACTGACTTTATGACCACTAGAACTGGCCGAAGATATTCTAGATATCTAGTCAAGTTTAAGAACCATCCTGTAGAGGAAGCTCAATGGATGCACGCTAGAGACTTAAATGCTTTCCCCACTCTGCTAGCTCCACATTGAGCTAATAGCAATTGAGGTCAATTGCTATCCCACCCCGGGGGTATGATGCCAGGAGGCATATTTCACGGTGGATTCCATGAGGTTTTACGGTGGATTCCGTAAAATTTGATGACCGCGGCTCATACACAAAGTGGATTCTTTGTGCGAGAAGTCGATGGGGACGCCTATCCTTTTCGGGCGTTTCATTAATTTACTGTGTACATGGGTGATTCCATAGCGGGCGATTCCGTAAAATGCATATTAAATTAATAAAAGTTTATGAGTTTAGAGTGCGCACTCGTAATAAATTAAGGTTAGGATTGATTTCTAACCAGTTGATTTATTTATGTAGATGAAGACTGCTAGGTATTCACTTTTGTCGGTTTAATTGTATTATTTTACTAATGATTGTGAATGCTTCAGTTGATGTGTAGAGATAGTAGCAGTGGCGGAGGAAAGCATTGGAGGATAGCGTGTATTTGAGTTATCACTTATATTTTGATGGGCGCATACCTTAGGCATGGCGCCTATATTTTGTCGCGCCTATTTATTGAGGCGTTGGATATTTATTTATTATTTTGTATGCGCATGGGAGCACGATTATGTTATTTGTACTTGGACATCGTATTAGGTACGCCTACCTCTTTGGGCATCGCCCATTAGCTTTATTTCTATTTTGTGCTAAAGCAAACTCAAAAGCTAAAAGCTTGCTATTTTGTAATTTGGGCTATTATTTGAGCTTGAAGATGATTAATACATAAAATACATGCTTTGTGGAGCGCTCACACAAGGCATGGGGGAGATTGCACCCAATTGGTCTCTTGTTCATGTCGTGCATGCTTTTTACCTTGAGTTTTGTGCAAAAAGTAGAGTTCTTTTGTTCTTGGGGACCTTTCGGCATTCACTACACGAGCGTACAACATCCGATCTGCGCACCAATGCCTATGACTAACCCTATTGGGAGAGGGAGTATGGTTCAAAATGTACCTTTATTGCCAGCTCCTCCTAGTGTGACTATGCCTATGGAAAGTCAGTTGGCTCCACCAAATGTTGGAGGCCAAGTTTCAAATTCTAATATTGTTCCTGTGGGTCCACAACCAATGCCAAATCAGATTGTTAGTCCAATGGAACGATGGGTTGACGATCGAGGCTACGAGTCGAGTGCATCTAATGTCCTTGGCGTAGTCAAGGATATGATGAATCATTATACCGATATGATTTCCAAACAATATCGACAAATAGCTGTCGACATTAATTTCTTGAAGAAGCAACAAAATCTGATATAGGGAGTCGATTGCATGAAGAGGGTGGACCCTCTAGATTTAGTTGTAAATGGTGTGGTGGACAGCACTTCCCTAGAGACTGTCCAAATGTGAAATGTGACATTTGTGGGAAGTTAGGCCATTTAGCTGTTACCTGTTGGAGTAAGATTACTTCCCTCCAACAAGGGAGTAAACAACCGGGCCCAATGAATCATAGAGTGTAAGGAAATAACTTGTAGCAGAATGATGCACCTAGGCAAATATTGCAGAGGGGAAAAACAACTATAGAAGAGTTGCCACAAGGCAATGGAGTCAGCCTTATTGAGGCTGTACGAGTCCATGATGCTGAAACTTCTAACTTAAGAGCCTGACAAGAGGCCAAAAGGCTAAAGAGGTTGAGAAAGATAATACAAAACCGGTTGAGAGAAACCCTAAACAAGGGGATAAGGGGACGCAAGTCCAGAATTCTAGCATAGAAGGGGGACCGCTAAGGCCAGTTGATAGAAAAGGCGACCCTAAGAAGGATGAGGAAATGCCAAGAAAGAAGGCAAGAGCTAAGAAAGAAGCATCCAAACCAGTCTCCCAAGACCAAAAGAGAGGATGGTTTGGTGAGAAAAGAGAGGTTTGGCTACTTATCATGACTTTGATTTAGCGAGTTCTCTTTGAGAAGTCAAACTAGATGTGAATCTCTTGCAATTGATCAAATTATCTCCAGGAGTACGAAAGGAATTTAAGAAGATCCTGTGTATTGGGTATATTGTGGAACCTCTGGGCATAGCACGAGTAGGGGACTCTATGAGAAGGTAGTGTTCTATACGAAGACAGAAGGGCTTAGATTGCTTATGAACAAGCAGCAGTCGCCTGATCGTTTGGCAAAGTGGTTAATCACTTTGCAGGCGTTTGATTATGAGATTAAGAGTAAGCCACCGCGCCTACAGGGTATTGTGGAATGCCTTGTGGATTTCGGGGAGCCGAAAGAGACTTTAGCTGAAGGAAGTGATCTTGAGGAAATGTTTAAAATTGATACAACTTCTATTCCATCTTGGTATGCTACTATTACACACTATTTATCAACAGGAGAGATGGGAGTTGGTTTGTCAAAGTTTGAAAAGAGGAAAATTAAACAATAGGCATTGAAGTTTTCCTTGATCGCAGGGACGCTATATCGGCAGGGTGTTGATGATATCTATCGCCGATGTGTGATGCCAGACGAGGTTCCTTTCATCTTGGAGGAGTGTCATGACTCTACATGTGGAGGGCACTTTGCAGGACGGTTGACGGCGCAGAAAGATTTACAAATTGGATATTGGTGGCCATCCATCTTCCAAGATTCCTTTGAGTATGTTAAGAGATGTGACACCTATCAAAGGCATGACAGTAGAGAGAATAGGAAATGCCCACTTACGCCTATCATGGCTATCCTTCCATTTGAGAAGTGGGGTATTGATTTTGTGGGTCCTATTACCCCGTCGTCTACTACCCAGAAGAGGTACATTATATTAGCCACTGATTATTTTACCAAATGATCAGAAGCGCGGGGAGGAGTTAGGAAAATGCAAAAGAGACTGCAAGTTTCCTTTTAGAGCAGATTATCTGTCGTTTTGGTCCTCCGAAAGAATTAGTGTCGACGGACCGAGGAACCCATTTTTTGAACAAAGTGATCAAAAGCCTGACAGAAGCTTGGAAAATCAAGCACAATAAAACGACTCCTTATAATCCACAAGCAAAGGGACAAGTCAAAAGTACTCATAAGCAGCTTGTGGGTATCTTGTCTAAGATAGTCTCTGAGAAAAAATGATACTAGGACAAGAAGTTGTATGTGGCAGTATGGGCATATAATACGATGTTCAAGTGAGCTACCGACCATACTCCATTTAAATTGGTTTATGGGGAAGAGTGTGTGTTACCCCTCCAGATTGAATTGCCAACCATACGGTTTGGAATTAACCACTCTTTGGAGATGAGGATTCCCTTTTTGAACATTTCACGACCTTAGCCCACCTGGATGAGCTGAAGTTGTAGAGCTTATTACACCAGGAGGTAGCTAAACGTCAGATGAAGCAGTTGCATGACCTTAGAGCAAAGAGATATACCTTTAAAAAAGGGCAATTAGTTCTGTATTATGATGCACGTAGGGAGTTGTTTCCAGGGAATTTGGAACCTAAATGGGATGGCCCCTACAAGATTGTCAGGTTAGGAAAAAATAGGTCTATGGCTCTATTAGCTGATCTACAGGGAGTAGAGTTTAAAAATAGGATTAATCTTAATAAGATTAAACCTTATTATTTCTAAGTATGCTTATATAGAGAAATGCATTGCAGGTCCATGCGGGGGATGATTTAAGACCTGCAAAAAAGAGCTTACAAGCTTGTTGGTGGGTCGGTTAATTCCTTATTTGGAGCACCCATATCTGGAGCAGAGATACCATCAGGGGAAACTTATTTGGTGGAGCAAAGGATACAAAATGATTGAGCAAGAAGACGAAACCTTTGTGTGGGAGATTAAAGTCTTCTGCCATCACTATTTATGACTATTGACAAGTATCCCTATTGAGTTCAATGAAGAAGGTGGGATGGAGTCGTCAGTTCATCCTCTCAACTGCTAATTTTTTATAACCATAATTACGAATAGAGATGTTTGTGATGGCAGGCTGTGTAAACCCATTGTGGACGTATACATTATATTTTGACAGAGCATCCAGGGGCCCTAATAAAAAAGGGAGTGTTGGACTAGTAATCCGAGATCGTTGACGAAGAGAAGTTAGCTGCTTATCTCGGGGTAGGATTCACTAACAATATGGCGGAGTATAAAGCCTTGATTATGGGATTGCATATTGCCAAACAAGGTGGTATTCGTCGGTGTTAGTAAAAGGGGATTCCCAGTTGATCTTGAATCAGCTAGATGGAAAGTACACAGTGCGGAATCCCATTCTTTGTATGTATCATCAGACTGCTATGACCCTACTTGAGGAGTTTGAGAGAGTGTCTTTTCAGCTGATTCCACGTTACTGGAATCAGTTTGTAGATTCACTGGAAAATCTCGCTTATGAGGAAGACCTTTTCTTTAATTGTGGTCCTAGTTTGGATATTGTTATCAATGATGAAACAGGACTTGGTCGTTTGTGGGAAATGTTATCAGAGCATGCAATATATGGCAGATGATGGCTGATATGGGTGATGTAAAGAGTAGCCAAGACCAATCTACCGTTATTATCTTGGACCCATAAGCTGATTAGACAACATATTATGTGTACGTCTCTTGCTATATATGCAGGAGGGATGGGTCATGACCTTATGCATTTAGTTTAGGGCTGGGAGCCCTGTGGTTTTCCTCCTTGGAAAGGAGCTTATTATTGTATATTTGTGCTATTCCAGGGAAGGATGTGTAGGTGCTATTCTATTTTATCTCAATAGGCCAAGAGGGCCAGTTTTGTGAGGTTTTGAATGTTTTATTTCATTAGGCCAAGAGGGCCGATCAAGTTTTGTAGTGAAGTGCTTTATTTCATTAGGCCAAGAGAGCCAGTTGTCTGTTTAGTGAAGGTACGATTAATGGTTTCTTGTTTTAGTTTTGTGCTAGATAGGTTTGAAGAAGAGCTTGGAAGGAGCCTTTTGTTGCGCGAAAGCTTCTCGTGGCCCTATCCAGGTGATATCTCTCCTTTATGAGTATTGTGGTTTTTATGCTATATGTGTTCTTGTAATGGATTTTTCTTTTCTTTTTTGGTGACCGGAGTCCAAGGCATGAAGTCCCGAGGTTTAGGTTGGGTATGTCTGAGGGAGGCATGAGTAGTCGTTGCTTCCTATAAAGACATTGTCAAGCATCAAAAGACCTGTTTTAGAAGGGCATCCTGGTGACCCTGTTTTGCTAGCCTGCTAGGCAACCGTTCTAGGAGTTCTTATTAGTTGTGAGGCAGTTAGAGAAGCCTGCCGGGAGAAGAAAAATAATGATGATAAAAAGAAACCCTAAATATCTGAAAAAACAATAAATAACTACAAAGGTGTGTAAAAATGAGTTCTAATCCCCTATAAAAATAGAAAAGAAATGAAATGAAATTTTATAAGCAGTTGATCGTCGCCTAACGAAGGCCTGGTAGGTTCTTGGGAACGAGTTAGACCCGGGGCCGATGCCTTGTCTTCCTAGGGGTGGAATCTTCCTGGAAAAAAAGAAATTAAGGAAGGTTGGAGTGAAAATAAAAGTGAGCATCAGAAAAGGATTAAGTGTCACCTTGCGAGGGCTTGGTAGGTTCTTGGGTACTGAGAGAGGACCTGAGGCCGATGCCCTGTTCTCCTTGGGTAACTACACTCAGCTCCCTCCTTTTTACGTACCTGAGTATGTCAATAAAATAAAAACCCTAAAAGAAGAAATGTGCTACAAGAAAATATTTCTTGATCAGGCTATATGAGTCCTCACCTAGTAGGAGCTCCTAGTTGTGTTGTCCTTAGTTACGTAGGTAGTTTAGACACCACTTAGGGCAACCTCTTTGACAGTTCTTTTTAGTTTGGCCGTGTTGGAGCAGTCGGTTTGGTGACTAGCTGCGGACCTTCTATCAGATTATGCTAGGCCTAATCCTTGTGGATGTCATGCCTTGGTTCTGTCAGGGGGTAGGGTGTGCATTGTGCTGTGTTTAGTATGTATCTATTTTGTATCAGCTTGATGCTTCCTTTGGTTGTTTTGTGCAGATCTATTGTGGAATTTGACGGGCTGAGTCACCCTATCCTCTGGTCACCAATGAGAGCGGAGTTTTGATGCTGAGAAGTGCTTAAAAATAGCTAAAAATTACGAATATCAAGGGAAAAATATTCAACGTCGAAGGCGGCAGCTCGACCTAGCACGATTTTAAGCATCAAGTGCTTAAAAGGCGCCCAAGTGACACTTGTTGATTTTTGATAATTTTTCAGATTGCCGTGCGGGTTGTCAGGAGTTTTCGGACAATGCACGATGTCAAGCCGGACGCCCAAGATTTTTTAGAGCTCGATTTTGGTCCGAACGGGGAAACGGCCACAAGTTGGGCAATATGCGAAGGGGTGGACATTAGAGAGGCCAAATGAGATGTGCCTTTTGGGAGGTTGGGGGCCAAAATTTTAATGTAACATCAAAAATAAGAATCATGGTGAGAGAAAGATGGAGGAGCACGCCGCCTGTTTGACGCCGAAAATTGCACCAACATGGAGAGGGATCATAGTTGCAGCCTGCAAATTCCCTACCCTTGAACTACTCCTTCTCTGTTGATCTTATCGCTGCCTCTCGACCGTCAAATGGTGGCCTGGTTGGAAATATCTGATTCTAGTCTTTCTCTCCCCTCCCTCTCTCTCCCTTAAGGGGCTGTTCTTGTGTGGAAGAAGACAATGAAGAATGATGGAGGAAAGCTTGTCCGGATGAGACCGGATTGCTTCCGGTTGGATGAAAACATGAAGAGTGATGTTCTTGAAGATGCTGGACATTGAATGGGGCCTGACACGTAGTCTCATAGCAAAACCGAGATCCCGAGACACAAAGCTTAAGCGATAATTCAATTTTTATGAAGAAAAAATGAGTTATTATGCTATTTGGTTGATGAAATATTGTTCCCATGGGCTGATTATGCATTACAATGTTGTTTGCTATGATTTTGATCAATTTATGCTAAGAAAATCAGAAAACCATAAGTTTTATGACTGAAATTAATGGTATAAAACCCGTAAAACACGCATTTAAGAGGCAAAATGGGGGTTTTTTGCAAAATAAAGGGGAAACATGAGATATAACATCAATAAAACCTAAAATTTTACTGTCAAAGAACCCAGGGCCACATCCCATAATCAATCTTAATTTATAGTCATTTTTATTAAATAAAATAGAGGAAAAATACAAAAAAATGGTAGAAAATGTGTTTTAAATAGGAGAAAATTAGGAAACGATAAAAGAAAAATTCCAATAAATCACATAAGTGTGAAGGTAGAGCACGAGGTTAGCCTCGGTTTACCCTCATTTCTATGTTTTTGTCCGTATTTATTGCTTTCTCTACAAAGAAATACACATAAAACGACTCTTACACCTATCAACGATTGCAAAACATTAAGCGGTAGAGTGAGAAGGGAGTTTGAGCGTCAAAGTACAATCTTAAATCTCATTTATGTGTTGCATCATGGCTATAGGATGTTGTTTTAAAATAAAGGAAAAGGCATCATGAGCGTAAGGCTCGGTGTCTCTCCTCGTTTCAATACATAAACTGTTGAGATGGGAAGCTCAACACATGTGGACATGGATGATGGACCGCCTGGTTAGATGGGTCCACATGCCTACACTTAGCACGTCGGTGGTCATTATGACCCTCACATGGCTACTGACTCATTACTTATTATATTCAGGTTGTTACACCTATTTACAACTGGCATAGTTATGGCGCCAATTGACTAGTGTAGTCGGTTATGTATTGTTTGACTTAGTAGGCCACTTTCCTTTATGTTGTATCTTATCTATACTTTGTGTACATTGTAAAGAGTGTGCAAGAAGAAGAAGAAATCAGCAAGAAAAAGTTTTAGCCTCCATCTCTCTTCTTGTCTCTTGAGTGAGCTTCTCCTTGTGCATTCTATGTGTGTTCGGCACAGCATCTTGAGCAACTCCCCCCGCCACATGATTCTTGACATGGTATCAGAGCTGCACCACTGAGAGAGGCTGATTTAGAAGGTTGAAGAGAAGGAGAAGAAGCAAGGTTCGAGCAAGCAAGCCACGGGTAAGAAGCTCTCCCATTCAGCCACTCTCTCTCTTGGATAGTGCCTATGGAGGCACCGGAAGCAGGGTCGAGCAAAAATCTCAGATTGCAGTGAGATTTGGTGTGCGTGAAGAGCGCTGTGTATTCTGCAAATATGCCCTTTAGGGCTTTTCCGCAATTATTTTGAGCATCTGAGGCTGTTTCAGGCCCCGTTTTAGAGCCGCAAGGTTGCGGACAACAGTTTCAGGGTACACTGTGACTTCGACTATATTGACAGAACGTGGGTGCGTAGGTTACAGATTTCAGATCTGTAAGGTCAAAGGTGTTTATCAGTGAGTAAACACAAGGTTTATCTACAAACTGGTTGCAGATTGTATGTATTGTTGAGCAGACAGTGAAAAAGGCTATCTGGTGTATTGTTGTGCACTACAAGTCAAGGGTTGCAGAAGATTTACTTGCTGTTGGTATTAATTTTGTGCTAATGGCAGAGAATAGTGGAAGCCCCATCATTGAGAAGCTTGACAAGAACAACTACCCTTCATGGAAGTTCCGTGTCACGAACTTCCTTATTGGAAAAGGCCTCTACGAGTTCATTTCAGGTGAAGAAAATGAGCCGGAGGTGAGTGATCCTCCAACTGCAGAAGAGACAAAGGCACGGAAGGAATGGAATGCAAAAGATAAAAAGGTCATGTATTGGTTGTCTGTAGTAATTGACAATAATATGCTAGGGCACATTAGAAATGCAGAGAATTTATATGCAGCTTGGACCATACTTGAAAGTATGTTTTCTATAAATACAAAGGCACGAAAGATTCAACTCAAGCAAGAGTTGAATACATTGAAGAAAGGGAAGATGTCTATCAATGAGTATGCATTGAAGGTAAGGAGCATTGCAGATGCCTTGGCAGCAATTGATGCAATGCCCGATGATGATGATTTGGTGTCGTCTACCTTGGGTGGACTTAACAATGAAAAGGCTTGGAAGTCTTTTGTAACTTCGGTATATGTCAGAAATCCATTTCCAGATTTCGATGAGTTGGTCTCCCTTATGATCACTGAAGAGATCAACATGCAGAGTGAGACATTTGAAAGAAGCGGTGAACAGGTCCAAGCTTTCTACTCCAGTTCAGGAAGGGGACGTTTCTCTTCAAGAGGGCGTGGTAGTGACAACCAGCAAAATAGATTGAATCAGCAATTTGGTGATATGCAGGTTTCAGGAGGTTGTGGTAACTTTAGAGGCAAGGGGAGCTTTAGAGGAAGAGGTGGATGGTAGAACAGAGGTTCTAACAACTTTGGTATTATGTGTCACTACTGTGGCAAAACAGGTCATATTACAGCCCAATGTTATGCTAAGAAAGATGATATTCGGAGTGGTAAGTTGTAGCAAGGAAACTATGCATCGTCTTCACAACAGAATAAAGACAAAAATGAACGTTTGTTTGTTATGCAGCATATGCTGAACGCTGTTACAAGAAAGGGAACACATGATGATGTTTGGTATGTTGATTCAGGTGCATCCAATCATATGACCAGCCATGCAGAATGGTTTGGAGAGATGCAGGATTTGCAAAATGTAGGTTATGTGCAGACGGGTGATGATTCATGCCACCCACTTTCCCACATTGGAAAAGTTCCCTTATCCTTGCATGATGGTAAGACAAAGAGTCTTTTAGATGTATTACATGTGCCATCTATTACAAAGAACTTGGTGTCAGTCAGCAAAGGGCTACAAGTTAGATTTAATGCAAAGGGCTGCTTTGTAGAAGACTTCAATAACAAGTGCAGGTTGGTAGCAAAGGGAAGTAGAGTTGGATGTATGTTTACTCTGGATGCTGGAATTCCTACTATGAATGCTGCTATGTATGCCAAAGGAAAAGGTGTTGTTGCAGACATTGAAATTTGGCACAAACACATTGGACATGCAAATGTACAGGGGCTGAAATTAATGCAGTCCAAAGGGTTAGTTACAGGTTTGCCTACATTTAGAGTTGCAGAATTTCAGAAGGTATGTGAAGCATGTCAGTTTGGTAAGCAGGCAAGACAACCCTTTTCACATGATAGAGATGTAAGCAGAAATATCCTTGATGTTGTACATACAGACATTTGGGGGCCTACACAAAATGTATCTCTTGGAGGTAGTTCATACTTTGTCACATTCATTGATGATTGTTCTAGAAAGCTGTGGATATATTTTATGAAGGAAAAGAGTGAAGCGTTTGAGCACTTTAGAACCTTCAAGGCTGCAGTTGAAAGAGAAACAGGCTTGAAAGTAAAGTGCTTGAGGTTAGATGGAGGGGGAGAGTACCTCTCAAATGAGTTCAGTGATTTTTTGAGGTCTCATGGGATAAAGAGACAGTTCACATGCAGGTATACCCCATAGCAAAATGGGGTTGCAGAAAGGAAAAACAGGCATATTGCAGAAGTTGCACGTGCCTTGATGGCTGAAAAGAATATGCCTAAGTATTTTTTGTCTGAGGCTGTTCATACTGCTATTTATATTATGAACAGAACTCCCACAGCTGCAGTTCATGGTATGACCCCCGAAGAATGTTTTACAGGTAAGAAGTCTGATGTTTCACACTTGAAAGTGTTTGGCTACATTGCGTATGTTCATGTGCCAGATGAGTTGCAAAAGAAATTGGATCCAAAGGCTAAAAAGTGTGTCTTTATTGGATACTCTTTAGAGCAGAAAGAGTATCGCTGTTACAACCCTATCATATGTAAGTTCAGAGTGAGCAAGGATGTCATCTTTGATGAAATGAGCAATTGGTATGCATCCAGTGGTGATGCATTGGATGATGATGATGATCATGACACTCATGTGCAGACTGAAAAGCAAGAATCATGGACTCTTAGTGGACCAGAGACATCATCTAGTAGTCCTTGGTCTGGGAGACTAAGGAGTACCTCTACACCTTCCGGTGCATCTAGTAGCACTACAGGTAAAGACAAAGGAAAGAATAAAGTGTCAGAAGGCATTGATGCAGTTCTTGATGGAGACTCCAATGGCTTAGAGAGCTTGGATGATGAGCTTGGCATTCCTTCAGTGAGGACTCTAGGTGTGCAGAGAGCACGCATTAATGCAAAGACTCCATTGAGTGATCCAGTGGTACGTAGGTCTAGCAGGGTGAGATACCCTGTTAAAAGATTTGGTTTTGAAGGTTATGCAGCCCACCAGTATGCTTATATGGTGAAACTAGTTGAGTATGTTGAGCCCACATGTTTTGAGGAGGCTATTGGTCATGCTCATTGGGATGCAGCAATGGATGAGGAGATGGCTGCATTGGAGGCCAATAAGACTTGGGATCTAGTATCATTGCCGAAGGGCAAGAAATCCATTGGATGTAAATGGGTTTATAAGATTAAGCACAATGCAGATGGTTCTATTAGCAGGTACAAAGCTAGGTTGGTTGCAAAAGGCTATGCCCAGATATATGGCATAGATTATGATGAAACCTTCAGTCTAGTTGCTAGGATGGCAACTGTCAAATGTGTGATTGCTTTGGCAACAGCCAAAGGTTGGAGGTTGCAGCAAATGGATGTAAAGAATGCCTTCTTGCATGGTGATTTGCAGGAAGAAGTGTATATGGATAAGCCAGCACGTTATGAAGATTTAGAGCATCCCACGTATGTGTGCAGGTTGAAGAAGGCACTCTATGGGCTCAAGCAAGCACCTAGAGCATGGTCTGACAAGATCAGAGAGTATCTTGTCAATATTGGCTTTTATGTTTCTGATGTTGATCACTCATTTATGTGAGAAAGGGAGATGCAGGTTTGGTCATCATAGTCATCTATGTGGATGACTTGATTATTATAGGTGATAGTGATAGTGGGATTGCTGAAGTCAAGGGCTGTTTGAAGATGAAGTTTGAGATGAAGGATTTAGGTGAGCTAAGGTACTTCCTATGAGAAATGCAGGATCTAGAGCATGGCAAAATCGGAAGCTATGGAGGATGCAAGGAGAAGTGTGGACTCATGATGGAGAAGACAAAGACACTGTTTGTTACACAAGTGAATTAGGTTCCAAGATTGAGACTTGGACTCATAAACACAATCTTGTGTATGTGGACAATGACATTGACACTTCACTGAAAAGAAAAGAGTACTATCATTGCATTCAGAAAAGGAAGCAAATACAATGCTTTATAGGAAAGTAGGAAACTGCATTAAGCACCATTGTGCATATGGGATAAGTTAGCCTGCATATCCTTGACCCTGAAGCTTCATACAAAGAGGCTGTTTAGTGAGTGTGATTGCTGATTCTCAACACCCCTCCTCAATCACAACTAGAAAGGCACAAAGTGTGTAGAGGCTATAATGAAAACCACCTGCAAAGTGTGGGCACACCACAAACATGGTAGACACCAGAGGCTGTTGCAGAAAAGGCTAAGTGTGGGCACCAAAACATGATGGACATCCAGAGGCTATAACAGGGGCCTCACAAAGTGTACAGGGACTGTAATGCCAGGTTACATAAGGAGTTTACAAAGCTTATGGCAGGAAGCATTAGGGCAAGGAAATATAAGGCTTTTAAAACAGTCTATCAGAGTTATGAGAGTAGAAGGACTGATGAGTCTTGTCCTTCCGATCCTGGTGGTCTTCATCTTCATCTTCTTCTTCCTTTGCTCCATTTCCTTCTTCTTCTTTGATTGCAACTAGATAGGCCTTTTGGGATCTCTTTCTTGCGTGGCAGAACTTCTCGGTGTGTCCGGTCCTTTTGCAAAAGTCACAGAAGAGCTGATCCTTCTTGCCTTTGTACCTGTTGCCAACATATAATGCATGCTCATCTCTAGAGGTACTTGGTTCTTCCTTAGTTTTTAGCTTCTTTTCCTCTTCTAATAGTGATGCCTGGATATCAACAAGTTCAGGATTTGGCATGTTGATTAAAGTTGTTGATACATTATTATATTCAGGAGGCAAACTCTTAAGTAGAACACCAATGCAAACATCTTCATCCATTTTAATGTTGATTCCTGCAAGTTGGGTTAGGAGTCTTTCCATGTAATTAAGATGTGTGGCAAGTGATGTGCTGGACTTCATTTCAAGCCTGAAGAACTCAATCAGGAGACCGTACTTTGATGATTTAGATTGTGCACCGAACAGGGTGTCAAGTCTTTTCCATGTATCCTGTGAGGTCTCATAGTTATCCACATGATGGATATAACTGTCGTCTAGCTCCAGTTTGATAATGGCCTGTGCTCTGTCATCATTCTTTTGCCAAGTAGTTGCAAGGTCCGCGTCTCGAGGTTTCTTTTCTTTGCCATTTGTGATGGCCCAGAGACCCTTTTTCATCAAGATGAGCTTGATGCGGGTTTGCCAGGTGTGAAACCCGACTCCTTTGAATCGAGAATTTAGAGAGTCTTTTCCCATGTTGAGGTTGCAAGAGCAGCAGCAAATCAACACCATAATTCTGAGATTTTATCAGTAGAAGAGCAGAATGCAGTGTGTCAAGAGACACAGTTAATGATAGTGTGAAAACACACTATGTCAGTGTTGATGTTTGAGCTTGGGATCGTTCGGTCGTTCTTCAATCTTCTCAGGTCCTTCCCCTCCTTGATTTGATGCTGGGTCAATGTATTAGAGTGACAGAGGCTTGGGTTGAGTGTCAGGAGAAAGAAAAAACTGAGAAAAAAAAAGCTTGAGAAATTTTGGCTATGGTGGAATTAGGGTTTCTGAGATAGGGGCCTGGTTTTTTCAACATTGCAGGAGCTATACTTGATCATTTTCAAAAATTTTTACATGCCTAGGAAGGTGACTTCATGGGCTATCAAAGCCCCATGATAATCGTCAAGATCGTGGACTATATGCAGCACGTAGGCAGCTCGAATGAATTCGGCGCAGTTCAGGACAGATTTCCGTGATTTTCGCAATGCTGGGGTCAGGGTGCAGTAATGTAGTCAATTTTTGTACCAAGATGAAGCGCCTTGAGTAGAGGTACAATCCCTAGAAGAAATTGTGGGCTAAAATGGCATGTAGAGTAAGATATAGAAGCTCCAAGTGTTGTATGTCTTGTCTGGCTATGGCAGACACAGAGCAGAGATTGACAGTTTAAGCAATGCTGAGCTACAAATGGTCAAATGTCCTAGATTGATGTGATACAGGGAAGCTTTGTGAGTTGGGAAATACTTTTCCAGAAGGAAGCTCCAAGAGATTTGACCTGTGGAGTGAGATATAAGCAGCTCAATCTGACAGGGTGCTGCTGGCTATGGCTGCCATGGAAGCTTCAGTGAGAGTAGAGTTGGGAGATGAAGTCACGAGCTGACATTGAGCTAGACTGAGGTTGAGAGGAATCAAGAGAGGCTAGAGAAGTAATGCCATGCCCAACTGGGCTCTGATACCATGTGAGAAATGTGGGATCTAGAGCATGGCAAAATCGGAAGCTATGGAGGATGAAAGGAGAAGTGTGGACTCATGATGGAGAAGACAAAGACACTGTTTGTTACACAAGTGAATTAGGTTCCAAGATTGAGACTTGGAATCATAAACACGATCTTGTGTATGTGGACAATGACATTGACACTTCACTGAAAAGAAAAGAGTACTATCATTGCATTAAGAAAAGGAAGCAAGTACAGTGCTTTATAGGAAAGTAGGAAACTGCAGTAAGCACCATTGTGCATATGGGATAAGTTAGCCTGCATATCCTTGACCCTGAAGCTCCATACAAAGAGACTGTTTAGTGAGTGTGATTGCTGATTCTCAACACTTCCTTGGCATTGAGGTGATCAGATATGATGATGGTATATGGCTATCCCAAAGACAATATGGCTTGGATATGTTGTCCAAGTATGGTATGACTGCATGCAAACCACTTTCAGTCCCGTTGGAGCAGAATGTAAAGTTGAGTGCTGATGTTGGGGATGAGATAGAAGACCCTACTATGTTCAGGAGGATAGTGGGGAGTTTGATCTACATGACCATTACAAGGCCAGACTTGAGCTACGTTGTTGGTCTTGTGAGTCAGTTTATGCAAGTACCTAGAAAGCCACACTTGGATGCAGTCAGACACATATTGAGATATGTGAAGTCCACATTACATTATGGACTTTTCTATGAGGCAGGTACAGATGTACATGTTTTTGGATACACAGATGCAGATTGGGCTGGTAGTATGTCTGATAGAAGATCTACCAGCGGATACATGTTCTCTCTTGGTAGTGTAGCAGTTGCTTGGAGCAGCAAAAAGCAATCTACAGTTGCTTTGTCGAGTACAGAGGCTGCGTATAGAGGTGCTACTGTTGCAGCATGTGAGGTAGTACGGCTGCAAAAGTTATTGTCTGATTTGGATGTGCAGGTGGAAGGTCCAGTTGTCATTTATTGTGACAACATGAGCAATATATAGTTGGCTAGGAACCCTGTGTTCCATGCCAGGACAAAACATATTGAGGTACACTGCCACTTTGTGAGAGAGAAGGTACTAGCAGGTGAGATTGACTTGGTGTATGTCAGCACACACGATCAGATAGCTAACATCTTCACAAAGGCATTGGGTACAGAGAAGCTTCAAAAGTTTCGAAGCTTACTTGGAGTTGCAAAGATGCAGTTGAGCTTGAGGGGGAGTGTTGAGATGGCAAGCTCAACACATGTGGACATGGATGATGGACCGCCAAGTTAGATGGGTCCACACGTCTACACTTAGCACGTCGGTGGTCATTATGACCCTCACATGGCCACTGACTCATTACTTATTATATTCAGGTTGTTACACCTATTTACAGCTGGCATAGTTATAGCGCCAATCGACTAGTGTAGTCGGTTATGTATTGTTTGACTTAGTGGGCCACTTTCCTTTATGTTGTATCTTATCTATACTTTGTGTACATTGTAAAGAGTGTGGAAGAAGAAGAAGAAATCAACAAGAAAACGTTTTGGCCTCCATCTCTCTTCTTGTCTCTTGAGTGATCTTCTCCTTGTGAATTCTGTGTGTGTTCGGCGCAGCATCTTGAGCAACTCCCCCCACCACGCGATTCTTGACATAAACGTTAGCATGGAAATCATGAAAAGATTGGTTGCGCACGATGCACAATGCTGATTTTCTATTGTTTGTGCACTAAACCATTCACATTATGCACTATGCATGGTTCATTGTATCGAAGGAAAATCTCCTGGACTGCATAGCAATTGTTTTCTTAGGACTTTGACCCACAATTGAGAGTGTGAGGTTATTCCTTGCTATAGGGTAGAGGGTCGGTTTCCTAAGGGACTGTGAAGTGAGGAAGCATGGTATATCTCTTGGAAATACGAGAAATATAAAAGAGAGGATTTTGTGCTCATTTGTGTTATATGTTTAGCAGCGCATCAAAGGGCCAATCCCTGTGATGTAGGAGAGCTACAATGGGGCTTCGATTATTAGTCGGTGGAGTGCCTCCTATATGTGTGTGATCGTGGCATTGCCAATGTATAAGGGTTTTCCCTTTGAGGATTTTTAGGGAAACGTTGGACTATGAACTATAAACACATGAATTAAGCTTTAGGGCGGTTTGTCCTTTAGCATTAGATTGACGCTCTTGGTCCGTGAGGCTATGAGGATGTTTGTGTGTCATGAGCATGAGGTCCGGCTAGTGCTATAGCCAATGCCACCCCATTTTAGGTCCCATCAACCTAACCAAGGTCAAAGATGTACTAGAATGGCCAATACCAACATCTATCAAAGAAATATGCAGCTTTCTTAGATTGACAGGATGGTATAGGGTCTTCATAAAAAACTATGCTTTGATTGCAGCACCTCTGATGGACTTACTGAAGAAGCAAACAACCATTGTATGGTCAACCCCCGAACAAAATAGCTTCGACAGATTGAAGCAAAGATTCATATCAGCACCTATTGTAAAACTTCCAGACCTCAATAAAGAGTTCTAGGTAGTAACTGATGCTAGCATACTTGCCTTGGGGTGGGTACTCATGCAGGAAGGTCATCCTGTAGCATACTCTTCAAGGAAATTGAAGAGTCATGAGAAGAATTATGCTACACATGATCTGGAATTGCTAGCTGTCATCCATGCTCTAAAGCTTTGGAGACACTACCTGTTGGGTAACAATTTTACACTAGTAACTGACCATAAGAGTCTTAAATGGATCTTTACCGAAAATGAGCTCAATATGAGGCAACGTCGGTGGATTGAAGTGTTGGAGGAATATGACTTTGAAATCAAGTACCGACCAGGAAAAGAGAAGGTAGTGCTGATGCACTTAGTCGCAAGGCATTCCTTAATTCCCTAATCTTGCAGAATCCATCAGCAGCCAGATCTCTAGCTACAAAAGTATCTATGCCAAACAACCCAATACTTGAGTTAGCTAGAGAGGATGCATGACATGATCCGGCCTACCAAAAAATGCTAAGGGAGATCTCTATCAAATATCAGAACCAAAAGCTACAGGCAAAGTATCATGAATTCTCTATTAATAGTGGACTTGTCTACTATAGAATAAGGTTGTATATACCAGCAAGTCAGTTACTTAAACAGAAGATATTGTGGGAAGCTTATGATTCCCTTTCTCGGGACATCGTGGCTATGCCAAGACTCTCAATATAGTTAGGAAGAGCTACCATTGGGAAAGGCTCAAAGGTGACGTTCTCAAATATGTCACTGAGTGTTTGTCTTGTCAACATATCAAAGCCGAATATGTCAAGATGCCAGGGAAACTGCAACCGCTTGACATTCCCCAAATGAAATGGGAATTCATCAGTATGGATTTTCACATCACACTTCTGGAGAGCTATCTTTGAAGCTATTGGGACTCAACTCTATTTTAGCACCCCTTACCATCCCCAAACGGATGGCCAAACAGAGCGAGTAAATCAAGTCATGGAGGATATGCTTAGGGCATACTGCTATCGTGAGCCAAAGAGGTGGATTCAATACTTGCCTTTGGTTGAATTTTCCTACAATGCTTCTTACCAACAAAGCATTCAGATGACCCCTTTCCAAGAATTGTATGGTCATGACTATCGAAGTCCCCTAAACTTCTTAGATCCAACCTTAAGGGTTGAAGCTTCAAGGCAGATATTGGAAGAGATGGATGACCAAATAAAGTCAATAAGACAGGATATCCAAGCGGCCAAGGATAGACAAAAGGCATACGCAAATTTTAAGCGTCAAGATAGAATCTTCGAAGAAGGAGACATGGTCTTCATTCATGTATGCCCTAAAAAGAGTTCCTTATCTTTAGGAGATTGCAAGAAGCTAAGTCCAAGATATTGTGGACCATACAAGATCCTCAAATGCCTAGGACCTAATGCTTATAGATTGCAACTCCCTGAGAACCTAAAGATTCACAATGTATTCCATATCAGCCTATTGAATAAATATGTACCTAATCCTAACCATGTACTTGACGACCAACAAATTGTAGTGCCTAGTCAAGGAGTCCTTGAACTAAGGCCTGACAGGATCTTAGATGTTAGGGAGAGACAATTGAGATCCAGAACCTTGAAAGAATGCCTCGTCCAGTGGAAAGATTATCCCAAAGAGGATGCCACTTGGATAGATAAAGGCACTCTTAACCATCAATATCCCCAGTTTATCTCAAGATGAGGACATCTCAATTCCTCCAAGGGGGAGAGAATGTAACAACTCCAAAAGGATAAATAGACCATTCTATATGAAACCCTCTTAAGGGTAGGATAATCCTAGGGATAATTCCTTTTAATGAAATAATGGAAAAAAAATTTCCTTATTCCCCTCCCCAGCCAACTGTCGTGCTGGAAGGGGAGGGGAATAGAATGCATGGTAAAGCTCCTCAATGGAGCTTGCTGCCACTAGTCGCCATGGCGTAGACACGTAGGGGAGGAAGGAGTCCCTCCCCCTTACCTATATAAACTAGTGGGGGAATCGCCGTGAGAGAGGAGAAAAAAGGAGAAGAGATGGCCTACTGTTGCCGTGAGGGGATTAAGAGGGAGATGGAGAGGCTGCCGCTGCTATTGCAAGAGGGGACGAAAGGAAAGGAAGGCGGGAGGGCTGCCACAACACCACTCTGAGCAATGGGTAAGAGAGAGAGAGGGCTTGAAGGAGAACTCCTCACGGATGAGGGTTGCCAAACTGCCACCGCCTGAATGTGCCATCGACTAACGACCTTAATATCCCCCCCCCCCAACGTAAGCTTTTGGAAGCTTAGAAGCTTCCAAAGGGGGGGGCCTTCTTAGCCCCCTTTTCCTTGGACTTCAAAACCACTCACCCTCCCCCATGTTTTAACCCCCTTAAGCCCCCTTTCCCATGGTAGTTGGAAACCCCCCCCCCCCCCCTCCCCATGTTTTAAAAATTTCTTTTAGCCCCCTTCCCTTATGCCATTTTGGAACCCCCCTATTTTAACCCTTAAGCCCCTTCCCTTTGGGCTTGAAACCCCTCACCCTGTGTTTAAATTCCCTTATCTCCCTTCCCTTGTGGCATATTGAAACCCGCTATCATAAAAACCCCCTTAAGCCCTTCCTTTGTGCTCTTGAAACCCCATGCAAAATACCCTTGGAGCTTTGTTCTTTTTTCCCACTCGTAAAAGAGAAGAGAGTGTTCAGGGCTTTTAACACCTCCCTTTCCCACTCAAAAACCCTCATAAGGGATTCCACACTTTATTTATTCCCTATTTGTGCGAGTCATTATAAGGCCATTAAGACCCTCCCATGGCTTTAATGGGTCTTATCCGCAAAAGATTTTGAAACACCTCTTCTTTCAAAATCCCTACTTCAAGGAGGGATCCTTCTAAAACTACTTTCGACACATGATGCAAGGGAGCGACGGTGGAATTCCAAAGATGAATTGTAAAGCTACTTCCACATCCGAAGGACTACAATTGTGAAGCCTCCTAAGAAATTCCAAGGCGCAACCGTGGAAGGGTCGTCTCTTGGTATCCACGTGGACATCTCACCCCAAGCCCAGGTTTTCCTTCCTAATTTTTATTTGGTAATGTTGAAATTCAATCATGCAAGGTAAATTGTTGAATATATGATATATTTTTGTCCTAGATGTTCACGACGTAAGAACTTAGTCATTAATACTTTCAATAAAACATGCAAAATAAAGAAAGCATAAATACATTTTGAAATGAATTAAAAATTAGGTTAATGTCCATTAAAATAGTATACTTTGTTTAAGCCTGGATGTATAAACTACATATCTCATTATTAACCCATATCCTCTTGCAATGAATCATCATGGAAAGTGTAAAGCATGAAATGATTCTTACGATGTATAAACTCTAGGAAATTATCATTTGTCAACTGCATAAATTATCAAGGAAAAGGTTGCTTTTTTAGCATGAAATTTGTTCGCAAAGATATAGGAAGGATAGTTGGAATTAACCTAACCTATGCCTGGCCTTAATCGATAAGTTAATGTTGAAAAATTAATTTACGCATAGACAACGAGTCATGTGGAAATGATCATGTAATTATTTTCTAGAGTTAACCAAATTGGTATAAACCTAAAACACCTAAACCGCGGAGTACTCATTTAGAAAGAGTTGAATTCCAAGAAACTCACTAGGAAATTAACGCGTGACCTAATCGTACATATTGCTAAAACTGATATTCCTTTACCTTAAATAATTGCCCACATTCACTAAATGTAGAGACAGTGAAAAATGTAATTGGAAAGTGAGCTAGGGTTTGTCCCTAAGAATCTTACAAGATAAAACTTGGAAACCCTAGGTCTAACGACGTCAACCTAAAGAACCTGAAACAGATTGTTTCGTGACTCCATAGTCTCATAGTTTGATGCGACACTTGCACAACAAGTGTGGATCATATGATCTTGTGATTGGATCACAAGGGAATGGCCAAATTCTTGCAACGAGGATGACAAGTCCTTACGCAAGTTATCTTGCAAGAAGATGAATAATCATTCTAAATTAGTTTCTTTCTTGAGTAAAGAAGATCGATTGGGAACTAAAGACCAACCGATAAACTGAAATAACCGATGAACTTAAGGTTTGACCAAGTCAGGTTATTAGGGTATGCCCTAACCCAGGATATAGGGAATCTTGCCAAGTTGCAAGTCATTTGGGATCGAGTGCTAGACGCATTTGAAAGGAAGGATTCATTCCTTAGCAGTTTGTCAACAAAAAAGATCAATGGAAAATTTTGTGCTTGCTACAGATTTTAGAGCACTATTTGGCCTTGATTGAGCAATGAATAAAAAAGATAAATGGATATTTATACATAAGGTTGAAGGCCTGAAGGGAGAGGCATCTTCAGTTACCCCCAACTGCCTCCGTGACCCTAACCAAGGGGGTTGTTAACCACATCGAGCAAGTGGACCGAACCCGCCGCGAGAGGTCTCTCCATTGAGTGCTACTTGGAGTAGGAGGATGCTTGGGTGCCAGAGGGGGCTCTGGCCATAAATCCCTTGCCTTTTGAGCCATGCACAAGAGGCTAATGTGACTCGCGATTGGATCTTGAGACCCGCATACTAGTCTACGAGCAGAAACTTGGATTAGTGATCCCTATGGATTGGTGGATAGCCTTTAGGCAGATTGTGGATAAGCCTACAAGCTGGACTCTTTGTATTTCAAAGATAAATATGATAATTTGTTAATAAGGAACTTGTCTGATATTATTTTTCTATGTCAAGTGATAAGATTATGTGAAAGAACTAGTGCCTAATGGGTTAATTAATGAAGGTGATTGTTACATGTCCAACCAATGTGTTAGGTAATTAAATAACTAAAACAACATGAGGAAAGTGCAGAGGATGGGCCATAGGTCCATTCTACGGATGGGTGGTCCCGGTTGGTTGGGAACTTTTCTCAAATCACGAGGAACAGCAGGATGATCGTCAATGAACACGAACAACAAAAGCTTTGACCTACAGTTATGATTAAACCCGATTTACGTTATTTTAGGGGAACAGAATGGGACTATGCCTTATGGCAGAGAGATTAAGCTTTGCATTCCTCTCATTTTCCATTCTCCTTGAGCCAAGTGCAGCTTGAATCCGCTTCGGACATGGTGTTTCTGCGTAAAGTAGTTCGCTCGGGTCCAATGCTAGTTGCCGTTAGGAAATGACCAATAAAGAAAACCCTAATTCAGGTCGATCCTAAGTGGGAACGGCCGAAATAATTCCGCTACGTGGCAAACGCAGAAAACCCTAGATCGCAAACTCTGTAACATTCCATGAGAGTGCCGAGTGGAGCTTTCTAGACATCCTTTTCGATGGACTGCTAAGACATGTCCTAAAGATACAAGTGGACATGTTACACATCCATCTCTGTTCCATGTACAAGGGTGATGGATTGTAGATGCGGTATAGGGTATTCATCATATTGATCCTCCATCGATAATCTGAGGCAAGCGTCGCGGTCATAAACATGACCTGGAACACCAAGAATTTGTTCCATGCTTCCCAATTCTTCAAGTCAGCATTGACAAGTAGGTAAGGAAATGTTCTTAATAGCAACATTAGCTTTACTTGTTCTTATTAAGTTTTCTTATAAAGACAAATCCTTCATTGGTTTGCTCTGATACCAACTGTAACGTGTCCACCTGTTCTCTTGCAAAGACACGTCTTAGTAGCCCATTGGGAAGAGAGTCTAGAAAGCGCCGCTCGGCACTCCCACGGAATGTTACGTGGTTTGTGATCTAGGTCTCCCCAAGTCTGCCACGTAGCAGAAGTATTCTAGTCATTTCCACTTAGGACCAACCTGAATCAAGGTTTCCCCTAGTGGACAAATTCCTAGAATGGCAGCTAGCTTCGAACCATAGGTGAACTACTTTACGCAGAAATGTCAGGGTCGAAGCAGATTCATGCAGCACTTGGTTCAAGAAGAATGGGAAATGAAAGCGATGCAAATCTTGACCACTCTACCCATAAGGCATAGTCCCATTACATTCCCCTAAAACAACATAAATCTGGATTCTAGTAACCTAGATTCTAGATCATCATTCCTTGCTGTTCATTTCCTTTAAGCAAAGTTCCCTGCTGTCCATTTCATTTGAGAAAAGTTCCCGGCCAACCGAGACCACCCATCCGTAGGACGACCATCGCACTTTCCCCAAGTTTGCTTTAGTTGTCTAATTACCTACTACTTTTAGTTGGACATGCAAAAAAAACTTCCTTAATTAGCCAATTAGACACCGGTTCCTTCACGTAATCTTAGTACTTGACATAGAAAAGCAGTTTTAAACAAGTTCCTTTACACCAATTGGTCTTATTTATCTTTGGAAAACATCCAGCCCGAAGGCTAATCCATAATCCGCCTGAAGGCTATCCATAATCCGCCCAAAGGCTATTCATAATTTGCCCAAAGGCTATCCATAATCTGCCCAAAGGCTATCCAGCAACCCACATGGATTACTAATCTAAGATTCCGCTCGTAGACTACTATGCGGGCCTCGAGATCTAATCACGAGTCACGTCGGCCTCTTGTGCAGGGCCCGAAAGGTAAGGGATTTACAGCGAGAGCCCCCCTTGGCACCCAAGCATCCTCCTACTCGAAGTAGTGCCCAACGGAGAGACCTCTCATGGCAGGTTTGGTCTACGTTCCCGGCGCGGCTAACAACCCCCTTGGTTAGGGTCAGGTAGATAGTCGAGGGTAACTAATGCTGCCTCTCCCTTCAGGCCTTCAACCTGAAGCATTAATTATCTTTCCATCTTTAGTTCCTTGAGCAAACAATGCAAACAATGCTCCTAAACTGTTACAAACACAATCAATCTAGTGGGCATTTATTTTGGCCAACTGCTAAGGAGTGAATCCTTTCTTTCGAATGCATCCAGCATTCGATCCAGGATCAATTGCAACTTGGCAAGATCCCCAAGGGTTTGTTTGTTTACCCTTTTTTCTTTGGGTTAGGGTCATACCCTGTCAACCCAAATTAACCAACATCTTAGGTTTCTTAAGTTACAATAGTGAATCCTGGCAACCATGTCGCTCTAACTTGATTGATCCTTTGCTTACCAGGAAAATACATAACTTCCCTTAACTTGGCAAATCACCCCAAGAAAGGTGATGTAGCAGGATGTCTACTCATCCTCTTGCAAGTTAGACTTGCGTTAGAACCTGCCATCCTCATTTCCAAGGAGTGGCAAACTTCTCTTGTGATTAAACCACAAAGCCATGTGACGTTGCAACTTGTTATACAAGTGTCACACCTAACTCATGGGGTCATTTCACCCATTGATGGTGTTTCTTGTCAAGGAGTATGTTTAGTCAAGATTAGGGTTTGGGGTGTCTTCTTACCCAACCCATTGCACTAGGCCGACGGTCCTAGGGTTTCCAAACTCAATCCGAGTTTTAGCATTAGGTTGATCGATCCTTGGGGTAGAAACCCTAGATCATAGCTTGCATGGGAGTCCAATTAATCCAAACATTCCGTGAATGTGGGTAGGGTCTCAACTTGGCATCCAAGTACGATACTAAGCAGAATTTCTAACGTGCTAAACCCTAGCTAGCACTTTGAGGTGTTTATCGTATCGACTAATTATTCTTTTACAAAACCCCTTGAGGGTTATAACATCACAAATGATCTACCAAATTTGTCTACTTGTCTTGCGACAAGAAATTATCTCTTCTTAGAGACACTAGATTCATTCTAAGGGTATAAATAGTTGCAAGACATCACAATATGTGTAAACATGCGATTCATTACCCCTATGTACTCTAAGGTTTGCAATAACCCTTTTCTTTTCTTGCTAAAGTCATGATGAATGACAAATTGGAGAATAGTTTGCATAAAACCTACAAGGATTTACATCAAGGAACTATGCCTACATCCTTTCGTTTAATGCAATGGAATTTCATGCTTTGATATGACATACAACCTTTCCTATATGCAACTTGGATGAAATGAAATTTATGCATGACGAATATGTAACATGCAACCATTTCTTAGGTACAACATTGTTAATGAAGTTCGTGCAAGAAAAATATGTACCATGCAACCTTAATCCATTCTACAAGCGTCCTTGCATGCAACATGCAGTGTCCATGATTTCATTTCCATGCCGTGCAATTGACGTTTAACAATTTTCTCATGCGAGTCATAACAAGGAAGTTATTGACTAGATTCAAGATACACTTGTTCCTTCACGGCTAATCAAGGATGCACTTGACAATTTCATCTTTTACCCTAAGCAATATGCTTTTAGGCTCATTACTTTGGAAATGCACTAAAATGGCAACATGCGACTACGCTCGTATGATGAATAAGCAATTTATATTCATAGCTTCCCTATGAATTTTAAACATGCCCAATGCAGAATGAACCTTTCAAAAACCTGGGTTTGTGGATCCGTGGGGATGTCCATGTGAAAATTTGGGTTTGAATCTTCCACGCGTGTGTGCCTTGTGACTTGGACTTTGGAGCCATCGTAGATGTAGTGTGTTTGGACTCTGGGTTTGCCTTTGCCCTTACGCGATCTTTGAATTCCCTACAGCCTCAAAATCTGGTCCTCTTCTCCCTTACACAAGAATACCCTTTACAAATGTCGATTATAAGCACCCGGGGAGAAAACCGCGTGCACACGCTTTATGGGCCTTATCCTTAGAAGCTTCCAAGGAAGCTTCTAAGAAGCTTTTTCTTAACAACATAATTGACGTGGAAGGAGGATGAAATGATTGGAGAGAGGGAATGTCAACAAAAACAAGGGGGAGGGATTTCGATGATGATGTCAGGGATGGGTGGTGGCTGTAGGCGTTGTATGGTGGCAGCATCCTCATGGCGGTGGCGTTCCCAGGCAACATGATGGTCTCTCCTTCTCGTGCTTTGTTTGTGCCTCTCCCTTCATTCCCCAAGCACGGCAGTCTCCTTTCCCTTGTCTACCCCCTTTGTGCCATAGGGGGGGGTCATATAGTCCTAAGGGGGGGGAGAGGTAGCCACATATGTGGCTGGTGCATGCCTCCCCCCTCATGCATTCCCCTACACCACGCTTACTTCTTCTCATACTCCCTCTCCTCCAGCCATGCATTGGCTGGAAGGGATAATTAGTATTTAAAAAATTTCCTAAACTTTCACCATTACTTATTTTCCCTTTATCCAAGAGGGGTGTTCTTGTGCGACTTGCAGTCTTCGTGCCCCAACCTTAATTGCACATCGTGGATGGGGATTTTTATCGCACACGTGGGATAACCACTCAGCCAGTGTCATTAGTCACCACAGGAGATGACTTTCCACAGACTTTACATGGGCATGCGAGGGTCAAGTTCTATAATATTGTTGGGCGGAAATATTACATTCTAAGATGATACAATATCATATTGGGGAATGTGGAAATTTTCCATAAGTTTGGGGTATGTGGTCAAATATTTTGATTTGTCATAACTTGAACATTATAACTCCAAATCAAGCACTCTATAGCTCAATAAATTCCATTTTTCAAGTACTTTCCAATGATATGTCACATCATATGGTTTTGAGAAACTTATGTGCATGTTATCAGGGTGCCACCTTTTTAGTATTCAAAAAATGAGAATTGGGAGATTCCCAAACTCAGTAATATTTTGTTATACAGAGAAGCATCAGTAGTGGGGGAACACTTCTCTAGAAGGAAGCTTGGTAAGATTTGGCCTGTGGAGTGAGATACAATAGCTTCAAATCTGATAGGGTGCTGCTGGCTATGGCAGCCATGAAGGCAAGCTTGAAGGTGGAGATGGAAAGTGAGTTCATAGACTAAGACGGCTGAGCTGAGTAGAGATGGACAGAAGGTGAAGAGCTACTAGAACAAGCTAAGCCATGCTCAGCTGAGCTCTGATACCATGTTAAAATACATGGGATTTAGAACATGACAGATGCAAAAGCTATGGAGGTTGAAAGAGGAAGAAGAAACTCATGAAGTCATTGACCCTCATAAAGACAAATTGTCACACAAGTGAATTAGGTTCCAAGATTGAGACTTGGACTCATAAACACAATCTTTTGTATCGACAGTGACAAGACACTTTATTGGAAAGAAAAAAGTACTATCATTGCATTGGAAAAAGAGTACAAGTATAATGTTTCATAGGAATTGAGTGGTGGTACTTTCTCCTACTGTGCATATGGGATTCTGGTCTCCTTATCCCTCACTGCTCCTCATAAAGGGACTGAAGTAGGTGTGATTGCAAATATCTCAACAATTATGGATGCTAAAAATCGAGAAGTCTTTTTTGGAAGTCAAAAAATTAAAGAGATACAGAGTAACAATGAAACTTAATATGCGCATTTATATGCTAGTCTAAAACAGTGTATTCAGCTAGGATACAAAAAGATGGTTGCAAAAGGATATGCTATGTTGGTGGTTAGACAGGTTCAAAATGTTTGGAAAGCCAATAAAGATATTTTGAAGGACATGCTATTGAAGATAAAAGGCCTCATGAGGCATCTGCAAAAATTTGAAATTTGGCATATTGGTAGGGAGAACAACCATAGAGCTCTTGAATTGGTTGAAAATGCTCTTTCCTAGTATGTTGTTGCAATGAGGGTTGATAATCCTAGATATGAAGGTAGGGAGATTGAAGAGTATCTAAAAATGGGGGAGCTAAAGACATTGGCTGATAAATACAAAAGATATGCCATTATCAGAAAGGCTAGGGCATATGTGCTCACAAATGATCAGTTGTATATGAAGGGGGTTGATAATGTTCTAAGAAGAGTGCTAGATAGTTCTAAGATTTCTGATGGTTTATCTTCTTGTCATGAGGAAGCATATGATGGTCATTTTGGTTTTGAGCTTATCAAAAGGAAAATTCTGTTAGCAGGACTTACTTGCCCTAGTTTGAGTGTTGATGTTACTCATTGGTGTAAAAGTTGTCATGCTTTCCAGTCATATGCAAAAAGGGTATTAATTCGAGAACCTGCTAAAGCCATTGTTGCCTATGAACCGTTTGAGAAGTGGGGTTTGGATTTTATTGGACCTTTGCCTTTTACATCATTATTGCAGTTGATTACATGACCAAATGGCCTAAAGATAAGGCTACAAGGAATTGCAAGAAAGAGGATGTAACTCAGTTCCTCATGGAGGACATATGCTACAGATTTGGAATACCACTAGAAATAGTGACAGATCAAGGTCCTGGCTTAAGAAATAAGCTATTGAGAGAATTCATAGGGAAGCTAGACTTGAAACACAAATTTGCTACTCCTTATTACGGATTGGTGGAAGCGTTTAATGGAACATTAAAGAAGATTCTCTTTAAGATGGTGGAAGATCATCCTAAATATTGGGACGATTATCTACATTAATCTTTGTGGGCTTGTAGAAAAATGCACAAGACAAGTATAGGATTCACCCCTTTTTAGTTAGTATATGGTCAAGATGCTTTATTACCTATGAATTTCATGTTCCCTACAATGGAGTTTATAAGAAAGCATCAATTAGATCAAGAAGATTTGGGAATTGACAGAGGACTAAACTTGCATACCCTACAATTGGATAGGCAACAAGCAATGAATTGTTATGAAAAACAAATTGTTAAGAGAAGGGAATGGTTTAATATATAGCTGAAGAAGAAGAATCTTACAGAGGAAATGTTGGTTATGAGGTATGATAGTAGCTTGGACTCTACTTTTCACACCAAGTTTCGAGTTAGATGGGAAGGACCTTTCCTCATCAAGTAGAAGTTTGAATATGGCACTTACCTACTACAAGATTTAGATGGGACTATTCACAATAGTAGAATCAATGGTTTCTGTATAAAGAAATATATATGCAGAATCATGTAACTAAAGGGGATGTAGGTAATGTACATACAATACATAAAGTAGGTTGCTTCGAGTTTACTGTTTGGAGTAGATTCAATTTTCTAAAATCTGATGTTGATCAGATTGTGGTAAATGATGGAAAACATATTAAGCTTTGACACCTATTAAAGGTCTCTATCAAGTTTGGTGTTGATCCCGAGCAAGAATGCGAAAGCTATGATCTCTGGAAGGTCGATGTCTAAAGTGGATTGCATGCAGGAATTTAAGACTGCAGACTGTGGAGAGCTATTTCTGGAAAGTAGATCAAGGAATTTAACCCTAAGTTGTTAAGAAGAGTGCTAGATTGGAAAGAGAGATACAACTTTCCTTTTTGAAGCTTGTCAATATCTGAGGTTTGGATAGAAAGTTATGATCCGTTTTGTGCAGTGCTCTATGAAGTAGATTTTCAGGAAAGGGACTTTGTCTTTGTCAAATGTTCTCAAAGTTGTTAATAAAGGTTTGTTCAAACTTTGTGTTCCAAACCAGGGGGTGGCTAATCATGGTGAGTGAAAATGAGCCATCAGGGACACGATGATTTATGAAGTCAAGTGGGGTAACACATGCAAATATCATTTTTTTGCCTTTCTAACACTTACCCATAGCGAGAGTCAGGTTGATAAATGAAAATCCCAAGTGGTATCATGCATGCTCGACATGTGGTTGAGGTATTTCAACGTGGTTCATGTAGGAAGAGAAAAAAATTTGTTCTCGCTTCTAATTTTGAGTCCCCAAGTGGAATTTTATGTGGCAAGCGGCATGTTTACCATTTAGCAATTAAGGGGAAGCAAGGGGCAACTTGAAAAGTCAAGAAAAAAGAAAAAACTTGAGTAGTTCTTTTGGGGGAAAATAGAAGAGAAGTATTCGGCAAAAACATGTATAAGATAGATAGAGAGATAGAGAGAGAGAGAGAGAGAGAGAGAGAGAGAGAGAGAGAGAGAGAGAGAGAGAGAAAGAGAGAGAGAGAGGGAGAAGAAAAATCTTGTAGGCAGAAGAAGGGAGAAATCTAAAGCTCGGAAGAAGAAGAACAAATTGCAAGAAGAGACCGTGAAGCTGAAGTTGCTAGACTCGTGGAGCATGATGGTAGGGTTGAAGCCAATGGGCTGATGCAAGTTCTCAGTTTTCATATGATGGTAATAGGAGTCTTCTTTTTGTCTTGTTTTCTTCCTCTACTTTGTGGGACAGAGAGTTTGCAAATCAATTCTGGTGTGTGGATATGAGTGAAAGAGAGCAGAGGGTTGTTCTTCTTCATGATGTAAGTGATGTTTGGTAGTTGTTTAGTGAGGCTCCCCATCAGTTGATGGGATGGGCAGAGAGGTCAAGCCTTGCATCCCTCTCGTTTCCCATTCTCCTTGAACCAAGTGCAGCATGAATCTGCTTCATCCATGGCGCTTTTGCGTAAAGTAGTTTGTGTGGGGTTCGATGCTAGTTGCCGTTTAGGAAAGTGACCATTAGGGGAAACCCTGATTCAGGTGGGTCCTAAGTGGGAACGGCCGGAATACTTCCACTACATGGCAGGCTCGGGAAGTCCTAGATTGCAAACCTTGTAACATTCCATGGGAGTGCTAGGCAAAGCTTTCTAGACTCTCTTTTCGATGGACTACTCTAAGACATGTCCTGAGAGGGAACAGGTGGAAACCTTACTTTTCACGCTCTTGGTGGATGCAATATATGGGTTGGTGTACTCAACTTCTACTACTACTACTACTACTACTACTACATGCACATTGACCACATTGACAACCTTGAGTACAAGTTGTAGAAAATATGTTGGATCAAGAGGCTCAACAAAGTTTGACTATTTATCTTCTACCTAGGTTATCCAGGTCCTATAGAGTATCATGAGGGTGAGGCTATGACTCCAGCCCAATGGGTATATACTATGATTATCGTAGTCATAGGACCCAACCAACTTGTATTTCCCATAGTATCTACTCTTCTAGTTATCATTTGGAGGGATCTCCCAATATCCCTATTGAGTATCTAGCCTTAGATATCTTGACTGAGCCACCCCAATATAAGGCTATCTCGCTTGAGAAAATCCATGGTTGACATTGTATATAATAAGACTTTTAACTATATGACTTTTGACTAAAACAAAGCCTGTATATATAAATAAAGAAATAATGCACTTGGTTTTCTTTTGGTTTTTCACTAAGTTGTTGTATCTTTAGTATATATAATTATATTAAATTATCTACTTTGTCATATATAGATTCAAGGCCAACCTTGGCACAATTTCCTTGCCTTTCACACTATGTATCAATCCTCTATGCATTCCTTGGATCATACTTGGTGACAAGACTTCATGCAAATCCTGGAGAGCTTTATTACTCTCCTTGATATTATAGAGAGAGATGATGGACCCACATGGTGTTTATTACTACACTGACATAGAAAGGCTGGCCTATCTTGAAACAAACCTTAAAAAAGGTTGATGGATGGAGGAACTCAAACTTTCCAAAAATAAATAAATTTGAAGACCTGTAGGTAAAACCATTATAATTGTGAATGATCAAAGTATCCATCAAGATTGATATATCTATGATCAAGTTACCAACATCCTACCTCCTGATAGAATAACTCACCTAAATAGACAAAAACAAAATGACTACATTGTCAAGGGATTCCCCAAATAACCAAGTCAGTATCGGCTTCTTAAAGTCTATGAGGAAACTCTAGTATTCAAAAAAATACTTCTAGCCAAATTTCACAAGTAAAAGACTTACAGAATGTGTCAAAAATCTTAAGTTTTATTGAAGCAATAAAACTTGAGCTTTTGTGATGTGAATAATCTTGTCATGAATAATCTTATCTAAGGTTACTATGCATCTTTCATGTACCCCCATCACAAATTTCCTTGGTCAATCAATAGAAAAAGAAGTTTCTATTAAAGATAGTTGCCTAAGTTTAATAGTCAAGGATTAAAGGTAGACATAAATGCCGAGACATGGGTCAAGAAAATGGAAGACTAGTTCTCCATGTTTAGGATGAGCATAGCCAATCAAGCTATGATCACTCAACTATGTCTCACTGAAGAAGCCCAACTATGGTAGAGCCAAATGAATTTATCTTGACGGGCCAACAACCCTAAATGGATAGGTCATTGGCAAGAAATGTTTCAAGAAATGGAGAAGATGAGGTGAACTCAAATTAAAAAGTGAAGACCTATCCTCACTACTTCCACTACAACATTGCCTACAAAAAAAGAGACACTAGTAGAAGTCCAAAACCTCTCAAGCAGAATTTATAGGTAGGGCAATATATGAAGTGAGAAAAGCAAGATATGAAAACCGCACAACTAGACAATGCCACGTAGAATGGTTGGCAATCCAAGAGAGAGTTGGCAAGAAATGTAGACCTAGATAAAGATAATACTTTTGATGCATTTAGAGTCCACGAGAGAGCGTAGGTACCTAGGATATGACACATCAATACTCCTATCTTTAATATGTGATGTCTTGCAAATTTTGTTTAAAATTTCAAAGGTTTGTCACTATGTTTTTCAAAGTCAATTTCGAACTATGTTTTTTAATTTTAAAAGACTTCATTTACACTATAGTAAGTTTAAAAGTTTCATACTAAAGTCAAGTCTCTCCTTTCATTTTTTTCCCATTACTCCTCACTCTATCCTCCACCTCTCTATCATTCATTATCACAACCATGGCACATTCCAAGCTTCGTATCAAGAAGGCACCTCCAAGAGCAAGAGCTCAACACTCTTTGGAATGTAGTGAGCGTACTATGAGTGACAAAGGTCCCTTGGTGTGGCTGAAAACGATGGCCCTACTACAGCTAATAATGGTGGTGCTACTGTGTCCAACAATGGTGGCCCTAGTGTGGTCAATAATCATGGTTGGCCATTGTCCGAAAATGGTGGTCCACGTGCTCCAGTTGCGCCACCTCCCACTACTGCTCGAGCTGGTAATACACATCCGCCAATACATAAGAAGCAAAGATGGACACCAGGCACAACTGTGCTACGTGAGATAAGGAATTTCAAGAAGAGTGCCAACTTGATTATTCCTAAGGCACCATTCTCTAGGTTGGTGCGAGAAATACTACAAGATCTGCAGTTAAGGGCATCATCACAAGTTCTTTTCAAGGAACGACACAAGGAATGTGGGGCAATGGTCAAGCCAAGCCTTGCTTTCTCTCCAAGAAGCAGCTAAAAGTTACCTGATTGATCCAATGGGTGATTCTCAAGTTTAAGCCATTAATGCCCAATGTATAGCTATTAAGTCCATAGATATGGTTCTTGTTCGTAGGATCGGCAACAACAAGGATGCATTTAATCTTAATGTCAACGATATGCTTTGAGAAGCTGCCTTGCAATTGAATCTATGTTTTTAGCTCAGGTTTGGTTATAGATTATAAGGAGCTTAGTTTTGGTTTATCTTTCCAGTAGACCTTCAAGTATTTGATAAGCAGTGGTCTACAAAATGGAGCTAAATTTTCCTAGCTCTAGTTGTACTTGGTGCAATGCACTATCTACCATGTATTTCATGGTTTTGTAATGCCAAATCTAATATTTGATATTCTATTTTTTCATGATTTGCATTGTGCGTATTTCCAAGTTTCGAATTTTGAAAGTAGTTTTGTTAATGATAAATTCAATGTGCAATCACATGCACATCAGTTATTAGTTGTACATGGGCCGATGCACTATATCTTTACTGTGTTTAGTGATTTGGCAACACTATATTTGATATGCAATATACCATTTGACCCATGACTTATTTTTTGTGAGCTTTCAAGTTTTCAATATTTCACATAGTTTGGTTGACAACGCATTTAATATGCAACTGTGCACACTCGGTGCGGTGGTGAGTTTTTCTGTTATTAGTGAAGTATAATCTAGTTATTGCATTTTCAAAAAATGATTGGACCATCAATTTTATAAATCGAAATCTAGTGAAAATTCACCCACATGCCAGGCATCATAAAAACTCATGGATATTAAAAAATTGGCCCCATCAAAAGTCTTCGAGACACCTATCCGAAGGCTTACATCTTGGGCCCTAAATTTGGGGATTCATGGCCCCAGATGCCAGCCTCTAGATAGGTGTTCTAGAGACTTCTGATGAGGCCAAATTTTTTTTTGGTAGTTGATGTAATCTAGAGGAGTCCACAGGTAAAAGTTCATGTCAATTAGATCATTGGTCATATTTTTCCAAAGTCTCGATAGATTAATTCAAGTTTAAGGTTTTTTTTAAAGTTTTGCTATAAGTTTAAAGTTTCACCTCATTTTACACATTTCACTCTTGAGTTTTGGGTTTTCTCTTGTAGAAGACATGGCACACACCAAGCAAGCGGCCCGAAGACACCCCCTAGATATCCTATGCAGAGGCCACCTCCCCCAGCTCAACCACCACCATGCCAGCATCGCAAGTATTGATGGAAGCCATGCACAGTGGATCTTTGTGAGATCCGCCATTACCAGAAGACCACGCACCTCCTGATACTAAAGGCTCCATTCCAAAAGCTAGTGTGTGAGATTATGGATAGCATACTCATTAAGAATAGCAGGAGGGACTTCCCAAATGGAACACACTTGCAACAACCTGATCGTTGGATTGCCCAAGCCCTCCTTGCACTCCAGGAAGCTCCCAAAGCTTACGTCATCAACTTGTTCGGAGACTCAGTCTATGCAATAGTACATGCAAGGAGAGTCACCATCACCGATAGGAATTTACGGATAGTGAGGTTCTTCCGACGATGGAAGGATAGTCCTCGCAGAGATCAACAACAATAGGGGTGTACTACCAAAACATATACAAAATGTAGCTTCCAAAGAGATTTTGTAAAACCGTGGTTGTAATGGATCCCATGTAAAATTTTATGAATTTGAATACAAATTTTCTGGCACGTCTTATTTTTGTTTATTCACTTGTTATTTGTTTTATTTATGTCTTTGAGTTATCATTATATGTGTTCAAACGAATACGTATTGCGCAAAAACTCGATAAAGCACTACATATAAATTTAGGAAACGAATCATGTTGCATATAAATACGATAAATAAATGTAATATTTGTAACGTGCTTGGTCCTCAAATTGCGGGACATGTCTTAGCAATCCATCAAGAGATATATCTAGAACACAAAAGAAGCATAAAAAAGGAAGCATGTTGGACCATATCAAATATAACTGCTGGGAACAAAGAGCAAATTTAGGCCGTTATTGATGCAAACATCACCCCTCCTCTTGTATCATTGCTTGGTACAGTAGAATTTGAGATTAAAAAAGAGGCAGCTTGGGCTATATCAAATGTTACATCGGGTGGTACACACGAGCAGATAAAGTACCTTATAAGCCAAGGTTGCATTAAGCCATTGTGTGATCTATTGACCTGTTCACATCCTCGAATTGTGATGGTGTGTTTGGAAGGATTAGAAAACTTATTGAGGGTTGGAAAAAGCCAAGAAGGACCTTGGTAATAGAGGTGGCATGAATTTGTATGCTCAGTATATTGATGAAGCAGAAGGCGTTGAAAAGATTGAGACTTTATAGACCCATGAAAATTCTGATATTTATGAGAAGGCAGTGAAGCTCTTGGAAACATACTGGCTAGATGAGGAGGAAGATGAGAACGTTGCTTCTAATAAATTGCTGTTGCTTTTCGGAGAGTTAATGAGTTATGGTTAGCTCTAGCTTTTTCAAACACCGTTTGACCTCAGTCCTGCTAAATTAGCAGCAGTCTATGCAAGTCTTGTCTCAGAGGCATAAAATTTTGCAGTGATACAATAGTGAGTGACATCTACAAACCATCAAATGAAATGCAACAATTAATTGGTGTATTGAGGGAAACATAGATTGGCAAGATGCCCATGATGCAGTCTCAACTTTGAACAAGAGGATGATATGGAAGACCTGCCTTACAAAATGGATCTATGACACCAACGCCGTCTTCTGCTCCTATGTCGGCTTCTATCCCTATTATTTCTTCTCCTTCTCAGCCAGTTTCTTGGCCTATGTCAGTGCCTACTATTTCTACTCCTCATGTTCCTCCTACTCCACGACCGATGCCAGCTCCTTCTGCTCCAAAACCATCCGCTCCATCGGTGCCTTTCTCTCTTGATGATATAATCAAAGGTATAATGGATTTGACACTAGAGTCAGTTAAAGCAGAATTGGTGGGAAAATTAAAAGAGCAGTTTGCTTCGACTGCACCTACTATTTCTTCTAGTGCTGCTACTGCACCTAGGAGTGCTCCTAATACACCTAGGAGAGATTGAAGATGTATTTGGTGTGATAGTACGGACCATCAGCATTGCAGGGATTGTGAATATTTTCAAGATGCGAGGAAGAATTTGGTATTTTAGGGACAAGATGGTAAGATCTGGTTGACTGAAATAGGAGCTCCACTTGCTACCAACTTTGGGAAAGGCGGAATGAAGAAGTTAGTGGATGGCATGGCTGCGCGTACTTCTTATGTGGCAGCTAGAGGAGATGCTTCTGCATATGGAGTCCAGATTGAGAAAGGATCAGAGAATCAGTCAGCATTATGGACTTATTCTATGGAGACGGCAAACAAGGGAAAAATTCAGCAAACTGTTTTGACTAGTGCAGGCTCTAGCATCAGATCTGAGACAGGTTGGGATTCTCCTGTTGACAGGTACACTATTTATGCCTACTTGGCTAAGTCTCAGGGAGCAGATGTACTTGTTGAGGAGAAGCGTAAGAGGGATGAAGAAAATCCAAGTGCAGCTAAAAAGACTAGAGGGGGTGAGTTTGTTACTCCACATACTGCAGGACCGTCTTTGAGACCAGGGCCAGAACGACAGATGGAAGATGCTCAAAAGAAAGAAAAGAGGCAAGAGCCTAGAGAGAGAAAGCAGCCATGGTTTAGATTGATGTCTAATATTGAGACATCTATGGACATGAAGAAAATATTTAATGACAAGATACTTGGCAGTAAGGTGACTTTTACTATTTTTGAGGTTTTGGGCATCTCGAAAAGAGAGTTTCAAGATCAGTTCCAAGAGGTCTTGAAGAGGAAAAGACATGCATTGCCTACTACTGATACACAGGGAGTTTTGATTAGGGAGTTGGATGAGGATGAGGATGAGGTTATGGTTGAGAATGCTTCTATTTTTCCACAGATAGAGAAGAGATTTCAGCCTATGCATTATGTTGAAACTGATGAGCGTGTATTGATACCGCATAGTCACTTTTCACGGAGTCATTGGGCTAGGGCAACTACAGAAATGATGGTAAAAATTGGAGAGAAACAGGTGCCTTATGTTGCTTTGGTGGATCATGGTTCAGAGATTAATCTCATAGTTCGTGGAGCTTATGAAAGTAACAGATGGCCTATGGATGTAAAGCATGGGTGGCATATGAGAGCCACCAACAACACTGCAAGTGATTTGTATGCTGCCTGTCCCAGTGTTAGGGTTTCTTTTGGAGATGTAGAGGAGGATTTCCATTTCTTTGTGCAGGATTCATGCTCTTATCCCAAAATTCTTGGATAGCCATTCATCACAGAGATGCGCATGGAAACAAAGGTAATGGATGATGGATCTACTTATGCACGGAGTCACAATAAAGATGGCATGAGAGCAGTTCAGTTTATGACTGTGTGTGTGAACCATGTTAGAAACAGGGATACTCTTAGAGATGCACCTTTGCCCACTGTGAGGGATTCGGGTTTTCATTAGGTACCGCCGTTTCGCGAGACGATAGTGGTACAGAGCAGAGGAGATTGGAGTTCTCGCCTCCTGGCAGCAGTGTTTTCTCCTCTAGTTTTGTTGGGATTTTAGCAAACGGTTCGATGAGCTATCAAAAGACTTCTAAGTTGCCTAGAGCTGCCAGGCAGTACATATGCAGGAAGGAGAAAATTTTGAAAAATGCAAGAATTTTAGAGGATGATGAGCACATAGATGGGATGTATGATAGTATGATTTGTGCGGATACGATGACAGAGATGGAAAATATGCTGAAAACTGATATATAGAGTTGTCATAGTAATGTATCAGTGCAATCCCTGGACAAGTTTCATGAAATTGCAGATTTTGTGTCACAGATAGAGTCAGAGGCTGAGGTGACTCAGCAAAAAGTATTGAGTGCTGAAGAAATTCAGCAAACAAAGTTTCCAGCTGATTATGATCAACTTACAGGAACACAGAGGGCTGAAAACTTTCAGCCAACAGAGTTTACTACTTAAATATTTCAGCATCCAAAGTTTAGGGCTGTTCCTATGCTCTCCATAGAGCAGAGGGCTCAGGATATTCAGCCCACTAGAGTGTAGAATTGTTGGTTTACAGCAAGATTTGAGTAATGTAGAGGATCATAATGAAGCGAGGGTTGACACGAAATACAAGACTATGGATAAGAAGGTAGATTCTATAGGCAAGATTACATAGTAATGTTCTATCATTTTAGAGGTATAGAGATTCATTGGAGCTTGTGTGTTTTACATGATTTGGATACCCCATTTTGCACACATAGCAGATTGTTTATATGAGCTGTTTCGAAAGGGGCAGAAAGTGTTTTTGGATAAGAGCCACATTAGAGTCATGCAAAAATTGAAAAAGTTTTTGCAAATTCTTTGGAAGATGGTGAAAAGATGGTTTGGGCCGTACATAGTCAGACATGTCTTTGATAATGCAACATATGAGCTGATAGAATTGGATGGGACAGCACTTAGAGTGCCTATTGCAGGAAAAAGAATCAATATTTTCAAGAAAAGAGATGATGAGGATTATGCATTGGAAGATTTTGCAAGAGAAGAGCAACGAGAAGAAACTCCAGTAGAAGAGACTGATGATATGACAGATAATCTTGTTGATATACCAAAAATAGTTAATGAAGAGTTTGATCTATTCATGAATCTTGATGATAATGATCATGGGTAGTTGGCCCATCTGGAGGATGCATAGGATTAGAGGGGGTGGATGTCGTACTGCTATGCATCCGAGGTGTGGAATCCACCAAAATGTTGTGTGTGACATTTGTTACTTTATACATACTTAGTCGTTGTGTTTACATTTTTTTTTTTGCGTGCGAGTATAGTGGAGAGAAGTTTGGAAGCATTGTGAAAGCAGAGATTGTGTTTGATGGCTTATCAAGACTGGATGTTGTCTCGTGGACTACAATGCTTACCACTTATGTAGAGCTAGACTAGGGGAAGAAGAATCTTCAGTTTTACAGGCAGATGCAAGAGCAAGGTGTCATCCCAGATCAATAGACATGTGTGGTCGGGCTTCAAGCATGTGGCATTCTAACACAAAAGGATAAAGCCATGGTTGAGACAAGACAATTGAACAGAGCGATAGCACTGATCATACGGTAAGCATTGCATTCGGATGCACAAAAGGAAGGTTGAGCATAGACGACCTCATGCCATTGCTTGGGAGGGTGTGATAGAGGTAGTAGAATATCAGCTTGGTGCTAATTTAATAGATATTCCAAAGTTCAAATGGGGGAACTTGGAGGATGAAGATATCACAGAAAATGTTTTTCCTAGAGTTCAACTAGGAAAGCATATGGAGAATTCCTTTGACAACATGCTTGTCGGTAGTGAAGATTTTACAATACTTTTAGGAGGAGGTTATTATAGGCCACGTGAAGAAAAAGCAGGGAATGGGAAAAATAGAAAAAGGAGCTATTGTGGGAAAAAACAAAGGATGGAGAAGAAAAGTATCGAGAAAATAAGCTTTTGGGGAGAATGATGGTGGAGGAGATTGCAGTAAAGAAGAAGTGAAAGGACGGGGCGAATTCAAAAAAAGCTGACGAAGATTAACAAACCTATTGAAGATGAATGATGGAAAGAAGACACAGACATCGAAGACCGAAGGTGGTGGACGAAGTTGCTGTGGTGAAGATGATGTAGCAGACTGGCACGAAGTGACGATGAAGGAAGAAAAAGCAAGAATACATTGAACTGTGGAAAGGAACAGCTTGAAATTGTTGCAAAATGAAGAGAAGAGTCATGGCATCAAAAATCAGAAGCTGATTATCAGCAGCATAAAGATGACGAAGCGGCAGATGATGATAGAAATGAAGAGAAACCGACGGGAGGAAGGAGGAAGTCGAGGGTTGGCATGCAACCCATTAGAATATTCTCTTACACTATCACGTCTGTCACATTGGCCTTAACAATTGCTTCAGGCTGAGTAGCACTTCCACATCGTGCTCATCCCCAAGCTCCGCAGCGACCACACTGGCCAGTTCGTTCAAGTCAAGATCGACGACAACATGCCTGCATTCCTCAACATTGCCTCATCTCCCAAGATTGCTGCAGCATGATCTCTTAAGTTCTTGTTTAAGTATGCCGAGGGAGCCACGGAAGGGTTGGTTTATAATCTCAGCAAATGTGATAAGGTTGAGTAAGCGGAGCTCATCTGTAAGGATGGTCATTTAGCTCATACTCACCGTCAATGAGAATCTCACAAGGGGACATATTGAAGACAAAGCTACCCTATCTTGATGAATGTGGTTGGTGCTGCAAGAAACACCCACAGTATGCCCCAGCAACCCCGATAGCAGCACTAGAAGTACGAACACCCCAATCACTATCACCGCATACTGCAGTCCGTGTCTCGTGTGCCTTTGTCACTGGCAATATCTGTGGTCCTATGATTGGAATTGAGAGCAGTGCTGTCAGGAAATTTATTATGCTCGAACTTTTCTCTGATTATCTGAGTGATGATGGCTGTCAAGATTGTGGGAGAGAAGGAAGGAGTCTCACTTGTAGCTTTCTTGCTTGCACAATGGGGGAATACATACAGAGATGGAGGCTGAAAACAGTTTTTCTCTTCTTAGTTGTGTAAGCCAAAAAGAACTCTCATACAAAGAAATAGAAGAACCCTATATATGGGTCTCAAACCAAACTCAACTAACTAAGGTGGCATACTAACTGAGCCACAAACAAGAGTAGATAAGGATAGCTATCATCTAGCTATTATTTATGGGCGGTGTACCAACCGCATCTACAACTGACAAGTCGGTGACATAAATGCACAACAGTCACCTTGGCATATCACGAGTGAAGCTCGATATCTCAACACTCCCCCTCGAGCTCAATCCCAATTCCTGCACACCAAGTAGGTCTCTGAACTTGCGCAGCTTCTCTGCGCCCAATGCCTTCGTAAATATGTCAGCTACCTGATCCTCTGTGCTGACATAAACTAGATCAATAAGACCTAGTAAAACCCTCTCTCGCACATAGTGATAATGCACCTCAATGTGCTTTGTTCTAGCATGATAGACTGGGTTATTTGCCAAGTGTATACTACTCGTGTTGTCACAATAAATGACAACTGGCCCATCTGTAGGCTGATGCATATCATAAAGTAGCTTATGCAACCAAGCTACCTCACATGTAGCCATTGCTGCGCCCCTGTACTCAGCCTCTGTGTTGGATAAGGCAACTGTAGAATGTTTCTTACTGCTCCAAGTGACTGCAGCACTCCTAAAGGAGAACACATATCCACTGGTAGATCGTCTATCAGAAATGCTACCAGCCCAATCAGCATCAGTGTATCCATGCAACTGTATCTCAACCCCAGTCTCATAAAATAGTCCATACTGCAATGTGGACTTCACATACCTGAGTATGCGTCTAGCCGCATCCAAATGCGGTTTCCTTGGAGCCTGCATAAACTGACTTACCAATCCAACAACATAGCTCAAATCTGGCGTGGTAATAGTCATATAAATCAAACTTCCTACTATGCGTCTGTACATAGTAGGGTCTTCTAGAAGCTCACCTGCATCTGTGCTCAGCTTCACATTCTGCTCCAAAGGAACTGAAATAGGCTTACGGCCTGTCATCCCATATTTGGACAGCATGTCCAATCCATACTGCCTCTGCAAGAGCTGTATCCCACTTGGTGATCTAATCACCTCAATGCCCAAGAAATAACGCAGCTCTCCCAAATCCTTCATCTCAAACTTCTGCTTCAATAGCATTTTCACATGAAGGATATCTTCATCACTGTCACTTGTCATAATCAAATCATCAACATAAATGACAAGTAGCATAATACCTTTCTCTGTTTTTCTCACATAAAGTGAGAAATTTGCCTTGGAAATCTGAAAGCCAATAGTGACAAGATACTGTCCTATCTTGTCAGACCATGCTCTAGGTGCTTGCTTCAAGCCATACAATGCTTTCTTCAACCTGGAAACAAACTCAGGATGAACATCATGCACATAACCTGGTGGCTGCTCCATATATACCTCTTCTTGCAAATCACCATGCAAGAAGGCATTCTTTACATCCATCTGATGTAAAGACCATCCCTTTGATGCAACCATAGCAATGACTGCTCTTACGGTTGCCATCCTTGCAACCGGACTGAATGTTTCTTCATAGTCAATGCCATATGTTTGTGCATACCCCTTGACTACTAATCTTGCCTTGTTTTCACAGAACCATCTGCATTGTGCTTCACCTTATAAACCCACTTACAGCCAATTGCATTCTTACCTTTAGGCAAAGGTACCAATTCCCATGTAGCATTTGCTTCCAAGGCATCCATTTCTTCATCCATGGCTTTCTCCCATTTTTCTTTTCCCATGGCTTGCTCAAAAGAAGAGGGTTCTGGTTCCTGTATCACTTTGACCATATATGCATAGTGAATGACTGTAAATCCATCATATTTCAGCCTATCCACAGGATACCTAGCTCTCGTAGACCTGCGCAAAGTAGGTTCACTCCCAGGTGCTCTCAAAACATCCCTGGCCTTCCTTACTCCAGGTGTAACAATAGAAGGAATACCCAACTCATCATCAATGCTCTGTTCTGAGCCACTGGATTCACCATCCACATAAGAGTGACCTGCATTCACATCAAACATGGGCTGATCTACCTTCTCTTTTCCTTTTCGTGATACGTGCATACCATTATTTGCACTGCCTTCAGAAGATTCTCTTGATCTCAATATGCCTGTCCATGGCAAAGAATGTGAACCACTGCTAGAAGACGTTCCAGGTCCACTAATATTTTGTGACTGCTGCTGTGAATTCTGTGCAGCATTACCATTTTGTGCATCTACATCATCAATCACATTCACTGGTTTATACCAGCTACTCATCTCATCAAAAACAACATCTCTGCTCACTGTAAACTTACGAGTAGAAGGGTTAGGTTATAGCATCTATACCCTTTCTGCTGCAGAGAGTAACCAATAAAGATGCACTTCTCAGCTTTTGGATCCAACTTGGATCTCAACTCATCTGGCACATGTACATAGGCAATGCAACCAAAAATTTTCAAATGAGAAATATCTGGTTTCCTACCAGTATACCTCTCCTCTGGAGTCATCCCATGTATTGCTGCAGTGGGAGTCCTGTTCATTATGTAGACTGCTGTAGCAACTACTTCAGCCCAATAAAAATCTGGCAGGTCTTTTTCATTGAGCATGGCACGAGATACCTCTCCAATATGCCTGTTTTTTCTTTCTGCAATTCCATTTTGCTGTGGGGTATGAGTGCATGAATATTGCTGCTTTATGCCATGCTCCTGCAAGAATCTTGCAAACTCATTTGAGAGGTACTCTCCCCCTCCATCTGACCTTAGGCATTTTATTTGCAGGCCTGTTTCTTTTTCAACCATAGCTTTGAGAGTTTTGAAATGCCTAAAAACCTCACTTTTCTTTTTCATAAAATACACCCAAACTTTTCTGCTATAGTCATCAATAAAACTGACAAAATAATGAGAGCCTCCAAGAGATGCAGCTTTAGTGGTCCACACATCAGAGTGGATTAATTCCAATGGCTTCTTACTCTCTTGAACATGTCTAGGAAATGGTTTCCTTGCCTGTTTTCCAAACTGACAAGCTTCACATACCTTATGCATTTCTGCAACCTTGAATTTAGGCAATCTTGCAACAATGTTTTGGGCCTGCATTGATTTAAGTCGCTGTACATTAACATGACCAATGCATTTATGCCAGATATCAATATCTGCAACTACACCGGTACCATGTGCAAACATTACTGCACTCAATTCAGGCATGTCTGCATCCAATGTAAACATTCTGCCTTTCTTCTTTCCTTTTGCTATCAAGCGACCTTTATTTTTCATATCCTCAACAAAGCATCCATGAGGATTAAATCTGACCTGCAAGCCCTGCTCAACCATTTGACCAACAGAAATCAGATTCTTGGTGATATTCGGGACATGAAATACATTGGACAGGTATTTCTTTTTCCCATCCTGCATAGACAAATGAATTTTTCCAATTTGCACAATAGGATGTGCAGTATCATCACCAGTCTCCACAAATCCTGGTTTTTCCATTTTCCTTGCATCCTCCATCCATTCTGCATGACCTGTCATGTGGTTTGATGCACCTGAGTCAACATACCATACATCGTTGCTTTCTTCTGCACTTGTCACAGAATTGTTCATGTGCTGTACCATAAACAAATGCTCATTTTTGTCATTACCCTATCTACTAGAAGATGCATAATTTCCTTGTCGCAGTTTTCCATTCATGATGTCATTCTACTTTTTATAGCAGTCTTTAGCCATATGACCCATTTTACCACAGTAGTAGCATTCAACGTTACTGTTTGCATTTTGGCCGCTTTGCCATCCACCACGACCTCTTTGGCTCCCCCTGCCTCTAGAGTTACCACGTCCTCCTCCATAGGACTGGTTTTCTTGAGTTTGCTGCATATTCTGATTTCTACCATGGCCTCCAAATCGGCCTCCTCTACCTCTGCCTCTACCTCTTCCAGCATTTGAGTAGAAGACAGCTTCTTTTGAAGTTCCTCCTGAAGAAGATGCACCACCATTTCTCTGCTCCTCAGAAATTAGAAGAGCAATCAACTCCTCAAAATCAGGAAATCTTTCACGAACTGAAATGGATGTCCGAAACTGTGCATAATCCTTTCCTAGACCATTCAAGGTCACAGAAACTAAATCATCATCTTCCACTGGCGACCCAATGGAAGCAAGTGCATCTGCAATCTTCTTCACCTTCATGTGGTAGTCATTGATGCTCATATTTTCTCTTTGCACATTATGCAACTCTTGCTTGAGCTACATTTTCCTGGCTTGCGTATTTGTGCTATACATTTTTGACAAAGTATCCCATGCCTCCTTTGGCATACTTGCATCCTGAATATGCACAATCATAGAATCTGAAATGCTGATAGACTGCCCTCTTGCTTCACCGCGAAGGGCGTCTCTACCTGAGACAATGCACTCTTGCAATTTCCGGCTGTGCTACCTGCAGAGATCTGCTCCAAAAAACAGAAAATGAAAGCAACACTGCTCCTCTTACCAGAATACCGCGAGCTTGGCTTGCTTTCTTGAGCTCCTTACCACGAACAAGGCTCTGATACCATGTCAAGATTGTGGGAGAAAAGGAAGGAGTCTCACTTGTAGCTTTCTTGCTTGCACAATGGGGGAATACACACAGAGATGGAGGTTGAAAACAGTTTTTCTCTTCTTAGTTGTGTAAGCCAAAAAGAACTCTCATACAAAGAAATAGAAGAACCCTATATATGGGTCTCAAACCAAACTCAACTAACTAAGGTGGCATACTAACTGAGCCACAAACTAGAGTAGATAAGGATAGCTATCATCTAGCTATTATTTATGGGCGGTGTACCAACCGCATCTACAACTGACAAGTCGGTGACATAAATGCACAATGGTCACCCTGGCATATCAGAGTGGAGCTCGATATCTCAACAATGGCTCTGATTTTGTGAACGTGAACTCCTCCCTACAATTCGCACGTCGAAGGGTGATAATACTTTGAATATCATCTTCGAAGGAAGAAGATTGGCAAATCACTCCCAGCTTCTGAGGTGGGGACCAAGAGCGTTACTAAAAAAATTAAAGCCACCACAAGGAGATTATCTCAAGCTGTGAAGAATAGTCTATTTACCACATTCAAGAGACCAAAAGGCTTGAACAAGTTGATTATAGGGCCATTATCCAAAATTGAGGTAGCCTTCTTTCAAATTGAATCATGATCTTGCTTGATTGATCTTCTATCCTGAAATTAGTCAAGGTCCTCTATGGTCGCGACTTTGCTTTCGAAACCCTTCGACAACGTCTTGGCAGTCCATCGGAAAGGATGTCTAGAAAGCTCCGCCGGGCACTCCCATGAAATGTTACGGGGTTTGCAATCTAGGGCTTTCCATGTCTGCCACGTAGTGGAAGTATTCCGGTCGTTCCCACTTAGGACCTAAATTAGGGTTTTGCTTATTGGTCATTTTCTAACGGCAACTAGCATCGAACCCAAGTGAACTACTTTACGCAGAAATGCCAGGTCCAAAGCTGATTTATGCTGCACTTGGTTCAAGGAGAATGGGAAACGAGAGGGATGCCAAGCTCAACCTCTCTGCCATAAGGCATAATCCCATTCCGTTCCCCTAAAATAATGTAAATCGGGATTAGTTACAACTCTCCGTCAATGCTCTTGTTGTTCGTGTTCTTTTGAACAATCTTCCTGCTATCCATCGTGATTTGAGAAAAGTTCCCGGCCAACTAGGACCACCCATCCGTAGGACAGGCCTATGGCCACATCCACCACACTTTCCTCAGGTTGTTTTAGTTATTTAAATACATAACACATTTAGTTAGACATGTATCAATCAGCTTCCTTAATTAGCCCATTAGGCACTGGTTCCTTCACGTAATCATATCACTTGACGTAGAAAAGCAATGTCAAACAAGCTCCTTTTTAACATGTTATCATATTTATATGTGAAATACATAAAGTCCAGCCCGTAGGCTTATCCACAATCTGCACGAAGGCTATCCAGCAATCCATAGGGATCACTAATTCAAGATTCTGCCCGTAGACTAGTATGCGGGCCTCAAGATCCAATCCCGAGTCACATTAGCCTCTTATGCAGGGCCCGGAAGGAGAGGGAATTACGGCCAGAGCCCTCCTTGGCACCCAAGCATCCTCTTGCTCCGAGTAGCACTTAATGGAGAGACCTCTTGAGGCGGGTTCGGTCCACCTTCCCGACGTGGTTAACAACCCCCTTGGTTAGGGTCAGGTAGGCAGTCGGGGGTAACTGAAGCTACCTCTCCCTTTAGGCCTTCAACCTAAAGTAATAGATATCCATTTGTCCTTTAATCCTTCAATTAAACAAAGAAAAATAGTGCTCGTAAATCTGTAACAAGCACAATCATTTTCATTGGTCGTTATTGTTGGCCAAATGCTAAGGAGTGAATCCTTCTTTTTGAATGCACGCAACACTTGATCCGGGAACTTCTGACTTGGCAAGATTCCCTATATCCTGGGATTAGGACTGTACCCTACTAACCGGACTTGGTCAATACCTTTAGTTCATAAGTTATTTCAATTTATTGGTTGGTCTTATTCTTTCAATTCTTTACCCAAGAAAGATGCTATGTTAGGATGATCATTCATCCTCTTGCAAGATAACTTGCATTAAAATCTGCCAACCTCATTCCGAAGAATTTGGCCATTTCCTTGCAATCAATTCATAAGAGCGTGCGACTCTACTACTTGTTGCACAAGTGTCGCATCAAGCTATGGGATTGTTTACCCTTCGAATGGAGTCATGAACAATCTGTTCCTGATTACTTTAGGCTAACATAGTCAATCCTAGGGCTCCAAGTTCAATATTTTTAGCGAAAGATTCTTAGGGACAAACCCTAGATTACTTCTCACAAGTGGGTCCGACTGTCCCTACACTTCGTGAATGTAGGCAAGTCTTTAGGGTATCAGGGTTTTAACTTTGGTAAAAACGAGCGACTAGGTAATGTCTCCAATGTGCCAACCCTAGTCAGTTCCTTGGGATACGTTGCATTGAATTAACCCTTTTCTAAACGAGTACTCCATGGGTTTAGGTGTTTAGGTTTATTCCAATTCAACCTATCTATTTTTGAAGATACTTATGCTATCATTTCCATAACCACATGACTTATTATCTACACGTAAGTTGATTTTCAAACCCTAACTCTTTGGTTTAAGATCAAGCATAGGTTAGGTTATAGCCTAATTCCAATTAATCATCCTATAACTTGCGAACAAGATTCATGCTAAAAGAAGCAATCTTTTACTAATAATTATGCAGTTGAAAAACGATAATTGACTAGAGTTATGCTACTTAAGAATCATTTCATGCCTTGTTTTTTTCGTATGGATTATTAGCACTTTCCTTAATGACTCATTGGGAAGAAGATATGTCCTAATAATGAGACATGCAATTTATACTTCCATGTCTAAACGGGGTGCACTATCTTAATTCTGTTTTGTAATTGTGGACATTAATCTAAGTTTAGTTCATTGCAATGCATAAAACTACTTGCTAGAAATGCATATCAATTTTCTACTCACTTTATTTTCTTCATTTTTTAAAAAAAAATACTAATGAATGAATTTTGTCTCGTGAGCTAATTCTTTCAGAATTAACCTAAGTATGAGAAATGCATCCTTCAAAGAAATCATCCATCGCACGATTGAATTATAACAAAATAAAATAAAAATTAGGAAGGAAAACCTGGACTTGTGGTGAGATGTCCACGTGGATGCTAGGAGACGATCCTCCTACGATTGCGCCTTGGGCTTTCTTAGGAGCCATCGCGAATGTAGCCTTTCATCTTGGATGCGGCTTTGCGAACTCCCTTTTGAAATACCACCGTCCTTTATGAGTCTTCTGTTCCTTCCTTTTGTAGAAGCTCTTTGAAGGGATACTTGTGGAGGAGGGGAGAAACCACGGAAAGGGTTTAAAACCCAGGAAGGAAGGGGATGTTTTAAAAACCTCTGCGAGTGAGGCCCATTAAAGCCATGGGAAGGACTTAATGGCTTTCTAAGGACCCACAAGAAAGGGGAAGATAAAAGTTGTAAAAGACCCTTACGAGGGTTTTTGTATGGGGGAAGAAGGTGTTAAAAACCCCTGACCATGGATTTTGTGTGGGCTTAAAGAGGGGTCTTTTTGTTTTGTGTGGGGGGGAAAACAAAGATATAAAAGGGCTAAAGAAGGGATTTTTGCATGGGGGAGAAAAGGGGCTTAAGGACCACTTAAAGGTTCTTCAATGCCAAAGCAAGGGGGGGAAAAAAGGTCTAAGGGAGCCCTTAGGAGGGAATTATTGCAAGGGTGGGGAAAAGAAAACTTAAGGGTCCATATAAGGGCCCTTCACGGCAAAAGGCGGGGGGGGGGGGGGGGGGGGGTGTGGATAGTCTTAAAGCTACAGGAATCCCACCCTTGGAAGCTTCCAAGGGGCTTCCAAAAGCTTCACAAAGGGCACGTGGAGGGGGGGGGGGGCGTGAGGGACGACTCCAAGGTGGCATTATGACGGCCTGGAGTGACTGTGGCAAGGTGACGACGGACAAGTGAATTGTAGTTGGGGTGGCGCTATTGCGGCAGCTGGGACTCTCCCTTCTTCCCTTCACAGCGGCGTTTATGCAGGGCGGCTCCTCCTTCCTCACCTTCACGACCACACAACAGCCAATCAGTAATTAGGCAATCCTCATGACCCTCAACTCACGATGCCGAAGTGGCATCACTACAGCAGTGTCTTCACTCAATCTGCGCACCCCTTTCACATCCCATGGCATAGGCTTAAATAGGGGAGGGGAGGAGATCCTCCCTCCCCCACGCATCGATGCGCATGGGTCTCCCCCCTTCAAGCTCCAGCAAGGAGCTTAGTGTCCTTACTAAACCCTTCTCCTCCAGCATGACAGTCGGCTGGAGGAGGAAGGGAAAAAAAATTGCCAAATTCCAAAAAATATTATCCCTAATAATTATCCTAACCTAAGAGGGCATTCATATGCAAAATGCATATTTTTATTTCGGAGTTGTTACATCTCTTCCCTCTAGAAATTATCCTTTTGCTCATGTTCAATTGAATATTTCTTATAGGTAGGGAAGGGTTGTTCCATTTGTAGAGAATCACTATTTAATTGAGATTCATAATCTGCATTTTAAATACATCTCTAAGAGAGAAATTTCTTTCTAGATATCATCTCCCTCTAAATTGGAATTCTAGGCTCTCTTTTTGTAGCTCAGAAAATTTTTAATCAATTTATTTATACTAGTCACACTACTACTTCTCACTCACTTATAATTCTGCATTTAATCCTCTAATTATATGTTCATAACTACCTTGGTATCGATTGGTAGTCTACACAAATCTATTCAAAGCTAGAGATGGGTCATCCTTATGATTAGGTAACACTGATCATTGTAAAGGTTTGCAACTAGCATTGTTTCTTCTATCCCTTTTCTTCATTTCTAGCTAGCAATAGTAAGTCCTTCTATTTGCAACTAGAAATTGTTCAAATCCCTCACAAAGAAAAATATTAAATACACTATTTTTGGGTTCCTTGTAATCATTGCCATCAACACAAATTTCTTCCATACTTGCTTAAGATTTTATTAAGATTCTATCTCTAGATATGATGTCAATATTTCATCCACCACCTCTAAGTCATCAATGGAAAATATTTCCAACTCGTTATATGCACAAAATGCATCCTCAAGGTCACTTTCCTCCTTATTCGTAGATAATCTAGGATATGTTTCAACAAATGAATCATTCAAACCATGGTCAAAGTGTATTGTAGCATTATGACCTTTATCTCCCCTATTGAGATCATAAAATAGTCTAGAGTTATATATTTTGATGTAGACAACCAGTGGGTAATATCACAATTAGAATCATAATCAGATGAGAAATTAACAATGTATTCACCAATATCTATTTCTTCTACTTTGTGAGGATATTGTACTGCATTCACCTCTACTTTTTATGTTCTTCTGACCAGGCATACGGGCCTTTGTTATTTGTTCTCTCTAGTCCTAAATCATCGAACTCACTATTGGATTTCTCATCCATTCCAATAACTCGTTTATCTCCTATCTCTCTCAAAAACCCCTTAGATATAACTTATATTTTGACCTTGTCATTTTGAGGACCAATTCATAATTCAACTTTTATACCAATCTTAACTACATCTTGCTTGGTAACCCAACAACACAAAATACGAAGAGATATTCATTGAGGAACTGATTACTAAGTATTTCATATGGAATTCTAATCCAATAATTACAAATTTCACATTATGAAGTAGTTGTTAGATATGCTCAATGCCCCACCCTCATAAGGTGCCACCAATGATCCATGGTGCTCAAAGTTGTAAGGCCCCCATTATGAGGAGAAGCCAAATGTGAGCCCAGACATTGGTTGAGTCTTGACTTGTATATCAGATGAGGTCTATGTGACCGGATGGCAAAAAGGTGACCATTGTGGGTCTAATCTTTGGGTTGGACTAAGTAGTTAAGCTGGTAGTAGCTCGAGGCACATTGCATTGAGTTGCAGGGTAAGGGAGTTAAAAGGAGGCCCTATTTTGGGTCTGAGGCCGCATAAGAGGCCCCTAGCTGGGGGGTCCCAGAGAGGCTAGCGGCCCCCCTGATGGGGGTTCAGGGATAGCCCCCGCGGCCCAATGGTAAAGGGAATATTCCCTAGAATATTCCCTGGCCAACTAGTGGAGGCTGATATGCTAGGTCAAACAAGCCAACCCAACCACCTTCGTGGGCTATAAAAGCTAAACTTCTTCATAGTCATCGATCATCTATCTTTCACTCAGTCATAGTTGTTCCAGCTAACCTTACTGTGGAAGCACATGGGTGGACAGAGCCATCTCTGTATCAGTTGTTTGGAGCTAAAGAAAATCTCTAATTCTCCTCTAATCTATTGTGTACTCTCTATCTCCATATCTTTATCAAGTTTTTTTGGTTGTGCCATGTAATTTTTACAGTAGTTCCAAAGGAGTTACTTTCCTTTCATCAACCATATGTAAAACTATGTAAGTTTAGATTTTTCAACCCTAGTTATTACATGGTTTGTTATGTCATCAAATGGACTGCTAATCTACCATCTAATTGTACTTCATTCAACAAATGGCCATTGATGGTAGTATCTATTACTAGCACTCCTAGATCCACAAATAGATCTATTATTTCTACCTCCTTAGTTGTTTTCCTTTTGGATACATTTGTGCTTACTTTAGAAGCATTAGTGTTGATTCTTTTCCTTCTACATGGAACTAATTTAAGATAAAGCTATCTTCGACATGTATGCACTATTTCAAGAAATTGTCAAATGTTAATTGCTAAGTGTACTTCCTTCAATGCTTGCCAAAGATCATAGACCTTATTCACTATTTCCAATTGCTCTTTAATAGATTATCTAAGAGTGTTGTGATGAGAGTTTGATTCAGGTAACTCTACACTGGGATCTACATCTTTAGATTTTTCTCTTGCAACTCATTTTGATTCCAGACTCTCTTCCTCTAGACCTTGCTCTTGTTGTTGCTATTATTATGCTATAGTGATAACACCAATCATGGGGTTAGCCTTAAAATTCACCCTAAGAGGTAGGAATTTTGATTTAACTTTGTACTCTTTCTCTTTTGTTTCTACCTTGACTAAACTTGTAGATGAAGTCAAGGGGTCATTTGAGACTTGTTTACCCTTATCATTAATCTTGCTATCATTTTGCTTGGGAAAAATCTCTTCATAATGCACTTTGCCACTACACTTTCTTTAAAGATGCATAAAGTCTTGATTTTTGCATGCATTTGGACAATATGTAGCTATGTGACCTTCATGTTGGTATTGATAACAAATTACTAGTCCTCTAGCTCTTTACTATCCATTATGTCCCGTTGTATTAATTTTTTTTAAATTTATCTAAAATGCGAATTTCATGTTGGTAGCTATGTGACCTTCATGTTGGTATTGATAACAAATTACTAGCCCTCTAGCTCTTTACTGTCCATTATGTCCCATTGTATTACAAAAAAATTGTTATTTATCTAAAATGCAAATTTCTTATATAATTCCAATCACTATTATAATTGTTTCAAGGCACTAGAGGCCTTCATTGGGTAGGCAAATCTCATGGCCTAAATGGTTGGTTAGGTGGTCCAATCTTGTAAGTAGTACTATTCCTATCCATATAATCGTAATTTGTCTACATTGCCCATGTTTATTGTTTCTCTTGACCAATTTTGTGCCAACAATTTGTATCCAAATGCCTTGTCTTTAGGCAAAAGATACAAAAAAGTGGATGGTTTGGCATTAGTCAAGAGGACACAGACACATGACCATACTCATGGCACTTACTATTGGAGCTTTATATAGCTCACCCTATCTAAACTAGGTCTCCCTTACATATATGTAGAGTGTGATCAATATGATGTAGTCTTTGGGAGTCTATATGCTGTGTCTCTTCTCTCCCTCTCACATCTCTACATATCTTCTCTCTCTACATCTCAACATGGTATCAGAGCTATCAAGATTGACTACAACCAATTCCTTGAAGAAGATAATCAGGAAGTATATCTATGTGGTGTGTATTCAATTATTGATTCATGCTCTTTTCATGCTTAAATTTGATGTATTGTGTATGTTATGAGCATCTTATGTTATGAATTTTGAGCATAGAAAAAGCTCACTCGATCATCATTTAGATTGGAGATATGTTGAACTCTAGATATGCCTTTCTTGGGCACCCTAAAAGTTTCTATTTGGGAAACTCTTAAGGAAATGCCTTCATTGAAAATATCCAAAAATGATGTAGAAAACTTCTAGAATAGGGTGACATGCAAAAAAAAAATTACTTTTTAGCCAGTTTTGGGAGATCTGATGCAAAAATAAGGGTTTTGGAAGTCACACAATGCGCGATTGTAGTTTACAAGTACAAAACAACACTTCAAAGAACGGGGAGATGATGAAGGAGTGATTCGGGAGAATTCTTAGAAGGTGTCTTGGGGTTCTACCCCCCTTTTGGAGCCAACAGAACCATTGGATTTGTGGTCGAAGCAACAAAGAGGAAGCTAATGTTTGGTGCATGTTTTTGGCCTACTAGGGAGCTCCAGGAGATCTAATTCTTGGAAATTGATTCAGAGTAGTCTCAGAAAAGGATTTTGTTTATCTTTTTAGGTTCTATCAATACATAGTGCTTTTGATTCATTGAGCTTTGTCTTTATCTTATGTACCTCTTGTCTATTCTTCTTCTCTTCTATCTCCTATTCTCTACTTCCTTCTCCCTTTAATCCTCGATGGATACGACCTTTTGACTAAAACCCCTCTAACAATGCTTGAAACAATAAGCGGTTTGTGGGTCTTGGCAAGCAAGTTAGAGCTCCAATATATACTCAAACCTCATAAGGGCCTAAAAAATGTTATTAGTTGTCTAAGCTTCTTTGGGTGGAAAATAGTGCTCATTGGTCAAGTCAAGGCTAAAATAGGTCCTACACAGGGTGTTATTTTATTGTGGGAAATTTTGGAAAGTTTTCTAAAGAAAGTTTCAAGTGCATTCTAATGTAAATTTGAAGCATCTACCTTATGGGGGATATCAAGCACTTCACTTATAGCCAAGTATGGTGTCATTTGGAGACATATTTTTCAGGTTATTTTTGAAACACTAGTTATGGATCACTTGGATAGCATGGTGAGGGACATAAGAGATCCTTTTATGCACCTGTGTAAAGTTTTTGATCTGTTTGATCAGAAGATGGAGCCAAAATATTGACAAAATAATTGCTTTGGCTACTTTCCATGATCATTTTAGCCACAAGCTTGAGTAACAACTTGACAATCTAATTACTTTGGCTACTTTATATGATATTCAGTACATTCAAATATAAGAGCATCATTTAACTTCCAATGAGTTTCCCACCCATGACTATTAACAACTTCAAGGCCTTTTATCAAATGGGATCCATGTGTAACAACACATCAAGATAGTTTTAACACATGCAGGTAACATTTCCTCGAATTAAGATGAGCATGCTTGTATTCATCTACTATTTCAAAGACAAATTTATGCAATCTCCAAGGCTCATGAAGCATCAATAATATTTAATCGACCTAAAGAAATAGAGTTTCGTGTACCATCAAGCCTATCACTTAAGACTCAATATAATCTACAAACTCCCTCAATATAACATTTAATAGACATGAAGAAATAGAGTTTCATGTACCATCGAGTGTATCACTCAAGACTCAATATAATCTACAAACTCCCTCAAGAACATTTCATAAATTCCTAGAACTATAAATGTCTTCTAAACTATACCTTGCACGAGGCATAAAAGGCCCATAATGCCTTGTTTTGAATTGGACAATTGATGCGATAAGAGATAAGAGATAGATGAAACAAGATTGTAAAGGGAGGAAGCCAATAGGTTAAATTATAATGGGCCTTCATGAAGAGGTGCATAGCCTTAGAAATGGAAGAAGATAGATGACATTCTACCTTTAGGATACTTGATTAAGGAAATCCTCATGTTTGCTTCTACGATAACTACCTTAACCTTTAGGAGGACTAAGAAGCAAGTCTAGTGAAGGTTGCTAGTGCATTTCTACAAGTGTACAAGCCACCATTTTTAGCATGAGCTTCCACCTTTTGATTATGCCTACTACCCCCTTAACCAATGGGTGACCTCCTCAATAACTAGTAGGCTCACTGCCTCAACCTAGCCAAAATATGGCTCTCAACTCCACAAGTTTCCTTGCTAATCCTTGAGCAGTTGATCAATGGTACATGATAGCACTAGTCATAGAAGAAACCTCAAAGTTTTGCTAGCTCCTCATGATCCTTTACAAGCTAGCATTCAAGTTGGTGGCATCGACTATGGATTCCCTTACAATCATTTATGATGCATGCTATTTCCATCCTTTCTATTCAGGTTCTCGAGCTTCTGGGACCATTACAACCTACTAACGATGTTGCTCTTTTGGCTTCATCAATTTTCTTATACCAGCTTGTGTATGCATAAATTTCCCCAATGTGGGAGAGCTGCATGCATGATGGCTAGAAAGACATGAGGCCTCATGAAGTAGGTATAGAAAGGCAAGAGCTAGTACCAATGAAGCAAGTAGACAGTGTCGGAGGGGTTTTAGTTAGAATATCATATCCACAAGGGATTAGAGATATAAGGAAGTAGAGATGGGAGATGGAAGAGAAGAAAAATAATAGACAAGAGGTAAACACGATAAACACAAAGCACAATGAATTGAATCAATATGTATTGTCAAAACTTGAAATCCCTTGTCTGGCACTACTCAGAAGCAATCTCCAAGCATTAAATCTCATGGAGCTCCTTCATAGACCAAAAACATGCATCAATACAACAACTTCCTCTCTCCTGCTTAGAACCCAAATCTAATGGCTCCCTTGACTTTGAAAGGGGGATAAAAACGCAGGACACTTGCTCAGGGATCTCTCAGTTCACTCATTTTTCTTTTTCTAGTTCAAAGTGTATTTTTCAGCCTATTAACTGTGATTACGATGCGCGCAGTTTTGCCCATCTGTCTTTTCAATGAAAAATCCAAAACTGGTTGAAAAAGCAACTTACTTTTTGCATGTCATCCTAATCTAGAATTTTTCCTATCTTTTTCGGATATTTACAATAAATAATAGGTTAAAATTGTCCATAAATCTAGTATTTTTGGACCATCTATGCCATGGACACTAGCACTAATGATTCAGATCACATTGACTCTCTATATCAATAAAGAAGTTGGATGATGATGCACTCTAGAGTTTTTCACACTGTGTCCATGTAGTGGCATGACATCCACCCCCTCTGAATTTGCACATCCTCGGGTATGTGCCAAAAACCTAGTTGTCACCAAATTATGAGTCCTCCTCATCCTTTGCAACCATATACTTTACTTCTTCATCTTCCTGGCTAGCCCTTGTATCATGGTTACTATTTTCTTTCAATTCTGCCAACTCATAGGCATTAGATTCCTACCTCTTGAATTATTTGATTGTTTTCCCTCCTACCAAAAGTTTTATGGCTGTTCCATCGAGCTCATTGGAGCCCCGAGAGGAACACCAAGGAAAAGGGAATTCTCTTGCAAGAAAATCTATCTTGTAACATCAACAAGCTTGTTTATCATGTTTCATATGATCCCAATGAAGAAAAGAACACCAGGCACAACAAATCTTCATGCAACATCATGTAAATCTCCCACGATTTTGATAGAATCAACCATATTCTTCAACATCTTCACAAAATCCATCAATAGAACAAAGAAAACAAAGAAATACACCATCTTTGAATGGAAATACATCACATAGTATTCATCTTCAATATCTTCATAGTCTTTTCTCTCAATCTCTCATATACAATCACTCTGTTTGAGTAGAATTGGCTATCTCTGACTCTCTCTATCTCACTCCATCAATAATACATCATGTCCTCACTACAATCTCTCTAAAATCACTCTCAATAATCACTCTTAGGTCGTGGATACCCCTCCGAAGAGGTATGTCTGATATGAAGAGTCACCAGAGCCACTACAGTGTCTCTTCACGGCTCACTATTGTCACTTCACTCTAGTCTTCTCTTGAGTCTTCAGCAGCTACTTCTTCCACTTCCTTCAGCTCCTTTGCACTTGTATTCACCTCTTTCCAAGGCTAGAAAACTTTCCCCAAAGTCACACATACATTCCACAGAACACTTACAGAAGCATACAGAACAGTCTACAGAACAGTACCAGAACAGAGACAGAACAAAAACAGAACAGAAGCAGAAGCTCTACAGAAGACCTACAGAAGCTTACAGAAGATCATCAAAACCACATGACTCATTCTCAAACCATTTCAAACTCTCACAAACCATTCAATAAACTTTCACAAGATCTCAATCTTCATTAATCAATACTTCATCCCTCCCTACAGAAGACAATCAGAACAAAACAAACCAAAACAGAACAAAACAGAAGGTATACAGAACCATTCAGAACCTATCAGAATATCACAGAACCACCAACAAACATCATGATCTTCCAAAACACAATCAATATCATCCAAAACATTCTCAAACCACTTTCAAATCAACCAATCATCCCATAAAATCAACCATTCAGCTCTCAAAAACAACAAAAATCAGCCAAAAAACAAGTCATTTCAACACTCAACATATCCCCACACTTAATAAGGAAGCGTCCTCGCGACCCAGGAAAAAGGGAATACAAGTTCATAGAAAAGCTCAACTTTGATCTTCAATATCTTTTCAAAAAGAATCCATCCACCACGACCCCAACTTATAACATTTTTCTGATATAAAAGTACAAAGAAAGGAAAACCCTTTTGAAATTAACACCTCTTATCAAACTAAAAATCATCACAAATTTGTAAAGGATATAAAAGTTTTCTTCTTCGTCATCTGCATCAGCTTCAATTCTCCATCCACGACCCCATCTCTACAAATCTCCAAAACATAGCTCGTACACGAAATCCAATAGGAAACCACCACGTTCGTTTGACATACATGAACTCACAACACAAACACTAATACATAACACAACCATCTGAATGACTTCTTCAAAAAGAGAGTTGTTCATTAAAAGCTTTCACCATACATTGGAAATGTATCAATAAAGATGATCCCTCTTAAAAGATTGATGTTGTCGGAATCGATCCATAGATAAGGATTCATCTACAAAGTTTTTAGGAGGATTTTGAAAAAATTGGAGACAGCACATCCTTTCCAACAAGACCAGGTATCTGCTAGGTAAACAGAGGGCATGAAAATACAGTATCTCCAGCTGCTGGGAATCAATGCTAACATTGACATTTATGCACAACTTTGGAATAGGCTTTGAATCAGTATGAGAGTGCCTATGCATATACGCCAGGTACCAAGCAAAGTGAGTAGTTAATCTCACTGAGGGATCTGCAGACTGTGAATATTGTTGGGCAAAATGAACATAGTTTTGATAAGCTTGACTTGAAGCTGTCCATTCTCCCGGAATTACTGGCCAATTAATCTGTGGTCCTGTAAGGCAATCATCCGAACTCCATCCCCTTCTTCTGGAAATCTGATTATCAAAACCGTCACAGTCACTAACCAACTGAGGTGGTTGAGATATGGAAGTGTTAGGAGAGGGTAGTGGAATAAGGGAAAGTGGATGTAGGGAAGGATAGGAAAAATCATAAAAGGAAGAAAAGGTTAAAGAAGGAGTGGCAGAAATTTGTAAGGAATCACTAAGGAAAGGTGTTAACTGATAAATAGGAAATGTGGAGGGTACATTTATGAGGGGTGAAGGACAGGGTGGAGAAGGGGAAAATACCCTATCCTCAATAAAGGAACAATAAGTGAAAATAGGAATTTGAGGGAAATTGGAAGGTTGGAAAAGAAGTGGTAAAATTACTGTGGAATTAGTTTGACAAAGGGAAAAATATATAGCATAGCGCTGAGCCAATTGTTGGTAATAGAGGAGGGTAGAAACAGAAGGTCCTAAGAGAGATCGTCTATGATAGGCATCAAAGAAGGTAGCATCAAATGGATTATGTTTGGAAAGATAGGTTAAGAGATCCATCCTCAGTTGGTTAGTACTCTGGGTAAAGGTAGGAGCAGTGTTTTGTCTTTGATTTAGGACCACCGAATCAATCATGGGATGCCACGAAGTATCCTGACAATCAGCTACTTTGGAGGAATAACTTTGAAACATATCAGCTATGCGCAGCTCCAAATGATTGACATATAGAACAGCCTGTAAGACCACATCCCCCACATACCATGCCATATCTACCTCATCTGGGATTAACAAGTCTCCTCGGAGATACATGTATGACATCAACGTGGTGTTTAGCGTGACAGAATCTTCAAAGACCATTCTGACTACCTCTGTCAACAACTTAGCAGACCAAGCCCCACTCCAGCCATCCTCTGGAAAAGGTAAATCCATCGTGGAAAGCTTCATATAGAAGACCAACTTCTGTAAGTGGTAGTGGACAAAGAAAGAATGGTCTGGTAAGACATATTCCTGAAACTGCTCAAAGGTAGACCATAACAAGTCCATTCTGGACTGCAATCTTTCCACTTTGTCTTGGAATAGAGGGCACAAAGTAGCCTGTCTCTGTAGGGCAGCCAAATCCTGCTGTGAAAGAGAAGGAATCAATGGAACAGGAGGGCTTGGAGGAACAGAGCGGGACTTGGCAAGCTGATCTTGCAACTGCTGGATTTGGGAGGCTTGGTTGGCCACTGTGTCATTAGCCATCTGTAAAGCTGAAAGCTTGTCATCGAAGATAGCTTAGAATTCCTTCGCTTCGCTGGACATCCTCTCCTTCTCTGCTGAAAGGCTAGTAACCTGTGACTGAGCCTCGAGTAACTGGGTCTTCAATGAAGAAATCTCATCGCTTTGAGTGGCAACCAGTTGGGTTTGCTGTTCCATTTTCTTAAATAGATCTGCTAGGGTATCCTTAGCAGAAGCTAATTCAGATGTTGCCTTATGCAACTGGTCTTTGGACTGCATAAGCTCCTCATAGAAAGATGCGTACAGCTGTTGAACACAGGCTGTCACTGACAACTCAATGGAACTTTGAATATCCTTGCAGAGGAAAGGAATGGCATATCCTGAGACGAGACTGTTCAGGGAGGGAACTGAGATCTCCAAGGATCCTTCTCTATGTGCTCGGAACAGATTATTGCAAGTGAGATACCCAAGGAGTTCACTGCTAGAAGTAGTAGGGATAGACACTGAGGGAAGTACAGAAGGGGCTTTATCCGCTACCCGCTTCAAGCGTTTGCACTGTATGACCAGGGGAGGCGGAGAATCATCATCCTCAATGTCAATAGGTGCTGACTCTTTTGAAGGTGGAGGAGGAGGTACTGGATCTGATGGAGGAGGTGGAGGCACAGTCTTCTGTAAACCTGAATAGGTCAAGAAGGCAGACAAATATGATCCATAGGTAACATTGGTAACATTACCCCTCGTGACTTTAACAAAATGCTGATCCATTTTAGTGAGGAGGTAAGTGCTCCAATCAATAGCAACTCCTTTCAACACCATCCTGGAAGCTGTGAAAAGCTCTTTGGACAAATAGTGGGATGGCGTTTTGGCAGGCATAAACCTGTCCTGAAGGAACTGACACATCGTCTTCCATACGGGATCAGTGATCATAGAAAACGAAACTCCTGAAGAGTTTATCACCTTCTTAACATCAAGGACTTCCCTTGTCTGCTTCTTCAACAGCTTGAGAATCTCTTCATTAGAGAAGAGCTGACGAGTGGTCACAAAAGGTTCTCCTTTGGAGGGTAAAGATAGAGCCTTCCCTAAGCCTCGAGACGTCAATGTCATAGACATTCCTTGGACTACGCCTGTCTTCTTGCTGTAAGAGGCCAGGAACTCATCACATACGGACGGATCCTCTGGAAGTAATGGAAAAGGAGTGGCCACAAAAGCAGCAAGTCCTGCCTTCGTGAGGGGCTCAAAAGTAAGTAGGGACGAGTAATCCCTACTAACTAATGGGACGTACTGGATAGGGGGAGGAGCTTGAGAAGGCGCCATTCAGATGGTTACACACACACCACAAACACAGACAATCAAGGAGAATGCCTGCAAAGCAACAGACAAAAACCAAGGATAAGAGAATAACCAAAGAAGACGTGACACGACCTACTAACCCCAAGCAAACCGCATCCTAGAAAAAATTTGACATGACCTTGAGACAAATGCGACCGAAAGCTTCATGCGATGCATCAGACAAACACCCAGAATCCCGTATCAGGCAATAAAAGAAAAAAAAACAGCATACCGTACCCGTAACCGTAACAAAGACATGAAACCAAAACCATACCATATCCGACACATATCAATACGACATCTGTGATAGAACCAAGACTGGACCATGAAAATAACTCTAAAAACTGCGCAAACCCATCCCACGAGACGCTTCATTAAAAAGGGAATTAAGTGTAGTGAGGGGGAAATTAATTTAATGAAGGGTTGATTTTAATCAATTATTAAAAATGGGTGAATTTTTATTAGGTGATAAACCTTAGCAAGAAAACGGCGGTTCCTTATTATAAATTTAATTACCAATTATTAGGTTAAGCGGTGCAGTTATTCGATTCCCGGACTTCGATTCCCGACTAGGTCTCTAAATGCAATTTATTGATTATAAATTAAGGTGATGTGGAGCGCTTTTTTGCCAGCGCGTGCTCATGTGACGGCTGGTTTGTTTTAATTAAAAATTAAAGTGCCTCTTTAGCGCACGTAGCGCGTGCTAAGTGAACGGGTGGTTTATTTTAATTAAAAAAAGATGTGTATGTAGCGCGAATGCGCGTGGAAACGGTGGGTGAATTAAAGGGTTCATTTTAACAATTAATTTGTGATTAAGGGGGAAAATAAAAATAAATAAAGCACATAAAATAAATACCTGGAAGGGGTGTGTATGTAATGCAAGAATGCGCACGGATGAGTTCCAGTAAAGGAAAAGTAAAGAGCACTGATGAAACAACAATGACAACACCTTAGTAGATGTGTTGATTTGGTTTGTGTTGGTTTTTTTTTAAAAAAAATTTAATTTTTAGTTGTGATTATTTATGGTTGAATAAATGGAAAATGAGCAAGGGAGGTGAGGGGAATTTTTTAGAATGTTTTTAGAATTTTTTAGAATTTTTTTGCAATTTTTTAAATGAATTGTCTACATTTTTTGGCAATTTAGGGGTAAATTTAGGAAATGTGGAATTTTCAGAAATTATAGGGTAGGCAATTTCCAGCAGACAAATTTCCAAAAATTGACAAAAGGCAAAAGGAAAATTTTAAAAAAAAATTCTGAAATTTTTTTATGGAAAAATTAATGTAGTGATTAATTAAGTCACCTAAATCACATTAATCAAATAAGTCAGTTAAGCATAAGTCAATTAAGTCTGGTTAGTGGGAGAAGTCAGGTTAGTCTACCTAAGTCTAGTCAGGTAAGTCAGTCAGCTAGGTTAGTCAACCTAACTAAGGTTAGGTTAGGGTTAATGGGTGGGATTAGGTTAGTTAACCTAACTAAGGTTAGGTTAGGGTTAGTGGGTGGGATTAGGTTAGTTAACCTAACTAAGGTTAGGTTAGGGTTAGTGGGTGGGATTAGGTTAGTTAACCTAACTAAGGTTAGGTTAACCTAGTTAGGTTAGTCAATTAACTAGGGTTAGTTTTAACCTAGTTAGATTAGTCAATTAACTAGGGTTAGTTACTAGCCTGAGGGAGGAGGTGGAAGAGGAAGCGGAGGAAGAAGGGGAGGTGCGTCGGCGGCGGTGGCGGAGTCGGCGGCTGTGGCAGAGTCGACGGCGGCGTCAGCGAATTCGGCGGCGGTGTCGCGGTCGACAGGCGGCTGTCCGGGGGGCAACGAGGGCGGCGGCAGAAGGGGGAGGGAGGAGAAGGCGAGGAGGCTCGCTGGGGGGGGCGCTGGGGGGCGAAGAGGGCGGCGCGCGGGGGGGAGAAACGCCGCCGGGGGAGAAGACGAAAGAGTGGGGGAGGGTGGCGCTGTGGGAGGGAGGCGCTGGGGGAGAAGAAGGAGTGGGGGAGGGTGGGGAAGAAGAAGGCGACGGAGGGGCGAAGGGCAGAAGGTGAAGGAGGAGAGGGAAGGGCAGAAGGTGACGGAGGAGAGGGAAGGGCAGAAGGTGAAGGACGCAGGAGGAGAGAGAGAAAGAAAGAGAGAGAGAGAGAGAGAGAAAGAAAGAGAGGGAGAGAGACGGGCGGTTGGGGGGAAGGGGTGGGTAGTTAGGGGAAAGGGGTGGGGGGGCCCGTGGTGGGGGCCATGGGGTGGGCAGGTGGGGGGAAGGGTAGGGACAAGGGTAGGATAGGGGGGTGGGCAAGGTGGGGACAAGGGTAGGTACCCCCGTCCCGCGCACATGCGCGGGGCGGGGTAAAAAAAATTGCCGTGACGGGATTGAAAGGACGCTGGGATGACAGTACGGGTTAGGCGGACACGACCGGGGCGCATGGAGACTCGTAAAATCGAAAAAGGGCGCGTTCACGCGTAAAACGGGCGCGCGAATACACGTAAAAATAAAGAAAATTTAATAACTCCCAATCCGGACGTCAAAACGAAATAGCATAAAAACAAAAAGTGGGCAGGATGACAGGGGGGAAACAAGGAAAATACGGGACGGGGGTTCCCGGAAGGATAAAGGGCGGTCACGTGCAAAAAACACAAAAAACAAACCAAAAACGCAATTTAAAAATTAATATCGAAAGATCCGTGCATCGGAATGAGGTGCAGAAAAAAGGAAAACTGTGCAGAAAGATGTGCTCGACAATCCTATCCTATCAAAACATAATCCCAACTGAGAGAAGACGCATTCACATGGGAAAAACCCAAAAAATAAACCCGAAAATGGGATCGGAAATTAATATCGAACAAACCATTCACCGGAATGACATGCAGTAAGAAGGAAAAATGTCCGTAGGAAGGGTGGCACAGGGTTATCACGTTAAACCACAGTTCCGGTGGAAATAGGAGGGGTTTACATGTGAAAAACTCCAAAAATACTCCCGAAAACTCTTTGAAAATTTAATAAGTAAAAATCCAGAAGTCGAAAAAGGGTGGAGGAAAAAGGAAAAAGGTAGGGGAAGGCACAGGGGACACGGTTGTCAAATCAAATTGGAATTCCGATGCAAATAGGGCAGGTTCACATGGAAAAATGTCAAAAATACACACGAAAAAGTCGTGAAAACCCGGAAAATTAATAACGGACAAACCATGTATCGAAATGATGCGGAATAAAAAGGAAAACTGTGAGGGAAAAAGCACTAGTCAGGGCTATGATGTCAGATCACGGTTCTGAAGCAAGAAAAGTGCATTCACATGGAAAATCGTCTAAATTGCGTAAAATGCTTCAAAAATTAATAACTCAAAAACCGTGCACCGGAACAGGGGTAGGTAAAAAGGAAAAATGATTAGTTCAATGGGGGGAACAGGGCTATGAGGTTGGATGAGGACTTTGGTAAACGTAGGGTGCATTCACATGGACGGACCTCAAAATCAAGGAATGAAGGAAAACTGCAAGGGAACAGCCCCCAAGGGTGGGTGGAACATAACCGGAAGGGTGGAAAGGGATCCCATTAGGGTAAAAGCAAGTCATGGCATACATGCATGAGCAAGATAAGGCATATGCAGAGGGGTATACAACATAGACGCGCAGGGACGCGTCCCCACACTTAAGACTTTAACGGATAGGGTTAACCGAGCAACAGGGACCTAGGACCACGCCACAGACTATCCACTAACTTCCCCACACTTAAAACATGAACATCACTAAGAAACAGAAGTTGTAGGGTTAGAAAAACTTGGCCCATTGCGTCAAGAATCAAGGTTGAGTATCGATGGCACGTCCAGTGTTGTTGTCGGCGCTGGAGGGACCAAGGCATCTTCACAGCACACGTTTGTCATGGCAGGGACCACGCCGCAGCACCCAGGGAGGTAGCTGATGGAAGGAATCGCAGGAAATTCGTCGATGATGAGGGATATTGCACTCAACTCACAATCACTCAATTGAAATGAAAGAACAGTCACTCGCCCCATGACTAATATCACTCGAGGAAGCATGATTAAAACCCATATCTCATACCCGGTTGAGGAATCGTCAAAGGGGAATTGGTGTAGAAGGAGTATGCCAGGGTGCACAGTTGATGGTGCATTAGTGCGTCCAACCCGTCTGGCATAAGTGCAAGGAGGAAGGCAAGGGAGCCTTACAGTGCAGTGTACAGAACAGGGTGATGTGTCTTGTGTTGACGGTAAAGACCCATTCCGTGGGTGCACAGGGAAACGGGAACATACCTGACTCCAAGTGTCGTAACGTCCCTCAATTTCACCTCTCGGTAAATGATTGAAGAAACTCCAGTCACACTCAACCCACCCTCTGTCTCATGCTCTGTGGATAGATACAGGAGGGCAGCCTTTTCCTGAAACCCATTGATGTAATCCTCACAATCGCTTGTGCAAAGGGTGTATGCCTTGTGCGCAGTTGATGGTGCAACAGTGCATCCCGCCCTGTGCCGGCATACGGTGCGAGAATGAAGGCCAGGGAGCCTTATAGTGCAGTGCACAGAACAAATCGGGCTTTGTGCTTTGAGAGGCCCATCCCGTGCGTGCAACACTTCATTCACACGTCTCACCTCGCATTTGATTTGAAGGGAAAAGACTGGTCTCTCGCCCCACCTCCTGTCTCACTCGTTGTTGATAGATACAGAGGGCAACCATACTCACTTCCCCATCCGATTAGGATGAAAGCTCAAATCACTCGATTGTTTGTCGATGAAGATCGCGTCATCAGTTGTTGAAGAGGCGTACCCAGGGAGGTAGCCATCAAATCGAACGTTGTATTGGACAGGAACATAGCGTCTGCTAAAGGACAGGTAGTCACTTTGCAGAAAGACCCAGGACACAGTGTACCAAGGGAGGCAGCTTCAGAATTGGATCCTAGGGATATCAATTAATAAATTCACTTTCTGGACTGTTGGGTGTTACCACCTTTTCCACAGCCAGCTTCTCGCCCAAGGGTGTTTATCACCTTTTCTTGGAACGAGGCCTGCTATGACAGGGAATTGCTTCCTTTTCTCTCATAACAGATTTGTTTGTTTTTTTCCTTCTTCTTTGTTTTTTCTTGTTTTCCCCTATTCCCGAGGGTGTTTCCACCTTTTCTCGAAGAATAGGTCGGCATGACAGGGACCTAAGTCCTTTTCTCCCATGACCGATATGTTTTGTTTTGTTTTTTTTTTTCCTCTTTTTTTTTTTTCTATATTGAACAAGGGAATGGTAGAAAGACCATTTGTCAGAACCCACCTCGCCACTGTCGCTGGTGGAAAATAGAGGATAAGAGATCAAGGCTGGAAGGGGGTTTTGAGGGGACAAAGGGTTGCGTCCACCTCATCAGAAGTGGCTGAAGAATGGCTATCAGAAGTAGCATCATAAGAAGTACAGTGCTGCGCCAACGAGGGAAAGGATCAAGTGTCCATAATTGTCAAGATCCCCAAGGAGGGAAGTACTTCTTCAGGCGATATCCATTGATCAGAAAGGGATCATCAGAGGCATCAACGGTCTGCACTTGGACAGAGCCATTAGGGTTGACTGCAAGTACCTTATAGGGGCCCATCCACCGCTGCTGGAGCTTGCCAGGAAACTTGCCAAAGCGTGAATCATAGGCTAGGACCAAATCACCTTCTTTGAACTCCTTGTGCTTGATGAAACTATCATGATAAGCCTTGCGTCGAGCTTGCATGGCTTCCATGCACTGTAGAGCCATCCTGCGAATTTTGTCCAAACATTCCAAATGTAGGAGACGGCGTTGCAGTGAATCATCATCCCCCAAACGCTCTTTGATCGCCACTCTCAAAGAGGGTAGTTCCAATTCAACAGGAAAAACAGCTTCTGTACCATACACCAACTGGAAAGGTGTCTGTCCCGTTGCTGCTTTATGGGAGGTTCTGTACGCCCAGAGGGCCTCTGTAAGTTGATCGTCCCAATCACGACGATGTGCAGCAATTGTTCTTGTCAGAATCAAGCAGAGGATGCGATTGGTGACTTCGACTTGGCCGTTGGCTCTAGGGTAATAAGGAGTGGACTTGCGATGGTGGATCTTATACAACTCTGTCAACTCTTCCATGACTTTGTTAAGGAAATGAGTGCCTCTGTCACTTACCAGCTCTAAGGGACTGCCAAAATGGGTGATGATATTCTCGTACATGAACAGGGCCACGCTGTTACCATCGTCCCGCTTTAGGGCTTTAGCTTCACACCACTTTGTAACATAATCCGTACATACGAGGATGTATCGGTTCTGTTTCCTTCTGGTAGGAGGGTCGATTGGACCTACGAAGTCAATGCCCCACTTCTCAAACGGCTTCAAAGGAAGGATAGGTTGCAATGGCATGGCACTTGTCTTGGTGGGTTTCCCCATTCTTTGACAAGCATCACATCTGTTACAGTAATCATAGGAATCTTTGTGGATGGTAGGCCACCAATATCCCGCTAGCAGAGCCTTCCTGGCTGTAGCTTCTCCTGCAAAGTGACCTCCACATGGCTCGTCGTGGCAAGCCTTCAGAACAATCCCAATCTCATCTCTTACAACACATCTTCTGAGTACTTCATCTTTGCCTTTCTTGTACAGTGCACCGCCTAGCAGGGTGTATGGGGCTGATTCTAGCATGAGTTTCTTCCTTTCCCGACTAGAAATACCAGGAGGATACTGCTGGGTTGCCAGTAGATTGGCAATGTCTGCATACCAGGGAGTTACAATTTCTACCAAGAATAGGGAAGCATCAGGGAGGTCTGGATCATCCTGCTCCTCGTCTGCAGTTTGTGGGATACGCGACAGATGATCAGCCAGAACATGGGAACGACCAGGCTTAGTAATCACCTCAAAGTCGAACTCCTGGAATAAAAGGAGCCATCTCATCATTCGTCCTTTCACATCTGCTTTGTTCATCAAGAAGGACAGGGCCTCATGATCCACATAAAATTTAAAGTGGGTGGATAGGAGGTAATGGCGAAACTTCTCTAGGGCAAACACCATTGCCAAGCACTCCAGCTCTGTCACTGTATAGTTTCGTTCCCTATCAGTGACTTTTCGGCTTGCATAATAGATTGGTTGATCCAACTTTGATGAGCCCTTTTGGCAGAGGACAGCACCTAAGCCTTCAATTGATGCATCAGTGTGTACATGGAACTCTTTCGTCCAATCAGGAGGTTGCAGAATGGGTGCCTCTATCAGGCACTGCTTCAGAGTGTGGAAGGCTTTGTCACATTCTTCCGTCCAAGTAAACTCTGCATCTTTCCTCAGAAGCTTGTGCAAGGAAGTTGCCTTTGTTGCAAAATGGGCTATGAACCTTCTGTAGTAACCCACATGGCCTAGGAATCCCCTCAACTGTTTGAGGTTGGTGGGTGCTATCAGAGCTGCGATCTTTTCGATCTTTGCAGGATCTGTTGATATCCCTTGTGCTGAGACAATGTGGCCCAACAGAACTCCAGAAGAGACCCCAAAGATGCATTTGTCGGGGTTGAGGGAAATCCCATACTCCCGGCATCGATCAAAGCATTGCTCCAAATGTCCCTAGTGTTCACTGATCAAACTGTAGACACAGAAGTCATCCAAATATACCTCGATAAAGTCATGCAGATGATTCTGAAATGCAGCCATCATGACTCGTTGGAAAGTAGCAGGGGCATTGCAGAGCCCAAATGGCATCACTCGGTAAGCATAGGTCCCCCATTCTGTGGTGAAGGTTGTTTTGGATTGGTCTTCTTCTGCGATTTGGACTTGGTTGTATCCACTGAATCCATCCAGAAGGGAATAAAGCTCATGTCCTGCCACTTTGTCCAACAGTTGGTCTGTGAAAGGGATTGGAAAGTGATCCTTCTTTGTCTTGGAATTAAGCTTTCTGAAATCCACACATATTCGTAATTTTCCATTCTTCTTGGGTACAACCACGATGGGTGAAACCCATTCACTGTTTTCCACTGGATAGATGAACTCAGCTTCCAGAAGCTTCAACAGCTCCGCTTTCACCAATGTGGAATAATTCGGGTTCATTCGCCTCTGTCGTTGCCGTACTGGCTTGGCATCAGGCTCCAAGTCAATGTGATGTTGACATATTGTGGGATCAATACCCTTTAGGTCTTTGTAAGACCATGCAAACACGTCCAAATTCTCTTTCAACAAGTTGTACAAAGTTGACAACTCCTCTTCTGGGAGACTGCTACCCACCTTCAAGTGGCGTTCAGTGCCTTCTGAATCCACAAAGGTTAACTGCCTTTCACCTTCTACTTCACAAATGAAGGTCCCGCGGACTGCTTCTGGGTAGAGATCCGACTCCTTCAAGGGAGTGGTGTCCTCGTCTGATGTCCCACTAGAACTAACTTCTTCTTTTGGTAGAGACTTAGGTTGCTCCTTAAGACGTTGGAATGGAATTAGAGCTGTTTCGGGTTTGGTTTCAAGATTAATTACGTCTTGGCTTGAAGACTCATCTTCTGAAGATGACACATCCAAGAACGTCACATAATAGGGACCCTCTGATGCCTGTTGGGTTGGTGGGATTGGTGCTTGTTGGCACGGTGCATCATCATCATCTTTCTTTGGCAAGGATGGGTTAGGACGGCAAGAGCCACACTTAAAAGACGGCTTGTTCTTCTTAATCTATCCCTTATAAAAGTTTTGCATATGAGAAGATCCATTTACCAGACCAAATGGTATCATTGCCATTCTGTCCCGTAGCATGAGCTCGTTTGCTTCTGATGCTTCTGGAACTTCTTCCTCGAATGTATCCTCTTCAGGTGGGATAGACTCTTCTGTTTCTCTTTCATAACCTTCTTCGTCCATTTCATATCCAACCTCTTCTGTCTCTGTCTCTGCTTCTGCTTCTGCCTCTGTTTCTGCTTCTGTCTCTGTTTCTGCTTCTGTCTCTGTAGGAGCTCTGTAACAGAAGAACAGATTCTCTGTTTCCTCTCCATCCTCTGTCTCTGCTGTGGCCATGTAACAGGGAGAGCAGTACATCCATGCTTCTATCTCACTGTCAGAAGTGATTTCAAAAGTCATTCTTGGTTCAGGCAGGAAGTATTCACCCATTGATAATGGCTTTGCCTCTTTTGGAAGTTGGTCTACAGTATCCACTGTTAAGGAATGTGCCACTGTTTTCTTGGGAAGGATCTGTTTGACAGCATCTTCGTCTGCTGATGTTCCATCCGCAACCTCATTAGGGGAGTTAGAAGATAATTCTAAGGAGGTGGATCCATGTCCTTTTTGAGAACCATACAGTTTCAGCACCACTTTGTTGGGTCCTCTACCCAAGGTCAAAGTTCCTTTAAACCAATCCGTCCTTGCTCGGGCTTCAAAAAGCCATGGTCTGCCTAGTAACAGAGGATAGGATGTACCATAAGAGTTTGGCTTCACCACCAAATAGGTCAGCCAATAATCTTTTCCAGCCACAGTAGTCTTCCCATATGGAAGAATGCCCAAAGGCTTGATTCTACTCTGATCCGCCAGTCTGATGAGCCATTGGGTTGGTTGCACACCTTGTAGGCCTAGATCCTTCATCGTCACATCCGTCATAATGTTCACTGATGAACCACCATCAATCAGTGCATTTGCAATGAAGCAGCCTTCTATCCATGCGCCAGTCTCTGGAGTACCCGGATCTAGGAAAGCATTAGCCACACCCACTTCTTTTACAGGCTCTAAAGCCTTGTTGGGCTTTGTTGCTGTTGAGGGAGCAATCCTTAAACCACGTCTTTTTGTCAGTATACTTTTGAATATTTTCCGGCAACTGGGAGACAACATCAATAATTGTCGGAATGTGAGGTTTGGTTTAAAGGTATCTAGATCTCTGACCAGATCGTATTCCTTAATAGGATCCACTGGCTTCTCTAACCGATTAGGGAATGGGGCAACACCCATTTTCATTTTCCCTCTTCCTTCCATCAGAGGAATTACAGGAACTTCTTCTGCCACTTGTGGCACTTCCTCCTCTTTTGTATCCTGGACCTCTGGTCCTGTCTCTGTAACTCTTTCTGGCACTGTAGGGCTCTGTACGGCACTGTTAGGCTCTGTTCTGTTCTGTTCTTCTGGTGGAAGATTGAACTTCACTGTTCTGGCAGGGGGGTTATTTTCTTTCTGGATAGGTGGTTCCTTCTGCTTTGCATGCGTGATGGCAACAACTTCCAATTCTACCAAATTGGAGGTAGGCTCTTGGGCCTTGACCGGACTATCAGTAGCACTGTTTTTCACTGGGGCTGGGCTTGGATAGTCTTTTGCAGTGTGGCCTTCTCCTTTGCATCGACTGCATAAGGGCTTGTAATCCACTGACCTTCGAGGATTTGCACAATTTGGTGAGATGTGTCCCTTTTCTCCGCATCTGTAACACTCCACTTCTGATCTCTGACCACCGCCAGACTGTCTTCCTCTGTAACTTTGAGAGGGAAATCTTCTGGGTCTGAAATTAGGACCAAACTCTCTAGGCTTGGGTCCAATATCTTGTGTTGTCATCTTGGATTCCAGCAAGTTGAATCTTGCGTCTTCTTCCTTCCTTCTCCTATCATGCATCTCCTTCAGAGAGCAAACGTCCTCTGTATGATTCTTCCGCAAACAGTAGGAACAGAAGGCTCCAGGGATGGTTGGTTTCCGTGTACATTCAGTGGCTAAATGGCCTACTTGATGACACTTACCACACCAAGTATTTGACCGCATCACATCTCTTCCTGCTCCTGCAACGTTGGATATGCTAGCGGTATTCACTTTCAACGTCTGTAGTTGCTCTGTAATCACATCCATCAACTCCTTCTTAATGTTTGCAACTGAGTTGGATAAATAATCCTTCAAGCTTTCTCCTCCGGACGTACTGGCAGGAGGGTTTTGAGGAGTCTCTGTAATCACTGCATAAACGGGTTGGGCTGGTACAGAGGGGTCTCTGTTCTGGTTCTGATTCAGTGCTCCTGTTTGAACTGTTGGTTGTTGACTCCAGTTGGTAGGGTTCCACTGTTGCTGCTGATTTGGCATTGAGGAAATTGGTTGAGACCATGATTGTTGTGGTGGAACCACCATTTGAGGCATGGATTGTGGCCACTGTGGATTTGGTGCACTGTACTGTGATACTGAGGGCATCTGTTGGTAGGGATAGGGAACAGTCCCTGGAACTGCATTTGGTGGGTACATCATTCCTGGCATCAGAGGAGGTAGGACTCCTCTTCCTGAATTCATCGCCAATCGAGCTTCCACTTCATCGTACAGTCTTGCACCTTCTGTTGCAACTTGCAGTGTGGCTGGTCTTTGCAGCTCCACAAACTTACGGACTTCTGGTTGTAATCCTTTGAGAAACACTCCCTTCTGAATGCCATCATCTAGATTATGGTTAGTCCATCTCTTCAGGATGGATTCCATTCGTGAGACATAGGCTTCCACTCTTTCTCCAGAGGACTGACTTAGGTTCATAAATTCCTCTCTCATCCGCTCTTCAAAACCTTCACGCCTGAATTTAGTGACGAAGGCCAACTTCAGGTCATCCCATGTGCCAAAAGTTCCTGCTGCTTGTCTCTCATACCACTGAAATGCCGCGCCCTTGAAAGTGGGGGGGAATATTGCTAACCAATGCTCAGGGGTTCTGGCATTGTTAGCCACACATGCTACCATAAACTCTGCTACATGAAGATCGGGGTCTTCATTGTACTCTCCCTTAAAAACTGGCAATGGGACTACAGTCGCTGGTCTGTCATCAATATTTCCAGGACGGATCTGGCTTGGAAGTGGACCTCCAGCAGGAGGAGGAAGGGCTTGATGTGCCATTGGGACTTCTGTAAAGAGTTTCGCAAGGGCGTCAAAGGCAGCTTCTGCTGCGAGCTCGCTCTCGGCTCTGATTCTTGCTTTCTCTCTTCTCACGTACCGCTGGACTCGTTCCAACGCTTGCCTTTTTATTGCGTCATTCATCAGGGGGTTGACTCCACTATGTTGTTAGTGCTCCATAGAGGGTTAACAGAAGGCTTCAGTCTCTGGAGGACTCTCTTGCCAACATTTCTTCTACTTCTTTCCTCTCAACGTCCCTGAATTCTGCTTTCATGCCACTGCACAGAGGAAGGTATTCGGTTATGAAGGTGTCAAAATGCATACGTCTGAGCATTGTGGTGGTGCCATCATTATAGTAATGCCAGCTTATGATGGTTTCAATAGTGTATGTTGTGAAAAACACTCTGTCTACCAACTTCCAGTGGGTTGCTAATTGAACAAACAGAAGATTATCAGTACACCAAGCATCCCATGTATCTTGCTGTTGAGCATCCACGAACAAATTCCAACTCTTTTCCTTCTTGTCTTTGTGAACCTCTACAGACCAAGACTCCTGAAGCTTCTTCACAATCTCCCACTTGATGTTGTTTGGAAACTTCTCAATGAATGCCAAATCTTCCATGGATGTTCATTCTCTCTGTTTCTGCTCTTCAGTTTGTTCCCAAACAGTTTGCCACCAAGATGCAAGTTTCTGCTGCTTCAATAGGAAGAGGAAACTCTCCACCACATAGAGCATGCATCATGATGGTGATGTGTTTCCGCCATTGTGGGATGAACTTCTTGTGGAAAATGGCTTTGATTATGAGAAATTCCAACTCTTCAGTGGAAGAAGGAACTTTACAAACATCCATTGAATTCTTCTCTTCTTGGCAATGCCATTTCCTTCATTTTCAGCCTCTTTTGGTGCTTGTTGATGGCAAGATTCCCCGGCTGCGCACCAAAAACATGGAGCCTCGAGAGGAACACCAAGAAAAATGGAATTATCTTGCAAGAAAATCTATCTTGTAACATCAACAAGCTTGTTTATCATGTTTCATATGATCCCAATGAAGAAAAGAACACCAGGCACAACAAATCTTCATGCAGCATCATGTAAATCTCCCACGGTTTTGATAGAATCAACCATATTCTTCAACATCTTCACAAAATCCATCAATAGAACAAAGAAAACAAAGAAATACACCATCTTTGAATGGAAATACATCACATAGTATTCATCTTCAATATCTTCATAGTCTTTTCTCTCAATCTCTCATATACAATCACTTTGTTTGAGTAGAATTGGCTATCTCTGACTCTCTCTATCTCACTCCATCAATAATACATCATGTCCTCACTACAATCTCTCTAAAATCACTCTCAATAATCACTCTTAGGTCGTGGATACCCCTCCCAAGAGGTATGTCTGATATGAAGAGTCACCAGAGCCACTACAGTGTCTCTTCACGGCTCACTATTGTCACTTCACTCTAGTCTTCTCTTGAGTCTTCAGCAGCTACTTCTTCCACTTCCTTCAGCTCCTTTGCACTTGTATTCACCTCTTTCTAAGGCTAGAAAACTTTCCCCAAAGTCACACATACATTCCATAGAACACTTACAGAAGCATATAGAACAGTCTACAGAACAGTACCAGAACAGAGACAGAACAGAAACAGAACAGAAGCAGAAGCTCTACAGAAGACCTACAGAAGCTTACAGAAGATCATCAAAACCACATGACTCATTCTCAAACCATTCCAAACTCTCACAAACCATTCAATAAACTTTCACAAGATCTCAATCTTCATTAATCAATACTTCATCCCTCCCTACAGAAGACAATCAGAACAAAACAAACCAAAACAGAACAAAACAGAAGGTATACAGAACCATTCAGAACCTATCAGAATATCACAGAACCACCAACAAATATCATGATCTTCCAAAACACAATCAATATCATCCAAAATATTCTCAAACCACTTCCAAATCAACCAATCATCCCATAAAATCAACCATTCAGCTCTCAAAAACAACAAAAATCAGCCAAAAAAAAGTCATTTCAACACTCAACACTCATTTAATGCATAAGTAGCATTATCAAACACATATCTTACCACATAGGGTCCAAACCATCTTTTGGAAACTTTATGCATGGCGCTATGCTGATTATCTAAACTGCTATCATAAACCAATACCCCATTACCATCTTGTATGGTTCTTGGCCTCAATCTATGTCTTTTGTCAAACCATTTCTTGTTCTTTATCCTTGCTGCCCTTAACTTTGCAATTGCTACCTCTATGTCTTTTGACTTTCTTTCCAACTGTCTAATGCGTAAGGCCAACAACTCCTCTTGATTCAACTCCTCCTCCCAAGGTAGCACACCCCATGTGATTGTCATCTCTTCTATAAGCAAGATAGATTTTTGACCATAAATCAATTTTGTAGAAATATATCTTGTAATAGCACTATGAGTTGTTGTGTCAGCCCACAAAGCATAAGGGAGCAATCGTGGCCACTCTTTTACCTTCTCTCCACATACTTTTGCCAATGCCTTCACAATAAGTGGATGGCCTCTTTCACTTTTTCTGTTTCCTGCAGGGTTATAGGATGAAGTTAAAGTAAGATTTATCCCCAACCATGCAAAGAAATCATGAGCTTCATCTGCATCTAGCTCACCCCTATCTGTTTTCATTTTTCCCGCACAACCATATGGACAAAATATCTCTTCTAAGAGAAAAGTACACATTGCATTTTTTGTCTTAGTACATAGAGCTCTCTCTTCCAATTGATTAGTCAAGTCTTCATGGACAAGCACCAGATATCTCATTTGCCAAAGACTTGTAGGCATCATGACCAGATCCACCACCAATTTGAAATGAAGAGACAATGGATATGTGGGCTGCAATCCATCCCGATGTCTCACAGATGAATACATTTGACATGTTGTATATGTTTCCACAAAGTGAGAAATATCCTTATACATACCCTGCCACCAATATATTTCTTTCATCTTTGCAAAAGTACCCCAAACACCTCTATGGACAACCCACAAGCTTTTACAAAATACTTGCATAACATTTACTTGTGAAGCTCTATCACCCAAAACTTACAATAACATACCCTATTTCTTTTTAGCATGTTTCCATAAGTATCCATCTTTTAAGAAAAACCCATAGTCTTTTCTCTTGATCTTCTTAAACTCCTCATCTGACCATTCATCTCTCTTTGTTAATGTACTAAGGTATTGACCAATTCTCAACCACTCTCTTGCATATTTGTCTTCCACAAACACTTCCACGCAACATACAAAACTTTATTGACTAGTTGCATGTCTTGAATAAGTCTCAAAGCCCCATTCTTTTTGGGCACGGTAAACCAATTATTTGAATACATGGCTGAAGAGGGCTCCAAGATCTCCACATGAATCTTTTCATTTAGCAAATCCATAAGCTTTGGCAAGTAAGATTTAGGCACTAGAATAGACCTCAAGCTCCATGGTACATGTGGCGGCATAGTAAATATTATCATAGGAGAGACAACATTTGGATCCACACAACCTATTTCAGTTGGCTGAAATGCAAATGCCTTTCCATGCCTAGCCAACATCCACATAAAACAGTCTCTTTCAGCAGGCAAAAGAAACCCTTCTACACCAACTTTCAATTACTGTAATGTTTCAGATGTAAATTGATGACCTATGTATTTAGGATCTCGTATGCTTGGCTGCCTTGACACTTTTTCATACAAACCCTCACTTTCTAGTGGAAGTGGCAAAGCAATTGGTTTCCCCTTTTTTTCAACTATCCTACACTTTGTCTCCACAAGTGCTTTAGCCCATTGTAATCTTTCTTGTTGAGCAAACAATGCTATAACATCATACATGTCCAAAGAACATATTGACAACACTTTGTTTTCAGCCTCATTTTTTGCATGTATAGTTGATTAAATTTCAGCCATTGTCATTAATATTCAGCCCATAAAATATGCCCCAAATGCCTTCATTTTGAGCTAATAGTCCCAATGCTCTCAGTTCCTTAGTATCCCGTTTCATAGATATGCGTTCAGCCTTGCACGTAGCTTTCATAGGCTTAAACCAACATGAACTGTTTGTTGTAAATTGAGAATAGCCAATAGTAAATACATGCTTCATTCCATCAAGAGGCAAGTTCATTCTCTCTACATCACTATCGTATCCCGATTTCTAGGATGATTAACACAAACAATAAGAAATTGGACTACTTTTCTCCCATCCTTGCTTTGACTCTTACATAAGCAGAACCATCATCAAGCACATTTTTTTCCATGTCTCAATGTCAGAGTGCAACTTATATCCTAGCTACTTGCCCTTCTTTTTGCCCTCTTGTTTGTTATCCTATTTTTGCTCCTAACTGACCTCTTCCATAACATGCTTGGGAGGTGGTTGATTTGTAGCTTTAGGTTGATCCATACTTCTTCTTGTCTTTAGATGTCCCTAAATTATCTTCATTTCTCTTTCGTTTCTCTTCCATAAGTACATCCGTGTTTTATACCTTTACTAAATATACATACACTAAATATGCATCTACTGGTGATTCTCAACTAGTTATGTGACGAATGTCTTGCCCTACATGAGACATTTTACTATCAGTAACCTTTCTCTTCTCAGCTACATGCAAAGCATGTGTCCATATTGCATATTTTGGACCAACCATCACTTGGCCATGCATTCTATCCAACTGTAGACCAAAAGTAGAAGCATGTACAACCGCATAAGCATTTTGGATAGCCAAGTCTTCCAACAACTTCTGCATACCTCCCTTTCCAAAATTCAAAGCAAGAGGCAATCCCGTTTCTTGTGCATGGATCTTGCCATCTTTCTAAAAGATGAGCTATCATGCTGCCAAGGCCTCTTGAACAGCACAATCCTTTCTCTCATGTTGCAAACTATCACACCACACACATCTTTTTTGTGGCTTAGGGGTTGCTGCCCATCCCCTTTCCTCTTTTCCTTTTTCATCCAATTTTGCAACCTTCAATTGAAGATCCCGCATGCCTTTGACCAATTCATCTAATACATCTTTCCTAACAAAAGGAACAATAGCAAGTATAGCCATAGGGTTAGCCACAAAAGTGGGTGACTTACTGGATACATCAATTGTTTGCCCATAACAGTGGGCAAGCTAGAGACATGCAATCTTTCTCTTCTTCTATGCTTTTTCACAAATGCAGTAACAACTTCCTTGACATGTCTCCACTTTGTTTTAAGACTTATCTCTATAGTTTGATCCTCTAGCAAATCATCAAGATTCTCTGGAGGCTCAGGATCTGCTGCTTGTAGAAACAATTCAAATTTCTAACTTGCAAGAGCTCGTTTTTTTGCAAGATCCAATTGTTCAAATCGACTTTCAAATTCTCTTAACAATTATGTAGCCACAAGACCCTTATTGGGTTGTAAAACCCACTCGTGAAAAGTCTTGTGCATAATCAAACTGGTATCTTCAATCTAAAATTCTTCCTTGAGTGTCTTCTTGAAAGCTACCCAGTTAGCATCCTACATGTATAATTTTAGTAATTTGTGCTTTTAGTTCATGTATAGTAACACGTAGAAAATACGAGCTCCATGCAAGTTGAGCCACCCCAAAGAATTCCATCTTTTGAGTATATATATGTACATATGCAGATACATTCCTACCATTGAATACCTTCATCTCATACTCAACTACTTGCAGAGCATTCATCACAACACTTTCTATTTGAATAGAAGCCTGCATCACCTATTCTTGTGGTTGTACCTGCATAAGCATATTCATATTCTACACCAACTATTGCAAAACATCACTACAAATTGTGCTCGAAGGTCCTCCTATCTTGTATTTCCTTCCTCTAATGACCTTCCACGTCGCGTTCACCAATGTCGGAGGGGTTTTAGTTGAAAGGTTGTATCCATCGGGAATCAAAGATAGAAGGAAGTAGAGATAGGAGATGAAAGAGAAGAAAAAGAACAAACAAGAGGTAAACACGATAAAGACAAAGCACAATGAATTGAATCAATATATATTGACAGAACCTGAAATCCCTTATCTCGCACTTCTGAGAAGCAATCTCCAAGAATTAGATCTCTTGGAGCTCCCTCGTAGACAAAGCACAATGAATTGAATCAATATATATTGACAAAACCTGAAATCCTTTATCTCACACTGTTGAGAGAGAGAGAGAGTATGAGAGAGATACACAAGACATGCTCCCAAAGAATGATTCATATTGATGTAGAGTTAGTATATATAGGTGAGACCCAAGTCAAGTGAGAGATAATATATATAGTTGTAACATCCCCACTCAAACAAAGGTCTCTGGCTTCTGCGAGTGAAAAAACCCTTGGGGAGAATAAGGGAAAAACCCGAGCCCCTACACATACCTACGATACAAAAATGATTTACTATAAAGTTTTCTTGAATACAATGATACATGCCTCAATCAGTGAGACAAGAACTTGGAACAATACCAAGTGCATGTCTTAATGAACTAAATCGAGCTTCACTAAGAGCTTTTGTGAAGATGTCTGCAACCATTTGATCACTGGGACAATGCTCCACCATAATGGAACCTTTCTTGACTTCATGTCGAACATAATGATAATGAATAGCAATATGCTTTGATTTACTATGTTTTATATAGTCTTTGGTAAGACTAATATCACTTTGGTTATCACATCGAAGAGGTGTACTAGATGATGAAGGATGTCCCAAATCTGTAAGTAGTTGTCGAAGCCCAACTAGCTCGCGAGCTGCTAATGATGCAGCAACATATTCGGCCTCAGTTGTAGAAACCGCAACACATCGTTGTTTCTTGCTAGACCAAGAAACCAAACATCCATTTACAAAGAAACAATTCCCACTTGTAGATCTCATGGATAAGTGTGAACTTGCCCAATCAGCATTTGTATATCCAATAAGGTCAAGACAAGTTGAAGAAGATAAAGAAGAATCCTCTCGATGATGATAAATAAGACCAAATTCCTTAGTACCCTTGAGGTACTTAAGAATACATTTTGCAGCACTCCAATGAATAGTGGAAGGGGAAGAAAGATACTGTCCCAAAAATTTATCCTTGGTAGAGCTTGAAAGAATAGGAGTGTTGGTAGAGTGCGCATTTGTCAACCCAAACTTCTTAACAATATCATTAATAAACTTTGTCTAGCGAAGAAGAAGAATTCCTTGTTGTCGATGTTGAACTTGAATACCCAAACAAGAATGTATCTCACCAAGATCCACCATTTCAAATGCAGTTGATAAAAGCTTCTTCATAGCATCCAAGAAAGCAATATTATTTGACACAAGAATAGTATCATCAATATATAAAGCAAGAATAATAAAATATTTGTCCTCCCTTTTGATGTAAAGATTTGGGTCAACAAAACATGCAACAAAACCTTTAGATGTGAGGAACTGATCAATCTTAATATACCAAGCACGAGAGGCTTGCTTCAATCCATATAATACACGATGAAGCTGGCATACAAGATGCTCCTTTCCTGCAATCATAAAACCTTCAAGTTGCTCCATATAGATTTCTTCTTCAAGATCTCCATTGAGAAAACCGTTTTAACATCCATTTGGTGAATTTCTAGATCAAATAGTGTTGCAAAAGCCAAAATCATACAAATAGTTGTGGAGCGGACAACGGGAGAAAATGCTTCTTGATAATCTACTCCTACAATCTGTGAGTAACCTTTTGCAAAAAGTCGTGCTTTGAAATTATCAAACGAGCCATCAGCTTTGGTCTTGGTTTTATAAACCCACTTACATTTGATAGGAACACAATTTGGGGGGAGTTTAGTAAGAATGCATGTATATCTTTGGAGATTAAAGAATTGTACTCATCTTGCATAGCTTCTTGCCATTGATCCCTTTGAGACGAATTGAGAGCTTCCATATACGATATTGGATCCTCTTGGACAGACATAGCATCATCAAAGACATCATATTCAATAGAATAGAATCCATGCTCTATCTCAATAGGAAGATCGACATAGATCTCCAAATTTTCATCAATCTTCTTTGGAGGTGAAGGAGGTTTATGATCATCAAAATTAGTAGAATCAGAAAGCAAGTAAGGAAATGCACTAAGCAAAGACTGTGTATCATCTGAAACATCTGACGACCATGTGCCACCCATAGTCTTCTCATCAAATATAACATCACGACTAATGATAACCTTTTGAGTAGAAGGTTCATAAAGTTTGTAACCTTTGAAATGATCTCAATAACCAAGAAAAATAACCTTCAAACCTAGAGGATCCAACTTATGTCGAGTGTCCTTGGGCACATGAATATAAGCAATGCAGCCAAATGTGCAAAAGTGAGAGACTGAAGGTGTCTTCCCTATCCAGATTGTTATAGAAATTTTACCAGCAGGTGCAGTAGTTGGAATATGATTTTGAATAAAAAGAGCTGTTAAAAGTGCTTCAACCCAAAATTTTTGAGACAAACCAGAGTGTATAAGCATGCAACGTATAGCATTAAGAATAATGCAATTTTTGCGCTCAGCAACACCATTTTGCTTAGGAGAATAAGGAACTGTAAACTCATGATGAATACCTTGATCCTTACAGAAGTCATCAAATAGATTGGATACATATTCACCGCCATTGTCACTACGAAGCGTCTTTATAGAGAATCCAGTTTGAAGCTCCACACTTATCTTGTATTGTTTAAATATAGATAAAGCCTCAAAATTATGTCAAAGAATATAGACATGTGTGTACTATGAGAAATCATCAATGAAAGTTATAAAATATCGATATTGAGACTTTGAGGCAGGAAAAGGACCACAAATATCGGTATGAACCAAATCCAAGAGAGCACAGGAATGTGATGAAGTAGAAGTGTGGAAAGGCGAACGATGGTGTTTTCCAAGTGCACAGTACTCACATATTCCCATACGTGGATGAGATTTAAGATCCATACCTTGCACAAGACCATGATGATGAAGATCAAGAATTTTGGCAAAATCGGAGTGTGCAAATCGTTGATGCCATAATTTGCAATCTGCATCTCCAGGGGCAGTAACAACATTTGCAACTGTATCGTTCAATGATAGCTCAAATAGATTACCATGTTGAGGAGCCTCTGCTATAGTATGCCCATCTTTCTCTCTACGACATTGATTATGATCAAAGCCAACAAACAAACCAAGATCAACTAGACGAGAAATAGAAAGAAGATTTCTTTGCAAATCTGGAACATGAAGAACTCCTCTTAATATTCTAGTGGATGAAACAAACCCCAAATATAAATCACCCACTCCTTTGACTTGATAAGTCGTATCATTTGCAAGGTAAGCAAACTTCTTGACAGGAAGAGAATGATAATTGTGAAGCCACTGCGATTGGTATTTCATGTTTCTGGTGGCACCTGAATCAACGATGAATAGAGAACCATCATGAACATGAAGTACCTTTTCTAGAGATATATCATGATGGACAAAATTGAGCTCCTGATGAGTATGATCATCATCAGTTGTAGTTTGTTGAACAATATAAGCTCGAGAACGTTTTTCATCATATCTGCGTTTATAACAACGATGAGATGGAGGATCTATATGTACACAAAAATCACAAGGAGGAAAACTTTTGGACGAGTGAGGTTGCTTTGTAGTAACTCCATGCTCCTCATCATATTGACGTGCCCAACAATCAGAATCCACATGGCCTTTCTTATCACAATAAGAACAATGTTTGTTAGGATAAGCAAGACGAGAAGATTTGCTACTTGATTAGGGCATCCACCCTGTTGAAAACATTATCGTACTGTTGCGCATCTGAGGTGTGAAATCCACCCAAAAGTTGTGTGTGTGGGATTTGATACTTTGTACATACTTAGTCGTTATGTTTGCATTTTTATTCTACGTGGGTAATATAGTGAAGATGGGTTTTGTTTGCTTGTATTGTGATGATCAAGGAAAAGAATTCCAAAGTTTGGAGGTAGTTCGAAAGCATATGATATGAAAGAGCCATTGTAAGCTATGATATGAAGATGAGGGCTTGTATGCTTTTCTAAGGGCCGTGCATATGATATGAAAGAGCCATTGTAAGCTATGATATGAAGACGAGGGCTTGTATGCTTTTCTAAGGGCCGCTTTTCTAGAACCTATTATGGAAGGAGCTTTTTCAAATGGGCTTTTTGGGGGGAAAAAGGGTCAAAAAAGAGGATAAAAGTAGAGAAAGTGAGAGAGATAAAAGAGGGGAATGGCGCAATCTGAAAAAGACTGCATAGTGTGTTCAAATTAGCAAAAGCAAACTACATATCTTCAGATGTAGAGAACAAGCGCGAGAAAATTATAATCTACGAGGGAATAAAAAGCAAAGTCTATGTGATGAAATGCCACGTAAATCAGACGAAGACAAAGAAGATGCACAATCAAGAGAATTATTTAGCCATGTTGAGCTATAAGAGATGGGGGGGAAAGATTGGAGGGAGCGCTACTGAGCAAGGGAGAAGGGATTTTTTTTTTCGCCAATCAGAAGGAGATCTATGGAAGAGAAAGGAGATGAATTGAAATCGGAGGGGCTCTGTAACTTCGACATCTTTGGAAAAAAGGACCGGACAAGAGGGACTGAATTGACTGGAGTCCAATTTGGCTTAGATTAGAAGGCATAGGAAGAAGGTTCCGCATGAATCACTCCATCCTGTTCTTTGAGATTGACCATATCAAGGGCATATTCAAGTTTGGACACAATAGGAAGAAAGGACGAGTAGCAACTGGTCTCAGCTTTTTAATTCCTGTAACAAAGTAGGAGATGGAAGTATGCATCAATTTGGAGTGATGGAAGTCGATCTCAGTGACCTAGGAAGAGAAGAGCCAATTGCTGCATACCGAGGACGATCTACTATCATGGCATCTACAATTCCATTCCCTTCCTCCTGCTGCTGATCGGCACCATCATCCTTTGCTGCTTGCTATTCCAACGCAGGCGCGCCACTTCATACTAAGGCCTCAAGTCTAGGATTTGAGCAAGGCATACAAAAAAATCAAATCTCAAGGTGGCAATATCTTGATTGGTGGATCTTTATTGGAAAGAGAAGGGCATTTTGTACAACCTACAGTTGTGGAAATTTCTCATGATGCATCCATTGTGCAAGAATAACTTTTTGGACCTGTCCTGTATGTGTTCAAATTCCAGACTTTGGAAGAGGCAATAGTAATGAATAACTCTGTACCACAAGGCTTGAGCAGTTCAATTTTCACCCGTAATCATGAGGCCATATTCAGATGGATGGGGCCAACTGGTAGTGATTGTGGAATTGTGAATGTCAATATTCCAACAAGTGGAGCAGAAATTGGTGATGGATTTGGGGGAGAGAAAGCAACAGGTGGTGGTTACTCGATGCTATCATGTATGAAATGCTAATTGGCTATCTACCCTTCTATCAGATGAATCAATGGCAACCTGTAGAAAGATAGTGAATTGAAGGAGCCATCATGATGTATTGAGAATTGTCAGTAATGGCTATCAGTCACTCTGCTATAAGATTCTTTGGTTATCTGGTAAAACAAACTTCAGAAATGTGGCAAGGGGAAAAAGGCAGCTGGCTACTATTTGAAGGCTCTAAGCCCCTACTGTAATTGTAGTATACTATCCAGAAGGGTACATGTTAAGAAGTTATGTCGCATGCTTACAAGTAGTTTATGAAAACAGGACTTTACTATGGCTCCTTGATGCATCTCTTTAAACTAGATGTGAACATCCCATTAGTACCCTTCACCATCTTCAACTAGTTCTGCAGCATGGCCACCTATAACAATTATAATCAAAAGCTTTATTATGTTTACAAAGTCGTCATTTTCAAGAGTCAAATTTTCATGATTTGAAGAGCTATTCTCAGTTTTCATATTGCTCATGAGAAGGTGGCACAGATTTGTCAACTGTTACAATCACATATATATGATGCAAAGCAGGCAGAAACTGTTGTCAATTGTGTGCATTTGAAATCTTTCTTCTCATAATCTTGGACTTTAATAAGAGCTTCTATACATGGCATGGGTCAATTGCATAGATCACATGTGGTTTGTTATGATGTTTCTCTATGCTCAGAGATTTCTTGGCAGTAATACAATTGTTACTTGACATCATATTTGTCTTGATTATTTGCTTCGATTGATCTTCTATCTTGGAATTTCTCAAGAACCTCTGTGGTTGCGACTTTGCTTTCGAAAACCCGTTGACAACGTGAAGCAGGACGCTTGCGAGCAACAAAAGCAACATGAAAATCCCTTTGTTCGCGAGTGACCAAAACAGCATCAAATTTTTCCAAATGATGCTCATGACGTTGAGAATATTCAATAAGAGATATACATGCTTTGTCAAAGTGGATATCATCTTTGTTAGACAAAATAGTGATGATATTGTCATACAAAGGATCTTTGATGGTATGAAGAAGTTGAGTAACAATCTGATTTTTAGCAACAGGAGCGCCGGTAGCACCAAGCTGATTGATAATATCTTTAAAAGCCTCAATATGAGAGTGCATAGAAATACCAACCTTATATTGAAGATTCTTCAAACAAGTTTGAAGATATAAAATTTCGGTGACCGATTTCTTCTCAAATGTTGAGATAAGATACTCCCAAACAGCATGAGACGTTTCCATATGAAAGACATCCAACATAAGTGAGTCAGGAAGTGTAGACAATATATAACAACGAGCCTCTTTGTCACGACGAATCCAATCAGTATGATCAATTTTTCATTATTCAAATAATGGAACATCAGTAATCATAGAATTGTTATTCATCACATCAATAGGTTGAACTGGGCAAGACAGGTCGCCCAAAAACAATATCAAATAATTCGTCACCTTCAAGAATTAGCATCATCTTTGCTTTCCACCCAGGAAATCCTTGTCCTTGGAAGAAGGGAACCGAACGTTGGCCAGACGGATATCCGTTAACAATTACGCGATTGGCCATGCTTGTATGTCGAGAGAAAACAAATAAGATGAGATCGCAGAATCTGTAAACCATGATCAAGACGAGCGTAGTTGAGACGCATGACAATCAAAATAGGGAGATGCACGTAAGAATGATGAAAATTATTGAGTGACTAAAAAGAAAGCCCGAAATAGAGAGGCGTAACGTGCAAGACGAGATGACGCATATAAGAAAAGTGCTATTTCGGTCGAGCAAAGAACGTGAACGATAATAAAACATCGCTAAAAATAGCAAGATGTTTGCTTGTCATAATCAGCATCATTCACGAAGACGAGTGATTAACAAACTGTAATTGGGGATTAACAAACTGCAATTAGAATTACAATTTTAAATAAAGAATCACATATTCGTGCAGAATTGCTATCTTGAATCCTAAACTATCATAGCTTTTGATCTAGAACTCCGATTGACAAGCGGTTTTGACAGCATTCGAGAGCACGATGAGAGCTACGCAGTAGAATTGGTTTTGTTTTTAAAGACAAAATTAACTAATACTTCTAATTTGAATAAGTTCATGTATCAATCCATTACTTGTGCAAAGAATTCAATCAAGTTTAAACAATGAAACAACTTATCTTCCGTGTTGTTGCTACGCATCCATAGCTCTGATACCATGTTGAGAGAGAGAGAGAGTACGAGAGAGATACACAAGACATGCTCCCAAAGAATGATTCATATTGATGTAGAGTTAGTATATATGGGTGAGACCCAAGTCAAGTGAGAGATGATATATATAATTGTAACACGCACTACTCAGAAGCAATCTCCAAGCATTAGATCTCATGGAGCTCCTTTGTAGACCAAAAACGTGCATTAATACAACAGCTTCCTCTCTGCTTCTTGGAACCCAAATTTGATGGCTCTGTTGGATTCAAAAGGGGGTAAAACCCTAGGATACGTGATCAGGAATCGCCCAGTTCAATTCTTCTTCTTTCAATTCAAAGTGTAGTTTTCAACTTGTTAACTGCAATTGCAAGGTGCATGATTTTGCCCATCAATCTTTATTATGAAAAATCCAAAACTCACTAAAAAAGCAACTTTCCTTTTTCATGCCATCCTAATCTAGAAGTTTTCCTAGCTTTTTTGGGTATTTACAATAAATAATAGGCTAAAATTGTCCAAAAATCTAGTATTTTTGGACCATCTATGCCATAGACACTAGCACTAATGACTCAGATCACATTGACTCTCTACATCAATAAAGAAGTCAGATGATGATGCAATCCAAAGTTTTTTGCACTGTGTCCATGTAGTGGCACGACAATGGGAAACTAGGAAAACAATGGAGTTTATGCCCTTTTAGATTCTACTACAAAAAAAATCAAATGCATAAAAACATACTCTAGGCAATTAGGCTATAATTCAACTCCTCTCCTAGCATTTTGCTTTTAGGAGCACTTTGACTCTTATAAAACACACATAAACTTAGCTCTCATGGAACCTAACATGCAATACAATCTCGCTAGTGTTTTCCAACTCTTGTACAAGATAGATGCTCCAGTTTCTCAATTGTGCATTGATGAAGGGTAAGAATAGTTTGGTCCTTATTCACAACAATAGACTTATGGGTGATACATGTAATCATAAATAGAAGATTAAGAAGGCTCTCAAAGGAACTTAAGGCACAACTCCATAGCATGTGACCAAGACTATTATAACATGGAATACAACATCAATCATGGGTGGACATCTCAACGATTCCTAAGGTTACTCCTAGAGACTCATTAACTAAGAAAGTGATAGTGGTAGTCAAAGCATATGATTTTCTCTAGGACTCACATCTTTTATTGACATTATGTCTCGGGTAAGTTACTCATGAACATATGTGTGCATCACGTGGGTTCAAAATAAGGTATTTTTAAAATCCATTTTTATACATTTTTTACATACAAAAGTAATATAAAGGCATTATTTATAGATTTAATAGATAAGGGTTAGGTTTTATTCAAGAGAATTTTAAAGATAAGGATATTTATAAATATTTCTTGAATGCAAGTGATGTAGAGGATATATATATAGTAACTTCCATGAGCATTATGTTTCCAAGAAACTCTCATAATTCATTGAATCTTGATAGGAGATCCATTTACATCATGAACCACTAATAGGAAGATATCATCTAAGCTTTGTAGAGACTCAATGATCTCTGAATCTCACAAGTAGGATCAAGGCACATGAGGGATTCCACTTCACAAGTTGTACCTTGGAATAGGTGGCTTGCATAGATATAAGATAGTTGAATGGAATAGTTTTAGTCCATTAGTCTCTCTTGTTGGAGCTATATATATCTCACCCTATCTAGACTAGATCTCACCTATATATATGTAGATTTTGATCAATATGAAATAGTCTTTGGGAGTGTACATGGTGTCTCTCTCTCTCTCTCTCTCTCTCTCTCTCTCTCTCTCTCTCTCTCTCTCTCTCTCTCTCTCTCTCTCTCTCTCTCTCTCTCTCTCTCTCTCTCTCTCTCTCTCTCTCTCTCTCTCTCTCTCTCTCTCTCGCATCTCTACATATCTTCTCGCTCTAGATTTCAACATGGTATCAAAGCTATCACGATCAACTATAACCAGTTTCTTGAGGAAGATAAACACAAAGTATACTTATATAGTATCTCTTCACTTCTTGATTCATGTTCTTTTTATGTTTAAATTTGATGTATTTTGTATGTTATGAGCATATTATGTTATAAATTTTAAGCATAGGATAAGTTCACTCGATCATCATTTAGATTATAGATATGTTGAATTGTAGATATGCCTTGCTTAGACACCCTAAAAGTTTCTATTTAGAAAAATATTAAGGGAATACATTTCTCATGAAAACCTTTTTATTTTTCTGATGTTCTAGGACTCACAAGCTTCCTTCCTAGCAAATCCATGCTCGATTTGGAGATATGTGTCAAAATTTATGTCAATTCAGGTAAACTATACTTGAAACAAGAAAACAAATAGGACAATAGCTTTTAGTGTAGGCTTCTATGATACAAGTTTCATCACAATTACTCACTCTTGCCTTTTTGCCAAAATTAGCTAGATCATAATCTATTCTCGGCCAAAAAGTAAAGTGATAACGTTTTGATCATTATTCATATTTCTCATCTATGTTGGGCCGATTTCTTCTCTCACATGTTTCATCTATTTTGGGTCGCTTTATTCTTGCCCACATTTTGTCTATCTTAGGTCTGTTTCTTTTGGAGTATACTTTTCAAACTAAATGTCTTTCTTTACATCATAGCTTCTACGTATGACTTGTTGTGCTACACTTTTGTTGTCATTTTGTTTATGGTGTGCAGATTTTATGATCTCATTTTGTACATATTTTCTTAGCCAGCTATGTCAAATTCTATAATTGTCATTCAATTTCCTTCTAGAAAACATTCCATCCCTCACTTTCAAGAACAAGGATTCCTTGGATGGAAAGTAAAGATGATGCTAATTCTTGAAGGCAATGACTTGCATGATATTGTTTGTTGGTAATTATGAATGACCACCTCAACCAATTGATCAAGCTCATGATAATACCCTTGTAACTAAAGGATCTATCTTTGAAGAATGGAAAACTCTTTGTAATGAGTGGATCGTATGTGACAAAATAGCTAATTGGTATATTCTTTCTACTCTTCAAGAATCTCTTATGCTTGATGTATGTAATCTTTCAATCTCATAAGCTATATGGGAGTATTTGATAGCAAATTTTGAGAAGAAATCTATCATAGAAATACATTATCTTCATAGTCGGCTCATCGAGCTACAATATAACATCAAAATGTCTATGAAAACACGTATCAACTCTATTACATAAAGTGTAAAGGATCCTGCTTATGATAATATTTTTACCATATTGTCTAAGAAATATGGGATCAATTTTGATGAAGCTTGTATATCTTTGATTGAGTATTTTCATAACGACATGAATGATGGCATAGAAAACAAGAAACAATTATGATCTCACAAGATGATACACAATCAAAACAAATCGACCAAGTTTTACTTGCTGGAAGGCATCTGTTTCCATGCTATACACGTAGGAGTTGTGTGAGTTATTATATCTCTCCAAAAAGGATAATTCATGTTTGCCAATGGATCTCTTTTTATTATTGATTCTGGTGCTATGGGAAACATGACATATCAGTGCCAATGGTTACATAATTATCATTATATTCCTATCAAGAAATTAGTTTATCTTGTTGATGAAACAACCTATCAAGTCAAAGGTATAGGTGATTTATATATCAGTAATCTTTGTTTAATAAGAGTTTTGCATGGATTTTACTTGTCCCATATCTACAAAGGAATCTTCTTTTAGTTGCAAGATTTGCGGATCTTGGTCTCTTTGTCGGTTTTGACCATATGAAGTGTTGCATTGAGAAAAAGGGCCAAACCATAGCTGACGATCCTCAAAATGGTACATTTTTGAGTTATCTTTAAGTGAAGATGTTGCAAATTTTGTTATAGCTCTTCGCAATCTTAACAACAAAATATGGCATTATCACTTTCTTTACTTTGATTTTTCTAAGCTTGTTGATCTTTATTGGCATGACCTTCTTCAAGGTATGGAATTCAAACCTCATCCTCACATGGGTGTTTGTGAATATTGTGCATTTGGAAATAATTTTTGCAAACTCTTTTTCATTTCCACCACAACTCATTTCAGATATTTACTTGATATTTTTCACACTAAAATTTGTGGAGCTTTTCCTCCAACAAAATCTCAATATCAGTATTTCATGACTTTATTGATGACATCTCAAGATACACCACTATTTTTCTCTTGCAACACCAATCAAAAGCTTTGTTATCTTTCAATAAATATAAAAAATTTACAGAACTTTATACTAGTCATTTTCATATAAAAAACTTTGCAGTGATAATGGTGGAGAATACACTTCAAATGCTTTTTAATCAAGGTATTCATCATGAATATATGGTTCCCTACTTTACTCAATAGATAAAAATAGAAATATCCTCAATGCCATGCAATGTATGCTCATTCATTTTGGCTTATCTCAAATTTTTTGGATTGAAGTAGTCTTCACAGCAATATTTGTGCAAAATCATCTTCCTACGACTACTCCTTCTAGTAAAATACCAATTACTACTTGGATAGGTGAAACTTCTTCTGTTTCATATTTTCAAACCTTTGGATGTATTTCTTATATTCATGCACCCAAAGAGACTCATAGAAAACTTGATCCTCTTGGTTTGAAAGTTATTTTCATTGGATATTTAAATCTTTCTAAGGAATACAAGATTTATAATCTATATTCAAGAAGGTAATCATAAGTTGTGATGCTATTTTCAATGAGCAACTTATAGGAAGCACATGGTCTCAGGAGGATGTTGGGCAGATGTGGTCACTAGAGGACATTGATGATACAAAGTCATTACTCACTTCTTTTCCTTTTCTATATGATGATGAATCTCCTTCATGGGATAATATTGACTCTTCCAATTGGGATTCACAACCTGCACTTAGTATTGTTGATGATGACCTTGGCATTGATCTTTATGTTGATATTCCAATAGATAATGAGAATGGTACTTGTCATGTTTATGATGTTGATATTCTTGATAATGTTCTCAATATTTGTGAAGAACATGTCTCTTATAGTGATGTTGTGTCATCCCCACAAAAGGAAGAATGGCAAGAGGCCATGAAGCTAAGAATGAATCTCTTCTCTCTAAAGGTACATGGGTTCCAACAACAACTGAGTTACCACCTAGACAATGTTGATTATTAAGAAACTTTCTCACCTATTGTTCATATTACTAGTATGTGGGTCTTTTTAGTTTTTACTATTGAGTTTGATTTGGAGGTTAATCAAATGGATGCGAGAATTTATTTTCTTAATGGTGATTTAAAGGAAAACATATACATGGAACAACTATAGGGATTTGTAGTCAAACATAAGGGAAATCTTGTTTGTAGACTTCATCAAGAACTCTATGGTCTCAGGCAATCTTCATGAGTTTGGTATCAAAAGATTGATCTCTTCCTTTAAAAAACAAGGTTTTATCTCTTGTTGTTTCGATCCTAACTTATATCTCAAGCACTGTAATGATAGTTTTGTTATTCTTGCTCTACATGTGGATAATAACAACTTCTTTCTAACAATCTCAACTTCCTTCAACAAGTGAAGAAGGTTTTATCTTCTACATTTAACATGGTGGTTCTTGGAGACATATACTCATGTCTTGGTATTTAGATTTAACACTATCAAGAAAAGGATATTTTATTACTGTGTCAAACAAAGTTCATTGAAGATATTATTCAGAAGTTTGGTTTGGGTTCTGCACATCATCGTTCTAGTACTCCTTGCCTTTTGAGCTCTACCAAAAACACTCACTTTTTGTAGAATGTTGGACAATTATCATTAAATCAACTTTATGCTAATCTTGTTGGATGTCTTCAATTTGATGGCTTAAATTCTTGCCCTAATATTCTTTTTGCTGCAAATTTCCTTGGACAACATCTTAGTTCTCCATGCTTGAAACATTGAGCTACACCTAAACAAGTGGTAACTTAGTTAGAACCCATGTACCTTTAGAGAGAAGAGATTCATACCCAACTTCCATGGCCTCTTACCATTGTTTCTTTTGTGGGGATTACATGGCATCATTGTAATAGAAAACGTCTTCACAAATATTGAGAGCATTCTCAAGAATATCAGCATCATGAACATGATAAGTACCATGCTCATTATCAATTGGAAGATCAACATAAATATCAATGCCAAGGTCATCATATCAGCAATAATAGGTGTAGGTTGTGAATCCTGATTTGAGGAGTCAATATTATCTAGTGAAGGAGGCTCATCATCATATAGAAAATGAAAAGAAGTGAGTAATGAATTTGTATCATCAGTGTCCTCTGATGACCACATTTGCCTAGCATCCTTCTGAGCCCATGTGCTACCCATAAGTTGTTTATTGAAAATAGAATCAAGACTTATGATTATCTTCTTGGAAGATGGGTCATAACACTTATATCCCTTAGTAAATTTTGAGAATCCAATAAAAATAACTTTCAAGCCAAGAGGATCAAGTTTTTTGAGAGTCTCTTTGGGTACATGAATATAAGAAATACATCGAAAGGTTTGAAAATATGAAATAGAAGAAGTCTCACTTGTCCAAGTAGTAATCAACATTTTACCACTAGAAGGAGTAGTTGTAGGAATATGATTTTGCACAAATACTGGTATTGAGACTACTTCAACCCAAAAATATGGAGATAAACTAGAATGAATGAGCATACGTCACATGGCATTGAAAGTCCTATTTTTACATTCAACAATACCATTCTGTTGGGAACCATATATTCAATTTATGAATACCTTAATTAAAAATCAGAATACATAATGTCATATTGCTAAAAATAATTTTGTGAAAACCCGAACAAGAGCATTTTACAAAGGGAAAATGGGATTCTACTTGTTTTGGGTTGGAAAATGGAATACACATGTGACAAAATGCTGATAAAATTAACTTTTTTTTTCTTTTTGAATAGTCAAGAGCCAATTCTTAGAAAATACATCAATTTTTATAATTAGTAAATAGGAAAAAATGAAGAAAATGGGCAAAAAATAGGTTTCGTAGCTCTTAAAAATAGAAAAAAATATGATTTGTGTATGTGATTGTATAGCAAGGTGGGAGCATAGGTATAGCCTCAGTTCCACCTTGCTCTCTGTGTTAAAATGAGTTTTTTTCCAATTTATGCATAAAACCAACAAAAGTATAAACTAAAAGTGAATCAATATGCAAAATATAAGGGGGAGGAAAAGGAGAAAAGGATTTGCTAAAGGGATAATTTGTTTAAATTCAGTCAATACCTGATTTCTTTGGTCATGCACATCATATAGAATGAAGTCTAATTTAAATACAAGGGGCTAATAGCACGAGAAATCGGTGCTAGTCTCCATAAATCGAAGCATACGTTTAGTGAAGATCATGAAAGGGCTATTTTTTGCACATCACAAAATGCCATTTTGAGATATTTTTTATGCACTAGATTCATATGCACTATGCATGACATCGTCAAAGAGTTTACTGTTCATGATATAAATCATGGGATTCTTATGAACTCAGAAGAGTTTCACTAGAAATTATATGAGATATTTGCATACAAAATTCAGGCATTGTTATCCAATATCTACCTTAGTTATACAAGTCCTTTTGTATTTAGCATATAATTTGTAGTTATACCATGTACATTTATGAAAAATAAGTCTATGGGAATCTATAACTTGAACATTTGGAAGTAATTGATAGTCTGCTAGATAAATCACATTAATTCAGGTACAAAAATATGGACAAAACCCAAAAAAGTTGCCAAAAACTGTCAAAAGTCCACTAGGTCCACATGGGACCAAAAGTAACTGACTTAGGTGACCAGCAAGTGACCTAGGCTGGTCAAAAAGTGACCAGGGATAGAGTAGAGAGCAGCCTACATTTTTGGGCACCAAATGCAGGCTCCTGTGTCTGAGGGAAACTGGAAGAAAGCTGGAGCTCAGATGCATGGAATGGAGCATGCAAACTGAAGATTAACACGTCCAACTACTGAAGATGTAAACTTGGTGAGAGCTCCACTTCTCTGCCTCTTTGGTCTGACGAAAATACATGCTGAAACTGTCTATAAAAGAGGGGAAATCTAAGAGAAGAGGATTCAGCTTGCTCTTATGCACGACTTCTCTCATCTTCTCTACCTTATTCTAGGTCCAATGAAGCCCGACTTGTGCCCAACTACTTGAGTGACTTTGGGGCAAGCAAAGGGTGATGATATTGAAGACTTATGGACCGTTATGGGCTGTAATAACCAGTCATAAATAGGGCAACCCACTGTTATGATTTATTTTTATGAGCAAACATGGGTTTTTTATGGTTGTAATAGAGGAAAATGACCTCTTTTCTTCAGGACATTGTTCATAGATGATCAAGAGTGCTTCTTCTTGAGTTTATGCACTCAATTTGGACTTGATTATGGGCTAGAATTTTCTGTTTTAAAACAGGACTAAAGCTAAAATTATTATTTTTCAATCCATTTCATGCATCTTTGGCCTGAATCTTGGATGCATTTGATTCTAGCATCAATATACTTGACCCAAATGATTGAAATCCATCTGTATATATGAAATAAATGCCGTTAGAGCTTGCATTTGACATTCATAAATGAATTGGAAATCTGAAAATATCCTTTATGAAATGATGTATGTATCCTAAAGCATTTGATGTATTCAAGTTAGTCTTAATCCTTATGTTCAAGTATGCTAAGGACAAAGTGAGAAGGCTTGAATTCCCCTTATAATTTCTAAACCCCGAATCTTATTAAAACCAAATCCATTTTTCCTTTCTAAATCTTGAATCCTAAACTCTTCTTCTGCACTAAAAGCCCCGGTGGTAGACCTTCAACTCTTAACGCGACGACAATGGTGAACGCGACGTGAAGGTCCACTGCGGAAGAATAAGTCCAACAGGAGAATCATCAAGCTTGGGAGGAGATGCTTTGCAACAGTTGGTTCGTCTACTGCAAGAGAGCCAACAACAACAACTACAATTTCATCAGCAGTTGCAATTGCAACAACAACGGAGACAAGAAGAAGAACAGATTGATGCTGCTGCCATTAAGGCCTTAGAAGCAATTGGGCATGAGCAGGCATGAGCTCAAGCAATTTAATGGGCAAAATGTGTCCTCTTTTATCCGTCTCTACACTGACAAGATGGTCTTCTTTGGAGTACCTCGACATGCCTGGAGCCATTACTTTGCCCGCCTGGCTGTGCATGGCCTCCAAGACCGAATTCATGGTCTTTCCCAAAAAGATGCTGGATGGACTGTGTTCAAAAAGGCTCTTCGAGAAGAATTTTTCCTTGAAGATTCTGGCCTTATGACAAAGAAAATCTTCACCGAATGGGTCAAAAGGCCCAATAAGGGTCTAACTGCTACTGCTCTTCATCGAGAATTTGAAAGCAACAAGGTATGGAAAGTCAAAAGATTGAGTTATTTTTAAAAGCTACAGATTCTTCTCTTTTGGAGAAATTAACTGACCGACTTGAAGACCCTGACTCTAAGTCGGGATTAAAGACTGCTTGGAATGATGTCACTAAAGCAGTTAATATGATTGCTCGAAGAGAGCGATTGCGCCTAAGATGGGGATCAACCCCTGTAACAACTGATTCTATGAAGGAGCCTGTTTGAGCTTCTCAACCTCCTGTCTCTATGGCCGAGCAATCAAGAAATTCTGTTGTTCCTTCTCCAAAGAAGGATGTCATGGATGAGTTAATTAAAATCATGCGGGATCTCCATCTTAATTTAACAGAAATTAATTCTAAAGTAGAAAGGCTTGATGTTAAAGTAGAAGAAAGGGGTTGGCCAACCGCCCAAAGACCTGCACGAGAAGGCTTCAAAAGACGTTGCATTTGGTGTGATAGCCTTCAGCATGACAAGAGGGAGTGCGGTGCATTCCGTGAAGCCGAAGCACACAAATTAGTCTTTTGGAAGGATGGTAAAATTCATGCAACCGAAACTGGGCTTCCTCTTGAGCCAAACTTTGGTAACGGCGGCATGAAGAAAAGATTGGAGGATTTGGCAACAAGAACAGCCTATGCGGCTGTTGAAGCTGCAACTTATGGGTTGCAAATTGAGCCAACTAATGAAATTGTTAAAGCATGTAAAACTAATGCAAAATCTAAAGTGTGGACGCAGGCCTTGGAACGCATGGAGCAAGGCAAGGAAACTAAGGATGATTTAACCACTGCCAGTCAATGTATTCGAGGGAGAACTAGATGGTGCGAGCCTGTGGATTCATTTTTAGCTTTTGCCCGGCTAGCTGAAATTAATAATCAAGAAGCCATGATAGAAGAAAAGAGAAGAAGATGTTGCCGGTCCTTCCTCTTCAGGACCGACTAAACGCATAACAAGAAGCAAACCAGACCAACAGAAGGCTGCTGAAAATCCGCCACCACCAGAATTTGATATGAGAGAAGCCCCTCAAGCAAAGAAAACGGAAGGAAAAAGAAAAATCAAACATCCCAGTTACAAGTTGCAGTCTGACATAGAGACCACAACGGATCTTAAACGGATCCTAGAAGAAAGAATTCTTGGAAGTAGAATTGAATTTACATTAGGTGAAATTCTCGGTATTGCAAAATGAGGATTTCATGATGTAATAATTGATGTAATTAAACGAAAAAGACAATATGTTGGTGAGGAAACTGAAGAATCTGTACATGCTTTTTTGCAAGTACTTCATGTGTATTTGCAGGATGAAGAGAAGATGAAAACTCAAGGGATTTGATTGGAGGCAATCAAAGAATTGATTGCAGCCATAAAAGCCAAAGATGAAGACATTTATGAAGCAGAAGCTGAAGAAGCTGTAATGGTGGAAACTTCTCAATCTAAAGTGCATCCCATGCATAAGAAAGAGACTCTTCTTCACAACATGCAAGAAGAAAGTGAAACTTACGTTATTCCAAGTAGTCACTATTCCCATACCCATTGGGCAAGGGCGACTACTGAAACTGTTGTTAAAATCGGTGAGAAAGAAACTCCATGCATTGCCCTTATAAACCATGGTTCAGAAATTAATGTTATGTCAAGAAGTCTCTATGAGAATGGTGGATGGCCCATTGATGTGAACCCAGGATGGCACATGAAGGTAGCCAATAACTCTTTTGGCGATCTTTATGCAACATGCCCTTATGTACAAGTTACTATTGGTAATGTAAAAGATGAATTTCATTTCTTTGTTCAAGATTCTTGTAGTTATCCAATCATTCTTGGACAACCATTTATTTTTGAGTCTCGTTTAGAGACAAAGGCTCTTGATGATGGTTCATCATATGCTCGGATAAGAAGCAAGGATAATGATAAGGCTGTTCAATTCCTAACTATTTGTGTTAATCACCATCGGAATAGGGATCGATTGAGAGATCATCCTGTTCCTCCTAATGCCCGATAATTTAAGGGTTTTCGGGTAGCGCTGCTATAAGTGGAGGCTATGGCAGTGCATCATATCACAAAGAATTGCCTCCACATATGAAGGAGGCAAGGCCAAAAGCTGATTTGCAGGTTTTTTCAGCCAATGGAGTGGGCTGTTATAAACAGTTTTCAAACATGAACAAGGCTAAAAGAAAGTATTTATGTCACATGGAGCAAGAACTGAAGCAAATTGATGTTTTGCCTAAAGATGAAGAAATTTCAGGACTATTTTATGGGCTGAATTATAATGATACAATGGCTGAAATTTATACAACCATTCATGCAGAAAATCAAGCTAAAAATCAATCCATATAGGTATGTACATTGGATATGTATGACATAATTCAAGAATTTGCAGATTATGAAGCCTTTGGACAGCCAAACAAGGATGAAGCAGAGTAGAAACAAAATATAAAACAGTTAATAAGAAGGTCAAGCCGGTAGCTACTCCTCTACCACATGAAAGCGAAGGATTGGCAGAAAGGGTATCCAAACAACCAAGCCTTCGTGATCCTAAAGATATTGGTCATCAATTTACAACTGAAAGTCTACAAAAGCTGAAAATTGGTGAAGACTCTTTCCTCTTGTCGGTTGAAAAAAAAATCTTCATGCAGATGTTAAAGAACCATGGTAAAGCTTTTTCATTTCAGCCGCATGAAATCGGCTGTGTGGATCCAAGCATTGTGGCACCAATGGTAATTTTTACGGTCCCACATGTGCCTTGGAATCTTAAACCAATTCCGGTTCCAAGGGATCATTTGCCTAAGCTATTGGAACTTTTAAATGAAAAGATAAAAATGTGAATATTGGAGCCATCTTCAACTCCATATTCCAACCGATGGTTTACCGTACCTAAGAAGAATGGATCTCTACCATTCATTCAAGATTTGCAACCCATTAATAAAGTCACTATTAGAAATGTTGGATCAGGACCAATTGTGGATGAGTTTGCTGAAGCTTTTGCAGGAAGGGCAATCTATTCCATGGGAGACTTATATTCAGGCTACGACCAATTTCAGCTTGCTTTGGAAAGCCGTGACATTACTACAATGAAGACGCCTCTTGGCCTAGTCCGCATGTGTACTCTACCTCAAGGGGCTACGAATTCAGTAGCTCACATTATGAATGCCATGCATAAAGTATTTAGGGATTATATTCCTCGATTGACTCTTCCTTTTCTTGATGATGTTCCAATTAAAGGATATGAAGTTCATGAGAAAAATGAAGAACTCAATGAACTTGGATGTCGAAAGTTTGTTTTTCATCATATTAATGATTGTGCTCAAATCTTGTCTAAATTAGAAGAAGTCCATCTTACTCTTTCAGGAGCTAAATCTGTTTTTGGAGTTGAAGAAGTTCTTGTGGTCAGACATATGTGTGGTCCATATGGCTGGAAGCCTTCTCCATCTAAAATAAATGCAATCGGCAAAATGCAAGAAGAATGTACAAATGTTTCAGAAGTGAGAAGATTTCTTGGTGCATGTGTCTTCTACCTTATTTGGATACCACATTTTGCTCATGTTGCTGAAAGTCTTTATCGGCTTCTAAGAAAGGGCCAAAGGTTTCTATGGACAAAAGAACACACCCAGGCTATTCGAAAACTCAAGAAAATGCTAACTTTAGCTCCTACTTTAAAGAGAGCTAACTACTCTAATGGACAGGCCATTATACTCACAGTGGACACAAGTCCTATTGGAATAGGATGGGCAGTTGGTCAAGACGACCTTGAAGGCAACAGATATGTGATCCGCTTTGGAGCAAAGGTTCTTAATGAACGACAAAAAAGGTATGCTCAAATTATACGAGAGCTTTGGGGAGTAGTAACTGCATTAAAATGTGACAGGGAGTACTTCATGGGTGCACATGTTATAGTTGAGACAGATTGCCTTCCACTCTTGGGCATGATATCCAACTATTCCACTCCTGACATAGCCATGCTAAGATGGATAGCCTATATTAAATCCTTAAATCCTGATTTGAAGCATATTGCAGGAAGAGATAATCTAGTTGTGCTGACATGCTTTCACGTGCCAGATATATGGATGAAAAAGAAATGATGGATGAAGAAGAATCAAAATTTATAAATGATGCTGCTAATGCAGGTACAACAAAAATTTCAGCAAAAACAATAGGTTCAGTTGATAAAACAACTTTTATATCAGCAAGGATGGATGAATCAACCAAAGGAGGACAATGGTCAGCTAGTAAACAGCATATTCCATGTTTTGTTATGGTTTTTTCACACTTTAAAGAAGAATATTATGCAAATGATTGGCTAAAAATTGGCCAATTTTTGAGCACTATGACAAAGAAGGAATAATGGACTCATGAAGAGTTCAAGAGAATTAAGAGAAAAGCCTATGGTTTTTTTCTTAAAGATGGCTACCTTTGAAGGCATGCAAAAAAGAAAGGAAGGGCGCCCGTTCGTGTCTTAGGTGACAAAAAGACACAAAGACAGGTCATGCAAGAATTCCATGAAAGCCTATTGGCTGGTCATAGAGGCATATGGGGAACTTTTGCCAAAATAAAAGAGAAATTTTGGTGGCAAAACATGTATAAAGACATTGAGCATTTTGTTGAGTCTTGTCATGTTTGTCAAATGTATTCTATGGTAAAGCATAGAGATGGGCTTCAGCCTACCTATCCTTTATCCATTCACTATAGATGGGTTATTTGATTTAGTAACCATGCCTACAGGAATTTGGAAGATGAGATATCTAGTACTTGCTAGAGAAGATCTCACAAATCAAGTGGAAGGAAAGGCCTTGACAACAAAGTCCACTCATGTTGTTTGTAGATTTTTACTTGAAGAAGTATTTTGCAGGTATGGATGTGTTACTAAAGTAACTGCTAATAGAGGAGAATTGGATGCCGATGAAGCTCGCCATTTCTTTGCTCGATTGGGAATTAAGCTATCCCTTGCTTTAGCCTATGATCTTGAATGCAATGGTAAGAGTGAAAGGGGCCATCAACCAATTCTTAAAGCTTTAGCAAAATCATGCAAAGGAAAGTTGAGGGAATGGCCTAAAATGCTACCATTCGCATTATGGGCTGATAGAACAACCCATAGTGCAGTAACATGATATATGCCAGCTGAACTCATGCATGGATAACCACCTATTATGTCTATCGAGGAATCCATTATTACATGGAGTATCTTGCCTTGGGATGAAGGCCTGAACAAGGAAGCATTGTTGTCTTTACGCATAAGGCAACTTGAAAGAAGACCAGAAGATGTTAAAATAGCCATTGAAAAGCTAAAAACAGAAAGATTAAAGAATAAGAAGAGGTTTGACAAGCACCATAAACTCCATCCAAGAGCTATTCAAGAGAATGAATGGGTTCTTGTTTATGATAGCAGCTTGGACAATCAACATAGTGCTCATAGGAAGTTAGCCAAGCGCTGGTTTGGACCATATGTTGTAAAAGTAGTACATCATAATGCTACTTACTCTTTGGCTGAAATGGATGGGACCATGATTAAGGCTCCAATAGCTGGGAAACGAATCAAACTCTTCAAACGAAGAGAATCTTCAACTTATGAACTTGATGACTTTGATACAAGCCCTTTACTTGAAGACATGCAGGAAGACAAAGACTTAGGGAATGAAGATGAAGAAGAAGACCCTCGTTGACCTGTAATCTTATGAAATGGCACATGCCGGAGGATGTGCAGGTTAGGAGGGCGTGAATGTCAAAGAGTTTACTCTTCATGATTTAAATCATGGGATTCTTATGAACTCAGAAGAGTTTCACTAGAAATTATATGAGATATTTGCATACAAAATTCAGGCATTGTTATCCAATATCTACCTTAGTTATACAAGTCCTTTTGTATTTAGCATATAATTTGCAGTTATACCATGTACATTTATGAAAAATAAGTCTATGGGAACCTATAACTTGAACATCTAGAAGTAATTGACAGTCTGTTGGATAAATCACATTAATTCAGGTACAAAAATATGGACAAAACCCAAAAAAGTTGCCAAAAACTGTCAAAAGTCCACTAGGTCCACATGGGACCAAAAGTAACTGACTTAGGTGACCAGCAAATGACCTAGGCTGGTCAAAAAGTGACCAGGGATAGAGTAGAGAGTAGCCCGCATTTTTTGGTGCAAAATGTGGGCTGCTGTGTCTGAGGGAAACTGGAAGAAAGCTGGAGCTCAGATGCATGGAATGGAGCATGCAAACTGAAGATTAACACGTCCAACTACTGAAGATGTAAACTTGGTGAGAGCTCCACTTCTCTGCCTCTTTGGTCTGACGAAAATACATGCTGAAACTGTCTATAAAAGAGGGGAAATCTCAGAGAAGAGGATTTAGCTTGCTCTTATGCACGATTTCTCTCATCTTCTCTACCTTATTCTAGGTGTAATGAAGCCCGACTTGTGCCCAAGTACTTGAGTGACTTTGGGGCAAGCAAAGGGTGAGGATATTGAAGACTTATGGACTGTTATGGGCTGTAATAACCAGTCATAAATAGGGCAGCCCACTGTTATGATTTATTTTTATGAGCAAACATGGGTTTTTTATGGTTGTAATAGAGGAAAATGACCTCTTTTCTTCAGGACATTGTTCATAGATGATCAAGAGTGCTTCTTCTTGAGTTTATGCACTCAATTTGAACTTGATTATGGGCTGGAATTTTCTGTTTTAAAACAGGGCTGAAGCTAAAATTATTCTTTTTCAATCCATTTCATGCATCTTTGGCCCGAATCTTGGATGCATTTGATTCTAACATCAATATACTTGACCCAAAGGATTGAAATCCATCTTTGTACATGAAATAAATGCCATTAGAGCTTGCATTTGACATTCATAAATGAATTGGAAATCTAAAAATATCCTTTATGAAATGATATATGTATCCTGAAGCATTTGATGTATTCAAGTTAGTCTTATTCCTTCTGTTCAAGTATGCTAAGGACAAAGTGAGAAGGTTTGAATTCCCCTTCCGTACCTAAATCATTTCTAAATCCCAAATCTTATTGAAACCCAATCCATTTTTCCTTTTTGAATCTTGAATCCTAAACTCTTCTTCTACACTAAAAGCCTTGGTGGTAGACCTTCAACTCTTAATGCGATGACAATGCATGACATGGTATCAATCCTAGAGTGCATAGTAATTGTCTTCCTAGAACATGACTTATACGTGGAGTGGAAAAGAGCCTAAGCTGTAGGTTAGTTGTAAGGTTACCTTGGGACTATTTGGTGAGGATCTATATACTCCTTGACCATACAAAACAATAAAAGATTGGAGTTTCTGTGTTATGTTTTATATGTTAGTAGGCAGCTCATCTTGGGGCCAATCCCCCAGATGTAGGAGACTTGTGATAGGGCCACGGCAGCCAGTTGAGAGGTGCTTTTCTATGTTTGTGCTACGAGGTATTATGCCTATATGTTATGAAATCTCCCTCTCAAGAGTAAGGGAGGAAAATGTTGGATTGTGTCATCTTATTACAAACACAAGATCGATATTAGAGTTTAGTGTAGCATGGCCCTTAGACACTCCTGGCCACAAGGCCATGTGGTGTGTCTTGTGTGTCTTTGAGGTGCTAGAGAGCCAGTGTCCAGTGTTGAGATATCGAGCTCCACTCATGATATGCCAGGGTGACCGTTGTGCATTTATGTCACCGACGTGTTAGTTGTAGATGCGGTTGGTACACCGCCCATGAATAATAGCTACATGATAGCTATCCTTATCTACTCTAGTTCGTGGCTCAGTTAGTATGCCACCTTAGTTAGTTGAGTTTGGTTTGAGACCCATATAGAGGGTTCTTCTATTTCTTTGTACTTGAGTTCTTTTGGCTTACACAACTAAGAAGAGGAAAACTGTTTTCAGCCTCCACCCTTGTGTGTATTCCCCCATTGTGCAAGCAAGAAAGCTTCAAGTGAGACTCCTTCCTTCTCTCCCACAATCTTGACATGGTATCAGAGCCTTGTTCATGGTAAGGAGCTCAAGAAAGCAAGCCAAGCTCGCGGTGGTCTGGTAAGAGGAGCAGTGTTGCTTTCATTTTCTGTTTTGGGAGCAGATCTCTGCAGGTAGCACAGCCGGAAAGTGCAGGAGTGCATTGTCTCAGGTTGAGACGCCCTTCGCGGTGAAGCAAGAGGGTAGTATATGCTGCGGGAAAGGGCTTTGGCCCTTGGCAACCCTGTTTTTTTTATTTGAGGCCATTTCGGGGCCTGTTTTGGAGGCGGAAGTTTTCTGCAAGCACTCAGGAAAAGACCCTATTTTATGCTGTGCGACCACTGCTCTACAGGTCGGTGAAAAGTTACTGTAGAAATTGCATCGTATGCTTGTGCGCAGAGACATTGGGAGTTTCACAATCATCCTTGGTTCTTGTTTATGCAAAATCGTCACTAGGAAGTGACTGTGTGGTCAAATACCACTTTCGCCAGTTTTGCAAATTTACCCTTGTGAAGGTGAAGCTGTGTTTTTTGTAGTGACAGAATTTTTTGCAGTATTCTGTAATGGCGTCTGATTCCCTTTCACAGATTGTCACTGAAAAGCTTGACAAGAACAACTTCCAGGCATGGAAGTTTAGAATGACGAATTTCCTTATGGGAAAAGGATATTGGGAATTTGTTGCAGGAAATGAAGAAGAACCAGTTCTTCCTGATGTTCCCAATCAGCAGCAAATGCAGGCATTCAAAGCATGGCATGAGAGAGCCAGGAAAGTTATGTACTGGCTGTCTATCAGTATTTCAGACTCTATGATTGTGCATATTCAGGATGCAAGTACGCCAAAGGAGGCATGGGATACTTTGTCAAAAATGTATAGCACAAATACGCAAGCCAGGAAAATGCAGCTCAAGCAAGAGTTGCATAATGTGCAAAGAGAAAGTATGAGCATCAACGACTACCACATGAAGGTGAAGAAGATTGCAGATGCACTTGCTTCCATTGGGTCGCCAGTGGAAGATGATGATTTAGTTTCCGTGACCTTGAATGGTCTAGGAAAGGATTATGCACAGTTCCGAACATCCATTTCCGTCCGTGAAAGATTTCCTGATTTTGAGGAGTTGATTGCTCTTCTAATTTCTGAGGAGCAGAGAAATGGTGGTGCATCTTCTTCAGGAGGAACTTCAAAAGAAGCTGTCTTCTACTCAAATGCTGGAAGAGGTAGAGGCAGAGGTAGAGGAGGCCGATATGGAGGCCGTGGTAGAAATCAGAATATGCAGCAAACTCAAGAAAACCAGTCCTATGGAGGAGGACGTGGTAACTATAGAGGCAGGGGGAGCCAAAGAGGTCGTGGTGGATGGCAAAGAGGCCAAAATGCAAACAGTAATGTTGAATGCTACTACTGTGGTAAAATGGGTCATATGGCTAAAGACTGCTATAAAAAGCAGAATGACATCATGAATGGAAAACTGCAACAAGGGAATTATGCATCTTCTAGTAGACAGGGTGATGACAGAAATGAGCATCTGTTTATGGTGCAGCACATGAACAATTCTGTGACAAGTGCAGAAGAAAGCAACGATGTATGGTATGTTGACTCAGGTGCATCAAACCACATGACAGGTCATGCAGAATGGATGGAGGATGCAAGGAAAATGGAAAAACCAGGATTTGTGGAGACTAGTGATGATACTGCACATCCTATTGTGCAGATTGGAAAAATTCCCTTGTCTATGCAGGATGGGAAAAAGAAATACCTGTCCGATGTATTTCATGTCCCGAATATCACCAAGAATCTGGTTTCTGTTGGTCAAATTGTTGAACAGGGCTTGCAGGTCAGATTTAATCCTCATGGATGCTTTGTTGAGGATATGAAAAATAAAGGTCACTTGATAGCAAAAGGAAAGAAGAAGAGCAGAATGTTTACATTGGATGCAGACATGTCTGAATTGAGTGCAGCAATGTTTGCACATGGGACCGGTGTAGTTGCAGATATTGATATCTGGCATAAACGCATTGGTCATGTTAATGTACAGCGACTTAAATCAATGCAGGCCCAAAATATTGTTGCAGGTTTGCCGAAATTCAAGGTTGCAGAAATGCATAAGGTATGTGAAGCCTGTCAATTTGGAAAACAGGCAAGGAAACCATTTCCTAGACATGTTCAAGAGAGTAAGAAGCCATTGGAATTAATCCACTCTGATGTGTGGACAACTAAAGCTGCATCTCTTGGAGGCTGTCATTATTTTGTCAGTTTTATTGATGACTATAGCAGAAAAGTTTGGGTGTATTTTATGAAAAAGAAAAGTGAAGTTTTTGGGCATTTCAAAACTCTTAAAGCGATGGTTGAAAAAGAAACAAGCCTGCAGATAAAATGCCTAAGGTCAGATGGAGGGGGAGAGTACCTCTCAAATGAGTTTGCAAGGTTCCTGCAGGAGCATGGCATAAAGCAGCAATATTCATGCAGTCATACCCCACAACAAAATGGAATTGCAGAAAGGAAAAACAGGCATATTGGAGAGGTATCTCGTGCCATGCTCAATGAAAAAGACTTGCCAGATTTTTATTGGGCTGAAACAGTTGCTACAGCAGTCTACATAATGAACAGGACTCCCACTGCAGCAATACATGGAATGACTCCAGAGGAGAGGTATACTGGTAGGAAACCAGATATTTCTCATTTGAAAATTTTTGGTTGCATTGCCTATGTACATGTGCCAGATGAGTTGAGATCCAAGTTGGATCCAAAAGCTGAGAAGTGCATCTTTATTGGTTACTCTCTGCAGCAAAAAGGGTATAGATGCTATAACCCTTCTACTCGTAAGTTTATAGTAAGCAGAGATGTTGTTTTTGATGAGATGAGTAGCTGGTATAAGCCAGTAAATGTGATTGATGATGTAGATGCACAAAATGGTAATGCTGCACAGAATTCACAGCAGCAGTCACAAAATATTAGTGGACCTGGAGCGTCCTCTAGCAGTGGTTCACATTCTTCGCCATGGACAGGCAGATTGAGATCAGGAGAATCTTCTCAAAGCAATGCAGATAGTGGTATGCAAGTATCACGAAAAGGAAAAGAGAAGGTTGATCAGCCCATGTTTGATGTGAATGCAGGTCACTCTTATGTGGATGGTGAATCCAGTGGCTCAGAACAGAGCATTGATGATGAGTTGGGTATTCCTTCTATTGTTACACCTGGAGTAAGGAAGACCAGGGATGTTTTGAGAGCACCTGGGAGTGAACCTACTTTGCGCAGGTCTATGAGAGCTAGGTATCCTGTGGATAGGCTGAAATATGATGGATTTACAGCCATTCACTATGCATATATGGTCAAAGTGATACAGGAACCAGAACCCACTTCTTTTGAGCAAGCCATGGGAAAAGAAAAATGGGAGAAAGCCATGGATGAAGAAATGGATGCCTTGGAAGCAAATGCTACATGGGAATTGGTACCTTTGCCTAAAGGTAAGAATGCAATTGGCTGTAAGTGGGTTTATAAGGTGAAGCACAATGCAGATGGTTCTGTGAACAGATACAAGGCAAGATTAGTAGTCAAGGGGTATGCACAAACATATGGCATTGACTATGAAGAAACATTCAGTCCGGTTGCAAGGATGGCAACCGTAAGAGCAGTCATTGCTATGGCTACATCAAAGGAATGGTCTTTACATTAGATGGATGTAAAGAATGCCTTCTTGCATGGTGACTTGCAAGAAGAGGTCTATATGGAGCAGCCACCAGGTTATGTGCATGCTATTCATCCTGAGTTTGTTTGCAGGTTGAAGAAAGCCTTGTATGGCTTGAAGCAAGCACCTAGAGCATGGTCTGACAAGATAGGACAGTACCTTGTCACTATTGGCTTTCAGATTTCCAAGGCAGATTTCTCACTTTATGTGAGAAAAACAGAGAAAGGTATTATGCTACTTGTCATTTATGTTGATGATTTGATTATGACAGGTGACAGTGATGAAGATATCCTTCATGTGAAAATGCTATTGAAGCAGAAGTTTGAGATGAAGGATTTGGGAGAGCTGCGTTATTTCTTGGGCATTGAGGTGATTAGATCACCAAGTGGGATACAGCTCTTGCAGAGGCAGTATGGATTGAACATGCTGTCCAAATATGGGATGACAGGCTGTAAGCCTATTTCAGTTCCTTTGGAGCAGAATGTGAAGCTGAGCACAGATGCAGGTGAGCTTCTAGAAGACCCTACTATGTACAGACGCATAGTAGGAAGTTTGATTTATATGACTATTACCAGGCCAGATTTGAGCTATGCTGTTGGATTGGTAAGTCAGTTTATGCAGGCTCCAAGGAAACCACATTTGGATGCGGCTAGACGCATACTCAGGTATGTGAAGTCCACATTGCAGTATGGACTATTTTATGAGACTGGGGTTCAGATACAGTTGCATGGATACACTGATGCTGATTGGGCTGGTAGCATTTCTGATAGACGATCTACCAGTGGATATGTGTTCTCTTTTGGGAGTGCTGCAGTCACTTGGAGCAGCAAGAAACAGCCTACAGTTGCCTTGTCGAGCACAGAGGCTGAGTACAGGGGTGCAGCAATGGCTGCGTGTGAGGTAGCTTGGTTGCATAAGCTACTTTATGATATGCATCAGTCTACAGATGGGCCAGTTGTCATTTATTGTGACAACATGAGTAGTATACACTTGGCAAATAACCCAGTCTATCATGCTAGAACAAAGCACATTGAGGTGCATTATCACTATGTGCGAGAGAGGGTTTTACTAGGTCTTATTGATCTAGTTTATGTCAGCACAGAGGATTAGGTAGCTGACATATTTACAAAGGCATTGGGCGCAGAGAAGCTGCGCAAGTTTAGAGACCTACTTGGTGTGTAGGAATTGGGATTGAGCTCGAGGGGGAGTGTTGAGATATCGAGCTCCACTCATGATATGCCAGGGTGACCGTTGTGCATTTATGTCACCGACGTGTTAGTTGTAGATGCGGTTGGTACACCGCCCATGAATAATAGCTACATGATAGCTATCCTTATCTACTCTAGTTCGTGGCTCAGTTAGTATGCCACCTTAGTTAGTTGAGTTTGGTTTGAGACCCATATAGAGGGTTCTTCTATTTCTTTGTACTTGAGTTCTTTTGGCTTCCACAACTAAGAAGAGGAAAACTGTTTTCAGCCTCCACCCTTGTGTGTATTCCCCCATTGTGCAAGCAAGAAAGCTTCAAGTGAGACTCCTTCCTTCTCTCCCACAATCTTGACATCCAGCCTGTAACTTTCGGCTTATCTTAAACTATCATCATCCATCTAGAGAATTGTGGAGGCATCCTTCTAGATTTCATCCCAGACTTTCCATCAATTATGAACTCATAATGTTGATGGAGGATCTTATATCCACAATGGCATGATCCACTAATATGCCATCAATATATGTTGCCATCCTTGGGCATTGCTTTTCAGCATGTTCAAAGCTGCCATCTTCCATAAGGTCTATTCTCGAGGGTTAGACAATGTACCCAATGCAAAGGATCATCTTAAACTCTTAATACACTCCTAGACATAACTTGATTAGCTCTAGGAGATTTACATAAGGCTTAACCTCACAAAGAGAATTGGCTAAGTCAAATTCATGATAATTAGCATTGGCTCTCTTGTCTTGCTAGATCATTCTTTCTATTGGTTGTTGAGTAGGCTTAGGTACCTATTTATTGGCTTTTACCTTCTTCTTTAGCTGCTTCTTATTAGAGTCATCTTTGCCATAAAAAACTTTTAGAGAACTGGCTTTCACATTAGGGTTAATGCTTAGGGAAGTTACTATATGTATATCCACTACATCACATGTGTTCAGGGTCTATTTATAAATATCCTTATTTGTGAATTTTCTTGAATAAAACATAGCCATTTTCTATTCAATCTATAAATAAACCCTTTAAATGACACCCTTATATATGTAAAAAATATATAAAGATTATATTTTAAAATACCTTATTCTAAACCCATGTGATGCACACATATATCCATGAGTAACTTACCCAAGGGTTAATGACTCATATCCCCTTATCATTCTATTTAGGGTTTGCCTCAACAGGTTTTACATTATCCCTATCACTCTCCTTAACATTTTGTCCTCTTGTAATGACTCATAAATTGGAAGCCTCGATGATGTTGATAGGCATAGCTTCAATTAGGTTGATACCACTACCACTAGGAAGCTTGGGCTCGATATGTATATGACAGATGATCAACACTTTCAGTCTTGGAAGTCGTATATTGGTTGGAGCAATACAAAGTAGTCTAGAGTTGTGCTCTCTAGCCTAGAGATGGAGTATAGACGTCTAACCTTAGCTACATGTAAAGTAATTTGGTCCTTGAAACTATTACATGATTTGGGTATATAGATGGACATGAAGATTACATTGCATTGTGACAACATGAGTAGTGTATTGTTGGCTACCAAGCCAGTTTACCATGCTAGATCAAAGCACATAGAAGTTCATTATCACTTCATCATGGAAATGGTACTTGTAGGAAAGATAGATCTGCTTTGTGTGAAGGCTGAAGTCTAGGTAATTGATATCTTTACCAAATCACTTGCTAGAGATAAGTTTTTTAAACTTCAAGGAGCTACTTGGAGTACAACAATTTACTTGAGCTTTAGAGGGAGTGTTGAAAATCAAGGTCATTAGTGGTATTGACACTGACTCTACTTAGCACAATTGTAGCTAAATGTCACCAGTCATGTGTGGCACAATAATGAGTCGATCAACTCAGATTATCTCATTAGAGAGTATCTCAGAGAGAGAACCAATTGAATACACTCTATGTGTGACTTAGACGTAGAATCTTTTATGTGTTACACAATCAATGAATAATGGAAGAAAAGAGAGTATACTCCTCTCTCTTCATGGCTTCCATTCTTGTCTATCTCTTTCCCTCTATTACAATATTTATAATCGGGGTTTAATGAGCCATAGCCTTAGATTATGGTCTTCATGCTCATGCATATGCTAGACAAGGATTGAGCACAAGTTCTTATGCAATAAATTGATTTTACAGTCAGATTTTGATTGTGTCATACCTTCTACTTCTATATATTTTCTTTCTCATGTGCTATGAACTCTTCTTACTTGAGTCCCATAACTTTTGGCCAAACATGATAAATACCCCACCATCTTTGGTGAACCCAATGTGAAAAGTTGAAGGAGGAGTTCTACAACATGGGAGATACTACACATCAATATCTACTGAGCATTAGGAGAAATATGGACTCTCTTTTTGGCCCCTTAAGGGGTTTCTCTCACCTCTCTCTCTCTCTCTCTCTCTCTCTCTAAAAAGAGATGCCAAAATAATATTAGAATAAGAGATCTTCTACAATCAAGAAAATCTCTTCTTTGTATTTTTAATAGATTTCACCTATTATTTTATTCTCAAACTGTAGGATAAGGTCACTTTTCTCAAAATCCTCATAACTAAAAAAATACAATTCTATTTTTTGTAAAAATTGAGCCAATCATTAATATACAACTCTTTAATGCCCTCATGACTTTTTAACATGAAAATATATTAGAATCATTCTGATTATTGCTTCTTAAAAGGGAGGAAGTTAAAAATATATATAAAATCACGTACACATCATATTTTAAGATTATTTTTTACTTGGAGACACCTTTTTGACTCGAGAGTTTCCTTGTAAATTTTTATCGTTTTTGGACAAGTATATGCATATTTCTGTACATTTCTTCATTCCCTCTCAAAGGTCTAGTTTTTTCTGAAATTTTTTGTACTCTTCTCCTTCCCTCCAAAATATGGTTTCTTGCATATGAATTCTTCTGAAGAAATACTCATTACTATCTACAACACTCTCTACACTGTGCTTCAAGCGATCTCAGGAGTGGTTTTGATAGAATTTGTTGAAATAAGATAATCTCTATCTATAACACTCTTTACCCTGCTACAAGCAATCTCCCTCTTCAGTACTGTGCTATAAGATTTTTCCTCTTCAACACTGTACTACAAGCAATCAAGTGATAATGGAGGTATCTTTTAATCTCTGTGATGTTATTATTCTTCATAGTTGTTGTTTAATCCTTAAGTGTCAATTCATATATATATATATATAGAGAGAGAGAGAGAGAGAGAGGGAAAGAGGGACAAGGGAGGGGGGAAGAGAGAGGAAAGTGTGAGATGAACTAAGAAAATAAGTGATAGAGTGACAGAGAATAAATTAGGGTAGAAGATAAGATGATGTTATTGTTCTCCACTAGCCAAGATTCTGTATAAATGTGTTTAAGTATCTTTGATAAATTCTTCTTGAGGGAGAGAGAGAGAATATTTTAGATAGAACAGAATATAAGATTGGATGTTGATTAGAGGTAGATTAAAAGATAAGATTGTAGGAAGATTAGGGGTTGATTAGGGTCTATCATGGCTGAAATCAAGAGAAAGAGACAAGATCCAACTAGGTAAAAAAGAACGTAGATATAGTGAATCAAAGGGGTGTAATTGTGTGATTTGAGCCAATCCTGAATTAGTTGCATGTTGCTGGATTGATGCTGACCTGCAGCTCCCATATATTTAGACGTTCTTGCTATTGATCAACAAATTGGCATCGACTCCTTAGCTTACTATTAATCAAAGGGGTGTAATTGTGTAATGTTAAAATTGGCATATACTTTTCTTACAAGATGCAATTGCAGGACGTACCAAGAGAAAGAGAGATATTCACTTTCAATTGGAGGATGAATATGCACCAATGTTCAAAAGAATTGTAGAAAGGGATGATGCAATAAGATACAAGATGCAACAAGAAAGAAATGCACAGAAAAAGAACATGGACCTTTGGGTTGATGGGTGCATTTATCCACCTGATCTAGTCACTCAAAGGCCACCAAAATTTGAAGGGCTTACATCATTTGTAAAGTTTGTTTGTGAAGGTAATGAAGGATTGTATGGATACACATGCATACTTGTCACACAAGGATTAGCAAGGGTTCATCAAGCCTTGACAAATATGCAGACAAGATTACAAGGGAATATCCAGTCTTTGATGGAAAATGATAGATTATTGGTTGATAAGGATAGGGAGAACCAGAGCCTACAATAAGCAATGTTTGTCATTGAAGATGCTATGCAGGCTTCACATATGAAAAATATGGAGTTACAATCTAAAGTTATAGACTTGAAGAAGGAGAATCAAAATATAAAGAGGAAGCTCACAAAAACTTTGTAGACTGGGCCCACTTTAAAAACCAAAGAAGCACATCGACGCATCCAATTAGTTAAACCAATTCACCAATTAATCAAAGGAAGTCGACAATATCATAGACAGATATATGCTCAATCTACTACAATGAGAAATATGTTCCCTCATGCAAAGAATGATACTATTGCCAAATTCCTAAGCAAGGATATGGTAAAAAATGCATTAGAAAACTATAAATTCAGGGATATTGTAGATGCTGTCGCAAGTGAACATCTTAGGGATGTGAGCACCTTGTTTACTACTACAGATGCTCAGGGATTATGTGACAAGGTGGGAATGAGTTCTGAGTCATATAGTATGCTCTATCAACAATTGGATACAGGATTTAAGCAAGTCTTCAAAACTAACCGAGTAATGCCTTTGCCAAAACCATTTCACATAAAGAAGGCTTGAAAAAAACTAGATGAGAAAGTTTTAGAACTAATTGGTGAGCCAATGCATCTAGAAAATATACACATATTGAAGTGTGGTTCCAAAGAAGTTGCATTTGTATTGAATGCATCCAACAACTTTGTATTGGATATATATAGGGTTCAGATTGCTATGGTCAAGTTCTACAATATGTCTATGGAAGAATGTAGAGGCAAGCTTAAGTTTGTCCTCAAACTTGATGAGAGTGAGATTATTAAAGGGCAAAACTTGAATGTGTGAGTATAACACTTATGAATTGAGTATTGGATCCCAACATCGATGAAAACCATCCTTTATACTTTAGTGTACAGTTAGAGAATGAAATATGGTGGCTTGCAGCATTTGAAGTACGAAAGGAGGACCATGAAGTACTTAAAGTTTTTTTTAACCTCACTATATACCTAGTGTTATTCAACAACAAAATAATGGAGCAATTTTATGCATCGAGGGGTTTGGGGACTATCAAGTTCAATGGCATCTTGCAAGTGATTTAAAAACATTGAAGTGTATGTTTGGTTTATCAAATGCAACGAATGCAAAATTTCCATGCATATACTGCATGCAAACTAGGAAGAAAGGGAAAGATGGTAAGGAAGAATTCCTTGCCAAGGCACGACAACAAGGTGCTCCAACACGTGATCAAAAAGTCATGAGAAATGGAATGCTAGTTCCAGTGGATCCAAACTGGCCCCCTATTTTGGAAATATCACTAACAAGGGTTCACTTTTGCACATTGCATTGTTTGGTTAAAATAATTGAGAAGCTAGTATGTGAATATATATGCTTTGCATACAAGATGCAGCCTATGTCAGAAGTTGATGCTACATTGCAAGAAGGTAGAACGAGTCCTCTTTGAAGCTGGATTGCACGGGGGCTATTTAGAAATAAAAAAGGACGAGAAAAAATCGGGAAAGAGTGGAAATATCCCTTGTAAACCATGCTTTGTGGACCCAAGGCTAGGAAGTTTATATCTCCACCTCGAGATGAGGAAGGTAATATACTTGTAAAACAACCAGAGAAGTATGAATCATGGAAAAAGTTGCATCTTCTTGTTCCAGATTGGAGCAATGGGGGACGAACAAGGATTGCAAAGGCATAAGTGTAGATACACCTAGATTGATTAGCATCTCTCTTACAAAAGTCGAGGTTTAGGGATGATGATGCAAATACATTCAAAGATTCAATTCCTAAATTTGGTAAGTCCATGGTGGAGGCATGGACTACAAATATTATAACACACTACATGGTCAATATTGTCATCATTACAAAAAAATATCATCATTTTGAATTAGTTTGTGTTTCTAATCTCTCTTCTTGTGCAACATATACTTGAAGCACATGGTCCATACTTTGCAGATCAAGGAACTTTGGGAGTATGGTCAACTCAAGGCATGGAACAATCTCATTAGCAAGCTCGCTATGCTTTTCAAAAGGCAACTGATCATGGAGGTGGTATCAATGATTCCAATTCTATGAGGAAATTATTATAATGGTGGTATAGGAGATTGGAGATACGATACGAGGAAAAATTCTGAAATAGAGCAGGTGAGAGGGTTTGCCACATCGCAAAACGATGCGAGTATACTAGAGCTAGGGTCTACGACAGAAAGCGAGCTCTCTAGACTCAAGGTAACACAAAACCTAGGGTGTATCTGGTCTCCTATGTGTACGTAGTGTGGGGAGCTAACCCATGTGGCAAAGGCGGGACTGGTAGCCATGGCACACAAAGAGAGAAAGGAGGAGAGCACAAGTGTAGGGAAGTAGAGAATGAAAGTGAAAATGAGTTTGGAGTTATAGCTTTTATGTATCTAGGGTTTTAAATAAAGGTTATGTTTTAACCCTAAAGTTTCAAATTAAAACTCTTACCTTAGTTTCTTTATTTTAATACTTTAAAATAATCGTTAAAATTACTCATACAGACAAATGCTTCATTCTACATTATTATATCCTCGAATATCCTTGGATCGTTGAGTATATTCAAGTCCATCTATAGAAAATATAGAAAATTTTTAAGAAAAGAAATCTGAAAGACCTTCAAAATCCCTTGGATCCAATTTAATATTTAATTTTAAGAAATAAGTAGAAGAGAAGCTACAATATATCATTATGCAAAGATAATATTGCATAGATTATAGAACTCCAGCCTGTAATTTAATCATGATTTTAACCATCACAATTGACTACTTATAGTATGTATTATTGCACACTTGAATCATAGTAAACTAAGATTATCTAAACTGAAAGTACTCATAAGTTTTAAAAAAATTATATTCATTCTTAATTTTTAAAAAATTACAAGGATTCCACTATCTCAAGGATATGTGGAGAAGCACATTGTTTACATGCCATGGATTGCTCACTACGAATCTTGAATTTTCTATTATCTAACTTGAAATAGAAGTTGCAGAGGGGCTCATTGGACATTTAATGGATTTCTTGTTTCAGAAAAGAAATGGGCCAATGGCTCTCTACACTAACCACAAAAGGATTATGACCATTCCACAAGATAACCACATCTATGAGAGTTGTATGTGTCTCATCTTGGGTATCTTGATCCAAGCTGGTCCACTCTCCTCGCAAAGGTCATCATCTTCTATATCAAAAGTGAATGCACAAAGTTTTTCTAGCGATGAAATACTTGTAAATTTTTTAAAAAATCATGGTTATAAGTAAATGCAAATAACACAACAATTCATCTAAGCAAGACCTATGTCAATTAAATCAAGGCATTCAAAGTAGTGAAAAAGATTTACCTGAATGTGAGATCAGATTGGTTGACCCTACATTCAATTGTCTCATCAAAATGTGTTCTTTTGACTTGTCAAGACTCACCCAATAGCTGACTCATCCATTCCTTGGATAGACACTTGCATTGATAAGTAATCTTTGTTTTCTTCAGAACATCACATGAACCAAACAAATGTGCAAACAATGAAAATGAAATAAACCAACTAAGATACACATCTTTGGAGCCTATGGTGGGTTTCATAGCACTATTGATGTTAGATTTTTTCTTGGACTTACATGCTCCAAACAAATCCAAGATACCAATCAACCATTCACCACTAGATAGTGGTGGTAATGGGACATACTGCAATCTCTAGCTTTCTACTATATACAATGAATTATAAAAAAGCATATTTTGAGTTGCAAGTTGACTTGCAGAGTTATTATCATAGATCAAAGAACCTAACTCTTCATGCCAAACATGTATCTTGCCGCTCAAACATTCCACATTTTGCCATTCATGCAAAGTTGATGGATATAGAGCTCTCACTAAAACAAGATTGAATTAGAACACTGCAAAGATTTTTAAAAACAACTCTGATGCAAAAGAATAAAAATGATAAAATTTAAAAACTTAAATTTTTTTAATAATTTGCAATGTAGTTCTTGTCCTGTATAGAGATTTTTTTGTGTGTATAAACATGTTGGATCAACACTTTTGTTATTGTACTTGTTCCATTGAACACTTTTCTAAACTCTAAAATTCTACCTTTCTAATGTTTGCTACATTTTGCAACATCCTTACGCCTGACCTTGAAACTCCCTCGAGTACTTGGGTGCATAAAAATTCAATCCAACTTACAGTACTTATCACAAATCCAATTACTACCACTATCTTTCATATTGAAGACCTCCACTGCAAGTATGTTACTCCGTTATCGTCGCGTTAAGAGTTGAAGGTCTACCACCGGGGCTTTTAGTGCAAAAGAAGAGTTTAGGATTCGAGATTCAGAAATGAGAAATGGATTGGGGTTTAATAAGGTCCGGGATTTAGAAATGATTTAGGTACGGATGAAGAGTTCAATCCTTCTCACTATGTACTTAGCATACATGAATAGAAGGAATAAGACTAACTTGATTACATCAAATGCCTCAGGATACATACATCATTTCATAAAGGATATTTTCAGATTCCCAATTCATTTATGAATGTCAAATGCAAGCTCTAATGGCATTTATTTCATGTACATAGATGGATTTCAATCCTTTGGAACAAGTATATTGTTGATAGATTCAAATGCATCCAAGATTTGGGCCAAAGATATATGAAACGAATTGAAAAAGTATAATTTTAGCTTCAGCCATGTTTTAAAACAGAAAATTCCAGCCCATAATCAAGTTCAAAATGAGTGCATAAGCTCAAGAAGAAGCACTTTTGATCATCTATGAACAATGTCCTGAAGAAAAGAGGTCATTTTCCTCCATTACAACCATAAAAAACCCATGTTTGCTCATAAAAATGGATCATAACATAGGGCTGCCCTATTTATGACTGGTTATTACAGTCCATAACAGTCCATAAGTCTTCAATATCCTCACCCTTTGCTGACCCCAAAGTCACTCAAGTACTTGGGTACAAGTCGGGCTTCATTGGACCAAGAATACGGTAAACAAGATAAGAGAAGTCGTGCATAAGAGTAGGCTGAATACTCTTCTCTCAGATTTCCCTCTTTTATAGACTGTTTTAGCATTCATTTTCGTCAAACCAAAGAGGCAGAGAAGTGGAGCTCTCACCATGTTTACATCTTCAGTAGTTGGGCTTGTTAATCTTCACTTTGCATGCTCCATTTCATGCACCATAGCTCCAGCTCTCTCCAGTTTGCCTTAGACAGTGCAGCCCGCATTTTGCACTGAAAAATATGGGCTGCTCCCTACTCAGTCCCTGGTAACTTTTTGACCAGCCTAGGTCACTTGCTGGTCACTTAAGTCAGTTACTTCTGGTCCCATGTGGACCTAGTGGACTTTTGATAGTTTTTGGCATCATTCTTGGGTTCTGACCATATTTTTGTACCTAAATTAATGTGATTTATCCTGCAGATTGTCAATTACTTCCAGATGTCTAAGTTGTAGGTTCCCATAGACTTATTTTTCATAAATGTACATGGTATAAACTGAAAATTATATGCTAAATACAAAAGAACTTGTATAACTAAGGTGGTTATTGGATAACAATGCTTGAATTTTGTATGCAAATATCTCATATAACTTCCAATGAAACTCTTCTATGTTCATAAGAAGCCCATGATTTATATCATGAACAGTAAACTCTTTGACATTCACCCCCTCCTAACCTGCACATCCTCCGGCATGTGCCATTTCTTAAGAGTACAAGTCAAGGAGGGTCTTCTTCTTCATCTTCATTCCCTAAGTCTTTTTCTTCCTGCATGTCTTCAAGTAGAGGGCTTATATCTAAGTCATCAAGTTCATAAGTTGAATATTCTCTTCGTTTGAAGAGTTTGAAGAGTTTCCCAGCTATTGGAGTCTTTATCATGGTCCCATCCATTTCAGAGTAAGTAGCATTATGATGTACTACGTTTACAACATATGGTCCAAACCATCGCTTGGCTAACTTCCTATGAGCACTATGTTGATTGTCCAGGCTGCTATCATAAACAAGAACCTAGTCATTCTCTTGAATAGCTCTTGGACGGAGTCAATGGTGCTTGTCAAATCTCTTCTTATTCTTTAGTCTTGCTGTTTTTAGCCTTTCAATGGCTATTTTAACATCTTCTGGCCTTCTTTCAAGTTGCCTTATGCGTAAAGACAGCAATTCTTCCCAATTCATGCCTTCATCCCAAGGCAAGTTACTCCATGTGACAATGGATTCCTCAATAGATATAACAGGTGGCTATCCATACATGAGTTCAGCTAGCATATATCCTGTCACTGCACTATGGGTTGTTCTATCAGCCCATAATGCGAATGGTAGCATTTTAGGCCATTCCCTCAACTTTCCTTTGCATGATTTTGCTAAAGCTTTAAGAATTGGTTGATGGCCTCTTTCACTCTTACCATTGCCTTCAAGATTGTAGGCTGAAGTAAGAGATAGCTTAATTCCCAATTGAGCAAAGAAATGGTGAGCTTCATCGTCGGCATCCAATTCCCCTCTATCAGCAGTTACTTTAGCAACACATCCATACCTGCAAAATACTTCTTCAAGTAAAAATCTACAAACAACATGAGTGGACTTTGTTGTCAAGGCCTTTCCTTCCACTTGATTTGTGATATCTTCTCTAGCAAGTACTAGATATCTCATGTTCCAAATTCCTGTAGGCATGGTTACTAAATCAGTAACCCATCTATAGTGAATGGATAAAGGATAGGTAGGCTGAAGCCCATCTCTATGATTTACCATAGAATACATTTGACAAACATGACAAGACTCAACAAAATGCTCAATGTCTTTATACATGTTTTGCCACCAAAATTTCTCTTTTATTTTGGCAAAAGTACCCCATATGCCTCTATGACCAGCCAATAGGCTTTCATGGAATTCTTGCATGACCTGTCTTTGTGTCTTTTTGTCACCTAAGACACAAATAGGTGCCCGTTCCTTTCTTTTTTGCATGCCTCCAAAGGTAGCCATCTTTAAGAAAAAAACCATAGGCTTTTCTCCTAATTCTCTTGAACTCTTCATTAGTCCATTCTTCCTTCTTTGTCATAGTACTAAAAAATTGGCCAATTTTTAGCCAATCATCTGCATAATATTCTTCTTTAAAGTGTGAACAAACCATAACAAAACATGGAATATGCTGTTTACTAGCTGTCCATTGTCCTTCTTTGGTTGATTCATCCTTCCTTGCTGATGTAAAAGTTGTTTAACAGTTGAACCTGTTGTTCTTGCTGTAATTTTTGTTGTACCTACATTAACAGCTTCATTTATAAACTCTGATTCTTCTTCATCCATATATCTGGCGCATGAAAGCATGTCAGCAACTGGATTATCTCTTCTTGCAATATGTTTCAAATCGGGTTTTAAGGATCATAGAAACCTTTGGCCCTTTCTTAGAAGCTGATAAAGACTTTCAACAACATGGGCAAAATGTGGTATCCAAATAAGGTAGAAGACACATGCACCAAGAAATCTTCTCACTTCTGAAACATTTATACATTCTTCTTGCATTTTGCTGATTGCATTTATTTTAGATGGAGAAGGCTTTCAGCCATATGGCCCACACATATGACCGACCACAAGGACTTCTTCAACTCCAAAAACAGATTTAGCTCCTGAAAGAGTAAGATGAACTTCTTCTAATTTAGACAGGATCTGAGCACAATCATTAATATGATCAAAAACAAACTTTCGACATCCAAGTTCATTGAGTTCTTCATTTTTCTCATGAACTTCACATCCTTTGATTGAAACATCATCAAGAAAAGGAAGAGTCAATTGAGGAATATAATCCCTTAGTACTTTATGCATAGCATTCATCATGTGAGCTACTGAATTCGTAGCCCCTTGAGGTAGAGTACACATGTGGACTAGGCCAAGAGGCATCTTCATTGTAGTAATGTCACGGCTTTCCAAAGCAAGCTGAAATTGGTCGTATCCTGAATATAAGTCTCCCATGGAATAGATTGTCCTTCCTCCAAATGCTTCGGCAAACTCATCCACAATTGGTCCTGATCCAACATTTCTTATAATGACTTTATTGACGGGTTGCAAATCTTGAATGAATCGTAAAGATCCATTTTTCTTAGGTACGGTAAACCATCGGTTGGAATATGGAGCTGAAGATGGCTCCAATATTCGCATTTTTATCTTTTCATTTAAAAGCTCTAATAATTTAGGCAAATGAGCCCTTGGAACCGGAGTTGGTTTAAGATTCCAAGGCACATGTGGGACTGTAAAAATTACCATTTGTGCCACAATGCTTGGATCCACACAGCCAATTTCATGTGGCTAAATTGGAAAATCTTTACCATGGTTCTGTAACATCTGCATGAAGATTTTCTTTTCAGCTGCTGGCAAGAGAAAAGAGTTGTCACCAATTTTCAGCTTTTGTAGACTTTCTGCTATAAATTGGTGACCAATATCTTTAGGATCACAAAGGTTTGGTTGTTTGGAAGCCCTTTCTACCAGTCCTTCGCTTTCAGGTGGTAGAGGAGTAGCTACCGGCTTGACCTTCTTATCAACTATTTTATACTTTGTTTCTACTCTTGCTTCATCCTTGTTTGGCTGTCCAAAAGCTTCATAATCTGCAAATTCTTGAATTATGTCATACATATCCAATGTACATACCTGTATGGACTGATTTTTAGCTTGATTTTCTGCATGAATGGCTGTATAAATTTTAGCCATTGTATCATTATAATTCAGCCCATAAAATAGTCCTGAAATTTCTTCATCTTTGGGTAAAACATCAATTTGCTTCAGCTCTTGCTCCATATGACTCAAATACTTTCTTTCAGCCCTGTTCATGGCTGAAGACTGTTTATAACAGCCCACACCATTTGCTGAAAAAACCTGTAAATCAGCTTTTGGCCTTGCCTCCTTCATATGTGGAGGCAATTTTTTTTGACATCATGCACTGCCATAGCCTTAGCTTATAGCAGCGCTTCCCGAAAACCCTTAAATTCTCAGGCATTATGAGGAACAGGATTATCTCTTAATCGATCCCTATTCCGATGGTGATTAACACAAACAGTTAGGAATTGAACAGCTTTATCATTATCCTTGCTTCTTATCCGAGCATATGATGAACCATCATCAAGAGCCTTTGTCTCTAAACGAGACTCGAAAATAAATGGTTGTCCAAGAATGATTGGATAACTGTAGGAATCTTGAACAAAGAAATGAAATTCATCTTTTACATTACCAATAGTAACTTGTACATAAGGACATGCTGCATAAAGATTGCCAGAAGAGTTATTGGCTACCTTCATGCGCGCCACCCTAGGTCCACATCAATGGGCTATCCACCATTCTCATAGAGACTTCTTGACATAACATTAATTTCTGAACCATGGTCTATAAGGGCAATGCATGGAGTTTCTTTCTCACTGATTTTAACAACAGTTTCAGTAGTCGCCCTTGCCCAATGGGTACGGGAGGAGTGACTACTTGGAATAAAGTGAGTTTCACTTTCTTCTTGCATGTTGTGTGCATGGGATGCACTTTAGATTGAGAAGTTTCCACCATTATGGCTTCTTTAGCTTCTGCTTCATAAATGTCTTCTTCTTTGGCTTCTATGGCTGCAATCAATTCTTTGATTGCCTCCAATCGAATCCCTTGGGTTTTCAGCTTTTCTTCATCCTGCAAATACACATGAAGTACTTGCAAAAAAGCATGTATAGATTCTTTAGTTTCCTCACCAACATATTGTCTTTTTCATTTAATTACATCAATTATTACATCATGAAATCCTCGTTTTGCGATACCGAGAATTTCACCTAATGTAAATTCAATTTTGCTTCCAAGAATCCTTTCTTCTAGGATCCGCCGTTTAAGATCTGTTGCGATCTCTATGTCAGACTGCAACTTGTAACTTGGATGTTTACTTTTTCTTTTTCTTTCCGTTTTCTTTGCTTGAGGGGCTTCTCCCATGTCAAATTCTGGTGGTGGCGGATTTTTAGCAGCCTTCTGTTGGTCTGGTTTGCTTCTTGTTATGCGTTTAGTTGGTCCTGAAGAGGAAGGACCGGCAACATCTTCTTCTCTTTTCTTCTATCATGGCTTCTTGATTATTAATTTCAGCTAATCGGGCAAAAGCTGAAAATGAATCCACAGGCTTGGACCATCCGGTTCTTCCTCGAATACATTGGCTGGCAGTGGTTAAATCATCCTTAGTTGCCTTGCCTTGCTCCATGCATTCCAAGGCCTGCGTCCACACTTTAGATTTTGCATTAGTTCTACATGTTTTAACAATTTCATTAGTTGGCTCAATTTGCAACCCATAAGTTGTAGCATCAACAGCTGCATAGGCCGTTCTTGTTGCCAAATCCTCCAATCTTTTCTTCATGCCACCGTTGCCGAAGTTTGGCTCAAGAGGAAGCCCGGTTTCAGTTGCATGAATTTTACCATCCTTCCAAAAGAGTAATTTTTGTGCTTCAACTTCACGGAATGCACCACACTCCCTCTTGTCATGCTGAAGGCTATCACACCAAATGCAGCGTCTTTTGAAGCCTTCTCGTGCAGGTCTTTGGGCGGTTGACTGACCCCTTTCTTCTACTTTAACATCAAGCCTTTCTACTTTAGAATTAATTTCTGTTAAATTAAGATGGAGATCTTGCATGCTTTTAATTAACTCATCCATGACATCCTTCTTTGGAGAAGGAACAACAGAATTTCTTGATTGCTCGCCCATAGAGACAGGAGGTCAAGAAGCTGGAACATGCTCCTTCATAGAATCAGTTGTTATAGGGGTTGATCCCCATCTTAGGCGCAATCCCTCTCTTCGAGCAATCATATTAACTGCTTCAGTGACATCACTCCAAGTAGTCTTCAATCCCGACTCAGAGTCAGGGTCTTCAAGTCGGTCAGTCGATTTCTCCTGAAGAGAAGAATTTGCAACTTTTAAAAATAATTCAATCTTTTGACTTTCCATACCTTGTTGGTCATCAAGATCTAGCTGGGAAAATTTTCTTTCAAACTCTCGATTAAGAGCAGTAGCAGTTAGACCCTTATTGGTCCTTTCGACCCATTCGGTGAAGATTTTCTTTGTCATAAGGCCAGAATCTTCAAGGAAAAATTCTTCTCGAAGAGCCTTTTTGAACACAGTCCATCCAACATATTTTTGGGAAAGACCATGAGTTCGGTCCTGGAGACCATGCACAGCCAGGCGGGCAAAGTAACGGCTCCAGGCATGTTGAGGAACTCCAAAGAAGACCATCTTGTCATTGTAGAGGTGGATAAAAGAGGACACATTTTGCCCATTAAATTGCTTGAGCTCATGCCCAACTGCTTCTAAGGCCTTAATGGCAGCAGCATCAATCTGCTCTTCTTCTTGTCTCCGTTGTTATTGCAATTGCAACTGCTGCTGAAATTGCAACTGTTGTTGTTGGCTCTCTTGCATTAGATGAACCAACTGTTGCAAAGCATCTCCTCCCGAGCTTGATGATTCTCCCATTGGACTTCTTCTTCCACAGCGGACCTTCACGTCGGGTTCACCACTGTCGTCGCGTTAAGAGTTGAAGGTCTACCACCGGGGCTTTTAGTGCAAAAGAAGAGTTTAGGATTCAAGATTCAGAAAGGAAAAATGGATTGGGGTTTAATAAGGTCTGGGATTTAGAAATGATTTAGGTACGGAAGAAGAGTTCAAGCCTTCTCACTATGTACTTAGCATACATGAATAGAAGGAATAAGACTAACTTGATTACATCAAATGCCTCAAGATACATACATCATTTCATAAAGGATATTTTCATATTCCCAATTCATTTATGAATGTCAAATGCAAGCTCTAATGGCATTTATTTCATGTACATAGATGGATTTCAATCCTTTGGAACTGTTGATAGATTCAAATGCATCCAAGATTTGGGCCAAAGATACATGAAATGAATTGAAAAAGTATAATTTTAGCTTCAGCCATGTTTTAAAACAGAAAATTCTAGCCCATAATCAAGTTCAAAATGAATGCATAAGCTCAAGAAGAAGCACTTTTGATCATCTATGAACAATGTCCTAAAGAAAAGAGGTCATTTCCCTCCATTACAACCATAAAAAACCCATGTTTGCTCATAAAAATGGATCATAACAAAGGGCTTCCCTGTTTATGACTGGTTATTATAGCCCATAACAGTCCATAAGTCTTCAATATCCTCACCCTTTGCTTGTCCCAAAGTCACTCAAGTACTTGGGTACAAGTCGGGCTTCATTGGACCAAGAATAAGGTAAACAAAATGAGAGAAGTCATGCATAAGAGCAGGCTGAATACTCTTCTCTCAGATTTCCCTCTTTTATAAACAGTTTCAGTATGCATTTTCATCAGACCAAAGAGGCAGAGAAGTGGAGCTCTCACAATGTTTACATCTTCAGTAGTTGGGCCTGTTAATCTTCACCTTGCATGCTCCATTTCATGCACCATAGCTCCAGCTCTCTCCAGTTTTCCTCAGACAGTGCAACCCGCATTTTGCATCGAAAAATGCGGGCTGCTCCCTGCTCAGTCCCTCATCACTTTTTTACCAGTCTAGGTCACTTGCTAGTCACTTAAGTCAGTTACTTCTGGTCCCATGTGGACCTAGTGGACTTTTGATAGTTTTTGGCATCATTCTTGGGTTCTGACCATATTTTTGTACCTAAATTAATATGATTTATCCTGCAGATTTTCAATTACTTCCAGATGTCTAAGTTGTAGGTTTCCATAGACTTATTTTTCATAAATGTACATGGTATAAACTGAAAATTATATGCTAAATTCAAAAGAACTTGTATAACTAAGGTGGTTCTTGGATAACAATGCTTGAATTTTGTATGCAAATATCTCATATAACTTCCAGTGAAACTCTTCTGTGTTCATAAGAAGCCCATGATTTATATCATGAACAGTAAACTCTTTGGCATCGTGAAGACATCTATGATAACCAAATAGAAAAGTTACCTATCATCATATGTATAATTTGCAAATTTTCTCTCCAAATGAAATGAAATTTAAATGGATCAATTTTAAAAAAACATTGTACCTGCAACTCTTTTCACAAAGAAGCCCAAAGATGTTGAACAAGAAGTTGATTTATAACAAGACCATTTTTCCTTCACTAACAAATTCCTATAGTACAAAAACAAAAGAAATATCGAGTCAAAGTATACATATAACTTACATAGGCTTTGTCCAAATGAGTTAAAACTTAACCATGGAGCAATAGAAAAAAGTGGCAATATACATGTGGCTCTCTTTGCAAAGAAGCCCAAATATGTTGAAGAAGTTGAGGTTTAAAAAGATCATTGTTCTTCACTCTCAAAGACTTTGGGAGTTTTAGAAAAAAAGGAAAACTCACTATGCATATAGCTTCCATACATTTTGTCCAAATGAGATAAAATTTAATCATGGATCAGCAAAAAAACAAGACAACATACCTGTAGCTTTGTTTACAAAGAAACCATACGATGTTGAAGAAGAAGTTGAGTGTTCAAAAGATCATTGTTCTTGACTGTAAGAGACTCCTAGAGTACCAAAACAAAAGAAATTACATGTCGGAGAATGCACATAACTTGCATAGGTTTTGTCCAAACAAGATAAAACTTTACGATAGAACATCCATGGACGAGAAAAATATACCTATAAAGTTTTGTGAAGAAAATCTTAGGGCTTTGGTAGAACAAGATCTGCTCTCATAAAACACGTGAAACTCACTCTGTGTTTGTGTACAGGAAATGAAATTTCACAAGGTTACAGATAGGGCAAGTAACAATGAGGCTGTAAGATTTCGTCAGGAAAGAAGAAGTGGGAAAAGAGACATGATAAATTTTAGTTCTACCTAAGAAATAGGGGGAAACTGAAGATGGAAGAAATGAAAAGTCAAACATAAAAAAATAAGAAAATGAAAATTCGAGTCGCAAACTTCATTCATGCTACATGAATCTAGAATCCTAGCTCTCTCATTGGTTAGGCCTATATTTCTTTATTCACTTCTTAAGGGGAAAAAAAGAGAGTCCATATTTCTCCCAATGGAGGCAATTGCTTAATACATTTACCATGCATTCTATGAGTGATTCCTATACAATTTTGTGGTTATATTCTTGCGTGTTTTTGCAAATCAATATTTAGTGTGATTCAACTTACATGACCCATGTGTGCAAGAGATATAAGAACCCTACATTTTTTGGTAATTTGATAACCAACGACAATATATGGGATTAAAAAATCATGTGGATGTATATTGCTTTGGGGATATTACATCCTCTTCCTGATTTCAAGAAGCATCCTATAAAGGGAACTATTTTCACTAGAGAAGGTAGTGGATGTAAGAGGTCTATTTGTAGGGATCATACATTAGGTAGGAGGAGATCAATGTGCGAAGGGGATTCTAGCCCCACAGAGAGAATGATTTCTAAGAGGACTTTCCTTTGATCTCTGAAATTCTATCACATTGAATCTGAATCTAAAATTCTAAAATTCTAAAATCCCATGAGTTTCCATTACAAGTTTTCCATCATCTAGGACATGACTAGGGTTGGGGATATAAGACTTCAGAAAGATTACATAAAATACATTATGAACATTGAGATGAGGCAGAAGAACTAATCTATAGGCATTGACATTTGAAAATATTATAGGGTCCACAATATCTTCAACTAAGTTTTTTGAATTCCTAAGGGATAGAACTCTGCTTCTACCAAAATGTTAGGGATACCATGTCTCTATCCTTAAAATTTGAGGGAGTCCTCTTCAGATTAGCATTGGCCTTCTACTAGTGTTGTGCTACTTTGATGTCTTGGTGGATTTCTTTGGTATACTCCATCTCATCTAGCATTTTCTTGGATTCTTAAACCCTTGAGATTGGATCAACAAAGAAATTGAGAGGGGACAAGATATCTTGCTTATAAAATAATTGAAAAGGGGTCATACCAATGCTTTGGTAGTATGAAGCATTGCAGGAAAAATCGACTAGGGAGAAATATTCAATCCATCTCTTAGACTCCCTACTAGAGTAGTATGCTCTCAAAATTTCTTTGATTGACCCTTTCAAATTTCCGATTAGTGTGAGGATGATAATTGGTATTGAAATAGCATAGGCCTTCTACCCTTAAGGTTGGATCAACAAAGAAATTGAGAGGGGACAAGCAATCTTACCTATACAATGCTTGAAAAGGGGTCATATCAATGCTTTGTTGGTATGAAGCATTGCAGGAAAATTCCACTAGAGGGGGAAATACTCAATCCATCTCTTAGGCTTCCTACTAGAGTATGCTCTCAAAATGTCTTTGATCGACCCTTTCAATTTCCCATTAGTTTGAGGATGATAAGTGGTATTGAACTAGATTTGTGTCCTGATGGCATGAAAGAGACGGGTCCTGAATTTAAAGGTGAATAATGAAACCTTTCACTATTGGAAGTGTGACCACAAAATCCAACGTGAACTTCCACTTCATTTGAGGAATGTCAAGAGGATGTAGCTCTTTGGGGAGTTGGATCCTTTCAGCGTTTACTCTAGTGACAACTCAAGCAGCATTCATGTACATATTTTTAATACATCAAAATTTAGTATTGGCCAATGATAAAATTTTCTTACCACATTTATAATATTTGCATAGTCAAGGTGTCCAGCTCTCAAACTCTCATGGGCATCCCATTGAATCTTGATCTTAAGGTCCCAACTATTGGATTCACACAACCTATGTTGATACTATAGAAGTTTGTTGTTAATGTGGTTAGGCTTGAATTTGGCCTTTGCATTTTGGCTATCTCCCATAGATTGAATGGACCTTTTTGGCTCAAAGTAATCAAGGTCCTTAGTAATTTCAATAGATATAGCCTCTAGGATGGGATTGCTATGCATATAAATCAAACTCATAAAACGCAATATTAGTGAGTTTGGGAATCTCCCAATTCCCATTTTTTGAATACTAAAATGGTGGCACCCGAATAACATGCCCATAAGTTTCTCAAAACCATATGATGTACCTATCATTGGATAGCGCTTGAAAAATGAAATCTATTGAGCTATAGAGTGCTTGATTTGGAGTTATATTGTTCAAGTTATGACAAATCTAAAGATTTGACCACGTGTCCCAAACTTATAATGAGAAATTCCCATATTCCCCAATATGGTGTTATAAGAAATTCTTTTTTGGCTAGTTCTTCTAGTAGTAATGAATTTAAGAAGGATTTCTTGCTTACGTTGTCAAATACTATACTATCCTTACTAGGTCATAACTTTATTTCAAAGTAACATTTTTGGAGGACTTCAATCCATCAACTTTCTCTCATGTTGAGATCAAGTTGGGTGAAAATCCACTTGAGGCTTTCGTGGTTTGTCATAAGAGTGAATCTTCTCCTCAACAGATAGTGACACCATAGTTTTAGGGAATGAATGACTTCTAAAATCTCAAGACCATGTGTAGAACAGTTCTTCTTGTAAGGTTTAAGCTTGTGAGATGAATATGCCACTAGATATCCTTCTTGAGTAAGAGAACATTCTAGTGCCATGATGCTAGCATCAATGATGACCTCAAACTTCTTTGTAAAATCTAGCAACTAAAGGATGGGTGTAGTAGTAAGAGTTTTCTTTAGCTTACCAAAACTCTCCTGCTTTCATAATTTCCATGTGGTTTTTGCTTGCTTTTTAAGCAATTCAGTGAGGGAGTTTTCTATTAAAGAGCAATCTTTGATAAAAATAATGTACTACCGTGTGAGACCTAGAAATCCCTAAAATTTCTTTGACACTCTAGGATTGTGGCCAATCTTAAGTATCCTATTAGTGTTCTTAAAGAATGCACACTTTTTCTTATTGGCAAAAATCTTCTTCTCATGAAGAATTTCCAAGAAAATGCACAAAAGGCCTAGATTTTCTTTCTCTCTCTTCTAGGTGAGAATTCCATTAAAAAAAGTGTGGAAAATTTCATCTGGGTATGTTAGAAAAATATTTTGGACTAGCTTGTTAAAAGTAGCGCAAGCATTGGCTAGTCCAAAAGGAAAAACTATGGATTTGTAACAATGTCCATACGTGTTATTGAAAGCCATATTTGGTATGTCTTTTTATTTTATCCAAATTTGATAGTATCCAAAATTTAAATCAATCTTAGAGAAGATCACATCCCCTTGCAATTGATCGAGTAACTCATCGATTCAAAAAATGGGATTTTAATCTTAATGGTGGTGACTTGATCTAATTCCCTATAATTGATACATAGTTTGAGGGTCATATCTTTGTTCTTCCTAGAATAAAACAAGAGCACCCTAGAGAGAGTTGTTGGAATGACGAAAACCTTGATTAACTAGTTTCTTTAATTGCTTCTTCAATTTGTTTGCTTTGGGAATATGCCTTTTATAGGAACTTCTTGCTACTGTTTTGGCCCTAGGGACCAATTTGATCTCATGATCCACATCCCTTTCATGAGGTAACTCTATTAGCTTGTCCAGAAAGAGATCACAAAATTCACTTAACCATGAAGGTTTGTCTTCATCTTTGGTATCATTAACCTTATTGAGTTTGACTAATCACAATCAAATAGTCTTGGCTAATTGGATCTTAGGTTTAGCTAACTTCCCTTATGATTGGACAATTTTTTTAAATATATCTTAGCATATAGTGATATGCCCATTATTTCAAGCAAAGGTGGAGAGTCTTCAGTCCAAGATGGAACTTGCATGGACATCTTTCAAGTAGTGTGTCCATTATGTCCTGCTAGATCACTCGTTCTTTGTTCATTACTAGTAGCAGAAGCTAGTGTTCGACATGAAGTTGTCTACAATGGATTTTTCCCCTCTTGCGGATGGGGAGGCTGGTACTTAGTCTCATCAGATCTTCTTACAGATGTTATCAAAATGGTTTTTGTGGATTTTGTGACACCTTATACAATGTTACTATCATATATGTATATTCAAGTTGACCTCTTGATTCTTGATGAGGATGATATTTTTTGGTATGTGGGGGATGTGGTCCTTCAAGCTGCCTTATATATTCATTCTCTAGAGTTGAAGATGGATGAGATATTCCATGGATACTCTTCAATTATACTAGTTATTCCTGATATATCCTAGCATGCTTTAGTGGACTTTGTTGCCTTGAGCCAAAGCTAGTTGAAATCCTCTACCATATCCAACAAACTAGCCAATTGAAAGTGGATCTTCTACTTATATTTTGTAGAAATTTGCATTTGATTCTTTTTTCTTTGAAGCTTATAACTGCCAATTTGATTTGGGTCCTACAATACCATCTTTGATGTATTATCAGTAGTTTGCCTATAGGTTTGAAGCGTAATTTTCACTTCTTCAAACCTTCGATTGCTCCTTCTCTTTTATTCCAACCCCAATGAAATCCTTAAATTCCTATCTTCAATATTTGTCATTTCATCATCGACCATCCTTTTTCACCTATTCCTCTTGATCCCATGCCTTGCCCTCTAGTCATATCTACCTTTCCCCCATATTTATTAACCTTTTTCTTGTCTGATTTGATTCCTATTTTTGATTCTCCTTCATTATCCTTTTCATCCTTTTATGATCTCCACCACTTCATCCCTTATCCGTTATTCCTCTTCCTTTGTTCAATTCCCAAGTCCTTGATCTACCTCCATTGTTAGTGGCTATTTAGGGTTTGATTTTCCAATTCCAAGACTAAGAGGTTGGAGCCAGAATAATTCATTGACAGGCCCTAAGAAAAATCATCCTATTATTTTGGAAGATTGGATAGCTCCTTGCAATGCCTGTCATAAATATCTTCAATTTGCAAATATGCATTATTAATCAGTGGATCAGTGAGATTGATTATTCACTTTTCTTGGTACATGGATTTTGTGCATAGATATTTCCATGCTAATGGAAACTCAATACCTAAGTTATGCCTCAATTTGAATGTGAATATTGATATTTAGGCTAAATACTCTATACTTTCATACTTATTGCTTCCGTACTAGATTTATTATCCTTATGGAGCGAATGTGTTGTTTGCAAGATATGGAGGCTCAAGAGTTTTTCTTCATCTTCATCTTCATTCTTCTTATCTCTCATTCTCAATTGATAAACACCAAAAGTATCCTCTAAAATGATAGATACCTTTTGACCTTTAGGGCTCTTCACATATGGCCTCTACTTTATTTATGCTTATATAGGATATGACATATCCTATGCTTTATTTCTCAACATATGACATGAGCAAGTAATGGACTAAGTGATAAGCATATCTATTCGCTAATTTTTCTTCCCATAAGGAAAAAGGACAAGCCTTCATTGACAACAAAGGTGTTCCTTGATGAACAAGCTTTAATCTTCAAGATACCCCCCTTGAAGATAAAGGATTACTAAGTCAATACATTTTCTATATTAGCCCCCATGTTATTTTTTAGATTAGCCTCCTTACCCATACAGTCATATTGCACTTGTAGAAGTCAACCTTTTTGTAAGAAATTGTAACTCTTAAAGAAAAAAAATAAAAGAAGAAAAATATGCACAAATGTTGTCAAGTTATTTATCGAGTTTGGGACCAAAAGCAATCATGTTCAAGTAAGAGGAGTTTATAGCACATGAGAAAGAAAATGAGACAAATAGACTTGATTCTAGAATTGATTTATCACATAAGGGCTTGTACTCATCTTTATACATCATATACATCAACATAAAGACCGTAATTTGAGGCCATGGCTATGTTCAACCCAATTATAATCAACACATATGCACTATAGTTTACCATACATGAGATCAAGAATCAAAAAATGGTCTTTCTACTCAAAATTAGGCTCATACATGCCTTAGAATAGTCAGGTACTTATGTAGCCCACACAAACATATAATATCCTATTCTTAAGGCTTTAAAAATACCTATGCAGTTTTTGGGGTTTTGTCATGTATATAGTGTTTGTATGGGTTGAAATATGATAGGAAAATCATTCTCAGTAAGTTCAAACATTCTAAATCATTAAATAAAAAATATTCATATTTATCTATAAATAAATAGGAAAACATAAGAAAAAGTGGTTAAAAATAGGTTTTTTGCATTTGAAAAATAATGAAAATTAAGATTTGTGTTTGTGAATGTATGGTAGAATTGATGCATGAGGTTTAGCCTCATTTAAGCCCTATCTCCTAGTTAAACTGAATCAAGGGAGGGTAGTCCCAAAGAATTGGAAGGCTTCTCACAAGGTTTTACCGATGTCCACCCTTACGAATGTTTAGGTTAAAACCCCAATTTATGCCGTTTTAGGGTACCGGAATGGGACTATGCCCTACGGATAGAGAGGTTGAGAGGCACATCCCTCTTGTTTCCCATTCTCTTTTTGAACCAAGTGCAGCAAGGGTGTGCTTTGGCTTGGGTATCCTTGCATAAAGTAGGATGTCGAAGATTCGATGCTAGAATGCTGTCATGAGACCTTGACTACTAGGAACCCAAATTTCAGGTCAATTCTAGTGGGTTTAGCCACAAACGTTCCATTGCCAGGTGGACTCGAGAAATTGGCGACAAACCCCGTAACATTCCATGGGAGTGCTAGGCAGCATCACTCAGATGGACTCCTAAAATTGTCCTTAGAACGTCGATAGGTAGGCATGTTACATCGAAAGGGATAGACGAGGGGCTGAAATCATTATGAGGTATTCCCCTTAGCATAGCAACATGACACCCCTATGAGGGAGAGGTCTTAGTGACCCTAGTGCCACAAATAGTCCATTAGAAGGAGGAGGAAGCTCTAGTACTACCCTTCTCCTAGTAATAGTCACATCATTACAAACTCCCACAACAAATCCGATTATTGTTATGGTGTAACCTATTGCAATCCCCATAGAGATGTTGATTTTGCTAGCTTTAGGCTTTCCCCTACCCATCTTTAGTGGGCTAGTAGAGGAGGATGCATAGCTTTATATTAGTGAGTTTCAAAAGCTCATGTCTAATTGTTGAATTCAGGATGAGGGACATCTAATGATGTTCTTTAATATGAACCTAAAAGAGAGGGCCGCAATGTGGTATCATGACTTAGAAGTGGGTACCATAACTACGATCAATCTATTCTTTGCAATATTTCATAGGGAAGTTGCCCCTCAAAGAGGTGGTCAATATTTGCTATGTATTCTAAATGTGACACGTCAAGAGCCCCATGAAAATTCACAAGCATATGCCAAGAAGATAAAAGAGGTTTTTTACAAGTTATAAGCCTCTACTCCTATTTCACTATTTCCCAATTTCAATATTTCCTTCATGGATTAGACTTCAATATCAAAGTGTAGTTGATTGTGTCCCTTTAGCGGATATAGATACCACTATAACATGAGAAGAGGACGTAGAGTCCCATTTACAACTAGCCTATGCCTCAAGGAAAATCTTAGTTCAAGCCTTAGTCTTGGAAACAATTTGGGACTGGTTAGTGGAGATAAAGGTGCAATCAGTACCCTTGTGACTAGCTCAAATGGTAGAGGAAGCATGATGAAAAATGTGCCTTTGCTGCTATCTCCTCTAAATGTCATTGAGCCAACTATGAGCCAAAGAGCTACCTTTGCAAACCAAGGGTCCATGTAGGTTGTGGCTCCTTTACAAGTTGTGCAACCTAATAAGAGAATAGCTCTGAAAACCAGTGCTTATGAGTCTTCCACATCAAACAATTTAGAGGAAGTAAAAGATATGATGAAACATTATATAGATATGATCACTAAGCAATACTGCTAGATTGCTATAGATGTTAATTTCTCAAAGCGTTAACAATATCTTATGGGTACTAGAAATCCTGATGATGGGGACCCTTCACGATTCAGCTGTAAGTTGTGTGATGGGTAGCATTTCCCTTGTAACTATCTTAATATCAAATTTCATATATGTGGAAAATTTGGCCACTTAGCCACTACCTGTGTTGGAGTAGGGTTAGCTTGCTTTAGCAAGGTGGTGGTTAGCAACATGGGCATGTAGTTCATCATGTGAATAACGAGAATACTAAAGGAGAGGGCCCTAAGAAAATTTGCAGAGAAGTAAAGCCACACTCGAGGAAATACCCAGTGGGATAAGTTTGGTTGAAACTTTTCCAATCAGTGAGAGTTTACCTCCTAACAATGTTAGGGTAGTAACTAGGGGTCAAAACTAAAAGATGATAAAAAATATTACCCTAGTACAAGCAAAGTAAATCATAAATCTAGTAAACATGACAAGAAGCTGTTGGATGTCCAAGGTGGGGACTCTTAAAAATGAGGGTTTTTTAGAGGAGCCTATGATTAAGAGAAAATAGAAATTGATAAAAAGGGAGGGTACTAGGATTATCAAGAAGCCAAAAGAACAGCTAGTGCAGAAATAGAAGAGAGTAGTGGCAAACTTTCATGAGTTTGACCTAGCAAACACACTTTGTGAAGTTAAACCAAATGTGAATCTACTAAAACTAATCTGACTATCACCTAACATTTGTAAGGATTTCAAGAAAATCCTACAAACAAGTTTTGTCATTGAAGCTTTTGGTTTCCATTGAGTGGAAAGTGAATGATGGAATCATGTGGAGAAGCATTACCCTAGGGTGCATGCTTATATCAATGGAATCTTGATAGAAAATGCAATGGTAGACCCAAACTCATCCATAATATTATGAGTATAGATTTTTTGGAGGTGCTAAGTCTACCAATTCAAAGGATATCACAATAGTTTTAAAGCTAATGATATCCTATGATAATCAAAAGGAATGGTAATGCAAGTACATGTGATGATTACTAATATTGAGTGCATCCTTGACTTTTATGTTATTGGATTTGCTAGAAGACCAAGCTATCAATTGTTGGTTGGACATCTATGGATATTACATTCTGATTGTTTGGTGGATATCTGAAGTGGCCAACTGATTTTGGACGTGGTTTAAAGAGAACAATTTTGGATGCATATCCTAAAAGCTTGTTGGATGAAAGGGTATTACCTCCCACTATAAAATGGGGGGCACTCAAGGGAACCTCAATTGTTGTTGGAACCTTAAGTTCTAGTGATTTTGAAGAGGGTTCTACCACTAAGGAGGTTTATCAAGTATGTTTAAATGAGCCAATAGAGGCAAAGGATAGAATTCATGATGTTGATGTGATAGAGCTAGATCTATGGACTCCCAATGATCCTAACCTTACTATGTTATCTACTGATGAGTATGAAAATTATGTGGCACTCCTACAAGAATTTAAGGATATATTTGCATGGAGTCATGATGAACTAAATGGGATGCTACCCTTTGATGCCATGCACATGATCCTTAGACATATGCCTTTTGAGTTGAGAGAATCTCTTTTTGAGGAACTGACACATTTGAGAAAGGGTGGTCTGATATTTCTAGTTGAACATACAAAATTATGCTCACCGGTAGTAATAAGAAAGAAAAAGAACAATCAAATTTACATTTGTGTTGATTTTGAGGAATTGAACAAGCAGACAATAAAGGACTATTACCCTCTACCCTTTACCAATTTCGTTTTAGATCAGTTGTCGGGGTGAGATAAGTTAAAGATGACATTCATTATAAATTTTGGTACTTTTGTGTACCATGTGATGGCTTTTGGCCTATGTAATGCTCCTAGGTCTTGGCAAAGAATGAATGATAAGACCTTTACCGATATGTCCCTATAAGAGCTAAAGGTTTTCATAAATGATTTGGAGGTAGCTACCATGACTCATCAAAGATAGTTGATTTTTTTATGTGCATGCTTTGAGAAATGTCATGAGTATTACTAACAATGGTGTTGTTTCCTTAGAAGTGTGTATTCAAAGTGCCTTATGGTTTGCTACTAGGTCATGTTGTCACTGTGGATAGTATTTCCATGACCTTAAAAGGGTGGTTGTTATTGTGGCCTTAAGACCACCCACTTTCCCTAGGTAAGTTCATAGTTTTGTTTCATTCATGGGGTATTATCGTTGATTCATTAATTCATTTTTTGAACTTTCATTACCCTTGAGGAATCTTGTATCTCACAGCCATGTTTTTGAATAGACAAAATCATGCAAAGTGGCATTTGAAGATGTCAAAATGGAATTATCCAAAGCATCGATTTTAAAAGCTCAAAAAATAAGTGAGGTTTTTTATGTATTCAAGGCTACGATAAACAAGGCATAATACTAGTTGTTGTCTATCCCAGATTTGGGAGGCACAACTTTATCATCCCATGGCATTTGCAAGCCAAAAGTTAGAAATTTCAGAGCTTTGTTACAAATATTTGGACAAGGTTTTCTTGGCCATGGTGTTTTCTATCAAGAAGTTTGGATATTATATTCTTAATGAGAAGGTGGTATTCTTGACCAAGGCAAAGGGGTTGTGCTTTATTACTAAATCAGCTTCAACCCCTTGGTCGCCTAGCCAAGTGGTTGATTTCTTTGCAAGAGTTTGACTATCAGATTAGAACTAAGCCACCAAATCTATAGGGTATTGTAGAGTGCCTAGTAGATTTTGGCGACCCTAAGGAAGAGTGGCTAATATTAGTGGAACTTATGCAAAATTGATGAAGTCTCTATTTCGGCATAGTATGCATCTATTACTCATTATCTATCAATGAGAAACTTGACATAAAATCTTTCTAAATCTAAAAAGAGAAAGATTAAACAACAAGCACTTTGCATTTCAATAATAGCAAGTGTTTTACACAAAAAAGGTGTGGATGAGATTTATCAATGTTGCGTGGTGGCTGATGAGATATCCTTTATTCTAGAAGAGGGTCATGATTCAGTATGTGGAGGCCATTTTGATGGATGTCTCACCACCTTGAAAGATTTGCGTGCTAGCCATTGGTGGCTGACAATTTTCTAGGATATTTTTGCATATTTAAGCATTATGATATCTGCCACAGAGTTACGATGCTAGGAAAAATCATAAACGTTTGCTTATTTGTATTCTTGTGACTTTTCCCTTTAAGAAGTGGGGCATTGATTTTGTTGGACATGTACATCCTTTTTCTATTACGTGGGATTACTATATCATTGTGGTGATGGAATATTTTACAAAATAGTTTGAAGCTTGAGCTACGATGAAGGACATTGCATAGGAAACAACTAGTTTTATTATGGAACAAATAGTTTGCTATTTCTGTCCACCTAAGGGACTAGTGTTCAATTGTGGGACACATTTTTTGAATAATTTTATAGAATCCTTGATTAAAGCTCTAAAAATTAAACATAATAAAACCACCCATATAATCCCCAAGTGAATGGACAAGTAGAGAGTACTAACAAGCAGCTTGTAGGTATTTTATCCAAGACTATATTTGAGGGCAAGTGCGATTAGGATAAGAAACTTCATATGGTTGTTTGGGCTTATAATATGACGTTCAAGAGAACAACATGCCACACCCCATTTAAGTTAGTCTATGGAGAGGAGTGTATCTTGACCATTGAAATTGAGTTACTATCTATGAGGTTTACATTGAACCATTCTCTAAGTGAAGAGTAAGCATTGCAAAAAAGGTTGACATCCCTAGCACATCTTGATGATATATGATTGTAGGCTTTGTTACATCAAGAGGTAGGAAAGAGAAGGATCAAATTTGAGAGCACATTTTAAATCCCATTAATGTGTGGAAAAGTGCAAAAAGCAAGATGAGAAGTCCAAATTCAAGGCAGGAATTGAACCTTGTTGGAAGCAGCATAGATTTGCCAATCTTTACAAGCCACAGAAGATGGGATTTGAAAGAAATTTTGAAGAGCAGGCAGATTTTTCATAAATTTTCCAAATTCCTAATTGAGCTAGAGTAAGTGATCAACAGTTCGGGACCTGAAGGTGAAATGGCAAAAATTTTTTACACTCGATTTGAATGACGGACGAATTCGAAAGCTGGAATAGAAGAAGGAAAAAAGGGCCAAAGTTTTAAAAATTTGGGCATGGGCCATTTTGGGGGGCCTTGGGCCCCCTAGTTTAAACAAAAAAAAAAGTGATTGGGGGGGGAGGGGGCGCATTTCGAATCAGTGTGCCAGCAAGAATGTGTCACTCCCATGGTGCCAATTTTTAATGAGAGGGAGATGGGAGGTCATAAGCAACACAAAAATCAAACATCAGTCATGAACTTTTGCATTTTTCCACTCTCTAATGCCCATCTCCATTTACATAATGGCTTCTTGGATGAAGAGATTAGAAATCGATCTTTCTCTCTCCTCCTCCTCTCTCCTCTAAGATGTGAATCACACGCAAATAATCAAGGGGAATGAAGGATGCTTGTTTGGCATGGACCAGATTGCTACAAGATCAAAAAGATGCTGAGAGGCAATGCCTAGCGCTATTGGAAAATTGATGATGGGTCCGTTGGCTACCCTGAAGCTATTAATAATAACAAGCAATACGCAAATAAGTGGTATGCTTAGTTTTTACAAATGAAATTTTATTCTTTTGATGTTTGGTGAGTTAAATTATGTGCCCATGGAAAGAAAATTTGTATGAATCATGTTTGAATTATGTTTGAGGGCTACACATGATAAAATGCATAACCCATAGTCATACATGGTCATAATAAATAATTCAAAACCTAAAATGCGTCTTTTAAGAGAGAAAATGTGGGTTTCTTCCGTTTTTGGATTGGGAGTTGAAGTTCATATGGAATGAAAAATGATTAAAACCATTGTTCAATCAATATGATCAATCAAGAAACATAAATTAGAAAAATATCACATTTTTATGAACAAATAAATGAGGAAAAATAGAAAAAATAGAGAAACTTTTAGTTTTTGCACCTATTTTTTTTATAAATTTATATTTATGAATGTATAACAACGTTGGAGCATGAAGAATAAGCCTCAATTCAACCTTCTTTCTATGTTAGAGTATAGTTTTTATCAATTTTTACATGAAAAGCTACACATAAATGAAAGCTACACCTATCCAATGAATGCAAAACCTAAATGGTAGGAGGAAAGAGGGGTTGCAAAAGTGAGTGGTCATTAAAAAATGTTTTAAATTATGATATATTTGATTATGCACAGCATACAGGCTGATCACCATTTAAATTTAAGAGAAACTAGTAGTATGAGGAAACTCAGTGCTGCTTGTCTCTAGTAGCGTCGCAATTACGAGTAGCTTGGAAATCATTAAAGGATTGTCTTTGCACCTCACGTTGCTAGTTTTTAACATAAAATGTTTGAACACGAGGTGCATCATCCTATCAAGATTGTGGGAGAGAAGGAAGGAGTCTCACTTGTAGCTTTCTTGCTTGCACAATAGGGGAATACACACACAGGTGGAGGCTGAAACAGTTTTCCTCTTCTTAATTGTGTAAGCCAAAAGAACTCTATACAAAGAAATAGAAAAACCCTATATATGGGTCTCAAACCAACTCAACTAACTAAGGTGGCATACTAACTGAACCACAAACTAGAGTAGATAAGGATAGCTGTCATCTAGCTATTATTCGTGGGCGGTGTACCGACCACATCTACAACTAACAAGTCGGTGACATAAATGCACAATGTTCACCCTGGCATATCACGAGTGGAGCTCGATATCTCAACACTCCCCCTCAAGCTCAATCCCAATTCCTACACACCAAACATGTCTCTGAACTTGCGCATCTTCTCTATGCCCAATGCCTTCGTGAATATGTCAGCTACTTGATCCTCTGTGCTGACATAAACTAGATCAATAACACCTAGTAAAACTCTCTCTCGCACATAGTGATAATGCACCTCAATGTGCTTTGTTCTAGCATGATAGAGTGGGTTATTTGCCAAGTGTATACTACTCATGTTGTCACAATAAATGACAACAGGCCCATCTGTAGACTGATGCATATCATAAAGTAGCTTATGCAACCAAGCTACCTCACATGTAGCCATTGCTGCACCCCTGTACTGAGCCTCTGTGCTTGACAAGGCAACTGTAGGTTGTTTCTTGCTACTCCAAGTGCTTGCAGCACTGCCAAAAGAGAACACATATCCACTAGTAGATTGTCTATTAGAAATACTACCAGCCCAATCAGCATCAGTGTATCCATGCAACTTTATCTGAACCCAAGTCTCATAAAATAGTCCATACTGCAATGTGGACTTCACATACCTGAGTATGCATCTAGCCGCATCTAAATGCAGTTTCCTTGGAGCTGCATAAACTGACTTACCAATCCAACAACACAGCTCAAATTTGGCCTGGTAATAGTCATATAAATCAAACTTCCTACTATGCGTCTGTACATAGTAGGGTCTTCAAGAAGCTCACCTGCATCTGCGCTCAACTTCACATTCTGCTCCAAAGGAATTGAAATAGGCTTACAGCCTTTCATCCCATATTTGGATAGCGTGTCCAATCCATACTGCCTCTGCAAGAGCCATATCCCACTGGGTGATCTAATCACCTCAATTTCCAAGAAATAATGCAGCTCTCCCAAATCCTTCATCTCAAACTTCTGCTTCAATAGCATTTTCACATGAAGGATATCTTCATCACTGTCACCTGTCATAATCAAATCATCAACATAAATGACAAGTAGCACAATACATTTCTCTGTTTTTCTCACATAAAGTGAGAAATCTGCCTTGGACATCTGAAAGCAGTAGTTACAAGATATTGTCCTATCTTGTCAGACCATGCTCTAGGTGCTTGCTACAAGCCATACAAAGCTTTCTTCAACTTGCAAACAAACTCAGGATGAATAGCATGCACATAACCTGGTGGCTGCTCCATATATAACTCTTCTTGCAAATCACCATTCAAGAAGGCACTCTTTACATCCATCTGATGTAAAGACCATCCCTTTGATGCAGCCATAGCAATGACTGCTCTTACGGTTGCCATCCTTGCAATCGGACTAAATGTTTCTTCATAATCAATGCCATATGTTTGTGCATACCCCTTGACTACTAATCTTGCCTTGTATCTGTTCACAGAACCATCTGCATCATGCTTCACCTTATAAACGCACTTAGAACCAATTGCATTCTTATCTTTAGGCAAAGGTACCAATTCCCATAGAAGTGGATTCTGGTTCCTGTATCACTTTGACTATATAGGCATAGTGAATGGCTATAAATCCATCATATTTTAGCCTATCCACAGGATACCTAACTCTAGTAGACCTGCGCAAAGTAGGTTCACTCCTAGGTGCTCTCAAAACAACCCTGGTCTTCCTTACTCCAGGTGTAACAATAGAAGGAATACCCAACTCATCATCAATGCTCTGTTCTGAGCCACTGGATTCACCATCCACATAAGAGTGACCTGCGTTCACATCAAACATGGACTGATCTACCTTCTCTTTTCCTTTTTGTGAAACCTGCGTACTACTATTTTCATTGCTTTGAGGAGATTCTCCTGATCTCAATCTGCCTGTCCATGGCGAAGAATGTGAACCACTGCTAGAGGACACTCTAGGTCCACTAATATTTTGTGACTACTACTGTGAATTTTGTGCAACATTAACATTTTGTGCATCTACATCATTAAATCACATTTACTAGTTTATACCAGCTACTCATCTCATAAAAAACATCTCTACTCACTGTAAACTTACAAGTAGAAGGGTTATAACATCTATACCCTTTCTGCTGTCTGCAGAGAGTAACCAATAAAGATGCACTTCTCAGCCTTTGGAAATGCAACAAAAAAATTTCAAATGAGAAATATCTGGTTTCCTACTAGTACACCTCTCCTCTGGAGTCATGCCATGTATTGCTGCAGTGGGAGTCCTATTCATTATGTAGACTGGTGTAGCAACCGCTTCAGCCCAATAAAAATCTAGCAGGTCTTTTTCATTGAGCATGGCACGAGATACCTCTCCAATATGCCTGTTTTTTCTTTCTGCAATTCCATTTTGCTATGGGGTTTAACTACATGAATATTGCTGCTTTATGCCATGCTCCCGCAAGAACTTTGCAAATTCATTTGAGAGGTACTCTCCCCCTCCATCTGACCTTAGGCATTTTATTTGCAGGCCTGTTTCTTTTTCAACCATAGCTTTAAGAGTTTTGAAATGCCAAAACACTTCACTTTTCTTTTTCATAAAATACACCCAAACGTTTCTACTATAGTCATCAATAAAAGTCACAAAATAATGACAGCCTCCAAGAGATGTAGCTTTAGTAGTCCACTCATCAGAGTGGATTAATTCCAATGGCTTCTTACTCTCTTGAACATGTCTAGGAAATGGTTTCCTTGCCTGTTTTCCAAACTGATAGGCTTCACATACCTTATGCATTTCTGCAACCTTGAATTTAGGCAACCCTGCAACAATATTTTGGGCCTGCATTGATTTAAGTCATTGTATATTAATATGACCAATGCGTTTATGCCAAATATCAATATCTGCAACTACATAGGTCCCATGTGCAAACATTGCTGTACTCAATTCAGACATGTCTGCATCCAACGTAAACATTCTGCCCTTCTTCTTTCCTTTTGCTATCAAGAGACCTTTATTTTCATATCCTCAACAAAGCAACATGAGGATTAAATCTGACCTGCAAGCCCTGCTCAACAATTTGACCAATAGAAACTAGATTCTTGGTGATATTCAGGACATGAAATACATCCGACAGGTATTTCTTTTTCCCATCCTGCATAGACAAAGGAAATTTTCCAAACTGCACAATAGGATGTGCAGTATCATCACCAGTCTCCACAAATCCTGGTTTTTCAATTTTCCTTGCATCCTACATCCATTCTATATGACTTGTCATGTGGTTTGATGCACCTGAGTCAACATACCACACATCGTTGCTTTCTTCTGCACTTGTCACAGAATTGTTCATATGCTGGACCATAAACAAATGCTCATTTCTATCATCACCCTGTCTACTAGAAGATGCATAATTCCCTTGTTGCAATTTCCCATTCATGATGTCATTCTGCTTTTTATAGCAGTCTTTAGCCATATGACCCATTTTACCACAATAGTAGCATTCAACATTGCTGTTTGCATTTTGGCCTCTTTGCCATCCACCATGACCTCTTTGGCTCCCCCTGCCTCTAGAGTTACCACGTCCTCCTCCATAGGACTGTTTTTCTTGAGTTTGCTGCATATTCTGATTTCTACCACGGCCTCCTCTACCTCTACCTCTACCTCTTCCAACATTTGAGTAGAAGACAGTTTCCTTTGAAGTTCCTCCTGAAGAAGATGCACCACCATTTCTCTGCTCCTCAGAAATTAGAAGAGCAATCAACTCCTCAAAATCAAGAAATCTTTCACGGACAGAAGTGGATGTTCGAAACTGTGCATAATCCTTTCCTAGACCATTCAAGGTCACGAAAACTAAATCATCATCTTCCACTGGCGACCCAATGGAAGCAAGTGCATCTGCAATCTTCTTCACCTTCATGTGGTAGTCATTGATGCTCATACTTTCTCTTTGCACATTGTGCAACTCTTGCTTGAGCTGCATTTTCGTGGCTTGCGTATTTGTGCTATACATTTTTGATAAAGTATCCCATGCCTCCTTTGGCGTACTTGCATTCTGAATATGCACAATCATAGAGTCTGAAATATTGATAGACAGCCAATACATAACTTTTCTAGCTCTCTCATGCCATCCTTTAAATGCCTACATTTTCTGTTGATTGGGAACATCAGGAAGAACTGGTTCTTCTTCATTTCCTGCAACAAATTTCCAATATCCTTTTCCCATAAGGAAATTCATCATTCTAAATTTCCATGCTTGGAAGTTGTTCTTGTCAAGCTTTTGAGTGACAATCTGTGAAAGAGAATCATATGCCATTACAGAACACTGCAAAAAATTCTTTCACTGTAAAAAACACAGCTTCAACCTCACAAGGGCAAATCTGCAAAACTGACGAAAGTGGTATTTGACCACACACTAACTTCCTAGTGACGATTTTGCATCAATAGGCAACAAGAATGATCCTGTAACTCTCAATGTCTCTGCACACAGGCATACGATGCAATTTCTGTGGTAACTTTTCACCAACTTGTAGAACAGTGGGGTCGCATAGCATAAAACGCGGCCTTTTCCTGAGTGTGTGCAAAAAACTTCCACCTCCAATACAGGCCCCAAAATGGCCTCAAATTAAAAAAACAAAGCAACCAAGGGCTAAAGCCCACTCCCGCAACATATACTACCCTCCTGCTACACCGCGAAGGGCGTCTCAATTTGAGACAATGCACTTTTGCACTTCCCTGTTGTACTACCTGCAGAGACTTGCTCCCAAAACAAAAAAATGAAAGCAACACTAGTCCTCTTACCAGAAAACCGCAAAATTGGCTTGCTTTCTTGAGCTCCTTATCATGAACAAGGCTCTGATACCATGTCAAGATTGTGGGAGAGAAGGAAGGAGTCTCACTTGTAGCTTTCTTGCTTGCACAATGGGAGAATACACACACAGGTGGAGGCTGAAAACAATTTTCCTCTTCTTAGTTGTGTAAGCCAAAAGAACTCTATACAAAGAAATAGAAGAACCCTATATATGGGTCTCAAACCAAACTCAACTAACTAAGGTGGCATACTAACTGAACTACGAACTAGAGTAGATAAGGATAGTTGTCATCTAGCTATTATTCATGGGTGGTGTACCGACTGCATCTGCAACTAACAAGTCGGTGACATAAATGCACAATGGTCACCCTCGCATATCATGAGTGGAGCTCGATATCTCAACACGTCCAAAACTAAATTATGCATATCACATGGTAACTCTTGGATGCATTGCAATTGGTTTTTGAAACACATGACCTATGCTGAGTTGTGAGGAAACCCAAGATGTAGGCGAGACAATTGAATCTTTGGAAAATTATCAAGTGAGAAAATTTTATATCTTGGAATGTTTGAAATAAATAAGAGTGGAGTGTGTTTTATGTACTTTATGTTAAAGCAATGCATCTTGGGGCCAGTCCCGGAGGTGTGGGAGAGCTATAGTGGGGCCACGGCATTCAGGTTGGAGGGATACCTCCTTTATGTTTGTATCACCTTGGTGTACTACATGAAGATGTGTGGGATCTCCCTTTGAGGAGTAAGGAAGAGCAACAGTTGGACTATGTTCCACTACAGACACAATATCTATAGTAGCAATTAGGAAAATGTGTCCCTTGGGATGCTCCTAGTCTATGAGGCCATGTGGGGTTGTCTTGTGAGTGTTAGAGTGGCTTGGCTAGTGCCTATAGCCAGTGCCGAGCCCATTTTAGATCCCAACAAAAGCACTTCATGACCTTCCTGCTAATAGATATAAATTTGTGAAGGGTCAATTGATTTTATATTATGACACATCATGAGTTATTTCTTGGCAAGTTAGAATCCAAATGGGATGATCCTTTTATAGGATTTTTTGTATAGGAAAGAATGATTCTATTGCCCTTCAGTAGATTTACAAGAAGTAGAGTTGAAAAATAAAATATAATATAATAAGTTGAAGCCCTATTATGTATAGGAGCTAATGTCAAACGTGGTACCTTTGCAAATCTTCCAAGATTCAACTTAAACTTGCAGTAGGTGTCATAGCAATCGCATGGGTAGAATCATCCCTTATCTAGAACAACATTACCACCAAGGTTGAGTGATCTAGTGGAGTAAGGGTTATCATATTATTGAGTGGCAAGATGGATCTTTCACTTAGGATATTAAGATCTATTGCCACCATTGTCACATGGTTCTTACTAGTGTCCCTATTGAGTTTAGTGACGAAGGAGGGATTGTAGCTATTATTTATCCCCTTACTTAGCTCGACTTTGACTATCATAAGTATAAGTAGAATAATTGGAATGGTGTGGCCTATCAATGAAGCATGGGTTTATACTTTGAATTTTGATGGAGTTTTACAAGGACCTGCTAAGCATGCGAGTTGATATGGTTATTAAAAACCCCTGATGTAGAGTTATTTTAAAAATGGGAGTTTATTTAGGCATTGATTCTACTAATAAATGGTAGAGTACAATGCCTTAAGCATGGGGCTGAATGCAGCCTCACGTGGTGGTAACCACCATTTATTGGTGAAAGGTGACTCACAGTTAGTGATTAATCAATTAAATGGGACTTATAGTGTGGGGATCCCATTCTGGGATGTGTCATCGTACAAATTTGGATATGCTTGAGATGTTTGAGACATTGACTTGTTAGCTAGTTTCTCATCTCAGTGGAATTGCTTTGTGGATTCATTGGAAAATTATACCTTTGTTGAGGATGTATTTCTCAATTGTGGTCTTGAGGGGTTATTAGCATTACCCAATCTTATTTGGCCAAGACTACTATGGGGATTGATTGTTGCTAACATGTCTTGTTTAATTGCCGATGGTTAGTATGGGTGATGAGTTAGGTAGTGATTGACCATCTTCCTATACTTTCATGGATGCATAGGATCCTTAAAAAACATATTCATCAAATGCCCCCTTGCCATTTATGTAGGGGGTTATCCAGTAAGTTGATGCATTTAGTATAGGGCCTAAGTGGACCCTCTCTTGGTTTGGTTTTGCATTGTATTTCAATATGATTTATGTGGACCCTCTTTTGGTCTAAGTGGACCCTCTCTTGGTCTGGTTTTGTGTTGTATTTCAATATGATTTATGTGGGGAAGAAGGGTTGTTTTCTAGTAGTAAATGCTGAAGGGTGTGCTTTATGGCTATATTTTCATTACGCCAAGCAAGCCATTTGGTTAGATTTAATGGTTGATTTTGTTAGGCCAAGAGGGTAATTTCTTTTGCAATGTATTTTTTAATTTCATAAGGCCAAGAGGGCCATGTGTTTGTTTGGTATAGGTTTGGTTAATATTTTATTATCTTAGTGCTATACCATATAGATTTGATGGAGTACCTAGAGCAAGCCTCTTGTTGCATAGAAGCTTCTTTTGGTAGCCAAGTTGTGATAATGTCCTTTCTTTATGAGTGATTTTCCTTTGTGCTATATATGTATGTGTATAGGAAAAATTTTCTTCTTTGGGGATAGTGAGAGCGGAGTTTTGAGCCCGGTATGTACCTAAAATTTGCCAAAAAATTTGGAATTTAGGGGAAAAATATTTAACATCGAAGGTGGCGGCTCTAGCTAGGACGATTTTAAGCACCAAGTGAAAGATGACTTTTAAAAGGCGCCCGAGCGACACTTGTGGATTTTTTATCATTTTTCAGACTGTCGTGCGGGTTGTCAGGATTTTCCAGGCAATGTGGGATGTGAAGCTAGACGCCCAAGATTTTTCAAAGCCCAAATTGGATGTCGGACGAGAAAGGAGCCAACAAACGGTCAAGATTTGAAGAGGGGGACATTTGAGAGGCCAAATGGGAAGTGCCTTTTGGGAGCTTTGGACCCCCCGCAAAAAAAAAAATTATGCCATCATCAAATCGTGGAGAGAGAAGGAAGAAAAAAAAACGTGGGATGAAGGCGCTGTACGACGCCGAAAATTATGCCATGGATCTTCATGATGGAGATGGCAGGTTACAAACAACCCATCCAACTGATCATGGCCCCGATCTTCTCCTTTCTTACTGGTCCGATTGCATGTCTTCGCTCGTGAAATAACTGTGGGAATGAAGAGATGGAAATCTAGTCTTTCTCTCTCCTCCCTCTCTCTCCTTTAGAGGATTGTTCCTGCGTGCAAGAGGAAATGAAGAATGGTGAAGGAAAGATTGTTTGGTTGGGACCAGATTGCTTCCGGGTCGATGAAGATATGAAGATTTCTGATTGTGAAGATGCTGGACATTGAATGTGGGCTGACCCACAGTCCCGCAGCAAAACCGAAATCCCAAAACACGAAACCTAAGCGGTAACTCGATTTTTATGAAGAAAAAATGAGTTTTTATGCCATTTGATTGATGAAACATTGTTCCCATGGGCTGAATACTCATTATGATGTTGTTTTCTATGAGTTTGTTTGTAATCAGAAAATCAAAAAATCATAAGTGATATTGCTGAAATTATTATTATAAAACGCAAAAAACACGTGTTTAAGGGTTAAAAATGGAGTTTTTGCAAAATAAATGGGAAATATGAGACATAATGCCTACAAAACTTGAAATTTTGCTGTCAAGGAACCTAAGGGCCACAACTCATAATCAATCTTAATTTTTAGTCATTTTTTATTGAAGAAAATAGAGGGAAAATACCAAAAAATGGTGAAAAATGGGTTTTAAATGGAAGAACATTAGGAAACAGTAAAAGGAAAATTCCAAAAAATTATACGTGTGTTTGTGCAGTGTATAATGAAGGTGAAGCATGAGGTTGGTCTCGGTTTACCCTCATTTCTATGTTTTTGTTCATGTTTATCGGTTTCTTTATAAGGAAAAACACATAAAATGACTCTTTCGCCTATCAACAAATGCAAAACATTAAACGGTAGGGTGAGAGGGGAGGTTGAGCGTCAAAATATAAACTAAAATCTGGTTTATGTGTTGCATCATGCCTATAGGATGTTGTTTTAAAATAAAGAGAAAGGCAGCATGAGTGTAAGGCTCGGTGTCTTTTCTCATTACATAAACGCTAGCATGGAAATCATGAAAAGAATGGTTTCGCACGATGCACAATGCTAATTTTATTCTGTTTGTGCACTAAACTGTTCACATTATGCACTATGCATAGTTCATGGTATCAAACGAAAAAGCTCTTGGACTGCATAGCACTTGTTTTCTTAGGAATTTGACCCACGATTGATAGTGTAAGGTTATCCCTTGCTATAGGATAGAGGGTCGGTTTCCTAAGGGATTGTTAAGTAAGGACACATGGTATATCTCTTGGATTCGAAATGAAGAGTGGAGTGTGTTCATTTGTTTTATATGTTGAGCAACGCATCAAGGGGCCAATCCCTGCGATGTAGGAGAGCTGCAGTGGGGCCGTGGTGTTTCTACCAAGAGGTTGCGTCCATGTATGTAATCGTAGTATTTATTGCCAATGTATATGGGTTCTCCCTCTGTGGAGTTTATAGAAAGGGAACCGTTGGACTATAAAACTATAAAAATATAAATGCATAGATTAGGATTTAGGGCAGTTCATCCTTTAACAGTAGATAGATGCTCCTGGTTCGCGAGGCTGTGAGGGTGTGTTTGTCTGTCATGAGCATAAGGTCTGGCTAGTGCCATAGCTTGTTCCGGCCCATTTCAGGTCCCATCAGATAGGTATGTGAAGGTATTAAGTCTGAAAGTTTAGGTTATGTGTGTCTAGGGAGGTTTGAGTAGTTGTCTACCTCTTGTAAAGGCATTGTCTAGCATTTAAAGAGTCATTTTGAGAGTAGTCCTTAAGTGACTATATCTATTAGCCTGCTAGACAATTAATTCTAAGAGTTTCTCTTAGTTGTGAGGCCGATAAAGAACCCTACCAAGTGAAAGAAAGAGGAACAAAAATGAATATACCTTAAAAATCCTACATAAATAGGTAGGTGTGTAAAAAGGGGTTCTGACCCTAATTTTTTTTAAAAAAAGAAAGAAAATTCCCAAGAGCAGATGATCATTGCCTTACAAAGGCTTGGTAGGTTCCTAGGGACGAGTCACTCTCGATGCCTTGTCTTCCCAAGAGTGACATTTGGTTGAAAAAATAAATAAGGATGGTTGGAGCGAAAATAAAAGTGAGAGAAAGAAAAAGAAGTAGTGCTGCCTTACAAGTGAATGGTAGGTACTTGGGTACCGAGACAAGACTAGAGATCGATGTCATGTTGTCCTTGGGTCACAATAAGCTCAGCTTTCTCCTTTTTACACATCCAAGTATCAAGTGCCTTGAAGTACAAAATGATGAATCAAAAGTATATTTTTAAAATAATGCATAGGAGTCCTTGCCTAGAGGAGTTCCTAGTTCAGTTGTCCTAGGCTAGGTAGGCAAGTAAGACCACCACTTAGGATGACTCCTTTGATAGCTCTTTTTAGCCAGTTTGTGCTAGAGAAATTAGTTAGCGACTCATTTTGGATCTCTATCAGGTTGTACTTGGCCTATCCCTTGTGAATAGTCATGACTTGATTTTGTGAAGGGGTAGGGTGAGAGCTGTGTTTGTATTCTGTGTTTGTGTTTTGTTGAATATTCTTCCTTATAGTAGCTTGATGCTCTTTATGGTTTAATTATGTACATAGATTAGTTCATGGATTTGACGGGTTGAGTCACCCTACCCTTGTTGCCAATGAGAGTGTATTTTTTAAGCTGATCTAAAGCACAAGAAGTGGCACAAGAAGCATAAATGATCAAATTTTTATGAAAAATGAATTGAGTGCAGTAGAGTGCCTCATAGATTTTGGTGAGTTTAGAGAAGAGTGGGTTGATATTATTGATTGGGAGGATTTATGCAAAATTGATGCAGCCTCTATTCCATCATGGTATACATCTATCATGCATTATCTATCAACAAACAACTTGATGGAAACTCTTTCTAAATGAGAGAAGAGGAAGATTAAGTAGCAACAAGCAATTCACTTTACAATAATAGTAGGTGTCCTTTAAAGGAAGGGTATGGGTGAATTTTATCGTAGTTTTGTGGTGCCTAATGAGGTACCTTTTATTCTAGAGGAATGTCATGATTCAGCATGTGGAGGCCATTTTGATGGACAGCTGACATGCAAAAAGCTTTTCTTATTGGCCATTGGTGATCGAGGGTTTTCCAAGATAATTTTCCATATGTTAAGCATTGTGATGTCTACCAAAGATATGATGCTAGGGAAAATCGTAAGCATTCATTTAATCCTATTCTCAAGAATTTGTCCTTTGAGAAGTGGGGCATCAATTTCATTGGACCTATGCATCCTTTGCCTACTATGTGGAAGCATTATATCATTTTGGCGAGTGACTATTTTACAAAATGGTATGAAGCTCAAGCTACGATGGAGGACAATGCCAAGGAAACAACTAGTTTCATTATGGAACAAATAGTTTGTTGTTTTGATCTACCTAAAGAATTGGCGTCATCATGGGACACACTTTTTGAATAAGGTCATAGAAGCCTTGATTGAATCTTTGAAAATTAAGCATAATAAAACCACCCCATATAGGTCCCAATTTAATGGATAAGTAGAGAGTACCAATAAGTAGCTTGTAGGGATTTTATCCAAAACTATATCTAAGGGTAAGCCTGAGTGGAATAAAAAACTTCATGTGGCTATCTAGGATTATAATACTACGTTCAAAAGAGCAACGAGCCACACCCCATTTAAGTTGGTATATGGAGAATAATGTGTCTTGCCCTTGGAAATTGAGTTACTTATGGTGAGATTTACATTGAGAACCATTCTTTGGGTGAAGTTGAAGCATTACAAGAAAGGTTGACCTCCGTAGCACATCTTGATGAGATCCAATCACAAGGTTTGTTACATCAAAGGTAGGAAAAAAGAGGACAAAGCACTTCACAATCTTCGTACTAAAATGCATAACTTTGTGAAGGGTCAATTGGTCCTATATTATGATCCATGTCTCCCGAGTTATTTCCTCACAAGTTAGAACCCAAATGGGATAGCTCTTATAAGATCGTTCCTATAGAAAAGAATGTCTCTATTTCCCTCTTAATAGATTTGTAGGAAGCCTTATTATGTGTAGAAACTAACTTTGGACTTGGTACCTTTGCAGGTTTTCCAAGATCTAGCTTAAACTTGCAGTAGGTGCCAAGGCAATGGGATGGGTAGGATCATTCCTTATCTTGAACATCTGTATTTTGAGTAGCCTTACCACCAAGATCGAGTGATCTCCTGGAGCAAGGGCTATCATATTACTGAGTGGCAAGATGGATCTTTTACTTGGGACATTAAAGTCTATTGTCACCATTGTCACAAATTTGGCCTTAATATCGCATGCTAGTTACATGGATCTCTTTTATTCGTTTCATGTGCACTTGATACAACATTGCTCCTACTTGGATATTTTGACAAATTATTCTTCTTACACCTCTAAATGTTATTTGGTGGTATACCAAGACCTATGAAGGCATACTATAATTACCTAGGTTAATGCTAAGCATTTCAAGCTATGGCTATTAATATTATTAATTTTTTTCATGGACAACATATCCTTTAAGGAGGAGCTTCCACAATGGGCCAAATATAAATTTATTGTCAAGGGCTTTATTCATGATCTATAGGGTGCTCCACTATATTCCTTGGTTAGCGAGCTTCATAATGAGGACAAATGGAAAGTAACTCGATAATGATGGGGAGCACACAAGAGTTATCCCAAAGTGATCTACCAAAAACTCTCACAACAAAATAGGGCTAAGAGTGAAGCATCAACCAAGAGCGAGTCAACAAAGAGTGTAGCACATAATGTGTCAGATGCCAAATAGATTTTCCCTTACTAATAAGCTATAAGTGGGATTTTAACACCCTCTCTTGATACTTAATAAATATTATGAATAAGAGAAGATTACAATGATACAAGAAAGCCAACAAAATGCTAGAACCATGGATGTCAAAGTCCTATTATGCAAATAGACTAGATATCTCTTGGAGATAGCATGAAGAAGACTCCTCAAGTACAAAGCATGGGATAAAGAAACAAATCCCCACATGTGATATCTAAAAGTAAGAGTACTTAGAGTCAAAGAAGACTATCCAATAGTCCTTCACCATATGTAGCATTAATAATGCCACATAGTATCAAATTAGAATTTAGTCCCAAGTCCCAAATCACACCAAGGATTAAGCTTAGAAATCTCCTCCTAAAGAACTAGAATTGAATTTCGTGCAAGGAAGTAAAATAAGAGTACACCAAAAAATCAATGATCACACAGTCTCAAGGTGAATGCCAAATATTTCTTCAAAAGGCATTAGTTGCTCCCCTCCAACACACCTTCCCATAGTCTTGCCTTTGACTAGGTGAACTAGGAACTTATCATTGTGAGGTAAGAGAAGAAGTTCTTAGATGGGGGAGTCCACATTGGACCACCTCAACTCAGGTCAAAGGCTATGTCTTAGTAATTGCAACTGAATCTCCCACATGTTTGGGTTTTCTTGTGAGGACGATCTCAACAAAGATTAGTGGTGATTGATAGTAAATATTTCTTCATCAAGCTTTAGATCTAAGAGATTATACTGCAATATATTATCTTGTTGATGTTCTGTTAGAGTTAAAGAGCCATAAGATACATAGGAGATGCTGGAAGTTTGAGTTCTTTTAGTTATTTGAAGAAAGTGAATGTAAAGCTCTTTTCATGGATTGAACCAAGAGTATATGTGGGTCTTTCTTTCTTTTTAGATGCATTGTATTTTCTTGTCTATTAAGTTGACTAAAGCATATAGATTCAAGGGCTTGGAAGAGTTAAACACAATCAAAAAGTGAGATTGTACTAAGGCTAAAGCATCAGAAGGATTGGCATGTGCTATAGTGCATATGAAAGTGGTGATAGTGTTTGTTTTTGTTTTATGCATATGGTATGTAGTGGGAGAGTATATTTGGGGGTCTATATTGAGTGATTCTGGATAAGTATATTGTCTGGCTTGGTGTGATTTCTTGGCAGAATGATGAGGGGCTTCAAAAGATGGCCAAAATTCTGAGCATCACTTCTGCTCATGCCATCTCTTCATATTTTGCCAACAAAAACTTTTCTTCAATAGCAAAAAATGAGTAGATTGTCGATCAAGTTGTGATTGGTACACTAGGGGCCATTAAAAAATGGATGACTGCAAAAATTATGAGCACCAACCACATAATAGTATTGGTTTTTGATGAAGCTAATCATATGCTTGCACAGGTCTGATTTATTATGTATATGATTTTTTATTTTCTCCATTATTGCCTCTTATAGATTGGGGTTATCTCCTAGAGAACAATGTTTTGACAACAATAATGGTGCACTTTTCTAGAAGCTGTGTGTATCACATTTAAAATCTTTGGCTATAGAGTTGTGGACCTAAGAGTGTTTTCTCTGTTACTATTGGTAGGATGGTTTCCAAGATGATTTGTCACCTTCACATACACAACATGATTCAAATCACATTGAAAATTATGAGAATTTTGATACAGTGAGCATGATATTCATATTTATTTTTAACAAAAATATTAAGTTATTTTACTAATATATTTTATTTTCTTTGAAGGACGAGATGCTCAAGAAGTATAGATCATTTACTGACCTTCTTATACATGCTACATAGATTAGTTATCTTCAATGCTCAAGAACTATAGATCATTTACCGACCTTCTTGTACATGCTACACTAGTTATCTTCTTGCACATGCTACACATGTTAGTTATCTACCATGCTTTGTAAATATTAAATATTAATACATATCACATTATAATATAATACTATCATTTTTTTAAATTATAGATGGAGGAGAACACTATGTTGACAAATAATATTATAGCTCTAAATTGAAAAAGAAAACGAATCCAAAAGGTAACAAGATATTTCTCATTCTTTTTATCTTTATAATTTGTATTAAATATTATATTTATTTAATTTATTTATTGTTATCTTTTAGTGGAGCAAAAAAGATGCAAGATAACATGAAGGAAAATAAGAGAAAAGCTTCAAGGTATATAGATATTCATAATAAATCCAAGCTATTTTGAGTATCTCTTAAAATAAATATGGATGTATTTATTTTGATAACTTAGCCCTTTTATGATGGATTGAGAAGTCCAATGTGCAACTAGCTAGGAGCCATGCCAAGACACTTGATAAAGGCCAATCATCTCAAGTTACATGTGTTGTGTTTATTTAGTGTATGTGTGTATTACTAAATATGTAAATATAATTTTTTTACTAAAATTATTTTTTGAAATTGTAGAGTATATTGAGCGAGATGGATGAAGAAACAATCTTGTTAGAATATTTGGATGTTGCTATGGTGGATAGGCTATATACATAATTAAAATCCACTTTTAACATGATCAAGAGAGAGATTTCACTTTCACTATAAGTCGTAGATAGCATAACGTGGATGCCATGAGATAGCCTATAGTAGTGGCTCGTGGTGCAAAAACGAGTTATAATCAAAGATAGAATCATTGGAAGTTTAAGCCTAGATGATGTTCATATAGTAGAATAGGGACAATTTGGATTTCACATTATAGTATATTACTTTTCTATTTTGGCCATTGAAAAAAATTCTACTATTCACTTCTCTATTAAAAAAGCATTTTAAATCAAGTATTCTTCTATTATTATTTATCTCAAAGATACCAAAATATCATTCTATGATATTTTATTATGTCACTAGATGGTAAGTTGTTAGATAAAGTTAGTACATAGATGTTATATGTTATAAATTTTATATGGTAACTTTTTCGATGAAGTTACTATATAGGTAATGTCTATTTATGAAGTTATTGTATAGTAAATTTTTTGATAAAGTTACTATATAGAGAGTTATGATAATAAACTTCTTATATAGTAAGTTAACCAAAAAAAGCTTTCTATATAGTAAGTTAACTAGAAAAATCCTTCTATATTGGAAACTATCTTTCTAGATTAGCAATCTAGTAAAGTTTTATTTTCCTATATTAGACTCTTTCTAGTTATGTGGAAATGTAACTGGTAATTCTCTATTTTTTTCCTATATAGAAAGTGGTTTAGAGTTTCTTCTAATATTGTAGATGTGTCTAGACCCTTACACAATCTGCTCAATAGGAGAGCTTCATGTGACTAATTGATGGAGCATCTCCAAGGTGCTAGACTACCAAAATCTAAAGCAAAGGAGGCAGGAACATATTCAAAACATAAGTAGAGCAATCTCTCTCTCCCCCTAACCATGGAGTAATTCCATCTACCTTAGATGCTAGTCTACATTATAAAAGAAAATTTAGGCCTCACATATATTATGCTGATATTGTAATATTTCCGTTGAAAATATTTCTAAACCCCGTGATACTCATGCAAGGGAATGCCGGCATTGTATAAATGGGCGGTGCGATCTCTATTGGCATAAGGATTAAAATATGGAAAAAAAAATTCTTAAATTATTCCCTCTTTCCCCCAGCTGATGATTGTGCTAGAGGAGAGGGAGAAAGGAGCTTATGATTCATCACAAGAGCTAGAAGCCATGGGGGGGAGAAGGACCATGCGGGCCACCACGTGGGGGGGAAGGGAGCCTTACCCCTCCTATAAATACTCCCCTGGTTGGGGTAAGTAGGGAGGAAGTTGAGAGAGCGTAGCACTGCCAGTCAAGTGAGAGGGAGAAGGATTGAAAGAAAGGAAGGAGGGGGCTAAAAGTGTGATGTTGCCAGTCTGAGGGAAGTCGAGAAGGAGCAAGCGGCCGCTTGAAGCTCTCAGTGTGCCGTGAGGGAGGAAAGATTGCCACTAAGGAACCGTTGCCGCCATCATTCCAGCCCTGCCGCCAAGAAGCCGCCATCATACATAATCTCCTCTCCTCCAACATGGTGAAATCACGCCTCTACAGAAGCTTCTTGGGAAGCTTCTAAAGGCCCTTAGGAAGTCCCCCTTCTTGTGGGCTTCCATAAGCCCTTCCAAGTGGGTTTTATAACACCCCCCACCCCCCCCCCCCCCCCCCTCACCCCCCGATTTAAGCTCCCATTTTTGTGGGCTCCACCTAAGCCCCTATCCTATTGCCTTTCAAACGGGTTTTTATAACCTCCCTTCCCCTGGAATTTTGGCCCTTCCCAAGCATGCTTTACACCCCTTTCCCGTTGGAATTTAAGCCCTTTTGCTTGTTGAGATGACAAGCTCAACACATGTGGACATTGATGATGGACCACCTGGTTAGATGGGTCCACATGTCTACACTTAGCACGTCGGTGGTCATTATGACTCTCACATGGCCACTGACTCATTACTTATTATATTCAGGTTGTTACACCTATTTACAGCTGGCATAGTTATAGCGCCAGTCGACTAGTGTAGTCGGTTATGCATTGTTTGACTTAGTGGGCCACTTTCCTTTATGTTGTATCTTATCTATACTTTGTGTACATTGTAAAGTGTGTGGAAGAAGAAGAAGAAACTAGCAAGAAAACGTTTTGGCCTCCATCTCTCTTCTTGTCTCTTGAGTGAGCTTCTCCTTGTGCATTCTGTGTGTGTTCAGTGTAGCATCTTGAGAAATTCCCCCCACCACGTGATTCTTGACATGATATCAGAGCTGCACCACTGAGAGAGGCTGATTTCGAAGGCTGAAGCGAAGGAGAAGAAAAGAAGGTTCGAGCAAGCAATCCACGGGTAAGAAGCTCTCCCATTCTTCCACTCTCTCTCTTGGATAGTACATGTAGAGGCACCGGAAGTAGGGTCGAGCAAAATTCTCATATTGCAGTGAGATTTGGTGTGCATCTGAGGCCGTTTTAGGCCCCGTTTTAGAGCCGCAAGGTTGCGGATAACAGTTTCAGGGTACACTGTAACTTCGACTGTGACCGAAAGTGGGTGCATAGATTACAGATTTCAGATCTGTAAGTTCAAAGGTGTTTACCAGCGAGAGTAAACACAAGGTTTATCTGCAAACTGGTTGCAGATTGCATGTATTGTTGAGCAGACAGTGAAAAAAGGTTGTCTGGTGTATTGCTATGCACTACAGATCAAGGGTTGTAGAAGATTTGCTTGCTCTTGGTATTAATTTTATGATAATGGCAGAGAACAATGGAAGCCCCATCATTGAGAAGCTCGACAAGAACAACTACCCTTCATGGAAGTTCTGTGTCACGAACTTCCTTATTGGAAAAGGTCTCCACAAGTTTGTTTCAAGTGAAGAAAAGGAGTCGGAGGAGAGTTATCCTCCAACTACAGAAGAGACAAAGGCACGGAAGGAATGGAATGCAAAAGACAAGAAGGTTATGTATTGGCTGTCTCCAGTAATTGACAATAATATGCTGGGACATATTAGAAATGTAAAGAATTCATATGCAACTTGGACCATACTTGAAAGTATGTTTTCTATAAATACAAAGGCACGAAAGATTCAACTCAAGCAAGAGTTGAATACATTGAAGAAAGGGAAGATGTCTATCAATAAGTATGCACTGAAGGTAAGGAGCATTACAGATGCCTTGGCAGCGATTGATGCAATGCCTGATGATGATGATTTGGTGTCGTCTATCTTGGGTGGACTTAACAATGAAAAGGCTTGGAAGCCTTTTGTAACTTCCGTATATGTCAGAAAGCCATTTTCAGATTTCGATGAGTTGGTCTCCCGTTATGATCATTGAAGAGATCAACATGCAGAGTGAGACATCTGAAAGAAATGGTGAGCAGATTCAAGCTTTCTACTCCAGTTTAGGAAGGGGATGTGGCAAGTTCTCTTCAAGAGGCCGTGGTACAGGATGTGGTAGTGACAACCCGCAAAACAGATTGAATCAGCAATTTGGAGATATGCAGGTTTTAGGAGGTCGTGGTAACTTTAGAGGCAGGGGGAGTTTTAGAGGAAGAGGTGGATGGCAAAACAGAGGTTCTAACAACTCTGGCATTGTGTGTCACTACTGTGGCAAAATAGGTCATATTACAGCCCATTGTTATGCTAACAAAGATGATATTCGTAGTGGCAAGTTGCAGCAAGGAAACTACGCATCGTCTTCAAGACAGAATGAAGACAAAAATGAACGTCTGTTTGTTATGCAGCATATGTTGAATGCTATTACAGGAAAGGGAATACATGATGATGTTTGGTATGTTGATTCAGGTGCATCCAATCATATGACCAACCATGCAGAATTGTTTGGAGAGATGTAGGATTTGCAAAATGCAGGTTATGTGCAGATGGGTGATGATTCATGCCACCCAATTTCACATGTTGGAAAAGTTCCCTTGTCCTTGCATGATGGTAAGACAAAGATTCTTTCAGATGTATTACATATGCCATCTATTACAAAGAACTTGGTGTCAGTCGGTCAAATGGTAGAGCAAGGGTTGCAAGTCAGATTTAAGGCAAAGGGCTACTTTGTAGAAGACTTCAATGACAAGTGCAGGTTGGTAGCAAAGGGAAGTAGAGTTGGGCGTATGTTTACTCTGGATGTTGGAATTCCTACTATGAATGCTGCTATGTATGCTAAAGGAAAAGGTGTTGTTGCAGATATTGAAATTTGGCACAAATGCATTGGACATGCAAATGTTCAAAGGATGAAATTAATGCAATCCAAAGGGTTGGTTACAGGTTTTCCTACATTTAGAGTTGTAGAATTTCATAAGGTATGCGAAGCTTGTCAGTTTGGTAAGCAGGCAAGACAACCCTTTTCACATGACAGAGATGTAAGTAGAAATATCCTTAATGTTGTGCATACAGACATTTGGGGGCCTACACAAAATGTATCTCTTGGAGGCAGTTCATACTTTGTCACTTTCATTGATGATTGTTCTAGAAAGCTGTGGGTATATTTTATGAAGGAAAAGAGTGAAGCATTTGAGCACTTTAGAACTTTCAAGGCTGCAATTGAAAGAGAAACAGGCTTGAAAGTAAAGTGCTTAAGGTCAGATGGAGGGGGAGAGTACCTCTCGAATGAGTTCAGTGATTTTTTGAGGTCTCATGGGATAAAGAGACAGTTCACATGTAGACATACTCCATAGCAAAATGGGGTTGCAGAAAGGAGAAACATGCATATTGCAAAAGTTGCACGCGCCTTGATGGATGAAAAGAATATGCCTAAGCATTTATGGTCTGAGACTATTCATACTGCTGTTTATATTATGAACAGAACCCCCACAACTGCAGTTCATGGTATGACTCCTGAAGAATGTTTTACAGGTAAGAAGCCTGATGTCTCACACTTGAAAGTGTTTGGCTGCATTGCATATGTTCATGTGCCAGATGACTTGCGAAAGAAATTGGATCCAAAGGCTAAAAAGTGTATCTTTATTGGATACTGTTTAGAGCAGAAAGGGTATCACTGTTATAACCCTATCACATGTAAGTTTAGAGTGAGCAGGGATGTCATCTTTGATGAAATGAGCAGTTGGTATGCATCTAGTAGTGATGCATTAGATGATGATGATGATCATGACAATCATGTGCATGCTAAAAATCAAGAATCACGGACTCTTAGTATACCAGAGACATCATTTGTTAGTCCTTGGTCTGGGAGACTAAGGAGTACCTCTACATCTTCAGGTGTATCTAGTAGCACTACAAGTAAAGACAAAGGAAATAATAAAGTGTTAGAAGGCATTGATGCAGTTCTTGATGGAGACTCTAGTGGTCAAAGAGCTTGGATGATGAGCTTGGCATTCCTTCAGTGAGGACACCAGGTGTACAGAGAGCTCATAATAATGCAAAGACTCCATTGAGTGATCCAATGGTACGCAGGTCTAGCACGGTGAGATACCTTGTTAAAAGATTTGGTTTTGAAGGTTATGAAGCTCACCATTATGCTTACATGGTGAAACTAGTTGAGGATGTTGAGCCTACTTGTTTTGAGGATGCTGTTGGTCATACTCATTGGGATGCAGCAATGGATGAGGAGATGGCTGCATTAGAGGCCAATAATACTTGGGATCTAGTATCATTGCCGAAAGGCAAGAAAGCTATTGGATGTAAGTGGGTTTATAAGATTAAGCACAATGTAGATGGTTCTATTAGTAGGTACAAAGCTATGTTGGTTGCAAAAGGCTATGCCCAGACATATGGCATAGATTATGATGAAACCTTCAGTCCAGTTGCTAGGATGGCAACTGTCAGATGTGTGATTGCTTTGGCCGTAGCCAAAGGTTGGAGGTTGCAGCAAATGGATGTGAAGAATGCCTTCTTGCATGGTTATTTGCAGGAAGAATTGTATATGGATCAGCCAGCAGGTTATGAAGATTTAGAGCATCCCACGTATGTGTGTAGGTTGAAGAAGGCGCTATATGGGCTCAACCAAGCACCTAGAGCATGGTCTGACAAGATTAGAGAGTATCTTGTCGATATTGGCTTCTATGTTTCTGATGCTAATCACTTCTTTTATGTGAGAAAGGGAGATGCAGGTTTGGTCATCATAGTCATCTATGTGGATGACTTGATTATTACAGGTGATAGTGATAGTGGGATTGCTGAAGTCAAGGATTTTTTGAAGAAGAAGTTTGAGATAAAGGATTTAGGTGAGCTAAGGTACTTCTTGGCATTGAGGTGATCAGATGTGATGATGGTATATGACTGTCCCAAAGACAGTATGGCTTGGATATGTTGTCCAAGTATGGTATGACAGCATGCAAACCACTTTCAGTCCCGTTAGAGCAGAATGTAAAGTTGAGTGCTGATGTTGGGGATGAGATAGAAGACCCTACTATGTTCAGGAGGATAGTTGAGAGAGGAATTTTGATGCCAAGAAGTGCTTAAAAATAGCTAAAAATTACGAATATCCATGGAAAAATATTTAACATCGAGGGCGGAGGCTCGATCCAGGATGATTTTAAGTGTCAAAGAACTTTAAAGGCACCTGAGCGACACTTGTTGATTTTTGATAATTTTTCAGACTACCGTGTGGGTTGTCAAGAGTTGCCGGCCAATGCGGGATGTCAAGCCGGACGCCCATGATTTTTCAGCACTCAATTCGGAGTCCGGACGGGAAAATGGCAACAAATGGTCAAGATTTGAAAGGGTGGCCACAACATGGACCAAAGGGGGGGTGCCCTTTGGGGACATTTTAACCCCCCCAACCAAAAGGCATTTAAAAAAAATCGTGATGGAGGAGAGGAGCACGACGCCTGCCTGCGCGCGAAAAATGTGCCCCCTCATGATGGAGATGGAGATGTGGGGCTGCAAACAACCTATCCAATTGATGTTGGCCCTGATCTTCTCCCTGTTGGCCTATCTCCGTGCTTCGCCCGTTAAATGATGGCCTGAATGAAGAGAGCCAATTCTAGTCTTTCTCTCTCCTCCCTCTCTCTCCCTTAAGAGGCTGTTTTTGTGTGGAAGAGGAAAATGAAGAATGATGGAGGAAAGCTTGCTTGGATGAGACCAGATTGCTTCCAGGTGGATGAAGATATGAAGAATGCTGATTTTGAAGATGCTAGACATTGAATGAGGGCTGACACACATTCCCATAGCAAAATCGAGATCCCGAGACACAAAGCCTAAGCGGTAATTCAAATTTTATGAAGAAAAAATGAGTTTTTATGTTATTTGGTTGATGAAATATTGTTCCCATGGGCTGATTATGCATTATGTTGTTGTTTGCTATGAGTTTGATTAGTTTATGCTCAGAAAATCAGAAAATCATAAGTGTTATGGCTGAAATGAATGGTATAAAACCCGTAAAACATGTGTTTAAGGGGTAAAATGGGGTTTTTTTTGCAAAATAAAGGGGAAACATGAGATATAACATCAATAAAACCGGAAATTTTGCTATCAAAGAACCTAAGGGCCACAGCCCATAATGAATTTCAATTTCTAGTCATTTTTATTGAAGAAAATAAAGGAAAAATACCAAAAAATAGTAGTAAATGGGTTTTAAAAGGGAGAAAATTAGGAAACGATAAATGGAAAATTCCAAAAAATTACATAACTGTTTGTGAAATGTATAATGAAGGTAGAGCACAAGGTTGGCCTTGGTTTACCCTCATTTCCATGTTTTGTCCATATTTACTGCTTTCTCTACAAAGAAATATACATAAAAGGACTCTTACACCTATCAAGGATTGCAAAACATTAAACGGTAGGGTGAGAGGGGAGTTTGAGCGTTAAAGTACAATCTTAAATCTAATTTATGTGTTGTATCATGTCTATAGGATATTGTTTTAAAATAAAGGAAAAGGCAGCATGAGCGTAAGGCTCGGTGTCTCTCCTCGTTTCAATATATAAACGCTAGCATGAAAATCATGGAAGGATTGGTTTCGCACAATGCACAATGCTGATTTTCTATTCTTTGTGCACTAAACCATTCACATTATGCACTATGCATGGTTCATGATATCGAAGAAAAAATCTCTTGGACTGCATGGCAATTGTTTTCTTAGGTCTTTGACCCACAATTAAGAGTGTGAGGTTATCCCTTGCCGTAGGGTAGAGGGTCGGTTTCCTAAGGGACTGTGAAGTGAGGAAGCATGGTATATCTCTTGGAAATACGAGAAATATAAAGGAGAGGAGTCTGTGTTCATTTGTGTTATATGTTTAGCAGCGCATCAAAGGGCCAATCCCTGAGATGTAGGAGAGCTATAGTGGGGCTTCGACTATTAGTCGGTGGAGTGCCTTCTATGTGTGTGTGATCATGGCAATGCCTATGTATAAGGGTCCTCCCTCTGAGGAGTTTTAGGGAAACTTGGTCTATGAACTATAAACGCATGAATTAAGCTTTAGGGCAGTTTGTACCTTAGCATTAGATTGACGCTCTTGGTCCGCAAGGCCATGAGGGTGTTTGTGTGTCATGAGCATTAGGTCCGCCTAGTGCTATAGTCAGTGCTGGCCCGTTTCAGGTCCCATTAGTGGTGCTATAAAGGAGAGGAGTCTGTGTTCTTTTGTGTTATATGTTTAGCAGTGCATCAAAGGGCCAATCCCTGAGATGTAGGAGAGCTACAGTGGGGCTCCGACTATTAGTCGGTGGAGTGCCTCCTATGTGTGTGTGATCGTGGCAATGCCTATGTATAAGGCTCCTCCCTCTGAGGAGTTTTAGGGAAACGTTGGACTATGAACTATAAATGCATGAATTAAGCTTTAGGGCAGTTTGTCCCTTAGCATTAGATTGACGCTCCTGGTCCACGAGGCCGTGAGGGTGTTTGTGTGTCATGAGCATGAGGTCCGGCTAGTGCTATAGCCAGTGCCTACCCGTTTCAGGTCCCATTAGTGGTTCGTCTACCGAGAGCTGCTTAGAAGTGGTGGTCATCGAATCCTAGTTGTCTAGGGACCAGTTAGCAGTTTATGCCAAAGGATACTAAGATTGACCCGTTATTCATCGATAAGCATCGTCTAGCCGAAATCCAAAAGCAAGAGAGAGACAAAAGAGCTAGGCAACGTGCAGAAATTCTTAGGAGGTATTCCCCTAAGCGTAGCGGTGCTAAACCCTCACAAGGGAGTGGATCGAGTGGTCTTGGTGCCACAAGCAGTAAGTTAGGAGAAGGTGGAAGCTCTAGTGCTCCCCTTTCTTCCATAAGGCAGTCTATATCAAGTGCGGGAGGTGTAACCCCACCATCCCCTATTCCTAGTGCAAATCCAATTCTGGTCATGGCGCAACCCATTGCAATTCTTGTAGGAATGGTGGATTTGCCAGCTTTAGGTTACCCGGGACCCATTTTTAATGGGCTAGTTAAGGAAGATCTGGAGCTCCACATCAGCCACACGGAAGGAATGGAATGCAAAAGACAAGAAGGTTATGTATTGGCTGTCTGCATCCAAGAAGAAGGACATTTAATGATGTTCTTCAACATGACTCTCAAAGGAAGAACTACCGTATGGTATCATGGCTTAGAAGCCGGAACCATATTGAATATTGATTCATTTTATGGAGCTTTTTGAAGGGAGTTTGCCCCTGAAAGGGATGGAAAATATTGGTTTTGCATGTACTCAACGTGACCCGCCAAGAAACACACGAGGATATTCGTGCTTATGCGAAGAAACTAAAAGAGGTTTTCCGTAAGTTGGAAGCCTCTATTCCTATCCTGGCATAACTGCCCAATTGCAATATTTTCTGCATGGTTTGGACTTCAATATTCAGCAGTTGAGTAGTGTCCCTTTGGGGGATATGGATACTGCCATTACACAAGCACAAGAAGTGGAATGCCAACTACAAGTAGCCTATGTCTCTCGTGCCAATCCGAATATAGGTCTAGCATTGGGAAATAATATGGTGATGGCCAATGATAGTGGTAGCCAAGGGATAGCGATGGCTAACCCTAATGGGAGAGGGAACATGATACAGAATGTGCCTTTATTACTAGCTCCCCCTAGCATGTCAATACCTATGGGCAATCAAATGGCTCCAAATGGTGGAGGCTAGGCAGTTAATCCTAACACCGTGCCTGTGGCTCAACAACCAGTTGTCTAATCAAATTGTTAGGATGATGGAACGACAGGGTAATGATCAAGGCTACGAGTCGAGTGCTTCCAATGTTCTTGGTTAGGTTAAGGACATGATGAAGCATTATACTGACATGATTACGGAGCAGTATTGACAAATAGCCATTGATGTCAGCTTTCTTAAAAAACAACATAATCTGATAGGAAGTAGACGCCCAAATGAGGGTGTACCTTCGAGGTTTAGCTGCAAATGGTGTGGTGGGCAACATTATCCACGGAATTTTCCAAATGTCAAGTGCGACATTTGTGGAAAATCCGGCCATTTAGCACCCACTTGCTGGAGTAAGATTAGTTCTCTCCAACAAGGTAGTCGGCAACCAGGGCCTGTTAATCATCGTGTGCAAGGAAATGATTCCCAGTGAGAAGACAGGCCTAAACAAATACTCCAATGACCAAAGGCTAGTGGAGGAGCTGCCTAGTGGTAGTGGGGTTAGTTTGATTGAGGTTGTGCGCGTTAATGACATTGAACCCTCTAATCTACGAGCTGTCCTTACAAGAGGTCAAAAGGGTAGAGAGGCCGACAAGGATAAGCTTGTCGATGGAAACCCTAAACAGGGCGACAAAGGAACGCAAGTTCTGGATCCTACCATGGAAGGGGGACCTCTAAAGCCCATGGAGAGTAAAGCCGATGCTAAGCAGGATAAGGAACCACCGAGGAATAAGGTTAAAGTTAAAAAAGAGGCAATAAAGCCGGTTTAGCAACCTAAAGAGCGGATGGTTTGGCGTGAAAAACGAACTCTACCGAACTATCATGAGTTCGATTTGGCAAGCTCTCTTTGCGTAGTCAAGCTAGATGTGAACCTTTTATAGCTTATTAAGCTTTCTCCGGGAGTACGCAAGGAATTTAGAAAGATCCTGCGTACCGGGTATATCGTAGAACCTTTGGGTATTGCGCAAGTTGGTGATGATTGGTTCGAGCATGCTGAGAAGCATTGCCCAAGGGTTGCAGCCTATGTAGATGGGATATTAGTAGATTATGCCATTATCGACACGGGATTATGTGTTAACATTATGAGTTCTGAACTGATGGAAAGATTGGGTCTTGCAATCCAGAAAGATACCTCCACAATTCTCAAAATGGCGGATGATAGTTTGAGACAGCCGAAAGGCTGCATTACTAAGGTCCATGTCACAGTTGCAAATGTAGAATGCCTGCTGGACTTTAGGGTAATTTGTTTTGCAGGGTGTCCAAGTTACCAAGTATTACTTAGACGACCTTGGATCTTGCAAGCGAACTTCCAAGTGGATATACCTACCGGTCGGTTGATATTCGGCAGAGGTGCCCAGCGCATGGTGATTGATGCCTATCCTGAATCTCCACAGAGTGAGAGAGCTCCTCTATCTTCCACAGAATTGGAGACATTAGAGGATGTATCCGCCAATGAGACATCATCTAGTGATGAGTCCAAAGAGGGATCCACCACGGAAGACATCTTTCAGATCACTCTGAACGAGCCGATAGAGGCTCAAGATCGTATAAGAGACGCAGATGTTATCGAGCTAGACCTTGGTATGCCTGATGAGTGGCGACCAATCAAATTAGGGTCCATGCTTAGTGTCAAAGAATGCGAGGAGTATGTCTCTCTGATCCAAGATTTATGATGAACTTAGAGGCATTCCTCATAGTCTCACCGTCCATACAATTCCGTTGAAGGAAGGAAGCCGCCCTGTACAACAGAAAGTAAGGCGTATGCTTTTCGAACTTAGGGACGGGCTATACGAGGAGCTACAGAAGCTTCGGAAAGCAGGTTTGATTTTTCCTGTGCAACACACGGAATGGTGTTCACCAGTTGTGATCAGAAAGAAGAAAAATAATCAAATCTGATTATGTGTAGATTTAAGAGAGCTGAATAAGTAGACGGCTAAGGATTACTACCCGTTGCCACTCATTGACCAGATTTTGGATCAATTAGCGGGTAGGGAAATATATTCATTTATGGATTGCTTTGTAGGATATAACTAGATGGCAATTACAGAAGAGGACAAGTTGAAAAAAACTTTTATAACTGTCTTTGGTACTTTTGCGTACCATGTGATGGCCTTTGGTTTATGCAATGCGCCTGGTTTGTGGCAACGAACAGTAGATAAGACACTCGGTGACATATCCCCTGAAGAGTTTAAGGTGTTTATTGGTGACTTAGGGGCAGCCACCATGAGAGAAAGGCAGTTGATTATTTTGCAAAAAAAATTTGAGCGGTGTAGGCAATTCTGCATCACTCTAAACCCACGAAAGTCTGTTTTTGGCGTAACTTATGGGCTATTGCTGGGCCATGTGGTTAGTTTGGTAGGAGTTGCAACAGATCTCGAGAAGGTCAAAGTCATAGTTGATATGAGTCCACCACACACTCCGAAAGAAGTTCATAGCTTTCTGTCTTCGGTTGGTTATTATCATAAATTCATAAACGCCTTGGCAAAAAGAACGTTGCTGCTTACAAATCTATTGTCCTTTAGCTGTCTTTTTGTATGGAATGACCCTTGTAAGGTAGATTTTGAGGATGTGAAACAGGAGCTAGTAAAAGCTCCCGTTTTAAAAGCACCTAAAAGAGGTGAGGTGTTCTATATATTTTGAGCACAGCCATCCTGCATAGTATAAGCTGTTGTTTAGCCAAAATTTGGGAGGAAAAGTGGTATCATCCGATAGCTTTTGTTAGTCGAAAATTGGACATTTCAGAGATCAATTATACCTACATGGAGAAGTTGTGTCTTACGATGGTCTTTGGGACCAAGAAATTCAGGCATTATATTCTCTATGAGAAAGTTGTGCTTTATACGAAGGCGGAGGGGCTTTGATTATTGATGAATAAGCTGTAGCTGCCTGATCGTCTAGAGAAGTGGTTAATCACTTTGCACGAGTTTGATTATGAAATCAGGAGTAAGCCACCAAGGTTGCAGGGCATCATGGAATGTCTTGTGGACTTTGGGGAGCCGAAAGAATCTGTGGCTGAAGGTAGTGACATGGAGTTGTTATTTAAGATAGATACAGCGTCTATTCCCTCCTGGTATGCTGTAATAATGCATTATTTATCGACACGAGAGACTGGATCCGAACTATCTAAAGCTGAGAGAAGGAAAATTAAGCAGCAAGCATTAAAGTTTGCCTTGATCGCAGGTACATTATATCGGCAAGGGGTTGATGACATTTATCGCTGATGTGTGATGCCTGATGAGGTGCCATTCATTTTGGAAGAGTGCCATGATTCCACTTGCAGAGGCCATTTTGCTGGACGGCTTACAGCACAAAAGGCTTTAAGAGCAGGTTACTAGTGGCCTGCCATCTTTCAGGATGCGTTCGCGTATGTTAAGAGATGCGACATTTGTCAACGACATGATAGTCAAGAGAGTAGGAAAAGACCACTCACCCCTATTATGGTGATACTTCCATTTGAGAAGTGGGGAATAGACTTTGTGGGTCCTATTACTCCGTCGTCGACTGCACAAAAGAGGTATATTATTGTAGCAACTGAGTTCTTCACAAAGTGGTCAGAAGCACGTGCAACAAGGAAAGATGATGCTAAAGAAACTTCTAGTTTTCTTTTAGAGCAGATAATATATCGTTTCGGTCCACGAAGGAATTAGTGTCGGACCGTGGAACCCATTTTCTAAATAAGCTGATCAAAAGCTTGACTGAGGCTTGGCAAATCAAGCACAATAAAATGACTCCTTATAATCCGCAAGCAAATGGGCAGGTGGAAAGTACTAATAAGCAGCTTATCGGTATCTTGTCTAAGATAGTCTCTGAGAAGAAACAAGACTGGGATAGGAAGTTGTATGTGGCAGTATGGGTATATAACACTACGTTCAAATGAGCCACTGGCCACACACCGTTCAAACTAGTTTATGGTGAAAAGTGTGTTTTACCCTTAGAAATTGCATGCTAGTTTTAGTGGGGACATTCTTTATAATTTATCAAAAATGTCCTTTACAACTTAGATAAAAGTAGTCTTTGAAATGACATGCTGTGTAGCTCTTTGGGTTTTCTTTATCTCACTAAAACACTTCTAAATATAGAAAAGACTAGACCTTCTCTGTCTCTTGGGCTTTGAAGAATCTCCTTAGAAGAGGTCTGTGCTAAATAGGTGCTCTAGGGGAGGTTGGAAACTTGGCAGTTATAGGAGAGGACTGCCTAGCAAGATTAGAGGGTTGGTTATTAACCACTCAATCTCTACACTTGATTGCTTTGATTGCATGGCAAGAGACTGAGGAAAACCAGGGGTAGGAGGGATCTTAGGATAGAAAGCTTTTAGAACCTCTGATGGCCTTGCCTCTTTCTCACTATCCTTGCTATTTATATAGACATTCCTTGCTATCTACTTTGTCCTTGTCCCATCATCTATACTAGAAAATGGCAGGAAGACCAAATCAAAAAATACAAACCACATAGGGAAAGATATGGGCACGAGATGAGGGGAAGTGTGATCTCATGGAGGGACTATTCATGTTGTATCATGGAGCTGCAGATACAACGTGAGAGGACAAAACCATGATCTCCTAAAGAACACATTCACACCATATGGTGGAGTTTCAAATATGGTGTGAGAGGACATAACCATGATCTTGCAAAAGACCTATTTGTACCATATCATGGAGCTACAAATACAACTCGAGATTGGATGGGAGTGTGATGTTATTTCGAACCTATTTGCATTGTATCATGGATGCAAATGTGAAAAACCAAATGCAAGAAAGACACGAGGCTAAATTAGCTAATACAACGTGATCAAAGTTATTCTTATCTTTGGAATAATTTTCCTTGCTTGGTGTTGTGGAGAAGACGATAGGATGTGATATATATGATGTGTTGGCTTTGCAAAATGTGCTCTTACTCTGTATCATGAAGGAACCAATATTGCACGACAGAGGAGAAGCATTAGCACTACAAGAGATCTCATCACTTTGTATCATGGACCAACAAACAAGTGCATGCAAAACAGAGTAGATACAGTGCGATAGGCAAGAGAGGCAATCTATGAGCGGTTGTTTTTCACATCATATGGTGGATAACTAAAATGAGACACATAAACCAGGATCAGTCTTATATACTTGTGTGGCACGTGATGCATGGCATTGCATTATTGACTAGGGTTTCATGGGCATCCATGTGGCCATCCACATGGCAAATCCTTTCCATTGTCTATAAATACTTCTTACAAGGCTTTTTTTACTTTTTTTTAAAAAAATTACACTCAAACTAATTTAGTCCTCTAAAGCCATTTTTGAGATCCTTGTGCTATTTTTGCTGTTATTTTCTTTCAATTGTTATGGGAATCACAAAACGAAGCGATAAGTGTTGTCCGTCATGCAATTGAGTTTGCTTTTGCACTATATTGGCATTTTACAATACAAAGCAAGTAGGCATTCTCTATGTGTCGTATGATACATCGTTCGGTGTTTGAACCAAAAGATTTTGTAGGCTCCCAAGATGTGGTCACTCCAAAGAGGAAAAGAAGAAAGGTGTCTTCAGGGTCAAGGGGTTCTTGTTGTCCTGCCTTTTATCCTAAAATTTCCATTGCTTCTTCTCCTTGCTCAATTGCAAGTGTGGGAATGGCTAAGAAGTCTCAAGTCATAAAAGGTAAGTCACCATTGAGGGTTCTTGTATTTTCTCAAATCACCAAGGTTTCTTCCTCAGAAAGGCTCCTAGACTTTCTTCTTTAGAATGGCATGGAGTTATTTTACTATGGAATTGCAAATGATATTTTCAACCCTCATTGGATATTGACCATGCCTTGAATTCTTGCAAAAAAAAATTTATGGAGGAGTTTGCTAAGTTTGAAAGTCTTGCATTACCTATGGTTGGAAAGGAATATACTCATATACCTATTGTGAGCTCATCTTCAGAGTAGGCAATGTTCATAAGGAAGTGTGGATCTCATTCCCTCAACGTTTTATGCACTAGATGTTTTTTTTTCTACTCATTCTAGGAAATTCAAGCTTATGTCATGATGCACAGATCGGATGCCGTATGCACGCGTAGTGAGCGTCAAAAGGTCCCCAAGAACAAAAGAACTCTACTTTTTGCACACAAATCAATGTGAAAGCTTGCACGACATGAACAAGAGACCAATTGGGTGCAATCTCCCCCCATGCGTTGTGTGAGCACTCCACAAAGCATGCATTTCATATATTATTCACCTTCAAGCTCAAATAATAGCCCAAATTACAAAATAGCAAAACTTAAAAACCTGTTGAGGAATGCTCGTTGTCGGGGTGTATTTTAGCAAGTAAAAAAATTTCGAGTAGTATGATTCCAAAGATAGGCCCAACTACCTCAACTTAAAGAACTCATTAATATTTTGAGTTCTATATGTAGGTGGCATATACCTTCCCTACACTACTTCCTTTAGTTTTTCCCAAGTTATTGTGCTTTCAGTATGACTGCTTGGTCTTTCACCATTGCTTCCACCACAGCCTAGCCTCGCTGGTGAGCTTGAGCTTAGCAATCATGGCTTGGTTCACAGGAACTATTCCAGCTGCACTAAAATAGTCTTCCATGGATTCAATCCATATTTCAGCATCAACTTCAACAATCTTCCCCTTTCCACCAAGTTCTGGTGGTTAATTTGTTTGAGAAGAAACTTCTTCTCTTGTACCTCTACTGGGCACAATGTGGTAATAGGATTCTGGGTCTGTGCTTGGGGATGTGTCTGATTACCAAGTTAAACTTTCCCATGTTAGATTTGCATCTACACACCCCTATAAAACTTAAATCAATGTGCACATATCTTTCCATTGCAATTATGCAACCATTCAAATGAACATAAATTTCTTATTTAACCATAGGGAAATGTAGGCCTCAAGTACAATTATTTGGAAATGGATAGGGTTTGGCTAAAATGATTTTTTTCCTCTCAGGAGTTACGTTAATGCCAACTTAATAATTCCCTATTGGAATCAACTATAGGGACAAAATAGTAGTATGGATTGGGGGTATGGATTCTCAAGAAGCAATAAGTCATGGGAAGTTCAGGATATCCCTGTTTCTGATAGCCACGACGTTCATTTTGCCCCATTACTTTAATTCTGTCTGCTGGTAAAATTTTAATCACCTCGTTGTAGATGTAGTAGTTCTAATCGACTTGTCGGTGTTCGATGTGTAGGGTTGAGTTCACATGAGCCTCATGGAAGATGAATAACTTGATAATCTTCAAGTCTTCCAACCACTTTAACCTCTTCAGATTGTTTTGAAGATAGGTGAGTTGGGTGGCATCTATGTAGCAGTATCTCGTGCTCCAAGTCCAATGCCTTTCCATGTATAGTAGTGAGGGGTTGTAGAGCGGATCTAGGATCCCCATCATGTCAGACCATTTGTGATAGCTTGAAGAATTCATAGGTATCCTAAACATGATATGAAATATGAGGAACCTGCTCCAAGCCTCGTAAGTCTAGAAGTGGCAGCAATCCACAAGTGAGTAAAAAGGGAAACATTTTCTATAAAACACATTGCCTCACTCTTCCCGATTTTTCTCCTTAATTGTCTTAGTCATAGGTCGGCTCTACTTCCAACTATAATGTGCCTACCTATTTGCTATCTAGGAATATTTTAGCGGTCCATCGAGAAACGAATCTAAGCATCACCGCCTGGCACTCAATGGAATGTTCCGGGGTTTGTCGCATAGGGTTTCCCGAGTCCGCTTCGCAACGGAACGTTCACGCTTGAACCCACTAGGATTGACCTAAAACCTGGGTTCCTAGTTGTCAAGGCCTCCCAACAACATTCTAGCGTCGGGTTTTGGACATCCTACTTTACGCACAAATACCCGATCCGAAGCAGATCCATAATGCACTTGGTTCAAAGAGAATGGGAAACGAGAGGGATGCGCCGCTCAACCTCTCTGCCTATAGGGCATAGTCCCATTCCGGTCCCCTAAAACGGCATGAATCGGGTTCTAACTTAACAATACCTAAAGTCATCGTCGGTAAAACCTTGTGAGAAGCCTCCCAGTTCTCTGCGACGACCACCCAGCCGTGCGACAGACCTGCTGAGGATTTTTCCCACCTGCTTCCCTTGATAGCTTTAGTTTTCTAGTTAGGCCCTACAACATTTATGTGTGACATTTAAAATCAGCTTCATTAATAAAGCCTTTTAGGGAATAGGGTTTGTTCGCGTAATTTACAACACAGATATGAAAAAAAATTCAAACAGGATCCCTGAAAGTCCTAGATATTAGCATTTTATCAGATATAAAATTCTTGTTCAAAAGGGACTCTTTATTTCCACCAAGTTTCCGCCTTGTACTAGTAACAAGGGCCTCTCGAAAATCTATTCGGAGTTACACTGATCATTTGACTAGGACACAGAGGCAAGGAATTTACGGCCAGGGCCCCCTGGCATCCAAGCGTCCTCCTATGTTCAAACCAATTTGCAAAGAGACCTGTCGTGGCGATTTCGGTCCACGTTCTTGTCATGCCTATTTAGAACCCCCTTGGCTAGGGTTGGCGGCTAGCTGGGGGTGGTTTGGCGTGCCCTCCAAAAGTTCAACCTGATTCACTACGCTCATTTATGAGTTTGGGGTTACACAATCTCTCTTTTCCTTTTTTCTTCTTTTTAGTTGAATCAATGTTCCTAAATTTACAAGCACAAACAAAGGTGCAGGTGAGTGCTCGAGACATCGACTAAGGTGGGGTCCCTCTCTTGACCCTAATGTTTGTCCTTCTTGCCTTGGCGGTAATTTCCATTCCTCCAAAGGATAGGGAATTCCTTCATTCCATTCGCCTATGAAGTAATAGTAGATTGGCTTAGTTTCTTTAAAACCCTAGTTGAAGTGAGCCCAATCCTTGCGTATATAGGGTTCATTTTTATTGAATGGCTCTTGAGCGATTATTAGTATTTCGTATGTGCGGTTTATAGTTATCTTCAAGATGAATCCATAGCAGTGCAACTAAAATTGATCATGATGCCATGCAATTTGGAGGCGTATCTTTCCTAAGACAATGTTGCAATGCAGGCCTATGCTTTTGGGAATTTATTTCGACGTGCTTATGCAAACCACAAATAGAGACTTGTATTTTTTTCTTTTTGGTGGAGGATGTGGAGTTATGAGGCCTGATGCAAAAATAAACCACTTTCCTTTGAAGGCTATAGGAGCCTAATACCTAGTTTATCATTGCAAGGGCCAAGATATACTTAACTCTTATCGTAGCGATTCACGAACTTTATGTACTTGATTCAAGCCTTTACTTCTACCTTTCCAATTTTGCAAATTTTGTTATACAAAGAAAAAGTACATTTTTCACTAAATGAGGGTATGCATAAGTGTCCTAACAATCCATTTTTTAGTACCTTCAAGCATGCTAATGTTAGTGCCTAATCTAAAGCATTACAATCACAATCCATAAGGTACGTTGATTTTTTTTCTGCGTGCATGAATGCAAAATCTTTCATGCAATTTTACTTGTTCAAAACATGCCAATGTGCGAGTAAACACGATTTTCAATATGATAAAGTGATGTAAACTAAATGGTGGTTAGATATCATAGACTTTTCACCGAATACATTTCCCTTCCCAATGAAGACTGCCTATGTCCTTAAGGCCTCCCATCAAGGTAGGGTGTATGGAACACTCCTAATTATCAAGTGACGTGGTTCCTTGACCCATAACTTCATCGATTGAAGCAGGATTCATGTTTGATTGGACCTTAATTCCCTTGGGAGGCATTGTATGATTTGGCTTTTGCTTTGTGGCTATGCACCCAGATTACGAGAGACGACTCCTCGTGGAGGGGGCTTGTCCACGAGGACCTTCTCCAAGAGAGGAGGAGAGAAAGAAGATGCCAAGATCGGAGTTCTTCAAAGAGGAAGAAAACAATTTCCTTCTCTCTCTCTCTCTTCTCTTACTCTCCCTTTCCCTCTCTCTTCTCTCTCTCTCTCTTTTCCCTTACTCTCCCTCTTTCCTCTTGCTCTCCCTTCCTCTCTCTCTATCCAACGTGAAGGGTCCTCCCTCCCATGCTTAGGCCCTTTTTATAGGGTCTTTTGGGGGCGGGGATTAGTAATGGAGGCCCTCCCTCCTCCTCTCACAACATGTAGCAGCCCCCCTACCCCTTCCAACATGTGGCAATCCCCTCCCACCTCCTTTGCCATGCAGCAGCGCCCCTCCCCCCTCCCCTCACGCCGTCTGCTAGTTGGCAGCGTAAAGGGGGTGGTTAATTCTTTTTTTTCAAAAAAAAATCATTTAGGGGGAGAGGTTATATGGCAGGAAGGAGGGGGGGAAATGTTACAAGATGTAAGGCCTCAAATTCTCAAGTTCAATGGAAAAGACTTCCATCCCTAACAAGTCCTCGTAAAATATAAAATGATGGAATGAGGCTACTTGCCCTTTATAAAAGGGACCAAAGTTATTGATCCATCAAATCCCCTTGATGTAGAAGACGATGAAAGAGCTTAGGCCATCATCATGGTTCATTTGGATGAATCTTTAATTCATCATATTGACCAACTCTCCACTGCCAAGGAGAAGTGGGATGAACTTGAAAGGCTCTATGGCACTACAGAACTCCAAGATCTTTCTAAAGATTGATTTTTTTAGCTTGGACTATAAACAAGGAGAAGATCTAAGTAAGTTTATTTCACATATGAAGGGGCTCATGGCACAATTGGCCTCTGTTCAAGCACCAATTCATGATGAAGATGTCATTGCCATCCTTCTGAAATCTGTAAAGAAGGTCTTTCCAACCCTTGTTACTAATATCCCAAACCCAAATTTGGAAAGTACCATTCAGTCATGCCTAGATGAAGAGAAGAGGAATCATAATGAAGGCTCTTCAGCATTTACTTCCCATGAGCAAATGTTAGTCCATACAGCTTCTACAAAGTGCTCCTTTTGCATAAAAAAGGCCATATTGTAGAAAAAATGAAGTGCAATAAATGCAAAAAGATTGGGAATATCACCAGTAAATGTCCTAGTTTTCTAGAAGTACCTAAGAAATTGGATGCCAATTTGGCCTCCCAATCCACAAATGATTGAATCTTCTAAGTGTGTATCCTTTCTGCCTATAGCCATCCTTGTAAGCCTATTCTATAAAGGCATCCAATTTGGATTAAGGGGGGGCATTCTCTTATGATTTGTATTCCAATGCCTCTTATGATTAAGGGGGGCCATCCTTGTGTTGAGAGTATAGGCATACGAACCCTCCTTATGCAAGAGTGGATAAGGGCAGGCAGGTGTGAATGGTCCTGAGGGGAAGGGGAAACCCTAACCTAGCTAGTTGGGGCTATATAAACATCGTAGGGGTCTACATCAACTTTTGAGTGATAGTGACCCAAGTTGTACTTTCATGAGCAACTGAATAAGAAAGACTTGTTCTTGTACTTGTGACCTCCTCTCTCCCTCTTGTGCACACTTCAATCGTGCTTCCATTGTGATTTTCCAAAACAAGGGCCACAAAACTTAACTAGGGGGATCCCTTTGTGTGTGGAAATTGAGGTGAAGTAGTCACCTATTTATGGGATGCTCCATGTGCTTCGAGTCAAGATGGATAAATTGTTAGACTACAGTTTGAAATTTATGTCTACAAATGCATCTAGACGATCCTAGCCATGAGGGTTGTTTGGTGTGTGTAGGAGCCCTAGATGCAGTGTCAAGTCCATTTTTCGTCCTGATAGAGGTGGTTAATTTTTTGGGAGCTACTAATAAGTAGCAATTTTTTAATCTTAGCTAATAGGGATCTAGTCATTTTTAGTGTATGAGAAAGAGCATTGAGATAGATCCAATATATCTTAATAGGAACTGTCAAGTTCAAATTCAATGTCAAGAAAGAGTGGAAGGGATAGACAAAGAGTAGAGACCCTTAAGAGGTATTCTTCTAAGAATAGCAGTCTAATATCATTAAGAGTGAGAAGCCTTATTGACTCTAATATCCTAGCTAGTCTATTAAGGAGAGGAGGATGCTCTAGCATCCCTATTTTCTCAAAAAGTTGTCCTACTTCGAGTGGGAGTGTAACCTCTAGATATGAAGCCCCAAAGCAAACCCTGTCATTTTTATGGAACCAATTGTGATACCTACAGGAATAGTGGATTTGTCAACACATAGTTTTTCCCTACCCATTTATAATGGGTTAGTAGAAGAGGATACAGAGCTCCATATTAGTGAGTTCCAAAAGTTAATGTTTAATTGCCAGATTTAGGATGAAGGATATCTTATGATGTTTTTTAATATAACTTTGAAAGGAATAGCTATGGTGTGGTATCAGGGCGGCGTAGAAGCCAAAAGCATAACTAAAATAGATCTATTTTATTTAACATTTCAAAGAGATTTTTCCCCTAAGAGAGGTGGTCAATATTGACATGTGTTTTGAATATAACATCTCAAGAGCCTCATGAGAATGCTCAAGCTTATGCCAAGAAATTGAAGGAGGTAATTTCGTAAATTGTAAGGCTCTATTCCCTTTCCTCTTGTTGTTGCCCAACTGCAATACTTCCTATAATTATCGATTTGATTTTAAAATCCAAGTGGAGTTAAATACTGTTACTCTCGCTAATATAGATACTGCCATTACAAGAGCAAAGGAGATAGAGTTGTGATTACAAGTGACCTATGCATCTAGGGGAAGCCTCTATTAAAGTCTAGATCCTAACAATATTTTTGCATTGACTATAGCTAGTGGAGGTCAAGGTGCAATAAGTACATCCATGACCAATCCTAATATAAGAGGGCAGGTACCCAATCCCCTACATTGATGATTTGTTGGATGAACTTAAGGATGTAAATGTGTTTACCAAGATTGAATTGAGGTCAGGTTACTACCAAATTAGGATGAAGGAAGATGATGAGTGCAAGTCAACTTTTAGAACAAAAAGGGGTCTATACCACTTCTTGCTTATGTTATTTGGGTTTTGCAGCCTTTGTTGTATAGATTTGTCTTGGTATTCTTTGATGATATCCTCATATGCAACAAGAGTAGAGAGAATTATCTATAGCATGTTCGTGAAGTCCTTCTCACATTGAGACAACATAAGATTTTTTCAAAGGAAAGCAAGTGTACCTTTATGGCCAGTGAAGTAGAATATTTGGGTCATATTGTGGGTGAGAAAGGGATCATGGTGGATCCAAAGAAGATGCAATGCATCAAAGATTGGTCCATACCACAAACCTCTACTTCATTGAGAGTCTTTCTAGGAGTATCCTTTTTCTATCAGAGATTCATCAAGAATTATGCCCATGCAACAACTCCTCTCACTGATAGATTAAAGTAAGAACCTTTTTTTTGGGATGCTATAGCCATGAAGAGCTTTGATGATTTGAAAAGAATTCTCATTTTAGCACCTATTTTAGTGTGCCTAGAAATTTTCAAAGAAATCACCATCTATGCTGACGCTAGTGATTGTGGTATTATAGATGTTCTATGTAAAGAATATGGTGCTATTGCCTGTGAAATCAGGAAGTTGGATGACAAAGAAAGGAAACTCCACATCTATAAGCACAAAATTTTATCCATACTTCATGTTATTAAGAAGTGGCATCACTATATTTATGGCAACCATTTCAAAGTCAAGAGTGATTGCCGAGTGCTGAAGTATTTTCTTTCACCTCCTAATCTATCTCCTAAGTAAAAAAGGTGGTTAGCCATATTCCAAGGCTATGACTTTGAGATGTTTTATATGGAAATAAGGATAATGTAGTGGAAAATGTATTATCTAGGATGTTGGTGTGTTCCATTTCTTCTATTTCTACTATTTACAAATATTGGGTCCAAGGCATATAGGAAGAATACTTGTTAGATGAGCACACAAATGACATAATGAAGAACTTATAGCAAGGAAATAGCTTTGAATTTCCCAATTTCAAGTGGAAGAATGGACTTCTTTGGTTCAAAGGCAGAGTATATTTGACTCCTCAGACATCTTTTAAGCAAAGGATCTTACAAAAGATGCATTCTTCTCCTTTGGTAGGGCATAATGGTTTGTTTAAAACCTTTGATAAGATCCATAAATTCTTTTGTTGGAAAGGACTTTCAAAAGATGCCAAAGAATATGTGATGTAGTATTTACCATGCCAACAATTTGTTGACTAGTGGTCTACTTTTGCCATTACCCATTTCACATGGTAAATGGACTGATATCAACATGGACTTTATAATCAGATTACTTACCACTAAGTATGGTTGGAAGAATATTTTCTTTATGGTTGATCTCCTTATCAAATCAACTCATTTTACACCCACCAAAGTCTACTATTCAACCACAAAAAAGTGGCTGATCAGTTCATGGAAGGAGTTTTCAGACTTCATGGTTCACCTATAAAGATTGTTTATGATAGAGATACAAAATTCATGGTAGATTTTTGTAAAAACCTTTTTACATCCATGGAAACAAAATTAAATCCAAGTATAGCCTATTACCTATAAATAGATGGGAAATTTGAAAGAGTCAATAAGTGGTTAGAAGTCTATTTGAGACACTTTTGCCATGACATGCAAAATGCATGGGATAATTGGATTCACCTTGTAGAGTTTTATTACAACAACACCTACCACATGAGTATAGACATGTCACCATCTGAGGCTTTATATGGCTACAAGGTTCAAGTACCTTTAATATTAGCTCATAATGAAGTAAGTCCCCTTGCTAAGAAAAAACTACAAAATATGGAGACCTAATAAAGCAATGCAAGGAAAATATTAGAAAGGCACAAGAGACTACAAGATTTTATGTTGATGAAAAATGAGGGCATGTGGATTTTGAAGAGAGAGAATGGGTATTCTTGAAGGTATCAAAGTCCCATTATGCTTCTCTTAAAGGTGGACATAATAAGCTTGCTCATCACTATTATGATCCACATCAAATCTCAAGAAAACTTGGAGATATTTCTTAACAACTTAATTTGACTTCAACCATATGTATTCACAATGTTTTTCATGTCTCTCAACTCAAAAAGTATATTGGTCATGCTATTCAAGTTCTTGAAGAACTATCTCCCCTTGATGAGGATGGATTAATCCTCTAAACCTAAGAAGATTGTTGAAAAGTGGGAGGAGGTTCTAATTAACTATTGTTTCACGAGTGGTGGTCAAAGATAATCCTCTCAAACAACTAAAAAAAAAGATGACAAGGAGTGTCGGTGATTGACTTTGTCTAACTACTACACCCAACAATAAGTTTTTGAAAGTTGACAACTAAAACACTAACAAAATCAAACAACTATGCCTCTGATAGCCTCAATTTTAATGACCTTAAAAAAACAAGCTTGAATACATTACTGCATACAATCTTCATATCTCATAGTAGTTGTGGTTAAACATCGAACATTTAGCACCAAACTTGTGGAAATTTGACACACTAAACCCCGCAAGCTGATAAAGTGACCCTCCTCTCTTCTTACATAAGATGTGATAGAAACAAATCATGAGAAATGCTTCTTCCTCTAATTCATGGGGGTTTATATAGTTGTCTCTCTTCCCGAATGATAACCCCCAAATTTGTGCAAAAATATGCACCAAAATATGCTCACATGGAAACAACTTTTTGTAAAATGACTCATTGCAAATGTACCTCTTGTGAAAACAAATTCAAATATAAAGTAATGTAAAATGTGTAGTCCAAAAGGTTCACATTAAAAAATGTAGAAAAGAAATGAATGGTCAACACCTTTTGTCTCATTCTAAAATAAAGGGTCTTTAGACCTTACCCAAGATGTATGCAAATTCAAATTTATAATATCAATAAAGGAAAAGGAGGAGGCTTGTCGAGTGATTTGAGGAACTGGGAGGCTGAGTTGGTTACACCCCCTCTCTTCCTTTATCTTCTTCTCTCACACTTCATTTATTTCTCTCCCATTTTGGCACAACACTTGCCTTCTTATTCTTGCTTCTTTCTCTTATGCTTCATTGCCTAATCTAATGGAGAGTGAGAAAGAGGAAGAGGGTGAGGATGGTTTGGAATTTTCAATCTCTTATGTTCCTCTTTCTTTTGTGTTTTGGAGAAATGGTTCTTGGTGAAGAAGAAAGGTTTTCTTGCAGGTTTTCATAGCCAACAAGCATACTTACAGCCTCTCTTGGTTGGTTTGAGGTTTATATTGTATCATGGAAGGGTGCTATTCATTGTCGTGCATTGGCTAGGAAAGAGGTGGCTATGGAGCTTGCGAGAAACAATATTATTGAGGTTCTAACATGAAAGCCTCAAGAAGAAAAGTTTGGGCTTGAGAAGATAGAGAAGATGATGGGTTGTTGAGGTCTTGGCCTTGCTGCTCATTCTCCACAAATTCTGCATTCTAAAATGGTTATTTAAAAAAAACCAAGAACACTCGATCGACATCTCTCTTTCCTCCATTGTCCATTCACTAAACCCTTTCCAAGGATCTTAGCACATACATTTCAATTAATCATTCTACATTACACAAATATGGAAATGAAGACGTTTCTTTGGGTGCATGGTTCATTGGCTTGGATGTTGAATAGATTGATGATCACAACTTTTGGTGTGGTACTCCTCTCGATTATGAATGGAAAGCTCAATCCAAAAATGCATCTGCGGCTTCCTTTGGTTGGACATGTAGTGGCATATGTAAGTTTGTCGACCAAATGAAGAATGTGCATCACTGTTGTGGAGAAGGATAAGAAGCAGTATGGAGTGCCATTTTCTTGGCATTTGCAACTAACCTACATTCATTGTCCTATTCCTTACAGTAGTTCACTGCCATCTTGCAATTCTAGGGATTCGCCCTTGCAACATTCTCCATCACTGCTATAAATCTTCATTGTGACAATAACCTTCCTTATCATCATGAAGCATTACTTCTCTCCTTAATAGCCAAAATCTCTCTCTCTTGGCTTTCTCTACAGAATTTGAGCAACTCAACACATTCAACAAGCCTATCCACATGGTGTTAAGCAACGGAGAGGAAACATGTAAGGCTTTGAGCCATTCGTTATTGCTAGTAAGGTTGATGAAGGTAGCGGCATTGATAAAGACCTACAGACCCTTTGAGATGTGCCATCTATCCACCATGTCCTTGTGGTGGTTTTCGCTGAGGCTGTCACAAGAGTCATCACTTCAGAGCAATGCACCCTTATCCTCACCTCTTCTCATTTCCATGCGTGATGATTTCAGTTCCTTTGTCTTATCCATTTTGAAGATAACCATGAAAAAAAAAGGCCTTCATAATTAAGCTTTTCAACACAACCGTGTTGGTGGTTGACATGCATATCTTCTTGGTACCGTTCATTCAACCCTTCTTTCACCAAGACCATCATCCATTACATATAATGAATTTCCAAGAATTTCCTTTTTGCTAATTTTTGTTCTTTTAGATTTTCATAAAACTTACTTTATTTTCCTTTTCGAACATAAATTTATTTTTAGGGTGGGAGAACTTCAATATCATATCCTTTGCAAGGGATGCACTTCATTTTTATATCTTTTTTCGATTTCTTCATGAGTTTCATGGTGTGGTTGTTTTTTTGTCTATCCTATTAAGTGGGAGGTTATTCTTGTGTGAAAGTTGGTTGAAAGCCCTATCTTTTGTGTTGGTGAAATTTTCTTATGGAGTGTTTGTGACCTAGGCTTTAATGTTGTCACAACGCATAGGGTTGAAGGTCACCACAAGGGTTTGGCAAGAGATAATAGGGTGAAGGGAGATTCAGGGAGAGGAGTAGATGGAAGAGAAGGTGTAACGTATCCACTTGTATCTTCAAGACACAGGACGGACCTATGGTCACATCCACATTGTCTATAGCGTTAGGGCCAAAGAATAGGGGAGGTAGGCCACGCTCTTGTGGAGTCGGGTCCTGCTTAAGGAGTAGCCTAAGTAACCTAAGATAATTATAGGTTGGCACGGTGTTACAAAATGCCATCCAGGCGAGCATGCTGATGTCGCATACTCATCTCCTCCATAAGGGTTGGCTTTTGTAGCCCTGTACAGTGTGTGGGACTTCAAAAACTTTATTCTGCCAGTAGTAAGATGCTTCTGTGCCCCAAGAGGTTGGGGTCTTTTCTTGCTCTTCTAGCCATCTTTGCCCCAACCGGCCACCGACCGCGATAACCTCGTCCATCACCTTGAGCGGCAGGACCCTCCACAGACTGTTGGGTAGGAGGAAACTAAAGGTGAATAGATCCTTTCCTTGTTCCTGTATCTCCCACAACACCAGTTCTGTGTGGAATCCTGTGAGGAGATCATCAGGGCACGGTGGGAGGGGCGCGGATGGCAGCACGGTTGGTTTGGCTCTCAGTTGTTTCCTAGCTTCCTCTACTAGCTTTTTGTGTCTTTCCCTAGAGGCGGATTTTCTTTCGGCAGATGGGTCCTCTTGTGGAGGCTCTTGAGACTGCGGCGAGGGGGGTTGTGGGACTACATCCTCCCTGAATCAATTCATGTCAATTTCTAGTTCTGCTTCCTCCCCCTGCCGTTCTACTTGTGCTGCTTCTTCCTCGAATCTAAGGGCGTTGATTTCCTGGGGGGTTAGGCTGGCCAGCAATAGGTATTTTTGTTGCTCATCCAATCTTAGCCTAACCTTCACAGGTAAGGGTGGCATTTGCAATCTAGCATGTAAGGCTCTCGAAGCCATGCCGAGATTTCTCTGTGTTACCTCCAATGGCTCTCCTTGCACTGCGTGGGTGGCGTCCAGGATGGTGTCGAGGAAGGCTTTTTGTTGAGTGCTGAAGGCCACTTGGGCTGCTTCTGCCTTGCTCTCTGCAATGATTTTCTCCTTCTCTGCCAGAGCAAGGCGCCGCGCCAGTGTCTTCACCCTCTTTTCATTGTGTGTAGCCCACTCATCTACTCTTTTGTTCATCACTTCCAAGCTCTCTCCTTGCTTTAGGGTTAATATCATGAGTTTTTGCTCATAGTCTTCCAATTCCCTAACCAACCTCTCTCGCTCTTCTTTTCCAGAGGTTAGTTGACCTGCCAGATGCTCGATCTCCTCTTGCTGCTCCTTTATGCCTTGTTTTCTCTCCTCGTCCCTGGCATTCAGCTCAGCCATAAGCGCATCAACCTAAGCAGATTTCGTAGCGAGCTCCTCATATTGCACTATCAGGAGCTTGTGCTTTCTTTGCATTTTCACTAGTTCCTGTGTCTCATTTTCGAGCTGTTGTCTCTAGTGCTCCTCCCTCTCATCCTTAGCCTTCATTTCTTGTTTGAGATCTACGATCTCCCTCTGCTGCATGGCTATCATTCTCATTTTATCTAGCTGGAAGGCAACTGATTCCTTCTTGGCTGCCAACTTAGCCACGACTATCTTGCATTCCTCCTTAGCTTTCTCCAATTGGGAGAGCAGCTCAACGATATATTCGTCATAATTATCCAATGGCGTCATCGTTGTGTGGATGGGTGAGGTTGAGGCTTCTACTTTTTGCCTTTTGGGCTCTTGCCTGGATTCCGCATCAGAAGCTGGCCTCTTTTGTCCTGTAGCCATGGTTTTTGTGCTCTGTCCCTGGCCCATCTCTTTGTTGATGAAGTACTACATCCACGCCACGAATTTTGACACGTCAGCAGTGGTCGCGATGCCAGGGGTGATGGTGGTGGGTTCAGCGGAAGGCACCAGGAGGGTAGGAATTGGATGAATTGGGCCCTTGCCCTTGCCCTTAGGGACTGGAGGTGGCACAAACTATGGCACCTATGTGCTAGACCCTGGCCCTTCTTCTCTATGCGGGCTTGGGTTACTCAGTTCATCTGCTCGGCTCTATTGCTCGATGGACCGGCATCTGGCTTCCACCAAGTCCTCTTCCTCCTTCCTTCGTAGCTCTTCCTCTTCCTCATCCGCCTTTCTTTTCCTTTCCTCCTCCGCTTTTCTCAGCTCTTCCTTCTTCTTCCCTTTTTCTTATTTTTCCTTCCTTCTCTTCTCCTCTGCTTCTTGTTTCGACGCCTTCTTTGCTTTCAGCAATTATTCTTTTTCCTTATCCTCCTCCTGTCTCTTTGTCCTCTCTCTCTCCTTGGCCTTTTTTAGGGACTCTTTCTTTGCCATTTCCAAGTCTTCTCTCTCCTTCTTTCTGCCTTCGTCATCCTTCTTTTTTCTCTGCGTTGTCTTCTTCTTGGGTTTCTTGGTTGTCTTTTTTCTTGTCTGTCCCTCCCCTTCTTCTTCTGTTTCAGTTATGTCAATGGACCTATCCTTGTCCTGGTGAGAAGGCAACCTCTCTGGCGTTTCTCCTTCTCCTTCTTCCGCCTCCTATGCTTCCTTCACTGCCTCCTGGATGAGTGCAGTCAAGACACCTCCATACCCAATGAAGGAGGCTTTGGAGGAGGATTTTTTTCTTTCTGTAACTTTAGAAGCCGGAGATTCTCCTCCTACTGGTACACTACCTAGGGCCAATGCTTTGGCTGCCTGATCAATCATTTTTTGCATGTACCCATTCCAATCCACTTCATCTAGAGTATGGGATGCTACATTCTCCAGCACCGGTACGCTAATTGGATGCATCAATGAATTGTATTGCTGGCTGGAGAAAAGCACATGTATAAGCTTGGCTTGCATCCTCACTTCTGCGTCAGGGATGTCCTACATGCTTATGCTATCATTTGTGAGCACCTCTTCCTTCTTCATTTTCAGCATGGCATAAACATCCCTTTTTTGTTTCCTCTCTGTCTTTGGTACCAATCCCAAAGCCTTCTCCACCAAGGCTGGGTCTAACCGGACCTATATCTACTTGCATTTTCTCCTCTGCCCACTGTTACAATACCACATTCTTGATCCGGGTTGTATGTTCTGGGGAACTCCACGCACTTCAGGTGGTCCGGCTCCTACGAGAACTTTTCGAGATACTTCGTGAAGTTGCATTGTTCAACCACCCTCCTGGATGCTTCCTCCTTGGCCACCACGACTTCTATGTTATGGATGGTTTGGAATTTGAGCTAGCTGAAGGTGTGGTTCTCTAGATGAATGCGGTATTGCTCCCTTTCCTTGTCTGTGAATGGGAGTCGATGGGCATGGTCTTGCTGTGACATTTTATGCTCCTACCATAAATCGTAGCTTTCATTAGTATTTTCCACATATCAATTCGCTGATTGCGGGAAAAGAAAAACTCTATACTTTTTTATTGAATTCCATAGAAAGCCATGTAGATTTTCCTTTTTAGACTTGGACCTTTCGCCCTTCACTTCAAATTTTTCCTGCCCATTTTCCTGCCCCGTCTGTTTTTTCATACTACATGCTTATGCTTTTCACTAGTTTTACTTTAATGTATCCCCTTTGATTAATTTCTCATCTGATTCATTTCACCTTACCCCCTTACCCCCTCCCCTTCCACCTTGAAAAGAATCCTTCCTAGGATTGACGGTCAAAAGGTTAAGGGCTTTCAGCATGTTGGGATGGGAGTTACTTGTGAAGAAGCCAAGTATAGAAATTTGGATTGTATTCCAGTTGAGCGGCACGATATGTGAGAACATATGTGAGGAAGTTACCAAAGTCGACTCGACTTGCAATGTGGAGTTCTTCCTCTGTTAAGAGGCAGTCAAGGTAGGGATGCCCCTTGATATGCTCGTCCATGGGTCGGCCTCGAAGAGTGGTTAACACTCTGTACGAGGTGGGCGTGATGTAAGTGGGGTCATACTCTACTGTTTTGATGGCTCAGTGTTGGTCATTATGCAACATCCTTCAACTGGCCATTGCAACCTAAGAGCGTACCACTGCCTCAAGAAAGGTGACCCAGTGTTAGCAAGGTGTGATAACTCCGCGATTTTGTGGTCTAGTGATAGCAGAAGTGGTTCATGGATCGTATGACTTGATAAGGCACTGTCTGATGGCCTGCTCCTTGGAGATCTCATTGTTAATCAACTCAGCAGAGCGAAGCAAGAAGATTTTGCAAATGCAAACTCAAAGGTCTCCCAAGAGCAAGGCATATTGCGCACTTTCGTTGTAAAGGGTTCTTGCAATAGACCTAAGTCCAAACGGTCTGAGGGCTAGCAACACGAAGGTGGCATCGAGTCGTTTAATGCATTCCACCACGTCATCCCCGGTGTCCTCCGCAAGGTTAGCGGCTAGCGCTAGAAAGGATTTTCATTCATAGGAGGGCGTAAGGCTGACGGGTGGCCGAGGTTTGCCAAAAGTAGAGGCCTTGGTAATACATGATTACAGTTGGGAGTTTCCTTGAGCCTGCAGTTGGGCTGGTTGGAATATGGGTGGATTAGGGTCAGCCACAATAGATGGACTGCTGCAGTTAGCTTTGCTTTGGGGAGTTAGATTGACTTGGTTGAATGATGCCTCATGTGACGGTGGCTGTTGCTTGGGCAGAGAGGTTTGTGAGACTCTCTTGGGCTGAAGCATAGATGAGTCAGATGGTTGGGGCTCTTGAGAGCACTGCGGCTTATGGTTTTGAGGTGTTATGGGATGTGGGCTGATCAAGCTTGAGGGTGGTGCATGAATAGTGCCTTTGGCCATGGGGACCTTAGGGATCCATAGCCAGGTACTTCCCTCCTAGTAGCCTTGCGCATGCAAGAGGGCTTTAGGGACCCATCTTTGCTTGATCATGCGGTGCTTCCTATGATTGCGTCTTGGTTTCCTATGTTTAGAGTTCTGGGTCTTATGACGATAGGAGAATCGACTCCTAGGCGGTTGTTGCGGCTATTTAGGCACCCACTGGAAGCGAGGTTGTTGGGTCTTAGCTTTGGCTACTGCGGTTGCGGTTTATGGAAGTCGGGGAGTGGTGGCCTCACACTACCCCCCTCCTTAGTCTTGTCAATAGATGTTTCTATTGATGGCTTTGCGGATGGTGATGGTGTCGCGTAGCCCTTGCTAAAAGCTGTGACAATGTGCACATTGCCTATTGCTAGGTGGATGCGCTGCGACTCATAATCAATATTGCAGTGAGTCTGCTTTTTGAAGGTTCGCCCCAACAGTGACTCCGTACCTGCATATGTAGCACTTGGCAATACATAAAAAAGCATTGGAGTAGTCTCCGACTCGATAGAAATGGCGACTTTGCACTTGCCAAGAAGTGCGTATGTGTGGGCCCCATATGGATTGAAGTTGGCGGTTGTGGGTTAAAGTAGTGGTTTGCCAAGTTGGATCCAATGGCTGTGGGTTAAGACGTTGAAGTCTGTTCCCTCGTCGATCAAGGCGTTGAAAGTGCATGTTTGCTTGGCAGTGACCATGATACGGAGGTAAGCGGGTTCTATAGCTTCCTCATCCTCTTCGTTGATTTCAGTGATTGTGGCTACTTGTACTTTGACCGGCGGTTCTAACAATGGTGGATCATGCAAAGGATGCATGGGAGGGTAGTACTTCTTGACACGACTTCCATTGAAGAAGCCTATTCCCTCACCGTCTAGTGTCTCAAGCTCGACATTGCTGGTTTGGCTGATCGCACGAATCTTGATGGGTCTGAGACCTCTGAATTTCATTTTTTGCTTATGCTCCTTAACTGAATAAAGGAGCACTAAGTCACCTTGTCCAAACTTGCGCTACTTTACATGCTTGTCAAACCAACTCTTGCGACGGGCTTTCTCACAGATAAGGGTGTGGGTGGCTAGAAGATAAGTCTCTGATAGGCGTTCAAGCTCGACCAGGCATTGCATCCATGACTCCTTCCCTTCCCATCATTCTTGAAGTGCTATTCTCAGGCTAGGAATGAAGAATTCTAATGGTAGAATTGCCTCAATTCCATAGGTTAGCCTAAAGGGGGTCTGCCGGACAGCCATTTTATAAGATGTGCGGTAGGCCCACAAGGCTGCAATCAGCTTGTTGTCCCAGTCGCTCCGTGAGGCTGAGACTACTTTAGTCAGGACATTGATAAGAATCTTAATAGTTGATTCTGCGTGGCAATTTTCCTGAGGGTTGTATGGTGAGGATTTGTGATGGATAATGAGAAAGGTGGATAGGAGATGTGCTATCACTTCATTGATAAAGTGTGTGCCTTGGTTGCTAACCAGTTCGATGGGGCAGCCAAAGCGCGAGATCACTTGCTCCCATAAGAACTTGGCAGTCGTCCTAGCGTCGTTTTTTTGTGTGGCTCTTGCCTCTGCCCATTTTGTGAGGTAATCCGTGGCCACAACGATATACTTGGCTTGTGAGTACTGCGCTACAGGATTGATGGGTCCTATGAAGTCGATTCCCCATTTTTCAAAGGGTTGGTGAGAAATAATTGGGGTTAACTCCATTTGATCCTTGCAAATTGGTACTTTTGTCCGTTGGCACTCATCACAATGCTTGAAAAATTGCTTGGCGTCGCCAAAAAGCATGGGCCACCATAGTTGAGACTGCAGCACCTTCCATGCCGTCGTGTCTCCACTAAAGTGCCCTCCCGCAATGCTGCCGTGCGCCTCCGAGTGCACATCATGAATCTCATGCTCACACACGCATCTACGCAGCAATCCTCTTGCCCCAGCCTATAGAATTGGCTTGCAATCAATTGGTAGGGCTGGATCTTCAGGATCAAGCACCTAAGTCAAGCTTTTTCTATTGGCCGCTCAGGTAGTTCGTGCTCCAGCACTTGGACTATGTCGTCCGCCCAATATGGTGTGAGATCAGCCTTAAATAAATCTCTCTCGCTAGACAGGTGGAATAGGTGGGCGTCGGGTAACTCACCAATGATGCCTTGTCGAGCAGCTTCTCCCGTGGGGATGCATGACATGTGATCAGCCATATAATGCTGCTTTTCCTTCCGTACTACCACAAAGAAGTCAAACTCTAGAAGCAAGAGGAGCCATCGAGCTATGCGCCCTATAGCACAAGGTTTTTTTACTAAATAGAGTAGAAATGAAGGGCGTGGCCAATAGATAATACCAAAATTTCTTCACAGAGAATACCATGGCTAATCCCTCCCTTTCTGTTGTCGAGTAGTTCATCTCTATCTCAGTGAGTTGTCTACTAGCAAAGCTCACTGGATAATCTAAGTTGTTCTCGCCAGGTTGGCACAGCACTGCCCCCACAGCAAAATTAGAAGCATCGATGTGTACGTGGAAGGTAATGGTCCAATCTGGGGCTCGTAGAATTGGTGATGTTGTTAGAGCCTTTTGCAATTCTTCGTACACTCATTGGCATGTCTCTGTCCACTCAAAGGCAATCAGCAGCTTGTACAATGGTCTGGCGATCAGCGCATAGTTTAGTACAAACCACCGATAGTATCCTGTATGGCCTAAGAAGCATTGAACTTCCTTGTAATTAATTGAGGGTGGAAGGTCAAAAATAACCTTAACCTTTGAGAAGTCAGTGGCAATGCCGTTCTTCGACACTACATGTCCTAAGATGCATCCATGCTTTACCCAAAACTGGCACTTCAAGGGGTTCAAGGAGAGACGATATAAGCGACACCATTCAAAGACCGCACGGAGTTTGTGTAAGTGTTTGATCCAGGTCGAATGGATACACAGGTCTTCGACAAAGACCTCTAACTCCTTGCGAAGCATGTCCTTAAAGATGGTGCACATGAGGCATTGAAAAGTGGCAGCGGCATTGATCATCCCAAAGGGCATGACTATGTACGCAAAGACGCCCCACTCAGTGGCAAAGGCGGTCTTGTGCCTATATCCACAGGATGCACTTGCACCTGGTTGTACCCTAAGAAGCCGTGCAAAAAACTGTAGTCTTCCTTGCCTGCCACCCTCTCAAGCATGTGCTCACTGTATGGTAGTGGGTAGTTGTCTCTCTTCGTAGCAGCGTTCACCTTCTTGTAATTGACACACACTCGGATTTTTTCGTTCTTCTTCATTACAATGACTATGGGTGATACCCAGTATGTGTGCTCAATTTCGTAAATGAATCCAGCTCTCATCAGCTTGTCAATTTCCTCCTTGACAGGATGAGTATGTTTTGGATTCATAGGGTACGGTTGGCTTGACCGGCGTTGCATCTGACATCATGGGTATGTTGTGAGCCACAACACTTGGATCTACCCCTTGTAGCTCCTCTAAGGACTAGGAAAACACATCTATATACTCTCGCAAGAGAGCGACAAGACTAGTTTCTTCTTTACATGTTAAGTCATCGACAATGAACACTGGTCGGGGTGTTTTCCCTTCCTGGGCTAAGTCTATCTCCTTGACTTTGGCTAGTCCCTCGATTGGTTCGCTCATCTGCCCTTGACGTTTGGCACCTAACAGAACTACTACCCGATCCCCTTTTTTGAATTTTGTGAAGCGTTTAGGAAGGTCCTGCGGCTTTCGCTGTTCTTCCGTTAGTGCATCACTGGGTCTCTTTGCCTTTTCCTACCTTAATCATCTGTGCCTCAGGTGGACGGGTAGGTCCCCCTTGGTGCGTCTAGTCATCGGCGACCTATGGATCTCTGGATCACTATAAGAAGTAACTTCCGATCCAATTGTCACATAAAGTGAGAAATTTGCCTTGGAAATCTGAAAGCCAATAGTGACAAGATACTGTCCTATCTTGTCAGACCATGTTCTAAGTGCTTGCTTCAAGCCATACAATGCTTTCTTCAACCTGCAAACAAACTCAGGATGAACAGCATGCACATGACCATTCCTTTGATGCAGCCATAGTAATGACTGCTCTTACGGTTGCCATCCTTGCAACTGGACTGAATGTTTCTTCATAATCAATGCCATATGTTTGTGCATACCCCTTAACTACTAACCTTGCCTTGTATCTGTTCACAGAACCATCTGCATTGTGCTTCACCTTATAAACCCACTTACAGCCAATTGCATTCTTACCTTTAGGCAAAGGTACCAATTCCCATGTAGCATTTGCTTCCAAGGCATCCATTTCTTCATCCATGGCTTTCTCCCATTTTTCTTTTCCCATGAATTGCTCAAAAGAAGTGGGTTCTGGTTCCTCTATCACTTTGACCATATAAGCATAGTGAATGGTTGTAAATCCATCATATTTCAGCCTATCCATAGGATACCTAGCTCTAGTAGACATGCGCAAAGAAGGTTCACTCCCACGTTCTCTCAAAACATCCCTGGTCTTCCTTACTCCAGGTGTAACAATAGAAGGAATACCCAACTCATCATCAATGCTCTGTTCTGAGCCACTGGATTCACCATCCACATAAGAGTGACCTGCATTCACATCAAACATGGGCTGATCTACCTTCTCGTTTCCTTTTCATGATACCCGAATACCACTATCTGCATTGCTTTGAGAAGATTCTCCTGATCTCAATTTTCCTGTCCATGGCAAAGAATGTGAACCACTGCTAGAGGACGCTCTAGGTCCACTAATATTTTGTGACTGCTGCTGTGAATTCTGTGCAGCATTACCATTTTGTGCATCTACATCATCAATCATATTTATTGGTTTATACCAGCTACTCATCTCATTAAAAAAACATCTCTGCTCACTGTAAACTTACGAGTAGAAGGGTTATAGCATCTATACCCTTTCTGCTTTGCAGAGAGTTACCAATAAAGATGCACTTCTCAGCTTTTGGATCTCAACTCATCTGGCACATGAACATAGGCAATGAAACCAAAAATCTTCAAATGAGAAATATTTGGTTTCCTACCAGTATACCTCTCCTTTGGAGTCATCCCATGTATTGCTGCAGTGGGAGTCCTGTTCATTATGCAGGTTGCTGTAGCAACTGCTTCAGCCCTGTAAAAATCTGGCAAGTCTTTTTCGTTGAGCATGGCATGAGATACCTCTCCAATATGCATGTTTTTCCTTTCTGCAATTCCATTTTGTTGTGGGGTATGACTGCATGAATATTGTTGCTTTATGCCATGCTCCTGCAGGAACCTTGCAAACTCATTTGAGAGGTACTCTCCCCCTCCATCTGACCTTAGGCATTTTATTTGCAGGCCTGTTTCTTTTTCAACCATAGCTTTAAGAGTTTTGAAATGCCCATAAACTTCACTTTTCTTTTTCATAAAATACACCCAAACTTTTCTGCTATAGTCATCAATAAAAGTGACAAATAATGACAGCCTCCAAGAGTTGAAGCTTTAGTAGTCTACACATCAGAGTGGATTAATTGCAATGGCTTCTTACTCTCTTGAACATGTCTAGGAAATGGTTTCCTTGCCTGTTTTCCAAACTGATAGGCTTCACATATCTTATGCATTTCTGCAACCTTGAATTTAGGCAATCCTACAACAATATTTTGGGCTTGCATTGATTTAAGTCGTTGTACATTAACATGACCAATGCGTTTATGCTAGATATCAATATCTGCAACTACACCGTTCCCATATGCAAACATTGCTGCACTCAATTCAGGAATGTCTGCATCCAACGTAAACATTTTTCCCTTCTTCTTTCCTTTTGCTATCAAGCGACCTTTATCTTTCATATCCTCAACAAAGCATCCATGAGAATTAAATCTGACCTGCAAGCCTTGCTCAACCATTTGACCAACAGAAACCAGGTTCTTGGTGATATTCAGGACATGAAATACATCCGACAGGTATTTATTTTTTCCATCCTGCATAGACAAAGGAATTTTTCCAATCTGCACAATAGGATGTGCAGTATCATCACCAGTCTCCACAAATCCTAGTTTTTCCATTTTTCTTGCATCCTCCATCCATTCTGCATGACCTGTCATGTGGTTTGATGCACCTGAGTCAACATACCATACATCGTTGCTTTCTTCTGTACTTGTTGCAGAATTGTTCATGTGCTGCACCATAAACAAATGCTCATTTCTGTCATCACCTGTCTACTAGAAGATGCATAGTTCCCTTGTTGCAATTTTCCATTCATGATGTCATTATACTTTTTATAGCAGTCTTTAGTCGTATGACCCATTTTACCACAGTAGTAGCATTCAACATTACTGTTTGCATTTTGCCTCTTTGCCATCCACCACGACCTCTTTGGCTCCCCCTGCCTCTAGAGTTACCACGTCCTCCTCCATAGGACTGGTTTTCTTGAGTTTGTTGCATGTTCTGATTTCTACCACGGCCTCCAGATCGGCCTCCTCTACCTCTGCCTCTACCTCTTCTAGCATTTGAGTAGAAGACAGCTTCTTTTGAAGTTCCTCCTCAATAAGATGCACCACCATTTCTCTACTCCTCAGAAATTAGAAGAGCAATGAGCTCCTCAAAATCAAGAAATCTTTCACGGACGAAAATGGATGTTTGGAACTATGCATAATCCTTTCCTAGACCATTCAAGGTCACAGAAACTAAATCATCATCTTCCACTGGCGACCCAATGGAAGCAAGTGTATCTGCAATCTTCTTCACCTTCATGTGGTAGTCATTGATGCTCATACTTTCTCTTTGCACATTGTGCAACTCTTGCTTGAGCTGCATTTTCCTGGCTTGTGTATTTGTGCTATACATTTTTGACAAAGTATCCCATGCCTCCTTTGGCGTACTTGCATCTTGAATATGCACAATCATAGAGTCTGAAATGCTGATAGACAGCTAGTACATAACTTTCCTGGCTCTCTCATGCCATGCTTTAAATGCCTGCATTTGCTATTGATTGGGAACATCAGGAAGAACTGGTTCTTCTTCATTTCGTGCAACAAATTCCCAATATCCTTTTCCCATAAGGAAATTCGTCATTCTAAACTTCCATGCTTGGAAGTTGTTCTTGTCAAGCTTTTCAGTGACAATCTGTGAAAGAGAATCAGATGCCATTACAGAATACTGCAAAAAATTATGTCACTGCAAAAAACACAGTTTCACCCTCACAAGGGCAAATCTGCAAAACTGGCGAAAGTGGTATTTGACCACACAGTCACTTCCTAATGACAATTTTGCATAAACAGGAAACAAGGATGATTCTGTAGTTCCCAACGTCTCTGCACACAAGCATACGATGCAATTTCTGTGGTAACTTCTCACCGATCTGTAGAACAGTGGTCGCACAGCATAAAACAGGGCCTTTTCTTGAGTGCGTGCAGAAAATTTCCACCTCCAAAATAGGCCCCGAAATGGCCTCAAATAAAAAAAATAGAGCAACCAAGGGCTAAATCCCTCTCTCGCAGCATATACTGCCCTCCTGCTACACCACGAAGGGCGTCTCAATCTAAGACAATGCACTCTTGTACTTTACGGCTGTGCTACCTGCAGAGACTTGCTCCCAAAACAGAACAATGAAAGGAACACTGGTCCTCTTACCAGAACACCGCAAACTTGGTTTTCTTTCTTGAGATCCTTACCACAAACAAGGCTCTGATACCATGTCACGATTGTGGGAGAGAAGGAAGGAGTCTCACTTGTAGCTTTCTTGCTTGCATAATGGGGGAATACACACAAAGATGGAGGCTGAAAACAATTTTCCTCTTCTTAGTTATGTAAGCCAAAAGAACTCTCATACAAAGAAATAGAAGAACCCTATATATGGGTCTCAAGCCAAACTCAACTAACTAAGGTGGCATACTAACTGAACCACGAACTAGAGTAGATAAGGATAGCTGTCATCTAGCTATTATTCATGGGCGGTGTACCAAGCGCATCTGCAACTGACAAGTAGGTGACATAAATGCACAACGGTCACCCTGGCATATCACGAGTGGAGCTCGATATCTCAACACAGGAGGCCGTTAGATACTCTTTCTTCCCCTAACCTAGATTGTCTGGGCCAAAGGCCACGGCTCTGAGACTGTGTCATGTCGAGGCTTGGTCTTAGCGGCATTGCTGGTGGTGCAGTTACTTCCGCCGACTTAGGTTGAGGTGGTGATATTGGTATGCTTATGTTGGAGAGATCATCAATCTTGTCCTCCATGATGGGCTTAGAGTCTTTGAGATGGTGTTGAGCCTCCTTCACCCATTCCTTCACCTTTTCTATGGCCTCTAATTATCGCTTTGGATGCGGGTATTCCCCTACCTTAGCGCTTCCCTTTTCGGCCGTCTTAGGGGCTGAAGTCTCTGCCTCTGCGTCTGAAACCTTCTTTCCCCCGCAAGCAGATTCTTAGCACTCTCGGTCTTTAGTGTGACCTTAGCTTCCGATTTCTTCTTTTTCCTCCTGGGGCTTTTCTTTCCTATAGAGGTTGCGTCAAGATTGCTAGGTCCTGGTAGAGAGATGCCGGCCTGCTTCATTCGGGCTCGGGTCATGACCTGCAATGGAATAGGTGTGGCCTCCCCATTGGGGTTCTCGACACAAACAGCCCCAGCGGGACAGATGGGATGTTGGCTGAGCTAGAAGATGGTTTTTGCTTTGGGTAGTCTACAAAAAGATGGGTGATTCCACACTCCGCACACCTTTGGTCAGCTTTGACTCTGTTTTGCTGCTCCCTTTTAGGGCAGCGTGATGAGACATGATCGAGGTGACCACAAGTCCAACAAGTGACTGGATCCTGCGGCTGCCCTCCTAGGCCTCTACCTCATCCTCGTCCTAACGCCATTACTAGCACAGTTTGATAGTTCATGAGGACCGTGTTGCCCTCGTCGTCATGCGAGATGTAAGGGTATATGTAGGTCTCTTCATCATTCGGCTCTTCCACGTAGTGGATTGGAGCGTCACTCAGTGGGTGGGTCACGTAAGGACTAGGCGGTTTAGGAATGCTGGTAGGGTTTATGTCCATTCTAGGGACGGCTGGTTTCACATCGTTAAGTACGGGAAGAGACAATGGGGCTCCCCTTCCAAAGAATGGCTGTGGCATGTTCGCTAGATGAGGCTGGCCGTAGGGTTGCGAGTATGGAAACCTTCTTGGTAATCTACAATGCGCGACATCATGGCCGAACCTACCGCACTTAGCACAAGGTCTTGACCTAGGGTCTCGACACTCGGCCGGCAAGTGGTTTCCGCCACAGTATACGCATTGGACGTGCGGGCGCGTTGGTCATCTCAACATGTCTTGTAACTTGGCTAATTCCACTTTGACCTCAGCCAAGCCTTGGTCTACCTCGGTGGCCTTTCCCTTATCTTGGGATGATGGGATTGACCGCTCACTAGATAGACATTCTCTCTGAGCTTCATGAGTTGGTCTCCTCTAGATTTGAGCTCCTGGAGCTCCGCTCTTTCAGTTGATCATCGACTTTGATGGATTCCTCAAACACTCTAGCCACCGCGTCCCGCTGCAAGCTTGAATTTCCTGCCAAAGCCTTAAACAACTCCTCGTCTCGAATTCCGCGTTGATGAATACAGTCGAAATGGCTCTGTCAGTTGGTCGCTCGCCTAGAGGGATTCTCTTAAAGAGACTCCTCACATGGGTCACATAGTCGCGGATGTCCTCCTTCTCTTTCTACTTGACATTCATCAAGTGTACTAGCAGGTTATCGGAGTATCCGGGCTCGGTGAATCTCTTGACAAAGAGATCCTTGAGGTCATTGAAGTTGGCTCGCTCTGCAGTATCTAGGCTCGTATACCATGTCCTACCCTTGTCGCCTAGGCAAAGCCCAAATGCTTGCGAGCGTTGAGTTTGGTCGTTGAGGCCCTTGGATTCAAAGACTTGCTCAAACTGCTCAACAAAGCTGTATGGGTCATCTTGAGGTTGGTACTTATCGAGTTGCTTGGCAACAATCGGTATTTTGGCCTGGCTCTTTGAGCCTTGGTTCGTCCCTAATCCTGCGAGCAGCGACGTTGCTAATGCAGTGGCACTCTGCTCTACTGTTGTATTATTGAGTAGTCGTTTCATGAGAAGCTTGCTCAATGTCAAGTCTCCCTCCAGTGCTCTCTCATGGTCCGTTCGGTTTCAGCTAGCCAAGTTCAGCACTTGCTGCACCTCATGCAGCTCCATGCTTTGCCTTTGGCTCCTAGCCTGCTGATCCCTATTGTACTCGGCTATACCCTGCAATGCCTTACGGGCTAGCCTTCTCTCCTCCTCTAGATTTGCAATGATTGCGTCTACTGTCCTACCGTGGTGCTCATACCGGGTGAGAGCGGAATTTTGATGCTGAGAAGTGCTTAAAAATAGCTAAAAATTACGAATATCAAGGGAAAAATATTCAACGTCGAAGGCGGTGGCTCGACCTAGGATGATTTTAAGCGTCAAAGTGCTCTAAAGACGCCCGTGCGACACTTCCTCATTTCTAGTAATTTTTCCATGTGCTTGTGCGAGTCACGGAAGCTGCCGGGCAGTCCAGGATGCCGAGATGGATGCCCAGGATTTTACAAATTGTAAATCGAACGCGGGACGCGGGAGGTGCCAAAATTTGGCCAAATTTGAAGAGGCATGAATCAAGTGGCTAGTGGGGGGTGCCCTTTGGGACCGCCCAACCTCATTTTTTTCATTTTTGTATAGCGGCATGTAATGAAGCAGATCGCGTGCAGGAAAAATGCCCCCCCCCCCCCCCAAAATCGATTTTGTGGCTGCAAAGAAGCCATGGCAATAACAATGCAGGGCTGGTACACTATTTCTTCGCTTCGTATCATCGGTCTTTGCGCGTCCAATGGCGGGCTGTAGAGAGAGAACAGAAATCAATATTTCTCTCTCCCCTCTCTCTCTCCTCTAGAGGCAGATTCATGTGGGAAGAAGAAGGATCGACGGATGCTTCTCCAACCGAGATGGGATTGCTTCGTGATGCAAGAGGAGGGTAAATTGCTGATTCCAGACTGTCATGGACATTAATGGCTATTGGAAATCAGTGTCAAAACATGGCAAATAAAAACCCGCAACCCGCAAAGAACGGTAATTTTATTTTTACAAAGGGAATTGATGTTTTATGCAATTTGCTTCATGAATATTTGTTCCCATGGGCTGATTATGCATTGTGTTGTTGTTTTCTATGAGTTTGATCAGTTTATGCTTAAAAATTTAGAAAATCATAAGTGTTATGGCTGAAATTAATGGTATAAAACCCGTAAAACACGCATTTAAGGGGCAAAATAGGGGTTTTTTGCAAAATAAAGGGGAAATATGAGATATAACATCAACAAAACCTGAAATTGTGCTGTCAAAGAACCTAAGGGCCAGAGCCCATAATGAATCTTAATTTCTAGTCATTTTTATTGAAGAAAATAGAGGGAAAAATATCAAAGAATGGTGGAAAATGGGTTTTAAATGGAAGAAAATTAAGAAACGATAAAAAGAAAATTCTAGAAAATTACATAAGTGTTTGTGCAATGTATAATGAAGGTAGAGTACAAGGTTTTCCTCGGTTTACCCTCGTTTCTATGTTTTTTTCCGTATTTGCAGCTTTCTATACAAAGAAATACACATAAAATGACTCTTACACCTATCAACGATTACAAAATATTAAACGGTAGGGTGAGACGGGAGTTTGAGCGTTAAAGTACACTCTTAAATCTGATTTATGTATTGCATCATGGCTATAGGACATTGTTTTAAAATAAAGGAAAAGCAGCATGAGCGTAAGGCTCGGGGTCTCTCCTCGTTTCAATACATAAACGTTAGCATGAAAATCATGGAAAGATTGGTTTCGCACGACGCACAATGCTGATTTTCTTTTGTTTGTGCACTAAACCATTCACATTATGCACTATGCATGGTTCATGGTATCAAAGGAAAACCTCCTGGACTACATAGCAATTGTTTTCTTAGGACTTTGACCCACGATTGAGAGTGTGAGGTTATCCCTTGCCGTAGGGTAGAGGGTCAGTTTCCTAAGGGACTGTGAAGTGAGAAAGCATGGTATATCTCCTGGAAATACGAGAAATATAAAAGAGAGGAGTTTGTGCTCATTTCTGTTATATGTTTAGCAGCGCATCAAAGGGCCAATCCCTGAGATATAGGAGAGCTGCAGTGGGGCTCCGACTATTAGTCGGTGGAGTGCCTCCTATGTGTTTGTGAGCTTGGCATCGCCAATGTATAAGGGTTCTCCCTCTGAGGAGTTTTAAGGGAAACGTTGGACATGAACTATAAACGCATGAATTAAGCTTTAGGACAGGTTGTCCTTCAGCATTAGATTGACGCTCCTGGTCCGCGAGGCCGTGAGGGTGTTTGTGCGTCATGAGCATGAGGTCCGGCTAGTGCTATAGCCAGTGTCGGCCCGTTTCAGGTCCCATCACCGAGCGTGCGCGTCGTAACTACTCACCAGCTGGCTGCTGAATAGCATCTGGGAATACGTTCAAATCAAGCTCCTCATTAGACTGATGGTCTGAGCTTTCTTCCATCATGGTCTAGTTCTCGCACTCCATTATGTTGTTGGTCAAGCTGAATAGACTTGATAGGTCCTCGTTGTTGGCACTCCTTGCTTGGTCTTACTCTGTGCCTTGATGGTTTGTCTATGTCTTGGGTCCTCTCCTATTGGTGGGTTCCTTGAGTGGTTTATCTAAGCGAGTTCCTTTGGTTATTGAATACAAACCTCAATTTATGGTCACTCGGTGAGTGTGTCATTTCTCGTGCACTTATGCGGCCCAATCAGGCTTTCAGCTTTCTTAAGTATACTTCAAGTGTGAAAATTCAATGTGAGTGCGGCAAGCAATTTCTCAGCATCTTACACACTCTCACTTGTTTAGGCTTGATAGGCTTGTAGGTCCATTTTCTAGCCGTTTTGTCAGGCTTTAGGATTTCCTCGTATGTTGCCTTGTTTGTTTTCAGTCAATTAGGTTTTACAGCTCAGTGGCTTGCATCTAAGTCCTTCGGTCTCGCAACTGTCCACTTCTAGCTGCTAAGCGACTGCGCACTACAATTTCTCTCATTACGTGTGCCAGAATCAAGTCCTGAGCACCCGAAGGGTTTTTACAATTTGTGTTGTTGCGTATGTGCCGTGTCGTCAAATTTCTGAAAATTTTGACAAAAAGTTACACTCGGACCAACTAGTCCAAATTGTAGAGTCTGAGTAGGTCACTCGGACGGCGCCGAGTGACAAGGGCCGAGGGCCGATTCTGGGAATGTGGCGGGCCGAATGTGGTGAGTAGTTACGACGCGCACGTGACCCACACGAATGCGATTTTGGTCAATTCACCAATTGTAGGCCGGTGCCATGGTCATGCACTTCCAAATCCTAACTTGGGAAGTAGAGGGAGAGATTCGTATACCTGAACGGGCCGATAAGTGCATCGGTGATGCAATCGAATTGATACGGGCTCGAGCTCTCTATCTCTCTATCATACACACTGAAATGGCACAAATGAGCTCTCCCTTGGTCTCTTGGCTTTTATATGCCTTCCCAAGTGTGGTGTTGATGCCCCCAATCACTCACTTGCCGATCTTAGGCATCATTAGCAAGCATTTTACCCATTTTGCACGATTTTTGCCATGTTTTGCCCTGTTTTGAAACAGTAACCCTACCCTTCTCCGATTCGATTTCCTAACTCCAACCTACACTAAATGCAACAAAAATCGAAGGCAAAAAACTGAAATAGATTCTCCATGCTTTCCAACCATCAACCAACCAAAATATCCAAAAATATTTACTTGTTTTGAAGATAAAAAACACCCAAACTTCCTACCTATCTCAAGCTCCGTTTCGGGGATGAATCCCCTACATTGATGCTCAATATGAGGCATGCAAGTGCTCAAGCTTGAATCTGTTGGTCTCGGCAACAACGGAACCAAAATGTGGGAGCTTTCGCCGCCCAACCGCCAAGACCCACGGACCGCTTATTATTTCAAGCGTTCCAAGCGAGCTCTAATGGCTATCACTCACCTAGCCGACGCACCGTCGGATCCTATGAGTGTAGCGAGCTTACCTTGATGCTTGATCGAGTACCCTCCTCTCTCTTGCACTCTGGTAGCTCAATGATTCTTGATGCTAGCTCAAGCATCCTCAAGCCTCCTCCATCTCCAAGCTCCATCCTCCATAGCCGCATGCGCAAGAGAAGAGAAGAGAAGAGAAGAAGAGAAGAGAAGATGGTGAAGAGCTTCACCCTCTTGATCTCTCACTCCCACACACACTCACTCCCTCACACTCTCACACTCCCTCTCTCAAGAGCACACACAAGCAAGAAGGAGAGAAGAAGAGAGGAAGAAGAAGACTCTTTTTGCCATACACTAAAAGAATGAGCTTCTCATCCACTTTTCAACTTTATATACAAAACCCTAAATTCCTTTTGGTCCGTCATCCCCTTTTTCCCTTTTTTACATGGCCGGCTGTAGCCTAGGCCCTTTTTCTATTTTCCCACCATTTTAATTTATCCTATTCCCAACTAATGCGTACACTTTGCATAGGAGTGAGCTTGGCGCTCTTTTACAAGGATTCGGGATTACTTCCACATTTTAATGGTGCGCCTATTACTCTTTTGTTGTCTCGGGGCGACATTGAGACTTTCTGAGGGTCGTACTGCCTGAACATTTAAATTTTTCAGGGTGTGGTTAACGGTCAAGGTGCCTTTTTCTGCTTTTATCCTGCGCCTTTTTTGCTATTTCCTTTTTTCCATTTTCCGCTCCTCTGTGCTGTGGGAAACATGGTAATAGCTCTCTTGATATTGTGGGCATTGGTGATGTCAGGCTGCAGTTTCCTTCTGGCAGAAGTTTTGTTATACAAGATGTATATCATGTACTTGCTTTGACATGCAGTCTCATGTCAGTTGGACAGCTTGATGATGCCATATATCATGTATATTTTGGAGACTCTGCATGGAAGATCATTCATGGCAGACTTGTGATTACGAGAGGTGCCAAGGCTGGCAATCTCTACCCCTTGATTGTATCAGCTTCTTCCCTTGATCATGTTTTGTTTGTGGGTTCTATCCCACATGTATCTCTTTGGCATGCCCGTTTGGGCCATATGTCTTTAAAGAGAATGAAAATGCTTTCTGGTTTGTAGTACTTACCGCCCCTTGATTATGCATGTTTTGATTCATGTGAGCATTGTCTTTATGGAAGGCAAACTAGGTCTACGGATAAGAAGTCTGGTAGGCCACGCATGAGTGAGCCCTTGGCATTGGTACATTCGGATGTCTATGGGCCCATGCCTTGTCAGTCTATGGGTAGCGCAAAGTATTTTGTTACGTTCATGGATAATTTTTCACGAAAATTTTGGGCTTAAGCTGAAATCTGATGTCTTGGTTGTATTTCAGAGATGGCTTGCATTGGTTGAGAACTAGTCTCGGTATAGGCTAAAATGCCTAAGGAAAGATAATGGGGTTGAGTATGTCTCACGTGCTTTTGAGCAGTTATGTGATGAGAGGGGTATTAAGCGTCAGTTGACCGCCCCCTACACCCCCCTCCAGAATGGTTTGGTTGAGCGGATGAATAGAACCATCCAGGAGCATGCATGTAGTATGCTTAGCCATGTAGGCCTACCACAAAGCTTTTGGGCTAAGGCAGTTAATACATCTGTGCATGTCATAAACATATCATCCTCTAGTGGTTTGGATTTCTAGGCTTCAGAGGAGGTATGGATTGGAAAACCTCCCTCTTATGGCATCTGTGCATGTCATAAACATATCATCCTCTAGTGGTTCGGATTTCTAGGTTGCAGAGGAGGTATGGACTGGAAAACCTCCCTCTTATGCGTATCTCTGTGTCTTTGGATGTGAGGCATTTTTCCATTTGCCCAAGGAAAAGAGTGTCAAATGCATTTTCCTTGGTTATGGGGATGCAGGCGAGATGGGTTATCGTCTCATGGATCCGCAGGCACAAAAAGTCATCTGAGTCATGATGTAGTTTTCCATGAAGACAAAATGCATAGGCAGCCTGAGAGAGTTGTTGATATCTGCAAGGTCATATTTCAGGAGGAGCCGAGAGCTCCCCCACAGTCAGTTGGACAGCCTATAGCTACAGTAGATGCTCATGGTCAGGGTATTGGACATGCAGCTAGGCAGGCAGCAGAGCCCGTGAGATGGTCTACTAGAGACAGACGTCCACCTGATAGATTTCAGCCCTCAATGCATTATGTCTTGGTTATAGATGCAGAAGAGCCTTTCACCTATGATGAGGCTATGCGCAAGGGTGACAATCACTCCTAGGAGAGGGCTATGCAGTTTGAGATAGACTCCCTACATAAGAATGACACTTGGGATCTGGTTTCCTTGCCTATGGGCAAGAAGGCTTTGCCATGCAAGTGGGTGTACAAGCTAAAAAGTACCCTTGGACACCCCAAGCCGGCATACAAGGCTAGATTGGTAGCAAAGGGTTTTAAGCAGGAGGATGATGTGGACTTTGACGAGGTCTTTTCTCCTGTGGTTAAGATGACCACCTTGCGCTGTCTTGGCTTTGGTTGCTCAGCTTGACTTGGATTTATACCAGATGGATGTTAAGTCGGCTTTCTTACATGGGGACTTGCATGATGAGATTTATATGGAGTAGCCTAAGGGCTTTGTAGAACCTGGAAGGCAGCACCTAGTGTGCAAATTGAAGAAAAGTTTTATGGCTTGAAATAGGAACCTAGGGAGTGGTATCATAAGTTTGATGCCTTTATGCAATCATAGGGCTACAACCAAAGTGCTATGGATCCGTGTCTTTACACGAAGGAAGCCCATGATGGTTCTTTATTGATTTTAGTACTCTATGTGGATGATATGCTGATAGTAGGCAAAGCTCATGATGAGCTAGATGCTCTTAAGGATCAGCTTAGGAAGAGCTTTGAGATGAAAGATCTAGGACAGGCCGCTCACATACTTGGTATGCACATTAGATGCGATAGGCATCAGGGACTCCTTTACTTGTCACAGAGGGAGAACATTCATAAAGTCCTTGAGTGCTTTCGTATGCAGGACGTAAAGCCTATTTGCTGTCCATTGCCTTCTTATGTGAAGGTATCACAGGCTGATTGTCTGCTGACAGATGAGCAGAGGGCCGAGATGGCCAAGATTTCCTATGCATCTATAGTGGGCAGTCTTATATATGCCATGATAGCCACTCGTCCAAATATTGCCTTTGGAGTTGGTGTTGTGGCACGCTATATGGCTACACCTAACAAGAAGCATTGGGATGCCGTGAAGGGTATCATGAGGTACCTGAAGGGCATTGTAGATATGCGTATATGCTATGGCAGGCAGGATATAGGAGTCGTGGGGTACACTAACTCTGATTATGTAGGACATGCAGATAGTAGGAAGTTCACTTCGGGCTATGTATTTACCTATGCTGGAGGTGCTGTTTCTTGGATGTCCAAGGTGTAGAAATGCACGGCTTTTTCTACTACAGAGGCCAAGTATGTTGCAGACACTGAGGCTTGCAAGGAGGCCATTTGGTTGGGTCGCTTAGTTGCTGACCTTAGTATTGATGCTATCCCTACACTGTATTCGGATTCTATGAGTGCTATTCAGTTAGCCAAGAATTTGATCTTCCATGTGAAGACGAAACACATTGAGGTGAGGTATCACTTCATACGTGGGGTCGTTGAGGACAAGTCTGTTGATCTTGTCAAGATCTGCTCACAAAAAGCCTCTCTACAAAGCACTTTCCCTTCCTCAGGAGGTTGATGGGCATGGGATAAGATGACGTCTTTCCTCATCTTGTCGTACATGTGTACATGTTGTACTATCTTTTTTCTTTTTCTTTTCACTCCTCATTGGGGCAGATTCATCTTTAAGTGGGAGGTTGTTGGGGGTAAAGGCACCTCTGCCTAGCTGCCCGTGTATTACTACACTGACAGTCACCGCCACTGCACACTACAAGTGGCAGGCACTCGTTACCGTCACTTTATTCTTTATTCTTTTAGTGACACTTTGAATAACAGAAGGCCCGGTCACACATTGTGACTGTTGGAGTTCCCATTTCTACTCTCTCCCTTTCTTGCTCTTGCTCTCTCCCCATAGCTCTCGAGTCTCGAGGGGGTCATCGTGAATATATGTATATATAATGTGAGTTCAAAATAAGGGGTTTTTAAAATACTATTTTTATACATGTTCTACATACAGAAGGGTGTCATATAAAGGGATTACTTTACAGATTGAATAGAAAAGGGTTGTGTTTTATTTAAGAAAAATTTGCATATTAGGATATTTATAAATAGGCCATGAATGCACGTTATATCGAGGATATATATAGTGAACCCCCAAGTCTCGAGTCCTACCTTCGATCTATCACTCCCTTTCAATGGGCTATTGGGGCCAAGAAGATCTTGAAGGTAACATGTATGCAATTAATTTTGGAGCAAAGGTTCTCAATGAACATCAAATAAGGTATGCACAAGTAAAAAGGGAATTGTGGGGAGTTGTAACAACATTAAAGTATGATCATGAATACTTTATAGGTGCTTTCGTAGTGGTAGAAACTGATTGTCTTCCACTCTTGGGCATGATTGCCAACTGCTCTACACCCAAAACTGCTATGCTAAGATGGATTGCATATATTAAATCTCTCAACCCTGAATTAAAGTATATTGGAGGAAAGGAGAATCCAATTGCTGACATGCTATCACAGGCAAGATATGACAATGAAGAAGAGCTGATGGAAGAAGATGAAATTGAAGAGTCTATGCTTGCTAAACTTTACTCCAAGGCTACTGAAAATTCCTTTTCAGTTGTTGCATATACAAAACCAAAGTTGAAAACTGCAGGTGTAGTACAATAAGAACAAGAAAAGGTACTGCTATAAATCAGCAAACAACAACAAAGATCAAAGATTTGTCTATGGAAGAAGGGTGGCCAACCAGAAGTCAACATGCTCATTGCATTGCTCAAGTTCTAGTTCATTTCCTTGAAGAAGATTATGAAGAAGAGTGGCTGAAGATCGGCCAATATTTGAGCACAATGAAGAAGAAGGAGACTTGGACTGATGAGGAGTTCAAGCATATTAAGAGGAAAGCTCATGGCTTTTTCCTTAAAGGAGGGAATCTATGGAAGCACACAAAGAATAAGAAAGGAGCGCATGTCCGAGTTTTAGGTAACAAAAGATTGCAACAACAGGTAATGAAGGACTTTCATGAAAGCTTGTGGGAAGGCCATAGAGGCATATGGGGAACCTTTATTAAAGTCAAAGAAAAATATTGGTGGCAGAACATGTATCGGGACATAGAGAATTTTTTTGAAACTTGTTATCTGTGTCAAATGTACTCTATGGTTAAGCATTGAGATGGGTTACTATCGACTTATCCCTTGTCTATACATTATAAATGGGTTATTGATCTTGTAACGATGCCTACATGGTTATGGAATATGCGGTATTTAGTGCTTGCAAGAGAAGATCTAACCAATCAAGTTGACGGAAAAGCTTTAACAACCAAGACCACTCAAGTTGTTCGTCATTTTTTGCTTGAAGAAGTGTTCTGCAAAAATGACTCTGCCGATAAAGTAACTACAGATAGAGGAGAGTTTGATGCCGATGAGGCATGCAACTTATTTGCTCAATTGGGTATCAGATTTGCTTTGACATCAGCCTACAATCTTGAAGGCAATGGAAAGAGTAAGAGAGGATATCAACCTATTCTCAAAGCTCTAGCAAAGTCTTGTAGAGAAAAGATCACAAAATGGACTAAAATGCTACCTTTTGCATTATGGCCTGACCGGACTACTTACAGTACAATGAGTGGCTATATGCCACCTGAACTTATGCATGGACAACAACCAATTATGCCAATTGAAGAATCTATTCTCACATGGAGTCTTCTACCTTGGGAGAAAGGCATCAGTAGAGAAGAGTTGCTAACTTTGTGCATATGGCAGCTAGAAAGAAGGCCTGAAGATGTTCAAGTAGCTATTAAGATGTTAAAAATAGCAAGACTAAAAAACAAAAGAAGATTTCATAGGCAACATTGACTTCCACCCCAAAGAGCTATCCAAGAAAGAGACTAGGTGCTTCTCTATGACAACAGCCTAAATAATCAATACAGTGCTTCTAGGAAGATAGTGAAGCGTCGGTTTTTCCCGTATGTGGTAAAGGTCATTCATGACAATGCCACATTTTCATTGGCTAAATTGGATGGGACAAGCATGAAGATACTCGTAGCTAGAAAAAGAATCAAGCTCTTCAAACAAAGAGAAAGTTTAACATTTGACTTAGAAGACTTGGATATAATTCTTGGATATAATTCAAGAGCATGAAGACATAGAGGTAGAAGAAGTGGCAGAAGATGAAGACATTGACATGGTAGAAGATACTTCTTTTGACACTGAAGATTTGTAAGACTTTGGCACATACCAAAGGATGTGGAGGTTATAAGGGGGTGGATGTCGTACCGCTGTCGAAGTGTTTCCGAAAACAAAGTCACGACCACAGAGGACCTTGACAAATTTCAAGATAGAAGATCAATCAAGCGAATAAGCAAGATGAGAAAATGATGCCAAGACTCTGTTTTATTTCTGCCAATAACAAATACAAGGTTCAACAAGAAGAAATCCGAGCGACCTCTCCGAATCCAGGATAGGCAAGACATTATGACATCCGCATACAAGTTCAATGAAGCATAATCAATCGTTCCGTAAATCTAGCTCTAAGAATCTTCTTCCCACAAAATCCAAATGCTCTTCTTCCTGTCTTCTCCAAAGATTTAGATTGCTTAGTTGAAGGATTTAAACCAAGACAAGTTGCCCTTCAAGGACTCTTAGTGAGTATAAGATCTTTAGCTTTAAGCTTATGCTCTCTTTCTCAGTGTAAGAAGAAAAAAAAAGAAGCTTTGTCTCAATATTTACACTATTGGAATCATTGTTTCCAGCCCCAAACTGTTGTTAAAATAGAGTAACCAATAGCAGTAAATCTCTACTCAAAATAGTCCTACTTCCCTACTTTCCTTCCTCTCAATAGCTTTGATAAGTAAAGCATGGATTGAGTAAGGCTAAATCTTGCTTTGCCTCTCCCTCACCAATTCAAGCCGCAGTATGTCCGCCATCCAGTCGATGTGTTCAACATACTCAACCATCAGTGCGTTCATCACGGTGTGAGGAAGCTTCTTTCAAGAGTGAAAGCTCTCTTAACACACTCCATGCCTTCATATTATAGCCGTCACATTGAAAGCAGCAACATAATTTACTGATAGCAACACATGCTTTAAGATTTTCTTGAGCTTTGAGATTTCTCCTGTTGTTAAGCTCGTAGCAGCATCCAATTCGTGTGTCCTTCCGTCCGCTTCTAGCTTTTTCCTATCACTTGCTTTCCCCCTTCAACTCTGATTTCATGAACATCATACGAATTGAATTCTTGGAGAATTATACATATGGAAGCCCTCACCGTTCTGATTCGTGGAGATTCTTCTCTTGGGCCCGCTGATCCTATCATGTTACTCATGAGTTTCCCAATAGCTAGCTAGCCCCCAGCTATGACACAATCTTCTGTCCATCGTTCTTCAGCTTTAGTGCCATTCAATCCTTAATCTTTGTCTCTTCATCTTCCGTTGCAACAGCGACTCCGTTTCTGCTTCCCTCCTCCCCAGTTTTTTTTCTATTAGTTGCTTTTCTTTCCCTTTTGTTACATGTGCATCTCTCCTAAGCCTTAGAGAGTTCACACCCCAGAACGGCGACCATGCTTTTCTTTTTTTATCAGAGTGTATCCTGTTTTTCTGGAGCACAACCTCATAGTGTGAAAGAAAAGACTCTTGTGTCACTGAATCAAGAATCAAAAGGCAGCCAAAAGTAGCCAGTATTAAGCCCCAGATAACTAAATGTGTGATCCATATCCACTGTTGAATATCCATTGTAAGATGTAAGCTCACTAATATAACCATTGAGATTGTCTACAAGCTGCCCATGCTCGAGATGTCAATTGTGCTTATTTGATAAGTAAATAAAGGAACATAGAAGAGTACTAAACTCTGCCATAGAGTATCCAGCATGGTGACCCAAAAGAGCAAACTATTGTAATTTTCATCTCTTTAACCAGCTCCATAGAGAGGAGGATATTTCAGCAATGCTTTGTGATCAATGTGCTTGTCCATGATTCCAACCACAACAGTAGGAATAGATGTATAGATCAAAGAATAGAACATCAAGTTCCAATCAAAAATGGAAGATGAGGGAGAAAATGTTGTTTGTAAGATGTACCAGAAAAGCATCATGACAAACACAACATTACGATAGAAATTATACAACACCATGTAGGCCAATCTTTGGTAATTCCAATGTCCATGCACTAATAGGAGCTTTCTCAAGAATCTAAACTGTCCCATAGAAAAGTCTTAAGACATAACTGCTTGCCTTCCTTCTTTGCCGCTTTTCCGCATGATATACAAGCATTCATTCACGCACATGCATAGATAAATGCACACAGATAATATTTGAGACGATAAATGAAAACACACGCAAAAACTAGGGTTCATATACACACAAACATGTAAGCCACACGCAGAACAAAATGCAAACACAACAATTAAGTATGCACAAAGTAACAAATGTCACACACAAGAAACTTTTGGTGGATTCCACACCTCGGATGCGCAACAACACGATATCCATCCCCTCTAATCCTGCACATCCTCTGGATGGGCCAACTACCCATGATCATTGTCATCAAGATCCATGAACAGATCAATCTCTTCGTTGACTATTTCCAGTATATCAGCAAGGTTATCTATCATATCATATGTCTCTTCTACTGGAGTTTCTTCTCGTTGCTCTTCTCTTGCAAATTCTTCCAATGCATAATCCTCATCTATTTTCTTGAAAATCTTGATTCTTTTTCCTGCAATGGGCACTCTAAGCACTGTCCCATCCAATTTTGCCAGCTCATATGTTGCATTGTCAAAGACATGTCGGCCCAAACCATCTTTCGAAGTGCAGTATACTGATTTTCAAGATTGATGTCAAAGATTAATACCCAGTCTCCCTCTTCTATTGCTCTAGGCTGCAAGTGATGCCTACTGTCAAACCTATCCTTATTTCTAAGTCTAGCAACCTTCAACCTGTCAATAGCTAGCTGAATATCCTCTTCTCTCCAACTGCCAGATCCAAAGAGCTAAGAGCTCCTCTCTTGTCAAATCCTCCTACCAAGGTAAAACTGACCAAGTCAAAGCACAAGTCTCAATCAGCATAACCGGTTTCTGACCACACATCAACTCTGTGGGCATATATCCTGTGGTAACATTGTGAGTCGTACGATCAGTCCCACAGAGCAAATGATAGAGGTCTCGGCCATTCCCCAATCTGTCCTCTGCATGCTTTGGCTAATGCTTTCACTATCGGTGGATGCCCTCTTTCACTCTTTCCATTTCCCTCTAGATTGTATGTTGTGGTTAGAGCCAACTTGATTCCTAGTTGAGAGAAAAACTCCCTAGTTTCATCTACATCTAATTCACTATGATCTGCAGTGATCTTACCCCATAGCCATACCTGCAGAAAATTTCTTCCAATAAGAACTTACACACTATACTAGTGGTCTTCGTTCTCAAAGGTCTACCCTCAACATGATTGGTAAGATCCTCTCTAACCAATACAATATATCTCATCTGCCATAGACCCATTGGCATAGTAACCAAGTCAACTACCCACTTATAATGAATACATAGTGGATAGGTTGGGTGAAGCTCGTCTCGATGATGCACTACGGAATACATCTGACAGTCTCTGCAAGTCCCTACAAAGTGAGAAACATCTCTGTACATGCCTTTCCACCAATATTTTTCCTTGATTTTCTCTTAAATAACCCACACTCCTCTATGACCAACCCAATGACTCTAGACAACATGTCCGCCTAGACAGCATATCCGGCTCTAGACAACATATCCGCCACTGGATTATCCTTCCCTGCTATGTGTTTAAATTTTGGATTTAATGACGATGTATGCGATCCATCTCAGTATAGCTATATCCGGAGTAGAGCAACTCGTAATCATACCTATCAATGGCAAGCAATTTGTCTCTACCACAACTGGGGCTCCAATAAAATATTCCTTGTTGCATTTGAGAGCTGTAACAATTCCCAGTAATTCCCTCTTGATTTGCGGATACCTCCTTTGTCTCTCGTTTAGGACTTTCGCCCCAAACCGAATAGCATACCTGTTTCCATCTGCATCATCTTGACCCACAGCCCAACCTATGCCAATTGGACTAGTGTCAACTGTCAATACAATAGGCCTTCCACAATTATAATCCACTTTCCTGAGAGTAGGAGCAATCTGCAATAACTTCTTCAATTTCCGCATGGCTCTAGTGTGGCTCTCATCCCAATAAAATTTCTGCCCCTTTCGAAGTAGCTGATATAAACAATCTGCTATGTGTGCAAAATGGGGTATCCAAATCATGTAAAACACACAGGCTCCAATGAATCTCCATACCTCTGAAGTGGTAGAACAATACTCTGTAATCTTTCCTATAGCATCCACCTTTGCAGGTGAACGTTTCCTGCCATAATATCCACACATATGTCCAACAATGAGGACCTCATTTACTCCAAAAATAGATTTCTGCCCTGATAGTGTCAAGTTCATTTCTTCTAACCTGGCCAAAATCTTTTCACAAGCTGCAATATGATCAGCCACAAAGTATCTGCATCCCTGGTCATTTAGACTCTCATTCTTCTCTTCTTCTGCTGCACACCCCTTAATGGGTACATCATCCAAGAAAGGCATGGTAAGCTGAGGTATGTACTCACAAAGGACCTTATGCATGGCATTCATCATATGCGCAACAGAATTAGTGGCACCTTGAGGCAATGTACACGTCCTGACAAGCCCAATAGGAGCTCTCGCTGAAAGTGATCATATCCTGAATACAAGTCACCTAAAGAATAGATGGCACGTCAAACAAATGCTTCTGCAAACTCATCCACAACTGGACCTATACCAACATTCCTGATAATAACTATGTTTACTGGTTGCATGTCCTGTATAAATTGGAGAGTACCATTCTTCTTTGGAACCATAAACCACCTATTTGAGTATGGTGTAGATGAGGACTCTAGGATTCCCATCATGATTTTCTCATTCAATAAGTCAACTAGGTTTGGCAGGTGTGCCCTATGCACTAGAATAGGTCGGAGGTTCCATGGAATATGAGGAATAGTAAAGATCACCATAGGGGCAACAATATCCGGATTCACACATCCAATCTCATGCAAGAGGAAAGAAAACCCCCTTCCATGTTGCTGAAGCATATCCTGAATGTTGAGATATCGAGCTCCACTCGTGATATGCCAGGGTGACCGTTGTGCATTTATGTCACCGACGTGTCAGTTGCAGATGCGATTGGTACACCGCTCATGAATAATAGCTAGATGACAGCTATCCTTATCTACTCTAGTTTGTGGCTCAGTTAGTATGTCACCTTAGTTAGTTGAGTTTGGTTTGAGACCCATATATAGGGTTCTTCTATTTCTTTGTACTTGAGTTCTTTTGGCTTACACAACTAAAAAGAGAAAAACTCTTTTCAGCCTCCACCCTTGTGTGTATTCCCCCATTGTGCAAGCAAGAAAGCTACAAATGAGACTCCTTCCTTCTCTCCCACAATCTTGACATGGTATCAGAGCCTTGTTCATGGTAAGGAGCTCAAGAAAGCAAGCCAAGCTCACGGTGGTCTGGTAAGAGGAGCAGTGTTGCTTTCATTTTCTGTTTTGGGAGCAGTTCTTTGCAGGGCAGCACAGCCGGAAATTGCAAGCGTGCATTGTCTCAGGTTGAGACGCCCTTCGCGGTGAAGCAAGAGGGCAGTATATGCTGCGGGACATTGGGAGTTACAGAATCATCCTTGTTGCCTGTTGATGCAAAATCGTCACTAGGAAGTGACTATGTGGTCAAATACCACTTTTGTCAGTTTTGCAGATTAGGCCTTGTGAGGCTGAAGCTGTGTTCTTTACAGTGACAGAATTTTTTGCAGTGTTCTGTAATGGCGTCTGATTCTCTCTCACAGATTGTCACTGAAAAGCTTGACAAGAACAACTTCCAAGCATGGAAGTTTAGAATGACGAATTTCCTTATGGGAAAAGAATATTGGGAATTTGTTGCAGGAAATGAAGAAGAACCAGTTCTTCCTGATGTTCCCAATCAACAGCAAATGCAGGCATTTAAAGCATGGCATGAGAGAGCCAGGAAAGTTATGTATTGGCTGTCTATCAGCATTTTAGACTCTATGATTGTGCATATTCAGGATGCAAGTACGCCAAAGGAGGCATGGGATACTTTGTCAAAAATGTATAGCACAAATACGCAAGCCAGGAAAATGCAGCTCAAGCAAGAGTTGCATAATGTGCAAAGAGAAAATATGAGCATCAATGACTACCACATGAAGGTGAAGAAGATTGCAGATGCACTTGCTTCCATTGGGTCGCCAGTGGAAGATGATGATTTAGTTTCTGTGACCTTGAATGGTCTAGGAAAGGATTATGCACAGTTCCGAACATCCATTTCCGTCCATGGAAGATTTCTTGATTTTGAGGAGTTGATTGCTCTTCTAATTTCTGAGAAGCAGAGAAATGGTGGTGCATCTTCTTCAGGAGGAACTTCAAAAGAAGCTGTCTTCTACTCAAATGCTGGAAGAGGTAGAGGCAGAGGTAGAGGAGGCCAATTTGGAGGCCATGGTAGAAATCAGAATATGCAGCAAACTCAAGAAAACCAGTCCTATGGAGGAGGACGTGGTAACTCTAAAGGCAGGGGGAGCCAAAGAGGTCGTGGTGGATGGCAAAGAGGTCAAAATACAAACAGCAATGTTGAATGCTACTACTGTGGTAAAATGGGTCATATGGCTAAAGACTGCTATAAAAAGCAGAATGACATCATGAATGGAAAACTGCAACAAGGAAATTATGCATCTTCTAGTAGATAGGGTGATGATAGAAATGAGCATTTGTTTATGGTACAGCACATGAACAATTCTGTGACAAGTGCAAAAGAAAGCAACGATGTATGGTATGTTGACTCAGGTACATCAAACCACATGACAGGTCATGCAAAATGGATGGAGGATGCAAGCAAAATGGAAAAACCAGGATTTGTGGAGACTGGTGATGATACTGCACATCCTATTGTGCAGATTGGAAAAATCCCTTTGTCTATGCAGGATGGGAAAAAGAAATACCTGTCCGATGTATTTCATGTTCCCAATATCACCAAGAATCTGGTTTCTGTTGGTCAAATGGTTGAGCAAGGCTTGCAGGTCAGATTTAATCCTCATGGATGCTTTGTTGAGGATATGAAAAATAAAGGTCGCTTGATAGCAAAAGGAAAGAAGAAGGGCAGAATGTTTACATTGGATGCAGACATGCCTAAATTGAGTGCAGCAATGTTTGCACATGGGACTAGTGTAGTTGCAGATATTGATATCTGGCATAAACGCATTGGTCATGTTAATGTACAACGACTTAAATCAATGCAGGCCCAAAATATTGTTGCAGGTTTGCCCAAATTCAAGGTTGTAGAAATGCATAAGGTATGTGAAGCCTGTCAGTTTGGAAAACAGGAAAGGAAACCATTTCCTAGACATGTTCAAGAGAGTAAGAAGCCATTGGAATTAATCCACTCTGATGTGTGGACTACTAAAGCTGCATCTCTTGGAGGCTGTCATTATTTTGTCACTTTTATTGATGACTATAGCAGAAAAGTTTGGGTATATTTTATGAAAAAGAAAAGTGAAGTTTTTGGGCACTTCAAAACTCTTAAAGGTATGGTTGAAAAAGAAACAGGCCTGCAGATAAAATGCCTAAGGTCAGATGGAGGGGGAGAGTACCTCTCAAATGAGTTTGCAAGGTTCCTGCAGGAGCATGGCATAAAGCAGCAATATTCATGCAGTCATTCCCCACAACAAAATGGAATTGCAAAAAGGAAAAACAGGCATATTGGAGAGGTATCTCTTGCCATGCTCAACGAAAAAGACTTGCGAGATTTTTACTGGGCTGAAGAAGTTGCTACAGTAGTCTATATAATGAACAGGACTCCCATTGCAGCAATACATGGGATGACTCCAGAGGAGAGGTATACTGGTAGGAAACCAGATATTTCTCATTTGAAAATTTTTGGTTGCATGGCCTATGTACATGTGCCAGATGAGTTGAGATCCAAGTTGGATCCAAAAGCTGAGAAGTGCATCTTTATTGGTTACTCTCTGCAGCAAAAAGGGTATAGATGCTATAACCCTTCTAATCGTAAGTTTACAATGAGCAGAGATATTGTTTTTGATGAGATGAGTAGCTGGTATAAACCAGTAAATGTGATTGATGATGTAGATGCACAAAACGGTAATGCTGCACAGAATTCACAGCAGCAGTCACAAAATATTAGTGGACCTGGAGCGTCCTCTAGTTCACATTCTTCGCCATGGACAGGCAGATTGAGATCAGGAGAATCTTCTCAAAGCAATACAGATAGTGGTATGTAGGTATCACGAAAAGGAAAAGAGAAGGTTGATCAGCCCATGTTTGATGTGAATGCAGGTCACTCTTATGTGGATGGTGAATCCAGTGGCTCAGAACAGAGCATTGATGATGAGTTGGGTATTCCTTCTATTGTTACACCTGGAGTAAGGAAGACCAGGGATGTTTTGAGAGCACCTGGGAGTGAACCTATTTTGCGCAGGTCTACGAGAGCTAGGTATCCTGTGGATAGGCTGAAATATGATGGATTTACAACCATTCACTATGCATATATGGTCAAAGTGATACAGGAACCAGAACCCACTTCTTTTGAGCAAGCCATGAAAAAAGAAAAATGGGAGAAAGCCATGGATGAAGAAATGGATACCTTGGAAGCAAATTCTACATGGGAGTTGGTATCTTTGCCTAAAGGTAAAAATGCAATTGGCTGTAAGTGGGTTTATAAGGTGAAGCACAATGCAGATGGTTCTGTGAACAGATACAAGGCAAGATTAGTAGTCAAGGGGTATGCACAAACATATGGCATTGACTATGAAGAAACATTCAGTCCGGTTTCAAGGATGGCAACCGTAAGAGTAGTCATTGCTATGGCTGTATCAAAGGGATGGTCTTTACATCAGATGGATGTAAAGAATGCCTTCTTGCATGGTGATTTGCAAGAAGAGGTATATATGGAGCAGCCACCAGGTTATGTGCATGCTGTTCATCCTGAGTTTGTTTGCAGGTTGAAGAAAGCCTTGTATGGCTTGAAGCAAGCACCTAGAGCATGGTCTGACAAGATAGGATAGTATCTTGTCACTATTGGCTTTCAGATTTCCAAGGCAGATTTCTCACTTTATGTGAGAAAAACAGAGAAAGGTATTATGCTACTTGTCATTTATGTTGATGATTTGATTATGACAGGTGACAGTGATGAAGATATCCTTCATGTGAAAATGCTATTGAAGCAGAAGTTTGAGATGAAGGATTTGGGAGAGCTGCGTTATTCCTTAGGCATTGAGGTGATTAGATCACCAAGTGGGATACAGCTCTTGCAGAGGCAGTATGGATTGGACATGCTATCCAAATATGGGATGACAGGCTGTAAGCCTATTTCAGTTCCTTTGGAGCAGATTGTGAAGCTGAGCACAAATGCAGGTGAGCTTCTGGAAGACCCTACTATGTACAGACGCATAGTAGGAAGCTTGATTTATATGACTATTACCAGGCCAGATTTGAGCTATGCTGTTGGACTGGTAAGTCAGTTTATGCAGGCTCCAAGGAAACCACATTTGGATACGGCTAGACGCATACTCAGGTATGTGAAGTCCACATTGCAGTATGGACTATTTTATGAGACTGGGGTTCAGATACAGTTGCATGGATACACTGATGCTGATTGGGCTGGTAGCATTTCTGATAAACGATCTACCAGTGGATATGTGTTCTCTTTTAGGAGTGCTGAAGTCACCTGGAGCCGCAAGAAACAGGCTACAGTTGCCTTGTCGAGCACAGAGGCTGAGTACAGGGGTGCAGCAATGGCTGCATGTGAGGTAGCTTGGTTGCATAAGCTACTTTATGATATGCATCAGTCTACAAATGGGCCAGTTGTCATTTATTGTGACAACATGAGTAGTATACACTTAGCAAATAACCTAGTCTATCATGCTAGAACAAAGCACATTGAGGTGCATTATCACTATGTGTGGGAGAGGGTTTTACTAGGTCTTATTGATCTAGTTTATGTCAGCACAGAGGATCAGGTAGCTGACATATTTACGAAGGCATTGGGCACAGAGAAGCTGCACAAGTTCAGAGACCTGCTTGGTGTGCAGGAATTGGGATTGAGCTCGAGGGGGAGTGTTGAGATATCGAGTTCCACTCGTGATATGCCAGGGTGACCGTTGTGCATTTATGTCACCGACGTGTCAGTTGTTTGCAGATGCGGTTGGTACACCGCTCATGAATAATAGCTAGATGACAGCTATCCTTATCTACTCTAGTTCGTGGCTCAGTTAGTATGTCACCTTAGTTAATTGAGTTTGGTTTGAGACCCATATATAGGGTTCTTCTATTTCTTTGTACTTGAGTTCTTTTGGCTTACACAACTAAGAAAAGAAAAACTGTTTTCAGCCTCCACCCTTGTGTGTATTCCCCCATTGTGCAAGCAAGAAAGCTACAAGTGAGACTCCTTCCTTCTCTCCCACAATCTTGACACTGAAAGCATTGCTTCTCTGAGAGTAGCAAGAAATCACCATTTCCAATTTTTAATTCAGCAAGAGTTTCTCCTGAAAATTTATGGCCTATATGCTCTAGGTTCCTCAAAATTGGTTGCTTGACAGCCCTCTCTATCTGTTGATCACTGTCAGGTGGAAGCGGTCCAACTACCAGCTTCACCTTCTTATCCACAGTCTTGTATTTCGTGTCAACCATGGCTTCATTATGATCGTCAGCACTACTCAAATCTTGCTGCAAATGAGCAATTCTGCCCTCTAGTGTAGGCTAATCATAATCAGCCGAAAACTCTATTTGTTGAATTTCTTTAGCTCTCAACACTTTTTACTGAGTCACCTCAGCCTCTGACTCTATCTGTGACACAAAATCTGAAATTTCATGAAACATGTCCAGGGACTGCACTGATACATTACTGAGACAACTTTGCATATCAGCTTTCAGCATATTTTCCATCTCTGTCATCATATCTGCACAAACCATACTACCATACATCCCATCTATATGCTCATCATCCTCTAAAATACCTACATTTTTCAAATCTTTCTCCTTCCTGCATATGTACTGCTTGGCAGCTCTACGAAACTTAGAAATCTTCTGATAACTCATCAAACTGTTTGCTGAAATTCCAACAAAGTTGGAGGAGAAAATACTACTACCAGGAGGCGAGAACTCCAATCTCCTCTGCTCTGTACCATCGTCATCTCGTGGAACAGCGATACCTAATGAGAACCCGAATCCCTTAGAGTGGGCAAAGGCGCATCTCAAAGAGTATCCCTGTTTCTAGCATGATTTATACACACAGTCATAAACTGGACTGCTCTCATACCATCTTTACTGTGAATTCGTGCATAAGCACATCCATCATCCATTACTTTTGTCTCCATGTGCATCTCTATTATGAATGGCGGTCCTAGGATTATGGGGTAAGAGCATGATTCCTGCACAAAGAAATGGAAATCCTCCTCTACATCTCCAATAGAAATCCTGACACTAGGACATGCAGCATACAAATCACCTGCAGTGTTGTTGGTGGCTCTCATACGCCACCCATGCTCTGCATCCATAGGCCATCTATTACTTTCATAAACTCCACGAACTATGAGATTAATCTCTGAACCATGATCCACCAAAGCAACGTAAGGCACCTGTTTCTCTCCAATTTTTACCATTGTTTTTGTAGTTTCCCTAGCCCAATGACTCCGTGAAAAGTGACTACGTGGTACCAAGATAGGCTCATCAGTTTTAGCATAATGCATAAGCTGAACTCTCTTCTATGTCTATGGAAAAACAGAAGCATTCTTGACCATAACCTCATCCTCATCTTCATCCAACTCCCCAATCAAAACGCCCTGTGTATTAGTAGTAGGCAATGTATGTCTTTTTCTCTTCAGGACTTCTTGGAACTGATCTTGAAACTCTCTTTTTGAGATGCCCAAAACCTCAAAAATAGTAAAAGTATGTCACTGCCAAGTATCTTGTCATTAACAATTTTTTTCATGTCCGTAGATGTCTCAATATCAGACATTAATCTAAATCCTAGCTGCTTTCTCTATCTAGGTTCCTGCCTCTTTTCTTTCTTTTGATTATCCTCCATTTGTCATTCTGGCCCTGGTCTTGAAGACGGCCCTGTAGTAGGTTGAGTAACAAACTCCCCCCTCTAGTCTTTTTAGCTACATTTGGATTCTCTTCATCTCTCTTATGCTTCTCCTCAACAAGTACATCTACTCCCTGAGACTTAGCCAAGTAGGCATAAATAGTGTACCTGTCAACGGTGAATCCCAACCTGTCTCACATCTGATGCTAGAACCTGCACTAGTCAAAACAGTCTGTTGGATTTTCCCCTTATTTGCCGTCTCTATAGCATAGGTCCATAATGCTGACTGACTCTCTGAACCTTTCTCAATCTGGACTCCATATGCAAAGGCATCTCCTCTAGCTGCCACATAAGAAGTATGTGCAACCATATCATCTACTAATTTATTCATTCCGCCTTTCCCAAAATTGGTAGCAAGAGGAGCTCCTGTTTAAGTCAACCAGATCTTGCCATCTTGTCCCCAAAATACCAAATTATTCCTCCTTGCATCTTGAAAAGATTTGCAATCCCTGCAATGCTGATGGTCCGTACTATCACACCAAATACATCTTTGATCTCTCCTAGGTGCACTAGGAGCTCTAGAAGAAATAGTAGGCATGGTCAAGGAAAACTGCTCTTTAATTTTCCCACCAATCCTTCTTTAACTTACTCTAGTGTCAAATCCGTTATGCCTTTGATTATGTCATCAAGAGACGAAGGAACCAACGGAGCGGATGATTTTGGAGCAGAAGGAGCTGACATCGGTCTTGGAACAGGAGGAACAGAAGGATTAGAAATAGTAGGCATTGGCATAGGCCAAGTTACTAGCTGAGGAAGAGAAGAAATGACAAGGGTAGAAGCAGACATAGGAGCAGAAGACAACATCGGTGTCATAGATCCAGTCTATAGGCGGGTCTTCCATATCCACCTCTTGGTCAAAGTCGAGACTGCATCATCCTCGGCGTCTTGTCAATCTATTTTAAGACCCATAGGCTTCGTGTGATACTCAAGAAGCTCTCCTAATTCTTCTTGAAGAGCAGGATCTACAGCTTGCAAGAAAAGCTCAACTTTCTCAATATCCAATGCTCTTTGTTTAGTAGCATCAAGCTGACTATACCTCTCTTCAAATTCTCGTGTCAATTCTGATGCAGTTAGATGCATGTAGACCCACTCTCAGAATGAGCGCCGTGTAACCATCCCAAAGTCCTCAAGAAAATACTCCTCTTTCAAGGCCTTCTTAAAATCTTGCCAATGTGAATTTTGAAGGAAAAGATCAGTCACTTTTACCCTCAAGGTGGGTGTGATAAGGCAAAGAAAATATTTACTCATAAGTCTTGTTGGTACTCCAAAAAATCCCATCTTAATCTCATACGTCTTCAAATAAGTCGATACTTTACGGCCATCAAATAACTTCTTTTCATTTTCAACTGCTTCAATCGCCTTAGTCGCGCTGATTGCATTCTCTTGCTCCGAATATAGTTGCCTTTGCTAAGACAACTGTTGTTGATGTAACTGCTGCCACTGCTGCATATACAATTGTGTCTACTAACTTTGAAGTTGCATATACATAAACATATTCCGCAAAATCTGCTTTAAATCATCCGTAGAAGTACTTGAAGCAGAAGTCGATGATGGAGTTGAAGTAGAGGACAAAGTAGAAATCGTAGAAGGGGCTCAAATTGATGTTGAAGTATCTCCCATCCTGAATTTTTTTAAAAATGCGACGCTTTCACGTTGGGTTCACCAAAGATGTCGAAGTGTTTCCGAAAACAAAGTCACAACCACAGAGGACCTTGACAAGTTTCAAGATAGAAGATCAATCAAGCGAATAAACAAGATGAGAAAATGATGCCAAGACTCTGTTTTACTTCTGCCAATAACAAATACAAGGTTCAAGAAGAAGAAATCCGAGCGACCTCTCCGAATCCAGGATATGCAAGACATTCTCTAGTTGAGAGTGTGTAAGGTGGTTGGGAGAGTTCGAGGGTCATGAAAGACGCCATCAATTGTGAGAAGGGTTGTTCATGTTTGGTCAACATCTTGAGGACCACCATTTTCGAGAGTGATGTGAGATTATGGACGGGTGGAGCGGAGTATATCATATCTTCTTATGAGAGTTGAGAGGTGAGGATAAGGAATTTTAAATTAATAAGGAATTTTGTTTGCATTTTGCATGACGCACGATCACATCTAGATAGGCTAGGCACGATTCTTCAATGCATACATTATTTTGTGTGTAGCATGGATTGAATGATTGCACATCATAGATCAATTGCATGTTTTATCAAATCATGTATGGTTGTGCACGAAGTTCCTTTTCAAATCATATTCCTGCTAGGGCACGTTGCATGAAAATAAAAAATTCAAAGAATGGATTCGCTCCTAGCATTCAAAAGAATGCAGTTTTGTACGATGAGGCTTTGGTTAGGACAAAGCTTCAAGAGCTTTGGGTACGATGCAAGGAAGGTATTGTGCCAAATATGTTGTTCTCCCTCAGGACTGATTTGGTTCGCAACCTTGGCAATATGAGCAACCCAGAGCTGCACATGGGAAGATTTCAGGGAGACAAGACATGCTTTTGGAAGAACTGCACTCATGTTGAGTGAAGGAGGGGCTTTGTTTGATCAGCTCGAAGGCATCTTCAACATTGTTAGTAGACTTTTACTAATGGATCACTACTAGCGATTCTTCAATGCAGCACATGTTGAGGAATCTGACCCACAAAATGACATTTCAAGAAGTTTTTTGACACGACCGGTAGGGTTCTTGGCATTTCAGTGTTTTCCCCAAGAAAACATGAGCATCCTGGATGTTAAAATTACTTGACATCACCTCATGTTGTTATATGGAGAGCTGTGACTGCATCATGTGCTTTTCCTGGTCTTATGAGGCCCAAGAGCTGATGGCAAAGGAAGAGAGAGACAGGTTAAAACAGATTGAAAAGGAGAAACACAAGCTTGAGAATGCCTTAGCTACAGCAACAACAATTAGAATAGAACTTGAGAAGAAGAAACAAAAAATAAAGAAGAGAAGCAGAGGCATTGATCTTCAGGATGTGTTCGAGAAAACGGCAGAGTTACAGGAGGAGCTCAGTCAATCAAGAGAAGAGGCAGGGAGGCTAAATGATGAGAAGCAAAAGCTCGAAGAGCAGGTGAAAAAAGCTCCAGGTCGCAATGGCGGAACTCCAAGGCAGGAGAACTAGAGGAATCGAGGTTCAGGATGAATTGGAGAAGCGCCTGGTTGACCTCCAAGCGCAGCTTGATAGTGCAAGGGAAGAGGTAAGAAAGCTAACAGATGAGCTCGAGGATGCAGCTGCACTTGTGGGTAGGTTGGAAGTTGAGATCAAGAGCCGAGATAACTTGTTGATCAGGCTTCTCAGAGCTCCAAGCTAGTAGAGGAGCTTCGAGGGGAGATAAAACGGTTCCAAGATGTTCTCCAGTTCTTGGAAGATGAAAAGAGCTGCCAGCTTGGCCTTCTCGAGGCATTGCAAAAGAAAATCGAGGACTTGGAAATGGAGCTATCTGCATTACGGGAAGAGAAATCAAGACTCAATGAAGAAATTAGTACTGGGCATAATCAAGTTCAGGCTCTGGAATCTCAACTAAGAGAACTTCAAGAGAACCTAGACGTGCAGATGTCAGCGCGAGCCCAAGAGAAGGAGATGCTGGAAGAAAAGGTGAAGGACCTTGAAGCGAGCTCTGGCAAGTCTAGAAGGCGAGAGCCTGACGCAGACGCTAAAGCAGAAGCAATAGCCAGACGATATCGCAGGCTGAATCGAAACCCGAAGGAGTAGCAGAAGATCAATCGCAGGCGAGACCCTAGGCAGAATTGGAACCTGAAGTAGGAATGGAAGCCGAATCAGGCTAGACCCTAAACTGGAAGCCAAATCGAAAACATTAGCAAACGACATGTAGGGAGAATCAGAATCCGAAGCGGTAGCAGAAGAGCAGAACATTAAGTCCGTGAATAAAATGGAGAAAGATGAGATAGGACTACAATTTTGCTGATGGGAATGATCAATTTCTTGTGCTGTGTCAGACGTTGGAGAGAAAAAACACGAAAGCAAAACGGCCATAAAAACACGCAAAGAGCCAGCAAGGAAAGCATATTGATGATCCATCTCACGAATCAAGTAACGCGTCAAGAAAAGCAGGAAGTTTTAATAAAAAATGTTTAAGCTTTTGAAGCTTTAAAAAGTGTGCCTTAGCGTGTAAGCGTTTAACCTTAAGAGAAGAAAGGCTAAGGTTTTTTGGAAAAGCAAAAGCATATCCAATGTAAGGAAGGATGTAAAAAACTATAAAAGAAGAGGAGAGTGGAGAGTTAGTGGCCTTTCCCTTGTATCTACTTGTCATCTTGTGAGAGATGTAAGAGGAGGGTCGCATGTGAGAAATCCTTGGACGTGCTATTGTGGATTGTGGAGAAGGAAGAAGTTAGACTTTGTTGTGCCAAGCTTCAGATCGAGGCTATCAAGGTATGAGAATAAAATTTATTTGATTGTTGCCAAAAATATGGATATTTACTTTATGAGTTGTCTTGTGTGGTTGTGAGTTCCGTCAAATATTCAAAATTTATAGTTGAATTGTGCGTACAACAAGGTCAAATACCTTTGCCGACACTCCTTTACATCTTGTTATCGGGTTGTGAGAGAGACTAGTTCTCGTTCACCGCTCGCGTAACACTGCTTTTTCGCATGATATACAAGTATTCATTCACACACACACATAGATAAATGCACATAGATAATATTATTTACAATGGAATAAAGTCCCAACATACACACGGTTTTGAGACGATAAATGAAAACACACTTACGGAAAAACTAGGGTTTAGATACACACAAACATGTAAGCCACACGCAGAACAAAATGTAAACACAACGACTAAGTATGCACAAAGTAACAAACGTCACACACACAAAATTTTTGGTGGATTCCACACATCGGATGCGCAACAGAACGACATTGCTACGTGCACATCATGTGGAAAACTCTAGAGTGCGGCTTCCTTATAGATCTAAAGAGCCAATGCTAGTTTTGGCATTAGTATTAGTGTTCATGGTTAAAAAAATATTAGATTTTTGAACAAGTTTTAGCCAATTTTAAATATTTTAAATATTATCTCTTATAAAAATCCATAAAAATGTAGACAACTTCTAGATTAGGATAACATGTTAAAGAAAGCATGTAGGTTTCAACTATTTTGAGAGGATTTTATGTAAAAAGAAAGATTAGCAAAATCGCACAACGCGCGATTATTGTTTTCAGGCAATGAACATCACTCCGAAGTGGGAGATGAAGAGAGAGTAATCTAGCAAAATTCTAGCGAGGAGTGATGATATTTTACCCCCCTTTTGAAGCCAATGGAGGCATTAGATTGATGATCTGAGCAATGTAGATGAAGGTATTATTTTAAACATGTTTTTGTCTACAAGAGTTTTATCTTCTCATAATGCAGAAATAAACTGACATGCTTCATCTCTGTTAGTACTCTTCTACATTTTCTATTTCTTTCTATGAATATTCTTCTACTTCTTTGAACCCCTTCTCTTCTGTCTGCTCCTCTCCTTGAATCTCCCTTCACCCTACTGTCTCTTACCCTCGTGATAGACTTTTGACACCAAATGCACTGACACCGTGTTAGGGGAAGTTTATCCTATCATCAGAGGTGAATTCCAGAAGATATTTGGGATGATTTGGGGCTAATATCTTAAGTCATATTCAGAGAATTAGCTATAGTAGTGTTCTTTTAATTAATTTCTTACTCTACAGAAGACATCTTGTCAAAATATGCAAGTATTATGAGCCCCTATGGTAGGGCAATGTTTGTAGATCATTCACAGATGCTTTGAGTTGAATTAAAAGGAGCTTTTTCTCTTATTTCTTGGCTATGGTAACTTATTCTTATCAGAAACTCAATTTGAAGCTCTCTTGAAGCAAGTCTCTTTGCCCTACAAGCCTTGTGATTGACTCATAAGCTTTTGTCCCTAATAGTTTACCTTGAATGTAATCATGCAAAGTTGATTCATACTATGGCATTATGTATGAATGATGGGATGCAGAGTTGTTTATGATACATGACAACATTTTGTACTTCATTAATTTATAAATTTTTATTGCTCTTATAGGTTTTTTAAAAAAGCTTGATTTGAGTTGAACTTATGAGAGAACATGCAGTTGGAGACTCTATTAACATCTTCAAGGACTTGGCTTGAAACCTTCAACCCTTCTTTTATCTCTACCATCTTCGGAGTTTAAGCTCTTTAACCCCCATACATTCTTCTCTCTCAAACCCCCCTGAGATTTACCATGAAGTACCTCTTGAACCTTTAAACATTCACTGTAATCTACTTATCTCTTGAAGGCACACCTCCAACTATCTTGTCTAGTTTTCTTGCCAAACCCCTGTGGTGACCTTCAACTCTACATGCTGCGACACCATGAATCCAGCACTGCCCTCTTGGAGATGATCCATCCATGCAAAAAATCCTTCCTTAATTAATCAAATTAAGAATCAAGCACAATTAGGGCGATCAACTTAATATCATCTTCTAAGAAGTCATTTCTTATTCCCATTGCAATTTGTCATCACAGACCCGTGCCATGCATTTACCATCAAATACAAACACTTTGAATAATCATCCAAACCACAATCCAAAAATTAGCTAAATGTAAAAACATTTAGGATGTTGTTCGATGATTAACCAACAAGCAATTGTATCTTTTTCCAAACAATGTAATAAAGGCCATGATATCATTTCCACCGCATATCCGCTCTCCCCCTTGGGATCAAAGAGCAGTACTATGCAAAATTTGAATTGACTTTATCTTCCTTTCCCCTAAAGAATGTGAGACAAATTTGTAAGGATACAAGACTATCTTCTAATGCAAAATAATCCCTGAATTATTGTGTGAGTTGTACTCAACTCATGGTTTGGCAGCACAAGATAACTCTTTAACCATTACTCAATGCGAAACCTTGTTAGGATGCAAGACTTTAATGCAAGATCAATTGTGTACCCTCAATGCTTATTTTTTATAACCTTTTCCATGCATGCACCTTCTATGTGCACAACCCTCAAGGTAACCTTATATGCCCTTCATGCTACATTTGCTTTTGTCATGTGGCATTGGGATGTAATGATTGTATTTGGGTACAAGGGTTTGTACCAACCTCAATGCACCATATACATAAATATATGCAAGGTCATCTTTGGTTGCAGAAAGAGTTATCCCATAATTCCCTATGAGTTCATTAACTATTGAGAAATAAATTTAGGTTACTTGTTAAAAGGGCCCCTCAAAACTGAATAAACCACTTGCTAATAGTGTGAAACCAAGAAACATGAACTAGATATTTTTGTTTTAAAGTGTAAAGCTCTTAACAAAGAGCTTAATCTCTAATTTATGAAACGGCATTTGGGGGGGGGGGAGGGGGGGAGGGCATCAATTTTTCGACGCCCCTGAAATCTCTAAATTTTTATCCCGAGAATAGAGAAGAATCCTCTTGGGCTTGAGATCCCTCTCATCTTTGCTCTCCATTGCCGCAATCAGTTCGCAAAACTATGTACTATGCAAAAAGAATGAAAACTAGTATTTCTCTCTCCTCTTTCTCTTCTCTCTATGGGTTGTTCATGCACACTACCTTGAAGGAGGAATCGGGAAGGAGATTGAAGAAAATGATGATGGAGATTAATGGAGATGATGAAGATTGAAGTGCAACATGGAATCAAGAGTGATGGAGGCTCCGTCCCGCTGGTCATGTAGTCATTCAATGTGTCTCGAGTTTCGTAGAAACACGGTATGACTATTTTTTATGAAGGAAATGTAGGTTTTTTGACATTTTATTATAAAAATGATGTTCTTATTCGATGAAAGTTGTTTGAGTGTAGGTTGCATCATGTTTAATTGCTTTTAATCAGAAAATTCTGATTTTTTAATGATTTAGATGTGCTACTTAAATCCCGCAGCAAGACCCGACATGCGGTTTTTAAGGGTAAAATGATAGTTTTGTCATTTCGAGTGGGTGAAATGTGTTCCCATGGGGGGAAATGATAAACAAATTTGAATTTCAGCATGCTAAAATGATTGGTATGAGAAAAAAGAAAAAAATAATAGTGATTATTGATAAATAAATGCTAAAAAAATAAGAGAAAATAAGGAGAAAAAATAGAAATATGCTTCATAAAAATAAGAAAAAATATAATGAGTGTTTGTGAATAGATGGTAGTGGCAAAGCATGAGGTTTAGCCTCAATTTTCCCTATCGCTTTGTCAAAGTTTATGATTTATCACTTTTCATACATCAAAACATGACAAAATGAACTCCTATACCTATGCAACGGAAGCAATATCTAAAATTAGGGGATGGGGTGTTTGAATGATGCGATTTGGGTGTTGTTTATTGTTGATTTTGTTGATGTATATCATGATATAGGGTTTTCTGTATTTTAATTAAGAGGATAGTAGCATGAGCATTGTCTTGGTGCTATCCTTACATCAGCGCAACTAGTAAATGAGCATTGGAAAGTTTGATTGTGCAGGACACATTTTTTATTGAAAATTATGTTTGAGTACTTTAGGATCATCCACTTTTGCATGTGCATATCAACCATGGTATCAGAATACAAATAAGTGGATGCATAGCAGTTGTTTTCCATTATGATGACCTATGCTTGAGTGTGTGTGAGACGACCTAAGCTGTAGGTTAGCCAATCATTTTCTTGGGGAATTGTTTGGTAAGGACACATGGAATATCCTAGAATACGTTCAAAATGAAAGAGTGGATCTTGTATCATGTGTAGTTTATATTAGAACGACGCATCTTAGGGCCAATCCTTGAGGTGTAGTTGAGTCACAGTGGAGCCATGGCAATTAGTCAATGGGGTACCTCCTATGTATGTTCTTTGTGGTATTTATTTTACTGATATATATGGGATACTCCATTTGATGGAGTTTGGGGAAAGGTGGAAAAAGGACCGTTGGGCTTTATATATCAGCTACAAATGCATAATTAAGTCTTTCTAGTGTGCATCAGTATATTATAAATGCTCCTCGCCCGCGAGGCCGTGTGGTGGGGTTGTCTGTTGTGTGCATGAGGTCCGGCTATTGCCATAGCCAGTGCCGGCCCATTTTAGGTCCCATTACTCCCTCTCTCTCCCTCTCCCTCTCTCTCCCTCCCTCTCTCTCTCTCTCTTTCTCTCTCACACACACATCGAAGAGGTAGCATGCCGCTGTGACTCTCCTTTATCACAAAGGGGGTTTAACCCATAGAAAAAGGGAATAAATTGCAGGGAAGAGACGGAGTGTTTGGTCACCCTCTAAGGAGGGAAAGAGAAGGAGAACCTTCTTGGGGGGGTTCTCTCTTTCTCTCTGTCACTCCCACTCTCCCTCTCCCTCTCTCTCTCTCTCACAGACCTGCAGCAGGGGGGAAGAGGTGGTACCTCCTTCCCCTTTCCTTTACAAGGGGGTTTTTTAATAGGAGGAAAGGGTTATTATTGGTGTGGAAGGTGATTATTATCGGGGGGAGGGGACATGGACTAGTGATGGTGTGGTGGTGGCAGTGACCACTACGCATTTTGCATGGCGGCGGGGGACTCACAGTCTCCTAGCTACCCATGATTTGATAGTTATGCCCATGAGGGAGGGGGTGGTAGGCCATGTGGCCTCCCCCCTCTCCGTCATCATTATCATGCTCTTCCTCCCTACTTAGACATCATCAACGTTCTCCTTCTTCCTCAATATCATTAGCGGCTTCCTCCGCCACGTCAACTGATTACTACAGCTCTCTCTCCCTTGGCCAACTGGTGGCATTGATAAACTTTTTTATTATTAATCTATTAAAGGGGGGTGTGGTTCCCATGAGAGGATATTACATCCTCTCCCCCAGAACTTGAGATATTGTCATCTCGAAAGAAACTGGGAAGACAAGTATTAATGGAGTTTAAGGCTTATAGGTTTGGATCCACCATGGCTCCATACCACTACGCTGATCTTAAGGATTCAAGTAGTTCAACTCATATTATTGCAATTAACCGTAGATACAAGAGTAGGACTTATTCTTGATATACTTTGTATCTAACGGTTATGCATGTGAGGGAGGGGGTGGTAGGCCACGCAGCCTCCCCCCTCTCCATGATCATTATCATGGCCTTCCTCCCTGCCACCTCAGCATCATCGACGTTCTCCTCCTTCCTTGAAATCATCAGCAACTTTTCCCTCCACGTCGACTAATTAGTGCCGCTCCCCCTCCCTTCCCAGCCGGTAGTGTTGATAGGGGGGCATTAATTTTTTTTTGAATAATTCGATTAAAGGGGAGGTGTGGTTCCCGTGTGGGGATATTACATCCTCTCCCCCTTAGAGAACTCCAGAAGTCCTCATCTCAGAAGAAACTGGGGAAGACAAGTATTAATGGGGTTTAAGGCTTGTGGGTTTGGACCCACCATGCGTCCACTGTGCTACTCTTAAGGATTCAAGTAGTGCAATTCATATTATTGCATTTAACCATAGGTACAAAGATAGGACTTATTCCCTGTATTATTGAAATTAACTATAGGTACAAGAGTAGGATCTATTAAGTTGTATTACATGTTGATAAAAATTTCAAGATTTCTAATCATCCTGAAGAGGTGTAATAGGTTCTAGGTCTTTGACTTCATCTAATTCTTCTACATATTCGAAGACTGTACTTGTGTAGCTCCATTTTCTTGGAGGTTCAATGTATTCCTAGGGCAGTCTGCTTGGACGTGCCCTAGCTATTTGAAATGGAAGCATTGACAGTAGGGACATCTCCTACGAATGTGTTATATCTCTCCACATGAGTTGCATCTCTTGTCCTGATCTCATGGATCATCTTTGTCATGCTTGCCCAATCCAAGTTCTTGGATGATTGGCCTCGCTCAAAGTAATGCATCTTGCAAATGTGTTGGATGCATTGCTTCAAGATGGTAATTCAGAAGAGCATTCACGTCATGGCAGAACCTGGATACTTACAATGCAATATCCATAGGTAATGTATATTTTTGTAGGGTTATAAACTTTGAGTACTAGGGTTCCAAGGTTAATTCTAGCTTCTTGAGCTTGAAGAATTCATTCATTCTCAAAGTCTAGTAGGTGGACGGAAGGTATTGTCCGCGTACAGCATCTTTCAGCTAAACCCAAACAACAACCACTTTAGGAATACCTTGATCTTTGCACCATTGCTTCCACCATATCTTCAGTTTAACTATCATTACTTGATTGGAAAAATTAGTTCCCGAAGCAGAGAAATAATCATCCATCGACTCAATCCATATCTTTGCCTCTACTACCACATCTATCCCTTCTCTATCAAACTTGAGTGCCTTAACTTGCTCGAGAAGAAATTTCTTCTCTTGCATGTCAGTATTTGTGGGTGCAGAAGGTGCCTGACAATCAAGCCATACCACTTAGGTTATTGTATTTAAGATATATCTATGAACCATACATAAATCAATCCTATATCATTACAATGTTTTGCTCTGATATCAACTATAACGTGCTTGTCCAAGCACATTTTAGTGGTCCATCAAGAAATGAATCTAAGCATCGTCGCCCGGCACTCCCATGGAATGTTCCGGGGTTTGTCGCCTAGGGTTTCCCAAAGTCCACCTCGCAACACAACATTCATGATGGAATCCACTAGGATCAACTTGAAATTTGGACTCCTAGTGGTCAAGGTCTCCTAACATCATTCTAGCATCGGGTTCTAAACATCCTACTCTATGCAAAGATACCTAATCTATATCCATGCTGCACTTGGTTCAAATTAGAGAATGGAAAATGAGTGGGATGTACCACTCAACCTCTCTACCTGTAGGACATAGTCCCATTCTGGACCCCTAAAATGGCATGAATTTGGTTCTAACCTAGCACTACCTAAAGGTCAAATGAGGGTAAAACCTTGTGAGAAGCCTCCCAGTTCTCTAAGACCACCCTGCTGTAAGACAGACCCATCGAGGGTTTCGCCCACCCACTTTCCTCAGTAGGCATTCTTTAGTTATCTAATTAGGTCCTATCACATTTTTGTGTGACATTTAAAACCAGCTTCCTTAATTAAGCCTTTTAGAGAGCAAGGCTCTTTCACATAATTTATGGCACAAACACAAATATAGATCAAGCAATCCTTTAGACAAACAAGTTCCTTAACTTATCTTCAAGGTAATCTTTGTCTCCTACCCATATAGGAGAAATTATGTATCCCTTATGTCCAACATAAGTACTCGGTCCAAATCACATGCCACCATAATTTCCATGCATTAACTTGAATAGGATCTTTCAACGCCACAAATTTTAGGCTCAATCTTGAACTGCGTTTCAGACTAGGCAAGGGGTGTCCAGAGCTCCACTAACCCCAAGTGACCTAGGAGTGAGACACAACTTCCGTGGGCTAGTCGGGCTTTTCACAACTTGACCTTCAGCCTGTGAATTAAGTAGTACCCTCTTGGGTTGAAATGTGGCGTGACATTGGAGATGATCCACTTGTGCAAAATATCCTTCCTTAATTAATCCAATTAAGAATCAAGCACAATCAAGGAAATCAGCCTAATATCATCCTCCAAGAAGTCATTCCTTATTTCACTAGCAATTTGTCATCTCATATACCCCTGCCACACATTTACCATAAAATATAAGCACTTCGAATAATCATCCAAACCACAATCCAACAATCAACTGAATCTCAAAACATTTAGGGTATTGTTCAATGATGAACCAACAACCAATTGTATCTTTTTCCAAACAATGCAATAAATGCCACGATATCATTTCCATTGCATATCCTCTCTCCCCCTTGGGATCAAAGAGCAGTACTATGCAGAATTTTAATTCACTTTATCTTTCTTTCTCCTAAAAAATGTGAGACAAATTTGTAACGATGCAAGACTATCTTCTAATGCAAAGCAATCCCTGAATTATTGTGCAAGTTGTACTCAACTCATGGTTTGGCATCACAAGATAACTCTTTAACCATTACTTAATGCGAAACATTCATAGGATGGATGCAAGACATTATTGCAAGATCAACTTGTTTACCCTCGATGCTTATTTTTTATAACCTTTTCCATGCATGTAGGGTCTATGTGCACAACCCTCAAGGTAACCTTATATGCCCTTCATGCTACATTTGATTTTGTCGTGTAGCACTAGGATGCAATGATTGTATTTGGGTACAAGGTTTTGTGCAAACCTAAGCGCGCCATATAAATAAATCTATGCAAGGTCATCTTTGGTTGCAAAAAGAGTTATCCCATAATTTCCTATGAATTTATTAACTATTAAGAAATAAATTTGGGTCACTTGTTAAAACAAACTCATGCGCATGCCAAAGCAATATACCCTATGTCTCAATGAATAGCAGAGATGGCAATTAGTACCTGGATATTCAGATATGAATTATCCATATCCGATGTTGTATTCATATTAGCAGTAATGCCCTCACCAGGCTGCATTGTTGGATGTCGAATTACCATTGGTGCATGTCTTCCTCCATTTGGTGGCCATACTTTTGGATTATATATATATATATATTGTTAGAGAGGTGGCGTGCTAGGATTACTCTCCTCTATCGCAAGGCTAAAAAAGTCTAGTAAAAATTGGGTCAAGGACAGGTAGGCCCTTGCAATTTTTAGTATTTATTTTTGCATATTCCTTTAATTTATTATAGGTCTTTTCGGTGTAGTTGTGCTTTCTCTTTTTGATCTTGTACTTGTTCTTCACTTTGCTTGCAACTTTAGTGTCCACCCCTTTGATATTTTGGTCCTCTTCTTCTAGATCCTCCTGGTCTGCTTCTTCATCGACTTTGCTTGCAAAAGTTGCATTAGTCTTCATGTCCATGTCCCCCTCAAGCAAAGGTATCATCTTTGAGGCAGCAGAAATGACTTCAATCTCTTGCACTTTCCCCAAGATAGGATGCGTTTCTTCAAATAGTGATAGCACTTCAATGCTCACAACTCCATCTTTCCTTGTATGTAAGACGAGCACATCTTTTAAGTGCTTGAAATGAGCAACAAGAGTAATGTCTTGGGGGGTCACTCATGAATATACGTATATATAATGTGAGTTCAAAATAAGGGGTTTTTGAAACACCATTTTAACACATTTTTTACATATAGAAGGGTGTCATATAAAGGGGTTACTTACAGATTGAATAGAAAAGGGTTGTGTTTTATTGAAGAACAATTCACAGATTAGGACATTTATAAATAGGCCATGAACACACGTTATATAGAGAATATATATAGTGAACCCCTCGAGAGTAATGTTACTCTTCGTTCAAAGTAGCCATATAATTTTTTTCTTATTTAGCATTCCCATGATAGGGTATCAGCTCCAAGTGATTAGCAAAGAGTTGATCTTGAATGTGATGAAGAGCACAAGTGCCAAGAAGCACTAACTCAGTATCAAGAGATACTCTCTTGATGAGCTTGGTGTTGATGCTCACTCTTCTTGCTTGATTATTTGATGTAAACCCTTCAATGTTTGGGTCCCCTCGCTGATAAAATCTTGTTGGTAAATTAGTTTAGAGAGAGAAAGGCAAGATCTTCAATGATGAGAAGAGTGGGAAGAGTGAGGTTGAAACAGAACTTGAGATCTTGAAATCTTCAAAAATCCTCAAAGAATTGTCCTCCTTGTTGATTAATCAGTGCCATTGAGTAGATGAGAGTTGTAGAGGGTCCTTGAGCCTTCCAAATAGCAAAGATAAGCAAATGAAGTGAGAAATGAAGCTTAGTCAACTTTGGCTAAGGTGGAAGGATTAGGGTTTTTGGGAGGCGGCTATTCTTTTGCTCTTTGTGATCATCAAGAAGGGAATTATCATGAGCCATTTTAGTTGATAGAAGCCTACTATGTGGGCTATCATTTCCCTATAGAGATGGCTAGAATCCTACCCTATGGGAGACGCAGCAGTGGCACAAATGAAATAGGTGCATTTTGGAACAATGACCTAGAAACTCGATAATGTCGGGCCTATGGAGCACTAATCTTGTGGTTTGTTTTGCTGGCCAAGGGTGCCTTGAGCTGGAGAGTTAGTTCGCAAAAGGACTCTTAGAGAGATATGCTTTGTATGTACAAATCTAGCTTCTCCAAGTTGGGTAGGTGATGATGTCCACAAACACAAGTATGATAGCGACTCTGAAAAGAGGAAATGTTGAAGCTATACTTGCCCAATGTCAATGATTGAGGTGCCAAGGAGGAGATTTGGAAGCAAAAAAACACTTCTCTAGAAGGAAGTTTAGAGATATTTGATGTGTGGAGAGAGATATGAAAGCTTCACGCTGACAAGGTGTTGCTAGCTATGGCTGCCATGGAACCTTCATTGAAGGTAGGAATGCAAATGAAGTTGGAGATGGGGTTTAGCACTCAAACTAAGTTAATAAAAGAGTGAAATGGAGCTAACACATGCTAAGCCAGGCTCAACTATGCTCTCATACCATGTTGAAAGATGTGGGATCTAGAGCATGTTAGATGCTATGGTGGATGGAAGATGAAGATTGAGATGATGATGACATAGACCCCGAGGGGTCCACTAGGGTTTACCGTATGGTACCACGTGAGTGTAAGGGAGGGGGGTTATATGAGGGAAGAAATGTACATTTTATAAGGTAAGGCCCCTTAAATAGGGGGTAGATAAGGGGTATTTGTATATATTTTTTGCATGCAGGTGACATCTTCTTATTACTACTAGTGAATTCCCCGTGACATAGACAAAGACTTGACCTATTACACAAGTGAATTAGGTTCCAAGATGGAATCTTAGACTCATAAACACAATCTTGTGCATAAGTCTAACAATGATCAAAAAACTAAATTAAATGGTAAAGCATCATGATATTGCATTCATCATATATGTGAAAAAGTGGTAGTCAAGTATAATGCTTTATAGTTGTTGGATGGGTAGTAGTTTCCCTCACTGTGCATATGGGATTTAGTATGCCTACATGTCTTAAGCCCAGAACTACCTCATACAAAGAGGCTACAGTAGGTGTGATTGCAAATATCTCAACAAGCAGTGGGGGGGGGAGGAGGGGAGAGGGGGTTTTATAATAGGAGAGGAGGGTTATTATTGGAGTGGAAGGTGAATATTATCAGAGGGGGGGGGAATGTGGACTAGTGGTGGTGTGGTGGTGGTAGTGACCACCACCCGTTTTGCATGGCAGCGGGGGCTCGTAGCCTTCTAGCTACCCATGATGTGATGGTTATACCAATGAGGAAGGGGGTGGTAGGCCATGTGGCCTCCCCCTTCTCTATCATCATTATTGTGTCCTTCCTTCCTACCTCAACATCGTCAACATCCTTCTTCTTCCTCGATATCATTAGTGGCTTTCCCCTCTACGTCAACTAATTACTGCCACTCCCCCTCCCTCCACGAGCTAGCTGCATCGTGACAGGGAGGCATTAAATTTTTTTATATTAATTCTATTAATGGGAGGGGTGTGGTTCCCGTGCACAGATATTACATCCTCTCCCCCTTAGAGAACTCGAGATGTCCTCATCTCGGAAGAAACTAGGGAAGAAAAGTATTAATGGGGTTTAAGGCTTTTGGGTTTGGACCCACCATGTGTCCATTGGTGCGCTACTCTTAAGGATTCAAGTAGTGCAACTCATATTCTAGGTCTCCATCTAACTCGGAAGAAACTAGGGAAGAAAAGTATTAATGGGGTTTAAGGCTTGTGGGTTTGGACCCACCACGTTGATCCGAGAAAATCACAAAAGGGGACCTTCTGACGATCAGTACACGCGCATACGATGATCAATCTGTGCACCAGTGGTGTCAGAGCAAAGCTGAGATTGAGAGCTTTCAAGCGCTTTCCATCTTGCGCGAAGGCGGAACTCCTGGAACGATCGAGCTCTATAGTGAGTTTTGTCACGAACGGTCAATACCATTGTATTCCTGGCGGTCAAGAACCCCCTTCTACACCCTCTGATCGCGAAAGACCAGTCTCTGTAGGCGAAGGACCGGTAGCAAATTTCCTTCAACAAGTCATGATACATACATAAGAAAACTTTTCCTCCATAGCCCAAAGCTTCAAAGCTTTAATACAAAGCTTAATAAGCTTAATAATAAGCTTATTAAAAAGCTTATTTCATTGAATTAATTCATTTGCGACGAGAGTATCTTTTCGATGTCGCCGATCCGCCGCCAACATCCTGACGTTCACGAAAATCGAATTGGTTCCTTAAGCTCTTAAGTCTAAGCTTTCTTACTTCTACAAGTCACCAAAGTCACAAGGTCACTAAAGACTTACTCAACAACTATCATAGAGACAGTTTACATGCAGAAGCACACAAACTAGTCTATTGCTCTTTGGTAGACCTTGTTCACACTTGCAGACTTGCTGAACCAGTTTCAACAAGAACAGAACTTCATACGCAGGTCATACGCAGTTTCTACGCAACACTATTCTTTTGGAAGACGGTTGTGACAACGAATACCACAAACGCAAAGGAGAAAGACTACAAAAGCCAAACAAAATATACAAGCCTTATAAACCCGCCTTTGAGCTACGCTCATCCTGCTAATAAGATTTTAAGAGTGTGAGGTCTTTTGGAATTTTGCGAGATGATTGATCCAAACATGGAGGATCTTATGGGGCTGAAGGTGATTTACCCGAACCAACGATGGAGCAAAAGTTGGATTTGATTATGATGCAACTCGAAGAAGAACGAAGAGCCTGACAAGCTTTGCAAGTTCAATTGGCCAATTTGCAACGATCTACCACTGACAAAGATGGATCGCAACCCGAAGATCTTATACGACGTATCATCGATGTGACACTTGAAGCCCAATCTATTCGCAAAGAAACAAAGATAAGTAAAAGAAACTTCAAATTTTGTACTTTCAATGGATCACGCAATAGAAAGATTGTACTTGCTTTTATCAGTCAATTTGATGATTACTTCCATGAAGAAACATATGCTGAGAAAGACAAAATTAAATGTGTCACTAACCATTTAGTTGACCGAGCATCCTTATGGTGGACTATGGTCCGTAAGAGCATTGATTGCCCCACTACTTGGGAGACTTTCCAAAAGAAATTTTTGCAGAATTTCCTTCCTCCTCAATTTTATGAAAAAGCCATCAAGCAATGGGATCTTCTACAACAAAGAGATCACGAACCTATTTCCCAATATCCTGAACGTTTCTGGAATGCTCTACTGCAACTACATATGCTCGAAGATGTACCTGAAGCAACTCATAAACACAAGTTTATATCTGGCCTACTTGGACATTACTATGCGGAAGTTAATATAATCAAGCCAACAACCCTTGAAGATGCAATTTCCTTGGCCCATGACACTAAAGACAAGATTTGTGGAAGAGACAAGCGACCACAACAATTTCCAACTAATGGTAACTTTGGTTCCAAACAATTTAATTCAATTTTTCGAAGATTCAATCAAAGTCGTTTTCTTCCATCTTCATTCCATAAATCTTGGGCACGACCACCTGCCTTGCCATCAAACACCAATCCAAACCCTAAGCCATCATCACAATCAAATCCCAACATTCCTAAACTTCTTGCCATTACCAATAATGTATCTAAAGCAAAACCCGTAGTTTGTTACAAATGCCATCAACCCGGACATCTAGCAGCCAATTGCCAAACCAAAAAGCCACCTGTCCATATCAATTATCTGGGCATAATAGAAAAAGAAGAACGTGAGGAAATGCAAGACTTTACAGAAGATGATGACGACATTGGTACTACTTTGGATACTTTGCCAGGTATGCTAACTCCCCATTCTTTATTAACAATGAAATGTTTTGTGCATGGTAAAGAAAAGACTATTTTACATGATGATGGGAGCAGACATGACTTTATTTCTGCAAAGTTAGTCAAAGAATTGAATTTACAAACTGTTTCTACACATTATCACATTAAGGTTGCATTCCTAGGCACAAGATATAATGGAACACAAGAGGTGCATAATTTAGAAATTAAAATTGGTGAATATACTGAACGAAGAAATTTCCTAGTTGTACCTTTGCAGTCTAGTGACATTATCTTAGGAATGCCTTGGCGTCATCAATACAACCTTGACATAGATTATTCTACACATTCGATTAAAATTTATTTTCAAGGAAAACAAATCACATTGCATGGTATGCACGTTTCCAATAAATTTCCACTGCTTACTCATACTCAAGCTAAACGTGCATTACGTAAAAATAGAAAATATTATTTAATATGGATAAATGAACTTCAAGCTAAAGAAACAGAGATGCATCCTAGGCATACACAATTTCTTGCCCAATTTCAAGATTGTTTTGCTTTGCTGATTTACCACCTGGACTACCACCTTCACGTCCTGAAGATCATAAAATAGATTTAATTCCTGGAACACAACTACCATGTAAAGTACCATATAGACATAACCAAATTGAATAGAAAGAAATTCAAAATCAAATAGAAGAATTGCTTAACAGAGGATTAATTCGACCTAGTAGTTCTCCATTTGGCGCACATGTCTTATTAGTGAAAAAGAAAAATAATACTTATCGTATGTGCATTGATTATCGTTCCCTAAATAAAATTACTATTAAGAATAGATATCCGATTCCTAGGGTAGATGATCTTATGGATAAGCTACAAGGATCTAGAATATTTAGTAAGATAGATCTTAAATCTGGCTATTATTAAGTAAGATTGGATAAATCTGATATATTCAAAACTGCATTTAGAACACAATTTGGACACTATGAATTTCTAGTTATGCCTTTTGGTTTAACTAATGCACTAGCCATCCTTAGTCATATGATGAATCACATATTTTTGAAATATTAGCATTGTATCATAGTTTTCTTTGATGATATATCAGTATTTAGTAAAAATGAGAATGAGCATTATGAACATTTGTCTTTAGTTTTTAAGTTGTTAAAAGACAATCAATTATATGCTAATCCAAAAAAGAGCGAATTCTTCCAAACAGAAATTGAATATCTAGGACATATTATTTCATCAGAAGGTATTAAAGTCGGCCCTAAAAAGATAGAAGAAAATTTAAATTGGCCCATACCCAAAAATGTGCATGAATTACATTCTTTTCTAGGTATTGCTAGTTTTTACAGAAAGTTTGTGAGGAAATTTTTATTACTTGCATTACCTTTGACTAAAATTTTAAAGAAGGGTATTGTGTATAACTGGTCTGACAATCAACAAAAATCCTTTGATTTATTGAAACATGCTTTAACTCATGCTCCTGTATTACAACTACCTGATTTCAATAGACCATTCTTTTTAGTAGTTAGACGCTAGTGGATATGGAATAGGAGCCGACGACCTTATGCAAGATAATCATCCCATAGCCTACTCTAGCTGTAAACTCAAGCCATTTGAACTTAAATAATCTACCTATGATAAAGAATTGCTAGCTGTAGTACAAGCCTTACGTCAATGGAAACATTATTTAATGGGATCTGAATTTATGATCAAAACTGACCAACAAAGCATTAGACATCTCCTTATTCAACCACAAATATCTGACCGACACATTAAATGGGCTACTTTTATTCAAAGTTTCATCCCCTTATACAATATCAACCTGGAAAAGAGCATGTTGTAGTTGATGCTTTGAGTAGAAGACCGACAATTCATAATATTTCTGTGATATCATTTGATTCCCTTATCCCTATGAAATATACTTATCATCAATATCTTACTTTTCAAGCTGATTGGAATAAAATAGTTGTAAATAATTGGATTTCTATTGATTCACTGTCTTACAATAATGGATTCATGTTTTATGAAAAAAGATTATGTGTGACTGTTCCATTCCGATCATTTGTTTTGAATGAAATTCATTGTCCTCCATATCAAGGTCATAGAGGAATTATATCTACTTTGCGTACATTCACTGAAGATTTTTATTGGCCACATATGGACACTAATGTATCTAACTTTGTATGTGAATGCTTAGTTTATCAACGAGTTAAAAGACACCATGCCAACAATATGGTTTACTAATGCCATTATCTATTCCATCACGACCATGGGAATAGATTTCAATGGATTTTATCACTGGTTTACCTAACACTAAAGCTAACCATGATATGATTTGGACTATTGTACACAGGTTTAGCAAACAAGCATATTTTATTCCATGCAAGAAAACTTTAACTGCATCTCAAGCTGCTCAATTGTTTTTGAAAACTATTTTCACTAACCATGGTTTACCAAAAGTCATTATTTCTGATCATGATTCTAGATTCTGTAATAATTTTTGGATTACTTTGTTTGCTAACTTAGAACACAATATTAGTGAGTTTGAAAATCGCCCAATTTCCATTTTTTGAATACTAAAAAGGTGGCACCCAGATAACATGCCCATAAGTTTCTCAAAACCATATGATGTGACCTATCATTGGAAATCGCTTGAAAAATGGAATCTATTGAGCTATAGAGCACTCAATTTGGAGTTATATTGTACAAGTTATGATAAATCCAAAGATTTGACCACATGTCCCAAAATTATGGAAAATTTCCATTTTCCTCTATATGGTGTTTTAGGAACAAAGATTGATTTTTCATTTGCATTTCATCCTGAAACAAACGGTCAAACAAAAGCTATTAACAGTACTATTTTAGATTTTTTGCGTGCTTACACCATTTCAAAACCATACACATGGGATACACATCTACATTTACTTCAATTTGCATATAATAATACACCACATGGAAAATTTTCATTTTCCTCTATATGGTGTTTTAGGAACAAAGATTGATTTTTCATCTGCATTTCATCTTGAAACAAACGGTCAAACAAAAGCTACTAATAGTACTATTTTAGATCTTTTGCGTGCTTACACCATTTCAAAACCACACACATGGGATACACATCTACATTTACTTCAATTTGCATATAATAATACACCACATACAGCTACAAAGAAAGCACCATTTGAAGTTATTTATGGTTATTGATTGCCTACACCTGTTGCGTCATTATCAAACAAAATTCAAACTACTGATGATATTGCTAGCATGTATGTCACTATTTTTGACGAAGTTAAAGATATGATTGCCAAAGCCCAGCAATCATATACAAAAAAAGCATAGAAAAATGAAGATTACAAAGTGTAGATAAACACCTAGTTGTGAAATTAACATCTAGATTTTATGGATCATTCAAGATTATACACAAAATCAATGACAATGCATTTAAACTAGAACTACCACAACATTGGAAAATCCACAACACCTTCCATATCAGTTTATTATGACCTTTTAGAGGCCAATTACCTGTACACCCTGTCTATGAAAACCCTCTTTTACTAGCTGATGAAACTGAAATCCTTGAGCCTGAAACTGTTATAGATACTAACTTTATGACCACTAGAACTGGCCATAGATATTCTAGATATTTGGTCAAGTTTAAAAACCATCCTAATGAAGAGGCCCAATGGATGCACGCTAGAGACTTAAATGCTTTCCCCACTTTGTTAGCTCCACATTGAGCTAATAGCAATTGAGGACAATTGCTATCCCACCCCGGGGGTATGATGCCAGGAGGCATATTCCACGGTGGATTCCGTGAGGTTTTGCGGTGGATTCTGTAAAATTTTATTATTACCGGGGCTCATACACAAAGTGGATTCTTTGTGCGAGAAGTCGATGGGGACGCCCATCCTTTTCAGGTGTTTTGTTAATTATATGTGTACATGGGTGATTCCATAGCAGGTGATTTTGCAAAATACATATTTAAATTAATAAATGTTTATGAGTTTAGAGTGCGCACTCGTAATAAATTAAGGTTGGGATTGATTTCTAACCAATTTATTTATAGAGGTATTCACTTTTGTCGGTTTAACTGTATTATTTTTCTAACAATTATGAACGCTTCAGTTGATGTGTAGAGCAAGCACTGGTGGTAGTGGAAAGCATTGGAGGATAGCGTGTATTCAAGTTATCGTCAATATTTTTTATAGGCGCATATCTTAGGCATGGAGCCTATATTTTGTCGCACTTATTTATCAAAGCGCTTGATATTTAATTATTATTTTTGTATCTGCATGGGTGTTGTCGAAGGGTTTCGAAAGCAATGTCGCGACTTCAGAAGTCCTTGATAAATTTCATTATAGAAGATCAAGCAAGTGAATGAAGTCTAATCTGTTATGATTGCAATTACTTCCTGTGATGTTGATCAGTTGGAAAGAACAATAATTTTCATGATCATACATAATTCTTTGTATTAAATGAACCAGTCATCCTTCAAAAACATGGAAGAGTTTTGCATGGTATATATCATGTGTTTGCTGTAAATTCACTGTCTTTTCACTCAAAATTCTATGCAGAAATTTTGTATCAAGTAACCATGAAATACTTCAGCCATTTCTTAAGGATCAAAATTTGACACTACAAGACTCTCTAGCTTTTATCAAGCTGTCAAAGCTATTATCCGATCAGTGATTGCACTCCAACAAAGTGGACATTCTTTACATGTTACAGCATAGGGTTTGTATAAACAGAAATGTCTCTGTATTTCTTGACAGTTTGGATAGGCTTCACTTTCATGAATTTATCAAGTGTGGTTATGAGTATGGAGAAGTCAATACACCAAAACATTGGAGAGTAGGAATGCCTTGAAGCGACGTTTGAGCTTTTAGAAGACATTAGCAGCAGCACTCGTAGTATTACACCGTGCCACTGATGATTCTGCCGCCCTGTATCGACTCCCCAAGCTTTACAAATCATTTGCAAACAGATCTGAATTCAGAAACAACTGTATTAAAGCTTCTATTGCCTCCTTAATCGCTTTAAAAGATCACTTGATGCCTTCTCTGAGCAAATCTGCGATCATCTTCTTCATCGACTGAATTGCCATAATGCATAACACTCTTCAGATATTACAGCTGCACCTATTACTGAAGTCTACGAAGCCTCTTCTCCAAAAGCTGATTTTCATCCTGAATGACAATCGTGTCGGTCAATTCAGTTTGTATTTCCTTAGCTTGTTGGATACCTCACGCTCTTTAATTGCCACTTATAATTCTGCCATACACCAGGGAAGTTCCGCTGCCTCCTCTTTCATTTAAACTACTATTGCGACCTCTGCGCGAAGAAGAAAATGCCCTCTGATGTCCTTAGAATCATTTACCATCTGAGAGATGGCCTCTCTCAGAACATCACTCTGAAGCTTACTCATGTCCGAAGGCTGGTGGTTTCTGCGACACGGAAAGATAGATGAGCCTTCACTCCTGCTCTCAGCAAGCTTCACAAAGCTGCTAAATCGCTTGTCCTCTTCACAGGGTTATATCTCATTGGCTTTTAAAGGTCCTTCTCTGGATTATCTGTGTATGATTTAAAGCTTCGAAAACTTCTTCGAGCTTCTGCTTTCCTTTTTATCAGCTCCCGACCCCCAAATTCACGTAGAACTCTCTGATTTCGTCTCTCTTCGTCCTTCGATTACCATTCGTATCCTCCAGTTCGTTTTCTGATACGTGCAGCTCTTCGAGAGGAAGGCCTTCGAGTTCCCTGAGATCGCAATGTTGGTCATCGTTGAGAACTGGTTTGCTTTCAATGTCAAGCTTCTTCCTTCAAAAGTATCTTCCAATCCTCCTAGAAAATATGGTGTCTTTGAATGAAGCCTCACTGAGTCAAATTCATGAAAGCAGAACTCCTCACGAACCAGGAAGCAGAATAACAAATCTGTGTGTCTGTATCACGCCTTCTTCCCCATCGTGCACTCTCGTTTTTTTTCTTTTAAAAATTTTCTTTTCCCAAAAAAACAACAATGACATCCCCTCTCCATTTCCAGCAGCTCTTCTTTTTCCTTCGGACCCATAAAGCAGGCCCCCAATTTAGCTTTTCTCTCCACCATGCTACTGTGATTTGCCTTTTTTCAAAACAGTAAACAAAGAGCCGTTTTATCTCTTCCAGGTCTCTTTCGTATGCAGCATGCCTCGCAGTCAAAAGTACGACTATTGAGCACCTGTTTTTATCATGGCCTTGCATAAAAATCTACTTTCTATCAAGTTCTGTGTTGATCTCTGCTTCTTTGACAAAACCAAATGATCTCCTCATTTTCACAATCAGCATTTTCTGAAACATGTACTAAATCTAAATCATAAATCAGAAGGAAAGTTTTGTCTTTCAAAGCTTCTAGTGTTTACACTTGGCTGAACGGAAACATGTCAGAAGTACCCATCAACCCTGTGTGTGTTTTATCATTGCCGGTAACAGCCTCCCTTCTAGTATAGGATCTCGCAACTAGTTTTGCGAAAGGATTCATTGTGGAGGAATCAGGGTCATTTGATAACAATAGACTGTCCGTCCTCCCATAGCTGCCACTGGGTACAAACACATCTTCATCAATCAAGCTCTTGTTGCTACCTTTCTTGCTTATGTTGGAGACCTCAGAACCAAACGATTCATTATGACATCCAGTCATGTTGTCACTAGATGATTTTATATGCCCATCTTCCCCTATCAAATTGATTGTATAATCAGAACCATTTTTATTTGACTGCTGGTGATTGTCATTACTGTCTAGATAGGACATCAAGTTCCCTATCAACTGGCCCTCCTTCTTTCCCTCTTTGGTTTTTTCAGAGAAACAGAAAAATAGCAATCCTTTTCCCACATTCTACATATCCTGAAAGCTTCGTAGTCTAAGAAACTGTGTCTCAAACTGGTAGCCTGTAAAAAACTTGGCAGCATCTCCATGAAAGCCACATCTGATATACATTTTTACCAGCATGTTTCCCACAAGGAACTCCCCTTTAAAATCCCCTTTGAATTATTTCAGCATGCATTTCATGTCCTGTTTCCAAAGCTCCTGTAATGCTACAAGTTTTCAAGTTGTAAAGATAAATGAAAGCATCTAGACGTACCTCTTCATCAGTCCCATGTTCAGCATATCTTTTTGGTGGATTCCACATCTCGGATGCGCAGGAGTACGACATTCACCCCCTCTAATCCTGCGCATCCTCCGGATGGGCCAACTACCCATGATTGTTATCATCAAGATCCACAAACAGATCAATCTCTTCATTATGCATTTCCGGTATATCAACAAGATTATCTGTCATATCAATTGTCTCTTCCATTGGAGTTTCTTCTCGTTGCTCTTCTCTTGCAAATTCTTCCAATGCATATTCTTCATCATCTCTTTTCTTGAAAATCTTGATTCTTTTTCCAGCAATAGGCACTCTAAGCACTGTCCCATCCAATTCTGTCAATTCATATGTTGCATTATCAGTACGGCCCAAACCATCTTTTCACCATCTTTCGAAGTGCAATATGCTGATTTTCAAGGCTGCTATCAAAGACCAATACCCAATCTCCCTCTTCTATTGCTCTAGGCCGCAAGCGATGCTTGCTGTCAAACCTGTCCTTATTTCTTAGTCTAGCAACCTTCAACCTATCAATAGCTAGCTGAATATCCTCTGGTCTTTTCTCCAACTGTCGAATCCGAAGAGCTAAGAGCTCCTCTCTCGTTAAATCCTCCTGCCAAGGTAAAACTTACCAAGTCAAAGCACAAGTCTCAGTTGGCATAACAGGTTTCTGACCATACATCAACTCTGCAGGCATATATCCTGTGGTAACACAGTGAGTCGTACGATCAGCCCACAAAGCAAATGGTAGAAGTCTCGGCCATTCTCCAATCCGTCCTCTGCATGCTTTGGCTAATGCTTTCACTATCGGCGGATGCCCTCTTTCACTCTTCCCATTTCCCTCCGGATTATATGCTGTAGTTAGAGCCAACTTGATTCCTAGCTGAGAGAAAAACTCCCTAGCTTCATCTGCATCCAATTCACCACGATCCGCAGTGATCTTACCCACACAATCGTACCTGTAGAAAATTTCTTCCAATAAGAACTTACACACTGCACTAGTGGTCTTTGTTCTCAAAGATCTGCCCTCAACATGATTGGTAAGATCCTCTCTAGCCAAAACAATGTATCTCATCTGCCATAGACCCATAGGCATAGTAACCAAATCAACTACCCACTTATAATGAATGCATAGCGGATAGGTCGAATGAAGCTCATCTCGATGACGCACTACCGAATACATCTGGCAGTCTCTGCAAGTCTCAACAAAGTGTGAAACATCTATATACATGCCTTTCCACCAATATTTCTCCTTGATTTTCTCATAAGTAGCCCACACTCCTCTATGACTAGCCCAAGGACTCTCATGAAACTCCCTTATCACCTGTAACTGTGTCTCTTTATCGTAGACAACCCGCAAAGGTAATCCGCCTCTTTTCTTCGGATGCTTCCAAAGAAATCCGTCCTTGAGAAAATAACCATAGGCTTTCCTTCTGATCTTCTTGAACTCTTCATCTGTCCATTCATCTCTTTTGCTTAGTGTACTAAGGTACCTGCCAATTTGCAACCAATCTCCAACATAGAGTTCTTCTATGGAAGCCACAATATCATAGATATGACAAACATGATCAACCATAGTGGCTAAAATTTCTGCATCATCCTCTTCTGCAAGTAGAGTCTCCTCATCATCATATCTGGCTCTAGACAACATATCTGCCACTGGATTATCCTTCCTTGCTATGTGTTTAAATTCTGGATTTAATGACTTGATGTATGCAATCCATCTCAGCATAGCTATATCCGGAGTAGAGCAACTCGTGATCATACCAATCAATGGCAAGCAATCTGTCTCTACCACAACTGAAGCTCCAATAAAGTACTCCTTGTCACATTTGAGAGCCGTGACAATCCCCAGTAACTCCCTCTTGATTTGCGGATATCTCCTCTGTCTCTCGTTCAGGACTTTCGCCCCAAACCGAATAGCATACCTATTTCCATCTGCATCATCTTGACCCACAGCCCAACCTATGCCAATTGGACTAGTGTCAACTGTCAATACAATAGGCTTCCCACAATTATAATCCGCTTTCCTGAGAGTAGGAGCATTCTGCAATAACTTCTTCAATTTTCGCATGGCTCTAGTGTGGCTCTCATCCCAATAGAATTTTTGCCCCTTTTGAAGCAGCTGATGTAAACAATCTGCTATGTGTGCAAAATGAGGTATCCAAATCATATAAAACACACAAGCTCCAATGAATCTCCGTACCTCTGAAGTGGTAGAACAATACTCTGCAATCTTGCCTATAGCATTCACCTTATCAGGTGAGGGTTTCCTGCCATAATATCCACACATATGTTCAACAATGACAACCTCATTCACTCCAAAAACAAAATTTTGCCTTGAAAGTGTCAAGTTCACTTCTTCTAACCTGGCCAAAATCTTCTCACATGCTGAAATATGATCAGCCACAAAGTATCTACATCCATGCTCATTTAGACTCTCATTCTTCTCTTCTTCTGCACACCCCTTAATGGGCACATCATCCAAGAAAGGCATAGTAAGCTGAGGTATGTAATCTCGAAGGACCTTATGCATGGCATTCATCATATGCGCAACAAAATTAGTGGCACCTTGAGGCAAGGTACGCATCCTGACAAGCCCAATAGGAGTTCTCATGGTAGTTATGTCCCTGCTTTCCAAAGCCAGCTAATACTGATCATATCCTGAATACAAATCACCTAAAGAATAGATGGCACGTCCAGCAAATGCTTCTGCAAACTCATCCACAACTGGACCTATACCAACATTCCTGATAGTAACTCTGTTCACTGGCTGCATATCCTGAATAAATCGGAGAGTACCATTCTTCTTTGGAACTGTAAACCACCTGTTTGATTATGGTGCAGATGAAGGCTCAAGAATTCCCATCCTGATTTTCTCATTCAATAAATCAATCAGCTTTGGCAGGTGTGCTTTAGGCACTGGAATAGGTCGGAGATTCCATGGAATATGAGGAATAGTAAAAATGACCATAGGAGCAACAATATCAGGATTCATACATCCAATCTCATGTGGGAAAAAAGTAAATCCCCTTCCATGTCGCTCAAGCATCTCCTGAAAGCATTGCTTCTCTATGCGTAGCAAGAAATCACCATTTCCAATTTTCAATTCAACAAGAGTCTCTGCTGAAAATTTATGACCAATATGCTCCGGATTCCTCAAAATTGGCTGTTTAGTAGCCCTCTCTATTTGCTGATCACTGTCAGGTGGAAGCGGTACAGCTACCGGCTTCACATTCTTATCCACAGTTTTGTATTTCGTGTCAACCCTGGCTTCATTATGCTCTTCTGCATTACTCAAACCTTGCTGTAAATCAGCAATTCTGCACTCCAATGGCTGAATATCCTCAGCCCTCTACTCTATGGACTGCATAGAAACAGCCCTAAACTCTGGATGCTGAAATATTTCAGCAGTAAACTATGTTGGCTGAAATTTTTCAGCCCTCTATGTCTCTGAAAGCTGATCACAACCAGCTGGAAACTCTGTTTGCTGAATTTCTTCAGCACTCAACACTTTTTGCTGAGCCACCTCAGCCTCTGACTCAATCTGTGACACAAAATCTACAATTTCATGAGATATGTCCAGGGATTGCACTAATACATTACTGTGACAATTCTGCATATTAGTTTTCAGCATATCTTCCATCTCTTCCATCGTATCTGCACAAATCATACTGTCATACATCCCATCTATGTACTCATCATCCTCTAAAATTCCTGCATTTTTCAAAATTTTCTCCTTCCTGCATATGTGCTGCCTGGCAGCTCTAGGCAACCTAGAAATCTTCTGATAGCTCGTCGAACTGTTTGCTAAAATCCCAACAAAATCGGAGGAGAAAACACTGCTGCCAGGAGGCGAGAACTCCAATCTCCTCTACCCTGTACCACCATCATCCCACGAAACGACGGTACCTAATGAAAACCCGAATCCCTCACAGTGGGCAAAGGTGCATCTCTGAGAGTATCCCTGTTTCTAACATGGTTCACACACACAGTCATAAACTAAACTGCTCTCATGCCATCTTTACTACAAATCCATGCATAAGCAGATCCATCATCCATTACCTTTGTTTCCATGCGCATCTCTGTGATGAATGGCTGTCCAAGAATTATAGGATAAGGATGAATCCTGCACAAAGAAATGAAAATCCTCCTCTACATCACCAATAGAAACCCTGACACTAGGACAGGCAGCATACAAATCACCTGCAATGTTATTGGCGGCTCTCATACGCCACCCATGCTCTACATCCATAGGCCATCTGTTACTCTCATAAACTCCACGAACTATGAGATTAATCTCTGAACCATGATCAATGCAACATAAGGCACCTGTTTCTCTCCAATCTTTACCATTGTCTCTGTAGTTGCCCTAGCCCAATGGCTCCGCGAAAAGTGACTACGCGGTATCAAGACAGGCTCATCAGTTTCAGCATAATGCATAGGCTGAACCCTCTTCTCTACCTGCAGAAAAACAGGAGCATTTTCAACCATAACCTCATCCTCATCCTCATCCAACTCCCCAATCAAAACTCCCTGTGTATCAGTGGTAGACAATGCATGTCTTTTCCTCTTCAGGACCTCCTAAAACTGATCCTGAAACTCTCTTTTCAAGATGCCCAAAACCTCAGAAATAGTGAAAGTCACCTCACTACCAAGTATCTTGTCATTAAAGATTTTCTTCATGTCTGTAGATGTCTCAATATCGGACATCAATCTAAACCCTGGCTGCTTTCTCTCTCTAGGCTCTTGCCTCTTTTCTCTCTTTTGAGCATCTTCCATCTGTCGATCTGGCCCTGGTCTTGAAGACGGTCCTGCAGTAGGTGGAGTAACAAATTCACCCCCTCTAGTCTTTTTAGCTGCACTTGGATTTTCTTCATCCCTCTTACGCTTCTCCTCAACAAGTACATCTGCTCCATGAGACTTAGCCAAACAAGCATAAATAGAGTACCTGTCAACAGGCGAATCCCAACCTGTCTCTGGTCTGATGCTAGAGCCTGCACTAGTCAAAACAGTTTGCTGAATTTTTCCCTTGTTTGCAGTCTCCATAGCATAAGTCCATAGTGCTGACTGAGTCTCTGATCCCTTCTCAATCTGGACTCCATATTCAGAAGCATCACCTCTAGCTGTCACATAAGAAGTACGCGTAGCCATGTCATCCACTAACTTCTTCATTCCACCTTTACCAAAGTTGGTAGCAAGTGGAGCTCCTGTCTCAGTCAACCAAATCTTACCATCTTGTCCCCAATATACCAAATTCTTCCTCCTTGCATCTTGAAAAGATTCACAATCCCTGAAATGCTAATGGTCCGTACTATTGCACCAAATACATCTCCGATCTCTCCTAGGTGCAGTAGGAGCACTAGAAGAAGTAGTAGGTGCAGTCGAAGCAAACTGCTCTTTCAATTTTCCCACCAACTCCACTTTAACTGACTCCAGTGCCAAATTTGTTATGCCTTTGATTATGCCATCAAGAGAGGTAGGCACCGATGGAGCGGATGGTTTTGGAGCAGAAGGTGTAGACATCGGTCGTGGAACAGGAGGAATAGGTGGAGTGGAAACAGTAGGCATTGGCATAGGCCAAGAAGCTGGCTGAGGAGGAAAAATAACAGGGATAGAAGCAGGCATAGGAGCAGATGATGATGACGGTGTCATGGAACCATTCTGTAAGCGGGTCTTCCATATCCTCCTCTTGGTCAAAGTCGAGACTGCATCCTTGGCATCCTGCCAATCCGTTTTAAGACCCATAGGCTTCGTGCGATCCTCAAGAAGCTCACCCAACTCTTCCTGAAGAGCAGGATCTGCAGCTTGCAAGAAAAGCTCAACTTTTTCAACATCCAATGCTCTTTGTTCAATGGCATCAAGCTGACTATACCTCTCTTCAAATTCTCGAATCAACTCTGAAGCAGCTAGACCTTTGTTTGGCATGTAGACCCACTCTCGGAATGACCGCCATGTAGCCATGCCAAAGTCCTCAAGGAAATACTCTTCTTTCAAGGCTTTCTTAAAATCTTGCCAATGTGTATTTTGAATAAAAAGATCAGTCACTTTTTCCCTCAAGGCGGGTGTGACAAGACGAAGGAAATACTTACTCATAAGTCCAACTGGAACTCCGAAAAACCCCATCTTGATTGTTGAGATATCGAGCTCCACTCGTGATACGCCAGGGTGACCGTTGTATATTTATGTCACCGACTTGTCAGTTGCAGACGCGGTTGGTACACCGCCCATGAATAATAGCTACATGATAGCTATCCTTATCTACTCTAGTTCGTGGCTCAGTTAGTATGCCACCTTAGTTAGTTGAGTTTGGTTTGAGACCCATATATAGGGTTCTTCTATTTCTTTGTACTAGAGTTCTTTTTGGCTTACACAACTAAGAAGAGGAAAACTGTTTTCAACCTCCACCCTTGTGTGTATTCCCCCATTGTGCAAGCAAGAAAGCTTCAAGTGAGACTCCTTCCTTCTCTCCCACAATCTTGACATTGATCTCATATGTCTTCAAATATGCTGAAACATTACAGCCATCAAATAGCTTCTTCTCATTCTCAACTGCTTCAATAGCCTTAGTCGCGCTGTTTGCATTCTCCTACTCCGAATAGAGTTTCCTTTGCTAAGACAACTGCTGTTGATGGAATTGTTGCTGCTGCTACATATACAATTGTGTCTGCTGATTTTGGAGCTGCATATACATGGACATATTCTGCAAAATATGCTTTAGATCCTCTGTTTAAGTACTTGACGCAGCAGTCATTGATGGAGCTGAAGTAGAGGACGCAGCTGGAATTGTAGAAGAGGCTGAAAGAGAGGCTGAAGTATCTCCCATCCTGAAATTTCTGCGATGCTTTCACGTCGGGTTCACCAAAGATGTCGAAGGGTTTCGAAAGCAATGTCGCGACTTCAGAAGTCCTTGATAAATTTCAAGATAGAAGAACAAGCAAGTGAATGAAGTCTAATCTGTTATGACTGCAATTACTTCCTGTGACGTTGATCAGTTGGAAAGAACAATAATGTTCATGATCATACATAATTCTTTGTATTGAATGAATCAGTAATCCTTAAAAAACATGGAAGAGTTCTGCATGGTATATATCATGTGTTTGCTGTAAATTCACTGTCTTTTCACTCAAAATTCTATGCAGAAATTTTGTATCAAGTAACCATGAAATACTTCAGCCAGTTCTTAAGGATCAAAATTTGACACTACAGGACTCTCTAGCTTTTATCAAGCTGTCAAAGCTATTATCCGATCAGTGATTGCACTCCAACAAAGTGGACATTCTTTACATGTTACAGCACAGGGTTTGTATAAACAGAAATGTCTCTGTATTTCTTGACAGTTTGGATAGGCTTCACTTTCATGAATTTATCAAGTGTGGTTATGAGTATGGAGAAGTCAATACACCAAAACATTGGAGAGTAGGAATGCCTTAAACATTGGAGAGTAGGAATGCCTTGAAGCGACGTTTGAGCTTTTGGAAGACATTAGCAGCAGCACTCGTAGTATTACACCTGTGCCACTGATGATTCTACCGCCCTGTATCGACTCCCCAAGCTTTACAAAATCATTTGCAAACAGATCTGAATTCAGAAACAACTGTATTAAAGCTCCTATTTCCTCCTTAATCGCTTTAAAAGATCACTTGATTTCTTCTCTGAGCGAATCTGTGATCATCTTCTTCATCGACTGAATTGCCATAATGCGTAACACTCTTCAGATATTACAGCTGCACCTATTACTGAAGTCTACGAAGCCTCTTCTCCAAAAGCTGATTTTCATCCTGAATGACAATCGTGTTGGTCAATTCAGTTTGTATTTCCTTAGCTTGTTGGATACCTCACGCTCTTTAATTGCCACTTATAATTCTGCCATACACCAGGGAAGTTCCGCTGCCTCCTCTTTCATTTAAACTACTATTGCGACCTCTGCGCGAAGAAGAAAATGCCCTCTGATGTCCTTAGAATCATTTACCATCTGAGAGATGGCCTCTCTCAGAACATCACTCTGAAGCTTACTCATGTCCGAAGGCTGGTGGTTTCTGCGACACGGAAAGATAGATGAGCCTTCACTCCTGCTCTCAGCAAGCTTCACAAAGCTGCTAAATCGCTTGTCCTCTTCACAGGGTTATATCTCATTGGCTTTTAAAGGTCCTTCTCTGGATTATCTGTGTATGATTTAAAGCTTCGAAAACTTCTTCGAGCTTCTGCTTTCCTTTTTATCAGCTCCCGACCCCCAAATTCACGTAGAACTCTCTGATTTCGTCTCTCTTCGTCCTTCGATTACCATTCGTATCCTCCAGTTCGTTTTCTGATACGTGCAGCTCTTCGAGAGGAAGGCCTTCGAGTTCCCTGAGATCGCAATGTTGGTCATCGTTGAGAACTGGTTTGCTTTCAATGTCAAGCTTCTTCCTTCAAAAGTATCTTCCAATCCTCCTAGAAAATATGGTGTCTTTGAATGAAGCCTCACTGAGTCAAATTCATGAAAGCAGAACTCCTCACGAACCAGGAAGCAGAATAACAAATCTGTGTGTCTGTATCACGCCTTCTTCCCCATCGTGCACTCTCGTTTTTTTTCTTTTAAAAATTTTCTTTTCCCAAAAAAACAACAATGACATCCCCTCTCCATTTCCAGCAGCTCTTCTTTTTCCTTAGGACCCATAAAGCAGGCCCCCAATTTAGCTTTTCTCTCCACCATGCTACTGTGATTTGCCTTTTTTCAAAACAGTAAACAAAGAGCCGTTTTATCTCTTCCAGGTCTCTTTCGTATGCAGCATGCCTCGCAGTCAAAAGTACGACTATTGAGCACCTGTTTTTATCATGGCCTTGCATAAAAATCTACTTTCTATCAAGTTCTGTGTTGATCTCTGCTTCTTTGACAAAACCAAATGATCTCCTCATTTTCACAATCAGCATTTTCTGAAACATGTACTGAATCTGAATCATAAATCAAAAGGAAAGTTTTGTCTTTCAAAGCTTCTAGTGTTTACACTTGGCTGAACGGAAACATGTCAGAAGTACCCATCAACCCTGTGTGTGTTTTATCATTGCCGGTAACAGCCTCCCTTGTAGTATGGGATCTCGCAACTAGTTTTGCGAAAGGATTCATTGTGGAGGAATCGGGGTCATTTGATAACAATAGACTGTCAGTCCTCCCATAGCTGCCATTGGGTACAAACACATCTTCATCAATCAAACTCTTGTTGCTACCTTTCTTGCTTATGTTGGAGACCTCAGAACCAAACGATTCATTATGACATCCAGTCATGTTGTCACTAGATGATTTTATATGCCCATCTTCCCCTATCAAATTGATTGTATAATCAGAACCATTTTTATTTGACTGCTAGTCATTGTCATTACTGTCTAGATAGGACATCAAGTTCCCTATCAACTGGCCCTCCTTCTTTCCCTCTTTGGTTTTTTCAGAGAAACAGAAAAATAGCAATCCTTTTCCCACATTCTACATATCTTGAAAGCTTCGCAGTCTAAGAAACTGTGTCTCAAATTGGTAGCCTGTGTCAAAAACTTGGCAACATCTCCATGAAAGCCACATCTGATATACATTTCTACCAGCATGTTTTCCACAAGGAACTCCCCTTTCAAATCCCCTTTGAATTATTTTAGCATGCATTTCATGTCCTGTTTCCAAAGCTCCTGTAATGCTACAAGTTTTCAAGTTGTAAAGATAAATGAAAGCATCTGGACGTACCTCTTCATCAGTCCCATGTTCAGCATATCTTTTTGGTGGATTCCACATCTCACCATGGAAAATTTGGGATGTATGTACTTGTTATGAGAGCATATGTTATCAGCAATGGCAAAATCCTCCACATTACCACAGGAATTTCCAGTATGTTTGACAAATGTACCTCCCTCCCAGAAGAAATTCTGAACTTAATTTCTATCTCTGCTTCAATTCCTGTTTGAAGATTATTCATTGATGAACTTGAAACTGCTTCCACAAGTCCTTATTTCTATGGCAAAGAGAGCATTGTTATCAATACATGTGGCAGTAATTAGCATCGACATCATTGATCTGATTAGAGAAAGGAGAGAAGCACAAAAATCGACTATTAGAGGACATCCTACAACCATACAGCAGAAACGTTTAATCAAGTTGATCCATGAAATCGATGTTCTGATCAGAATGCAAACATATAAGATACTATATCTATTACATAAGTGATAGAAGACAATCTCAGTGTTTTGGAAAGATAAGGACTTTGGAAGAGCAATATCAATGAATAATTCTGAACCACAAAGTTTAAGCAGTTCAATCAAATTGTCATGATTTGAAGAGTTATTCTCAGTTTTCATATTGCTCTTGTCAACTGTCGCAATCACAAATACTTGGATTCTAATAAGAGCTTGTATACATGACATGGGTTAGTTGCATAGATCACATGTGGTTTGATATGATGTTTCTCTATGCTAAGAGATACCTTGGCAGTAATATAATTGTTACTTGGCATCATATTTGTCTTGATTACTTGCTTCAATTGATCTTCTATCTTGGAATTTCTCAAGAACCTCTGTGGTTGTGACTTTGCTTTCGAAAACCCTTTGACAGCGCACGATTTAAATATTTGTATTAGACATTGTATTTGGGTACCGCCTGACTTCTTGGGTGCCCATTAGCTTTAATTCTTTATTGGCAAAAAAGCAAACTCAAAAGCTAAATCATGCTATTTTGTAATTTGGGCTATGATTTGAGCTTGAAGATGAATAATATATGAAATACATGCTTTGTGGAGTGCTCACACAAGGCATGGGGGAAGATTGCACCCAATTGGTCTCCTGTTCATGTCGCGCAAGCTTTCTTCATTGATTTGTGTGCAAAAAGTAGAGTTCTTTTGTTCTTGGGGACCTTCTGACGCTCACTATGCGCGCATACGACGACTGATCTTTGCACCAGTAGCAGCATTTTAAGCCATAAATTTGAATGGTCAATGTGTAGAGATCGTAACCACGCCAAGTCTAGTCCCCGTAAGCCATTGTCCCCTCTCCCACCTCAGGTACAACTAGCCCTGCAACAAACCCCTATTACTCTCAAGAAGCCATTGTGTGGCTGTAAGGGTGGACTTCCCTCTAGTGGTAGCTAAGGTTGGGTGAGTGAGGTCCTGTGGGGACATTGGAGCCCATCACCATTAGCCATGGGGCCAAAGGTGATGAGGATGACAGAGGGCCATATTTTTCAACAAGAGGATGAAAATGATATATCCCTTGTAGATATGTTAGAGTTAAAGCTCGCTACAACCATTGCATATATGAGAAGCTTTGGAGTGATTAGTAAAAAAGATGAGGAAGATATTGACATTTGTTGCTATCAAGTCCACATATCGATACTATATAATAGTTATATATAAGTGGCTTTCGTAATTTGCCTAAATAGTTGCAAGAGAAATAATTATATTTTCCTATATTGAGTTCTTTTTGTGTTTTGTTTAGATTGACTCATAATTTTAGAGATTGGTCTGATTGATAAGGGTAGTTTTTGAGATGTGTGGTAGAAACCCAATTTTGTTCATTTTTGTCTCTTCGGTATATTTTGAGAGTTTGAAAAAAATGGTCCCTTGAATAGCTTGTTTAATACAAATTTTCAATATGGGTAACAAGATTATCCTCATAAAGTTACAAATTTTGTGAATCAACTCCAAGTTTTGGCAAATACATTGAAAAACTCCAAGTTTTGGAAAATTTTGTTAAAAATCTTCAAATTGGGGGCTTGCTTTTTTAAATCCCCCTGCACCACATACTATACAAGCGATAACTCTTGACAACTAATGTTGAATGACTACTTGTGTAGCATTTGGCTATGTAAAACCAATGCAATAAGATTCACACTAGGAAGCCAAAATAAGAATCACATAAGGAAGTCTCTATTTTAGAAGTATGATTTCGTGCATAGAGTTAGATGTTTTCTCTCTTTCTTACATGTGCAAGGTAGAAATAGAAATGTTGACAAAGCATGACTGTGTTAAGATATACAGAGAGAAGATATGTAGAGACACGATAGGGAGAGAAGAGACACACCATATACACTCCCAAAGACTACACCATATTGATCACAATCTACATATATATAGATGAGACCTATTCTAGATAGGATGAGCTATATATAGCTATAACACCCCCACTCAAATAAAGGTCTCTAGGTGTAGATGAAAAAAGCCCTTGGGAGCACAAGAGAAAAACCCAAGCCCCTATATACAAATGTACAAATTACATGATCAAGAAGGATTATTGTGTGCATATAAAGTTAATTGGTGCATGTGAAGTGAAAGTGAATATGTATGTAGAAAGATGACCAAGAGGTTTGAGGTATATGTGCATATGTGAAGTGTATGGTTCCTAGAAGGAGTATGTACAATGGCACTACAATGTCATAGTAGATTATTTCCCAAAGATTGAAGTTGAGACAACTCCAAGTTTTGATCGTAGTAGAGTGAAGCATGCTTCATTGAGTCCTTTGGTGAATATATATGCAGTCATTTGATCACTTGGACAATGGTCAATCATGATCATGCCGAACATAATACTGCATATCGAATATAATAATAATTTACTACAATATGTTTAGACTTGTTATGTTGAACATAGTCTTCAGCAAGACTAATAGAACTTTGATTATCACATCAAAGTGGTGTGCTGGAGAGAGGAGGATGGCCAATATCTGATAGAACTTCTCGAAGCCATACTAACTCTTGAGCCACAAAAGATGCAGGTACATATTCAGCTTCTATAGTGGAAACATCAACACAATGTTGTTTCTTGCTAGTCCAAGAAATAAGAAAAGCATTGATAAATATATAATTTCCACTTGTAGAATGCATAGATAAGTGAGAGCTTGCCCAATCTGCATCTGTATAACCCAAAAGTTGAAGTGAATGTAGAGAATCAGAGTTTTGTTGGCATCAATAAACCAACCCAAAATCTTTAATCCTTTCAAATACTTCAAAACTCGTTTAGCTACAGTCCAATGTTTAAGGCATGGAGAACTAATATGTTGTCCAATAAAAATTGTAATAAAAATAATGTCAAGGCAAGAATTCAAGCCAAAAAATTGAAGACATCCAACAAGATTAGCATAAGGTTGATGTAATGCTAATTGTCCCCATCATTCTACAAAAAGTGAGAGTTTATGGTAGAGCTCACAAGATAAGGAGTACTAACAGGATTGTGGAGAATCCAAACCAAAATCCTGAATAATGTATTCAATGAACTTGTTTGATGCAATAATACAACACCCTTTTCTCAATAATGTTGAATATTAATACTAAGACATGAGTGTATGTCTCCAAGATCGACCATGTCAAATGCAAAAGATAAAATCTTCTTTACTTATTGACGGAAGTTGAGATTGTTAGAAACAAGTATGGTATCATCCAATATAGAGCTAGATAACAAAGTTATCATTGCAATGCTTGATAAATAAGTTAGGATTTGAAGAACTAGAGATAAAACCTTGTTTTGTAAGGAAGAGATCAATCTTGTGATACCAAGCTCATGAAGATTGTTTGAGACCATAGAGTGCCTGATGAAGTGTGTAAGCAAGTTTTTCCTTATATTTGACTAAAATTCGTCTGGTTTCTCCATGTATATCTCTTTCTTTAAATCACCATTAAGAAAAGTAGTTCTCACATCCATTTGGTGAACCTCCAAATCAAACTCAATAGCAAAAACTAACAAGACCGGAGTACTAATAATATGAACAACAGGTGAAATTTTTTCTTGATAATCAACTCCTGCAATTTGTGAGAAACCTTTGGCAACTAGCGTTGCTTTGAATTTGTCAAATGTTCCATCTACTTTTGTTTTGGTCTTATAAACCCACTTGCATTTAATAACAGTACATCCATTTGGTAACTTAGTTGTTGGAACCCATGCACCTTTAGAGAGAAAAGATTCATACTCAACTTCCATGGCCTCTTGCCATTGTTCCTTTGTGGGGATAACATGACATCACTGTAAGATACAAGGTCTTCATAAATATTCAAAGCATTCTCAAGAATATCAACATCATAAACATGACAAGTACCATGCTCATTATCAATTGGATGATCAATGTAAAGGTCATCATCAGTAATAATAGGTGAAGGTTGTGAATCCTCATTTGAAGAGTCAATATTATCCCATGGTTCATAATCATATAGAAAAGGAAAAGAAGTGAGTAATGGCTGTATCATCAGCGTCCTCTAATGACCATGTCTGCCTAGCATCCTCTTAAGACCATGCGCTGCCCATAAGTTGCTCATTGAAAATAGTATCACCACTTATGATTACCTTCTTGGAATATGGATCATAAAACTTGTATCCCTTAGAAAAAATTGACTATCCAATGAAAATAACTTTCAAATGAGGAGGATCAAGTTTTTTGCAAGTCTCTTTGGTTACATGAATATAAGCAATACATCCAAAAGTTCAAAAATATGAAATGGAAGGAGTTTCACTTGTCCAAGTAGTAATCGGTATTTTACCAAAAGGAGCCATTATAGGAAGATGATTTTGCACAAATACTACTATTAAGACTACTTCAGCCTAGAAATATCGAGATAAGCCAAAATGAATGAGCATACTTTGCATGGCATTAAGAATAGTCATGTTTTTATGTTTAGCAATACCATTCTATTGAGGAGAGTAGGGAATCATATACTTACCTTGACTATTATAATAATAATCAAAATAATTTGAAATGTATTCTCCACTATTATCACTGTGAAGTTTCTTGATGCAACAACCAGTATGAAGTTTTATAGCTTTTTGATATTTTTAAAAAGATAATAAAGCTTCTAATTTGTGTCGTAAAAGAAAAATAGTGGTGTATCTTCAGAAGTCATCAATAAAAGTCATAAAATACTAATATTGAGATTTTGATGGAGGAAAAGGTTCACAAATATCAATGCAAATAAGATCAAGAAAATCTCTAGAATGAGTTGTAGTGGAAATGGAAAAGGGTTTGCAAAAATGCTTTCCAAGTGCACAATATTCATAAATACTCACATGAGGATGAGTTTTGAATTCCATATCTTGAACAAGGTTACGTCGATAAAGATTGACAAGCTTTGAAAAAGTACAGTGAACAAAGAGATGATGCCATATTTTGCTATTAAGATTGCTGTGAGCTATAGAAACATTTGCAACATCTTCATTTAAAGATAACTCAAAAAGGTTACCATCGAGGAGCAACAACTATGGTTTGTCCATCTTTCTCAATGCGACACTTGGTATGGTCAAAACTGACAAAGAGACCAAGATCCACAAGTCTTACAATTGTAAGAAGATTCCTTTGTAGATCTAGGACATGTAAAACTCCACAGAGAATTCTTGTTGAAGAAAGAGTACTGAGATATAAATCACCTATACCTTTGACTTAGCAAGTTATGTCATCAGCAAGATAAACCAATTTCTTGATAGGAATAGAATGATGATTATTTTACCATTGGGAGTGATATGTCATGTTTTCTGTAGCACCAGAATCAATAATAAAAAGAGATCCATCACAAACATGAAGTATCCTTTCCAGAGAGATAGAATAACTCACACAGTTTGCTTCTTCAGTAGTGTTGTCATGTGTAGCAGTATATGCTCTATCACAATCTGAATGAAAATGCCTCTTGAAACATAGATGGGTTGGATGATCACTCTTTTTATAGTACTCACAAGGAAAATAATATCTATAAAAACGTGATTGTTTATTTTTAATACCATGTTCTTGATCATATTGTTTTACCTAGAAATCATATGTAGTGTGACAATTTCTATTGCAATAAGAACAATGTCTATTAGGAAACTTGAAATGAGAGAAGTTACCACCATGATGACTCCTACACGTAGAGCATGGAAAGGGATGCATTCGAGCAAGTAAATCTTGGTCCATTTGTTCTGATTGTGTGTCCTCTTTTGAGATCATAACCCTTTCTTGATTTGTGTGTTGTCTTCCATGTCATTTTTTGAATATTCAATCAAAGATATACAAGCATGATCAAAATTGATCCCATATTTGTTAGATAATATGGTAATAATATTATCATAAGCAAGATCCTTTAGAGTATCAAGAAGTTGTGCTATCAATTGCTTTCGTGGAATAGCATCATTAGTAGAGCAACAAGCTGATTGATAATGTTCTTGAATGATTCGATATGTGTTATCATAAAAATTCCGATGTTGTATTGTAACTCAGTGAGCTAACTACAAAGATAAAGCATTCTTTTAATAGATTTCTTCTCAAAATTTGCTATCAAATACTCCCATAGAGCTTGTGAGGTTGAAAGATTACATATATCAAGTATAAGAGATTCTTGAAGAGCAAAAAGAATATACCGACGTGTTGCTTTGTCGCATTTGATCCACACATTATAATGAGTTTTCCATTCTTCAAAGATAGGTCCTTGAGTTACAAGGGTATTATAATGAGTTTTCCATTCTTCAAAGATGAATAATTGAAGAGATACTACATAGATATACTTCCTGATTATCTTCTTCAAGGAATTGGTTATAGTCAATTGTGATAGCTCCGATACCATGTTGAGATGTAGAGAGAGAAGATATGAAGAGATGCGATAGGAAGAGAAGAGACACACCATATACAATCCCAAATACTACAACATATTGATCAAAATCTACATATATATAGGTAGGGCCTAGTCTAGATAGGGTGAGCTATATATAGCTCCAACAGATTGTGCCAAGTGCTATAATTTGACTGTGGCTATCATGTCTGAGTTTTTTATTATCTTCCAAGGGACAAGTAAATGCCATAATACTAGTGTACTATAACACTCACATTTATTTGTTTGAATAGAATGTGTCTACATATTCAAATTTCAATGCTATCCTCAATTGAATTCTTAATGAAGTCGTGTATTGAATTTCCAAATCCATTAAGTACCATAGATGCCGCCCAAGTGCAAAAGTAATCAATGTAGGGGATGAAGGGGAAGAAATGCTACTCAGAGAAGAACTATATCAAGTGGATTTCTAGTTGAGAGGTTCATTCATCAATAGAAATAATTTTTTTTATGGGATACATCTATTTTATAATATATCTGTAACGTGTCCAACTGTTCTCTTCAGGACACGTCCTAGCAGTCCATCAGAAAGGATGTCTAGAAAGCTCTGCCCGACACTCCCATGGAATGAAACGGGGTTTGCGATCTAGGACTTTCTGCGTTAGCCATGTAGCAGAAGTATTCTGGCCGTTCCCACTTAGGACCAACCTGAATCAGGGTTTTCCCTAATAGTCATTTCCTAAACAGCAACTAGCATCGAACCGCGTGCGAACTACTTTACGTAGAAATGCCAGGGCCGAAGTGAATTCACACTGCACTTGGTTTAAGGAGAATGGGAAATGAGAGGGATGCAAAGCTCAACCTCTCTGCCATAAGTCATAGTCCCATTTTGTTCCCCTAAAATAGTGTAAATCGAGACTATTATAACTTAGACTTTAGGTCAGCGCCCTTGCTACTCGTGTCCTTTGAAACGATCTTCTTCCTGTCCATCATGATTGAGAAAAGTTACTGGCCAACCGGGACTACCCATCTGTAGGACAGACCCATGGTCACATCCACCGCACTTTCCTTAGTTTGTTTTAGTTTTCTAATTACCTACCACATTTAGTTCGATATACATCAAGCAACTTCCTTAATTAGCCCGTTAGGCACTGGTTCCTTCACATAATCATAGCACTTGACATAGAAAAGCAATGTCAAACAAGTTCCTTTTCAACAACTTATCATATTTATCTTTGAAATACATTTATAAAGTCCAGCTCATAGGCTTATCATAATCCACCCAAAGGCTATCTAGTTACTAATCCAAGATTCTGCCCATAGACTAGTATGCGGGCCTCCAGATCCAATCCTGAGTCACGTTGGCCTCTTGTGCAGGGCCCAAAAGGTAAGGGATTTATGGCCAAAGCCCCCTGGCACCCAAGCACCCTCTTGCTCCAAGTAGCGCTCAAGGAGAGGCCTCTCGCGGCACAAAGCAAATAGTGCTCTATACAATTGTTACAAGCACAATCATTTCCATTGGTCGTTATTTGGCCAAGTGCTAAGGAGTGAATCCTTCTTTTGGAATGCATCCAAAGCACTTGATCCAGGATCAATTGCAACTTGGCAAGATTCCCAAGGGTTTGTTTGTTAACCCTTCTATCCTTGGGTTAGGACCATACCCTATTAATGCAACTTAACCAATACCTTAAGTTCTATTAGCAGTAAATATGTTATTCCAATTTACTAATTGGTCTTTTGCTTTCAAGCAATTATCTAATTCCCTTATCTTTATTAATTTTTCCAAGAAAGGTGCTATATCAGGACGAATACTCATCCTCTTGCAAGATAAACTTGTGCAAGAATTTGCCAATCTCATTCCAAGGAATTGGCCATTCCCTTGTGATCAAGTCACAAGATCATGCAACTCTGCAACTTGTTGTACAAGCATCGCATCAAAAACCACGGGACTATTTTACCCATCGAATGGTGTCTTCTAATCATGAAATCATGATTAGATAAGAAACAGGGATTGGGTGTCTTCATAACAATCTGTTCCTGATTGCACTAGGCCGACATTGTCGGTCCTAGGGTTTCAAATTCAAATCGAGTTTCATCCTTTTAGCGAGCGATCCTTAGGGTAAAAACCCTAGATCATTTCTCGCAAGTATGTCCTATTGTCCCTACATTCCGTGAATGTGGGCAAGTCTTTAGGGTATAAGAGTTTTAGCTTTGGCAGTAAGAGCAATTAAGTCACGTCCTCAACGTGCTAAACCCTAGTTAGCCCTTTGGGATATGGTGCATTGATTTAACCCTTCCTAAGCAATTCCTTCGCGGTTTTAGGTGTTTAGGTTTAAACCAATTTACTTTTCTATTCTTGAAGATACTTACAATACCATTTTCGTAACCACATGAGTTATTACGTACGTAAGAGTAGATTTACAATCCCTAAATTTTTTGGTTAAGATCAAAGCGTAAGTTAAGTTATAGCATAATTCCTATTGATCCTTCTGTAACATGCAATCAAGATTCATGCTACTAAGCTTTAGGATTTTATGTTTGAACCATGAAGCCTTTTCTAAAAACTACGCAGTTGAAATGAGGTTTATGCCAATTGCCTAGAGTTTAATCTCCGTCATGCAGCCCTAGAGTCATTTCCATGCCTAGCAATTTCCTACGATTGTTAGCAACCTTCTTTAAAGAATAAAGATGTTCAATAATGCGACATGCAATATCTTCCATGCATAATCGAAGTGTACTATAATTATTTCTATTTGTAAGGATGGGCATTAGTTAATCTAAGTTCATTACTTTGCAATGCATAAAAAACCACTTGCTAGGAATGCATAGAGAACTTATACTCTTCTTTTTCATTCGTTTAATACAAATGAACGATTCTTTGATCGTAAGTTATTTCCTTTAATTTAGCCAATGTAATAAAAAAAGTACATCCTAATTCCATAAATGATCCATGCACAATTAAAATATTACGATGTTAATCAAAATTAGGAAGAAAAACTTGGACTTGCGGTGAAATGTCCACATTTATGTTAGGAGATGATCCTCCTACGGTTGCACCTTGTGCTTTTTTAGGAGCCATCGCGTATTTGACCTTCTTGCCTTGGCCACAGACTTAAGATCCTGGCCCGTCTCCTTCACACACAAAACTCCCTTTGTGATTCAGCTTCCTTGACCGATTCCATCGTCTTTCAGAATCAAGCTTTAGAAGGCCTTAAAGGCTACCTCCTCGAAGTAGGGAATGGATTTAAAAGACTTGAAATGGAAGGCTTTTAAGAGGATACCAGGGTTATAAGGACCAATTGGGAAGGCTCATGAAAGTCCAAGAAAGGGAGCTTTAAATGGACTTTGGGGAATGCAAGGGCTTAAACTCCGGGTTTTGAAAAACCCGCTTTGTAGGGCCGATGGAAAAGGGGTTTTGAAACCCGGCAGTGAGGATTTCCACGGGAAGGGTTTCTTTAAATGGACCACAGGAAGATTCTTTAAAACCTGGCCTAAAGTGGGAAAAAGGGCTTAAATTCCAACGGGAAAGGGGTGTAAAGCATGCTTGGGAAGGGCCGAAATTCTGGGGAGAGGGAGGTTATAGGCAATAGGATAGGGGCTTAGGTGGAGCCCATGGAAATGGGAGCTTAAATCCCACCGGGGGGGTGATTTTATAAAACCCACTTGGAAGGACTTATGGAAGCCCACAAGAAGGGGGGCTTCCTAAGGGTCTTTAGAAGCTTCCCAAGAAGCTTCAAGGAAGCTTCTGTAGGTGTGATTTCACCATGTGGGAGGAGAGGAGATGTTGTATAATGGCGGCTTCTTGGTGGCAGGACTAGAATGATGGCGGCAGTGTTTCCTCAGCGGCAATATTCCCTCCCTCACGGCACACTTAGAGCTTCAGGCGTGGCAACTTGCTCCTTCTTGACTTCCCTCACACTGGCGGCGTCATGCTTTTAGCCCCCCTCCTTCCTTTCTTTCAAGCCTTCTCCCTCTCACTCGACTCGCAGCGTTACATTCTCTCAGCTTCCTCCCTACTTACCCCAGCCGGGGGGTTATTTATAGGAGGGGTAAGGCTCTCTTCCCCCCTCCCCACATGGTGGCCCGCATGGTCCTTCTGCCCCCCATGGCTTGTAGCTCCTGCGATGAATCATAAGCTCCTTTCTTCCTCTCCTCCAGCACAACCGTCAGCTGGGGGAAAGAGGGAATAATTTTTAATTTTTTTTCCATATTTTAATCCTTATCCTCTTGACCTCCTCCCAAGAGGAGGTTCAGACGAGGATATTCGGTCCCTTTGTTTATGCTAATAGAGATCGCATCGTCCGTTTATACAATGCCGGCATTCCCTTGCATGAGTATCACGGGGTTTAGAAATATTTTCAATGGAAATATTACATTCTCTCCCCCTTGGAGGAATCGAGATCTCCTTATCTTGAGATAAACTGGGGATATTGATGGTTGAGAGTGCTTTCATCTATCCAAGTGGCATCCTCCTTAGGATAATCATTCCACCGGTGGATGAGGCATTCTCTCAAGGTTCCGGATCTTAGTTGTCTCTCCCTAACATCTAAGATCTTGTCAGGTCTTACTTCAAGGACTCCTTGACTAGGCATTACAACTTGTTGGTCATCAAGTGCATGGTTAGGATTAGGTACATACTTCTTCAATAGGCTGATATGGAATACATTATGAACCTTTAGGTTCTCATGGAGTTGTAGTCTACAAGCATTAGGTCCTAGGCACTTGAGGATCTTGTATGGTCCACAATACCTTGGACTTAGCTTCTTGCAATCTCCTAAGGATAGAGAACTCTTCTTTGAGCGTACACGAATGAAGACCATGTCTCCTTCCTCCAAGATTCTATCTTGACGCTTCAAATCCGCTTATGCCTTCTATCTATCCTTGGTGGCTTGGATGTCCTGTCTTATTGACTTTATTTGGTCATCCATCTCTTCCAACATGTGCCTTGAATCTTCAACCCTTAAGACTGGATCTGAAAAGTTTAGGAGACTTTGACAGTCATGACCATACAATGCTTGAAAAGGGGTCATCTAAATGCTTTGTTGGTAACAAGCATTGTAGGCAAATTCCACCAAAGGTAAGTATTGAATCCACCTTTTTGGCTCACGACAGAAGTGTGCCCTAACAATATCCTTGATAACTTGATTGACTCGCTCTGTTTGACAATTGGTTTGGGGATGGTAAGCTATGCTAAAAGAGATTTGAGTCCCGATGGCTTCAAAGATAGCTCTCCAGAAGTGTGATGTGAAGAGAGAATCACGATCACTAATGATTTTTCTAGGTAGCCCATGTAGCTTGGATATCTCCTTGATAAACAACCTTGCAATGTCTGAGGATTTATAGTTTGTCTTTACTGGAATAAGGTGTGCAACCTTAGTCAGCATGTCAACCACAACCATAATTGAGTTGTATCCTCCCTGAACTTGGGATAGGCCAACAACAAAGTCCATACTGATGAATTCCCATTTCATTTGGGAAATGTCGAGTGGTTGTAACTTCCCTGGCATTTTGACATGTTCAGCTTTGATACATTGACAAAACAAACACTCAGTGACATATTTGAGAACGTCTCCTTTAAGCCTCTCCCAATAGTAGCTCTTCCTAACTGCATTGAGAGTCTTGGCATAGCCAGGATGTTCTCTAAAAGGGGAATCATGAGCTTCCCACAATATCTTTTGCTTAAATGACTGGCTTGCCAGTATCCATAGCCTCATTCTATAGTAGACAAGTCCACTATTGATAGAGAATTCATGATACTTAGCCTGTAGCTTTTGGTCCTAGTCCTTGATAGGGATCTCCCTTAGCATCTTTTGATAGGTTGAATCATGGCATGCTTCCTCTCTAGCTAGCTCAAGTATTGGATTGTTCGGCATGGATACCTTTGTGGCTAGATAACTAGCTGATTATGGGTTTTGCAAGATTAGAGAATTAAGGAATGCCTTGCGACTGAGTGCATCGACAACTACATTCTCGTTTTCAGGTCGGTATTTGATTTCAAAGTCATACTCTTCCAACACTTCAATCCACTGACATTGCCTCATGTTGAGCTCGTTCTGGGTAAAGATCCACTTGAGACTTTTATGATCAATCACTAGAGTAAACTTGTTACCCAACAAGTAGTGTCTCCAAAGTTTTAAAGCGTGGATGATAGCTAACAGTTCTAGATCATGAGTAGTATAATTCTTCTCATGGCTCTTCAGTTTCCTTGATGAGTATGCTACAGGGTGACCTTCCTGCATGAGCACACATCCTAAGGCAAGTGTGCTAGCATCAATTACTACCTCAAACTCCTTATTCAGGTTTGGAAGTTTTAGGATAGGTGTTGATACCAAGCTTTTCTTCAATCTATCAAAACTAGATTGTTCGGCAGTTGACCATGCAATGGATGTTTGCTTCTTCAGTAGATCCATCAGAGGTGCTGCAATCAAGGCATAATTTTTTATGAAGACCCTATACCATCCTGTCAATCCAAGAAAACTACGTATTTCTTTGACAATTGTTGGTATTGGCCATTCTAGAACATCTCTGCCAGATCAACTGAGATTCCTTCTGTTGATACGATGAATCCCAAATATTCAATCTGACGTTTGAAGAATGCACACTTCTTCATCTTAGCATACAACTTATGTGCCCTCATTGTCTCAAGGACAATCCGAAGTTGGGGTTCATGATCTTCTTCCTGTTTAGAATAAAGTTTCGTCAAAGAAGACAAGTACGAAGTCATCAAGATATGGCCTAAATAACCTATTGAAGGTGGCAGGAGTATTTGTAAGCCCGACTGACATAACTAGAAACTCTTAGTGTCCATATCTTGTGTTGAAGGCCATCTTTGGGATATCTTCTTCCTTGATTCTTATGTGATAGCAACGAGACCTGAGATCAATCTTGGAGAAGATCTTCGCACCCTAGACACGATCAAGAAGCTCATCTATTCTAGGAATAGGGTACTTGTTCTTGACAATTGATTGATTCAACCCTCTGTAATCAATACACAGTCGAAGCGTTCCATCTTTCTTTTTCTGGAACATTATTGGAGCTCCCCATGGAAAACTGCTTGGACAGATGTAGCCCTGATCTAGCAATTGCTTGAGTTGTTTCTTTAGCTCAATTGCTTCTGGTATGGACATTCTATAGGGTCTCTTTGCAATTGGTGTAGCTTTTGGCACTAGCTTGATCTCATGATCCACTTCTCTTTGAGGTGGGAGTTCTATTAACTCTTTAGGAAATACATCCGCTTATTCCTTTAGCCAAGAAGGCCCTTCACTAGACTCCTACTTTTGATCTAACTTGTTGATCTTAATCAAGTAGACATGTAGTCCTTTTCTAACTCCCTTTATAATCTGAGATGCTTTGGCCAATTGAATTTTTGGCACTCTAGCCTCACCTTGAGTTGTGACTAAATCCCCTTCAGAGTTTCAAAAGAAAACTTGGCCCTTTCCACAATGAATGTGGGTGTCATTAGGTTTAAGCCAATCCATTCCAAGTAGACACTCATGGATACCTAGGTTCATGACTCTCAATTTGACCGAAGTTGTCTTTCCTCCCAGAAAGAATTCCACCTTAGTAGTTTTCCTAGTACAATTGACCTCATGACCATTTGGTAATTCCACAAGCAAGGTAGGTGCTTCTACTGTGGCTATTCCTAATCTTCTTGCACAAGCTAGTGAGATAAAGGAATGTGTAATGCCACAATCAATCAAGGTCTTGAGACCTTTACCTTGATAGTCCGACGGTGTCTAAATCACCGAGAACTGGCGATTCGGCCCTTTCTTGTGAAGAGCGGCATGGACTATCACCCTTTCAAACTCTACTTCCATGGTCGATCTTCTTCTTTGCACATTTCCCTGTTGGCAACAGAGGAGGTTCTTCCTCTGCCTCACGTAGCGGCTCCCTGGCCATGGCCAGTTCCTTGGAAATGTGCTTGGCGATGTCCTCCTCCAAGCTTGGGACATTGCCTCTTGAAATGTCCTGGCTCGTTGTAGTGGAAACAACAGAAGTTCTAGCCATTGCTTTGGGTAGGGACAAAGCTATTGGCATTATTAGTCCTTGCTTTCTTTCTTTGTCCCCGATTTTGACCTTGAACTCTCTTCATTTGAGGCCTGAATGCTCCTTTGGTTGGGTCATTAGAAGACCAAGTTTTGTTACCTCTTGGTCTAGCCTGCACCTCCTGAATTATAGGTGCAACTCAAATGAGTGCGTCCTAAAGATCTGATGGGTGCATAGATTCAAGATGGGTATTCACTGGTGGGTTTAAACCAACACAAAAGTTTGACACCTGCTGTGTCATATCCATCTGTGGCACATACTTAAGAAGTGAGATGAATTTAGAGTAGTATGCGTCAAGAGTGAGTCCCAGTTGTTTTAGCTCGTAGAAATCATTCATTTTCTGTGTGCGATACGCAGGTGATAAGTATATTTCCTACACAGCTTTCTTTTTTTCTCCCAAGTAACGGATCCTTCTGCAATCCCTTGATCTCTGCACCATTGCTTCCACCAAAGCCTGGCTTCACCGGTGAGCTTCAGCTTGGCGAGCATAGCCTAGTTGGCACTGAGGGCTGAAATGATGAACGGGTTGCCTCTTACCCATCTAGCCTCCAATCCTCACTAAGAGAACTAAAGAGAGGCACCACCTAGCCAAAGGGAGGATGGGCTAGGACATCCCTTTTCTCAAAGAGAATCAAGAGAACCAAGACACAAATTTACAAGAGAGAATATATGTACTAGACACCATATTAGAATATGAGAGAGAGAGATGAGAGGAGAGGAAGACAAGAGGAGAAGAGGTAGAGGAAGCTTGCCATTATGCTACATGGAATGAGAAGATGAGAAGAGAGGGAGATAATAGGAAAAGAGGTAGAGGAAGATTGCCATTATGCTACATAATAAAAGAACTCACTCATAGCTCCTCACAAAGATGAGGGTATTCTAGAGTGCTCTCATGGGCTTGTCATTGTCCTCCTTCCCCTCTTCATTCTCCATGGGCTCTTTATATAGCCTCCATGAGATATTAGATTAAGCTAATCTTCTTGATTAACATAATCCTAGATGATGTATGGCATCTTTGAAAATATGGAAAATAGTGGATGGGACAAGTCCCCACCTTGCTCATCATGTAAGAAGCCAAGGGTGATGGTAGACAAAATAGAGAAATGGAGCTAGATTACAAGAGGTGGATGCTCAAAGCACATTATTATAATATATTTACAAGAAGGATAGAGTGGAAAGTTGGTGTGGTGAAAGAGAGAAGCAAATTGCATGTAGCCAGTAGTCTGCGCCTTCGTAACTTCAAATCCGTGAGGAATTTGAAAAAAGTTTCTTCTGAAACTTTGTAGATCAGGTCGAAACCGATCGGAAGGCGCGGGAATTTTCTTGAATTTTTCTTTTTCTTGAGAGTTATTGAGATGATAAAAAACGGCTTCCAAAAGCTGCTTTGACTTTAGTCCCCTATATATATATATAAATACATATAAGCATGTGACAAAAGGGGTCCATGCTTGTAAGCTTTTGTGTAAGATTCAAATGACACCATGATGTGGATATTGACTTGTGTGCTAGGGTGAGGTGTCCTCTAATGATGGTGATAGATTCCAAATCTTAGTGATGCAAGCGGAGCCCATGTGTAGTTGGAGGCTAGTCCTTTGAAAAATCTATGCACTCTCTCAACTCCTAGGTGTAATCCATTTTCATCTTCACTAAGACCTAGTGCTTGAAGAGTAAACCCAAAGTGATATGGTAAGCTCTTGATAGGGGTTTTGGCCAAATTTTGTGGTAGTAATCCAGATTGTAAAAAACCCGGATCAGCGGGTGCAGTACCGACTGCTTCAAAGTAATCCTCCATAGACTCTATCCAAATTTCAGCATCCACTTGGACAGTTCTACCTTTCCTATCAAATTCAGACGGCTTGACCTGCTTAAGAAAAAACTTCTTCTACTGGATTACGACACTACTTGATGTAGGAGGCGAACTGGGAATTTGTACCTGGGGTTGTGCTTGGATAATGGTTTCTTAATGTTATTACACGATAAATGTTATGATTTATATTTCATCTCCAATTCAGCTATATCAACCAAGAATCCTAGCCACTTAACTTTTTATCAATTCTCATCAACAAACAGACATTGATAAAAAGAAGTCTTATTGCATTTCTATGGGTCTAGCGCTTTCGGAGTACAACATTTCCAGAGATGATAGAGCAATTGTTTACATTTAGTTTGGGGAGAATAATGTTGTATTACATTTATCTATGGGAACTGGATGATAGTATGGTTTTGGCCATGGATCTTTAGGAATCGGTAAGTCATTGGAAGATCGAGGTATCCTTTCCTTTGGAACCCATTCTTCTAATAGCGCCCCAACACCTTGATCCTGTCAGAGGGGATTACACGGGTCACTTCCTCATATACATATGACTTCAGCTCAACCCTCCGACCTTGAATATGTAAAGTTGAGTTTGCGTGAGCCTCCACAAAAATGAACAGCTTCACAATCTTCACGTCTTCCAGCCACCTGATCCTCTTGAGGTTGGTTTGAAGATATGCAAACCGGTGGGCAACTATATAGTAGATTCCTGAGGCACCCATCCATCTTCGTTCCACGTACAAAGGCGATGGATTATAGATATGATCTAGGATGTTCAGCATCTCAACCCTTTGTCGATAATCTGGGGAATGCATCACGGTCATAAACATGACTCGGAACACTAAGAATTTATTCCATGCTTCATAATTCTGCAAGACAGCATTGAAAGCAATGAAATATTTGGAAGAGCAACATTTTGTTTACTTTTTCTTATTAAGATTTCTTAAAAACAAATCCTTTGTTGGATCGCTCTGATACCAACTTTAACCTGTCCACCTGTTCTCTTCAAGACACGTCTTAGCAGTCCATCAGAAAGGATGTCTAGAAAGCTCTGCCCGGCACTCCCATGGAATGTCACGGGTTTTGTGATCTAGGACTTTCCACATCTACCACGTAGCGAAAGTATTCTGGCTGTTCCCACTTAGGACCAACCTAAATCAGGGTCTTCCCTAATGGTCATTTCCTAAACAGCAACTAGCATCGAACCCCGAGCGAACTAATTTACGCAGAAATGCCATGGCCGAAGCGAATTCACACTGCACTTGGTTCAAGGAGAATGGGAAATGAGAGGGATGCAAAGCTCAACCTCTCTGCCATAAGTCATAGTCCCATTCCGTTCCCCTAAAATAGCGTAAATTGGGACTGTTATAACTTAGACTTTAGGTTAGCGCCCTTGCTGCTCGTGTCCTTTGAAACGATCTTCTTGCTGTCCATCATGATTGAGAAAAGTTCCTGGCCAACCGGGACCACCCATCCATAGGATGGACCCATGGCCACATCCACCGCACTTTCCTCAGGTTGTTTTAGTTTTGTAATTACCTACCACATTTAGTTAGATATACATCAAGCAACTTCCTTAATTAGCGCGTTAGGCACTGGTTCATTCACATAATCATAGCACTTGACATAGAAAAGAAATGTCAAACAAGTTCCTTTTCAACTACTTATCATATTTATCTTTGAAATACATTTATAAAGTCCAACCCGTAGGCTTATCCATAATCCACCTGAAGGCTATCCAATTACTAATCTAAGATTCCGCCCATAGACTAGTATGCGGGCCTCCAAATCCAATCGTGAGTCACATTGGCCTCTTGTGCAAGGCCCAAAAGGTGAGGGATTTATGGCCAAAGCCCCCCTAGCACCCAAGCGCCCTCTTGCTCCAAGTAGCACTCAAGGAGAGGCCTCTTGCAGCACAAAGCAAACAGTGCTCTATACAATTGTTACAAACACAATCATTTCTAGTGGTCGTTATTTGGCGAAGTGCTAAGGAGTGAATCCTTCTTTCGGAATGCATCCAAAGCACTTGGTCTGGGATCAATTGCAACTTGGCAAGGTTCCTAAGGGTTTGTTTGTTAACCCTTCTATCCTTGGGTTAGGGCCGTACCCTATTAATGCAACTTAACCAATACCTTAAGTTCTATTAGCACTAAATATATTATTCCAATTTATTGATTGGTCTTTTGCTTTCAAGCAATTATCTAATTCCCTTATCTTGGTCACTTTTCCCAAGAAAGGTGCTATATCAGGACGACTACTCATCCTCTTGCAAGATAAACTTGTGCAAGAATCTGCCAATCTCATTCCAAGGAGTTGGCCATTCCCTTGTGATCAAATCATAAGATCATGCGACTCTGCAACTTGTTACACAAGCGTCGCATCAAAAACCATGGGACTATTTTACCCATTGAATGGCGTCTTCTAATCACAAAATCATGATTAGATAAGAAAGAGAGATTGGGTGTCTTCATAACAATCCGTTCCTGATTGCACTAGGCCAACATTGTCGGTCCTAGGGTTTCAAATTCAAATCGAGTTTCATCCTTTTAGCGAGCGATCCTTAGGGTAAAAACCCTAGATCGTTTCTCGCAAGTATGTCCTATTGTCCCTACATTTTGTGAGTGTGGGCAAGTCTTTAGGGTTAAGAGTTTTAGCTTTGGCAATAAGAGCAATTAGGTCACGTCCTCAATGTGCTAAACCCTAGTTAGCTCTTTGGGATATGTTGCATTGATTTAACCCTTCCTAAGCGATTCCTTTGCAGTTTTAGATGTTTAGGTTTAAACCAATTTACTTGTCTATTCTTGAATATATTTACGATACCATTTTCATAACCACATGATTTATTGCCTACGTAAGAGTAGATTTACAATCCCTAACTTTTCTTGTTAAGATTAAAGTGTAAGTTAAGTTATGGAATAATTCCTATTGATCCTTCTATAACATGCAATCAAGATTCATGCTACTAAGCTTTAGGGTTTTATGTTTGAACCATGCCGCCTTTTCTAACAACTACACAGTTGAAACGAGATTTATGCCAATGGCCTAGAGTTTAATCTCCCTCATGCAGCCCTAGAGTAATTTCCATGCCTAGCAATTTCCTATGGTTGTTAGCAAACTTCTTTAAAGAATCAAGATATTCAATAATGCAACATGCGATTTATTCCTTCCATGCATAATTGAAGTGTACTATCATTATTTCGATTTGTAAAGATGGGCATTAGTTAATCTAAGTTCGTTACTTTGCAATGCATAAAAAACCACTTGCTAGGAATGCATAGAGATCTTATACTCTTCTTTTACATTCGTTTAATACAAATGACCGATTCTTTGATCGTAAGTTATTTCCTTTAATTTAGCCAAGGTATTTCAATAAAAAAAGTACATCCTAATTCTATAAATGATCCATGCACAATTGAAGTATTACAACCTTAATCGAAATTAGGAAGAAAAACCCGGACTTGCGGTGAAATGTCCACATGGATGTTAGGAGATGATCCTCCTATGGTTGTGCCTTGTGCATTTTTAGGAGCCATTGCATATTCAACCTTCTTTCCTTGGCCATAGACTTAAGATCTTGGCTCGTCTCCTTTGCACGCGAAACTCCCTTTGTGATTTGGCTTCCTTGATCGATTCCACCATCTTTCAGAATCAAGCTTTAGAAGGCCTTAAAGGCTACCTCCTCGAAGTAGAGAATGGATTTAAAAGACTTGAAATGGAAGGATTTTAGGAGGAGACCAAGGTTATAAGGACCAATTGGGAAGGCTCATGAAAGTCTAAGGAAGGGAGCTTTAAACGGACTTTGTGGAATGCAAGGGCTTAAACTCCGAGTTTTGAAAAACCCACTTTGTAGGGCTGATGGAAAAGGGGTTGTCAAACCTGGCAGTGAGGATTTTCATGGGAAGGGTTTCTTTAAATGGACCACAGGAAGTTCTTTAAAACCCGGCCTAAAATGGCCAATGTCAAGAATCGCGTGGTGGGGGGAATTGCTCAAGATGGTGCACCGAACACACACAGAATGCATAAGGAGAAGCTCACTCAAGAGACAAGAAGAGAGATGGAGGCCAAAACGTTTTCTTTCTAGTTTCATCTTCTTCTTCCACACACTTTACAATGTACACAAAGTATAGATAAGATACAACATAAAGGAAAGTGGCCCACTAAGTCAAACAATGCATAACCGACTACACTAGTTGACTGGCGCTATAACTATGCCAGCTGTAAATAGGTGTAACAACCTAAATATAATAAGTAATGAGTCAGTGGCTATGTGAGAGTCATAATGACCACCGACGTGCTAAGTATAGATGTGTGGACCCATCTAACCAAGCGGTCCATCATCAATGTCCACATGTGTTGAGCTTGTCATCTCAACACTCCCCCTCAAGCTCAACTCAATCTCTGCAACTCCAAATAAGCTTCGAGACTTTTGAAGCTTCTCTGTACCCAATGCCTTTGTGAAGATGTCACCTATCCGATCCTGTGTGCTGACATACACCAAGTCAATCTCACCTGCTAGTACCTTCTCTCTCACAAAGTGGCAGTGTACCTCAATATGCTTTGTCCTGGCATGGAACACAGGGTTCCTAGCCAACTGTATATTGTTCATGTTGTCACAATAAATGACAACTACACCTTTCACCTGCACATCTAAATCAACCAATAACTTTTGTAGCCATACTACCTCACATGCTGCAATAGCAACACCTCTATACTCAACCTCTGTACTCGACAAAGCAATTGTAGATTGCTTTTTGTTGCTCCGAGCAACTGCTGCACTACCAAGAGAGAACATGTATCCACTGATAGATCTTCTATTAGACATACTACCAACCCAATCTGCATTTGTGTATCCAAACACCTGTACATCTGTATCTGCCTTATAGAAAAGTCCATAATGTAATGTGGACTTCACATATCTCAATATGCGTCTGACTGCATCCAAATGTGGCTTTCTAGGTACTTGCATAAACTGACTCACAAGACCAACAGCGTAGCTCAAGTCTGGCCTTGTAATGGTCATGTAGATCAAACTCCCCACTCTTGATGGGACCTGAAACAAGCCGGCACTGGCTATAGCACTAGACGGACCTCATGCTCATGACACACAAACACCCTCACGGCCTCGTGGACTAGGAGCGTCAATCTAATGCTAAGGGACAAACTGTCCTAAAGCTTAATTCATGCGTTTATAGTTCATAGTCCAATGTTTCCCTAAAACTCCTCAGAGGGAAGACCCTTATACATAGGCATTGCCACGATCACACACACATAGGAGGCACTCCACCGAGACTAATAGTCGGAGCCCCATTGCAGCTCTCCTACATCTCAGGGATTGGCCCTTTGATGCACTGGTAAACATATAACACAAATGAACATAGAATCCTCTCCTTTATATTTCTCGTATTTCTAGGAGATATACCATGCTTCCTCACTTCACAGTCCCTTAGAAAACTGACCCTCTACGCTACGGCAAGGGGTAACTTCACACTCTCAATCGTGGGTCAAAGTCCTAAGAAAACAATTGCCATGCAGTCCAGGAGATTTTTCATTCGATACCATGAACCATGCATAGTGCATAATGTGAATGGTTTAGTGCACAAACAATAGAAAATTAGCATCGTGCATCGTGCAAAACCAATCCTTCCATGATTTTCATGCTAACGTTTATATATTGAAACGAGGAGAGACACCGAGCCTTACGCTCATGCTGCCTTTTCCTTTATTTTAAAACAACATCCTATAGCCATGATGCAACACATAAATTAGGTTTAAGATTGTACTTTAACGCTCAAACTCCCCTCTCACCCTACCATTTAATGGTTTGCAATCCTTGATAGGTGTAAGAGTCGTTTTATGTGTATTTCTTTGTAGAGAAAGCAGTAAATACGGACAAAACATGGAAATGAGGGGAAACTGAGGCGAACCTTGTGCTCTACCTTCATTATATATTGCACAAACACTTATGTAATTTTTTGGAATTTTCCTTTTATCGTTTCCTAATTTTCTCCCTTTTAAAACCCATTTTCCACCATTTTTTGGTATTTTTCCTTTATTTTCTTCAATAAAAATGACTAGAAATTGAAATTCATTATGGGCTATGGCCCTTACATTCTTTGAGAGCAAAATTTCAGGCTTTATTGATGTTATATCTCATGTTTCCCCTTTATTTTGCAAAAAAACTCCATTTTACCCCTTAAACACATGTTTTACGGGTTTTATACCATTAATTTCAACCATAACACTTATGATTTTCTGCTTTTCTGAGCATAAACTGATCAAACTCATAGCAAACAACAACATAATGCATAATCAGCCCATGGGAACAATATTTCATCAACCAAATAACATAAAAATTCATTTTTTCTTCATAAAAATTGAATTACCGCTTAGGCTTTATGTCTCTAGATATCCGTTTTGCTATGGGACTATGTGTCAGCCCTCATTCAATGTCTAGCATCTTCAAAATCAGCACTCTTTATATCTTCATCCACTCGGAAGCAATCCGGTCTCATCCGGGCAAGCTTTCCTCCATCATTCTTCATTTTCCTCTTCCACACAAAAACAGCCTCTTAAGGGAGAGAGAGGGAGGAGAGAGAAAGACTAGAATTGACTCTCTTCATTCAGGCGAAGCACGGAAATATGATCGGCCAACAGGGAGAAGATCAGGGCCAACATCAATTGGATAGGTTGTTTGCAGCCCCACATCTCCATCTCCATCATGAGGGGGCGCATTTTTCGCGCGCAGGTAGGCGTCGTGCTCCTCTCCTCCATCACGATTTTTTTTTTATGCCTTTTGGTTGGGGGGGTTAAAATGTCCCCAAAGGGCACCCCCCCTTTGGTCCATGTTGTGGCCACCCTTTCAAATCTTGACCATTTGTTGGCCATTTCCCCGTTCGGACTCCGAATTGAGTGCTGAAAAATCATGGGCGTCCGGCTTGACATCCCACATTGGCCGGCAACTCCTGACAACCCGCACGGTGTTGAGAGAGAGAGAGAGAGTACGAGAGAGATACACAAGACATGCTCCTAAAGGATGATTCATATTGATGTAGAGTTAGTATATATAGGTGAGACCCAAGTCAAGTGAGTGATGATATATATAGTTGTAACATCCCCACTCAAACAAAGGTCTTTGGCTGTGAGTGAAAAAACCCTTGGGGAGAACAAGGGAAAAACCCGAGCCCCTACACATACCTACGATACAAAAATGATTTACTATAAAGTTTTCTTGAATACAATGATACATGCCTCAATCAGTGAGACAAGAACTTGGAACAATACCAAGTGCATGTCTTAATGAACTAAAGCGAGCTTCACTAAGAGCTTTTGTGAAGATGTCTGCAACCATTTGATCACTAGGACAATGCTTCACCATAATGGAACCTTTCTTGACTTCATGTCAAACATAATGATAATGAATAGCAATTTGCTTTGATTTACTATGTTGTATATAGTCTTTAGTAAGACTAATAGCACTTTGGTTATCGCATTGAAGAGCTGTACTAGATGATGAAGGATGTCCCAAATCTACAAGTAGTTGTCAAAGCCAAACTAGCTCATGAGCTGCTAATGATGCAGCAACATATTCGGCCTAAGTTGTAGAAACCGCAACACATCGTTGTTTCTTGTTGGTCCAAGAAACCAAACATCCATTTACAAAGAAACAATTCCCACTTGTAGATCACATGGATAAGTGTGAACTTGCCCAATCAGTATCTGTATATCCAATAAGGTCAAGAGAAGTTGAAGAAGATAATGAAGAATCCTCTCGGCGATGATAAATAAGACCAAATTCCTTAGTACCCTTGAGGTACTTAAGAATACGTTTTGCAGTACTCCAATGAATAGTGGAAGGGGAAGAAAGATAATGTCCCAAAAAGTTAGTCGCAAATAAAATATCTGGTCTTGTGTTTAAACCAATAAATTGAAGACAACAAACAAGATTAGCAAAAGGTTGATGAATGGCTAATTCTTCATTGCGTGTTGTAGATGTACCCTTGGTAGAGCTTGAAAGAATGGGAGTGTTGGCTGAGTGCACATTTGTCAACCCAAACTTCTTAACAATATCATTAATAAACTTTGTTTGGCAAAGAAGAATAATTCCTTGTTGTCGGTGTCATTGAACTTGAATACCCAAACAAGAATGTATCTCACCAAGATCCACCATTTCAAATGTAGTCGATAAAAGCTTCTTCATAGCATCCAAGAAAGCAATATTATTTGACACAAGAATAGTATCATCAACATATGGAGCAAGAATAATAAAATATTTGTCCTCCCTTTTGATGTAAAGATTTGGGTCAGCAAAACATGCAACAAAACCTTTAGATGTGAGGAACTGATCAATCTTAATATACCAAGCATGAGAGGCTTGCTTCAATCCATATAATGCACAATGAAGCTGGCATACAAGATGCTCCTTTCCTGCAATCATAAAACCTTCAGGTTGCTCCATATAGATTTCTTCTTCAAGATCTCCATTGAGAAAAGCCGTTTTAACATCCATTTGGTGAATTTCTAGATCAAATAGTGTTGCAAAAGACAAAATCATACGAACAGTTGAGGAGTGCACAACGGGAGAAAATGTTTCTTGATAATCAACTCCTGCAATCTGTGAGTAACCTTTTGCAACAAGTCGTGCTTTGAACTTATCAAACGAGCCATCAGCTTTGGTCTTGGTTTTATAAACCCATTTACATTTGATAGGAACACGATTTGGGGGGAGTTCAATAAGAATCCATGTACCTTTGGAGATTAAAGAATCGTACTCAACTTGCATAGCTTCTTGCCATTGATCCCTTTGAGAAGAATTGATAGCTTCCATATACAATATTGGATCCTCTTGGACAGACATAGCATCATCAAAGACATCATATTCAATAGAATAGAATCCATGCTCTATGTCAATAGGAAGATCGACATAGATCTCCAAATTTTCATCAATCTTCTTTGGAGGTGGAGGTTTATGATCATCAGAATTAGTAGAATCAGAAAGCAAGTAAGGAGATGTACGTAAAAACGACGAAAATTATTGAGTGACTAAAAAGAAAGCCCGAAATAGAGAGGCGTAACATGCAAGACGAGATGATGCATATAAAAAAACTGCTATTTTGGTCGAGCAAAGAACGTGAACAATAATAAAACATCGCTAAAAATAGCAAGATGTTTTCTTGTCATAATCAACATCATTAACAAAGACGAGCAATTAACAAACTGTAATTGGGGATTAACGAACTGTAACTAGAATTACAATTTTAAATAAAGAATCACAGATGCGAGCAGAATTGCTGTCTTGAATCCTGAACTGTCATAGCTTTTGATCCAGAACTCCGATTGACAAGCGGTTTTGATAGGATTCGATGACACGTTTAAAGACAAAATTAACTAATACTTCTATTTTGAACAAGTTCATGTATCAAATCATCACTTATGCAAAGAATTCAATCAAGTATAAAAAATGAAACAACTTATCTTCCTTGTTGTTGCTACGCATCCATAGCTCTGATACCGTGTTGAGAGAGAGAGAAAGTACGAGAGAGATACACAAGACATGCTCCCAAAGAATGATTCATATTGATGTAGAGTTAGTATATATAGGTGAGACCCAAGTTAAGTGAAAGATGATACATATAGTTATAACACACGGCAGTCTGAAAATTTATAAAAAATCAACAAGTGTCGCTCGAGCACCTTTAAAGTACTTTGACGCTTAAAATCGTCCTGGATCGAGCCGCCGCCTTCAACGTTAAATATTTTTCCCTTGATATTCGTAAATTTTAGCTATTTTTAAGCAGTTCTCAACATCAAAATTTTGCTCTCATTGATGACCACGGGATAGGGCGACTCAGCTCATCGAATCCCATAATAGATTTGCACAAAAACAACCAAAGGAAGCATCAAGATGATACAAAATAGATAGATACTAAACACAGCACAATGCTCACCCTACCCCCTGACAAAACCAAGGCATGACATCCACAAGGAGTAGGCCTAGCATAAGCTGATAAAAGGTGCAAAGCTAGTCATTGACTAACTGCTCCAACAACTTAAAAAAACTATCAAAGAGGTTGCCCGAAGTGGTGGTCTGAATTGCCTACCTAACTAAGGACAACACAACCAGGAGCTCCTACTAGGCGAGGACTCCTATAGCCTGATCAAGAAGTATTTTCTTGTAGAACATTTCTTCTGTTAGGGTTTTTTAATTTTATTGACATACTCAAGTATGTAAAAAGGAGGGAGATGAGCGGAGTGACCCAAGGAGAACAGGGCATCGGCCTCAGGTCCTGTCTCGGTTACCCAAGAACCTACCAAGCCCTCGCAAGGTGACACTTAATCCTTTTCTGATGCTCACTTTTATTTTCTCTCCAACCTTCCTTATTTTCTTATTGTCCAGCAAGAAGCCACCCCTAGGAAGACAAGGCATCAGCCCCGGGTCTGACTCTTCCCCAAGAACCTACCAAGCCCTCACTAAATGATGATCAGCTGCTCATGAATTTTTATCTCTTTTCTTTTCTACTTTTATAGGGGTTAGAACCCTTTTTAAACACCTTTGTATATATTTATTATCTTTAAAATATTCAGGGTTTCTTTTCCTTTATCATCATTATTCTTCCTTCTGCAGGCTTCTCTAACTGCCTCACAACTAACAGAAACTCCTAGAACGGCTGCCTAGCAGGCTAGCAGAACAAGGTCACTAGGACTCCCATCTAAAACAGGTCTTTCAATGCCTGACAATGTCTTCAAAGGAGGCAAGGACCACTCAGACCTCCCTCAAACATACTGAACCTAAACCTGGGACTTCCTTGGTTACCGGTTCTCAACAAGAAACGAAAATCCCCCGGAACAAGTACACAAACACATATAGCCTAAAAACCACAGTACTCATAAAGGAAAGATATCACCTCGATAGGGCCACGAGAAGCTTCCACGCAACAAAAGGCTCCTTTCGAGCTCTTTTTCCAACCCTGTCTAGCACAAAACTCAAACAAGAAACCATTAACCGTACATGCACTAAATAGACAACTAGCCCTCTTGGCCTAACGAAATAAAATAGAATAGTACCTACACATCCTTCCCTGAAAGAAGACAGATATACAATAATAGACTCCTTCCCAAGGAGGAAAACACAGGGCTCGTAGCCCTAAACTAAATGCATAAGGTTATGACCCATCCCTCCTGCATATACAGCAAGAGATGTATGCATAACATATCATCTAATCAACCTATGGGTCCCAGATAATAACGGTAGATTGGTCTCAGCTACTCTTTGCATCACCCATATCAACCATCGTCTGCCATATATTGTATGCTCCGATAAAATTCCCCACAAGCGACCGGGTCCTATTTCATCATTGATAACAATATCCAGACTAGGACCACAATTGAAGAAAAGGTCTTCTTCATAAGCAAATTTCGCCAATGAATTTGCAAACTGATTCCAGTAACGTAGAATTGGCTAAAAAGACACTCTCTCAAACTCCTCAAGTAGGGTCATAGCAGTCCAATGATACATACAAAGAATGGGATTCCGCACTGTGTATGTTCCATCGAGCTGATTCAGGATCAACTGGGAATCCCCTTTTACTAACAACCGACGAATACCACCTTGTTTGGCAATATGCAGTCCCATAATCAAGGCTTTATACTCCGCCATATTGTTAGTGAGTCCTACCGCGAGATAAGCAGCTAACTTCATCGTAACTCTACATCGGGGATCTCGGATTACTACTCCAATACTCCCTTTTTTATTAGGGCCCCTGGACGCTTCGTCAAAATATAATGTATACGTCCACAATGGGTTTATACAGCCGGCCATCACGAACTCCTTTATTCGTAATTATGGTAATCAAAGTTTAGCATGTTGAGAGGATGAACTGACGACTCCATCCCACCTTCTTCATTGAACTCAACAGGGATACTCGTCAACAGTCATAGGCAGTGATGGTAGAAGACTTTAATCTCCCACACAAAGGTTCCATCTTCTTGCTCAATCACTTTATATCCTTTGCTCCACAAGATGAGTTTCCCCTGATGGTATCTTTGCTCTAGATATGGGTGCTCCAAATAAGCGATTAACCGACCCATCAACTAGCTTTTAAGCTCTTTTGCAGGTCTCAAATCATCCCTAGCATGGACCTACAATGCATTTTCTTTATATTAGCATACTTAGAAATAATAAGATTTAATCTTATTAAGATTAACCTTATTTTTAAACTCTACTCCCTGTAAATTAGCTAATAGGGCTGTAGACCTATTTGTCCCTAACCTCACAATCTTGTAGGGGCCATCCCATTTAGGTTCCAATTTTCCTGGGAACAGCTCCCTACGTGCATCATAATACAAAACCAGTTGCCCTTTCTTAAAGGTATACTTCTTTGCTTTTAGGTCATGCAATTGTTTCATGCGATGTTTAGCCACCTCTTGGTGTAATGGGCTTTGCAACTTAATTTCATCTAGGTGAAGAACCATATATATTGTTGATCCACTTCTCTCTGTGGAACTATTTGCAAAATCTAGTTCTAATATTTCACCGTTTTTTCGTAGCTTCGATAGTGTGACAAATTACCACATCTTTTTCCCTTATGTAGAAAGGTATTTTTCTTTTTCTGTAGAGGAAAATTTATATTCATTTGCTTTCAATCTTCTACTCACCTCTTTTATGAATTTGCAGAGGGCATTGGAGTCTCATCTACATTAACTGTCTTTCAAGAGAAATTATCTTTATGAATTCTCTCAGCGGTGTTCATGGTCAAGCACGAATGTATGTTGAAAGAAATTTACTTACTTTGATTTTATTTATAAAAAATATTTTGAACTTACAAAGCTTCCTTTTGCAGCGCTGGTAGACTCGTTTCTACATTTTTGGATACAACATACGAGGATTTTGCTGATCCTCAAAGGCCTTATACTTTTCTTCTACAAGAAGTTCCATTGCAAAGCCATGCGCATTCTTGTGGATGGAGAGTTATCTCAAACATTTGCAGAACAGTGGATTCAAAGTTGTTACAAATAGAAGGAGTGAATGTAAGTTAATTTCATTTGATGTTTGTGTAACCCTTATCATGATTTCTTTTCACTAACTTATAACATTTATTCTTACAGTGTAGAGACTATCTTGAATCATATGTTTGGTGGATAAGGGAGAGATGCATTGAGCTGATTCTGGACAAGGCAATCACACCATATGATCCTGACTCCCCTCTTCCTCCCAAAACTTCAATGGCCAAGGGCACAAGCAAGGTAAAGGGCAAGGCAAAGGGTAAGGACAATGGCAATGGTAAAGGCAAGGGCAAGGGCAAAGGCAATGGGACCACTGCTGCAGAGTCTAAGAAAAAAGGAATGCCAATGCTCTCTCCTCTGAAATTTGATCCATCCCCTCTTAAGCCCCAAGAAAAGAGACTACCTATAAAGGTGAAATTTTTTCAACAATCAAAGAAAGGCCCTGTGAGAAAAAATATCTTTGAAGAAATCGATAAAGAATCAAAATAGCAAACATAAGCATACACGAGCCTTATTATTTTGGCTTTGTACATTTATATGAAATTTTTGTACCTCATTGTGTAATGATAATTTTCACTTATAAATCGAATGTAATGTACATTTTATTTATACACATTCGAAAGGCAACTTGCTTCATGATAACTTATGAGTTCCCATTAAAAAATATCTTAAGGACAGTCTATTAAGATAAATTCGTGCCAAGTTTTCATTCTCAAGGCTCAAAACTCACAATTGTGGGAGACAAACAACTCGTACAAAAGAAAGAGCGTTCGGCTCTTTTACCAATTGTTACACCATTCACTTTGAACTTATATCTAGGGGATGTATTGTCTAGCAATTCCAAGGTATCCCTCACATCTTTCAGACTCCACTTGGAAGTAACATTCACCTTCTTTACTTCTTCATGCGGAAAAACATGCACCGCAAGTTTATATGGTGTGTAATCTGTATCGGAATCCAAGGGAACCCAAATACCCAATCTTAGTTTGTATCTCCTGTAATCAAATCCCAAAGCAAGAGTTTGGCGAGGGATACTATAAGCCAAAGCCAAGGATTGAGGGCATGCACTGCACCTCAAGATATCACCCTTATGGTCGCACTCTCTAGATTTCCAATGCGTCCCTATAGTGTTGTCCAAATCCTCTTCCGAAAAGTTTCTACTTAGCCAGGATACCTTCGTTCTTTGTAAATTTGCTGTTTTGAAGCAAGCCACGAAGATATGGAGGGGTACAAACCATGATAAACGTATTCTTCTTGAGATCCTTCCAGCTGTCATGGACTTTTTAATATCCTGAGATATTTTGAATTTGAAACTCTGCACCGTTACCTTGTCAGGAATCTCCCAGTTTAGAGATGAAATACTTGGCAATGGCAAATCTTCGATATTCCCATACATATCCGCTTTAGAGGGAACCACATATTGTGCATAATATATAAAAACCTTGCATTCACTAAAAAAAGACACAGTTTGATCGGCATAAATAATGTCTGCCAATACCTTATGAATGGCATGGAAAGTCCCACTTAGGCTTTCCACAGGTTGCCATTCAATACTTGTTGACGGAAAGATATCTACAATGACGAACCGTTTGTTAGAACTTGCATAAATGGAAAAGAATTATATACATTATTCAACTTATAACTTACAATGTGTTTGTTGGGGAACACGTTCGTTTGGAGGCAAGTGCATATCCTTGGCCATGTAAACATGTTGCACCTTGACAAACCAGCCTTCGGGCATAATTTTGAAGGCAATGATACGCCCCTTCCAGTGATGTTTTATATCATCTCGTTTTCTTCTTTTCACCTTATGAGAGCCCTTACAAGATGGCAACATGGTAACCCAATCGTTTACAGCAAAGGTTTTGGGCTCAAAATTTCCATCTACTCCCTGGCTATAGACGGTGCAAGAGTGTATTAAACGAGAAGGGCACCTGGAGGAAGCCATGAAAAGAATGAAAGCGCAGAGAAAGAAGCTCAAAGAGGAGTGAATGAACTAAAAAGTAGCGCCAAGAACCCAAATGAGTATGTATTGGGCGCCAAAAAAAATATTGAAAGATCTCCCGACTTTCAAAAAACTCATTATTAATTTCATCACATCTCTGTCACGTATTTTGTCAGATAACGTCTTTGGGACTCCAAAACATGTCAGACTTTAGGGGTTTTGGCTAAAAAAGAAGAGAGAATCACGAAACGGACTCCACTATCTCTAAAAAAGAGGAGATAAGAATACCATATTCTTGCACACGTGGCGAACTCTCTTTGGCCCTTTCCTTAATCCCGTGATTAACAAAAGTGCATTTTTTGAAGCGTTTTTGGCCCTAATGAAATGCAGGTTTGGAGACACCTTGACATATTTTTGAAAATGCTCAGGGAACAAAAGATAACATCTAACTATTCAGAAGAGTACAAACGTTCAATTGTGAATCTTGTTCAAGAAATTAAGGAAGCTTGGGGAGAAAAGGGTATTACTTTCTACTTGGTAAGATATACATAAATTTGAACCTTTTTGCTTTGAAAACAAGGTTTAATGATTTAAACTGATTATTTCTTATTGGGTTGTCACAACATATTCTTCTTGTTCGTGGGCCTTATTTAGTGGAATAGCAAGGGCCCCTAACAACTTAGAGTAGCCAAGGTATGGAGAAATCTCACTACCAAGCATGTATGTGTTTCTTTCAGAGCACTAGACATGGAGGAGGAGCAACAAAAACCAATGCCCTTCAATAGTTATTCAATTGGTTTTTTCAAAGACAACTTCAAAGATTGAGAACACAATAAATGCGATGGAATCTAAAATACCGATACTATTTTCAAAATATTATATACATGGCTAGCTTTTAAGAGCCTTTACGTCCTCGTCCTCCTCATGTATTTTTTCTCTATAACGTAAAAACTTTCTTCTCTTCTATCTAGCTATGGATTTGATATATGTTTTGTTTGCTGCTAAAATATAGGATGAGTATGTCAGGAAGTATCGAGCCCTAGAGGCAGAGAAGCTGGGACCATAACCAAATATTCGGATGGCTGCTGTCTTTTCCAAAAACATAACTTTGTGCACATTGTACTAAAAACCTGAGTATCCAAGAATCCTTGTAAGTGCTTTAACACAGACAATTGGCCATGAGTCCTCCTCTGAGAAAGTGCTATGCAAAACCAATAGAATATTGGGATCAATCTTTGATATGTAATGCCCAAGTGCAGCATCCTTTAGGGAACTACCACCAACTCTTGATCCTTTGGCTCTTCCCAAGAAATTATCCTCATCTACAATCTCCACCTGTAAAAGCAACAGTCAAAATGAAAAAAAATAAAAATATGTATGTGGTTCCACAAAAACAAAAGAATGCATTACCATTTGATTTTCATCACTCTCAAGTTTGCTTGGATTCCATAAGCTAATTGATGTCTCCTTGACATCCTTGGTATCCTTTACATATTCTGACTCCTCCCTTCCGAAATTGGAGATTCCAAGCTTCTCTTGAAATTGGTCAAACTCTTTGTTAGCAGCCTCTTGTAACTCTTTCTCACCATCTTTAACCTTGTTTAAACATAGGGAAAAAGTATTTGATGCATCTATAAACTTATCATCAGACATTTGAGTATCTAATTTGAGTAAGTCCTCCTTGGACTCATTTTCAACATCCACTATGCCTTTTGCATATACAAATGCATCTGTAATAACTATCAAGAAATAATCTTCTCCCAAATTGAAAAGAATTTGAAGATCAGACAATAATATGTACTCCTTGTCTTTAATTGGGAAAGTAGGCAAAGATGAAACAATAAGGCTTGAAGGAGTGTCAGATGGCTCATCAACCTCTATAGTGGTCTCTTCAATTACTGTCTCTACTCTGAATTCAGCAACATCTAGATCCTTTGCAATTAATGCTTCCATCTAGGTATCTAGTTGCTCCTCAACATCAACTTCATCTACAATCTCTTTAAGAAGGCAACAACTAGATAATTTTGAGGTTTCTTTATGCTTTTCATAAGATCTTAGAGGGTATTTCACAAGGGCAAATACAATGAATGCAGTAGACTTAAGCATAAGCTTGCATTTTTTTGTGTGTAAACAATATAATTCAGGTGCATAAAATCTATCAAGAGAATGATAACCACATTTCTTGGTAAACAAGGACTTCTCAGTGCTGCTGACCTTCCAAGTAGGGTGTGAACATACTCCTTGGAATCCAACTAAACAACAACATATGCCAACTCTTCAAACTCTGCAAAATCTTTCTTGATAAACTCATTTGAGAAATTGAGAACTTGATCAAGGTCCCACCCTAGATTGAAAATCTCCCTGGTTGTTGGATAGAAACCAATGTCAATATTGTTTTCTATGAGAAAATCCAAAAGCTTCTCAGAGGCTGCGACATCTGTAATTTGAGACAACCCTGGGATCCTCACAGGAGACTTTGAAGCCTTTCCCTTCTTTGGATCCTTGCTTGAACCTTCAATTCTCACAGACATATGAGATGCTATTGAAACATTTGAGGCAACTGACTCCTTTGACATTATGGGCTCAAGGACTCTTTTCCTCTTCATGGATGTAGAGGCAGACATGTGTGACATCTTTGTACCAAACATCTTCTTGAGATTCAATAGCTCAAGACTACTTACCTATACAATGTGAATATCAAGGTATAAGCCTTTTGAGTGGACACCCTCTTGTAGACTTTGCAAGTTTTATGGCGGATGAAGCAGGTGCAAATTGGATGGTGATCTGCACTGTCTTAATGGGGGACCTGAGAATGTATTGGAAGGAAGAGAGCGATCATGTTTGTTTCATTGGGAACAAAGCTTACAAAAGCACACAACAAAATATGTGCCTTCAAACCTTTGGAAGCATCACTTGAATTTATGTGAGAGGTGGCACCTTTCAAAATCCATTGAAGAGGGCAAGAGGAATGCCACAGCTATACAAAATTGGTGGCAGCAAGTAGGACTACCTTGAGATAGTGCAGTAGCATTGAAGAGATGGATCAAATGGTGGGAGAATAGGATAGACCATTGCGTAATACTACACATGTAAATGTTTATCTGGGTAAGGTCTACTGTAGACATATTTCCTTGTTCAACAAGATAGTCTTGCGAGACCAAGTTGTCTAGAGCATATGCATGGCCAGTCTCATGGTCACTACTATAATGGATTTTTATGCTTTCTATTTGGCCATTCGCGTGGATAATATCAAGAACACGTTTTCCATTTCCATTGCAAATGTGTTCCTCCTCCAACATAAGAACCGCTTCTATTTGTATAGTGCATAATAGATTTGGCAAAGAGAGAGGCCACATATCTACAGACCTCTATTTGTGCATGTGGTGTAGCACTTGACAATGGACCCATTTCCCAAGGCATCTACACATGTACAAATACACATACTAGATATGAGAGTGACAGAGAGAGACTTGGTGTGGGCTCGAGTGTCAGATATAGAGAGAGAGAGAGAGAGAGAGAGAGAGAGAGAGAGAGAGAGAGAGAGAGAGAGAGAGAGAGAGAGAGAGAGAGAGAGAGAGAGAGAGAGAGAGAGAGTGTGTGTGTGTGTGTGTGGGGGGGGGGGGGGGCTAGTGTTAGATATGAGAGAGAGAGAAAGAGAGAGAGAGAGAGAGAGGGGGGGGGAGGGAGGGAGGGAGGGGGGAGAGCAAGAGTGAGGCACATACATTCAGGAATGATTAAACCGAGGGGATGAGAGATATTTTTTCACGATGTAGATAGTCCACAACTTTGAAGGGGGGTGGATCATTAAATGCAATGTTAAAGATGATGATGATGATGTGTGCATGCGTGCATGCGTGCGTGCACGCGCGCGCGTGTGTGTGTGTGTGTGTGCCTGAGGGAAGTATGAAGATAGAGCGGAGGGGGGGAGAGGTTTTGGACATCATAGTTTTCACCAAATATGGGGATGTCAATGGCCCCTTCTTTGATGATAAAATAATTTTATCCTTTCAGAGGGACCTGCAACTGTCTTTGTTTTAGGATAATAGAGTCCATGGTAGAGTTCCAACTAGTCTTAGAACAACCAATCACTTTGGAACAATATCCCTAGAAGAGCTCATATATATGCAATTCCAAATGATTAACATAAAGTGCAACTTGGAGAATCATGTCCCAACATACCATGAATGAATCTCATCATCAAGAATGAGTGAATCCCTTCTAACATACATGAAAGACATTAACATGGTATTCGGCATAATAGAATCCTCACATACCATTCTAGCCACCCCAACCAAAATATCTTATGTCCACTATGTAGATCAACCTTCCTTAAGAGAAGAGAGATCCATTATTGGCAATTTCATATTAAAGACCAATCTCTATTGTTGATAATGGATCTGAAAGGAATGATCAAGAGGGACATATTCCACATAATTCTCAAAGATAATCCACAACAATTCCATTCTAGAGTGTAGTCTTTCAACCTTCACTTGAAAGAGAGGACACACATTAACATTCTATTGCGGGTGTGCCAAGTTTGTAGGAGAAAGAGATGGAACTACTGAAACATTTAAAACTTGAGGAAATGGAAAGGGACTATGCCAATTGATCTTACAACTCATTAATCTTCTAAGCTTAATCATAGTAGGGTTAGAAGACTATAACTCATCCATTTGAGTAGCAACTAAAGCTTTAAGTACTTGCACTTCATGAGGAAGGTGATCCTTCTCATTTGTAACCAAGATAAACTGAGTTTTACTATCAAGAAGGTTGTGCTTTTCTAAGGATGTTATTTTAGATTTCTAGGCTTCTAACAACTTTGTAGACTACTCCATTTTTTTAAAAAAATTAGCCAAGCTCTCCTTAGTAGAGCTTAACTTAGTTTGGGCTTTGTGGAGTTCATCCTTGAATTGTTGCAAAGTCTCATGGAAAGAGGAATAGAGCTATTGAACATTAGCAATGACTATTAATTGGATAAAGCATCCTTACATAAGAAGGAAATGGTGTGCCCTACCATAAGATAGTGAAGGAAAGTAACTGAAATTTCAAGATTACCCTCTTTATGTGCCAATAAGAGATTTGGACATGTCAACTAGGTAGGAAGAGAGTTGTTTGATAGGGCAAGGACCATCATTGCAAGGTCTGGATCAAGAACTATCTCGACAATATGCTTCAAGAGTTTGCACTGGAGCACCAGAGGAGTAGAATCATTATCTTCCTTGATAGGAACTAGATCCTCAATGGGAACAAAAGGAGCTATAAGAGGATCTGTAGATGGTGGAGGTAGATCCTTTGAAGTAGTGACATATGTCAAGAGAGCATACAAGTAGAAACCATACGTGATCTTGGTAACATTACCTTGGGTAACCTTAAGGAAATGTTGATCCATCTTAGTATACATGTGAGTACTCTAGTCCATAATAACACCTTTTAGCACCAGATTGCAAGCACTAAATAACACATTAGAAAGATAATTCATAGAAGTTTTGGTAAGCATGAAGTTGTCTTGAAGGAATTGGCACATCTTCTTTCAAAAAGCATCCAAGAGCATGGCAACAAACTGATCTGAGGAAGTGATCACCATATTAGGAACCAATGCCTTTCTTTGTCTACGTATGGAGCATCTTTAATTATAGCTTCATTATAGCAAGAAGTTGATGAGTGGCTGGAAAAGGGTCTCCACAATAAGAGACAAAGCCTCCCCGAGACCCAAGGAGGTTATTGTGAGACTAGTATTTTGAATAGATCCAATTTATTTGCTATAAGAAGATAAGAAGTGTCACATAAGGCTAGATCCTCAAGCAAACACAGCAATGGCTTGGTCACAACTCATACAAGATGGCCTTATGATAAGATTCAATTAGAATAGCAAAGAATAGTCCCTAGTCACCAAGGAAACATACTAGATTGGTTGGGGATCCATTTAGATTGGACACAAACACACTAGAAACACAAAGATATGCCTATAAAATAGAAGACAAAACATGGATTAAATCACCATGATAGACACAATGGACATGTCACTAACAAAGAATCCCCAAGCAAACCACAACCTATAAAAAACATTTGGCATGACCTAAATAAATATGTAACCAAAAGCTTGACAAAATGTAGACAATCAAGAATCCAAAAACCCTACAGTCAAGCAACCAAAAAAATGACATACTATACCCCTGACCACAAAGTCTTCACTATTTTCATAGAGCATAAACCACACAAAAACCCACACAACTCACTAAACAACACTAGGACAAAGACCTTCAAATGCAGTACGTAACTCACAAATACCTCTATCACATTCATTGATTATATGATGAGTATGTAGTGGGATGGATTAAGATTTAATGAGAGGTTGATGTTTAAGCAATTATTATTATCCATGAGTGAATATTTAATTAGGTTGTAAACTTTAAAAAGAAAATGGCAGTTCATTTTATTATCTGTTAACCCATTATTAAATTATCGCAGTGCATTAATGTGCCCCTAACTACAGTAGTGTCTAAATGCAAGTTCATTTATTATAAATTATTATGTGTGAAGCACTTATTGCTGCACAAGCACAATTGATTGGCTAGCTTATTTTATTTAAAGTTTAATTTCTGTGTTTACTAAATGAAACTTATGCAAGGATGAATGGTGAGTTTATTTTATTTTAGTTTATGTGAGTGATTGTTTAGCACGCATGCACACAAACCATGTAATCAATAAGTTCATTTTAATTAATTGTGTGTTTGGATGTGCAAGGAAAAAAGGAAAAAGAAGAAAACTTGGTGGGTGTGTAAGTGCACCTGAAATCAAATGGCACACAAAAAGCCGTAGGGTGAACATTGTCATGTGGTTACATTTTCCATGAAGAAAAAACAATAAAAATGCTTCCATATAACTATTCCAAATATGTGCTTATGAGATATTTACTCATGATCATTACATATTTTCTAGGTTCAGAACTAGTCTCCAAAATAGTATGAATACCCATTATTAAGTTTTAATAATTTAATAAGAATTTTGGGTGAATCAAAACACATGTAAAGAGTAGTGCTATAAGACATCCATGCCTTTGTTATTTAGAGACCATTTTCGCGATTATTTTCATGTCGGCTTGTAGACTAGGTCTATTTCTATTGATTTGAATACCCAAACAACCATATTTTGACTTCAAAGGAGAAAGTTAGAGAAAAAACAAGTTGCAACAAATGTAAGATAGGACTATTGTCCTCAGGATTTGGATATAGGGTTTCTTGCTTAAGGCTTTTACTTGCCTACTGTTGATGGATGCTTTGGGCTATCAAAAGAGATATCATTTCTTAGTATACTAGTATAGTAGACTTCTTTTGAATTGCATAGAATAGTCTCGCTTTGTCTTGATAGAGTTTTTACCTAACCTAATGACTTGGGTGCAATGTTTGTAATCCAAGAAGTTGTCTACAGTGTACAAAGTGTTGTGCAGAGAAATATATGGAGTATTTGGTGAACTCTACGTGAAAAGCCACATACATATTCGATAAGATGGGATATCATATGCATGTAGATGATGATGTGGTCAAAATCAAAGACTTTAGAAATTTCATGAGGACCTATGAGATGTTCAAACAATAAGCGGCCATGACAAATGCTTTGGTAAATGCCATCTTAGTAGTCCAAAAATTTTAATGTAGAAATATTACCAATTTCCTTCGTATTTATGTGGAAGAACTTGTGATGGCCGGAGTTCTGGTAGATAACATGCTGAGTTATTTTTATAAGGTTGTGGCCCAAGAGTTGAGGATTTGAGTAAATGCAATTTATCCAAATAATGGCTAGACATGGTGTGGGAGCTTTCACTCAACTGCCAAGACCCACGGACCGCTTATTGTTTCAAGCATTCCAAGCCGAGCACTAATGGCTGCCTCTCACATAGCTGACGCGCCATCCATATCTACGGGTGTAGTGAGCGTACCTCCGTGCCGGTTGAGTTACCTCCTCTCGCGCACACTCCGGTAGCTCCACGATCCAAGTGCAAGCTTCAAGCAAGCTCCATCCTCAAGCTCCACGCTCCAAGCTCCATTGCCGCGAGCAAGACAAGAGAAGAGAAGAGAAGAGAAGAAGAGAGGAGAAGATGGAGAGCTTCTCCTCCTCGGTCCCTCACCCTCACACACTCACTCCCTCACACTCTCACACTCCCTCTCTCAAGCACAAGCTCAAGCAAGCAAGAACAAGAAGAAGAAGAAGAAAAGGAGAGCTACTTTTGGCCACACACAAGAATGAGCTTCTCATTCACTTTTCAACTTTATATACAAAACCCTAAATCCCTTTTGGGCGGTCATCCCCTTTTTCCCCTTTTTACATGGCCGACCATAGCCTAGGCCCTTTTTCCCATTGTCCTTCTATCTTCCTAGCTTCCTTTCCACCGCCCGTCTACATTTACAAATTGCACGGGTGAGAGCCCGGCGCTCTTTTACAAGATTTCAAGGTGCGCCTTTTTATTTTAAAATGCAACTTTCCCCTTTTTCCTTTGCCTTGGACTTTTAAGGTTGCCCTTGCGCTTTTGGCCTTTTCTCCTTTTCTTTCTTCAGTTGGGCTATCTTTTTTCCGCCTTTGCCTTGCGTCTTTTCCACTCCCTTTTGCTTTCTTCGTGTTGGGGTTAACATTACCCCCTCCTAGACGAGTGCCAGTCCCATGGCACTCACCGTCGTAGGTAGCAAGCTGTAGCATGCACCGAAGATGTGGGTGACAAGGACGCCTGTGGTGTCCATGGAGGACTATTGGTGGTGGTGTGGCAGAAGGTCCTGGGAGTCTGTTGATGGCCAAGGTGGCTGGTGGAAGGTTGTTAGAGTTGGTGGTAGGGCTATGCCGTGTTGGGGATTACATTGAGGCTAGCACAAGTGTTGGTTTGTTGGGGATTCTACACATGACGAATCTTTGCGAGCTTGTCGGATGGTAAGGGATAAGCATTCAGAGTTGGGTGTTAATGAAGAGTGAACGACACTTTCGTTGGAGTCTTCAACACCTGCAATTGAAAACCTCTCATGTGGTCTCTTCCTAAGGGGTAGTGCTAGTCTTCTTATCGTGCACAAGACATATTTTGATTAGTTTGGGAGACAGGTCGAACTCTAAGTAATCTTGGAGTATTGTCCTGCACTTGAGGACCCAAACCGTGTATATACTTCGGTGCAAATAGCATGTGAGTGCTCATGAATATAGGTATTACTTAGTTAGAAGACGGTCGACCTGGTTCCTTGTATAGCAATGGGTTAGTGTAGCAAGGGGCTAAGTTGATGGAAAAATTTGTCGATGAAGATGGGAAAAGTACAATTGAAGGTTGCTTGCGACATCATTATGGTCTTGTCAAGGCCATGTAGCATAATTAAGGTCCTTGATGCCTAGCTTTTGGTAGCTAGTGACTACCTGTAGTGCTTGAAAAGTATTGTGTACTTTCCATTGTCTTTCCTGCCTTGCTTACCACTGTGGATTGTAATGGCATTGAGATGAGTGCAAAAGAATTGTGCAAGTGGTTCAGGGTGACAAGTCTAACCATAGGCGAGGCGAGCTCCGTAGGTATGTCCTGCCCTTAATGTGCCCTGAAAATTTGTGGGGGATGTACAAAGGGCTAGGGGATTAGGGACGGAGCCAGCCGACCAAGGTCACTGGACGTACCTAATTTGAGGACCCCTAGGTGCGGTGCTGTGATTGTGTGTGCTTCTTTTTTTCTTCTTCTTCTTCATTCTTTTTTTTTTTTTCATTCATTCATTCATTCTCTTTTTTTCTTTTTTCTTTTTTTTTGTTGGGTGGGAAAAATGCATACAATCAATGCCATACATTGAGGCTGTTAGCCTTTCATTTGGATTGAGAAATGTTGGGATTGAAAGGCTATGAAGAATTGATATTCTAGAGATGATTGTGTCACCAGCCTTGATGCTAGAGGAACTGTTGTTGAGATGAAGAGATACACTTGAGATTTTGCAAACCTCTTCGTAACATGTGAGACATCAAACAATTGATGTAGCACTTGGAGTGAGCTGTGCATGGACAAGGGTAGAGCATCTTGCAAATTGAATCCGGGATGATGAAGAGATATTTGCCCTTGTTGAAAGCGTGGCTCTTGCCGAACATAGAGTTTAGCCCAGAAGGAGGAGGTAATTGATGATTATGCTTTGGCCATGCTCAGTCGCAATATGTGCTTTTGCAGAGGTGTCCTTGGGTTCTCATCTAGTGATGTTTCCGTCATGGCTTTTGTTTCTTGGTATTCCTGTCACTTCCTCCATAATGGTTCTTTGTGGGGTTGGTGGTCTTATGGTGACTTGGATGTGAAACGCTTCTAGACATTGACCTGTGTCATTCTGCATCAACTTGCCGCTTCATGAGAGTACATGCATGGTATACACTGCAACTATAATAAACCAGTGCAATGCAAGGAGACATCACTTATCTGAATTTTATGGTGTTGACTTAGATATTTATCACCTACGCTTGATTAGCTTTTTCTTTTGCTAACGACGTGAAATATATTAAACGCAGATATGAAAAGTTCATACACTTTGGGATCATGTCAACACTTAACCATTTAAAGATAAAAAGTCATGGCTTGGTAGCATTTGATAAGCCCTTTATACAACATGGGGCTACTCTATTTGTACGAGGCGGGGCGAGTCTGGGTGGCCGGGTGATTGGGGCTCTGCTGGCGTGGGGCTCACATGGGGTTGGGTAGGGAACATGTCGGCCGGGACATGAATGGTATAGTCTCGGGCCACTACCGTTTCCAGAATGTCTTCAAACAATTCATTGAATTCTTCCCTTTCCCGAGCTGCCCTTTTTGCCCTTGAGCATCTGGGGCCCGAGCGTGAGCTAGGGGTTCGTGCCACTAGTGCTGCCACCTGTTGCGCGTTTTGAGTCTTGACTTTCTTAACTCGAGGATTCATCGGCCTTTTCCCTGGACAGCGTCGCTTAGGGTCTCGCTTCTTGGCATACCTCTTGATGGTGGGCACATAGCACTCCGGTGGAGGGGCGCGTGCCACATGCTCCCGCCTTCTGCGAAGAGCGTCTTTGCAAGCCAACTCTCCATGATTCTCCATGCGTTCCGCCAAAAAAGGAAACCTGCAAGGTGCGAACCAAGGGTTAGACCTTGATACAGGAGACAACTGTTTGCATGGAAGGGATTTTAGTGTGGTTTATGAAGCGCATATGACAAGAAGGGGAGGGGTGAGGCATGGGTGTTTGTTGTAGAGGAATGGCCCCCATGCTGATGTTTGTGTGGCCTCCCGTCATTAGCGGATATTAGTTTATGCTAAGTCGCATGGGCTGGTTGTCATGGAGTGGAATAGGGCACATCCTCGAAAGAATAGACCAAACAGGGAGCAGGTGTATTGGAAAGGACTACACCTTGCCTACACCATCAGACTTGTTGGTCAAGGCTTCCTATGGCGGCAATGTGGGTTGCATGCTCTCACCTAGAGGTGGGGCTGGTCACACACTTTTAAATGCGTGATGAGAGGAGGACCTGAGGAGCTTAGCCTGTCCAACCCGACTCTTCTCCCTGCGCTTGACTATCATTGCTTGTGTGTGTTGATATTGTTTATACATGGTGACACAAAAATCAGTGTTTATTTATATACATATCTATGAATCCATGTCACATCACGAGGATAAGAACCAAGTGTAGAACTCGGGGTTGTACGTGAGCGTGGCACACGCATCTAGTATTCGTGGCAGCTGGCTTAATACTGATAGATACTTGGCCACGTCAAGTAGCATGGAACCTTGACCGAGTCTACTGGCAATATGTAACTCCTCCTCAGTGAGAACCTTATCAATCAAAGGGCCCTGTAGCCTAGTCCCAGATAAGCCCGTACCCCGAATGTCAGTGAGCACTCGAAGGGAAGTTGGTGCCACGTACTTTGAGACCGCCATTTGGCCAATCGCTCCTCTGAGACTGTCATGATCGGAGCCCCTAGTTCGGCCATTACAACGCGGCTTTCGCACCAACGTTGCTCAAATTGACTCTGGCCTGCTGACAGTCGCTTTAGTAGCTCTATGTCTACGAGATTCGGTCGGCAGAGCACTTCATTGAACGTGATGGTTAAGCGCAGTTTGTCAGCCTCCTCGTCAGGGATGAGTCGCATATGTTCATGCAGGAGCCTGTCGTAGTGCCCGTTAAGATGTTCTTGTTCTTCTCATGATAAAGGAAAGGTCACTCCAAGCTGCTCCTTGGGGATCGTGCCCACGTCCGCAAGGACATAGACACGCGCGACCACTTTGAGCTTAGCCTCCAACTAAGTTAAGCATTCTGCGACACTTCTATGTTCAACGAGGGCTTGCTCGGTTGCTATCTCATGCAAAGTTCTAAGAGTTTCCTTAGGCTTTAACATGGCTGGGGGCTCGGGCCTAGATGAGCAAGATTGGTCAACGCTAGGATTTCTTATGCTCTTGGGGTTCTCACGGTTCTCCTGAGGTTTTGCTGCTATTTTTCCATGGTTCTCCTCGGATGTGACTGGTACACATTTGTCACCCTGTTGTGACAGCATTGTATCCACTCTTGATTGATCAATGTGAGTTCTATTGTCAGTGGATAGAGTGTTGCAAGCAACTGTTGATGGCAACGGTTGCTTTGGTTTCTCAAAACACACGGATGTGTCTGGGGTTTCACCGCTATTAGGAGAGGCATGAGTGGGTTCATTGGTGGATGGACTCGATGCTTTATTCATCAGCTCTCTAGTGCCCTTCGTCTCAATGTTCTTTAGGTCCACAACCACCTGCATCAGTTGTTGTTTTCTGTGCTTTCTCCTCTTTTTCTTGGTCAATGAAGGTGCCTCTTTCAACAACTCAAGACCCTGGGCTATATCGACCATTGATGTGCTTGGTCGGGCCTTAGCATTTCCCTTCTCTAGTGTGTCCTTATGGGACATAGCTGTGGTTTGCTGAATAGCCTTGCCCGGTTGTGAGAGCACAACTGCCTCCCTTTTCGGAGAGTCTAGCCCTTCATCCAACTCCCTTGTGTTTAACTCCTCCGTCCTAAGCTTTAGGCACTTTGAAAGTGCTGGAGTTGTCGAGGGATTTGGTTGCGACACCTCCTCCATAGGTAAACTACTAAGGACACGTTCCACAAGGGGCATTGTCGCAGCCAAGGGCTGTGACTGTTGTGGTCCCTGATTGGAAGTAGTAGCAGCTAGTTTAGTGGGTTGGCTACCCTTGGTGGATTGCGGTGTCAAGTCCCTAGTGCGATCAGAAGTGGTTGTGTCTTTTGTTGGCCTTTGAGCACTCATCTGTGTAGATCGAGCATGAGTTGATCTGGTCACATTAGGTTGCTCATGCATATCCTTGGGTCGAGAGCTACAGATGGAGCCATGTCCCACCTTTTGGACGGTTGGAAGCTTAGATGGAGATAGAGATTGGAATTGAGCAATCGCCCTTGACAACTGTTGTAGTGCTTCCTGTGTCTGTTTGGGAGAAGAGGGCGTAGGAGATCTAGGGGTCCTAGGTGGATGTGGCACTAGGCTGAATGATTTTCTCAAGGCTATTAGATGATTGTGCCATTTGCTTTGTTGAGTGAGTAGCCTTGCCATGAGCAATGTTGTGCCTATGATGTTTGTTCTCCCCTTGGGAAATCAAAGGCTTCTTGGGCACTAATGATTTTTGTGCATGCTCAATGGCTGCATCTGATGTCCGCTTGTCAAGCACACTAGGCTGAGGATCTACTTTTTGATAGGCCATGTTTGGTTTCTTGATTTCAGTAGTGATGGGCTCAATCACTCCAATATTTTTTGTTTGAAACTTGGCCTTTCGTTTAGTTTTCCTCCTATGCCTCTTAGCTTTGGACATAGTTTGGGCTTCTGATAGAGGTGGCCTAGCAGGGAGTTTGGGCACCCAAATCCAATGATTGCCTGCATAATACCCTTGAGCACGAAGCAATGCCTTGGATATCCATCGCGGTGTTGTGCTGACTCTCCACCGATGCCTCCGTCTATAAGGCTTGGACTTATTTTGGGGTCTTCTATGATATTTGTAAGTCCAGAGCCCGTCCTTGGCATTGTCTCTTGACCTTCTTGGTTCAGGCATGGCCTCACTCACTGGCTCTCGTTGTTCGACTTGTGCTTGTATCAATTTCTCCAACAAGTCCTTGCTCTCATTAGTAGGCTTGACCATTACGTCAACACCTGTTGAGATATCGAGCTCCACTCGTGATACGCCAGGGTGATCGTTGTGTATTTATGTCACCGACTTGTCAGTTGCAGACGCGGTTGGTACACCGTCCCTGAATAATAGCTACATGATAGCTATCCTTATCCACTCTAGTTCGTGGCTCAGTTAGTATGCCACCTTAGTTAGTTGAGTTTGTTTTGAGACCCATATCTAGGGTTCTTCTATTTCTTTGTACTAGAGTTCTTTTGGCTTACACAACTAAGAAGAGGAAAACTGTTTTCAGCCTCCACCCTTGTGTGTCTTCCCCCATTGTGCAAGCAAGAAAGCTTCAAGCGAGACTCCTTCCTTCTCTCCCACAATCTTGACATGGTATCAGAGCCTTGTTCGTGGTAAGGAGCTCAAGAAAGCAAGCCAAGCTCGCGGTGGTCTGGTAAGAGGAGCAGTGTTGCTTTCATTTTCTGTTTTGGGAGCAGATCTCTGCAGGTAGCACAGCCGGAAATTGCAGGAGTGCATTGTCTCAGGTTGAGACGCCCTTTGCGGTGAAGCAACAGGGCAGTATATGCTGCGGGGGAGGGCTTTAGCCCTTGGCGACCTTGTTTTTTTGATTTGAGGCCATTTTGAGGCCTGTTTTGCAGACGGAAGTTTTCTGCACGCACTCAGGAAAAGGCTCAGTTTTATGCTGTGCAGCCACTGTTCTACAGGTCGGTGAAAAGTTACTGTAGAAATTGCATCGTATGCTTGTGCGCAGAGACATTGGGAGTTTCAGAATCATCCTTGGTTCCTGTTTATGCAAAATCGTCACTAGGAAGTGACTGTGTGGTCAAATACCACTTTCGCCAGTTTTGCAGATTTGCCCTTGTGAGGGTGAAGCTGTGTTTTTTGCAGTGACAGAATTTCTTGCAGTATTCTGTAATGGCGTCTGATTCTCTTTCGCAGATTGTCACTGAAAAGCTTGACAAGAACAACTTCCAGGCATGGAAGTTTAGAATGACGAATTTCCTTATGGGAAAAGGATATTGGGAATTTGTTGCAGGAAATGAAGAAGAACCAGTTCTTCCTGATGTTCCCAATCAACAACAAATGCAGGCATTTAAAACATGGCATGAGAGAGCCAGGAAAGTTATGTACTGGCTGTCTATCAGCATTTCAGACTCTATGATTGTGCATATTCAAGATGCAAGTACGCCAAAGGAGGCATGGGATACTTTGTCAAAAATGTATAGCACAAATACACAAGCCAGGAAAATGCAGCTCAAGCAAGAGTTGCACAATGTGCAAAGAGAAAATATGAGCATCAACGACTACCACATGAAGGTGAAGAAGATTGCAGATGCACTTGCTTCCATTGGGTCGCCAGTGGAAGATGATGATTTAGTTTCCGTGACCTTGAATGGTCTAGGAAAGGATTATGCACAGTTTCGGACATCCATTTCAGTTCGTGAAAGATTTCCTGATTTTGAGGAGTTGATTGCTCTTCTAATTTCTGAGGAGCAGAGAAATGGTGGTGCATCTTCTTCAGGAGGAACTTCAAAAGAAGCTGTCTTCTACTCAAATGCTGGAAGAGGTAGAGGCAGAGGTAGAGGAGGCCGATTTGGAGGCCGTGGTAGAAATCAGAATATGCAGCAAACACAAGAAAACCAGTCCTATGGAGGAGGACGTGGTAACTCTAGAGGCAGGGGGAGCCAAAGAGGTCGTGGTGGATGGCAAAGAGGTCAAAATGCAAACAGTAATGTTGAATGCTACTACTGTGGTAAAATGGGTCATATGGCTAAAGACTGCTATAAAAAGCAGAATGATATCATGAATGGAAAACTGCAACAAGGGAATTATGCATCTTCTAACAGACAGGGTGATGACAGAAATGAGCATTTGTTCATGGTGCAGCACATGAACAATTCTGTGACAAGTGCAAAAGAAAGCAATGATGTATGGTATGTTGACTCAGGTGCATCAAACCACATGACAGGTCATGCAGAATGGATGGAGGATGCAAGGAAAATGGAAAAACCAGGATTTGTGGAGACTGGTGATGATACTGCACATCCTATTGTGCAGATTGGAAAAATTCCCTTGTCTATGCAGGATGGGAAAAAGAAATACCTGTCCGATGTATTTCATGTCCCGAATATCACCAAGAATCTGGTTTCTGTTGGTCAAATGGTTGAACAGGGCTTGCAGGTCAGATTTAATCCTCATGGATGCTTTGTTGAGGATATGAAAAATAAAGGTCGCTTGATAGCAAAAGGAAAGAAGAAGGGCAGAATGTTTACGTTGGATGCAGACATGTCTGAATTGAGTGCAGCAATGTTTGCACATGGGACCGGTGTAGTTGCAGATATTGATATCTGGCATAAACGCATTGGTCATGTTAATGTACAGCGACTTAAATCAATGCAGGCCCAAAATATTGTTGCAGGTTTGCCGAAATTCAAGGTTGCAGAAATACATAAAGTATGTGAAGCCTGTCAGTTTGGAAAACAGGCAAGGAAACCATTTCCTAGACATGTTCAAGAGAGTGAGAAGCCATTGGAATTAATCCACTCTGATGTGTGGACTACTAAAGCTGCATCTCTTGGAGGGTGTCATTATTTTGTCACTTTTATTGATGACTATAGCAGAAAAATTTGGGTGTATTTTATGAAAAAGAAAAGTGAAGTTTTTGGGCATTTCAAAACTCTTAAAGCTATGGCTGAAAAAGAAACAGGTCTGCAAATAAAATGCCTAAGGTCAGATGGAGGGGGAGAGTACCTCTCAAATGAGTTTGCAAAGTTCTTGCAGGAGCATGGCATAAAGCAGCAATATTCATACAGTTATACCCCACAACAAAATGGAATTGCAGAAAGGAAAAACAGGCATATTGGAGAGGTATCTCGTGCCATGCTCAATGAAAAAGACTTGCCAGATTTTTATTGGGCTGAAGCAGTTGCTACAGCAGTCTACATAATGAACAGGACTCCCACTGCAGCAATACATGGAATGACTCCAGAGGAGAGGTATACTGGTAGGAAACCAGATATTTCTCATTTGAAAATTTTTGGTTGCATTGCCTATGTACATGTGCCAGATGAGCTGAGATCCAAGTTGGATCCAAAAGCTGAGAAGTGCATCTTTATTGGTTACTCTCTGCAGCAAAAAGGGTATAGATGCTATAACCCTTCTACTCGTAAGTTTACAGTGAGCAGAGATGTTGTTTTTGATGAGATGAGTAGCTGGTATAAACCAGTAAATGTGATTGATGATGAAGATGCACAAAATGGTAATGCTACACAGAATTCACAGCAGCAGTCACAAAATATTAGTGGACCTGGAGCGTCCTCTAGCAGTGGTTCACATTCTTCGCCATGGACAGGCAGATTGAGATCAGGAGAATCTTCTCAAAGCAATGCAGATAGTGGTATGCAGGTATCACGAAAAGGAAAAGAGAAGGTTGATCAGCCCATGTTTGATGTGAATGCAGGTCACTCTTATGTGGATGGTGAATCCAGTGGCTCAGAACAGAGCATTGATGATGAGTTGGGTATTCCTTCTATTGTTACACCTGGAGTAAGGAAGACCAGGGATGTTTTGAGAGCACCTGGGAGTGAACCTACTTTGCGTAGGTCTACGAGAGCTAGGTATCCTGTGGATAGGCTGAAATATGATGGATTTACAGCCATTCACTATGCATATATGGTCAAAGTGATACAGGAACCAGAACCCACATCTTTTGAGCAAGCCATGGGAAAAGAAAAATGGGAGAAAGCCATGGATGAAGAAATGGATGCCTTGGAAGAAAATGCTACATGGGAGTTAGTACCTTTGCCTAAAGGTAAGAATGCAATTGGCTGTAAGTGGGTTTATAAGGTGAAGCACAATGCAGATGGTTCTGTGAACAGATACAAGGCAAGATTAGTAGTCAAGGGGTATGCACAAACATATGGCATTGACTATGAAGAAACATTCAGTCCAGTTGCAAGGATGGCAACTGTAAGAGCAGTCATTGCTATGGCTGCATCAAAGGGATGGTCTTTACATCAGATGGATGTAAAGAATGCCTTCTTGCATGGTGATTTGCAAGAAGAGGTCTATATGGAGCAGCCACCAGGTTATGTGCATGCTGTTCATCCTGAGTTTGTTTGCAGGTTGAAGAAAGCCTTGTATGGCTTGAAGCAAGCACCTAGAGCATGGTCTGACAAGATAGGACAGTATCTTGTCACTATTGGCTTTCAGATTTCCAAGGCAGATTTCTCACTTTATGTGAGAAAAACAGAGAAAGGTATTATGCTACTTGTCATTTATGTTGATGATTTGATTATGACAGGTGACAGTGTTGAAGATATCCTTCATGTGAAAATGCTATTGAAGCAGAAGTTTGAGATGAAGGATTTGGGAGAGCTGCGTTATTTCTTGGGCATTGAGGTGATTAGATCACCAAGTGGGATACAGCTCTTGCAGAGGCAGTATGGATTGGACATGCTGTCCAAATATGGGATGACAGGCTGTAAGCCTATTTCAGTTCCTTTGGAGCAAAATGTGAAGCTGAGCACAGATGCAGGTGAGCTTCTAGAAGACCCTACTATGTACAGACGCATAGTAGGAAGTTTGATTTATATGACTATTACCAGGCCAGATTTGAGCTATGCTGTTGGATTGGTAAGTCAGTTTATGCAGGCTCCAAAGAAACCACATTTGGATGCGGCTAGACGCATACTCAGGTATGTGAAGTCCACATTGCAGTATGGACTATTTTATGAGACTGGGGTTCAGATACAGTTGCATGGATACACTGATGCTGATTGGGCTGGTAGTATTTCTGATAGACGATCTACCAGTGGATATGTATTCTCTTTTGGGAGTGCTGCAGTCACTTGGAGCAGCAAGAAACAGCCTACAGTTGCCTTGTCGAGCACAGAGGCTGAGTACAGGGGTGCAGCAATGGCTGCATGTGAGGTAGCTTGGTTGCATAAGCTACTTTATGATATGCATCAGTCTACAGATGGGCCAGTTGTCATTTATTGTGACAACATGAGTAGTATACACTTGGCAAATAACCCAGTCTATCATGCTAGAACAAAGCACATTGAGGTGCATTATCACTATGTGCGAGAGAGGGTTTTACTAGGTCTTATTGATCTAGTTTATGTCAGCACAGAGGATCAGGTAGCTGACATATTCACGAAGGCATTGGGCACAGAGAAGCTGCGCAAGTTCAGAGACCTGCTTGGTGTGCAGGAATTGGGATTGAGCTCGAGGGGGAGTGTTGAGATATCGAGCTCCACTCGTGATACGCCAGGGTGATCGTTGTGTATTTATGTCACCGACTTGTCAGTTGCAGACGCGGTTGGTACACCGCCCCTGAATAATAGCTACATGATAGCTATCCTTATCCACTCTAGTTCGTGGCTCAGTTAGTATGCCACCTTAGTTAGTTGAGTTTGTTTTGAGACCCATATCTAGGGTTCTTCTATTTCTTTGTACTAGAGTTCTTTTGGCTTACACAACTAAGAAGAGGAAAACTGTTTTCAGCCTCCACCCTTGTGTGTCTTCCCCCATTGTGCAAGCAAGAAAGCTTCAAGCGAGACTCCTTCCTTCTCTCCCACAATCTTGACAACACCTTCCTTGCCTTTCCCTTGAGGTTTGATGAGGTCACCCTGGCTAAAGGTTGTGACTATCCTCACACCCGGTAGTGTCAGGTGTATCCTCTGTGCTACATAGTCAACCTCACACTTGGTCGCCCTTTTGAAGGGTCTACCTAGGAGGGTTTCTTTCCCATAGCTAGCACTATTTGGAGGAACATGAAATAGGATAGGCAAGCTTTTTGTCTCAATTGTCGCAAGGATTTTACACTTCCCTATGAGTGCTTGTGCATGTCCCCCATAAGGGCTAAGAGTTGCACTAGTCGGTATGAGCTCTGGTTGGCCTAGTAGGGTCCATAATTCATAGGTCAAGATATTAAAATCTGCCCCCTCATCAATTAGAGCGTCGATAGTATGCTCTATTTTCGTGGTGAGTTTGACCCTAAGATAGGCAGGTGGTACTACGTCTTCATCTTCTGGGTCCTGGCTTATAAATTTAAGCCTTCTGACAGATGCCCTTGAGTTCTCGACTGCACGACTAGATGTGGATTCTCCACTGCTGTCTTGGATTGTCAGCGCAGTGCTATTCAAGGCACATCTCTCGTCAAGAGTGTCATGTCTAGTCATCTTCGCATTTGTAGCTTGTTGGAGTTGCATTTTGCTCTGACTAGACACGGTTTGAACACAATGTCTTTGTGTTCTCATGGTATGGCCTTTTTGCCCTTGATGGCTAGATTGGCCTATTGATGTTCTAGGGTCTCTGTTTCTCTCTGTTTGGGTATGGGCTTTTGCTTGCTCTATTGCAAGTGAGACTCCATGCTGGTGTAGAGCCATTACTTCACTAGGGTCCAATTTGGAAGACCTGTCACGGCGCGCATTTTCTCTCCAACCTACTCGGGGGAGGTGCGGAGGGGGCTGCGAGGGTTCCGGGGGGGACAGTCCCCCCGGCCCGCAGGGCCATTACGGTAGACGCCATATGCAATTTGGAGGACCTTTTATAGCCAAATTTTGAACTACGTGCTCTAAATTTTAGCCTGATTATGGATCTGTGATGTGCCTTCAGCTCTACGTAGCCTTAGGGGTCAATCTCGGGGTTTAAATGTATCAGAATTTGTGTTCTAGACACGTGTCCGATTTTGACAGTTTTTTGTCCGATTCTCAGATGTCCGATTTTCAGGAGTCCGATTATCAGAATCGGACGTCCGATTTTGGGTTGGTCCGATCGGCCCAGTGGTTCGATTTTGGGTTGGTCCGAGTGGTCCGAGCGTCCGATTTTGGGTGCAACTTTTTATTTTAAAATGCGCCTTTCCCCTTTTGCCTTTTCCTTGGACTTCTAAGGTTGCCCTTGCGCTTTTGGCCTTTTCTCCTTTTCTTTCTTCAGTCGGGCTACCTTTTTTCCGCCTTTGCCCTGCGTCTTTTCCACTTCCTTTTGCTTTCTTCGTGTTGGGGTTAACACATGGGATGCATTCAAAAGCACTTTGAAAGAACAATATTATCTTGAAGTTTATGATCGAGTGAGTAAAAGTACTTTTCTTTATTAGGTTTCCGAAATTTTAAAAGGGCTTACAACCCTACAAAATTGCAAAGAAAGCTTGAAAGACGGTATGAGAAATTAAGCATTGTGAAGTAGTTGACTTTGGAGATGGAGAAGGTGCTTATTTTCCTGCAAGCTGCAGATCCATCACTTTAGATAGAATTGTAGAAACTTCTTGAAGATGATGCTATAGAGAAAGGATTAAAGACTGAGGCTAATGTACAAACAGTTATATTCAAGAGGAGAGAACTATTGATTGCACCCATCCTACATGGCATGAGCCTTTGCCTAGACCACAATCTCTTGCACCCACGTCAATACCAATAAAAGATAAAGTGATGGATGAACTTGTAAATAATATGAGAGATTTATAGATAGAATTGGCTAAACTAAAATATCCTACAAGAGACACTCCTTTGTAGACTCTGCATAGGAGTGAATTGGCTAAACTAAAAGATCCTACAAGAGCCACAAGGACTATGAACCCTATAAAGATACCACAAGGAAAAATCCGATTTTCTAGAAGGATGCAAAAATTTGTGCCAGTGAGATAGGTTTATCTATTGCCTTTCTAAGGATAGCATGAAGAAGGTTTTAGAGGATAAGTTTTTATGATTAGCCTATGCCACCATAGATGCTACAACTTATGGTTTGCAAATTGAGAAGAAGCCCAAAGGTGAGAAGACAGAGCTTAGAGCCTATGCCTTACAAACTACAAGTAAAAGCAAGGTGCCTCAAATAGATTTGGCCAATGTAGATAAGATTATTAGAGTGCAAATTGGATGGGATGCCCTTGTTGATGCCTACTTGGCTAAAACTCAGAATACAAAATTGATGGTAAAGAAGAAGTGGAAAAGAGATTATGAAAATCTTGGCACTTCAAAGAGAGTAAATAGAGGGGGTGAGGAGTCTCCACCATCTTTTAGACTTGGATCAAAGAAGGCTATAGAAGATATGCAGGAGAAAGGCAAAAAGCAAGATTCAAAGCCAAAGAAATAACTAGGTATAAGTAGCTTTCAAATATAGAGTCAGGAAGATCTAAAGAGAGTGTTAGAAGAGAGAATTCTAAACAATAATGTCAAATTTGTAGAAATTACATGGTGCAATAGATAGAATCTAAGCAAGAAGTAGAGAATACATGGAAAATATAAGAACAAAAAATTTTAAGTGAACTAATACAAAGATGGCTACGTCCACCAATGCACTTCCACTATAAAGTTTAGATGGCAATCAGGCAAAGTGCTTAAGGCTAGCTAGAAGAACTCTAGGTTGAGTGAAAGATAGATCGACGGTGGCTTTGGAGAGGTCTTCCTTTTATAGCCCAAGAAAGTAATTTGGTCAGCATGTCCGACCATATTATGAACCCTCCCTAGTCGCCTAATGAATATTTTAGGAAATATTACCTTTACCATCGGATTAGGGCCATTACCCTCAAACCCCCATCATGGGGACCATTGGCCTCCCTGAGATCCCCCCAACCAGGATTTTCTTCCATATCGCTCAAACCACAAAATGGAGGTCCCTAATAACTCCCACACCCCACATATTGATGCATTGTGCCTCAAGTTTCTATGAGCATAACTGCTCTATCTAACCTAGAGGCTAGATCCACAAATGTCACATTATTGCCATTCAATCACATAGACCTCATCTAACATACAAGTCAAGATCCAACCAATGTCCCGCCATCAAGCTCATAGATGGATTCTCCTCATAATGGGATCCTTACAACTTAAAGCACCATGAACCATTAGTGGCACCTTACAAAAGTGGGGCCTTGAGCATATCTAACAAATTTAGTTTAAGAGACAATTCTCTTTAGGTGAAACTCTTGGGATCATGAAGCAAGAGTTCTATGAATAGATCATAGGCATTATAAAGAGCAAGAGAGAATTATTAGGTGAGCCAACCCAAGCCATGATACAGAGTAAGGAGTCTATCATACAAGGCATTCAAATTGAAGAGTTGTATGAAAAGAGAAATTCTAATTATGTGGTTATTGATAGTGTTGTAAGATGTGAGAAGAAATGAAGAGTGTACTGCCTATATACTACACAAGATGATGTACCTAGAATGATACCCCACATCCATTATTCTAGGAATCATTGGGTTCAAGCAAATATTGAGATAGTGGTCAAGATTGGTGGGTTAGATCAGATACCATGTGTTTCTTTAATCAATCATGTTTCTAAAATAAATTTCATTATTCATAGCTTGTATGAGGGCATTTAATATTTTATTAAAGTAGAGCATGCCTGATGGATGCATGTAGCTAATAACATTGCTGGGATGTTATATGCAACTTGCCCAATGTAAAGGTTCTCATAGGAGATGTATAGGATTATCACCACTTTTGCATGCAACATTATTGCTCATATGCTATTATATTGGAATAGCCCTATATGGATGGAAATCAAAGTCATGGATGATGGATGTGCCTATGCACAAGTCAAGATTAAAGATGGGAAACAAGTGTATGGCCATATGTGTAAACCATTCATGTAATAGAGATACACTGTGGGATTATCCTTTGCCCCAAAAGAGTTGGATTTTCATTGAATACCATCATTAGGCAAGATAATGGTGCCACATGAAGGAAAATCTCTCACCTTTAGACATTGATGCTTTTTGTTGTGGATTCATTGGCCTACTTGTTGCAAAAGGTTCCGTAAGCTATTAGAGAGTTGCACTGATGAATAAAGCTACAAGGCAATATGCTTGTAGAAAAGATAGAGTTGAGAAGTCATGGTTTATTGTAGGCTGATGAAAACATTGCAGTGATATATGATGGTCTTCCATGTTCAAATACTATTACAAAAATTTCAACCATATTGAAATCAAAGGAGTGGGGTTATTTTAGTTTTCTACATGTGCATTTATTACATATGTATCATGTTATTGCTGATTTTATGCAGCAAAAAGAGTTGTCGATTGAGGAGAAGCTAAACCTAGAGTTGAGACCAAATATAAAACAATGGATAAGAAGGTAAAGCCTCTTGCAAGTGCATTGCCTCTTGACAATGATAAGGAGATGAAGATGGCTGCAAGAAGGCAACCAAGCTTGAGGAAACTAGAGAATATTGGATATAGATTTTTAGTAGATTCATTGAAAGGATTAAAGATTGCAAATGGGGATTTTCTTCTTCCCCTTCCCATAGAGAGAGTGTGTTTTGCGATGATTGTAAGGCATGGCAGGACATTTTCTTTTTATTTGTATGAGATTGGATGTGTAGATCCAAGGATTGTAGAACCCATGGTTATTTTTATGATTCCCCATATTCCTTGGAAGCTTTGACCTATTCCAATTCCCAAAGCCCATCTACAAAAGCTCATTGATTTCCTAAATGAGAATATCATAATGGAGATACTTGAGCCTTCTTCTACACCTTATTCAAATCGATGGTTTATAATGCCCAAAAAGAACGGAGCTCTTAGATTTATCTAGGACATGTAATCAGTGAATAAAGTAACCATCAAAAATATTGGATTAGGGCAAGTAGTGGATGAGTTCACTGAAGATAGAGCTATTTACTGTTTAGGTGATCTTTATTTAGGATACAACTAGTTCCAATTGGCTTTGGAGGGCAAAGCTTCCAACTACTATGAAGACTTATTTAGTCTTGGTCATGATATGTACTCTATTGCAAGGAGCTATGAATTCCATGGCTCACATGATGAATGCATCATTGATTATCCCTGAGTATTATGTCGCCATCACTTCTGTCTCTGGTGAGATAGTTGTATTGTTTTCATATAGCAATATACATTCAAGATTGTTATGTTGCTGAGTACATTTAGTATTCGTTTTAATTGTTATGACTATGTCAAGCTTTGCACACTCAATGGTGATGATAGAGACCCAATAGAGTAGGATGTCAATGTCCACATGTGTCGACTCTAAGTATGACAACACTCCACTCTATGGCGGTAGTGCTAGGACCCAATTACATAGAGTAGATGATGTAGACACATGTATTATGTAGGCAAATAACATGTGTTTCCACACGATGTAGAGATTTCAGTCAACCATCCCACAATGTCATATGAGAAGAGCATCAAATCAATAGCACAAGATGCAAAAATTTTAGTTGCCATCCCAAACAGTCATTTGAGAAGAGCATCAAACTAGCTACATGGAAGCCATTGAGTTTTAATAGTAGTAGAACACCAAATAGAAGATATGCAAGCATGCAAATGCCTAGCAAAGTAAGCAGCTTTGTAGCATGATGCAATGGAGATAACAAATTAATCTACAATGAGAGGCACTCTAATACAGACATTGCTGATGATAAGTGTGATGGGAGAGGCATTTAAAAATGTGGATGCCATAATTACATAGTTTCCTCGTGTTATTCATTTTTCCAAACTCTAAATTATAGCACCAAAATCCATTTAATGTTATAATATCTAGCCATCTTAAGCTTATGTAGCCATTAATAGGCAAGAGGAATGTTGATGTATGTAAGTGCCATAAATTGGGAAGGTTATAAAATTGAAATGGGATACATATCCAAGTCTTAAGGGACATTCAATATGGAGAGAGAGAGAGAGAGAAGGAGAGAGAGGAGGGGTTTGCAATTGATTATCTGGCATATCATAGCAAGTATAAGATTTCTAAAATCAAAGATCCATTATGAGGACTACCATATACAAGCACTAGTGTAGGAGATAGTAAGGTATTACCCATAAATGGATTACAAGGTAGTAACTTATATAAAGCAATGTTTACCTAGTACAAAGCATAGTTGGAGTAGCTTTTGAAAGATACTACCTGATTGAGGACAAATATGTAGGAACTCTTCATTTTCTAGACAGAGCACCACATTCTATCATTGCCATGATAAATGCTACCATCACATTTCACTATTAGAGATATGAACTCTCCAACGATTATTAAATTCTAAGTAGAAAGGGTGAATTTTTCCATTATCCAAATAGATAGACAATTGAGAGGGTTACACCCATACTAATAGCATGGATAACTCTTTATTTATGGTGACTCTTTTTGTTTTTTATTTTTTGTTTAATTTCAATTTATGGTTTCTATTTTCATTTAAGGATCTTCATTTCAAAAAGACATGTGAATTATGGGGGCAATGGCAATTACTCGAACTCATGACTACATGTGAACAGGAGTGTCATGGCACGATTAAGCAATACATGTGTCCTGCACACGAACAACAACCAAAAATCCACATAAACAGCCAAGAAGGAAAATCAGCATGTGAACATCAAGCTATCACAACCACCAATCCCACATATAAAAGCACCAAGAGCACGAACGTGCGGGTGAATATAGGCATGTAGAACAGTTAACCACTTGCATGGAAACATCTACCAACACACAAGTGAAAAATGGCACGGGTAGTTCCATGGTGCGAAAAATAAGAAAAAGAAGAAGAACAACAGAACAACAATGAACAAGCAGTGTTGTTGGTGTTTTTTTTTAAATAATATTTTTCTTTTTAAAAATGATTTTTTGGTATTTTTTAACAATTTTTTTATTTATTTTTTGTATTTTTAACTATAAAAATCTTATTAGATAAATAATGCAAAAAAATTGCTTCCCCCTCTATGCACATGCAATCGGTGTAGGGTGAAGGGTAAAAAAATTTGCAATGACAAAAGCAAAAGCATTTCGAGAGCATAGGTCAGATGAGACTTGGAAGACTTGAGGCACATTACAGTGTAAAGAAATAAAAAATGACGGCATTCACATGGCAACACATCAAAGTGAAAACTTATAAAAATATTCAACTATTAATTTTGAAAAATCTATGAGTTTGATGCCATCGTGGAAAAAAAAAAGTTGCAAAAAAATATGTAGTGAACATGAGGGGCATATCAAATTCCACTTCTAGCACCAAAAAGGCACAGTCAAATGGAGAACTAACAAAAAAAACTCCTAAAAACAAAAAATGTTAATAAAAAAATAATAACAAATAATCTGTAGTCAAAGTTGAATGCAATGAAAAGAGAATGTTTGAGTAGAAGAACTAAATTTGGTTGGGTAATCAAAATGCATTTTTGGTGTAAACTAGGCATGTTCACATGGAAATAAAGATATACGAGAATAGTCAAAAGCTAATTTTCTTCAAGGATCATTTCATGAATTGCATGTTGAGAAAAGTAAATGATGTATGACTAGATGTATGCCTTGAAGAGGCTCGAAGATAAACAAATGATGTATGCTCTAGGAAGAAGAGACGACAGAATCCCATAAGCACAGTGGGGTAGAGTGGTACTATCCAAATGTTATATAAGCATGTACTTGACACTCATTTCAATGTAATGGTACTTTTAGTTTGAGTCACTCAAGATTGTGTTTATGAGTCCAAGCTAATCTATCTAGGAACCTAGTTCACTTGAGTTACAATCTCTCCTCTTTACCATGTTTCGATTCTATGATTTGCATCCACCATAGCCAACTAGCTCTAGATCTGTGTTTCTTGACATGGTATTAAAGCCATGGCGAGCTAGTTTTGGTGTCATTAGTTAGCCGTATTCTAATGTAAATGGATAGTAGGAGTTGACCTACCTTAAGGCCCTCTGCCATATCCATATCTTAGGCCACGTGTGGCCAAAGAAGAGGCTTAGAAATCCTCTTCTCAATTGGGCTTGACAAACGAATAGACTTTGGTTCTAATTTTCCAATGTCCACTCAAGTATAATTAGAATCTACCCGATTGCCCAAGAAAAAATCGGTAGCCTTTCATCTTTGTCATCAAGGGAGTCCAAGGAGGAGTTATCTATACCAATTCTACATTACAAACTTGGCATTGAGGCTTGCCACAAGCTCAGTTGATCTGGACTAGCCATCTTCCCTGCAAACCAATTTGCCTCAAGGTTGAGTGTCTAATGTGGATTCAAAGAATCTAAAACAGGAGGATTTTCAAATTTATCTATGGCTCATATGTCATCAAGGCGTCAAGAGGAAAGAGCTAGAAGGGAAAGAAGGCATGTTAGAGCTTCCCATGGAATCAGATCCCTCCTTATCTGAAGTAGCATCCAGTTCCTCCGTAGAATACTCCACATGCAAGGATGTAGCAAATCTACAAAAGAACTTCCAGCTTGGGATAGAGGAAGCACGAGAGGCCAAGAGGCAGGCGGCGTGCTACTCTGACAGGCAAAGGCATGGCAAAGAAGGTCTGCTTCTATCTGCAAAACAGAGACAGAGAAGAGAATATGATTCAAAGAGGAGACAAAGAAGAGAGAATCTGAAGCTCTAAAGATCATAGCTTGGTGCTAGAGGAGCCCTCTCCATAATTGCTGCCAGAATCTCGATCTGTTTGAAATTGTGCCATTTTTGTTGGCGGCCATCTCTGTTCATCACGATTGCTCTCATTATCCTTTTCTTTTATTTTATCTAAGGTTTGAAAATCCTTATCACTGAAGCCTCTTCACACAAATCATTTCTCACACTAAGCTTTACTTTCATATACGCTCAAATTGATTTTCTCTTGTTTGCACACACATAAAAAGTGCTTGAATCCTTGCAAAAAACTCATTGATCATATATGTCATCGAGTATCTATTGGCACTAGTAATATGCATCCATTCCAATATATGTCAAAGCTATTTGAAGCTAATTAACATGGCAAAACTTGAGCAAATAGCCAAGTTCAATGGAGAAGGCTTTCATGCCTGGAAGGAGAAGACCATGTACCACCTTATGTGGAATGACTGGTGGGACTTGTTTGAGGATGATGCAGATAGCAAGAAGGAAGATGATGAAGACAGGTTTGTTGAGGAAGACCAGCTCAAGACAAAGGAGTGGAAAAAGATGAACAACAATGATCTAGGCGTCATTGCTTAGGGACTATCTAATGATGTATTGCACCATATCTCTAGCATCAGAGATGCTAAAAAGGCTTGGGATGAGATTGATAGGATCTTTGGAAGTCAAGCCAAAAACTCTAAGGTCAAGTTGATATTGCAGTTCTATAAGCTTGACATAAAAAACAACACTTCAATGACTATGCATATCAACAAATTCAAAAGTCTAAAAACTCAACTTGCCACTTTGAAAAAAACAATAGATGAAGATGAATCCATTGATGTACTTCTTACTAGTGTAGACTAGGATCCTTATGAAAATCGTGTCTCTACTCTCAACAATGTACCTAATTTGTCACAGAAAGATATTGAGTACTCTCTCCTTGATGAACAGAATAAACAGAAGAATAGGAATGCAAAAGATGGTGTCCCATCATCTAGGGAAAATCTCTTATACACCAAAGGAGCTGTTGGACCTAAAGGAAGAGGTCAAGGATTCAACTCTGACAACAAAAATCGGATGACATGTCATTATTGTGGTAAGACTGGACATATAGTCAATGAATGTTTCCACCGTAAAAGAGCACAACACATGCAGAATGGTAACCACAAAATCAGTTCATGAATGAAAGAGAAGAAGAAGAAGATGCTTCCACTATCAACAACAACTTTGACATATTGTTTTGAAGAAATTATCTTTCCCATAGTGGATTTTTTTTTCCTTAGTGGATTTTCTTTGTAAAACCAAACCCTTACCAAAGATGTAAAGTTTCAAGCCTTAACTTGACTAGGCTACAAAAGAGCAATTCTCCTAGGCTATGTCATCATGTAGGGGGGGGAAAAGCTAGCAAGGGTAGAGACTCATCATTTGAGGGGGGTTGTTGAGAAAAGCAAATGATGTATGACTAGATGTATGCCCTGAAGAGGCTGGAAGATAGACAAATGATGTACGCTCTAGGAAGAGATGACAAAATCCCATAAGCACAGTGAGGTAGAGTGGTACTATCCAAATACTATATAAGCATGTACTTGACACTCATTTCAATGTAATGGTACTTTCAGTTTGAGTCACTCAAGATTGTGTTTATGAGTCCAAGCAAATCTATCTTGGAACCTAATTCAGTTGAGTTATTATCATGTTTCAATTCTATGATTTGTGTCCACCATAGCCAACTAGCTCTAGATTCATGTTCTTTGCATTGCAGCAATGTGGGAGTTCTATTTATACTATAGACAACAATATAAATAGCTTCAAATCAAATATTTTTTGACAAATTATTTTCATCCATCAATGCTCCTGCAACTTTTGCAATATGTTATTTTTCCTTTTTGTAACCCCACTTTGATATGGGTATACCTGCAAGTAAACTGTCTTTTGATCCCATGAAACCTCAAGAAGTCCAAACTCATTAGAGAAATACTCTCCCTCTCTATCTGATCTCAAAAACTTAACTTTCAAGCTTGTTTCTATTTCAATAGTAGTCATGAAGTTTGAAAGTGATTAAACACATCACTCTTTTCCTTCATGAAATACAACCACAACTTTCTTAAACAATCATCAATAAACATGATAAAATATATGCTGCTACCAAGAGATATGTTTTATATAGGTCCCCAAACATTTGTATGCACAACATCAAGTATATTTTTGCTCACATCTCTATCATGTAAAAAATATTGACTTGCATGCTTACCAAACTAACATGCTTGACATACTTTATAAAATTTTGCAACTCTAAAAGAAAGCAATCCTATAACCAATCCTTTAGGATGTATTAATTTTAGCCTTTTTATATCCAATATATTTGTGCCATATTTTAATATTCGCAACAACTTCTTTTCCTTTACATACATAATAGCATTCATAGTAGAAATTTCAACATCTAGAGTGAACATGTAGCCAACTCTACTTCCTTTTGCAACCAACCTATACTTATCATTAAAGTCTTTCACAAAATAATATTTTTTATTCAATCAAACCTAAAACCCTTACTCTATTATCTAGCCAATATACACTAAATTATTTATGATGGATGATACATGTAATACATATAACAAACTTTTTTTCAACCATCATGCAAGGACAAGGAAGCTTTTCCAGTGTGTGAAATTGGGTGGCATGAATCATCGCATGTCTACACATAACCTAGATTTTGTAAATCCTACATCTCTCCAAACCAACTCATCATGGTTGGTCATATGATTAGATGCACTTGAATCAATATACCATAATTATCATGTGTTCCCATTCTTATAGCATCATTTATCATATGTTGTATAACAAACATGTGTTCATTTTTGTCTTCATTTTGTCATGAAGATTATGCATAGTTTCTTTGCTACAATTTATTATTGAAGTTATCATCTTTATTAGCATAAAAATGTGCTGCAATATGACTTGCTTTGCCATAATAATGACAAACAATACCAAAATTGGTAGAACCACTATTCTACCATCCACCTCTTCCTCTAGATCTCCCCCTACCTCTAAAGTTTCCATGGCCTCTTGAAATTTACATTTTACTGAACTGTTGATTTAACCTATTTTGCTTGTTATCCCTAGCATATCCCATACCATGACCTCTTGAAGAGAATTTGCCACATCCTTTTCCTGAACTTGAGTAAGATGTTTGGACCTATTCACCATTTTTTTCAAATGATTTATCCCACATGTTTATCTCTTCAATGATCATGAGAGAGACTAACTCATTAAAAACTAGAAACGACTTTCATACATATACAAAAGTGATAAATGATTTTTAGGCCTTCTCATTATTAAGGTCACCTAAAGTAGATAAAACCAAATCATCATCATCATACATTATAATCAATATAGCTCATAAGGCATCTACAAAACTTCTCACCTTCAAAACATAGTCATTTACAAATATTTTTTATTTCTTCAACTTGGTATTCAACTCTTTCTTGAGTTGAATTTTTTGTGCCTTTTTGTTTACTAAAAACGTATTCTCAAATATCATCAAAGTTGCATGTGAATTTTTTGTATGGTGTTATCAATTATTGTTGCAAATAGCCAATACATCACATTTTTATCTTTTGCATTCCATTCTTTCCATACCTTTATTTCTTTTATAGTCATAGGATTACTTAGCTCTAGTTCCTTTTCTTTACTAGAAACAAACTCATAGAGGCATTTTCCAATAAGGAAGTCTACCACACAAAACTTCCATGATGGGTAGTTATTCTTGTCCAGCTTCTCAATGATGGGGTTTCCATTGTTCTTTTCCACTATCACAAAATTGATACAAAACAACAATCAAGTCTTCTGCAACCTTTCACAACAAATATACAGTAACACACCAAGTTGCATTTTTCACTAACTACTCAACAATACATGTAATCTACAACTTGTTAGCAGATAAAACTTGTATTTGATCCCCAAAAATACCTCAAAACTTAATTATAAATTCAAAATTTGTACCATGTGTGCCCACTCTCGATTGACATAATCGAAATCATTGTATACCTTGAAACTGTTATCCACAACCTTGCGAGTCTAAAATGACACCCAAAATAGCCTCAAATGGCCAAAAAAGATTTACTCATACACCAAATATATTGAGGTTTTACTTGCACACCAAATCTCATAACAATCTAAGATTTTCACTCTGCCCTACTTTTGGTGCCTCCATGGGTATTATCCAAGAGAAAAAGTGGGAGAGTGAAAGAGCTTCTTACTCGTTGCTTGCTTGCTTAAATCCTTTCTTCGTTTCCTTCACTTCAACCTTCAAAACCATGCTCTCTCTGTGGCTTCACTCTGAGACCGTGTCACAAATCGGGTGGTGTGGAGACTTGCATGAGAGCTACTACGCCAAACACACCATACACACAAGAATAACCTCATTTTTTCTTTTCCTTTCATGCACAATACAATATACACAAAGTATAGCTTAAATATAACATAAAGGAAAGTGGCCTACTAAGTCAAACAATACATAACTAACTATACTAATCAATTGGCACTATAACTATGCTAGTTGTAAGTAGGTGTAAAAAACTAAATATAATCAGTAATAAGTAAGTGGCTATGTGAGGATCATAATGATCACACTAACATGCTAACTATGGACATGCAAACATTTCTAACCATGTGGTCCATCACATCAATGTCCATACGTATTGAGCTTTCGATTTGAACACTTGGCATGATGATCATGAAGGAAAGATGTTCAAATCTTACTCAAGTGTGAAGTGCATTAGAAGATTGTTGGATGTAGTTAAAAATCTTAAGGATAAGTATTATGGTATTTTGGATTCAAATTCAAGTGCTGATGATGAGTGGTACCTTCTACATGTAGTCTTCTCTCAAGGTTGACTTTGAAATGAAGGATTTGGAAAAGCTCCACTATTTTCTTGGTATAGAGATAATGGAGACTCTAGAGGGTATGTGGTTATCATAAAGACACTGAAGGGGGAATATGGATTCAAAAAGGACCCTTTAGCTCAAGAGATAATAAGTCTTTTAATGATAAGAGATTTATAGTGGACTAATGGAAGAGGGGGTGCTGTGTATATTTTATCTACTTCATTTCTTTCCCTGTCCCAACCACATATAAGCTTGTCTCCCTATGTTCCCTTTACCCCCTCCCTCCTACCTCACTTTTACCACCCCATGTCAGGTGGTGGGTCCCACTAGACATGCGATTTGAAATTTTCCCTCCCACTCCAAGAAGGTCTTTCCTCCTTTTTGTGTCTTTTTGCAAGATATGATTCCAAATTGGTCATTCTCTTACCTTTTTTCCACAAATCTTCTTGGCTTTCTATGCTTACATAGCCATAGCCACATAGCCCCCAGCTTCTTTCGGCCATAGCCACATAGTATTCATCTTCTCTCTTTCTTTCACGGTCATTTTCTCACTTCCATTTCACAAATATTTGTATCTTTCTATGGTCATATAGCCATAGCCACATAGCCTCTAGCTTCTCCCAATCATAGGAACATAACACCTAGCCTCTTAACCTTCATTCCAAATGTCTTCTCATCTTTCTATACTCTAATAACTTTTCTCTTTCTTCCATGGTCATTCTCTTACCTCCATTCCGCAAATTTTCTCATCTTTCTATGCTCACATAGCTATAGCCACACAATCCCCATCTTCTCCTAGCCATAGCCACATAGGCCCCAACTTCTCCTAGCCATATCCACATAGCACCTTGTGGGGTGTATATATAAGAAACCATCTATATAACATGTATTCAAAGAATATTAAGAAATACCCTTTCTTTAGTGTTATAAAGTATAAAGTGATCCCTTTTACATTGCTAAACTTATGATTTTTTTTAATTGAAACTAAAAATCCATTTCATAAATATAATCCTATAAATTTTATTAAATAAAATACATTTTTTTTAAAATCACGTGGTATCTTACATGTTCTATAAGGTGCATCACCCAAGCACAACATCTAGCCTCTCTCTTTTTTCCATCTCCATATCTATGACCATTCTAAAGTATTCTTACTCACATCTCTCTCCTTGTAAGTATTCTTACTCACAACTCTCTCCTTCTAAGAATCATTCTTCTCATATCAATTCCAATGGGGCATCTACATGTCAACAAAGGTGACATGATGATTGCATATTTTCTATCTATGTACACAATACAAAGGATGAGGATGGAAAATGGGTAGGAGCATTGTCCAAGAAGGATTCATGGGTTTACATGCAGCCTTTAGCAATATAAATGATGAGCGTGGAAAATGGGATGGAACACTATTCAAGAAGGATTCATGGGTTTAAATGTAGCATTCAGAAAATAGGGCCTCATCAAGTTTATTGTCGTGATGTACTACAAGATCATTAGATTAGCAAAGTGCTTGGGTTTTGGGAGACTTCAGATGGTAAACTTGTTGCATCAATTCAACATGTGCATAGTGTGAAGGGATTGAAACTATCTCTTGGGACTACTCAACAATTCTTTCCCTCAAATTCTAAGTCATTGCTTTTATATTCTTAACTTTTCATATGTTATTGAGGTTTTTACTTCTTCTAATACCATATTAGAGAATTTGGGAATCTCCCAAGTTCCACTTTCAAAAAAGAAGTAAATATTTGGCCAAGTGGCTAAATCTTAACCCCATATTTGAGAGTGGGACTTGGGGGGATTGCTTATATAGTATCCAGGGAAAATTTTAGATCACAAGATTTTATTCCATAATTTCATGTATATCATGCCTACATTAGTTGATTCGTATGGTTCTCTTGAATTACTTCCTTATCCATTTTTCAATTCTTTGGAATGACCCATTTTGGATGAGTGGATTTTTCAAACACTAAAATTAAATATTATGCATGACATTCATAGCTCATTGAAATTTAGAAAACCTTCAAGATTAGTAGGTCTTGTAGAAATTACACCGCATAGGTAGACAGAATAATCTAAGCAAGGAGAGTAGAGGTCACACAACAAATATCAGGATAAATATTTGAAGTAAGAATAGCTAGAATGCACATTCGATCTAATACAGATGAAAAGGTGAAAGGGGAAACAAGAATTTCCAATTTCACAATATTTCAAAACACAATATCCAATTCACCAATTCTTGATTTGATGTATTCAAAGAATAAGTTTCACATATCTTTCACAAAAGATATTCAAAGCTTCTCACTTACAAGAGAGAGCAATTTTCCATGGTTAAGCATGAAGGAGGGGCAATTACACAGCTCTAAAATAGACCTTAGAAACTCGTCATCCATGGTTAGAGCTAACTTTCCAACATATACTATGGTCTATGGCTTATTGGGTAGAAGAAGAGGACCGTCACCCTTAGCACCCAGATCTAATCCCACAGGCCCCAACGAAAACTTGGGATGAATGACATCAACGCAATACTGGTCATGGTAGAAACAATGTGCTACCTTCTTGAAGTGGAGGTCAAGGAGAAAAAGAGGGAGGACGTATGGATACACAGAGTGCCATGCCTGCAGTAGGAGCAGAGCCGAGAACTCCAGGAGGTACTAGCTAAGGAGATGGAACAGAGCCACTAGTATACACAACACATGAAGGTGTGAATGGACGAGCAGTTGTACAGCTACAACGCCACCTGGTCTTGGAGTTGATGCTCCAAAAATGACTTGTGGTGCATGCCCTGGCACCCTTCTACAACTATCGTTCGTTGTTGTCTTGATCTTCCTCCAAAGCAGCCAGCAAAGATCAACAACTCACGGAATAACAATCACGGTTGGGAGCGTCAGGAGCTCAACTAGGTCTCCTTCCCCATCGTTGTCATCTGCATGACTATAGGCCGACAGGTACCCTCCAAGTTTCTACTTCCCCTTTTTAAACTCAATTTGGACTTCACAGTTCGCAAAAACTCAATGCTTTTTCCTCAGAAAAAGCTTAAGAAAATCTTTCGACATCAATGATTACGTCTTGTTGCGCTCTACATTGAGCACCATCAAAAACGTCAATCAAGTCATCTTTCAGCCGTCACAAGCCCCCAAAAAGCTTTCGGTTATTAAAGCTTTTTCCCACATCAATTTTACACAATGCTATCCACTTTTCATAATGCCGTTCTCTAATCTCTGAAGGTGTTGGAAACCCTTTGATTAAGAGAAATAAAATCAGAACTCTAGGAATTTGCTTTTCCTTTGCCATCTACTACATATGTCATCATCCCATATGTCACCACCTTACGTGTCAATGATGATCTGAAAGGTGTGAAGGATCGAAGCTTGCACGCGAGCTATGGCGGGAGAGCAAGAGCAAGAAAGAGAGAGACAAGAAATGGGAACTCCAACGGTCACAATGTGTGACCGGGCCTTCCTTTATTCAAACTGTCACTAAAAGAATAAAGAATAAAGTGACGTGACGGGCGCCCGCCACCTGCAGTGTGCAGTGGCGGGTACTGTCAGTGTAGTAATACACGGGGCGGCACGACGGAGGCACCTTTACCCCCAACAACCTCCCACTTAAAGGCGAATCTTCCCTAGTGAGAGAGAAAAGAAAAAAGAAAAGACAATACAAATGTACATAAGTACAAGGGATGAGGAAAGGCGACATCTCATCCAACGCCCATCAACCTCCTGAGGAAGGCAAAGCGCTCAGTAGTGAGGCTCTTCGTGAGTAGATCTGCAGGATTCTCGTCAGTGGAGATCTTGACAAGGTCAACAGACTTGTCCTCCACGACACCACGTATGAAGTGATACCTCACCTCAATGTGTTTCGTCTTTGCATGGAAGACCAGATTCTTAGCCAACTGAATGGCACTCATAGAATCCGAATGCAGTGTAGGTGTAGCATCAATCCCAAGGTCAGCAACTAGACGGCCTAACCATATGGCCTCCTTGCAAGCCTCAGTGGCTGCAATATACTCAGCCTCAGTGGTAGACAAATCCGTACACTTCTGAACCTTGGACATCCAAGAGACAGCCCCTCTAGCATAGGTGAATACATAGCCAGAAGTGGACTTCCTACTATCTGCATGTCCTACATAATCGGAGTCAGTGTACCCTACGAACCCTATATCCTAGCTACCATAGCAAATACACATATCTGCTGTGCCCTTCAGGTACCTCATGATACCCTTCACGGCATCCCAATGTCTGCTCTTCCAGGTGTAGCCATATAGCGTGCCACAACACCAACTGCATGTGCAATATCTGGACGAGTGGCTATCATGGCATACATCAAACTGCCCACGGCTGAAGCATAAGGGATCTTGGCCATCTCGGCCCTCTGCTCATCTGTCTACGGACAATCGGCCTGTGATACCTTCACATAAGAAGGTAATGGACAGCCAATAGGCTTTACGTCCTGCATGCAGAAGCGCTCATGGACTTTATGAATGTACTCCCACTGTGAGAGATACAAAAGCCCCTGATGCCTATCGCGCTTAATGCGCATCCCAAGTATATGTGAGGCCTGTCCCAAATCCTTCATCTCAAAGCTCTTCTTCAGTTGAGATTTAAGAGCATCTAGCTCATCATGAGCTTTCCCTGCTATCAGCATATCATCAACATAAAGTACCAAGATAAGCAAATTGCCATCACGGGCTTTCTTCGTGTAAAGACACAGATCCATAGCACTCCTGCTGTAGCCCTCTGAGCATAAAGGCATCAAACTTATGATACCATTCCCTAGGTGCCTGCTTCAAGCCATACAAGCTCTTCTTCAACTTGCACACTAGGTGCTCCCTGCCACGTTCTGCAAAGCCCTTAGGCTGATCCATATAGATCTCATCATGCAAGTCCCCATGTAGAAAAGCCATCTTGACATCCATCTGATATAGATCTAAGTCAAGCTGTGCAACCAAAGCCAAGACTAAGCGCAGGGTGGTCATCTTAACCATAGGAGAGAAGTCCTCATCAAAGTCCACACCATGTTCCTACTTAAAACCCTTTGCTACCAATCTAGCCTTGTATGCCAGCTTGGGGTGTCCAGGGGTACTTCTCAGCTTGTACACCCACTTGCATGGCAAAGCCTTCTTGCCCTTAGGCAAGGCAACCAAATCCCAAGTCTCATTCTTATGCAAGGAGTCTATCTCAGACTGCATAGCCCTCTCCCAGGAGTGAGTGGGCCCCCTTCGCATAGCCTCATCATAAGTGAAAGGCTCTCCTGTATCTGTAACCAGAAAATAATGCATAGAGGGCTGAAATCTGTCAAGTGGACGTCTGTCTCTAGTAGACCGTCTCACTACAGGCTCTGCTACCTGTCTAACTGCCTGTCCAACACCCTGGCCCTGTGGAGGAACTGCTGCAAGCTGTACTACTAGCTGTGCTGGAGCTCTAGGCTCCTCCTGAAAGATCACTCTGCAGATCTCAACCACCTTCTCAGGCTGCCTGTGCATCTTGTCTTCATGGAAGACGACATCATGGCTGCGTACTATTTTCCGCGCCTGCGGATCCCATAGGCGATAGCCCATCTCTCGTGACTCACCATAGCCAAGGAATATGCATTTAATGCTCTTTGGATCCAATTTACTCCTCTTGTCCTTGGGCACATGGCAGAATGCCTCACATCCAAAGACACGGAGATGCGCATAAGAGGGTGGCTTACTAGCCCAAACTTCCTCTGCAACTTGGAAATCCAATCCACTGGAAGGCAATCGCTTATGACATGCACTGCCGTACTAACTGCCTCAGCCCAAAAACTCTTGGGTAGGCTTGCATGGCTAAGCATAGAGCGCACACGCTCCTGAATAGTCCTATTCATGCGCTCAGCCAAACCATTCTGGGGTGGGGTGTAAGGGGGGGTCAACTGATGCTTAATACCCCTGTCATCACAAAACTGCTCAAAAGCATGCAAGACATATTCTTCCCCATTATCTGTCCTAAGGCATTTCAGCCTACACCCAGTCTGGTTCTCAACAAGAGCAAGCCATCTGTGAAAAACTGCCAAGACATCGGACTTCTGCTTTATGGGATAAGCCCACACTTTCCTAGAACAATCATCAATGAAGGTAACGAAGTACTTCGCGCCACCCATAGACATGCAAGGCATAGGCCCACAAACATCGGAATGCACCAATGCCAAGGGCTCACTCATGCGTGGCCTACCGGATTTCTTATGCGTAGACCTATTCTGCTTACCATAAAGACAATGATCACACGAGTCAAAACATGCATAATCCAAAGGCGGAAGATACTGCAAACCAGATAACATTTTCATTCCCTTCAAAGACATATGCCCCAAATGGGCATGCCAAAGTGATACATGTGGGATAGAGCCCACTGCCAAAACATGGTCTACAGAAGACCCAGATACAACAAGAGGATAGAGGCTGCCAGCCTTGGCGCCTCTAGCAAGCACAAGTCTGCCTTTGGTAATCTTCCAGGCAGAATCCCCAAAATAGACATGAAACCCTGCATCATCCAACTGTCCTGCAGACATAAGACTACGCGTAAGCGCAGGTACATGACGTACATCCCTGAGCAAAAATGAACTGACAGTGGAAAACTGCAACTGAATATCACCCATGCCCAGAATGTCAAGAGACCTGTCATCTCCAAGTCTGACTGAACTAGATATAGTGCGGTAAGAGTGGAACCACTCACAGTAAGGCGTCACATGGAAGGATGCTCCTGAATCCAATAACCAACACTGTGCATACATACTAGATGTCTCAGTCAAGTGTGAAGCATCAGAAGAACTAGCTGCAAGTATAAACTCATCACCACCATCGGACTCCTCAGTCTGCGTGACATTAATTTCCTCAATCTTGACGCTGGACTTCGCAGGTACTATGTTGCAATCAGAGGACTTCTCCTGCACTTTATCTTTCCCCTTATCCTTGTGCTTCTCATTGAGCAACTCATGACACTGTGGTCTAATATGGCCCTTTTTCCCACAATGATGACAAGTGACATTTGCATTACGCCCATGTGACTTACTACGCGACTTGCCACGAGATTTAGACCGACCCTTCTGCGAGTCACGGCCTCGACCATTACCACGGTCATACCTGTCATTCCTGCCTCTAACTTTCAAAGCATGACTACCACGAGAGGCATCCAAGTTTTTGCGATTCACCTCTTCCTGAAGAAGAGCACTCTCAACATCTGCCAATTTTAGAGTAGCACTAGAGGCACAAAGAGCAATGCGGAATACATCCCATGACTCATTCAGAGTCCCAAGCAAGAAAAGAGGAGTTACTTCCTCTCCAAAGGTGATATCCTACGAAGTTAGATTCTTCAGTATAACATGGAACTGGCTCAAGTGAGCAGACATACTCGCATTATCCTTCATGCACAGATCCATAAGCTGCTTCAACCAGTACAACTGACTCGCCGGACTTTTCTTATCATAAAGATTCTTGATCTTATTCCATAGATCCCATGCACTCTGTGCTTCCTCAAATACATTATAATGTACATGTTCAATGAGAGACAATACAATCGTGGACTTGCATAGCTCATCAAGTTCAAGCCAATCGTCATTGTCCATAGTTTCAGGCTGCTCCCCACTCAACCGAAGTGGCTTGATCTGAGATTTCTGCACCAAGACCTGCCAAATTTGACTCTTCCAATAAGAGTAGTTGGTACCATCCAACTTTATGATGTTAAATATGGCACTATCATGCGAAGATGACGCCATTATGTAGGCTGGAAATGCCCAAACAGTCCAAAACTGCTTGTTGTTTTACTGTAGAAACTGCCCAAAAATGACCAAAACGGGGTCCAAAGGGCGAGCAAAGTGTGCCAAAAGTTGCTGCCCACTTAGTACTAGGTGTGGTACACCAAATCAGGATATTTCAACATGAAAAGTACACCTCAGTCCACCAATAACTGCTTGCTGTAATAAAGTGCAGGTATGCAGTCTAGAGAGCAAACTGTCCCAAAATAGGATCCAATGTCAAGCAAACAATGCTAGGTCCAAAGCCGGCATGAAACGGACATAAGCAAGGCCAATGACAATGAAAAGAACATGAGCTCAACACCGAAGCATGTCAAAATAACATCTGCCAGTGAAAGGCACACCCCCAGACACTCTAGGCAAAGTGTTCCTGTAATTGCCAAAACCTGACACAAATAGGTGTCTGCTCAAAGAGATATCCAAATATGAGACTCAGCTCATAAGCATCCTGTGAACCAAGAGTACATCAATGCATATCCATAAAGATCGGAGTATGATCCCAAAGTCTCAATGCGTATGTAGCTGGTCAAGACATAAACTGCTCCAAATACATGTAAGTGCTCCAATAGCATGCAACTGTCAAAGGTCAAGCAAGCATGTAAAATGCTCCCACTGGCACAAAAGGCATACAAAGCAAGCTCAGAAGCTCAAATAACCAAGATCAGTGTGATCAAGTAAGCCGGGAATGCTCAAATACATCCAAATCCAAGCTCCAAATGTTGGTATGGCATATACGAACCAAATAGCATATGTCACGAACCAAAGCATGTAATGCAAAAGCCTAACTATCAAGCAGAGACATGAGGCATAGGCGGTCCACGAGCATGCCAAGTCGATCCAAATGCCAGTGAAGACGGAGCTAATGTGAAGCTCAAAAGCATCCCATAATCTCATACATATGCTCCAAGTCGTCCCCAAATGTCAGAGACATCATGCCAAAGCTCAAAGCATACATCCAGTATCGGTAGGTAAGTGCCAAAGCATGTAAAGTACCTTCAGCCCACTGTTATTCCAGCATGTATTTACTGTTCTAAATAGTAGATTTCAGCCCCAAATTCAAGCCAAAATCATGGTCAAACCAAATGCATACATCCCCAATACATCCGGGTAGGAAGTAGACCTCATACGGGCATCAAATAGCTCCAATGGAATGAGGCATAAGCAACAAATGTCAGTGTCAGGGGTGCTGCCCTGTTTCCAGCACTGTTATGCACTGAATGACAGTTTCAAAACTGAGAGTGATCAGCTCCCAACCTCAATGTCAAGCCAAAGCATCAAAATGACATCCAAAAAATGGCTCAAATGCCCTCCAAATAGGCCAATGATGAGTGCTCCATGAGCAACAAAGCATTCAGCAGTAAAACATAGAGGTCAAAGTCTGAAAATGGGTGCCATATTTAGCGTGTTGAGGCCTGGAGTGCTGCTGCCAATCACGTGGAGTTATGATGGTTGGGGGGCTCCAAAATAAGCCCCAATAGGCCACACACAAGGGCTTGATGAAGATCAAGTGGCTGCAGCTTCAACACGTGAGGAGGGGAGGGCTGAATAGGTGCACTGAAATCAGCGTGAGTTGCTGGAAAATGGCTATTGATCAACGTGGCTAAATGTTGAGTGTGGGGGGGCTCAATGATGGCCCAAGGTAGGCACATACCAAGCCATGAAGGCCCAATGCAAAGGGGAGGGAAGATATGAGCTATGGAGCTCAAGAAGAGTGGCTGCCCTTTGTTCCTGCCCTATTTCAAACTGAGAATACACTCAAATGCCTGCAAATGTTGAAGCAATATCTCAAGGGCAAGGCCCTGATGAAGCTCAAGAAGGCCGGGATGGAGCTCGGGAAGCCGGGGAGAGTCGGGAGCTCGAGAGGTCGGCTATGGCTGTCGGGATGGAGACCCAATGCATGAAGCGAGTCGATGCGAAGGTCGGGAAGCACCGAGTTGAGCTCGAGCAAGAGAATGCCAAGCTCTGATACCAGTTGAAAGGTGTGAAGGATCGAAGCTTGCACGCGAGCTATGGCGGGAGAGCAAGAGCAAGAAAGAGAGAGACAAGAAATGGGAACTCCAACGGTCACAATGTGTGACCGGGCCTTCCTTTATTCAAACTGTCACTAAAAGAATAAAGAATAAAGTGACATGATAGGCGCCCGCCACCTGCAGTGTGCAGTGGCGGGTACTGTCAGTGTAGTAATACACGGGGCGGCATGGCGGAGGCGCCTTTACCCCCAATATGATCTTCCTCAATCTCTTCTTTATGCATTATACGAAACATGCTAGCATGATGATGACCAACTTGGCTCTCCTGGCTGCGCAACCTTGCAGAAGCATTATGAGAGGGATGTTAAGCTAAGGTGCATGCTTCATAATTGAAATTCTTTTCAATGTGGATACATTGTGCACTATCTCAGCACAAATTTTCCTTTTAGCCTCCACTAGTTTGGCTTGACAGGCACCTTGTGGTTGCTCTGGTCGAGCTTGAACTTCTTGACGACCTCCACCTTCACCAAGGAAGTCACCAATTTCGCTCTTCTTCTTCAGAGTCCTTCCCCTCTCAGGTTTCCAAAGGAACCATTGCACCCTTGTCATTCTTGTACTCAACAGTTATTTGTCTCTTACCTTTAGGTCGAAACTAGGTCGTGTTCCATTCTTTCTAACCTTAGTTAACTTGCCTCAAGCCAAATAGTTAGAACATTCATGTCCTCTCCAATTTTCTCAGAATCCATTGATGAATAGTCATCAAAAGCCTCCTTTCTACTACACTTAATGCCAGCATAATGTGGATCATCAATATCAATAACTGGACAAATTTAGTGTTGAGATATCGAGCTCCACTCATGATATGCCAGGGTGACCGTTGTGCATTTATGTCACCGACTTGTTAGCTGCAGATGCGGTTGGTACACCGCCCATGAATAATAGCTAGATGACAGCTATCCTTATCTACTCTAGTTCATGGCTCAGTTAGTATGCCACCTTAGTTAGTTGAGTTTGGTTTGAGACCCATATATAGGGTTCTTCTATTTCTCTGGACTAGAGTTCTTTTGGCTTACACAACTAAGAAGAGAAAAACTATTTTCAGCCTCCACCTTTGTGTGTATTCCCCCATTGTGTAACTAAGAAAGCTACAAGTGAGACTCCTTCCCTCTCTCCCACAATCTTGACATGATATCAGAGCTTGGTTCATGGTAAGGAGCTCAAGAAAGCAAACCAAGTTTCATTTTTCGAGTTTGGGAGCAAGTCTCTGCAGGTAGCACAGCCGGAAAGTGCAAGAGTGCATTGTCTCAGATTGAGATGCCCTTCGCGGTGTTGCCCTAATTTTTTGACTCGAGGCCATTTCAGGGCCTGTTTTGGAGGCGGAAGTTTTCTGCACGCATTCAGGAAAAGGCCCTGTTTTTTGTTGTGCGACCACTGTTCTACAGGTCGGTGAAAAGTTACCATAGAAATTGCATCGTATGCCTGTGCGCAGAGACATTGGGAGTTATAAAATCATCCTTGTTGCCTGTTGATGCAAAATCGTCACTAGGAAGTGACTGTGTGGTCAAATACCACTTTCGTCAGTTTTGCAGATTTGCCCTTGTGAGGCTGAAGCTGTGTTTTTTGCAGTGACAGAATTTTTTGCAGTGTTCTGTAATGGCGTCTGATTCTCTTTCACAGATTGTCATTGAAAAGCTTGACAAGAACAACTTCCAAGCATGGAAGTTTAGAATGACGAATTTCCTTATGGGAAAAGGATATTGGGAATTCGTTGTAGGAAACGAAGAAGAACCAGTTCTTCATGATGTTCCCAATCAACAACAAATGCAAGCATTTAAAGGATGGCATGAGAGAGCCAGAAAAGTTATGTACTGGCTATCTATCAGTATTTCAGGCTCTATGATTGTGCATATTCAGGATGCAAGTACGCCAAAGGAGGCATGGGATACTTTGTCAAAAATTTATAGCACAAATACGCAAGCCAGGAAAATGTAACTCAAGCAAGAGTTGCACAATGTGCAAAGAGAAAGTATGAGCATCAATGACTACCACATGAAGGTGAAGAAGATTGCAAATGCACTTGCTTCCATTGAGTCGCCAGTGGAAGATGATGATTTAGTTTCTGTGACCTTGAATGGTCTAGGAAAGGATTATGCACAGTTTCGAACATCAATTTCCGTCCATGAAAGATTTCTTGATTTTGAGGAGTTGATTGCTCTTCTAATTTCTGAGGAGCAGAGAAATGGTGGTGCATCTTCTTCAGGAGGAACTTCAAAAGAAGTTGTCTTCTACTCAAATGCTGGAAGAGGTAGAGGCAGAGGTAGAGGAGGCCGATCTGGAGGCCGTGGTAGAAATCAGAATATGCAGCAAACTCAAGAAAACCAGTCCTATGGAGGAGGACATGGTAACTCTAGAGGCAGGGCGAGCCAAAGAGGTCGTGGTGGATGGCAAAGAGGCCAAAATGCAAACAGCAATATTGAATGCTACTATTGTGGTAAAATGGGTCATATGGCTAAAGACTGCTATAAAAAGCAGAATGACATCATGAATGGAAAATTACAAGGGAATTATACATCTTCTAGTAGAAAGGGTGATGACAGAAATGAGCATTTGTTTATGGTGCAGCACATGACCAATTCTGTGACAAGTGCAGAAGAAAGCAACGATGTGTGGTATGTTGACTCAGGTGCATCAAACCACATGACAAGTCATGCAGAATGGATGCAGGGTGCAAGTAAAATGAAAAAACTAGGATTTGTGGAGACTGGTGATGATACTGCACATCCTATTGTGCAGATTGGAAAAATTCCTTTGTCTATGCAGGATGGGAAAAAGAAATACCTGTCGAATATATTTCATGTCCCGAATATCACCAAGAACCTAGTTTCTGTTGGTCAAATGGTTGAGCAGGGCTTGCAGGTCAGATTTAATTCTCATGGATGCTTTGTTGAGGATATGAAAAATAAAGGTCGCTAGATAGCAAAAGGAAAGAAGAAGGGCAGAATGTTTACGTTGGATGCAGACATGCCTGAATTGAGTGCAGTAATGTTTGCACATGGGACCGGTGTAGTTGCAGATATTGATATCTGGCATAAACGCATGGGTCATGTTAATGTACAGCGACTTAAATCAATGCAAGCCCAAAATATTGTTGCAGGATTGCCTAAATTCAAGGTTGCAAAAATGCATAAGGTATGTGAAACCTGTCAATTTGGAAAACAGGCAAGGAAACCATTTCCTAGACATGTTCAAGAGAGTAAGAAGCCATTGGAATTAATCCACTCTGATGTGTGGACTACTAATGCTGCATCTACTGGAGGCTATCATTATTTTGTTACTTTTATTGATGACTATAGCAAAAAAGTTTGGGTGTATTTTATGAAAAAGAAAAGTGAAGTGTTTGGGCATTTCAAAACTCTTAAAGCTATGGTTGAAAAAGAAACATGCCTGCAAATAAAATGCCTAAGGTCAGATGGAGGGGGAGAGTACCTCTCAAATGAGTTTACAAGGTTCCTGCAGGAGCATGGCATAAAGCAGCAATATTCATGCAGTCATGTCCCACAACAAAATGGAATTGGAGAAAGGAAAAACAGGCATATTGGAGAGGTATCTCATGCCATGCTCAACGAAAAAGACTTGCCTGATTTTTACTGGGCCGAAGCAATTACTACAGTAGTCTACATAATGAACAGGACTCCCACTGCAGCAATACATGGGATGACTCCAGAGGATAGGTATACTGGTAGGAAACCAGATATTTCTCATTTGAAGATTTTTTGTTGCATTGCCTATGTTCATGTGACAGATGAGTTGAGATCCAAGTTGGATCCAAAAGCTGAGAAGTGCATCTTTATTGGTTACTCTCTGCATCAGAAAGGGTATAGATGCTATAACGCTTCTACTTGTAAGTTTACAGTGAGCAGAGATGTTGTTTTTGATGAGATGAGCAGCTGGTATAAACCAGTAAATGTGATTGATGATATAGATGCACAAAATGGTAATGTTGCATAGAATTCACAGCAGCAGTCACAAAATATTAGTGGACCTGGAGTGTCCTCTAGAGTGGTTCACATTCTTTGCCATGGACAGGTAGATTGAGATCAGGAGAATCTCCTCAAAACAATGCAGATAGTGGTATGTAGGTTTCACGAAAAGGAAAAGAGAAGGTAGATCAGCCCATGTTTGACGTGAATCCAGGTCAGTCTTATGTGGATGGTGAATCCAGTGGCTCAGAACAGAGCATTGATGATGAGTTGGGTATTCCTTCTATTGTTACACCTGGAGTAAGGAAGACCAGGGATGTTTTGAGAGCACCTGGGAGGGAACCTACTTTGCGCAGGTCTACCAGAGCTAGGTATCCTGTGGATAGGCTGAAATATGATGGATTTGCAGCCATTCACTATGCCTATATGGTCAAAGTGATACAGGAACCAGAACCCACTTCTTTTGAGCAAGCCATGGGAAAAGAAAAATGGGAGAAAGCCATGGATGAAGAAATGGATGCCTTGGAAGCAAATGCTACATGGGAATTGGTACCTTTGCCTAAAGATAAGAATGCAATTGGTTGTAAGTGGGTTTATAAGGTGAAGCACAATGCAGATGGTTCTATGAATAGATACAAGGCAAGATTAGTAGTCAAGGGGTATGCACAAACATATGGCATTGATTATGAAGAAACATTCAGTCTAGTTGCAAGGATGGCAACCGTAAGAGCTGACATTGCTATGGCTGCATCAAAGGGATGGTCTTTACATCAGATGGATGTAAAGAATGCCTTCTTGCATGGTAATTTGCAAGAAGAGGTCTATATGGAGTAGCCACCAGGTTATGTGCATGCTGTTCATCCTGAGTTTGTTTGCAGGTTGAAGAAAGCCTTGTATGGCTTGAAGCAAGCACCTAGAGCATGGTCTGACAAGATAGGACAGTATCTTGTCACTATTGGCTTTCAGATTTCCAAGGCAGATTTCTCACTTTATGTGAGAAAAACAGAGGAAGGTATTATGCTACTTGTCATTTATGTTGATGATTTGATTATGACAGGTGATAGTGATGAAGATATCCTTCATGTGAAAATGCTATTGAAGCAAAAGTTTGAGATGAAGGATTTGGGAGAGCTGCGTTATTTCTTGGGCATTGAGGTGATTAGATCACCAAGTGGGATACGGCTCTTGCAGAGGCACTATGGATTGGACATGCTGTCCAAATATGGGATGACAGGCTGTAAGCCTATTTCAGTTCCTTTGGAGCAGAATGTGAAGCTAAGCGCAGATGTAGGTGAGCTTCTCGAAGACCCTACTATGTACAGATGCATAGTAGGAAGTTTGATTTATATGACTATTACCAGGCCAGATTTGAGCTATGCTGTTGGATTGGTAAGTCAGTTTATGCAGGCTCCAAGGAAACCGCATTTGGATGCGGCTAGACGCATACTCAGGTATGTGAAGTCCACATTGCAGTATGGACTATTTTATGAGATTGGGGTTCAGATACAATTGCATGGATACACTAATGCTGATTGGGTTGGTAGTATTTCTGATAGACGATCTACCAGTGGATATGTGTTCTCTTTTGGGAGTGCTGCAGTCACTTGGAGCAGCAAGAAACAGCCTATAATTGCCTTGTCGAGCACAGAGGCTGAGTACAAGGGTGCAGCAATGGCTGCATGTGAGGTAGCTTGGTTGCATAAGCTACTTTATGATATGCATCAGCCTACAGATGGGCCAGTTGTCATTTATTGTGACAACATGAGCAGTATACACTTGGCAAATAACCCAGTCTATCATGCTAGAACAAAGCACATTGAGGTGCATTATCACTATGTGCGGGAGAGGGTTTTACTATGTCTTATTAATCTAGTTTATGTTAGCACAGAGGATCAGGTAGCTGACATATTCACAAAGGCATTGGGCGCAGAGAAGCTGCGTAAGTTCAGAGACCTGCTTGGTGTGCAGGAATTGGGATTGAGCTCGAGGGGGAGTGTTGAGATATCGAGCTCCACTCGTGATATGCCAGGGTGACCGTTGTGCATTTATGTCACCGACTTGTTAGCTGCACATGCGGTTGGTACACCACCCATGAATAATAGCTAGATGACAGCTATCCTTATCTACTCTAGTTCGTGGCTCAGTTAGTATGCCACCTTAGTTAGTTGAGTTTGGTTTGAGACCCATATATAGGGTTCTTCTATTTCTCTATACTAGAGTTCTTTTGGCTTACACAACTAAGAAGAGGAAAACTGTTTTCAGCCTCCACCTTTGTGTGTATTCCCCCATTGTGTAAGTGAGAAAGCTACAAGTGAGACTCCTTTCTTCTCTCCCACAATCTTGACATTTAGAGCCACCCATCCTGAAACTTTGTATCTTCATAATCTGAGCTCTTGATTATCCTCATCGCTACTTTCACTAAAAGATCAAACTTTTCATATCCATCATTCTTATTGTGCTTGCAGCTCAGCATATTCATTGTCTAGTCCCTTCAATTGAGCCTTTGAGGCAGAACTTCCGACAAGCCAATAGGAATATAGCGATGCATTTTTCTTAGCCATTCCAACAGTCGCCTCCAAAATCTATATAAACTCTAATAAGAAATGGGATGAACTTCACTTCCAACCGATCCTTTGGCATAATGTAAGTCCCTTTCCTAGAAGCTCTGGCCTCTTTCTTTATTATTTTCTTCAAATGCTCAATCAACTTGGAATAGAGAGAGAGCTCAAGATGGCCCAGAAGAAAGGTAATGCCATAATTGCAAAGAGACAAGTCGCATGACAGAACCTCAAACCATCTCCCTCTAAGCACTGAAAATAGTGAATTATGAAAAATAAGTAGTTTATTTTTCTCGGCCAAGCTCAGCCCTCTTTCCTGGTATTTCAAGGTAAGGATCCGCTCTTGAAGAAATCTCATTTTCATTCACCATAAGTATGATTGACATGAGATGTTCCAATGTAAATGTGTCAACATAAAAATAAGGCCATAGGTAGTTTTCCAAGTACTAACTGATCTCCAATACCATGACCCTTTGCAATAGGTTGATCACTTCAACAAGTGTTGCAATACAATGTGCCCTAATAAGAATATGCTATAAAACTTCATGTCCAATCATTCATGATTTGAGAAAATATGCAAATTAAGATCAATACGATGGAGTTAATCAATCGATGCTCCACATAAGAAAATATGCTTGTGCGTCATGCAAATGCAAACAAAGAGACATACATGACGAAAAATAAATTCCTAATGATGCTGACTAATGTGATCAAATTCTTGGCGAAAAACTCCACCCTCAAATTTGCACTGGTGTACGTGCAGCATCACGACATCCGTCCCCTCCAAACTTGCACATCCTTCGGATGTGCCATAGCTACCCATCCTCCTCGCGCCTAGCTCGATGGTCAATGTAATCTCCTCATCTTCAATATAAAAGCATCTACAATATCCATGTCTTCATCTTCATCATCTCCTGTCTCAAGTCTGTCTCAAGTCCATCATAAAACTCATATTTCAACTCTTCAACTGCATAGGCTACATCATCTCTTTTCTTGAATAGTTTGATTCTCTTCCCTGCGAGCGGAATCCGCAAGGCCGTGCCATCAAGCTCTACTAAGGAATATGTAGCATTGTCATGGACATGCTGCACCAAATAGGGCCCAAACCATCATCTCAAAACCTTACAGATAACACTATACTGATTGTCTAGACTGTTGTCATAGACCAATACCCAATCTCCCTCCTCAATCTTTTTAGGTCTCAATCTGTGTCTACTATCAAAGTGGTCTTTCTTGTGAATTATGGCTTCTTTGAGCTTTTGAACTGCTCTTTCAATATCTTTAGATCTTCTCTCCATCTAGCGAATATGAAGAGCTATAAGATCCTCTCTAGTCATCTCTTCTTGTGGAGCCCCAAGAGGAACACCAAGGAAAATGGGAGTCTAATGTAAGAAAATTTAGCTTGTAACATCAACAAGCTTTTGTTTCATTCTTTTGATGACCAAAACAAGGAAAACAACAAATCTTCATGCAACACCATGGTAAATATCTCCCGTGGATTTGATAGAATCAACCATAATCTTCAACATCTTCATAGAATCCATCAGTAGAACAAGGAATATAAAAGAATAGACCATTTTTGAATGGAAATAAATCACATAATATTCATCCTCAATGTCTTCATAGTTTTCTCTCTCAATCTCTCATATACAAATACATTGTTTTGATAGAATTGATTCTCTCTCTCTCTCTCTCTCTCTCTCTCTCTCTCTCTCTCTCTCTCTCCCTCTCTCTCTCTCTCTCTCTCTCTCTCTCACTCAATAATACATCATCTCCTCACTACAATACTCAATAATGGCACTCAATTCTCCTCTCTTGGTCGTGGATACACCTCCCAAAAGGTATATCGGATGCGAAGAGGCACCAGAGCCACTACAGTGTCTCTTCATAGCTCACTACTATCTCTATCACTTCAGTCTACTCTTGAGTCTTCAGCAGCTACTTCTTCCATTTATTTTAGCTCTTTTGAACTTAGATTCATCCTTTCCAAAAGTTAGAAAAAATTTCCAAAGTCACACATACATTCTACAAAACATTTACAGAAGATCTACAAAACAGAATAAGAACAGGAACAGAACAGAGACAAAGGTTCTACATAAGGTTTACAGAGGGTTACAGAAGGTCATCAGAGAACAACAGATCCTCATAACTCATACTAAAACCATTCCAAACTATCAAAAACTATTCAATAAGCTTTCAAAATATTTCAACATTCATCAATTATCAATCCATGCTTCATACAGAAGAAAATCAGAATAAAATAGAAGTTATACAAAAGGTATCAGAACTAATCAAAACCTCAATAGAACCTATCAGAACATCACAGAGCTTCATATTTCCACTAAGAATCATCACGAACTTCCAAAACATAATCAATATCATCCAAAACACTCTCAAAAACTACCATTAAAAACCATACATCACTCTAAATAACAAAAATCAACCATTCAGACCTCAAAAACAATAAAAATCAATCAAAAATTCAGTCTTTTTCCACTCTCAACATATCCCCACACTTAGAAAGGAAGCGTCCTCGTGACCTAAGGAAAAGAAGAATGTAAGTTCAGTAAAGAGCTCAATTTAATCTTCTTTAGTATCTTCAACAATCACTCCACCATGACCCCAACTTATCACCTATATATCTGATAATACTACAACGAAAGGAAAACACCCTTTTGGATATTATCTCTATTTTTTTTTTTAAGAAATCAAAAATTCATAAAGGATATAAGAGTTTTCTTTGAATCAGCATCATCTTCTGCTAGCTTGTAGTCCAACATCTTCTTCATCAATCCATCTTCAACTTCAACTCCGTTCAACAAATATAAACAATATATACGTACCACATATACAACTCACATAGACACAACACCATGTAATTTGAATGGCACATGCCCCCAAAAATGGAGAGCACAGAAAAAGATTTCCATTAAAGAAAAAGAATTGATACATCCAAAAAGAACTCCACTGCTAAGTAGGATAGAGACACTTCTTCTTAAACTACATGCTAGACTTGAGACACTCCAGAGTTTTACTCTCATCTACAAAATGCAAAGGCACATTCTGGAGGAACTATATACAACACATCCTTTCTAGAAAAATAAGAAACCTGGTAGGGAAAGCTTGTGCGAAGTAATATAGAATATCCATCTGAGCAGCAGTCACATCCACATTCGGATCAATGATCAAACGAGGGATACACTTGCGAGTGTTCAGATTAGACTGCTGATGCATAAAAGCAAGGTACCAGCAAAAATGAGCTGCAAGGCATACAGAGGTATCCTAAGAATGAGCATGCACCTGAGAAAATGAAGGTAAGAGTTCAAACATGCTGCAGAGGTATCCTAGGACCCTGGAATGAAAGGCCAGTTAAATACCAGTCCTGTCATCACAGAATCATGTAGTGTCCATTGTCGTTGATGAAGTATGTCACTATCATACCCTGGTGTATCCAGCACTGATTGAGGAGGAAGGTTAATGTAATGGGAAGGAGAGGGGAATGGAATAAGAGGAGAGCATTGTAAAGGAGGATAGGATAGATCATAAAAAGAAGGGAAATGAAGAGATAAGGAAGATGGAAGAGATGAAAAATTCAGCAAAAACTTATGAAGGGAATCTGCTGAGAAGACATAAGGAATAGGAGGAACTACATGAGGAGGTTCAGAAGGGATAGGCGATAATGTCAGATCGGCAATGAAAGGAAAAAAAGTAAAAACATGAATGTAAGGGGAATTAGAAGGAATAAAAGACAACAGAGGAATAGTGTCAAGGTTGGAAGTGAGGAGGGAAATATACAACGGAAAACAATACGACATAACAGAATAAGACAAAAGATCAATGGGATCTAATGGATAAAAAGAACAATGATAAGCAAGATCTTGGAAAAAAGAATCAGTGAATAATGGATGATCAGCAATATGACGCAAAAAGTGAGTTTGCAAAGGCTGGATATCATATTTGTGGAATGCACCCCTAAGATGATGAGGCTCCAAAGCAACATCCTCCAAAGGTAGATGCCAAGCATGTCCTCTACACCAAGACATCTGCTCATGATAATGCTTCAAACTATCTGCTAGCAGGAGCTCAACTGAGTGCACATACATCACTGCTTGTAAAATCACATCTCCCACATAAACATTCAAATCCTCCTCATCAGGAATCTACAAATGCCCTGTAAGATACATGAAAGACAGCAACTGTACTTCATGCAAAATTAGCTCATCAACAAATATGTCAAACACAGACTTCAACAAATCTGCAAACCACAAATTCTGCCACCCATCCTCTGGAGGTTCTAAATCCACATTGCTCAAAGAGATATAGAAGGCAAAACGTTGATGATTATACTTGATCTAGAAAGACGGTGGGAGTGACACCAGCTCAGCATAACTAGTAAAATCATCCTGTACATAGTTCACACGTTGTTGAAGGCGTTCGACCTTAACAGAAAAACCATTACACAAAACTTCGCCTTCTATTGTAACTGGTCAAGCTCCTCGTTGGAAGATACTACAAAAGAAACCACAAGAGGTGGAGGAACAGAAAGAGTGACAATCTTCTCAATAAGCTCTGTAATCATCTTCTTATGTGACTCAATAGTTGCCTGAGAAGACTTAGCTAACCCTCACAAGTACCCAGCCTACTGGCTAAGTTAATCATCTCCTCAAGGGTAGAATTCTTCTCTTTATTCAAGGATGCATTCTCTGCTTCCAGGGTAACTACTTGAGCTTCTAACTTCTAAATGGTGGCCTTATGGGAAACCATCAAGGTAGTAGCTTCAGTCATTTGTTTGTGAATATGCATGAGGGCGACTTTCTCATATGATAGATCCTCCAAAGGCTTGCTCAATTGACTAGTCAAGGAATCCACTTTTTCCTGCAAGGAAGTACACCCCTATGTAAATGGACTAAAGACAAGTCGTCAGTGAAGTCTCCAATGTAGCTTGGACACCATAAACTAGCTGAGGAAGCAAAGGTCTAGCTAACATTGTTTGTAAGGAAGCAGGGATCTGTTTATCCAACTGCCCATCCCTTTGTGCTGCAAAAAGATTAGGACATGACAAGAATGAAGGAAGGGAATTGGTAGAAACATGAGGAATGGAGTCCTGTGCAGGAGAATCAGAAACTGAAATAGAAATAGGACTAAGGGGCCCTTTAGTACGTAATATTTTACATCGAGAGAATCTAGCAGGGGGCTCATCCTCCAAATCAGAATTGGGCTATAATGGAGGAGGAGTTGAAACAGAAGGTGGAGGCTGCTTCGGAAGAGGAGAAGGATCAAGAACTGGCACACCACCAAGAGGAGGTGCAAGGGAGATAATCTTCTAAAGAAAAACACCGTAGGAGACATTACTATCCTGACCTTTATGAACTCTCTGAAAATGATGATCCATCTTCATAAGCATGAATGTTGTCCAATTGAACTTGGCTCCCTCCAGGATCCTAATAGAAGCAGTGAACAACTCATTGGAGAGACCTTTGGAAGCAAGCTTCCCTGCTGTCTTGTAGAAACTGGCAAAGTTGATTCCATACTGAGGAGGAGGTGTGAGCTACAGAAACCCCAAAATCGATAATAACTTTGCTGGATACCAAAGGAGTAGAGGTTTCTTTCTCTGCAGGAGAGAAAGGATCTCCTCAGCTGTCAATATTTGATTTTCACTAGGGACAAAAGATGTTGAAAGGGGCAAACACAACGCATCACTGATATTGGATGTGGATAAGCAAAAGTGTCGGTTATAAACCAAGCTGGACTGGTTCTTGTAGATTGCCAGGAAGGAGTAGCAAATTGTGTTGTCCACTGGTGGAAACTTCAAAGCCACAAAAGGATGAAGACCAGCATGGCAAATGCAATCCGCCTCTAAGAGAAGAGCATAATCACGCATCAGCAATGGCACATGCTGGATGACAATAGGAGGAATAGAGGTAGATGCCATTTAGACTACACAGGAGACCCACATGCACAACCAAGGAAAAAGACAAAAAATTTCCTGCAAACCCCAAACAAATCAACACTGAGAAGAATATCAAAACAAAGGACAGATGACCAGACTGGACTGGACTAGACTTCCCCAAACAATCCACATCCTAAAATTTTTGACATGACCTACGTACTCGTGTGACCAAAAGCTTCATGCTATGCAACAAGTAGGCACCCTCATCCCGCGTAATCAAGCAATCAATTTAAAAAAAACTCAAACACACCGTACCCCAGATAATAACCAGACTCAAATAGAATCCAAGACTTGGACCAACATAATAAATTTATATGAATAAGACAAACATCTCGGACTTAACAAATTCCAATTGAAGTGCATTCTATTTATTTGGTGGGTGCAACAGTTGGTTGATTTTATTACAATAACATATGTGTTACGGTGCAACATGAAAGAGGGAAAAAAAGAAAAAACTGGCAATGTGTGGGGTTGTCTGCAAAGTCTGTTGCCACATCCTCAAAAAAAAAGGAAAGGCGCAATCCACAAATATTCCACACAACGGACAAAAGGTCGACTAAAACTAGTCGTCCTGTCATACAGAAAAACAAAAAAAATAACTAGCACATTGACCAAAAATAATAAAACAAATGATACATATGACCAAAACAAAAAGATGGATATGTTGGGATGTTGCATTGATTCAAATTTATGATTATGATTTTTTTGGTGTTTTTTTTAAATAATATGTTTTGGTGTTTTTTAAAAATTCAACTCGTTTTTTAGATTTAAAATGAATTTTGCATGAATTTGGGCATCAAAATTAGGGTTTTGTCTTCAAATAATACTTTGGCCACTTAGGAAAGCATTTTGAATTGATCAAATATTCTCAAAATGTACAAGGGATTTTATGGAATTTTTTTATTTTTTTAAAATTATGTTGGTATTTTTATCAATTTTAATGAATTTTGACCAATTTTTAAATGTTTTTGAAAAGAATTTTTAATTTTTGAATTTTTTGTAAATTTTTTTCTGAGAATTTTAGTTTGAAAAATATTTCAATTGTTTCCAGAAATATTGGAGATTTTTCATGATTTTTTAAATGTTTTTTTTTGGATTTTAATTGAATTTAATGAATATTTGAGATTTTTAATGTGTTTTTAGAGATTTCGAGATTCGAAGTACCCGTGACTACATATGAATGGCTACTGATGACTGTGACTGCATACGAATGGCTGCAAGACCCTACCGCACGAACAAGGCGGATGTGCGTCCTCGCGCGTGAATGCACGCGAACATCCACCAACACCAAAAGGTCGACCGTAGTGCACGAAGGGAGGTGAACAAGGATGGAGGGAGGGGGTGGGACAGGGGGCTTAGGTGGGGGGTGAGGTAAATTAAGAGAAGGGGAGGGGTAAATGTGGGGAGGGGTGTCAAATTAGAGGGAGGGGGTAAAATTTAGGAAAAAGGGCCAAATTTAGGGGAAGGGGGTTAAAGTTGGGGGGAAGGGGGTAAAGTTGGAGGTGGGGGATTAAATTTGGGGGTGGGGATAAAGTTGGAGGTGGGGGATTAAATTTGGGGGTGGGGATAAATTTGGAGGTGGGGGATTAAATTTGGGTGGGTTGAAATGTGAGGGGAAGGGTTTCAAGTGGGGGGGGTTTAGATTGGGGGGAAGGGTTTAAATGGGGGGGGGGGGGGGATGCAGGGGTGGGCAGATAGGCGGTGCCTAGGCGGCGATGGCGTGGACGGTGGCACACAGGTGGCAGCGGGCAGGGAGAGTGAGGGGAGGAAGAAGAAGAAGTAAAGGAAGAGGAGGGGAGGGAGGTGGGAGAAGAAGAGGAAGGGGGGAGAAGAAGGAGAGAAGGGAGGGAGGAGGGAGGAAGAGGAAGAAGATCAGGGAGGAGAAGGAGGAGAATAAGAAGAAAAAGGAGGAGGGAGGGAGGGAAGAAGAGGAAGAAGGTGGGGGAAGGGAGAAAGGAGAAGGAGGAGAGGAAGAATGGAGGAGGAGAAGAACGGGGAGAGAGAAAGACAGGGAGAGAGAGAAAGAAGAAGAGAGGGAAGAAGGGAGGAAGGAAAACCATCGAGGGGGTTTTATTTTATTTTATTTCTTATTTATTTTTTTTTTACTTTTTTTCTCTCTCTTTTGTTTAATGTTTTTTTAATGTATTTATGTTGGTTAAATGTTTGTCGTTTTTCGTGTGTGTTTTTCTTTATGTTTTTTTTTTTGTCCGGGTGGGGGGTTTGTGTTGTAGTGGTGTTTGTTTTTTTTTAATGTTTTTTGTTGTTTTGTTTTTTTAAAATTAAAAAATAATAAAAAAAGAAAGAATGGGGAGCCGGTCCTGGCCCGCGTGCATACGTGGGGCGAGGTTAAAATTTGCAGGGATAGGAAACGATAGGGGCTACGATGTCGGGATAAAAGGGTCTGAAGAGAACAAGGCATGTCGAGGTGCATAAATTCAAAAACGCGCGCGTTCACGCGCAAGGCAAGGCGCACGAGGACGTGGCAAAACAAAGAAAAATTAATAACTCACAAACCATTCGTCGGAACACAATGCGATAAAAAGGAAAACTGGACCGAAAGGTAAGGGGGAGACTGCGAAAAAGTACAATGGTGTGGCCGGGATCAAATTATGGCGTTCCCTTAGAAAAAACACGAAAAACGACGCCAAAAATACATACGATGATTAATATTGGAAAATCAGCATGCCAGAACAGGGGACAAAAAGATGGAAAATTGTACTAAATATTGTGTCGACAAACTTATCATGTCAAAACACAGTTGCGACAGAGAAAGGACGTGTTCACATGGAAAAAACCTAAAAAATGGACCCGAAAATGGGCTCAAAGATGAATATGAAAAGAACCGAGCAGCAAAATGAAGGGCAATAAAAAGGGAAAATGTTTGCAAGAAGGGGATGCATAGGGCTATCACATCAAAACACACTTCCAATGAGGTTAGAAGGGGTTCACATGCGAAAAATACAAAAAACAGAACCAAAAATATATTGAAAAATTAATAACAAGAAATACAACGGTCGAACTAGGGTGGAGAAAAAAGGAAAAATGTGGAGAAAGGCTAGTGGGACACAGCAGTCAAATGAAACTATAATTTCCATGAAAGTAGGATATATTCACATGGAAAAATATTAAACATATGCACGAAAATGGCCCGAAAACGCGCAAAAATTAATCTCAGATGAACCGTGCATCGGAATGACAAGAAGGAAAAAGGAAAAGTGTCAGGAGGAATATGGAGGACAAGGCTGTCACGTCATATTGGTGTTCGAAAGCAATAAAGGTACGTTGACATGGAAAACTGGCCAATTTACGAGAAATGCTTCAAAAATTAATAACGCAAGAACAATCGACCGGAACAGAGGTTCATAAAAAGGAAAAATAGTCAATTCAAAGGGACGAATAGGATTGTAATGTTGGATGTGGGTTTCGGTGAATTTAGAATGCGTTCACATGGAAAAACATCAAAACAAGGGATAAAGGAAAATAGGAAAGGAACGGCCCCAAGGGTGGGTTGAACAGGGACGGGTGGGTGGGAAAAGGACCCCATCAAGGTAAAATCAGGTCATGGCATACATACAAGATTTAAAGTAAGGCATTGGCAGGGACGTATGCGTCATAGACGCGTAGGGACGCGTTCCCACACTTAAAACCTTAACAGACAGGGTTAGATATAGCAACACAGCCTAGGACTCGTCAACCGACTGGACTCTGGCATCCCCACACTTAAAACATAGCGTACACTTGCAATCATAAGAATAGGGTTAGAAAGACTTGGCCCAATTCGCGTATGGTTGACGGAACCGTCACTGCTATAGAAGGATTGGAGTCGGCTGTAGGAGGTACCATGGCTCGCTCCAACATTCAGCCAGCAGGGTAGGGACCATGCAGCAGCACCCAGGGAGGTAGCTGGTTGATGAAGCCCGTCAAGGGAGGTGTCATTGACGAAGGATAGTCACTCAACTCACGGGCACTCAAATGAAATGAGAGAATAGTTACTCGCCCCATAACTTACATCACTCGAGGTAATATTGATGGAAACCCAAATCTCACACCCGGTTTAGGAATCGACCAGGGGGTGGGACAGAGGGAGTATTCCAAGGTGCATAATTGATGGTGCATTAGTGCGTCCAACCCCTTTGGCATAGGTGCAAGCAGGAAGGCCAGGGAGCCTTGCACTACAGTGTATAGAATAGAGTGACGTGTCCTGTGCTGATGGCAAAGACATCTCGTGCGTGCAGAGGGAAACAGAAATGTACATGACGCCAATTTTCATAACGTCCCTCAATCGTCACCTCTCAATAATGGATTGAAAAAACACCAGTCACACTCAGCCCACCCTCTGTCTCACTCTCTGTTGAAAGATACAAAGGGCAGCCCATTCTTGAAGCCCATTGATATAATCTTCACTGTCACTTGTGCAGAAGTTGTATGCCTTGTGCGCATTTGATGGTGCAACAGTGCATCCTGCCCTGTGCCAGCATACAGTGCAAGAAGGAAGGCCAAGAAGCCTTATGGTGCAGTGCATAGGAACAGATCGTGCATTGTGCATTGAGAGGCCCAACCCGTGTGTGCAACACTCCGTTCATACATCTCACCCCTAATTTTATTTGAAGGGAAAGACTGGTCACTCACCCCACCCTCTGTCTCACACTCTGTTAATAGATACAGAGGGTAGCCCATACTCACGTCCCTATCATGTTAGGATGAAAGCTCGCCTCACTTTGGGTGTTGGTGATGAAGATCGTGTCGGCTGGTGTTGTCATCAGGATACTGAAGAAGAGGCATACCCAGGGAGGCAGCCAACAAGTCCGGTACTTCAATTATTTGAAAGAAAGGTCGTCTGTTAAGAAGGGCAGACTGACTGATATTGCAGAGACAACACACCAAGGGAGGTGGCTTCAAATTACTTGCTGGAAAGGTTCTCCTGGTGAGTCAGCTATCCTGAACTGTGGGGTATTACCACCTTTTCCACACTCAGCTTCCTGTCCAAGGGTGTTTCCACCTTTTCTTGGAACAAAGCCTGTTATAATAGGGAATTTCTTTCTTTTCTCCCATAACAATTTTGTATGTTTTTTTTTTCGTTAATAAAGAGAATGGTAGAAATACCATGTGCCAGGACCAACCTCGCCACCATTGTTGGATCAGACAAGAAGAGAACAAGGTAGGGTTGAGAGGTATCTGTAAGGGGCTAGTAGAACGAGACCGCCTCATGAGGAGAATCGTAAGGGCTATCAGAAGCACGAAGAGAATGATAGTGTGATGCCCTAAAGGGAGAGGGTAGGTCAACTGTGATTGTCACGATCCCCAGGGAGGGAAGTACTTCTTCAGGCGATAGTCATTGATCAGAAAAGGATCATCAAAGGCATCAACGGTCTGCACCTGAACTGGGCCATTAGGATTGACAGCAAGTACCTTGTACGGGCCCATCCAACATTGTTGAAGCTTGCCACGAAACTTGCTAAATCTCGAATCATAGGCCAGTACAAGATCACCTTCTTGGAACTCCTTGTGCTTGATGAAACTATCATGATAGGCCTTGTATCGTGCTTGAGTGGTTTTCATACATTGTAGGGCCATCTGTCGTATCCCATCCAAACATTCCAAGTGCAGGAGGTGGCGTTGCAGTGACTCATCATCTCCTAAGCATTCTTTAACTGCCACTTGCAAAGAGGGCAATTCTAGCTCAACAGGAAAGACGGCTTCCGTACCATACACTAAATGGAAAGGGGTATGTCCTGTAGTTGCCTTATGGGAGGTTCTGTATGGCTAGAGGACCTTTGTAAGTCGATCGTCTCAGTCACGACAATGTGCGGCAATCGTTCTTGTTGGGATCAAACAGAGGATGCAATTGGTGACTTCAACCTGGCCATTGGCTCTGGGGTAGTAAGGAGTGGACTTGTGATGGCGGTGTTGACATATCGAGCTCCACTCGTGATACGCCAGGGTGACCGTTGTGTATTTATGTCACTGACTTGTCAGTTGCAGACGCGGTTGGTACACCGCCCATGAATAATAGCTACATGACAGTTATCCTTATCTACTCTAGTTCGTGGATTAGTTAGTATGCCACCTTAGTTAGTTGAGTTTGGTTTGAGACCCATATATAGGGTTCTTCTATTTCTTTGTATGTGTGTTCTTTTTGGCTTACACAACTAAGAAGAGGAAAACTGTTTTCAGCCTCCACTCTTGTGTGTCTTCCCCCATTGTGCATTGGGTCTATTGAAATTCCTTGTGTAGAGACAATATGGCCCAAAAGAACTCCCAATGAAATGCCAAAGACACATTTGTCGAGGTTGAGAGAAATCCCATACTCTCGGCATCTGTCAAAAAATTTCTCTAGGTGTCCCCACCAGTGCTCATGAATTAAACTATAGACACAGAAGTCATCAAGATACACCTCAATGAAATCATGCAAATGATTCTGGAAGGCAGCCATCATTACCCTTTGGAAGGTAGCAGAAGCATTATAGAGCCCAAACGGCATCACTCTGTAAGCATAGGTCCCCCATTCTATGGTGAAGGTTGTTTTGGATTGGTCCTCTTCTGCGATTTGGACTTGGTTATATCCGTTGAATCCATCCAAGAGGGAATAGAGTTCATGGCCTGCCACTGTGTCCAACAATTGGTCTATAAAAGGGATAGAGAAATTATGCTTCTTCGTCTTCAAGTTCAGCTTTCGAAAGTCTACACATATTCAAAGTTCCCCGTTCTTCTTGGGTACAACCACAATGGGCAAAACCCATTCACTGTTAGCCACTGGATAAATGAACTTAGCTTCAAGAAGTTTCAATAATTTAGCCTTCACCAGAGCAAAATAATTAGGATTCATATGCATTTGTCTTTGCCTTACAGGTTTGGCATCAGGCTCTAGGTCAATGTGATGTTGGCATATTGTGGGATCAATCCCCTTTAGGTCTTTGTACGACCAAGCAAACATGTCTAAGTTCTCCTTTAGTAGATATTGTAGGACCAGTGGTTCTTCTTCTGGAAGATTGAGACCCACTTTCAGGTGACGTTCAGTACCATCAGTATCCAAGAACATTACTTGTCTTTCACCTTCCACTTCGCAGATAAATGTCCCACGGATTGCTTCTGGATAGAGGTCTAACTCTTTCAAGGGAATAGTATCCTCGTCTGATGTTCCACTAGAACCAGTGTCCTCTTTCTAAACAGATAACTCATTTCTCTATTTAGATTGCTGGAAGGGTATCAGAGCTTTGCTTGCTTTTGTGTGAGTGGTGATTCCTTCTGGACTTAGGGATTCATCTTCACAGGATGCGTCCAGGAATGTCACATAGCACGAACCTTCTAGAAGCTGTGGCTTTAATGGCTCCGGCTTCTTTTGACAGGGGGCATCATCATCATCTTTTCTCCAGAATGAATGGTCAGGGCGACATGAGCCACTGGTGAACTTAATTTTTATGCCTTTGATCCATTGCTTATACAGATTCTGCATACTTTGTGATCCATTGGTCAACCCAAATGGAACCATGGTCATTCTCTCCAACACCCCAAGATCTTTGGCCTTTGAGGTCTCTGTAGGGACATCAACAAGATCATCCGCTATCAGAGGATCTTCTTCATGTGCACTTTCATAAACTGCTTCATTTTCTTCCTCATCATTTTCATCCTCTTTCTCTAGAGGCTCTATCTCTGCTTCTGTAGAGGCTCTGTAGGAGAAGAACAGATCCTCCACCTCTGTCTCTGCTTCTGTAGAGGCTCTGTAGGAGAAGAATAGATCCTCCACCTCTGTCTCTGCTTCTGTAGAGGCTATGTAGGAGAAGAACAGATCCTCCACCTCTATGTCTGCTTTTGCTTCTGCCCCTGTCTCTGGCTCTGTCTCTGTTATTGTCTCTGCAATTGACATGTAACAAGGAGAATAGTACATCCATGCTTCTATCTCACTATCAGAGGTGATTTTAGAAGTCAATTCGAGTTGAGGCAGGAGGTATTCTCCCATGGATAAAGACTTGGCTTCCTTTGATAGTTGGCTTATAGTGCCCACTGTTAGGGACTGTGCCTCTATTTTCTTGGGAAAGATCTGTTTAACAGCCTCTTTGTCTCCTGATGTACCATCTGTTACCTCATTGGAGGATTCAGTTATGACTTTGATGGATGTAGATCCATTGCCTTTTTGTGATCCATACAATTTCAACACCACTTTGTTGGGTCCTCTGCCTAGGGTTAGGGTTCCTTTGAACCAGTCCATCTTGGCTCTTGCTTCAAAAAGCTAAGGTCTTCCCAATAGCAGAGGATATGAGGTCCCATAATAATTTGGTTTAGCCACCATATAGGCCAGCCAGTAATATTTTCCTGCAATGGTTGTTTTTACGTTGGGAGGATGCCCAACGGTTTAATTCTGCTTTGGTCTGCCAATCTAATAAGCCACTGTGTAGGTTGAATTCCTTGAAACCCTAAGTCCTTCATTGTCACATTCGTCATTATGTTTACTGATGAGCCTCCATCAATCAATACATCTGAAATAAAGAATCCTTCAATCCATACACTAATCTCTGGGGTTCCAAGATCTAGGAAGGCGTTAGCCACATCTACTTCCTTTACAGGCTCCGGGGCCTTATTGGTCTTGGTTGCTATTGAAGGAGCAATCCTTAATCCACGTCTTCAAGTCAAGATGCTTTTGAATTTCTTTTGGCAACTAGGAGATAGCATCAACAACTGTCGGAAGGTTAGATTTGGTTTAAAGGTGTTTAGGTCTTTGACCAAGTCATAATCTTTGATAGGATCCACAAGCTTCTCCAGCCTTCTGGGGAATGGGGCTACATCCATTTTCATCTTTCCTTTTTCTTCTAGCAATGGCAACATCGGCACTTCTTTCATTTCTGGAGGTGCTTCTGCATCGTCTATCTCCTGGACCTCTAGTCATGTTTTTGGGACTGTCTTTGTGACTCTCTGTGGCACTGTAGTGCTCTGTACTGCACTGTTATGTCCTGTACTGCTCTGTCCCTCTGTTGGCAGGTTGAACTTCACAGTCTTGGGAGGGGAGTTGTTCTCTTTCTGGACATCTGGTTCCTTCTTCTTGGCATGTGTGATAGCAGAAACTTCCAACTCTACCAAATTGGAGGCAGACTCTTGTGTGTTCTATTGGCTATCAGTGGCATTGGCCTTGACAGGGGCTCGGCTTGGACAGTCCTTTGCAATGTGGCCTTCTCCTTTGCATCGACTGCATAAGGGTGGACAATTTGGTGAGATATGACCCTTTTCTCCATATCTATAACATTCCACCTCTGATCTCTAACCATCTCCAGATTGTCGTCCTCTGTAACTTTGAGAGGGAAACCTCCTTGGATCGAAATTAGGACCAAACTCCCTAGGCTTTGGTCCAATATCCTGTGTCATCATTTTGGATTGTAGCAAGTTGAACCTTGCATTTTCATCTTTCTGTCTTTGTTCATGCATCTCTTTTAGAGAGCAAATATCCTATGTATGGTTCTTTCGCAAACGGTAGGAACGTAAGGCTCCACGAATGGTTGGTTTTTGAATACATTCAGTGGCTAAATGTCCCGCTTGATGGAATGATGGGGGGGTTGCCACTCCACTTTTTTCTACACACGTTGATAGCTTCTAACAAACCTTTGTAGAAAAAAAGGGGGTGGTATTCCCCCATCATCCGCATGCATGCGAATGATGGGGAACCTACCATCCTTCTTTTTTTCTATGCACCTTGATAGCTTCTAATGAGCCTTAGTGTGTAGAAAAAAAGGAGATTGGCGATCCCCCTATCATCTACATGCAAGGGGTGGCAGCCCCCCATCATCTGCGTGCATGTGGATGATGGGGGAGGGGGGCTACCACCCCCTTTTCTTCTACATACTAAGGCTCATTAAAAGCTATCAAGGTGTGAAGAAAGAAAGGGAGGTGGCATCCCCCTATCATTCGAGTGCATGGGGATGATGGGGGGGCTACCAAACCCTTTTTTTCTACACACTAAGGTTCGTTAGAAGCTATCAAAGTGTGTAGAAAAAAAGGGGCTGGCAGCTCCCCCAACCTCCCAGTGCACTCGACAATGGGGGGCTTCCACCCCCCTTTTTATTTACACACTAAGGTTCATTAGAAGCTATCAAGGTGTGTCTGAGTGCACCGTGATGATGGGGGGGTTGCTACCTCCCTTTTTCTCTACACACTAAGGCTCATTAGAAGCTATCAAGGTGTGTAGAAAAATAGGGGTGTGGCATCCCCCACAATCATCAGAGTTCACTCACATGATCTCGGATGATGGGGGGGCTGCCACCCCCCCTTTTTTTTACACACTAAGGGTCATTAGAAGCTATCAAGGTGTGTAGAAAGAAAGGGCAATGGTAGCCCCCCCATTATCTAAGTGCACTCGGATAATGGGGGGTTGTCCCCCCCCCTTTTTTTCTACACACTGAGGTTCAGTAGAAGCTATCAAGGTAAGCTATAGGTTCATCAAAAGCTATCAAGGTGTATAGAAAAAAAAGGCGGTGGGACCCCTCCCATTATCCGAGTGCACTCGGATAATGGGGGGCTGCCATCCCCATTTTTTTCTACACACTAAGGTTCATTAGAAGCTATTAAGGTAAGCTATCAAGGTGTGTAGAAAAAAATTGGGGTGGCAGCCCCCCCATCAACTGAGTACTCTCGAACGGTGGGGGGGACTTTCACCCCCCCCCCCCCCCTCTCCCTTTTTTCTACACACTAATGTTCATTAGAAGCTATCAAGGTGTTAGATTGCATGTTAGTCATTATACATGTTAGATTGCATGCTTTCACCCCCCTTGAGGTTTTTTCTAAGGCGATATAATACCCAAATTTGTGAGCATAAGGGATATAGTACAACATTGGAGCCTCCATGATAGAACGCAAGTATAATGTACATGATTTTGGAAATTAAGGACACTTGGGATGCTAGGATAAGGCGAGGATAAGGCACATGATTTTGGTAATTCGAGACACTAGAGGCCTGAAAAGGATGTTGAAATACATGGGATCCATAGATGTGGAATATAATTAAATAAGTAAAAAAATTGGAATAAAATTAAAATGCAATTGATAACAAACACTAATAATATTGATTCACTTTGATCAAACATTTGTAACTAAATTTATTACAAACAATGATAATGATAATCAAGAAAAGCCACACTATTACATGTGATTCATATCTAGGATTAGTTGAGATATTTTCTTGTAGTTTTTTTATCTTTGTCCCATAGTAGAGAGAAGGTGTGTTTGCAAATGCAATTGCAACAAGCTCCCTCACAAGCTACATTCATAAAATTATACCACTGACACCCAAGACTCGTACTTTGTATCTTCAAGATCAAAAACTTTGCATGATATTTTGATGTGACATTGGCTTGTATCACAAAGTCCATGGCCACATCTAAGGTATTGAATTTTTTATTGAGATAGCTTTATGATGGTGTAAAAATTGCTATGTCAAAATACATTTGTAAAAGAACTCACAAAATCCAAGCTCTCATATGTATGTCAACCATGGGGCATATGATAAAGCTAATGATACTCAATTACTTCTACAATAGATTTGTGGCACACCTCTCCTTGCTTTTTTCGATGATGGTATTGAACATAAATCAATATTGTGCACCATCCCTTACATTCTATGTTATCCCATTGCTAGCAAGCTATTATGACCATACTTATTGAGCATTTGAAGTTGACATGTTGTTTGGATACCAAGTATCAAAGGATTATCTCCATCACCATAAGGTTGATAACAGAAGATACTACCAAGATTGGCTAAAGCCCAATTATATACACTTTTTGTAGGCAAGAATAAGGAGATGTGACTCAAGAGGCGAGAGTAATTTATGCTTTAAATATCAGTTATGTGGCCTTGTGATTGGGCAATTCTTGGTCACCATTTTTTTCCCTCACACAAGAGTGGATTAAGTAACCATTTCTTGCTAAAAATCTTGAAATTTCCAATTCTAATAGCATTGCTCCCTCTATTTTGGATAGTGTACATTTTGTTGGGAGCTCTAAAATGGTGATGGATGCATGATATATCACATATCTTCATGTTAAAAAAGAGCAGTAGTGTGTGATATGACATTTATGTGGTGAACTATAATGTCAATGACATTTATAGAAAATATCCAAGGTTGTTTCAAAAAGATCAAAAAATCAGTTTCAATTGCAAATGCACGAAATCAAAAGCTCACAAAAATAATGCCCTCTTCTTTTAAACTCACGTGGTATCTTACATATTCTATAAGATACAACCCCCAATTTCCATTATTTGATTGCATGTTAGTCATTATACATGTGCTTCTATTACCAATGTTAGATGAAGAAAGCATGCCAATAGATTCTCTTGGAGTCCACTGAAGGCATGGGATAAGCATGTGACATTTAAATTAATATACCATATAGAATGATTGAGGTAATCATAGTGAGTGATTGTTGGAGACTCCTAAATATGCAAGAGCATCTTGTATTGATGGAAAGTGTTTGTATAGAGAGATTTAACTTCTATATTGGTGCTAGAAAGGTGAGCTTATTTAATATTGAACTTTTTTTATTTTGGTTGTGACACATATTTTGAAACTTTTTTTTTCGTTTCAAAATGGACAGAAGAGTGGAGAAAATTTACATGGTATCAAGTGCTTTTGCAACAGTTGGAATTTGTGTAGAGTCAGTCGATGTATTGAAAATTTATGATCAATAGATTGATGGATTTTGTTTTTGTATTCTTTATACATATTTTAGACTCTTTAACATTATGTATTTTAGATTTTTCTTATTTTTTGCACATTTTGAAAATTCAGTTGTTAAAAAAATTATAGATTTTTTAAAAACTAAAATTTTAAGTCTATTGCCTATAAAGACCATTCACTTTACCTTATTTTTATTTTCTAACTCTCTAGCCACTTCTCTTGTAATAAGTACCCTTGCACTTGCCTCCTACACCCCTCCTCCCATCATGGATCACACTTTTGCTAGCTCCATGCAATTCCTTTAGGGCACTAATTTTGTCAAGATATCAAATCTCTAAGAGTTCTTTTATCCCAATACTAAGTGTTATGATATGATATTCTGGTATGGTCCAAGCCTACAGTACACTATCGAGTACATTTATATATATCTTCGAGAGTTCACCATAGGCTTCAAGGATTCCATCGAGGAATGGATGCCTTGCAATCACTTGAAGTACATCAATGGCACAAAGACATTTTGTAAAATGACGAGGCCATTTCTATGCAAATCTCATCATCGCCCACTTCAAGCACCTCACTCCTCAAAAAACCAAGGAATATGGCATTGACTAACATGTCACTAACTGCCTCTCTTGGATGACCATCTTCATTTTATTACTCAATGAAGGTGAAGTTCTGCATGTAGTTACAATAAATGTTGAAGAGCATATGAGAGGGTTGCTGAAAGAAATCCCTGACCCAAAGCCTTCGCCAGTGGACAAAACTAGAGAGGAACCACAAGTCGCAAAAGAGGTAAAATCTCTAGACCTTATGGTTGATAGAGCTATAGTTATTATGGATAGCACCATGGGGAGTGGCTCATGGGAGTAGAAGGACACACTATCTACTACCATCGATATAGACCATCATATAGATAGCACGAGTAAAGTCTTCATCAACAACAAAGATTTTGTGTTTCTCCATGATGTGGAGAATTTTTTTAGGGTGAGGGAGGATGAGGTATTATCGATGCTAGTAATTGCCAATGAATTCCCCCTCATGTTTAATGATCTACCTATAGAGTATAGTAACTCAAACCTTAAAGATGTAGAGGGCACACCCATAGCTCTTCACAAGATGCCATCGACTTGGCTAAGCATGCCATAGTTGATACCTAAGATTTTGAAGCACTACAAGCCATCTTGGTGGCATGACAAGTATATCTAAAAGAGCAATAAGTCCCCCCAATCAATAAGCCTAAGTCAAGTTTAGACTTAACCAAAACCTCAAAGGTTATTGCCAATGCTATGTAGGAAGTATATCAATAATTCGTCTAGAAATTTTGTTTTACTATGTATACTATTTTGAGATAATCTCATGTCAATGTAGAATGTGTGTAACGTTGATGACTTTGCAAGTTTCCAAAAGGGACAAGGAGTGTTCATGAAGGATGTCATGATATAAGGCACTACATTGGCCAAATCCCCACTAGTGACATAGCTATCATCCATGTTACATTCACCCCAAAGAGGTGGGCTTAACTGTCTATCTTGAAGGCCCTATCAAAAGTTCTCTGTGCTTCCATCATCACCCCAAATGTGCACAAGATAATTCTTGTTGAAAAGGAGTCCATGAGGCCTGTCTTATTAGTACATGTGTTTATATATGCAAGATCAGTCCAATCTACCTACTCCCTACTAACATGACAGTTAGGTGTGTGTGTAGTTGTCTATCATGTGTGACTTGAATAAGTCAGTACTTGACTTAACCATAGTTAGTGAGTGGTTAGCTAGTGTAGTCACTTAGACCTAGTTCACTTTGTGTTACACTCAGTTAGTGTGATGGAATAATGAAGTGAAGATGAGAGTATACGTCTCTCACCCTTTTGCCCCTATATCTGTCTCTCTCTCTCAATACTTGAACATGGTATCAAATCCATGAACCCCCATGATTTGTGAATGATCTGTGAAGCCCAGAAGTACGGCATTGGAGTTGTAAGGAGTTGGAGACTGAAGTCCAGCAGAATTTCATGTGTGGTAGCCATTTTCATTACTTTAAATGTATGATTACTTTGAGAGTTTAGCTCAGAGATTACTAAGGCTATTCAAGTGGATTTCTTGGCATATGGGGGGGCTCATTTGAATGAGCATTGAGCTCTGTAATGGTAGCACCACAAAAAACGTGGGTCTGGAATGTTGTGCCTATTTTTTGGACTGAAGAAGAGGAAAATAGCAAGACATGAAGAGAAGCATTAATAACAGTCTGGAACACAATGACAAATCTACATCTACGCTTGTTTGTGGGTTATCGGGTTGGGGCAGCTTGCAATCATTGGTTGCCATGATTAATGATCACTATCTTGGGCATTATTGAGCTTGAAGTGAAGCTCACTATCTCAACTATTGAACACTCCATGAATGCTCTGTAATGAGCATATATAAACAAAAATATAGATTCAAAGTGATGAGGCCTGGATGCACCTACTTTGACAAGGAAAAATTAGATATGTTTTTAGCCATTAAATGCATGTCTAGGCACACTCAACTACGTGAGGTGGTTTGAGAAATGTTTGGCAATGTATATGCATTTGACCTTGTACATTTGTCATGATTAAAAGTAGTTAAAATTTTAGTATTGGATTGATTTACAAATCTAAAATTGTAGAGTAAAATCTATCATTGAATGTATGATAGATCACACTTGATAGTTGAAGCATTGTGATGCTTATTTGGTACTTGATCTTTTCCACATGTATTGGGGATGTGATGTTGATGCTCTTTGGATGTTGTGGGCTAGAAATACTTTAAATCTAGACTAAATTTACTATTGGTCATATGGTGGCCTCATTGTTTATAGCCTTGTCTAGCACTACTAATGGTCATAGGTACCACCATTGATGCATATATGCCCTGGCATGGAATCCTAAAGGTTATGGAACATGTCAAAAATGTTTTGAGGTTGTTTTGAGTTAAAAATAATTTATTTTACACAGAGAAATAATTGATGGTCATTACAAACTACTTGTCTATCTAATGTTATATAGCTTGGTTGCATAAAAGATATGCATGAGATGAAGTCTACATGAACATGCATCATGTCTAGATGCCTTGCCACATTGTTTGGGATGTTTTTGACATGTCTAGGAATTGAAATTCATTGATTATTGCAAAGATTTACTGTCAAAATTTTCTAGATTGAAACTACCATACATAGCTTACTTGGTCTGTGTGGGGATTTAGACACTGTCTAATTCAGATTGCATTGAATACATAGACTTGCAAAGATGGCGAATGCTGAAAGGACTAATAACATAACTCAAATAGTGGGCAAAAAATTAGACAACAACAACAATGCTCTCTCAAAGTTTAGGATGGAGAATTTTCTCATTGGCAAGGGCTACTAGGACTTGGCTACATTTGCAAAAGCTAAGCCTAAGCTTCCCAAAAAGGATCAACCAAACTAATGAATTGGTATCTTTACTTATCCATGAAGAAGTTAAATTGGCTTTGTGGCTACGAGCTTGAGCAACTCTAAAGGCAAAGATGCAGCTTTTTATTCTAATCAAAGAGGCCATGGTTCTCATGGTAGAGGTTCTAGCCATGGTTGAGGAGCCCAACAGCGTGGTGGATACTCCTATGCAAGGGGGAGATCTCAGTCTAGGGGCAAGGGGCAAAGAATCCTTGCATACTTAGTCTAGTCATGAAAATGCAAGCAAGGATAAAGATTTTCATTAATGTGGTAGCATGGCCACATTACAAAAGAGTGTTGGAAGAAGCAAGCTGATCAAGGGTAGATAGCAGGGACACTATGCATCTTCTAGCCATGCAGAGCCTAAGACTGGTGAGAGACTCTCTACTATGACTCATGTACGCAACAAGGGCAAGCAGCAAGGAAATTATGATGATGTCTCTCATATAGATTCTAGTGCCTCAAACCACATGACACCACATGGTGAGCGATTTGATGAGCTGAAAACAAGTGCTAATGGCTATGTATGTATTGGAGATGATTTTCAACATGACATAGCACACATAGGGATTATTCCTTTGGTTATGCTTGCCTTATGGCAAAAAAAAGTACTTGCATGATGAGCAAAACCTGTAACTACAATTTAATAGAGATGGCTACTTCATAGAGAAGTATGGTAGAGGATGTAGATTGGTTGCTAAAGGTTAGAGACATAGAAAGATGTTTACGTGGATGCAAACATCCTTGAATTGAATGCTCCTATGTTTACTCATGATGGGGAAAGTGTCCAAGACATTGATATGTGGCATAAACAGATTGGACATATAAATTTCTAAAAGCTAAAAATATGTAGCATAAGGAGCTTGTTACAGGAATACAAGGTTTAAGTATATTGATTTGGGACATGTATGATTAGCCAAGTTTCCAATTACCAAGAATACATAGAATAGTTGCAGGCCTTTACATCTTGTGCACTCAGATGTCTGGGGACCTGCGCATTGTGGATCACTTGGTGGGTCTCACTACTATGTGACCTTTGCGGATGACTATAGCAAGTACACATGGATATACATCTTAAAGCATAAAGATGAGGTGTTGGACAACTTTATGCATTTTAAAGCTTATGTTGAGAATGAGCTTAACTATTATGTCTTATGCTTACGCTCTGATGGTGGTGGAGAGTATGTATCAAATGAGTTTGACAAATACTTAGCAAAGCATGGAATCAGGAGGTAATATATACTCCATAGCAAAATGGAGTTATTGGAAGAAAGAATAGGGTGATTATGGAGGCCCCCAAGGCTATGTTAAATGAGAAGGATATGTTGTTGCATTATTGTACTCTGAAGCAATACTTACTACTATCTATGTTATGAATAAAACACCTATAGCAAGAATACATAAAAAGACACCTTATGAGTAGCTCTATGGCTATAAGCCTGATATTCCACATTTGAAAGTATTTGGTAGTATTTCCTATGTCCATGTTCCAAATGACAAATGGAGGAAACTTGATCCTAAAACAGTGAAGTGTGTTGTTATTGGATACTCCCAAGAAAGGAAGGCATATACAAGTGCATTGTTCTGACTACATGAGAGATTGTTCTCAATCATGATGTTGTGTTTGATGAATTAGCATCTTGGTATGGTAGTAAGCAAGCTACAATATATCATGACACTTCATAGGGCACGTATGCTAAAAATAGACATCAAGACACTATTTCTACTAGTAGGCCTTCTCATGATGCCTCTGTTAGTGTAAGTCCTTGGACAGGAAGGCTCCACAACCATGGGTCTCCATCCACTAATATGGATACATTAGTGAGGGGGAGAGATATAAGAAAAAGAGAAGGTTTTTGATGATATTATAGGTCCATTGACTTCAGGCTATGACTATTTTGAGAGTCTTAACAATGATTTTGGTATACCTATAGTGGTCACACCTGGAGTTGAGTAGAGACATCTACTGCCTCATGAGAGAGCAGAATCTAGTTCACCTCCATGGAGACCTTAGAAGAGAGAAAGGAAGTTTGTGAATAGGCTTACCTACAATGGATACTTAGTGAGACATTATGCATACATGATAGAAGTGGTAAAATACAAAGACCCTACATCTTTTGCAAAAGCAATTAAGGATGAGAACTGGAATATGAGGCCTTGCTGAAAAATAAAACATGAGATTTGGTTGAGTTGCATGAGGGAAAAATGCCTATTGGATGCAAGTGGGTCTATAAAGTAAAATGTACATCTAATGGCTCACTAGAGAGGTACAAAGCCGAATTGGTAGTGAAAGGATATGCCCAGTAGTATGGGCTAGGCACGCTAGCCAAGGTGCTATCTTTGTTGGCTTACCTTGATAGCTCACCTTGATGGCTTCTAATGAACCTTAGTGTGTAGAAAAAAAAGGGGGGTGGCAGCCCCCCCCATCATTCAAGTGCACTATAATGGGGGGGCTGTAATGAATCTCAATGTGTAGAAAAAAGGGGGTGGTAGTCCCCCCAATTATTTGAGTGCACTAGAATAATGGGGGGGCTGCCACTACCATTTTTTTATACATACTTTGATAGCTTCTAATGAACCTTAGTGTGTAGAAAAAAAGGGGGTGGCAGTCCCCCATCATCCCAATGCACTTAGATGATGGGGGGGTTGCCACCCCCCCTTTTTTTTACACACCTTGATAGCTTCTAATGAGCCTTAGTGTGTAGGAAAAAGGGGGGTGGCAACCCCCCATCATCCGGGTGCACTCCGACACACCTTGATAGCTTACCTTGATAGCTTTTAATGAACCTTAGTGTGTATAAAAAAAGGGGCTGGCAACCCTCCATCATCCACGTGTATGCAGATGATGGGGAAGCTGCCTTTTTTCCCTACTGAGAGCGGAATTTTGATGCTGAGAAGTGCTTAAAAATAGCTAAAATTTACGAATATCAAGGGAAAAATATTCAACGTCGAAGGCGGCGACTCGATCTAGGACAATTTTAAGCGTCAAAGTGCTTTAAAGGCGCCCGAGAGACACTTGTTGATTTTTCATAATTTTTCAGTCTATTGTGCGGGTTGACAAGAGTTACCGGCCAATGCGGGATGCCGAGCCGGACGCCCAAGATTTTTTAGAGCTCAATTCGGAGTCCGAACAGGGAAGGAGCCAAGAAATGGGCAAGATTTGAAGAGGTGGACCAAAGTGGTCATGATCTTTGGGGGGGGGGACATGCAACTTTTAATGTAGCATGAAATTTCACATGAAGGAAGAGAGAAAAAACGTGAGGATGGAGGCTCCATATCTGCGCCGAAAAATGCGCTTCTTGGGGATGGAGGCATTATGCAGCCTGTGAACAACCATACACAATGATTATGGGGCTTCATTCCCCTGTGTCTGCTGACTCTATCGCCGTGCTTCGCTCCTCCAATGGTGGTCTCTATGAAGATCTCTGATTTCAGCCTTTCTCTCTCCTCCCTCTCTCTCTTCTAAGGGCAGATTCATGTGGTGAAGAAGAAGAAGAAGAATGGAAGACCGATGCTTGTCCAATGAAGACCGGATTGCTCCGTGGTTCAAGAGGAATGAAGATTGCTGATTGTGGACTGTCATGAGCATTAATGGTGGCTGGAAATCAATCCCGCGATATGGCAAATAAAAACCCACAACCCGCAAAGAACGGTAATTTCATTTTTAAAAAGGAAATTGATGTTTTATGCAATTTGCTTCATGAATACTTGTTCCCATGGGATGATTATGCTTTATAATGTTGTTTGCTATGAGTTTGATCAGTTTATGCTTAGAAAATCATAAAATCATGTGTTGTGAATGAAATTAATAGTGTAAAACCCGTAAAACACGTGAAATATGGAAAAATTGGGTGTTTTTGAGACATAAATGGAAAATATAATAAGACACACCAACTAAATTTGTATTTTTACTGCAAATGAACTTAAGGGCCACAGCCCACAGCTCATTTTGTATTTTTAATTATTTAATATTGCAAAAAATACAAGAAAAATATGAAAATGGAAAAAAATAAGGGAAAAATGGATTTTGAATGCCGAAAATTAAGGAAAAATAAGAACCATGTTGGTGGATGTATGAGGGGTCTGAAGTATGAGGTTTAGCCTCAATTCGGCCCTACCTTTATGTTTTAGTGAGTTTTTATTGCTTTTCATACAATAAAAATGTGGAAAATGAACCCTAAACCGATCAATAATGCACAACCTAAACGGGTGAGGGGGTAGAGTGCATAAAAGGTGTTTAAATGCTGAATGAAATGATGAAAAGCTTGCTGGTTTTTATGCATACCATTTAGATCGGTCGTTAATTAAAAATTAAGAACCTAGTAGCACGAGGGTTTCTCGGTGCTAGGTTCATGCAACGCTGCATATGAGCGATAGTCGAAATCATTGAAAGAAATGTTTTCCACATGTGCACAAATGCTGATTTTCTTAATTGTTTGAGCACATGGACATTCACAATTTGCATAAATCATAAAGAAATTTAAAAGGTATCAGACAATATCTCCTGGATGCATGGCGATTGCTTTCTAGAGGAACATGACCAACGTTGAGTGAGTAAGGATATCCTAAGCTGTAGGCTAGGCGTTGGGTCTACGGGAAAGAAGGTGAGGTATGGTACATTCCTGGATACGATTAATTGGTACCTTGAGTGGAAACGTATGTGATATTGTGTTATATATGTTTAGCGACGCATCGAGGGGCCAATCCCCAAGGTGTAGGAGAGTCGCAGTGAGGTAGCGGCAGTCAGCCGTGGGAGGACCTCCTATGTTTGTACTTCATGCTATTTGGCAATGTGCTGGGACTCCCTCTAAGGAGTGTTAATTGGGTTAGAGTTGGACTACGAGATGTGATACAAACGCAAGATGTTTAGGAAGATGATGCATGTGTCATCCACGCTCCTGGCTGTGAGGCCGTGGGGTTGTTGAGCGTATGATAGAGGTCCGGCTAGTGCATGAGCCAGTGCCGGCCCATTTTAGGTCCCATCACCTACGCACCTTGATAGCTTCTAATGAGCCTTAGTGTGTAGAAAAAAAGGGGGTGGCAGCCCCCCCATCTCTGCATGTAGGGGCTGGTAGCCCCCCCATCATCCGCATGCACACAGATGATGGGGGGGCTTCCACCCTCCTTTTCTTCTACATACTAAGGCTCATTAGAAGCTATCAAGGTGTGTAGAAAAAAGAAGAAGTGGTATCCCCCCCATCATTTGAGTGCACGGGATGATGGAGGGGCTGCCAAACCCTTTTTTTCTACACACTAAGGTTTTCTAGAAGCTATCAAGGTGTGTGGAAAAAAAGGGGTGGCAAGCCCTCCATTATCCAAGTGCACTCGAACGACAAGGGGGCTTCCACCCTCCTTTTTTTCTACACACTAAGGTTCATTACAAGCTATCAAGGTGTGTCCTAGTGCACCCGAATGATGGGGGGGTTGCCACCCCCCTTTTTCTCTACACACTAAGGCTCATTAGAAGCTATCAAGGTGTGTAGAAAAATAGGGAGTGGCAGCCCTCCATCATCCATGTGCACTCAGATGATGGGGGGGCTACCCCCCCCCCCCCCCTTCTTTTCTACACACTAAGGTTCATTAGAAGCTATCAAGGTGTGTAGAAAAAAAGGGCAGTGGCAAACCCCCCCCCCCCATTATCCGAGTGCACTCGAATAATGGGGGGACTGCCAACCCCCCTTTTTTTTACACACTGAGGCTCATTAGAAGCTATCAAGGTGTGTAGAAAAAAAGAGCAGTGGGGCATCCCCATCCATTACCCGAGTATACTCGGATAATGGGGCGGTTACCAAACCCCTTTCTTTCTACACACTGAGGTTCATTAGAAGCTATCATGGTAAACGAATAATGGGGCGGCTACCAAAACCCTTTCTTTATACACACTAAGGTTCATTAGAAGCTATCATGGTAAGCGGATAATGGGGCGGCTACCAAACCCCTTTCTTTCTACACACTGAGGTTCATTAGAAGCTATCATGGTAAGCTATCAAGGTGTGTAGAAAAAAAGGGGAGTGGTAGCCCCCCATCATACGAGTCCACTCTGGCAATGGGGGAGCTTCCACCCCCCTTTTTTTCTACACACGAAGGTTCATTAGAAGCTATCAAGGTGTGTAGAAAAAAAGGGGGGTGGCAGTCCCCCCATCGGCCGAGTGCAGGAGGATGATGGGGGGGTACCACCCCCCTTTTTTTCTACACACTAAGGTTTTTCCTAAGGGGATATAATACCCTTAGGGTTTTTCCTTGAAGTTTTTCCTAAGGGGATATAAGACCCCAAATTGTGGGTATGTTGTTATCATCCATCCATACAATTTGTTCCCTATGAGCTCTATCAATTGTAAGGACATATTAGAATATTAAATGATATAAGACCATGGGAAAGAAAAGGCATAACAGGTTCAAACTTGTTGCATTATGTCATATATAATTAGATATCTTATAAATTGTTAAGATATAAAGAGGAGAAATTGTAGTATGGCATGGTGTTTGAGTGAGAAACTTGGTAATATAACTAGACACTCAAGCCCATAAGGTTAGAATGGTACCATGATGTATAAATGGGTCCCTAGCTTAAAATGCTAGCATAATGTGCATGATAGGTGATATAAGTAGAAATTAGAGGCCCTAGGTTAGAGTGTTATCATAATGTTACGTAACACATAGAGGACACATGGCATGATATTGTGACCGAGTGAGAAACTTGGTGATATAGCTGGACATTGGAGCACCTAGGCTAGAATATTGCTAGCATAACATACATTAGAGTTGATATAATACAACATTGGAGGCTCCATTATAGAAAGCTTAAGCTATCCCGTAACTTGTTGAACAAATACATGAACCCATTTGCACCAAAACCAAACTAAAACCTTGATATAATACTACAATTTCTAGCCTTTAATGGCTTCCAAAGTGCATCTAATGTGGTCAATTGGACCTTGAAATTGATATTCAATATCTTCTTGACTTGATATACCTATTTTACTTGATTTTGGAAAGATTAGTGATAAAGGATTAGTACCTCTTTTAATACAAAATTCAATGGATTCAATATATACCTTGATTTGATGTGCTTGTCAATCCAATTATTCACTCCCACTCTAATACCAACTAAAAGGAATCAAGGTAGATTCACAATGGAAGAGAGGCAAGCAATAGAATTGGGGCTCAGTCCATATTTTGTTTCTTCATTCTTCATTCTCATTCATTCTACACACTACAATGAGTATCTCAAAAGTAGATAGATACTCCTTTGACCTTTTAGTCTCTTTACACATATAGTCTTACTTTATTTCATGCATAGATAAGATATAACAATATCCTAGGTGATTTTGCGTTTTTTGTTTCTTTGGATTGCATTGCTAATTATTCATGGAGAGTCAAAGTTTGAGGGAACAAGCTAAGAACAAGATTTTCCAACAAGGAGATTGTATTTGTGTACTCTATGATAGATATCCTATCCTATATGTACTTTCCCTTAGAAGTCAAGAGCATCACTTTCTCATATGTAATGATTTGTATACTAACTCACCCACTCTCATATTTGAGATTAAAGGGAAAATAAGCTTATATACTTGTTGAAATCTTCTTATGATAATCTCTACCACTATTTCAAAATATTGAGGTGTATTTGTCTCTTACATTGGGTGCATTTCTTTGTTATGAATTTTATTTCACATCCTTTTGGTGCTCCCTTTTGAGGATCTTTCCTTGAATTCTTTGAAACCATGGAGTTCAATCTATTTTTGTCACAAAAGGAAGAGGATGTATGTCCATTTACAAAATATTTTGAAGTATTTTGCAACATGGGAGACCTTGAAGATGATAATAAGTTATTCAAAAGCTTCTATAACAAAGTAGGAGGAGTAGCAAGAGAATGATCAATAGAATACATGCTCCAGGAGATACAAAGAATCCACAAGGAACCATTGGATACAAAGAGGTAAAGGTAGCTCTAATTCAAAATTTTACTCTTGCAGAAGATGTCAATGTCATTTGGAGAGGCTTGCTTTTATGTGTACAAAAAGAGAATCAAAAATTTTAATTGGAGGCTTTAGGACCTTGTGAAAATATTAGATAAAAGATTTTGGTGAGAAAAATTTCCTAATATTCTTTTGAAATATTTTTATTACTAGTTTGAGGGCTTCAACTCAGAGTAGAATTGAAAAAACCAGCAACATGATGAGATAGTAAAAATAACTGGTGCAAAAGAATGGAAAATGATTTTGTTAAGATAGTTGAATATAGAGAGATGTTGGGGGATGTTTCATATATGTCCAAAATTCATAAGGACTCAAGTAAGAAGATTTCAAGACAAGGAAGGAAGATTTCAATGATGGAATATGAAAAGAAAGAAAAGTGTTTTCAAGATTCAGACATGGGGAGACTAGTATACTCAAATCAAATCTATAGATTCTTATTAATACATAAGTTTTTCTTCCAAACTAAATATAGGTTATCAGATTCTAACTTCATAAACCTCAATCTTGAGTTTTATGCCTAGTTGCTTTAGAACCCTTCTTTCACCTTTATACGTTAAGCTTTACATTCATGATAGTAGAGACCCATGAAAGCATCAATTCAGACCTCTAGATTACTTGATTCAAAACCAATCAAGTACACATATTTGAGATGATAGTGTATGATAGAAGTACTAATTTTTTTCTATGTATCCCAAAAGTTAAAAACTCTTATTTTAATTCCCAAAACATCAATTTTCTAATGTATAATAATTGTCATTCAAGAAAGCTTCAAAACAAACCATTGTGTCCCTTATTTTAGAGCAACAAAGCGATGTAACAGTAGTAAGAATTAGGACAAGAATGCACTACTATAATTAAGATTGCAATTCCCTATTCTCAATCTTCCCAATTTATCCCTTACCATTTTCAAAGCAACCCTAAAGTATGTCCCATCTTTAATCCAAAACTAGGCCTCCAAAATCTTTAGATTTCAGCCAAAAAACATCATGATCATGCTCATCACACAAAAGAGGGATTTATTATAGCAATAGACTACTGTAAATCAATCCTAAAATACCCTATTTTTAGCCATATAAATTAGCCCAAAACTCTCTAGAGATATTCCCTTTTTTTTCCAAATTAGTCATAATCATACCTTGTAGTGATTAGTCCCCCAAAGTATGCCCAATACGACCTATAGATGGCAAATAAGAAACAAGCGACATGTAGTCTAAAAAATCTGGTGTATCCCTACTCCTCCTCCACTCTTCTCTTGTTTCCTTTCCTCCTAATGACTAATAGAAAAATATTTTTATTTTCCCCTATTTTACTCTCAACCCCCTAAATTCCATCTAGACAGGTTTATACACGATCCTCAAATCTCTTCCACCCTTCATACATGCATGTAAGATGGGCACTATAATCTACTACTTGTTTGGTCCCTTCAATTAATTCATATTCATTTTTTAATGTTTATGTTCAAAGACACATGATATCCACCTCTAAACTTGCACATCCTTTGAATACTATTTGGCTCTTCTCCTCCATAGATACTATTTGAACACTATTTGGCTCTTCTCCTCCATAGATAAACTTGCACATCTTCTTCATTATCTTCTCCATCTTCTAAGTTATCATGAACACTATTTGGCTCTTCTCCTCCATATATACATACTTCACTTCCTTTGAACAACTTGATAATCCTCCTCCTAGCTATAGCAATCTTTAACTCTATACCATCAAGCTAAGAATGAGAGGAGGTAGCATTTTCATGTGCATGCTTCACACAGTATATGCCAAACTAGACTTCCTAATAATGATATGCCAATGATCAAGGATGTTTTATATATGACCATCCAATCTCCTTCTTCCATGGTTCTTAGACAAAGTCTATGCTTTTTATTAAACTTCTATTCATTCTTTAAACTAGCTTCCTTCAATCTCATCACTGCAAGCTCTATATCCTCAAGACTTCTCTCCAACTATCAAGTACGTAGGGCAAGAAGCTCTTATCTACTTATTCCTTCTTCCCCAAGTAGTACATTCTATGTTGTTGCAATCTCCTCTATCAGCATGACAGGTTTTTGTCCATATGTCAACTCTATACTATGATGAGTAGTGTGATCAATCCAAAAGCATAAGGAAGTAGCCTTCATATCAGGACCAAAAATGGGCCTGATATTGGCTCTAGGCCTCTATTTGGGCCTCCTACACTCACCTAAAAAACCTCACGGCCTCACAGAGCCAAGAGCTTATAGACACTATGAACTAATTTTTCCAAACAATGTGTTTGTAGATAAATTCTTTCAATCGTAGTCCGATGTAATGCCATTCTCGACTTCAAGAAAAAGGAGTACCCAAACGTGTATTGGTGTCTAACAAACAAAGGGAGCACCCCCCATCTTATTGCTATGGCCTCACTACAACTCCCCTACACCCCCGGGATTAGACCTAGGATGCACCATTTCAACATAAAGCATATATGCAACATAGTCCTAGATTTTAATGAAACGTTCCAAGAGATAATTTAATCATGACCATATCGATTCCCCAAAGGAAATTATTATCTAAACCTACAACTTAGGGAATCTCACACTCATCGTGGGTCAATTGTTCGAAAACAAGTGCTATGCATCTAGGAGATAATTCTCTTGATACCACGTATGAAAATGTGGATGCAAAGTAAATAACATAAAGTGCACAAACAAGTAAACTTCAAGATCAAATAATGTGGATGTGCGTAAACAATTTTTTTCATGACTTCACTCTAACGCAATGCATCATTGCTAAGGCAACATCGAAGTAATTCATGCTACTGCTTCTTTCGATTTTTTTAGACTTAAAATAATCAAATCCTATATTTCAAGATATGCATAAAAATAGAATTCAAATTATATATAACTCATGCAATCCCTTTCTCCCTACCATTCAAGGTTTTGGATTTCAAGAACTAATTCTTCGGACAGCCAAATCCCCCATTGATTTCCAAACCACGCTGGTCATCATTCCTCAACTGTGACATGATTTCATAGCAATCCAATTCAAGTCAAACAATTGATATTCATTCCAATCTCTTCCAAGACATTCGCCCATGAATTCCCCTCAAGAGGGGAGAGAGAGAGAGAGAGAGAGAGAGAGAGAGGAGAGAGAAATATTGATTTCTGCATTTTCTCTTCAATGCATCCTTCTAAGATTAGAGATTTTGGATTCAAACTGCAAAATTCACGCATTGTCCTGGTATGATCGGATTAGGGGGGTCTTCTTCAACAACCGCCAAGGCCCCTCCTCTCAAATCAATTCCATCCGAAGATCATTTTTTTTTTGTGGCAACGACTGAAATATGCCCTTCCCCCATAATCAAAAAAAAATTGGGGCCCCAACGGCCAAAGGATCACGCCCCTTCAATTCTTCAAAGTTAATTTACACCTTGGGTGTCCGATCCTCGACTTCTTCTACGTCTAATGCCCGATTTTGATTCCAAAAAATTCTACTTGTCCTCTTGAAGTTTCGAACTACCTAGAACTCATCCCACATCATCTGGGCACTCCAAAAAATTATGAAAAAGAACTATCAAAGGAGTCATCCTAAGTGGTAGTATGGGCCTACCTACCTAGCCTAGGACAACTGGACTAGAAACTCCTACTAGGCGAGAACCTCTATAGCTTGATCTTTTATTTTCAAATCCACTTTGTTATACATAAATTCTTGATACTCGCACATGTAAAAAGGAGGGAGTTGAGCATATTATGACCTGATTATGACCCAAGGAGAGTAAGGCATTAGTCTCGGGTCCTGTCTTGGTACCCAAGAACCTACCAAGCGCTTGTAAGGAGACACCAAATCCTTTTATTTCACTCACTTTTATTTTCACTCCAACCATCCTTATTTATTTTTTCGACTAAATGTAACCCCTAGGAAGGCAATCTATCATCCCCAAGAACCTACCTAGCCTTTGCAAGGCAATGATCATCTGTTCTTGGTATGTTTCTTGCTTTTCTTTCCTTTTCCTTTTGTTTAGGGGTTAGTGCCCCTTTTACACACATGCATGTAGTATATTGTCAGATATATTCATTGTTTCTTCTCTTTCATTTACTTAACAGTCTTCTCTATCTGCCTCACAACTAATAGAAACTCATAGAAACAGTTGCCTAGTAGGCTAGCAAGACAGGGTTACTTAAGGATTACTCTCAAAAATAGCTCTTAGAGTGCATGACAATGTCTTCATAGGAGGTAGACAACTACTCAGACCTCCCAAGACACACATAACCTAAACTTTGGAACTTTATGCCTTGACTTGTTGATCCCCAAAAGAAGAAAATTTCCCACATACATATATACACATATAGCATAAAGGGAAAGCACTCATAAAGAAAGGACATCACCTAGACTTGGTCACATGAAGCTTCTATGCAACAAGAGACACACTCCATGTACTCCATTGAGCCTGTAGTACAACACTAAGACAAGAAACCATCAAACGCACCCGCACCAAATAAATACATGGCCCTTGTGGCCTTGCAAAATCAACTAATGAACACAAAATAAACTGCCCTCTTGGCCTAACAAAATCAAACATAAAATCCAACCAAACAGCCTTCTTGGCCTAATGAAAATATCGCTATAAAGTTCAACATCCTATGGCTAAAACAAACCCTTGGTCCCCCACATAAATCATATTGAAATACAATACTAGACCAAGTGATGGGCTACTTAGGCCCTACACTAGATGCATCAAATTATTAACTAGGTCCCCTACATAAATAACAAGGGGTGTCAACCTGACTCATCACCCATACTAACCATCGACAGCCATAACAAGATATGTCAGCAAGCCTTCCTCACAATATTCTTGGGCTAATAAGATCGGGAAATTCTAATAACCCCTCAATACCATGGTTGAGAAATACATCCTCAACAAAGGCATAATTTTCCAATGAATCCGCAAAGTGATTCCACCAAGGAGGAACCAGCTGACAAGTCATTATCTAAAAAATATCAAGTATATCCAAAGCTGCACAATGATATATTAGCAGATTTGGGATTCCTCACACTATAAGTCCCATTCAATTGATTGATCACTATCTACGAGTCAGCTTTCACCAATAAACAACAAATACTACCATGTCTTGCTATATTCAACCCCATAATTAAGGCCTTGTACTTTGCCATATTATTAGTAAAAGTGATGCCTAAATAAACTCCCATTTTCATAACAACTCTACGTCGGGGGTCTTTAGTAACCATACTGACACTTGTATGCTTAGCAGGTCCTCATGAAGCTCCGTCGAAATACAAAGTATAGACCCATGCTTCATTGATAAGCCATGCCATATTGATTAGTCTACTTGTACTTATGTTAGTCAAAGTTGAGCAAAGAGAGAGGATATATAATAGGTACAATCCCTCCTTCCTCATTAAACTCAATAGGGATGCTAATAAGAACCCTATGACAATGGTGGCAGTAGACCTTAATATCCCACATAAAAGATCCATCTTGCCACTCAGTAATATGATAACCCTTACTCCACCAAATCACTTGAAATTGGTGGTAACATTGCTCCAAATATGGATGTTCAAGCTAAGGAATGATTCTGCCTATTTGAATGCCTTGGCACCTACTGCAAATTTAAGCTAGATCCTGGAAGACATGCAAAGGTACCAAGTCCAACGTTAGTCCCTACACATAATAGGGCTTCAACTTATTAAATTTTACTTTATTTTTAAACTCTATCCCCTAAAAATATGCTAAAAGGGTTGTAGAGCCATTCTTTCCTATACATACGATCTTATAAGGGCCATCCCATTTGGGTTTTGATTTGCCAAGAAGTAACTCACGATGTGCATCATAATATAAAACCAACTCGCGACGTGCATCATAATATAAAACCAACTAATCCTTCACAAAGTTATAGCTTTTAGCACAAAGGTCATGAGATGAAGCGCTTTCATTCTCTTTTTCCCTACCTCTTGGTGTAAGAAAGTCTACAATCGGATTTCATCAGGATATGCTAGGGAAGTCAACCTTTCTTGCAATGATTCCTCTTTGCCCAAAGAATTATTCAACATAAACCTCACAATAGGTAACTCAATTTCCAAGGGCAAGACACACTCCTTCCCATATACCAACTTAAATGGGGTGTGGCATGTTGCTCTTTTGAATGTCGTATTATAAGCCCAAACATCCACATGAAATTTCTTATCCCATTTGCACTTTCCCTCAGATACAATTATAGATAAAATCCATACAAGCTGCTTGTTTGGTACTCTCTACTTGTCCATTCACTTGTGGATCATATGTGGTGGTTTTATTATGTTTAATTTTCAAGGCTTTGGTCAAGGATTCAATGACCTTATTCAAAAAGTGTGTCCCACAAGTGAACACCCATTTCTTAGGTGGACTATTTTGTAAAGTAGTCCGTTGTCACAATGATATAATGCTTGCACATTGTAGATGAAGGATGTATAGGTCCAACAAAATAAATGCCCCACTTCTCAAATGGAAAAGTTACAAGGATAGGATTAAGCAGATGCTTATGATGATTTTCTCTAGCATCATGTCATCATGTCTCTAATAGACATCACAATGCTTAACATAAGCAAAAGCATCTTGGAAAATCATCTCCATCAATAGCTAGCACATAAACCTTTCTAGGCAGCATCAATAAGTTATCCAGCAAAATGGCCTCCACATGCTGAATCATGACATTCTTCTAGAATAAAGGGTACCTCATCAGGCACCACACAACAATGATAAATCTCATCTACACCTTTCCTATATAAAATACCCACTGTTATTGAAAAGTGAAGTGCTTACTGCTTAATCTTCCTCTTCTCAGATTAGAAAGAGTTTTCACCAAGTTGCCTATTGATAGATAATGCATAATAGATGCATATAATGAAAGAATAGAGGATGTATCAATTTTGGATAAATTCTCATAATTACTACTATCATCCCACTCTTCCTTAGGCTCGCCAAAGTCTACACTATAAGCACTCTACAATACCCAGCACCTTTGGTGGCTTGCTCCTAATCTCATAGTCAAATTCCTACAAAGAAATCAACCACTTGGCTAGGCGCTCAAGGGTTTGAAGCTTGTTCAATAATAACTGCAATCCCTCTACCTTGGTGAAAAACACCACCTTCTCATAAAGAATGTAATGTATGAACTTCTTGGTGATGAACACCATAGCCAAAACCTTCTCCAAATAGCTATAATGAAGCTTTGAAATTCCCAACTTTCGGCTTACAAATGCAATAGGATGATAAAGTTGTGCCTCCCAAATTCGGGATAGACAACAACTAATACTACACCTTATCGCAATCTTAAATATATAGAAAACCTTAGCCGTTTTTGGAGATTTTAAAATTGGTGCTTTAGATAATTCCATTTTAACAGCTTCAAATGCCACTTTGCATGCTTCCGTCCATTTCAAAACATGGCTATGAGATAAAAGGTTTGGCAAGGGTAGCAAATGTTTAGCCAATGAATTAATGAATCAACAATAATATTCCATGGATGAAATAAAATTGTGGACTTTCCTAGGGAAAGTGGGTGGACTTAAAGCCACTATAACAACCATGTTTTCAAGGTCGCTATGGCAATACGAGCCACACTCACAACATGACCCAATAGCAAACCGTAAGGCACCCCGAATACACACTTCTAAGGATTCAGTGCTATGCAATACTCACGAAATCACTCAAAGCATGTGTGTTCAACAATCAACTATCTTGATGAGCCATGGCAACTGCCCCCAAATCATCCATGAAAACCTTTAGCTCTTCAGGGGATATATTGTCACAAACATCTTATCAATCATTCTTTGCCAAGACATGGAGCATTACACAAGCCAAAATCCATCACATGGTACGCAAAAGTATAAAAATTTGTAATGAATGTCATCTTTAACCTATTCTCTTCAGCTATAGCCATTCGGTTATAACCTACGAAACAATCCATGAAAGAGTATATATCTTGCATTGCTAGCTGATCTAAAATTTGATCAATAAAGGGCAAAGGATGATAGTCCTTCATCATTTGCTTATTCAATTCCTTAAAAATGACACACATGTGAATTTGATTGTTCTTTTTCTTACTTATTATCACTGGCAAACACCATTATGTATGTTCAACTGAAAATATCAAACCAACCTTTCTTAAACATGTTAATTCCTCAAAAAGAGGCTCTCTCAACTCAAAAGGCATACATCTAACCTTCCGCCTCACTAGCTTACTACCTTCTTTCAATGGAATCATATGCACGACAATAGAGGGGTGAATCCCCTTCAACTCGCCATAACTCCACGCAAATATATCCCTAAACTCCTGTAGAAGTGCCACATAATCTACATGCTCATTAGCAAATAATATAGTGTCAAGTTTAATGGGGTGGGGATCATTGGGAGTCCCAAGATCTGGCTCTATCACATCAACATCACAAATCATGTCCTCCTTTGCCTCTATTGGCTTATTTAAAAATACTTGGTAAACCTCCTCAGTAGTGAAACCCTCTTCAAAATCACTGGGACTTGAGATTCCAATGGTAGAGGTTCCTTTAAGTGCCTCCCATTCTATGGTGGGAGGTAATGCCCTTTCATCCAACAGGTGCTCAAGGTATGCATCCAAAAGTACTCTTTAACCCACATCTAAAAATCAATCGACCAACTGGGATATCCACCAAACAATCAAAATGTAATATCCATGGGTGTCCAAGCAACAACTGAGAGCTTGGGCTCCTAGCAAATCGGATAATGCAGAAGTCAAGGGCACACTCAATGTTAGCAACCGTCACATGTACTTGTATTACCATTCCTTCTAGTTGTGTTAGGATATCCTTAGCCATCTTTAAAACCATCGTGACATCTTTTTAAATTTGTAAACCTATCGTCTCTAACAAGCCCATACTCATAATATTTACAAATAAGTCGGGGTCTACCATTGCATTGTCCATTAAGATTCCATCAACATATGCCTGCACCCTATGGCAGTGCTTCTCCACATGATCCCACTTTTCACTTCCCACTCAATGGATACCAAAAGTTTCAATGACATAACCCATTTGTAGGATTTTCTTGAACTCCTATATATGTTCGATGACAATTGGATTATTGTAGCATATTCATATCTAGTTTAACTTCACAAAGTGTGTTTGCTAGGTCAAACTCATGAAAGTTTGCCACTACTCTCTTCTCTTTCCACACTAGCCATTCTTTTGGCTTCTTAATAATCCTAGTATCCTCTTTTTCTTTCAATTTTTATTTTCTTTTGACCAGAGGCTCCTCTAAAACACCCCCATTTTTAAGAGGTCTGGCCTAGGCATCCAACACCTTCTTATCATACTTGTTAGGTTTAGAGTTAAGTTTGCTTGTACTAGGTCATCTTTATGAGCATCTTTTAGTTTCTGACCTCTAGTTACTATCCTAATATTGTTAGGAGATAAATTATCACTGATTGGCAAAGTTTCGACTAGACTTAATAGTGCACAAATTGGATGTTGTATGCACGCGTAGCAAGTACCGGAAGGTCCCCAAGAACAAAAGAACTCTATTTTTGCACAAAAAACAAGAGAGAAAACTTGCACGACATGAAGCAAAAGACTAATTGGGTACAATCTCCCCCCATGCCTTGTGTGAGCACTCCACAAAGCATGTATTTGACATATTATTCATCTCCAAGCTCAAAAAATAGCCCAATTTATAATTAGTATGCTTTAGCTTTTGTGTTTACTTTTGTCCCACTAAAGAATTAAAGCTATTGAGCACCCGAAGAGTCGGGCTATGCCCAAATACAATGTCCAATAACAAACATTTAAATCGTGCACCCATGCGCATATAAAATAATAAATAAATGTCAAGCGCTTCAATAAATAAGCACGTCAAAATAAATATGTGTGCCACTCCTAAGATGCACGGCCATCAAAAATGAAAATTTCTTCTAAATAACTTGAATACACGCTATCGCCAAGTGCTTCCCAACGCCACCGCTGCCTACTCTACAAATCAACTGAAGCATTCGCAATTGTTAAAAAATAATAAAAATTAAACCGACAAAAGTGAATACCTAGCAATCTTCAGCTACAAAATAAATAAATTGGTTAGAACTCAATCCTAACATTAATTTATTACGAGTGCGCATTCTAAACTCATAAACGTCCATTAATTTATATATGTATTTTGTAGAATCACCCACTATGGAATCACCCACTTGCACATTAAATTAACAAGATGCCCGAAAAGGACAGACGTCCCCATTGACTTTTCACACAAGGAATTCACCTTGTGTATGAGCCCTGGCAACAAATATAATTTTATGGAATCCATTGCAAAACCTCACGGAATCCACCGTGGAATATGCCTCCTAGCATCATACCCTCGGGGTGGGATAGCAATTGTCCTCAATTGCTATTAGCTCAATGTGGAGCCAATAGTGAGGGGTAAGCACTTAGGTCTTGAGCGTGCATCCATTGGGCCTCTTCAACAGGATGATTTGTAAACTTAACCAAATATCTAGAATATTTATAGCCAATTCTAGTGGTCATAAAGTCAGTATCTAGAATAGTTTTAGGTTCAAGGATTTCAATTTCTTCTTCTAGCAAAGGAGGGTTTTCATAAATAGGATGTACAAGTAATTGGCCTCTAAAAGGTCGTAACAAACTAATATGAAAAGTGTTGTGGATTTTCCAGTGTTGTGGTAATTCTAGTTTAAATGTAATGTCATTGATTTTGTGAATGATCTTGAAAGGTCCATAAAATCTAGGAGCTAACTTTACAACAGGGTGTTTGTCAACACTTTGTAATCTTCGCTTTTCAATACGTAACCAAACATAATCATCAACTTTGAAATTCATAGCTTTTCTTTTCTTGTTGGCTTGTTTTGTATATGATTGCTGGGCTTTCGCAATCATATCTTTAACTTCATCAAAAATAGTAGCATGCATGTTAGCAATATCATCAGCAGCTTGAACTTTGTTTGACAATGATGTAACAGGTGTAGGTAATCTATATCCATAAATAATTTCAAATGGTGCTTTCTGTGTAGCTGTATGTGGTGTGTTATTGTATGCAAACTGAAGTAAATGTAAATGTGTATCCCATGTTTATGGTTTTGAAATTGTGTATGCACTCAAAAGATCTAAAATGGTACTGTTAGTAGCTTATGTTTGCCCATTTGTTTCAGGATGAAATGCAGATGAAAATTTAATATTTGTTCCTAAATTAGCAAAAAAAATAATCCAAAAATTATTGCAGAATCTAGAATCATGGTTAGAAATAATAACTTTTGGCAAACCATGATTAGTGAAAACAGTTTTCAAGAACAATTAAGCAGCTTGAGATGCAGTTAACGTTTTCTTGCATGGAATGAAATATGCTTGTTTTCTAAACCTATCGACAATAGTCCAAATCATGTCATGATTAGCTTTAGTGTTAGGCAAACCAGTGATAAAACCCATTGAGATCGGTTCCCATGGCCGTTCCTGAATTGGTAAAGGCATTAATAAATAATATTGTTTACCATGGTATCATTTAACTTTTTGGCAAATTAAACATTCAGATACAAAGTTAGATACATCAGATTCCATGTGTGGCCAATAAAAATCTTCAATCAGTGTACGCAAAGTAGAAATAATTCCTCTATGACCTTGGTATGGGGGACAATGAATTTCATCCAAAACAAATGATCGAAATGGAATAGTTCCACATAAATTTTTTTCATAGAGCATAAATCCATCAGTGTAAGACAATGAATCAATGGGAATCTAGTTATTTGCAACTAATTTATTCCAATCAGCTTGAAGACTAGGGTCTTGGTCGTAGCTATCTTTCATTGGGAGAAGAGAGTCAAAAGATATCGGAGAGATATTATGAATAGTCAGTCTTCTATTTAAAGCATCGGCAACAACATTCTCTTTTTCGGGTTGATATTGTATGAGTGGATGAAAACTTTGAATAAAAACAGCCCATTTAATGTGTCGGTCAGATATTTGTGGTTGTCTAAGAAGATGTTTAATGCTTTGTTGGTCAGTTTTGATCATGAATTCAAATCCCATTAAATAGTGTTTCCATTGACATAGAGCTTGTACTACAGCTAGCACTTCCTTATCATAAGTAGAATACTTAAGTTCAGAGGGTTTAAGTTTGCAGCTAGAGTAGGAATCTTGCATAAGGACTGCTCCTATTCCAAATCCACTAGCATCAGTGACTACTAGGAAAAATGGTCTATTGAAGTCATGTAATTGCAATACAGGAGCATGAGTTAAAGCATGTTTCAGTAAATCAAAGGACTTTTGTTGAATTTCAGACCAATGATACACAATGCCTTTCTTTAATAATTTTGTCAAAGGCAGTGCAACCAATGAAAAATTTCTCACAAATTTTCTGTAAAAGCTAGCAAGACCTAAAAAAGAACGTAAGTCGTGCACATTTTTAGGTATCAACCACTTCAAAATTGCTTCTATCTTTTTAGGGTCAACTTTAATACCTTCAGATGAAACAATATATCCTAGGTATTCAATTTGTGTTTTGAAAAATTCACTCTTTTTAAGATTATCATATAATTGATTCTCTTTCAATAATTTGAAAACCAAGGATAAATGTTCATAATGCTCGTTGTCATTCTTACTAAAAACCAATATGTCATCAAAGAAAACAATGACACAATGCTGATGCTTCAAAAATATGTGATTCGTCATACGACTGAATGTGGCTGGTGCATTAGTTAAACCAAAAGGCATAACAAGGAATTCATAGTGTCCAAATTGTGTTCTAAATGCAGTTTTGAAAATATCAGATGTGTCCAATCGTATTTGATAGTAACCAGATTTAAGATCTATCTTGCTAAATATTGCGAATCATTGTAGTTTGTCCATAAGATCATCTACCCTAGGAATCGAATATCTATTCTTAACAGTGATCTTATTTAGGGCATGATAATTAATGTACATCCTATAGGTATTGTTTTTCTTCTTCACTAATAGGATAGGTGCACCAAATGGAGAACTACTTGGTCTAATGAGTCCTCAAGTTAACAATTCTTCAAGTTGGGCTTAAATTTCTTTCTGTTCAATTTGGTTATGTCTATATGGTGCTTTACATGGTGGTTGTGATCCAGGAATTAGATCTATTTTGTGATCTTCGGGATGTATAGGTGGTAAGCCAGGTGGTAAATCAATAGCAAAACAATCTTGAAATTGTGAAAGAAATTGTGTATGCTTAGGATGCATCTGATTTTCTTTAGCTTCAATTTCATTCACCCATATTAAGTAGGATTTGCTACCTTTTCGTAATGCATGTTCAGCCTGTGTATGACTAAGCAATGGAAAATTATTGAAAGTATGCATACCATGCAATGTGATTTGTTTCCCATTAAAATGAATCTTCATTAAATGCGTGGAATAATCTATATCAAGATTGTACTGATGATACCAAGGCATTCCTAAGATAATGTAACTAGATTGCAAAGGCACAACTAAGAAATTTCTACGTTCAACATAATCACCAATTTTAATTTCTAAGTCATGCACTTCTTGTGTCCCATTGTATCTAGTACCTAAAAATGCAGCCTTGATGCGATAATGTGTAGAAACAGTATGTAAATTCAATTCTTTGACCAATTTGGCAAAAATAAAGTCGTGTGTGCTCCCATCATCATGTAAAATAGTCTTTTCTTTACCATGCACAAGTCATTTTATCATTAATAAAGAATGGGGATTTGGCATACCTAGTAAAGTATCTGAAGTAGTACCGATATTGTCATCGTCTTCCGTGAAATCTGTCATTTCTTCATGTTGTTCATCTTCAGTCGCTTCCAAATAGTTGATGTGAACAATTGGCTTTTTTGTTTGACAATTCGTCGCTAGATGTCGAGGTTGATGACATTTGTAACAAACTATGGGTTTCACTTTAGATACATTATTAGTAATAGCAGAAAGTTTAGGAATATTGAGATTTGGCTAGAAAGATGACTTAGGGTTTGGATTTGTGTTTGATGGTAAAGCAGGGGGTCGTGTCCAAGATTTACGGAATGAAGATGGAAGGAAACGGTTTTGATTGAATCTTCAAAAATTTGAATTGAATTGTTTTGAACCAAAGTTACCATTAGTTTGAAATTGTTGTGGTCACTTCTCTCGTCCTCAAATTTTGTCTTCAGTGTCATGGACCAAGGAAATTGCATCTTCGAGAGTCGTTGGCTTGAACATGTTCACCTCCGCAAAAAAATGTCCAAGTAAGCCAAACATAAACTTATGTTTATGTGTTGCCTCAGGTACATCTTCGATCATTTCATGTAGTTGCAATAAAGCATTCCAAAAACGCTCGGTATATTGTGAAATAGGTTCACAATCCCTCTATTGGCAGAAGATCCCATTGTTTGATTGTTTTTTTGTGGAATTGGGGTGGAAGGAAATTCTGCAAAAATTTCTTTTGGAAAGTCTCCCAAGTAGTAGGACAATCAATGCTCTTGCAGACAACAGTCCACCATAAGGATGCTCTGTCCACTAGATGATTAGTGACACACTTAATTTTGTCTTTCTCAACATACTAATCTTCATGGAAATAATCATCAAATTGACTTATAAAAGTAAGTACAGTCTTTCCATCACGTGACCCATTGAAAGTACGAAATTTGAAATTTCTTTTACTTATCTTTGTTTCTTTCCGAATAGATTGTGCTTCAAGTGTTGCATTGATTGTACGTCGTATAAGATCTTCAGATTGCAGTCCATCTTGGTCGGCGGTAAATCGTTACAGATTGGCCAATTGGGCTTGCAAAGTTTGACGTGCTCTTCGTTCCTCTTAAAGCTGCATCATGATTAAATCCAGTTTTTGCTCCATCGTTGGTTCGGGTAAATCACCTTCAGTCATAAAATCTTCCATGGTTTGATCGGACATCCTGCAAAATTCCAAAAGACCTCACACACTCGAAATCTTGTTAGCAGGATGAGCATAGCTCAAAGTCGAGTTTACAAGGCTTTTTTTTTTAATGGCTTTTTGCCATATTTCTTCTTTGTGGATGCAAAATTCGATATCGCGGTCGTCTTCCAAGAAGATAATTCATGTGTGCAGACTGTGTATAGCAATCTGTTTGCTGGAATTTGGCTCCGTCAGTCCACAGATGTGAACAGGGGCTTGCCAGAAGGCTGAAAATTTGTTTGAGACTAGCTATGTATGAACAACCACTATGGGAGAGGTTGAAACTTAGAAATTGGTAACCTTAGTAGCTTTAAACTTTAAAGCTCGTAGTTTTTTTTTTTTAACCAATCATTTTCTATCGCCGTGAGAAGAGAGCCTGTTTTTTTTAACGTTGTCCTTCACGACATACTCTCGCCACGAAACATCAAATTCCAAGAGCTTTAATCTCTTATAAGATTTTAAATATTATCTCTAACTTAAATAATGATAACTAACTTCTTCTCTAATCTGTGAATAGACGACTTGATGTAGGAGCTTGTCTGTTGGTCCTCCGCCTGTAGAGGCCGGTCTTTTGCGATCCAACAGCGTAGCATGAGGTTCTTCACTACCAGGAACACGCTGGTATTGACAGATTGCCACGAGACTGATTGTAGAACTTGATCGTTCTAGGAGCTCCGCCTTCGTGCGAGATGGTAAGCAATTGGAAGCCCTCAATCTCAGCTTCGCTTTGATACCACTGATGCACATATCGGATGATGTATGCGTGCGTAGCGAGCGTCGGAAGGTCCCCAAGAACAAAAGAACTCTACTTTTGCACAAAAAACAAGAGAGAAGACTTGCACGACAACATGAAGCAAAAGACTAATTAGATACAATCTCCCCCCATGCCTTGTGTGAGCACTCCACAAAGCATGTATTTGATATATTTGATATATTATTCATCTCCAAGCTCAAAAAATAGCCCAATTTACAATTAGCACGCTTTAGATTTTATGTTTGCTTTTGTCCCACTAAAGAATTAAAGCTATTGGGTGCCCAAAGAGTCGAGCTATGCCCAAATACAACCCAAATACAATGTCCAATAACAAATATTTAAATCGTGCATCCATGCGCATACAAAATAATAAATAAATGTCAGGCGCTTCAATAAATAAGCACATCAAAATAATAATTGGTGCCACTCCTAAGATGCACGCCCATCAAAAATGATAATTTCTTCTAAATAACTTGAATACACGCTATCGCCCAGTGCTTCCCAACGCCACCGCTACCTGCTCTACACATCAATCGAAGCATTCACAATTGTTAGAAAATAATAAAATTAAACCGATAAAAGTGAATACCTAGCAGTCTTCAGCTACAAAATAAATAAATTGGTTAGTACTCAATCCTAACCTTAATTTATTACGAGTGCGCACTCTAAACTCATAAACGTCCATTAATTTAAATATGTATTTTGCGAAATCACCTGCTATGGAATCACCCACTTGGACATTAAATTAACAAGAAGCCCGAAAAGGACAAGCGTCCCCATCGACTTTTCGCACAAGAAATCCACTTTGTGTATGAGCCCAAGCAACAAATATAATTTTATTGAATCCACCACCAAACCTCAAGGAATCCACCGTGGAATATGCCTCCTAGCATCACTTACCCCATTGCACATTTCCTTGAGTGTGGCTTTATCCCTTTGCAAATTTTTATTAGGTCCCTCTCCTTTCATATTCTCATTATTGACACAATGGTCCACAAGACTAGGTTGCTAACTACCTTGCTAGAGAGAGCTAACCCTACTCCAATAGGTAATGGCTAGATGATCAGAGTTCTCGCATATATCGCATTTGACATTAGGAAAATTACAAGGAAAATGCTACCCACCACACTACTTACACTAAATCATGATGGGCCCCCATCATCGGACTTTCTAATACCCATCAAATTTGGTTGATGATTTAAGAAATTAACATCCACAATGATCTGGTGATATTGCTCAGTGATCATGTCCATATAATGTTTCATCATATCCTTTACCTCGTCTATAATGTTTGATGTAGAAGACTCATAACAATGGATTCATGAGCTACCCTCTCACTAGGTTGTTGCCATAAGAGCTGAGGAAGAACAATTGAAAGACCATGGCTACAAGTATCTCTCCATTTCCAATCATGCTACTAGAGAAGATAACTTCAAGGTATTATATGGGATTCAATGGGATGAGCCAAGCATGGTGAAGATTACTTGTACCACAAGTTATACTACCTGTTACGCTCCCAACTTCCCCAAGAGGTAAGTTTATTTGGTGTGTCAAAATGTTGCACTTGCTTCAATCTAATGAAAACAAAAGCTGCATTTTCTACTTTTATGGATTTCCATATTTGTCATGCAAGCATATGTGCATCTCTTGAACATAATGAAGTCATCTAATGAAGACCAAGACAAGATGCCTAAGTTATAATTCTCAACTAAGAGACTACTCTATGGGTATTATGTTGGTGTTTCACTTAAGTATACCTATATTTCTATCATTGGTTGGTGGCTATTACAACCCATGGAAGCATGGTTTGTTTTAGATTTGTTCTCTTGCTTGCTATACATGTTTGCAAATCCATGGTAGTGGGTGGCTCTTATTTGATTTGAAATAGAATACCTAAGCAAGGGAGACTCTATTTTTTTGGACAATAAGATAACTTGCATTGCGGTTGCTACATCGTGGTTATAGGTGGTTCTTGCATTGCATTACTAAACAAATGCTCGATGTAGTATCAGTAGTGACCAAAGAGTGGATTGATGTGAAACATGAGACCACCATGTACTCTCTAACTATCCAAGAGCCCACGTGGGACCACAAAATGGGAGGAAAATGTCTATCTTTGGTCGCTTGATTACCCGATTGGGGTCATTCCAAAGCAAGAGATGGATTTGCGAGCAAGGAAATTAACTTGTTTATTTAACAAATGTCTAGTATCTTCGCTAAATGGTTGATTAGTTGAGGATATGATAGTTAAAGTAATCATGGTGTTGTTCTTCTAGGATTCATGGCTAAGCATAGCAAGGCTTCCACTACTATAGATACATAGCCTGACAATGTTTTTGATCCTCTAGGCTTGAAATACTTAATGCACATGTTGTACCTACTACACAAACCAACTAGGATACAAGTTGTGCAATCACCTCTGAAAGTTTGTAGGACATGCTAGGTAATAAAAACTTGAACCTTTGTATCTTACCCCTTACCTAATCTCCCACCTTTGTATGGATGTTGTCTTTGATTATGGGCTTGTTGTGTTAGTTGAATGATATTTTTATTGTTATTTGCAAAGGCAAGAAGTTGATGGATCTGACTCTTGAGCCCATGCAAACACATTTGGCTGAGTCATAAAAAAAATGTAGTGCTCGAACCTCATCCTTCATGGTTGAGTTGGCAATTGGCATCCTAATTAGGAAAGATGGCCCATTACACATCGTGACACTGCGCATCCACCACTGCAAATCCGAGGGCAGAGTTTTTCACCAAGAATTTGATCACATTAGTCAGCATCATTAGGAATTTATTTTCAGTTGTGTGTGTCTCTTTGTTTGTATTTGCATGATGCACGAGCACCTATAGTTAGGCTAAGCGCAATCTCTTCAATGCATTCATATTTTCTTGTGTGGAGCATCAATTGATTGACTGCATCGTATAGATCTTAATTTGCATATTTTCTCAAATCATGAATGATTGGACATGAAGTTTTATAGCATATTCTTATCAAGGCACATCGCATTGCAACACTTTTGTTGAAGTGATCAACCCATTGCAGAGGGTCATGGTATTGAAGATCAGTTAGTACTTGGAAAATTACCTATGGCCTTATTTTTATGCTGACACATTTACATTGGAACACCTCATGTCAATCATACCCTCTGCAATTATGGCATTACCTTTCTTCTGGCCATCTTCGAATTGAGCTCTCTCTCTATTCCAAGTTGATTGAGCATTGGAAGAAAATAATAAAGAAAGAGGCCAGAGCTTCTAGGAAAGAGGACTTACATTATGCCAAAGGATCGGTTGGAAGTGAAGTTCATTCCATTGCTTATTAGAGTTTCTACAGATTTTGGAGTCGACTGTTGGAATGGCTAAGCTAAATGCATTGCTATATTCCTGTTGGCTTGTTGGAAGTTCTACCTCAAAAACTCAATTGAAGGGCCTAGACAATGAATACACTGAGCTGCAAGCACAAGAAGAGTGATGGATATGAAAAGTCTGAGCTTTCAGTGAAAGCAGTGATGAGGATAATCAAGAGCTCAGATTATGAAGATACAAAGTTTCAAGATGGGCGGCTCTGAATTCATCCAGATATTGATATTGAAGATCCACATTATGCTAGCATAAGCATAGTAGAAAGGAGGCTTTTGATGACTATTCATCAATGGATTCTGAGCAAATTGGAGAGGACATGAATGTTCTGACTACCATGATTGAGGCAAATTAACTAAGGTCAGAAAGAATGGGACACAACCTTGGGTCGGACCTGAAGGTAAGAGACAAATAACCATTGAGTACAAGAATGACAAGGGTGCAATGGTTCCTTTGGCAACCTCAAATGCAGAGAGGGGAAGGACTCTGAAGAAGAAGAGCAAAAGTGGTGACTTCCCTGGTGAAGGCGAAGGTCATCAAGAAGTTCAAGCGTGACCAGAGCAACCGCAAGATGTCTGTCAAGCCAAACTAGAGGAGGCTAAAAGGAAAATTTGTGCTGAGATAGCGCACAATGTATCCACATTGAAAATAAAGTCAATTATGAAGCATGTAGCTTAGCTTAACATCCTTGAAATAATGCTTTTGCAAGGTTGCGCAGTTGGTCGTCGTCATCATGCTAGTGTGTTTCGTATAATACATAAAGAAGAGATTGAGGAAGATCATCATTGACACGTAAGGTGGCGACATATGGGACGACGACATACGCAGAAGATAGGCAGAGGAAAAGAAGATTCCTAGAATTGTGATATTATTTCTCTTGATCAAAGGGTTTCCAACACCTTGAGAGATTAGAGAACGACATTATGAAAAGTGGACGGCATTGTGTAAAGTTGACGTGGGAAAAAGCTTTAATAACTAAAAGCTTTTTGGAGGCTTGTGACAGCTTGAATGACGACTTGATTGGAATTTTTGATGGCACTCAATGCACATCATTGCAGCAAGATGTAATCATTGACGTCAAAAGCTTTTCTTAAGTTTTTTCTAAGGAAAAAGCGTTGAGTGTTTGCGTTGAGTTTAAAAAGGAGAAGCAAAAACCTGGAGGGTCCTTGTCGACCTACAGTCATGCAGATGACAATGATGGGGAAGGAGTCCTGGTTGAGCTCTTGACGCTCCTAGCTGTGATTTCTATTCCATGAGTTGTCGATCTTTGATGTTGCTTTGGAGGAAGGTCAGGATGACAATGAACGATAGTTGTAGAAGAAGACAACGGCGATAGTGACCAAGGGTATAAGGTGCCAGGACATGCACCAAAAGTTGTTCTTAGAGCATCAACTCCAAGACCAGGTAGTGCTATAGCTGCACAACTACACGTCCATTCACACCTTCACGTGATGTGTATACGAGTGGCACTATTCCAGCTTCTCAACTAGTACCTCCTAGAGTTCTCAGCTATGCTCCTGTTGCAGGCATGGCACTCCGTGTACCCATGTTTGCTCCCATGGTTCATCCTCCCTCTTTTTCCCCTTGACCTTCACTTCAAGTAGGTAGCACATTGTCTCTACCACGACCAGTACTGCATCCAAGTGTCGTTCGTCCCAAGTTTCCATTGGGGCATGTGGGATCAGATCTGGGTGTGCTAAGGGTGACGGTCCTCTTCTTCTACCTGATAAGCCATAGACCATAGTATACGTTGGAAAGATAGCTCCAACTGTGGATGATGAGTTTCTAAGGTCTACATTAGAGCTTAGCGATTTCCCCTCTTTCATGCTTAACCATGGCAAATTACCCTCTTGTAAGCGAGAAGATTTGAATATCTTTTGTGAAAGATTCGTGAAACTTATTCTTTGAATACATCAAATCAAGAATTGGTGAATTGGATCTTGTGTTTTGAAATATATTGAAGTTGGAAATTCTTGTTTCTCCTTTCACATTTTCATCTGTATTAGATCGAATGTGCATTCTAGCTATTCTTTACTTCAAATATTTATCTTGAATTGAGTATTCAACATAATCTTACTCCCATATTGTAAGCATCCCTGCGACGATTGACTTCACGAACCCCCACGCAAATTTCATGTCACATCTGGTGAACTCGACGTGAAAGCATTGTTTCTGATCATCAAGATGGGAGACTCTTTGAATACTCCACCCACTTCATGAATTGCTTCTTTCTTTTCGACCGATGAGATGAAGACTTTATTCCAAACTCTTTCTTTAGCCATTATGATGCAAAATCAACGGATGAGTTATCTATTCAGCAACAACAATAGTTACATTAACGAATGTTATATCAAGAACAAGAGCATACGCATGGTGCGACCAAGGTGATCGAGGCTGTGGTTAGTGAGTGCAAATTATTTGATGGTTGGAATGTTTCAGCCTATCTTAAAGCCTTTGAAAGCCAGATGCCCTTATTTGAAGTTCTGACCAACTGGAGCAGCTATTTCTTATGGCTTGTCATGCCTGCTTTGCAGGTTAGAGTGACAAATTTATTTTTGCAAGACTCCAATTGGAATGTTTTCAAGAAAGCGCTCAAAGATGAATATTTCTTAGAGGATTATGGTATTGCTATATGCAGAAGACATTCAGAGAGTAGGTTTATCAGCCCAACAAAGGTCTTGTTGCTTTTGAGTTGTTGCGGGAGTCTGAAGAGCGATACAAACAATTGGATGCACTAGAGCAAAGAGCTCTGAACTCAGAGAAAGTGGAGTTATTCTTGCAGACGGCTAATCCTACACTTCAAGATGATTTGGGAGAGCTTCTTGAAGACTGTACGTAGCTTATGGGATTGAAGGCAAATTGGCAAGATGCTGTCGATGCGGTTTCTACATTGACAAAGAGGCAAAGATGGAAGGCTTGCTTGCAGAGCGGGATGCAGTCACCATCAGCAATGTATTCTCCTACCACGACTTCTCCTACTTCTCATGTTGCTCCTTCCACTTCTTCTCCTATTTCTCGTCCTATGTCTATGCCTACTTCTATGCCTATGCCTATTCTTGCTATGGTTGTCAAACCATCTACAAAACCAACTATCGAAAATATGGTGAGGAAATTTCAAAGAACTTGAAAGATCTTCAAATTAAGATGACCAGAATGGAGCATCAACCACTTAGCCCAGCTCCAATTTCTGCCCCAACCTCTTCTACTCCTACAAATTCTTCCAAGAATGATCATATTCACTATTGCATGTGGTGTGATAGTCCAGACCATGAGCCAAAGGACTGTCAAGATTTTGAAGAGGCAAAAAAGGATGAAGTTGGTAGTGTGAAAGGACAAGATGATATGTTTCACGGATACAGAACAACCGATTGAACCAAATTTTGGTAAGAATGGAATGAAGAAATTATTGGAGGAGTCTCTTTTGCGCTCCTCATATATGATGTGAGAGGTGGCAAGATAAGATGTTGCCTATGGTCTTTAGTTGGAGAAATTGTTGAAGGAGCATGCAAAGAAGAAGGGAAAAGCTTCATCATCCGAACTTTCAACCATAAGAGATGCAATTAGAAAATGGATTGGATGGAATGATTGAGTTGATGTCTTTTCTATCTATGCTTATGTGGCGAAATCTCAAGGATTTGATGTGCTTGTTGAGGAGAAGCAGAAAAGAGACAATGATCAGCCTGAAGGATTGAAGAAGGTGACTAGGAGGAATGATCCATCTTCTCAGCCTTCTTCTTTAGGACTGGAGCAAAGTATGGCTAATGTTTATAAGCCAAAAGTTCAAGAAGATTAGAAATCCCCAAAGATAAAGGATCCAAAGCCAAAAAAAAACATGGATTCAAGCTACTTTCTGACATTGAGACGACCATGGACTTGAAAAAGGTACTTGAGGATCAGATTCTTAACTGTAAAATTGAATTTACTCTTGGAGAAGTCTTGGGATTTCCAAAAGAGAATTTCATGATGTTATCATTGACATCATTAAAAGAAAATGACAGGTTATTGAAGAGCTGACACATGATATGTCAAGAATCGCGTGGTGGGGGGACTTGCTCAAGATGCTGCACCGAACACACACAGAATGCACAAGGAGAAGCTCACTCAAGAGACAAGAAGAGAGATGGAGGCCAAAACGTTTTCTTGCTAGTTTCTTCTTCTTCTTCCATACTCTTTACAATATACACAAAGTATAGATAAGATACAACATAAAGGAAAGTGGCCTACTAAGTCAAACAATACATAACCGACTACACTAGTCAACTGGCGCTATAACTATGCCAGTTGTAAATAGGTGTAACAACCTGAATATAATAAGTAATGAGTCAGTGGCCATGTAAGAGTCATAATGACCACCGACATACTAAGTGTAGATGTGTGGACCCATCTAACCAGGCGATCCATCATTACTGTCCGCATGTGTTGAGCTTGTCATCTCAACACTCCTCCTCAAGCTCAACTGCATCTCTACAACTCTAAGTAAGCTTCGGAACTTTTGAAGCTTCTCTATATCTAATGTCTTCATGAAGATGTCAACTCTCTGATCCTATGTGCTAACATACACCAAGTCAATCTCACCTGCTAGTACCTTCTCTCTCACACAGTGGTAGTGTACCTCAATATGTTTTGTCCTGGCATGGAACACAGGGTTCCTAGCCAACTGTATACTACTCATTGTCACAATAAATGACAACTGGACCTTCCACCTGCACATCTAAATTAGCCAATAACTTTTGCAGCCATACTACCTCACATGCTACAACAGCAACACCTCTATACTCAGCCTCTGTACTCGACAAAGCAACTGTAGATTGCTTTTTGCTGCTCCAAGTAACTGTTGCACTACCAAGAGAGAACATGTATCCACTGGTAGATCTTCTATCAGACATACTACTAGCCCAATCTGCATCTGTGTATCCAAACACCTATACATCTTTACCTGCCTCATAGAAAAGTCCATAATGTAATGTGGACTTCACATATCTCAATAACTGCATCCAAATGTGGCTTTCTAGGTACTTGCATAAACTGACTCACAAGACTAACAGCGTAACTCAAGTCTGGCCTTGTAATGGTCATGTAGATCAAACTTCCCACTATCCTCCTAAACATAGTAGGGTCTTCTATCTCATCCCCAACATTAGCACTCAACTTTACATTCTGCTCCAACGGAACTGAAAGTGGTTTGCATGTTGTCATACCATACTTGGACAACATATCCAAGCCATATTTTCTATGGGACAGCCATATACCATCATCACATCTGAACACCTCAATGCCAAGGAAGTACCTTAGCTCACCTAAATCCTACATCTCAAACTTCTTCTTCAAAAAGTCCTTGACTTCAGCAATCCCACTATCACTATCACCTGTAATAATCAAGTCATCCACATAGATGACTATGATGACCAAACCTGCATCTCCCTTTCTCACATAAAGTGAGTGATCAGCATTAGAAACATAAAATCCAATATTGACATGCTCTAAATCTTCATAACCTGCTGGCTGATCCATATACACTTCTTCCTGCAAATCACCATGCAAGAAGGAATTCTTCACATCCATTTGCTACAACCTCTAACCTTTGGTTGCTGCCAAAGCAATCACACATCTGATAGTTGCCATCCTAGCAACTGGACTGAAGGTTTCATCATAATCTATGCCATATGTCTGGGCATAGCCTTTTGCAACCAGCCTAGCTTTGTACCTACTAATAGAACCATCTGCATTGTGCTTAATCTTATAAACCCACTTGTTAGAAATCAAGCTCACCGTCAGTGTGTCTTCATCTATGACCGACATATATGACAGCTAGTGTGTACAGCTATCTACATGTGACTACATTAAATAAGTCGGGTTAGTAGTCAGTCAGTGACCTGACTAGAGTTAGTCAGTCTAGTCTACATTTACACTAGGTCACTTTACCTTGTAGTGTGTGTGTGCTTTCAGTTGAGTGTGTGGAAATGAAGGAATGAGCTTGAGAGCCTGAAGGCTCGTGGATATGGAGTTTTTCCCTTTCTCTCTCTCTACTCTTTGAACATAGTATCAGAGCTTCATCCATGAGGCTGTGGGAGAATGGGCATGACAACCTGCAGTGCAAAGGAGATGGAAGTAAGGAATGAGGAAGAAGCTGGACACTTGCAAATGAAGCCATAGTCAAAGGAAGGAATCAGCGTGGACTGCCTTCTGAAAATTGTGGATTGCCTCCTGAAAAACAGCAACCTGTATCTGAAAATCTGCGCCTGCTGATCTGAATGGACAGCAATCTGTATCTGAAAATCTGCGCTGCTGATCTGAGTGAACAACAACCTGTCAATCTTCAGTGGGGCACCTGGACAAGGTTCATAGAGCATGTATGCTCACTATTGAAGGTATTTGAAGTGTGCAATGAGTAAATGCTTGTGTGGGAGCTCTGTTATGAGCTGGAATGACAGACATAGAACTGTAATCATTTCTGAACTGCTGTAAACATGAATGGACAGCATGCATTCAGTCATTACTGACACACAGGAGCCTTGTACTACACTCAGAAGGCATCTTTGGAGCACAAGAATGTGTCAAAGCATGTATACATTGGATCAAATGTCTTGGAGCTGAGATCTCTTGCTCAGAATACTCAGATCTGAAAATCAATGACAGGCTGAAAATTGTCATACACAGTCAATGACAGAATACTCAGATCTGAAAATCAATGACAGGCTGAAAACTGTCATACATAGTCAATGACAAGTACTGTGCATTACTGAAGCAATACAGGTCATCTTGGGGGTTCCATCATCTATATGAACTGGCCTATACATGCTGAATGCATGGAGAATTGAAGCAAGGAATGAGCATCATTGAAAACTGAATTTTGAAGCTGAAGTAAATGCAATTACACTGTCCTGGTTAATTACAAACAGCTCATGTATTGAACTTGCCACTACAAAGTAAATGTATGACATGATCAAAAGACATTTTGGAGCTACTTGAAGCTTGGTATGCTGAATTCTGGTTGACAGCAACCTGAAACTGAATTTGTTGACACACTCAGTTTTGGACTTGAAATTGCTGCTGGTTACTCACAGTTTACAGTTTTCAGACTGCATGTATGTACCCTGGCAGTGAGGTTACATAAGCTTAAGCGGAAGCAAACACATAGCTTATGTATTGACAGTTATATCTACAGTTGAGACCACTTGTTTGAGGGTTGTTTTGGGGTGTTAGTGGGCTGAAATACCCTGGTTTTTTTTCTGCAATTTAGTGCAGAAAACTGTCATAAACTGTTACGGACTGAACTTAGTCAGTCATACTTATTGGACTGCAGGGAGTCAGGCACTTGATAGACAGTCTATTGCATCATGGCTAATGCACATGGAACTGACAATATCACTCAGATAGTTGGAGAGAAGTTGGATAATGAGAACTTTACATTATGGAAATTCAGAATGAAAAACTTTCTGGTTGGCAGAGGTTATTGGGATTTATGTACAGGAGATGAAGTTGCTCCTGAGTTGTCTGCACACAATCCAACAAATGAACAGAAAAGAGCCTACAGGCTATGGAATGAAAGAGCATGCAAGGTGCTGCATTGGTTTTCCTTATGTATATCTGATGCTATGGTAATTCAAATCGCTGGATGTGAGACTCTGAAGGATGCTTGGGACATACTGATGAAAAATTATGGAACCATGACACATGCAAGAAAGATCCAATTGAAACAGTAGTTCAACAACATGTCTAGGAATGGCAAGAGCATCCAGACGTATACCACGGAGATCAAGACCATAGCTGATCAGTTAGCCACTATTGGCTCAAGTGTATCAGAAGATGATATGATTGCTATTGCTTTGAATGGCTTAGGCAAAGAGCACAAAGCTTTTGACACTTCCATTTCTGTCAGAGAAGAGCCCCCTAGCTGGGAAGAGCTAGTTGCTTTGTTGCTGCATGAGGAAGTCAAACTTGGTTTGAATACAGGTTCTAGTGCATCTCAGAGTAGAGATACTGTGTTGTACTCTAGCCATCGTGGCAGAGGATCTAGAGGTCGTGGTTCGTTTCGAGGTCGTGGTGACACTCGTAATACTTATGGACAGCAACAGCAGCAGAGTAATTGGCATGGTGCAAATACACAAGGCCAGCGTGGATCTGGTGGGTTTAGAGGCAGGGGGAGATCACCCCGAGGTAGAGGTGGTGGTTATGGTTCATGGCAGTCTACTGATCAGTCCAACAAGGACAAATACTGTCATTATTGTGGTCGGTATAGGCATATTGCAAAGGATTGTTACAAGAAGCAAGGAGATATGAAGGCAAAGGGCAGATAGCATGGGCACTATGCATCTTCCAGTCGTGCTCATGATGAGTCAGTTGATAGACTCTTTGCCATGCAGCATGTATCTAAAAATGCATCGAGACATGATAGAGATGACAGATGGTACATTGACTCTGGAGCGTCAAACCACATGACCCCGCATGGAGAGTGGTTTGATGAGATGGTTGTAGGTACACATGGTCATGTATGTACTGGGGATGATACCCAACATGACATAAAGCATAAAGGGATTGTTCCATTGATGATGCCTGATGGCAAGAAGAAAGGCCTGCATGATGTCTTACATGTACCGACCATAACAAAGAATTTGTTATCTGTGGGTCAAATGGCAGAATAGAATCTGCAAGTGAGGTTTAACAAGGATGGATGTTTCATTGAGGAGTATGGAAATGGCTGCAAGCTAATTGCCAAGGGCAGAAGGGATGGCAAGATGTTTACTTTGGAAGCGACCATTCCTGAACTTAAAGCAGCTATGTTTGCTCATGATGAGAGTGCCATCAGAGTTGTAGAGATCTGGCACAAGAGAATCGGACATGTCAATGTACAAAAGCTAAAATCTATGCAGCAGAAAGAAGTAGTCCTTGGATTACCTAAATTCAAGTATAATGATTTTGGTCATGTATGCCCTGCATGTCAGTTTGGGAAGCAGGCACGGTTTTCTTTCATGAGACATGTAAAAAACAGCACTAGGCCTTTACAGTTGGTACATTCTGATGTCTGGGGTTCTTCACATAATGCTTCCTTTGGCGGTGCACGATATTATGTCTCATTTATTGATGATTTCAGCAGGTACGCTTGGCTTTATATCTTGAAACATAAGGACAATGTGTTTGATGCATTCAAAGACTTCAAGAAACATGCTGAAAATGAATTGGGCTGTTACATATCATGTTTGAGATCAGATGGAGGAGGTGAATATGTCTCAAACTACTTTGATAGATATCTTGCTAAACATGGGATCAGAAGACAGCTCACATGCAGTTATACACCGCAGCAAAACGGTGTTGCAGAGAGGAAAAACAGGGTTTTGATGGAGTCAGCTAGAGCTATGCTGAATGAAAAATGTCTGCCAAATGGTTATTGGGCTGAAGCAGTGGGTGACTGCTGTATATGTGTTGAATCGAACCCCTACAGCAGGGATTCATGATGTCACTCCGTATGAATGGCTGTATGGTCATAAACCTGATATTTCACACTTGAAGGTATTTGGCAGCATTGCATATGTGCATATACCGGATGAGAAGAGGAAGAAATTGGATCCTAAGGCAGTGAAAAGTGTGTTTATTGGATATGCACAGGAACGAAAAGCTTATAAGTGTTATGTACCTTCTACGCATGAGATACTCATAAGCAGAGATGTGGTATTTGATGAGTTAGCATCTTGGTATGGGAATCCTGTTGCAGTGCCTACTGATGGCTCACCCAGTATGAGTCATGCTGAAAATACTCCTGCAGAGAGTACTTCCATGACTGGTCAGACAGGTGATGTATCATCTACAGTGAGTCCTTGGACAGGACGATTACGGAGTCGCACTACTGCATCCATTGACACGGATATGTCAATGAGGGGGAGAACAGATAAGGGAAAAGAAAAGGTTTTTGAAGATGTAACAGGTCCACTCACTGCAGGTTATGATTCATCTAGCAATGACAGCTTAGATAGTGAATTGGGGATTCCGTCTGTTATGACGCCAGGTGCTAGATAGAGCCGTTATGTGCTGCCTCATGAGAGGCAAGCTCACAGTGAGCCACAGCTCAGGAGATCAGAGAGGGTCAGACGACCTGTTGACAGGTATACTTACACTGGATATTCAGCCCGTCATTATGCTTATATGACGAAAGTAACAGGTTTTAGAGAACCAAGTAAGTTTGATGAGGCAGTTTCAAATGAGAATTGGCGTGCTGCTATGGATGAGGAATATTCAGCTTTGGCTGAAAATTGTACATGGGATTTGGTATAGTTGCCTGAGGGCAAAACACCTATTGGATGCAAGTGGGTGTATAAGGTAAAATGTAAATCAGATGGATCATTGGAAAGATATAAGGCCAGGCTGGTTGCAAAAGGGTATGCGCAGCAGTATGGTCTTGATTATGAGGAGACTTTCAGTCCTGTAGCAAAGATGGCTAAAGTTAGAATTGTGATTTCTTTGGCAGCAGCTAGAGGCTGGAAACTATGGCAGATGGATGTAAAGAATGCATTTCTCAATGGAGAATTACAGGAAGAGGTTTACATGGAACAACCTGAAGGCTATGTACATCCAAAATTTCCAGCACATGTATGTCGGCTGAAAAAAGCATTATATGGGTTGAAACAGGCACCCAGAGCATGGAATGCTCACATCAACAGTTATTTACAGCAACATGGTTTCCGATTGGGAGATGCTGATCATAGTTTGTTTGCAAAGAAGACAGATAGTGGCTATGTTTTTCTAGTTGTCTATGTTGATGACTTAATCATTACAGGAGATGATGAAAATGGGATTGCAGAAATAAAGACATGTTTACAGGCTGAGTTTAAGGTCAAGGATCTTGGAGAGCTGAAATATTTTTTGGGGATTGAGGTTGTCTCTACACCTCGAGGCATATGGCTGCTACAGAAGCAGTATGCTCATGACATGTTATAGAAATATGGTATGGCTGATTGCAAGCCTATGGATACGCCTTTGGAGCAGAATGTCAAGCTGCAGATTGATGTTAGGACAGAGATTGAGAATGTTACTATGTACAGACAGATGGTAGGCAGCTTGATCTATCTCATGATCACTAGACCTGACTTGAGTTATGCTGTGGGGCTGATCAGTCAATTCATGCAGAAGCCTCGCAAACCACACTTGGATGCAGTCAGAAGAATTCTGAGATATGTAAAGGGTACCACAGATCATGGGTTGTTTTATGCATATGGGAAAACCCTTGACTTGATGGGGTACACTGATGTTGACTGGGCTGGTTGCACATATGACAGGAGGTCAACCAATGGCTATGCATTTGGATTGGGTAGTAGCATGATCAGTTTGGCAGAGTAAGAAACAGCCTACAATTGCATTGTCTAGTACGGAAGCAGAGTATCGTGGTGCGGCCTTAGCGGCCTGTGAAGCTAAGTGGTTACAGAAGTTATTGAATGACTTGGGAGTACACTTGGACAGCAAAGTCAAGCTGTACTGTGACAATTTGAGCAGTGTTATGTTAGCAAGCAATCCTGTTTATCATGCAAGATCAAAACACATTGAGGTTCACTACCATTTCATCAGGGAAATGGTTTTAGCATATCAAATTGACTTGGAGCATGTGAAGACTGAAGACCAGGTAGCAGACATCTTTACCAAATCACTTGGTAAAGATAAGTTCATTCACTTTAGACAGCTACTTGGAGTGATGCAAATGATTTGAGTTTTGTTTTTGAGCTTGAGAGGGAGTGTTAGAAATCAAGCTCACCGTCAGTGTGTCTTCATCTATGACCGACATCTATGACAGCTAGTGTGTACAGTTGTCTACATGTGACTACATTAAATAAGTCGGGTTAGTAGTCAGTCAGTGACCTGACTAGAGTTAGTCAGTCTAGTCTACATTTACACTAGGTCACTTTACCTTGTAGTGTGTGTGTGCTTTTCAGTTGAGTGTGTGGAAATGAAGGAATGAGCTTGAGAGCCTGAAGGCTCATGGATATGGAGTTTTTCCCTTTCTCTCTCTCTACTCTTTGAGCACCACTTACATCCAATATCTTTCTTGCCCTTCGGCAATGATACTAGATCCCAAGTCTTATTGGCCTCGAATGCAACCATCTCCTCATCCATTGCTGCATCCCAATGAGTATGATCAACAGCATCCTCAAAACAAGTGGGCTCAACATCCTCAACTAGTTTCACCGTATAAGTATAATGGTGAGCTGCATAACCTTCAAAACCAAATCTTTTAATAGGGTATCTGACCTTGCTAGATCTACGTACCACTCGATCACTCAATGGAGCCTTTACATGATTATGAGCTCTCTGTACACCTGGTGTCCTGACAGAAGGAATACCAAGCTCTCAGAGCCACTGGAGTCTCCCTCAAGAACTGCATCAATGCCATTGGACACTTTATTCTTTCCTTTGTCTTTACCTGTAGTGCTACTAGATGCACTTGAAGATGTAGAGCTACTCCTTAGTCTCCCAGACCGTGGACTACCAGATGATGTCTCTAGTCCACTAAGAGTCCGTGATTCTTGCTTTTCAGCCTACACATGAGTGTCATGATCATCATCATCATCCAATGCATACCAACTGCTCATTTCATCAAAGATGACATCCCTGCTTACTTTGAACTTACATGTGACAGGGTTATAATAGCAATACCCTTTCTGCTCTAAAGAGTATCCAATAAAGACACATTTTTTTGCCTTTGGATCAAGCTTCTTCTGTAGCTCATATGCAACATAGCCAAATACCTTCAAGTGCGATACATCAGGCTTCTTGCCAGTAAAGCATTCTTCAAGAGTCAACCCATGAACTTCACCTGTGGGAGTTCTGTTCATAATATAGACAGCAGTATGAATAGCCACAGACCAAAAATGCTTAGGCATATTCTTTTCAGCCAATCAAGGCGCGTGCAACTTCTGCAATATGCGTGTTTTTCCTTTCTGCAACCCCATTTTGCTATCGGGTATACCTGCATGTGAACTGTCTCTTTATCCCATGAGACCTCAGAAAATCATTGAACTCATTCGAGAGGTACTCTCCCCCTTCATCTGACCTCAAGCACTTTACTTTCAAGCTTGTTTCTCTTTCAACTGTAGCCTTGAAAGTTCTAAAGTGCTCAAACGCTTCACTCTTTCCCTTCATAAAGTATACCCACAGCTTTCTAGAACAATCATCAATGAATGTGACAAAGTATGAACTACCTCCAAGAGATACATTTTGTGTAGGCCCCCAAATGTCTGTATGCACAACATCAAGGATATTTCTCCTTACATCTCTGTCATGTGAAATGGGTTGTCTTGCCTGCTTACCAAACTAACATGCTTCGCATACCTTATGACATTCTGCAACTCTAAATGTAGGCAAACCTATAGCCAACCCTTTGGACTGCATTAATTTCAGCCTTAGTACATTTGCATGTCCAATGCGTTTGTGCCAAATTTCAATATCTGCAACAACACCTTTTTCTTTAGCATACATAGCAGCATTCATAGTAGGAATTCCAGCATTCAGAGTAAACATATGTCCAACTCTAGTTACCTTTGCAACTAACCTGCACTTGTCATTAAAGTCTTCTATAAAGCAGGCCTTTGTATTAAATCTGACTTACAACCCTTGCTCTACCATCTGACCGACTGACACCAAGTTCTTTGTAATAGATGGCACATGTAATACATCTGAAAGACTCTTTGTCTTACCATCATGCAAGGACAAGGGAACTTTTCCAATGTGTGAAATTGGGTGGCATGAATCATCACCCGTCTGCACATAACCTGCATTTTGCAAATCCTGCATCTCTCCAAACCATTCTGCATGGCTGGATGCACCTGAATCAACATACCAAACATCATCATGTGTTCCCTTTCCTGTAACAGCATTCAGCATATGTTGCATAACAAACAGACGTTCATTTTTGTCTTCATTCTGTCGTGAAGATGATGCATAGTTTCCTTGCTGCAACTTACCACTGCGAATATCATCTTTCTTAGCATAACATTGGGCTACAATATGACGTGTTTTGCCACAATAGTGACACACAATACCAGAGTTGTTAGAACCTCTGTTCTGCCATCCACCTCTTCCTCTTCCCCTACCTCTAAAGTTACCATGACCTCCTGAAACCTGCATATCGCCAAATTACTGATTCAATCTGTTTTGCTGGTTGTCACTACCACATCCTGTACCATGGCCTCTTGAAGAGAACCTGCCATGTCCCCTTCCTGAAGTGGAGTAGAAAGCTTGGACGTGTTCACCACTTCTTTCAGATGTCTCACTCTACATGTTGATCTCTTCAATGATCATAAGGGAGACCAACTAATCGAAATCTAGAAATGGATTTTTGACATATACGGAAGTTACAAAAGACTTCCAAGCCTTTTCATTGTTAAGTCCACCCAAGGTAGACCACACCAAATCATCATCATCGGGCATAGCATCAATCGTTGCCAAGGCATCTGCAATGCTCCTTACCTTCAGTGCATACTCATTGATAGACATCTTCCCTTTCTTCAATGTATTCAACTCTTGCTTGAGTTGAATCTTTCGTGCCTTTGTATTTACGGAAAACATACTTTCAAGTATGGTCCAAGCTGCATATGAATTCTCTGCATTTTTTATATGTCCCAGCGTATTATTGTCAATTAGTGCAAACAACCAATACATGACCTTTTTGTCTTTTGCATTCCATTCCTTCCGTGCCTTTGTCTCTTCTGCAAGTTGGAGGATCACTCACCTTCGGCTCCTCTTCTTCACCTAACACAAACTCGTAGAGGCCTTTTCCAATAAGAAAGTTTGTGACACGGAACTTCCATGAAGGGTAGTTGTTCTTATCGAGCTTCACAATGATGGGGTTTCCACTGTTCTTTGCCATTATCACAAAACTAATACCAAACAGCAAGCAAATCTTCTGCAACCCTCGACATGTAGTGCACAGCAATACACCAGACAGCCTTTTTCACTGTCTGCTCAACAATACATGCAATCTGCAACTAGTTTGCAGATAAACCTTGTGTTTATTTGCTGATAAATACCTTTGAACTTACAGATCTGAAATCTGTAACCTGTGCACCTATATATGGCAGACACAGCTAAAATTGCAAGGTATCTCAAATTGTTGTGTGCAACCTTGCGGCTCTAAAATGGGACCTAAAATGACCTCAGATGACCAAAATAGCAGCCGCAAGGCCTAAAGGGCTTATCTGCAGAATACGCAGTGCTCTTCATGCACACCAAATCTCACTGCAATCTAAGATTTTTGCTCTACCCTGCTTCTGGTGCCTCCACAGGCACTGTCCAAGAGAAAGAGTGGAAGAATGGGAGAGCTTCTCACCCGTGGCTTGCTTGCTTGAACCTTGCTTCTTCTCCTTCACTTCAGCCTTCAAAATTAGTCTCTCTCAGTGGTGGCCGGCTCTGATACCATGTCAAGAATTGCGTGGTAGGGGGACTTGCTCAAGATGCTGCTTCGAACACACACAGAATGCACAAGGAGAAGCTCACTCAAGAGACAAGAAGAGAGATGGAGACCAAAACGTTTTCTTGCTAGTTTCTTCTTCTTCTTCCACACTCTTTACAATGTACACAAAGTATAGATAAGATACAACATAAAGGAAAGTGGCCTACTAAGTCAAACAATGCATAACGGACTACACTAGTCAACTGGGCGCTATAACTATGCCAGCTATAAATAATTGTAACAACCTGAATATAATAAGTAATGAGTCAGTTGCCATGTGAGAGTCATAATGACCACCGACGTGCTAAGTGTAGATGTGTGGACCCATCTAACCAGGCAGTCCATCATTAATGTCCGCATGTGTTGAGCTTGTCATCTCAACATGATATGATTCATCGAGAGGCTTTAGCTATTGCCAAGGCTATTCTCTATGGGTTGCAAATTGAGGAGATTGATTTTGATGAGAAGACTATTGCAGAGTCTATGGATGGAGCTTTATGTATGCAATTGAAGAAGATTCTTCAGCCTTTACTTCAACCCATACAGTATGTTGAGAGTGAAGATGCACCTAGATTGGTGCCTCGTAGCCATTTTTCTCATAGTCACTGTGATGGTGCGACTACGGAGACTGTAGTCAAGCTTGGTGAGATAGAGGCTCCTTGTGTTACTTTTTTGGATCATGGCTCTAAGATTAATGTCATAGTGTGAGGTTTATATGATACTGGTAGATGGCCAGTTGATGTGATCATGGTTGGCGCATGCGTGCGGCCAACAACACTGCAGGAGATTTGTATGCTGCTTGTCCGAACTTGAAGATTTATATTGGAGATATGGATGAGTCTTATCATTTCTTTGTGCAAAACTCTTGTTCCTATCCTGTTATTTTGGGACAGCCATTTATTGCTGAGTCTCGGATGGAGACTAAGGTTCTGGACGATGGGTCTATCTATGCACGACTGCCTATGCATGGATCCAAAGCAAGGATGGAAAGAGGGTTGTCCAATTCATGACAGTTCGTGTCAACCATCACTGGAATAAGGATTCCTTGAGGGATTCCCCTCTTCCAGCAACAAGAGAGATGTTAGGTACCACTATCTTGTGAGATGATAGTGGTACGAGTCAGGAAAGCTCTCGCCTCCTGGCAGCAGTGACAATTTTTTCTCATGTGTTTATGGTGTATCCACTGATAGTACTTTGTGTTTTCAATATATGTAAAGAGAAAAGAAAAAGAATTGAATTTTGTAGGTTTTTTGTAGGAAGAAGACATGGTAGATGGTCTTTATGATGGGCTTTCATGCTTAGATACTATGGAAGAACTTTCAGTATTGATAAAAGCTGAAAATCAAGAGTTGCCACATGTCTTACAGGTCCATTATCTGGTGATATATTGCAAAAATTTTGCTTTTATGCTTCAAGAGAATTTGGGTGCTGAGAATTCTCAGCAAAAAAGTATTATTTTCTGAAATATTTTAGCAAAAAGAGTTGGATGCTACTATTTATACACAACAAAATTTGTGTTTACCAGGGTATTTTCAACAAGGACTGAAATTTGCAGGTTGTAGCAATGAATCCAGAGTTCAAACAAAATATAAGATAGTTGACAAGAAGGTCAGTTGTAGGACTGCTACCTTTGGACAGTGATGAGATGGTTAGGAGAGCTACTTTGCAATCTCCTTTACGAGATCTTGCAAGTATCAGATATAAGTTTTCAGCTGAGACATTGAAAGAGATAAAGATTGGGACTGAAGATTTTCTGCTTCCAGAAGAGGTGAGATGTTTTGAAGAGATGTTGTGCAGACATGGGAAAGCTTTTGCTTTTTTCCACATGAGATTGGATGCATTGATCCTAGGGTTGTGACACCTATTGCTATTTTTACCATTCCGCATGTCCCTTGAACTCTATGGCATATTCCTATGCCTAGGGCTCACTTGCTCCAATTGGTGGAGCTTTTGAATGAGCGAATTAGGATGGGAATTCTAGAGCCATCTTCAGCTCCATATTCTAATAGATGGTTCACAGTTCCTAAGAAGAATGGGACACTCAGATTCATAGAGGTTTTACAGCCAGTAAACAGGGTTACTATTCAAAATGTTGGTGCATGACCTATTGTGGATGAGTTTGCCGAAGCTTTTGCTGGACATGCTATCTATTCACCTGGTGATCTTTATTCTGGATATGATCAGTTTCAGCTTGCCCTTGAGAGTAGAGATTTGACTACGATGAAGACACCTTTAGGCCTTGTCTAAATGTGTATGCTTCTACAAGGAGCTACTAATTCGATTGCCCTTATGATGAATGGGATGAACAAGGACTTACGAGATTTTATTCCTGAGCTTACCATGCCTTTCATTGATGATTTACCTATCAAGGGTTGCTTGGAGAAAGAGAAGGATGATTCTTTAGACGATCATGGATGCATGTTCTTTGTGGCTTCACATATTAGAGATGTTGAGAGGATTCTTTGCAGGCTAGAGGAAGCGAATTTGACCTTGTTAAGATTGAAGTCTTTCTGCTTCACCTGCGCCAGGGCTCGACCTTCATGTACAGCTGTGATTATTGTGCAACTTGTAGACTATATGCCTATTCTTTTTTATTCATCTTGTTATAAGATCTACCACAAGATAATTAAAATCAGACACATTTCTCCTCCATTTTTGCACATTATACATCATGTGCCTTATTGCGCAAAAATATTGTAGTGGTGCAAGTACGTCAGATAGTCTATCCTCTGTCTTAAATGCATAATAGCACTACAGTTTCACGCACGTGTGATAGAGTTTTGATCGTACTCTTTGAAGTGTGTGTGTGTGTGTGTGTGAGAGAGAGAGAGAGAGAGAGAGAGAGAGAGAGAGAGAGAGAGAGGGGGGGGAGGGAGAGGGAGAGGGAGAGGGAGAGGGAGAGGGAGAGGGAGAGGGAGAGGGAGAGGGAGAGGGAGAGGGAGAGGGAGAGGGGAGGGGTTGGTGGTAAGAGGGGTGAGGTCGTAGCTGCGGAGAATTAGCCTAGAGAGAAAGCAAGAAAGAGAGAAGCAATCGGTGAGAGACAGAGAAGGAAGGGCAAGGTGGTGATGGCAAAGGAAGGAGAAACCGAGGTTGCAGCAATTGGCGATGAGCTATCAATGCAAGGAATATACACAATAACATAACATAACGGTGTCACGTGCATTAGAGAAGGGAAGGTCCAATTTGGTGGATGTATGAGAGAGAGAGAGGGGGGGAGAGGGGGGCTGGTGGTAAGAGGGGTGAGGTCGTAGCTGCGGAGAATTAGCCTAGAGAGAAAGCAAGCAAGAGAGAAGCAATTGGTGAGAGACAAAGAAGGAAGGGCAGGGTGGTGATGGCAGAGGAAGGAGAAATTGATGTTGCAACGATTGGCAATGAGCTATCAGTGCAAGGAATATACACGATAACATAACATAACGGTGTCATGTGCATTAGAGAAGGGAAGGTCCAATTCGGTGGATGTATGAGAGAGAGAGAGAGAGAGAGAGAGAGAAGCACAAGAGACAAGTGAGGGGAGAATGGATGTAAATGGGAGCACAATCATGGAGGATGGAGTATCTCTAGGGATCCTGTCAGTATTTAAAGAAAATGATCGTTTCCAACCAATGTAACTATAGCTCTTGGGAGTTGTCACGGTTCTCAAGAATGACAAAGAGTACTTCATTGGTGCTACTGTGGTGGTCGAGACTGATTGTTTGCCTCTTCTAGGTATGATCACAAGTTGTTCTACTCTAGATATTTCCATGCTTAGGTGGATTGGGTACATAAAATCCATGAATCCTGAGTTCAGGCACATAGCAGGAAATGACAACCTAGTAGCTGATATGTTTTCACGAGCGAGGTATGATGATATGGATTTTTCTTGCATTGATGATGTTGACGATGGGACTAATCTTTCAGCCATGCATGCTGATCATATTTGTCATGTGTTTGCTTTGGAAAGCTTTGATGAGTCTTTGTATATAGGAGAGTATTTGAGTACCATGTCTAGACAAGAAGGGTGGATTGATGTAGATGAGCTTCATCCTACTTACCCGCTATGTATTCATTGTTCAAACATGGGAGAGAGAGACAGGGAATACTCCATATCCATGAACCTTCAGGCTCTCATTGTGTTTTCTTCATTATTCAAGAACTAACTGAGAAGCACATAATACAATGTAAAAGACTAGGTGTAGACCTAACTGACTAACTCTAGTCAGGTCACTGACTAACACATACCCGACTTATTCAATGTAGTCACACGGAGACAGCTGTACACACACACTAGCTGTCACAGATGTCGGTCACTCATAAAGACAAACTGAAGTGAGACGAACTGAAGTGAGCTTGACTTCTAACACTCCCTCTCAAGCTCAAAACAAAACTCAAATCATCTGCATCACTCCAAGTAGTTGTCTAAAGTGAATGAACTTATCTTTACTAAGTGATTTGGTAAAGATGTCTGCTACCTGGTCTTCAATCTTCACATGCTCCAAGTCAATCTGATCTGCTAAAACCATTTCCCTGATGAAATGGTAGTGAACCTCAATGTGTTTCGATCTTGCATGATAAATAGGATTGCTTGCTAACATGACACTGCTTAAATTGTCACAGTACAGCCTTACTTTGCTGTCCAAGTGTACTCCCAAGTCATTCAGCAACTTCTATAACCACATAGCTTCACAGGCCGCTAAGGCCGTACCACGATACTCTGCTTCCATACTGGGCAGTGCAACTGTAGGCTGTTTCTTACTCTGCCAACTGATCATGCTACTACCCAATCCAAATGCATAGACGCTAGTTGACCTCCTGTTAAGTGTAACCAGCCCAATCAGCATCAGTATACCCCATCAAGTCAAGGGGTTTCCCATATGCATAAAACAGCCCATGATCTGTGGTACTCTTTACATATCTCAAAATTCTCCTGATTGCATCCAAGTGTGGTTTGCGAGGCTTCTGCATGAACTGACTAATCAGCCCCACAGCATAACTCAAGTCAGGTCTAGTGATTGTGAGATAGATCAAGCTGCCTACCATCTATCTGTACATGTTAACATTCTCAATCTCTGTCCCAACATCAATCTACAGCTTGACATTCTGCTCTAAAGGCGTATCCATAGGCTTGCAATCAGCCATACCATATTTCTGTAACATGTCCTAGGCATACTGCTTCTGTAGCAGCCATATACTTTGAGGTGTAGAGACAACCTCAATCCCCAAAAAATATTTCAGCTCTCCTAGGTCCTTGACCTTAAACTCAGCATGTAAACATGTCTTTACTTCAGCAATCCCACTTTCATCATCTCTTGTAATGATCAAGTCATCAACATAGACAATTAGGAATACATAGCCACGATCTGTCTTCTTCACAAACAAACTATGATCATCCTCACCTAATCGGAAACCATGTTGCTGCAAATAACTGCTAATGCGAGCATTCCATGCTCTGGGTGCCTATTTCAGCCCATATAATGCCTTTTTCAGCCAGCATATATGTGCTGGAAATTCTGGATGCACATAGTCTTCAGGTTGTTCCATGTAAACTTCTTCATGTAACTCTCCATTCAGAAAGGCATTCTTTATGTCCATCTGCCATAGTTTCTAGCCTCTAGCTGCTACTGCCAAAGCAATCACTGTTCTAACTGTAGCCATCTTTGCTACAGGGCTGAAAGTCTCCTCATAATCAAGACCATACTGTTGTGCATACCCTTTTGCAACCAGCCTGGCCTTGTATCTTTCTAATGATCCATCTGATTTACATTTTACCTTATACACCCACTTGCAGCCAATAGGTGTTTTGCCCGCAGGCAATTGTACCAAATCCCATGTGCTATTTTCAGCCAAAGCTGAATATTCCTCATCCATAGTAGCACACCAATCCTCATCTGCAAAAACTGCCTCATCAAACTTACTTGGTTTTCTAAAACCTGTTACTTTCGTCATATAAGCGTAATGACGGGCTGAATATCCAGTGTAAGTGTATCTATCAACATGTCGTCTGACCCTCTCTGATCTCCTGAGCTGTGGCTCACTGTGAGCTTGCCTCTCATGAAGCGGCACATAACGACTCTGCCTAGCACCTGGCATCATAACAGATGGAATCCCCAATTCACTGTCTAAGTTGTCACTGATAGATGACTCATAACCTGCAGTGAGTGGACCTGTTACATCTTCAAAAACCTTTTCTTTTCCCTTATCTATTCTCCCCCTCACTGATATATCCGTATCAGTGGATGTAGTAGTGTGACTGCGCAATCGTCCTGTCCAAGGACTCACTGTAGATGATACATCACCTGTTTGACCACTCATGGAAGTACTCTTTGCAGGAGTATTTTCAGCACGACTCATACTGGTGAGCCATCAGTAGGCACTACAACAGGATTCCCATACCAGGATGCTAACTCATCAAATACCACATCTCTGCTTATGAGTGTCTCATGCATAGAAGGTACATAACACTTATAAGCTTTTCGTTCCTGTGCATATCCCACAAACACACTCTTCACTGCCTTAGGGTCCAGTTTCTTCCTCTTCTCATCCGGTATATGCACATATGCAATGCTGCCAAATACCTTCAAGTGCGAAATATCAGGTTTATGACCATACAGCCTCTCATATGGAGTGACATCATGAATCCCTATTGTAGGGGTTTGATTCGGCATATAGACAGCAGTCATCACTGCTTCAACCCAATAATCATTTGGCAGACATTTCTCATTTAGCATAGCTCTAGCTGATTCCATCAGGACCCTGTTTTTCCTCTCTGCAACACCGTTTTGCTATGATGTATAGCTACATGTGAGATGTCTTCTGATCCCATATTTAGAAAGATACCTATCAAAGTAATTAGAGACATATTCACCTCCTCCATCTGATCTTAAACAGGATATGTAGCAGCCCACCTCATTTTCTACATGCTTCTTGAAGTCTTTGAATGCAACAATGTACCTGAAATCATCAATAAATGATACATAATACCGTGCTCCTCCAAAAGAAGCATTATGTGAAGGACCCCAGACATCAGAGTGCACTAACTGTAAAGGCCTGGTGCTGTTTTTTACATGTCTCATGAAAGGAAACCGTGCCTACTTCCCAAACTGACATGCAAGGCATACATGATCAAAGTCATTATACTTGAATTTGGGTAATCCAAGTACTACTTCCTTCTGCTGCATAGATTTCAGCTTTTGTACATTGGCATGTCCAATCCACTCATGCCAAATCTCTACATCCCGAATGGCACTCTCATCATGAGCAAACATGGCTGCCTTAAGTCCTAGAATGGTCGCATCCAATGTAAACATCATGCCATCCCCTCTGCCCTTGGCAATTAACTTGCAGCCATTTCCATACTCCTCAATGAAACATCCATCTTTGTTAAATCTCACTTGCAGATTCTATTCTGCCATTTGACCCACAGAAAAAGATTCTTTGTTGTGGTCGGTACATGTAATACATCATGCAGACCTTTCTTCTTGCCATCAGGCATCATGAGAGGAACAATCCCTTTATGCTTTATGTCATGTTGGGTGTCATCCCTAGTACATACATGACCATGCGTACCTACAACCATCTCATCAAACCACTCTCCATGTGGTGTCATATGGTTTGACGCTCCAGAGTCAATGTACCATCTATCATCTCTATTATGTCTCGATGCATTTTTGGATACATGATGCATGGCAAAGAGTCTATCAACTTGCTCATCATGAGCACCACTGGAAGATGCATAGTACATACATGACCATGTGTACCTGCAACCATCTCATCAAACCACTCTCCATGCGGTGTCATATGGTTTGACGCTCCAGAGTCAATGTACCATCTATCATCTCTATTATGTCTTGATGCATTTTTGGATACATGCTGCATGGCAAAGATTCTATCAACTTGCTCATCATGAGCACCACTGGAAGATGCATAGTGCCCATGATGTCTGCCCTTTGCCTTCATATCTCCCTGCTTCTTGTAATAGACTTTTGCAATGTGCCCATACCTGCCGCAATAATGGCAATCCTTGTCCCTGTTGGACTGATCAGATGACTGCCATGAACCAGATCCACCACTTCTACCTCGGGGTGATCTCCCCTTGCCTCTAAACCCGCCAGTTCCACGCTGGCCTTGTGTGTTTGCACCATGCCAATTACCCTGCTGCTGCTGCTGTCCATAAGCATTACGAGTGTCACCACGACCTCTAAATCCTCTGCCACGCTGGCTAGAGTATAACACAGTGTCTCTACTCTGAGATGCACTGGAACCTGTATTCAAACCAAGTTTGACCTCCTCATGCAACAACAAAGCAACTAGCTCTTCCCAAGTAGGGGGCTCTTCTCTAACAAAAATGGATGTGTCAAAAGCTTTGTACTCTTTCCCTAATCCATTCAAGGCAACAGCAATCATATCATCTTCTAATACACTTGAGCCAATGGTAGCAAGTTGATCAGCTATGGTCTTAATCTCTGTTGTATACACCTTGATGCTCCTGCCATTCCTAGACATGTTGTTGAACTGTTGTTTCAACTGGATCTTTCGTGCATGTGTCATGGTTCCATAATTTTTCATCAGTATGTCCCAAGCATCCTTCAGAGTCTCACATCCAGTGATTTGAATTACCATAGCATCAGATATACATAGAGAAAACCAATGCAGTACCTTGCATTCTCTCTCATTCCATAGCCTATGAGCTCTTTTCTGTTCATTAGTTGGATTCGTTGCAAGCAACTAAGGAGCAGCCTCATCTCCTGTACATAGATCCCAATAACCCCTGCCAACTAGAAAGTTCTTCATTTCTGAATTTCCATCATGCAAAGTTCTTGTTGTCTAACTTCTCTCCAACTATCTGAGTGATATTATCAGTCCCATGTGCATTAGCCATGATGCAATAGACTATGTCAAATGCTTGACTACCTGCAAGCCAACAAGTATGACTGCTGACCAAGTTCAATCCTTAACAATTTATGAAAGTTTTTTGCAATTAATTATAGTAAAAAACTAGGGTGCTTCATCCCAATGACAGCCCAAAACATTCCACAAACAAGTGGTCTAACCCGTAGGTATAGCAGTCAATACATATACTTTGTAGTTGCTTCAGCTTAAACTCCTGCAACCTCACTACCAGGGTAATTACACGCAATCTGAAAATTGTAAACTGTGAGTAACCAGTAGCAATTTCAAGGCCAAAATCAATGTGTATACATGTCATACATGTCCCAAAAACTCCAGAGTATCTGCTAGTACATGTGGCAGTCCAAACATAACCATTCGAGCACAAAGTAATGCATATCCAGCAACCAAGTACAAGTGACATAAATCTGCTCACAGATTACAAACAACCAATACTCTAGTAACCAAGATGTATTTCAGCTCCAAAAATCTTCAAGACATGTCATACATTCACTTTGAAGTGATAGGTTCAATACATGAGCATTTGGGTAGGCATAGACAACCTGTCTTCATTAATCACTATCAAGGAATACATGACTGTTCATAACCATGACTATTCATAACTAGCCCAAGCACTATCAAGGAAATTATTTTAGGTCCAGATTTGAGTATTCAGCAGCATCCAATGCTTTCCACAATCCTCCATACATTCAGCATGTATATGTCACTTCATATAGGTGATAGAAGCTCCAAAGTGACATGTATTGCTTCAGCAAGATACAATGCTTGCTATTCACTGTGTATGACAATTTCCAGCCATTAAAATTTTCCAGATCTGAATATTTTAATCATAGAAAACTAGCTCCAACACATGAGAACATATACATATGGCCTCCAAGCAAATGTCTACGCCTTGTTGATGCTTTTGGGCATAACCAAGAGCTTATGTAGCTCAATGATAATCAAATGCAAGTTGTCCTTTCACTTTCCCAATAGTTCAAGACTGTTTTACAGATCTGGGTACTCTATTCCTAGCTCATAACAGAGCTCCAGCACAAGCAATGGCTTCCTATAGTCTTCAAGTACCTTCAGAAGGTGTAGAGAAGCTCCATATCACTTAGTAAATGATGTAGGTGATACTTTGTAGAGATCTGTAATCAACAGTCCAGTAGGTGCAGTCACTCTGATTTCAGATCTGGTTTGACAGCTGGTCCTCCTCATCATGAGGCTTAATGAGCACTTACATATGCTCAAAGATGCCCACCAAGGCTCCCAGAAAGGCCTCAACCACTGCGATAAAGCATAGAGTCCAAATGAGCAAATGCATACCTTGACAGAGTAATGGCAGCCTGTTTTGTTTTCAAAAAACCTTTTTCTTCAACTTCTTCAAGTCTTCTTGACTCCCTCCTACTCCAGAGAGCTCAATCTGGCAATGCTCTGATACCATGTTCAAATATGGGAGAGAGAGACAGGGAATACTCCATATACATGAACCTTCAAGCTCTCATTGTGTTTTCTTCATTATTCAAGAACTAACTGAGAAGCACACAATACAATCTAAAAGTAAACTAGACTAGGTGTAGACCTAACTGACTAACTCTAGTCAGGTCACTGACTAACACACACCCGACTTATTCAATGTAGTCACATGGATACAGTTGTACACACACACTAGCTGTCACAGATGGTCACTCATAAAGACGAACTGAAGTGAGGCGAACTGAAGTGAGCTTGACTTCTAACATTCATTACAAGTAGGTTCTTGATTTGATTACTATGTCTATTGGTTTAGGCATATGTGCTACATTATTTTGGCACGAGAAGATCTCACAAATCAAGTGGAAGGAAGAGCATTATGGACAAAGTCCACTTCAAATGTTTGTAAGTTTCTATTGGAGGATGTTATTTGCAAGTATGGATGTATTGGAAAATTTACTGTAGATAAAGGTGAGATGGATGCTAATGAGGCTAGGGTGTTTCTCACCTTGGCATTAAACTTGCTTTGACTTTGGCATATAATCCAGAAGGCAACGAGAAGAGCAAAAGGGGCCATCCACCGATTGTGAAAGCTTTTGCTAAAGCATGTGGTGGACGGGTCAGAGAGTGGCCTAGGTTGTTGCCTTATGCCTTATGGGGGCTGATTGCACTATTCACATTGTGACTACAGGATATATGCCAGCTGAGTTAATGTATGGGTAGAAGCCAGACGTGCCTACAAAGACTTGCATACTTGGAGTGCTTTACCATGGCAGCAATATGTTGAGAGTGGAAAAAGACTGAATTTTTTATTGATTTTGTTGTTTTTGAGGTCTGAATGGTTGATTTTTGTTATTTAGAGTGATGTATGGTTGTTAATGGAAGTGTTTAAGAGTGTTTTGGATGATATTGATTATGTTTTGGAAGTTCATGATGATTATTAGTGGAAACATGAAGCTCTGTGATGTTCTAATAGGTTCTGTTGAGGTTTTGATTGGTTCTGATACCTTCTATATAGCTTCTGTTTTGTTTTGATTTTCTTCTGTATGAAGCATCGATTGATGATTGATGAAGGTTGAAATATTTTGAAAGCTTATTGAATAGTTTTTGATAGTTTTGGAATGGTTTTAGTATGAGTTATGAGGATCTATTGTTCTCTGATGACCTTCTGTAACCCTCTGTAAACCTTATGTAGAGCCTCTGTCTCTGTCATGTTCATGTTCTGTTCTGTTTTGTAGATCTTCTGTAAATGTTTTGTAGAATGTATGAGTGACTTTGGAAAATTTTTCTAACTTTTGGAAAGGATGAATCTAAGTTCAAAAGAGCTAAAATAAATGGAAGAAGTAGCTGCTGAAGACTGAAGAGCAGACTGAAGTGACAGAGATAGTAGTGAGCTATGAAGAGACACTGTAGTGGCTCTGGTGCCTCTTCGCAGCAGACATACCTTTTGGGAGGTGTATCCATGACCAAGAGAGGTGCCATTATTGAGTATTGTAGTGAGGAGATGATGTATTATTGAGAGAGAGAGAGAGAGAGAGAGAGAGAGAGAGAGAGAGAGAGTCAAAGATAGTCAATTCTATCAAAACAGTGTATTTGTATATGAGAGATTGAGAAAGAAAACTATGAAGACATTGAAGATGAATACTATGTGATTTATTTCCATTTAAAATGGTATATTCTTTTATTTCCTTGTTCTATTAATAGATTCTATGAATATGTTGAAGATTATGGTTGATTCTGTCAAATCCGCGGGAGATATTTACTATGATGTTGCGTGAAGATTTGTTGTTTTCCTTGTTTTGGTCATCAAAAGAATGAAAAAAAAGCTTGTTGATGTTACAAGATAGATTTTCTTGCAGTAGAATCCCTTTTTCCTTGGTGTTCCTCTTGGGGCTCCATGTTTTTTGTGTGCAGCTGGGGAAACTTGCCATCAACAAGCATCAGAAGAGGCTGAAAATGAAGAAAATGGCATTGCCAAGAAGAGGAGAGTTCAATGAATGCTTGCAAAGTTCCTTCTTCCACTGAAGAGTTGGAGATTCTCATTATCAAAGCCATTTTCCACAAGAAGTTCATCCCACAATGGCGGAAACATATTACCATCATGATGCAAGCTCTATGCGGTGGATTGTTTCCTCTTCCTGTTGAAGCAACAGAAACTTGCATCTTGGTGGCAAATTGTTTGGGAACAAATTGAACGGTAGAAGTAGAGAGAATGACTATCCATGGAAGATTTGGTATTCATTGAGAATTTTCTAAACAGTGGGAGATTGTGAAGAAGCTTCAGGAGTCGTGGCCTATGGAGGTTCACGAAAACAAGAAGGAAAAGAGTTGGAATTTGTTCGTGGATGCTCAACAGCAAGATATGTGGGATGCTTGGTGCACTAACAATCTTTTTTTGTCCAATTAGCAACCCACTGAAAGTTGGTAGACAAAGTGTTTTTCACAACATACCATGTTGAAACCCTCAGAAGCTGGCATTATTATAATGATGGCACAACAACAATTCTAAGAAGAATGAGTTTTGATACTTTCAGAACGGAATATCTCCCCCTCTATAGTAGTGGTTTGAAAGCCGAATTATGAGATGTTGAAAAGAAGGAAGTAGAAGAGATGTTGGCCAGAGAATCCCTCAAAGACTGAAGCCCCTCTCTGATTCTATTCTGTTGAGTATTGAACAATTGGTTGGAGCCAAGCCCCTGATGAATGATGCAATCAAGAGGCAAACATTAGAATGAGTCCAGAGGTACGTGAGAAGAGAGAAGGCAAGAATCAAAGCTCAGAATGAGCTTGCACAGTTGAAGCCTCCTTTGACGCCCTAAAAGCACTCTTTATTGAAGTCCCCATGGCTATTCAAGGTCCCCTTCCTAGTCAAATTCGTCCTAGAAATATTGATGATAAGCCAGCAAATGTAGTCCCATTGCCAATTTTTAAGGGAGAGTACAATGAAGACCATGATCTTCATATAGCAGAATTTATGGTAGCATGTGTGACTAACAATGCCAGAACCCCTAAGCATTGTTTAGTGATATTTCCCACCACTTTCAAGGGCGTGGCATTTCAATAGTATGAGAGACAAGTAGCAGGAACTTTTGGCACATGGGACGACCTGAAATTGGCCTTCCTCACTAAATTCAAGCGTGAAGGTTTTAAAGAGCTAATGCGAGAGGAGTTCATGAACCTAAGTCAGTCCTTTTGAGAAAGAGTAGAAGCTTATGTCTCGCAAATGGAGTCCATCCTAAAGAGATGGACTAACCATCATTTGGATGAAGGTATCCAAAAAGGAGTGTTTCTCATAGGCCTACAACCAGAAGTTTGCAAGTTTGTGGAATTGAGAAGACCAATCAATCTGCAAGCTGTAGTGGAAGGTGCAAGATTGTATGACGAAGTTGAAGCAAGGTTGTCAATGACTCCAAGAAGAGGAGTCTTACCTCCTCCCATGCCAAGAATGGTATACCCACCAAATACAGTCCCACGGATAGTTTCCTACCCCTATCCTCAGATGCAAACAGTGCCACAGTATAATGCACCTAATCCACTGTGGTCGCCACAAATGACAGTGCCTCAAATGATGGTTCAACCACAACAACAGTGGCCTCAAACAGTTCCTCCAATGGTGACTCAACAATAATGGAACCCTACCAACTGGAATCAACAATCCTAATTCTCAACAGGAGCTCCCAGAATAGAGGACCCTCTGGATCAACCCAACCAATATATGCAGTAATTACAGAAGATTCGCGAAACCCTACTACAAGTACTTTAGGAGGTGAAAATCTGGACTACTTATCCAACTCAGTTGCAAGTATCAAGAAAGAGCTTATGGATGTGATTACAGAGCAGCTACAGACGCTGAAGGTGTTCTGATATATTGGGTAGTCATCTTAGATTCCAACAAGTTAAATCTAACTTCTTTGTCTTTCTTTGTTTGTTCATGCATCTCCTTCAGGGAAAAAATGTCTTTTGTATGATTCTTAAACAGTAGAAGGCTCTAGGGATAGTTGGTTTTCAGGTACATTCAATGGTTAAATGTTCCGCCTGATGGCACTTCCCACACCAAGTATTTAATCTCATTACATCTCTTCCATCTCCTGCAAGAAGCAGTATTGGATATGCTAGCAATATTTACCTTTTGTGTCTGCAATTGTTTTGCAATCACATCCATCAAGCCTTTCTTAACGCTTACAATTGAATTGGACAAATAGTGCTTTAAATTTTCTCCTCCTAGAGTACTCGCAATAGGGTTTTGCGAAGTCTCTACAATTACTGCATAAACTCGTTGGGTTGATCTAGAGGGTCCTTTGTTCTGATTTTTGAATTCAAAGCTCTTGTTAAGACTAGTGGTTGTTGGTTCGAATTGGTAGGGTTCCACTGTTATTGTTGAGTTTCCATTGGGGGAACTATTTGAGGCCACATTTATTGTGGTTGAACCATCATTTGAGGTACTGCTATCTGCGGCCACTATGGATTTGGTACACTGTATACTGCAGAATTGTTTGTATCTGAGGGTAGGGATAGAAAACAGTCCCTGCAACTATATTTGGTGGGTATACCATTCTTAGCATGGGGGGAGATAAGACTCCTCTTTCTGAGTTCATCAATAGCCTTGCTTCAACTTCATCACGTAGTGTTGCATGTTCCACTGCAACTTGTAGGTTAACTAGTGTTCTCAGCTCCACAAACTTTACAAACTTCTAGTTATAGGCCTCTAAGAAAAACTCTCTTTTGGATGCCTTCATCCAAGTGATCGTTGATCCATCTCTTTAGTATTGATTCCATTCTAGACACATATGTTTCCATCCGTTCACTAGAGGACTGACTTAAGTTCATGAACTTCTCTCGCATCCACTCTTCAAAACCTTCACGCTTGAATTTATTGAGGAAGGCCACCTTCAAGTCGTCCCATGCGCCAAAAGTTCATGTTGCTTGTCTCTCATGCCACTGAAACACCTCGCCTTTGTAAGGGAATATCCCCAACCAATGCTTGAGGATTCTTGCATTGTTGGCTACACATGCTATCATGAACTCAGCTACATGAATATGAGGGTCTTCATTATACTGTCCTTTAAAGATTGGCAACATGACTACATTTGTTGGCCTATCATCAATATTTTTAGGAGGGATCTGGCTAGTAAGGGGACTTTGATTCCCCATAGGGACTTCTTTAAAGAGTGCCACAAGGGCATCAAAGGAGGCTTTTGTTTTGCTAGCTTGTTCTCATCTTTGATTTTTTCCTTCTCTCTTCTCACATACCTTTGGATTTATTCTAGTGATTAAAAGGGAAGGAGATGGCCAATACGGCTGAATCAAAGTTGGAATTATTCACGATGAACATTGAAAAAGTGTATTCCTCAACATAAGAAATATCTAACATTGACTCATGGATATTGGATGGTAGCGCCTCCCATCACATGACTAACAAGAAAGGTCTATATAGTTCTATGAAGCCTCTACAATAATGCATCACCATGATGATTGGGTATTATGAAAAATGCCCTGCTCATGGCATAGGTACTATTTCTTTTGTTATTGCAAATGGTGAACTCAAGAATCTTTCAAATGTATTGTATGTTCCAAAGATGAAGAGAAATTTACTATCAGTTGCTTCTATAACTAATCTTAGCTATGAAGTGAGTTTCAATAAGATAGGTGCAAAAAATTATCGATGGTGTTGGTAAAGTTGTCAACAAAGGATAAAGGAGGAACAACCTGTATGACCTAAGTGCTCTTACAACCATTGCTAGTGTGCACAAGTAAATTTTAGCATGAAAGATTTGGTCACATTGGTTTTGCAATATTAAAGGAGATGCATAAGTAAGGTATGGTTGCTCACCTACTTGCAACAACTAAAATGAAGGAACTGTGTGAAGCTTGTACAATGGGAAAGCAATAGAGAAAGGCATTTCCACAAGAAAGCAAGAACACGGCAAAGGCTTCTCTAGAGTTGGTGCAAGCTTACTTGTGTGGTAAAATGCCTAGGATAGCCTTGGGAGAATCTTCTTATTTTATGTTGATCATCAACTACTACAGTAAGAAGACATGGGTGTACTTCCTTTGTGATAAGGCTGAAGCTTTTGATAAGTTTACAGAATGGCTAAAACTTGTTGAGAATGAAACAAGGCAAAGTGTGAAGAAGTTTAGAATAGATGGTGGTGGTGAGTTCAAGTCAAAGGAGTTTAAAAAATTTTACAAGAGCAAAGGGATTAAGCATCAATTGACGATGCCTCATATATCTCAATAGAATGTGTTGTTGAATGTTGAAATCACACTATTATGAAAATTGCAAGGTGCATGCTTAAGGGCAAGGGATTGTCTAACCAATTTTGGGTAGAAGCTATTAATACTACAGTCTATATTCTCAATCAAAGTTACATAAATGCTCTTAAGGGAAAAAATCCTCACGAGGCCTATTCTGGTAAGAAACCATCTGTCTCAAACCTAGAATGAATTTATAATTCCATTGGTATCATGCTCTAGGGGCTTGTTTCAGCCCATACAATGCCTTCTTTAGCTTACAAACTTTATTCTTAGAATGGGGGACCTCAAAACTTGGTGGTTGGCCACATATACCTCCTCCTTGAGGTCACCATTCAAGAACGTTGATTTGACATTAATTTGGTAAACTGGTCACTTCTTAGGAGTAGCCATTGCAAGTACTATGCAAATAGTGGTCATTCTAGCAGTTGGAGCAAATGATTCTTGAAAATCAAATCCTTGAACTTGTGAAAATCCCTATTTAACTAATATTTCTTTGTACTTTTCTAAGCTGCCACCATCAACCTTGTACTTTACCTTCTAGACCCAGTTGTTGGTGCCAATAATCTTCCTATTTTATGGCTTATCAACTAGCTTCCAAGTGTCATTCTCCATTATGATATCATACTCAGCTTGTATAGCTTCTCCCATGATGGATCAACTTCTTTACTTCTCTCATAATCTCAGCCCATCAAGGCCATATTGACTATGTGAGCAAAAGTCTTTCTTTACTCCTCTATTGCTCCTTGGTCCATCTGCCTTTTCTTCAATTATATTAGGCATAGGATTACTACAAACATAGAGCTTCTTTACCCATCAGAGCAATGACTTTTCCAGTGGTATGATTGCAAGTTGGTGAACTTTATTAGCATCATCTAAAGATAATGCTTTCTCCTCCTTGAGAGTAGGGACAGCTCTTGGGATAGGTTCATAGTGGACGACTTTGCTGGATGCTTTGCTGGATGATAAAGTGGTAGAACTTATATTCTCCTCCTCCATTGTATGTGGCTACTCCTAGAACACCACATCATGGATTCCTATGATCTTCTTTGCCTCTTGGTCATATAATTTGTAAGCCTTTTGCTCATCACTATAACCCAAGAAGATACATTTTGTGCTTTTTTTATTAAACTTATTTCTCTTGTCCTTTGGAACATATGTATAGCATTCACATCCAAAATGTCTAAAATGTAAGACACATGGTTTCTTACGAGAATAGGCCTCATGAGGAGTTTTATCCTTAAGAACCTTTGTGTAACTCCGATTGAGAATGTAGATTGCAGTATTAATAGCTTTTACCCAAAACTAGTTAGGCAATCCCTTGCCCTTAATCATGCACCTTGCCATTTCCACAATGGTGTGATTTCGGCATTCAACAATGCCATTCTGCTAAGGCATATGGCATTGTCAATTGATGCTTAATCCCTTTGCTCTTGCAAAAGTCTTCAAACTCCTTTTGAGTTGAACTCACCATGACCATTTGTTCTAAACTTCTTCATACTTTGCCCTATTTTATTCTCAACTAGTTTTAGCCATTCTTTAAACTTATCAAAAGCTTGAGTCTTATCATGAAGTACACCCACATCTTCCTACTTTAGTCGGTGATGATCAACATAAAATAAGAAGATCCTCCCAAAGATTTTGTAGGCATTTTACTGCAAAAGTCAGTATGCACGAACTCTAGAAAAACCTTTGTTGTGTTCTTGCTTAAGGTTTGAGACCCCCCCATTCTAAGAACAATGTTGTAAGTTGAAGAAGGCATTATATGGGCTAAAACAAGCCCCTAGAGAATGATACCAGCAGATAGGTTTGAATTTCAAAAGATATGCCTCAAATGCTAACTTGTGTAGTGATTGTCCTATATGTGGATGACCTTCTTATTACAAGTGACTATGAAGATATGATCCATTAGACTTGAAAGGCTTTGAGCTTTGAGTTTGAAATGACAAACTTGGGCTTGTTGCACTATTGCTTGGGGATTGAAGTATGGCAAGAGCCTGGAAAAATCTTCATTTCTCAAAAGAAGTATGCATGGAAGAACTTAAAATTATTTGGCATGATCGAGTGTAAGAGATAGCTACACCTATGGAGGTTAATGTGAAGTTATCCATTGAGGATACATCAGCACTAGCAAACATTAGGAGGTACATGGGGTTGGTTGGCAACCTCATCTAGTTGTGTAACACCAAACCAGATATTATTTTTGTTATTAATGTTTTGAGTAGGTTCTCAAACAAACCAATTATTGGAAAGCTAGGATGTGGATGCTTAGATACTTAAAGGGAACTCTTGACTATGGTATCACATACAGTTTCGAAAGTGCTCTTATAGGGAACTGTGGCTTAGATTGGGCAACAAGGTGACAGTGATTCCAGGAAATCAGTTTGTAGATATTGTTTCTCCTTAGGTTCAGGAATCTTCTCTTGGATCAGGAAGAAGCAACCAATTATGGCATTGTCTTCTATAGAAGCACAATACAAGGCAGCTTGCTTTGCTACATGTGAAGTAGTATGGTTAAGGAGGATCCTATGGCATATGGGAGTATAGGATAAAGATCCAACAATGCTAAGATGTGACCGTCAGAGCTATATCGTCATTGCCAAAAATACAATGTTTCATGCATGCACCAAACACATTGAGATCCAGTATCACTATGTGCATGACTTGATCAAGGATGGAATAGTATAACTAGTCACCAACGAAGGAGAATGGAGCAGAGATAGCTTTACCAAATCTCTTATGAAGGATCTCCTTCGAATTCATCTTCCAAGACTCGATATTGGGTCGAGAATATAGTTCACATGTGGGTGGACATTGAGGGGGGGTGTTAGATATGCTCAAAGCCCCACCCTCATAAGATGCCACCAATGATCCATGGTGCTCTAAGTTGTAAGGCCCCCATTATGAGGAGAAGCCATGTGTGAGCATGGACATTCAATGGATCCTGACTTTTATGTCAAATGAGGTCTATGTGACCAAATGGCAAAAAGGTGATCTTTGAGGATCTAGCCTTTGGGTTAGATAGAGTAGTTATGATGTTAGCAACTCGAGACACAATGCATAAAAGAAAAAATTCCCTGGTCGACTAGGGAAGGTTCATAATATGGTTGGACATGCTGACTAGACTACCTTCCCAGGCTATAAAAAGCAAGACCCCTCTAAAACCATTGTCGATCTATCTTTCACCCAATCAGATTTATTTCAACTACCTTTAAGCTCTTTGCCTATCATATGTCTAGATTACCATATAAGCTTCACAATGGAAGTGCCCACGTGGATAGAGCCATCTTTGTATCAATTAGTTTGAAATTAAAGCAATCTCTATTCTTCTCATATTTGCTATGTGTTCTCTGCTTCTTGCTCAAATTCTATCTATTGTGTCGTGTAATTCCTATAATCCAAACACATGAATTTGGATGAACCAGGACAACACAACTCTCTTTGATTCATTGGAATAATAACAAGATAGAAAAAGACACAATCATTTCCTTACAATGATTGGAAAATCCTACTACATAGAATATGCTAGGTGAAGAAAGACCTTTCATAGAATATACATGTGAATTATATTCATGTCATTTTTTATCATGTAATTTGAAGCCCACAATCTATCCTTTCAATGGGAGTTGGCATTTTCTCATTTTATGATTTATTAACCTTGTGAGAACCTTTGCAAGTGGGGAGCATTGTTATCCAAGTGTCTAGCTTGTAGATTCTAAGACTCAATACATCGTCTTCTCTTGTATTGTAACATGTATATGCATGTATAGAGTTAAATTGTCACATAAAAGAAGCCATGGGAAAATTTTGAGGTGGTGAAAAAGTTGGGATTAAATTAAAGCCAAGGTGTTGAAAATTTTAAGGTTAGATTGGAGCTTAAATACCAAAACAATGAAGCTCGGAGACAAATGTGCACAAAAAGGCACAAGCAACAAAATATACAAATGTTTCTTAGATCAAGACAATATTTTCCCATTTTTGGATTTAAAGGCAACAATAAGCTATTCATATTTTTAAAACTCCCAAGTCTTGTGGTCTCCTCATATATATTGCCTTCAATACAATGTCAAAAGTTTTGAGAAAATCCACAAAGCAACATTAGATCCTCCTTCGTGTGCCCTAGATGATGCCCTAAAGGGTAAACACATGATCAAGGGTGAAGAAGCCTCTTGAGAAACATGCTTTCCCTCTATCTCCCACTCCTTATTTCTTAGCCTAGATATTGCAATCATGTTCCAAAATAGAACCATAAAGCTTGGCACAAACATGTCCAATCATAATGGTCCTATAATTTCCCAACTCCATTGGTCCTTAATGTTTAGGATAGGCACAATGATTGTGCTTGTTAACCCTCAAACGAACAACGTGGAGAATTTGAAAAATCTAAAGCAAAAGACAAGGCCAAGGTAAAAGTGAAACAGAAGATGAAGGTGCGCCAAGAAAAATCTAGAAACATAAGAAGTGCAAAAAAGTCCTAAATCAAGGCGAGAGACGCACAAGAAAAAGCGCAAGTCAATACTTTTGTAAAAGAGCACAAGGCACACCATGATTTATTTTAAGAGCACCGAGCTCTCACCCATGCAAATTGTAAAGGTAGATGGACACTAGGAAGGAAGCTAGGAAGATAGGAAGAAAGTGGGAAAAAGGGCCTAGGGCCGGCCATGTAAAAAAGGGGATAAGGGGATGACCGCCCAAAAGGGATTTAGGGTTTTGTATATAAAGTTGAAAAGTGAATGAGAAGCTCATTCTTGTGTGTGGCCAGAAGTAGTTCTCCTCTTCTTCTTCTTCTTCTTCTTCTTCTTCTTCTTCTTCTTCTTCTTCTTCTTCTTCTTCTTGCTTGTTTGAGTTTGTGCTTGAGAGAGTGTGTGTGAGTGTGTGAGGGTGAGGAACCATGGTGGAGAAGCTCTCCATCTTCTCCTCTCTTATTCTCTTCTCTTGCTCGCCGGCAATGGAGCTTGGAGTATGGAGCTTAAGGATCGATCTCTCTTAAAACTTGGACTTGGATCGTGGAGCTACCAAAGTTCTTGGGAGAGGAGGCAACTCGATCGGGCATGGAGGTAAGCCATCTACACTCATAGAGAGAGATAGCGCGTCAGGTACGTGAGAGGTAGCCATTAGTGCTCATCTTGAAACACTTGAACAATAAGTGGTCCGTGGGTCTTTGCAGTTGAGCGTGAGCTCCCTACATTTTGGTTCCATTGACGAGACCAACGGATTCAAGTTTGAGCACTTGCACACCTCAACACGAGCATTGAAGTAAGGGTGGAGCTTGAGATAGATAGGAGGTTTTGTGGCTTTTAATCCTTGAAGCAAGTAAGTGCTTTGTATTTTTTATGATTAGGCAACTAGGAGAAATCATTTCAGTACTTACTTTTGATTTTTGTTGCATTTAGAGTAGGTAGGATCAAGAAATCGAAGAGGAAAGCTTTAGGGTTACTGTTGTAAAACAGACCCAGACAAGGCACAAATCAAGGAAAAAATGGGAAAAAAGAGTGTTTCGATGGATTTATGTCACTAAGAGAGTGATGGGAGAGGTCAAGCCACAGGGAAGGGTTTATAATACAAGAGGCCAAGGAAGAGCTTATTTGCAACTGTGGCATTGAGAGAGAGAGAGTTGTTGCTCGCCTTGGATGATCGCTTCACCCAGGAGTTTTTTGCACATTGCAGGTATATACAAATTTTCTTCTCTATCCATAGCTTTGATTTGGAGGTGCACCCAACATCTAGTGACTGAAATCATGTGATTGGATCGACTTGTCATTGTATCTGCCAAAATCGCACCATGTTCGGCCCATCCGAGTGATGGCAATTCTGGGCGAACCCTAGACTTGGCCGCCCTCGTGTGTTCGGCCATTCGACCCACTTCCATTCAGATGTTCACCACTCAACCCAACCCCACTTGGACAAGCTGACATTCGGCCTGCGGCCGAATCAACCATTTGGACCAACTTGGCATTTGGCCCACCTGACTTGGCCCTCGGCCATTCGACCATTTGGCCCTCGAACAACCACATTTAGATGGTCCAAATTTGACATTCAGACTAGTTGCTTTCTTCCCTTTCTCATTCGGCCTTCATCCATTTAGACGAAAGGCCGAATCGGACATTCGGCCCCTACAATTCAGATCTACTAGGCCGAATTTGGATTTTTCCAAATTTTTAACCTAAAGACCGTGATCACTGCCATGCGAACCCCGAAGGTCATACAAACACTTAAAACACCTTTCTGGCACAAGAAACATGAAAATCAGTGAAACACGGACTTAGAAGTGACTCTAGCCAATCAACTACCAACCGCTAGTAGCACCAAACTAAGTCATAAATCCCTAAACAAATCTCAATTGAGCTGAATGACGCAACAGAGACCCTAGAACCTCAATGGGCCAATCTAGCTAACAATGGCAAAAAGGCCACACCACAAAAACATGTATATGTTGCATTTGGGCTGCATCTAGTCAAAGCAGAATGCAACAACATCAAGCTACAACTGCAAGGATGACTAGACATAACAGTCCTAATGATAGATGCATCTTGAACAACACTGCACAGACAACCCAAGACATCAGTAGAGAATCCACATATGGTTGTGCAGTTGGGGACTTAAAGGCTTGTATTAGAAGGCTTGAACTTATCAGCCGAGAGACGGAAGATGAAGACATAGTATCGCCTGCTTATCTTAGGGTCAAACTCACCGCAAAAAGGGAGCACTATGTCGATGCTCTCGTCGCGGTGAAGGAGCTAATTTTAATATCTTGACCTATGAAGCATGGGCCCTACTAGGCCAACCAAATCTCACACCGACTAATGCAAATATTAGTCCTTACGGGGGACACCCACAATCACTTATAGGGAAGTGCAAAATCCTTGTAACTATTGAAATGGAAAGCTTGCCTATCCTATTCCATGTTCCTACAAATATAGTGCTAATTGTGAAAAGGAAACCCTCTTAGGAAGACCCTTTAAAAGGGCAATGAATTGTGAGACCGATTATGTAGCACAGAGGATACACTTGACACTACCCAATGTAAGGATAATCAAGTAAGGGTGACCTTATCAAACCTCGAGGGAAAGACAAGGAACGTTTTGACATACCAAGCAACAAGCCTAGTAATAAGAGCAAGGACTTCTTCAAAGAGTTGATACAAGTGCATGTTGAACAGAAAGTTGAATAGAGAGAACTAGTGAGCGAGGCCATGCTTGAAACAAGAAGGTAAGGAGACAATGCCAAGGATAGGCTTTAGACTTACAAATATTGTACAAGACCACAAAAAAAGCCCAAGCCTTATAGACGAAGGTATTGATGGAGAGCCAGCACAACGCCCCGATGGATATCCAAAGAGTTGCTACATGCTCCAAGGTATTACACAAGTAACCGATGGATTTGGGTACCAAAACCCCCTGCTAACCCACCTTTATCGGTTGAAGGGCGACTGTATCAAAAGTGAAGAAGCGCGGGAGGAAATCTAAACGAAAATCCAAGTCTCGAGTCCAAAACATTGGAGTGAGTGAGTCCCTTACGATTGAAATCAGGAAACTGACATGACTATTCGAAAGATAGATCCTCAGCCTAGCGTGCTTAACAAGCAGATATGAGATGTAACCATCAAGTGTGCACAAAGACTAAGGAGCCTTTGACTTCCCAAGAGGATAATGAGCACCACAAGCGCACCGTTGCTCATGATAAGGCTGATTGCTCAAAAAAAAATGGCAGAATCATCTCACAACCATGAGCAAATATTCCAGCCAATGCCAAGTCCACCTGGGAGTCCCAAATCTCCTACACCCTCTTTCCCTAAGCGGACACATGAAGCACAACAGCAGTCAGCAAGTGCAGTTGCTCAATCCCAATCTCTATCTCCATCTGAGCTTCCAAATGTCCAAGATGCGGGACACAACACCACCCCTAGCCTAAGGATATGCATGTGCAATCCACTGTGACTAGCTCAACAATCTACACAAGTGAATGCGCAAAGGGCAACAAAAGAAATTACCACTTCTGACCCACCTAAGGACTTGACACTGCAGTGTACCAATAGTAGCCAGTCCACTAAACTAGCTGCTATTACTTCCAATCAAGAATCACAGCAATCACAACCTGTGGCCGTGACGACGCCCCTTGCGAAACGTGTCGTTAGCAATTCACCTATGGAAGAGATGTCACAACCAACATCCTTGACACCTCCAATACTTCTAAAGCACCTAAAGCCTAGGCTTGAGGAGAAATCTCTCAAATATTTGGCCAAGGAGATGGTGCATCTGACCAATGAACCAAAGATGAAGTGCATGCTGAAGCTTGATCACAAGTTGACAGCCATCACACGTGCATATGTCCATGTGGACATTGGAAGGCCAACACCAAAGCACACAAAGCTCATAGCCGAACCTCTGACTTGGGACGAGCAACAACATGTTTTCTCCCGCTATGTAGTTATTGCTGAGGAAGTCATAAAGGAAATCCCAAAGGCCATAGCTAGAGAATTGCGATTGATACCCTCACTCTATATTGCTCAATGTGAGATAAACAAGGAAAAGCTCAAAGCAATTGAACAAAAAGGGAAAGGACAACGTAATTTTGTGTAGAAATGGTACTCCTTTGGCAGCCAAAATTGGCCACCGACTAATGACACTCGTCGCTGAGCAAAGGAAATCCCCTTGGACATCAATACATGATCTCGTGTATGTTGCCCCAACCTCATTAATAGTATTGGTGATGGTCCAGCTTTCTACCACTTTCCAAAATCATCCCTTGTACGATAAATTGCTTCTAGAAGAAGATCTATACGTGGCTAGCAAGCTAGGAGTAGGGAGCATGGTACTTGATGTTAGCGCATATGTCTTTTGCCTCACTCAAGCCCCTGCAATCCTAGATCTCTATGCTTCCCATCAATACAACCCTAACTTCTTCAGCTACTTTTGTCTAAGCGTACATGACAAGAACCTTAAACCGTCTCTCGGTTCTACACTAGAGTCACCCGAACCTCCAGAGCAAGAGAAAAACAACTCTAAATGCAACACCCGCTCTGATAAGAAGCAATGGAGGCATGTTTCAATGGGTAAGAACAAGAGTCTAGAGCAAGTGCCACCAAGAGCAACTGCCAATGCAATCGGATGAGGGCCTAAACGGAGGGGAATTAGCTAAAGAGCTAGACTCTCTAAAAAGAGAGTCAATTGTACCCTCACAACCCAGCAAGGCTATTCAGCAGGCCGCGGCTATGTCCCATGAGGACACACCAGAGAAAGAGAATGCTGAGGCCCAACCAAGCACATCAACAACTAACCTAGTTTAGGGTCCTGAGTATTTAAAAGATACAACTTGATTGCCTAAGAAAAAGAGGAGAAAACAATGAAAACAACAGCAATTGCAAGTGGCTGTAGATGCCAAGAAGATTGAGACCAAGAGTGCTTAAGTGCTGAGAAATAAAGCATCGAGTCCACCCACCAACGAACCCATTTCCATCTCTCCTAACGGCGATGAAACCTTACACACATCCGTGTGTTCTAATAAATCAAAGCAATCATTACCATCAACGGTTTCTTGCAATGCTCAATCTACCAAAAATAGAACTTACATTGACAAATCAAGAGTGGATACAACACTGTCACAACAGGTTGACGCAGTCACATTCGAGGAGAACCATGTTAAAATAGCAGCAAAGCCTCAGGAGAAACATGAAAACCCCAAGAACATAAGCAATCCTAGCATTGACTAATCTTGCTCATCTAGGCCTGAGTCCCCAGCTATGCTAAAGCCTAGGGAAACTCCTAAAACCTTGCATGAGATAGCAACCAAGCAAGCCCTCATCGAACAAAGAAATGTCACAGAGTACTTGATTGAGTTGGATGCTAAACTCAAATTATCTGCACGTGCTTATGTCCTTGCAGACATGGGCACGTTCCCTAGGGAGCAGCTTGAGGAATATTTGTCATATCCGCTATCTTGGGAAGAGTAAGAATATCTTAACAAGCACTATGACAAGCTCCTACATGAACGCATGCAACTCATCTCCAACGAGGAAGCCAACGAACAATGCTTAAATGTGACACTCAACGAAACGCTTTGCCAACCAAATCTCTTAGAGATAGAGCAACTAAAGTGACAATCAAAGGGTCAAAGTCAATTTGAAAAACGTTGGTTTGAAAACTGCGCTAGAATTGCCAAACTTGGAGCCCAGATTATGATAGGCAGTCCAGTCTTAGAGGAGTGGCCAAATGGCGTCTCAAAGAGACCGACCTATGTTGCTCCAACTTCCTTTCGAGTATTGACTACCGTTCGGGGACTTAGCTAGAACTAGCCAAGAGAACTCTCTAATTGATAAATTTCTCACTGAGAAGGAGCTCCATGTTGCTAGTAGACTCGAGCAAGGCACCATGCTACTCCATGTTGCAAAATATATGTTGTTACTGAGTAGGCTGCCATGATTACTGGATATGTATGCCCCACTCCAGTATAATCTTGAGTTCTACAATTGGTTTTTATCCTCACAAAGTGACATGGATTCATAAACATGTACATAAATAAGCAATGTGTTTTATGACTTTGTATAGATAATATCAAAAGAAGCAAAGCCAGCACACACACAAGCAATGATAATCAAACGTAGGTGATATGCATTGAAGTCAACACTATGGGATTCAGATAAGTGATGTATTTTTTAGCTGCACTTGTTCATTATGATTGAAGCATATGACTTGCATGTACTCTCACGAGTTGCAAAGTGAATATAGGACGACACAAGTCTCTATGAAAAAGCGTTCAATGTCCTCTACAAATGGTTACAAAAAGGAGAAGGGTGGTAAGAAAAGGTTTCAAGGAGAGTACTTCTACTACAAGAAGAAAGGACACGCAATTGCAAATTGTCATATCAAGAATGCATATGAAAAAAAAGGCATTGTGAAGACTAAAAAGAGAAGGAGATAGCCAATACGACTGAAGCTAAGTTGGATTTATTCACAGTGAACATTAAGAAAATGTGTTCCTCGGCATAAGAAATATCTAGTACTAACTCATGGGTATTGGATAATGGCGCCTCCCATCACATGACCAACAAGAAAGGTCTATATAATTCTACAAAGCCTTTGCAAGAATGCATCACTGTGATGGTTGGGAATTCTACAAAATGCCTTGCACAGGACACAAGTACTATTTCCTTTGTTATTGCAAATGGTGAACTCAAGAATCTTTCAAATGTGTTGTATGTTCCAGAGATTAAGAGAAATTTGCTATCAATTGCTTCTATAACTAATCTTGGCCATGAAGTGAGGTTCAATAAGACAAGTGCAAAAATTATCGACAATATTGGTAAAGCTATCCAAAATGTATCTTCTTGGGTTATAGTGATGAGCAAAAGGCTTACAAATTATATGACCAAGAGGCAAAGAAGATCATAGGAAGCCCTGATGTGGTGTTCAAGGAGTAGCCACATATAATGGAGGAGAAGAATATAAGTTCTACCACTTTATCATCCAACAAGTAGTCCACTATGAGCCTATCCCAAGAGTTTTTCCTACTCTCAAGGAGGAGGAAGCATCATCTTCGAATAATGAGGACAAAGTTCACCAACTTGTAATCACACCACTGGAAAATCCATTGTCATGATGGGTGAAGAAACTCTATGATCATAGTAATCCTATGCCTACTATAGTTGAGGAAAAGAAAAATGGACCAAGAATTTGATTTTCAAGAATCATTTTCTCCAATTGCTAGAATGGCAACTATTCACACTGTACTTGCAGAATGGGCTGCTCATAAGAAGTAGCCAGTTTACCAAATGCATGTCAAATCAGCGTTCTTGAATGATGACCGTAACAAGGAGGAGGTGTATGTGGCTTGGCCACCAAGGTTTGAGACCCCCCATTCTAAGAACAAATTTTGTAAGCCGAAGAAGGCATTGTATGGGTGGAAACAAGCTCCTAGAGCATAGTACCAACGGATAGATAAATTCTTTTTAGGCTTGAATTTCAAAAGATGTGCCTCAGATACTAACTTGTATGTTTAAAGGGATGGTGAAAAGTATGTAATGATTGTCCTATATGTGGAAGACCTTCTTATTACATGTGACTATGAAGATATGATCCATCCGAACTTGAAAGGCTTTGACCTCTATGTTTGAAATGATAGACTTGGGCTTGTTGCATTATTTTTTGGGGATTGAATTTTGACTGGCAAAATCTTCATCTCTCAAAAGAAGTATGCATGGGAGATCTTAAAAGCATTTGGCATAACCGAGTGTAAGTAGCTACACCTATGGAGATCAATGTGAAGTTATCCATTAAAAATACGTCGACACTAGCAGACATTGGGAGGTACAGGAGATTGGTTGGCAGCCTCATCTACTTGTGTAACACTGGGCGGGTTTTGTTGTTGGTGTTTTGAGAAAATTCTCAAACAAACCATGAGAAAGTCATTGGAAAGATGGGATGCAAATGCTCAAATACTTGAAGGGAACTTGACTATGGTATCACATACAGTTCCAAAAGTGCTCTTATAGAAAATTGAGACTTAAATTGGCCAGGTGACAGTGATTCTAAGAAATCCGTTTCTGGATGTTTTTTCTCTTTAGGTTCAGGAATTTTCTCTTGGATCACTAACTATGAAGCAACTAATTGTAGCATTGTCTTCTACTGAAGCAGAGTACACATCAGCTTGCTTTGCTGCATGTGAAGTAGTATGGTTAAGGAGGATCCTATGGCATATGGGAGTACATGACAAAGATCTAACAGTGCTAAGATGTGACAATCAGAGTTGTATCGCCATTGCCAAAAATCCAATTTTTCATGCATGCACCAAACACATTGAGATCCAGTATCACTATGTACGTGACTTGATCGAGGATGGGATAGTAGAGTTGTCTACTATCCAATAGAGGAGAATGGAGCAAATATCTTCACCAAAGGTCTTATGAAGGATATCCTTCGAATTCATCTTTAGAGACTCAACATTGGGCCAAGAATGTAGTTCACCTGGACGGGTGGTAGACATTGAGAGGGGGTGTTAGATATGCTCAATCTCCCGCCCTCGTAAGGTGCCACCAATGATCCATGGTGCTCTAAGTTGTAAGGCCCCCACTATGAGAAGCTATATGTGAGCACAGACATTGGGTGGATCTTGACTTGTATGTCAAATGAGATCTATGTGACCTGCAAAAAGGTAACCTTTGTGGATCTAGCCTTTTGGTTAGATATAGTTATGTTGGTTGCAACTCGAGGTACAATGCATTGAGTTGCGGGGTGTGGGAGTTATCAAGGGCCCCTATTTTGGGATCTAGGAGCCGCAAAAGTGGCCCTTGGTTGGGGGGTTCTCAAGGGGGTCAATGGCCTACCCTGATGGGGATTTAGGGGGTAGCACCCCGGCCCCGCCGATGATAAAGAGAATATTCCCTGGAATATTTTGTGGCTGACCAGTGAAGATTCATAATAGGGTCGAACATACCGACCAAACTACCTTCTTGAGCTATAAAAGGAAGACCCCTCTAAAGCTATTGTCAATCTATCTTTCACCCAGTCAGAGTTCTTCTAGTTACCCTTAAGCTCTTCGCCTATCATTTGTTTGAATCACCATTTAAGCTTCACAGTGGAAGCCCATGGGTGGACAAAGCCATCTTTGTATCAACTCGTTTGAAATTAAAGTAGTCTCTATTCTTCTCATATTTGCTATGTATTCTCTACTCCTTGCTCAAATTCTGTCCGTTGTGCCATGTAATTTCTACACTCCTTACCACAAGTCTTATTACCCATTGCCATCATTGTGCTTCACATGGGATATGTACATGTACCTTGCTATTACCTTTCATGATTATAGATCTAAAGTAGCTTTGCATGCTTTTCTTAATTTCAAAATTTTAGGTCTAGCTTAGAAAAATTTTCGTTTATTTTGTCTAGGTAATGTGTATATTGAAATAATGACATTGTATTTGTTGGGTCTCATAGACCACTTTTGCCTCCTTAGAGACATTAGTATAATCTCTCTCTCTCTCTCTCTCTCTCTCTCTCTCTCTCTCTCTCTCTCTCTCTCTCTCTCTCTCTCTCTCTCTCTCTCTCTCTCTCTCTCTCTCTCTCTCTCTCTCTCTCTCTCTCTCTCTCTCTCTCTCTCTCTCTCTCTGTGGACTTTGGTGGATTGTTTTGAACCTAAAACATTCACCAAAGTCAAAATTTAACTAGTAAGACACATGCAATCAAGCTTTTAGTGAATTTTTATTTTAAAAGTGACTGTGAATATTTGATATGTTGGAAGCACTTACCATAAAATGAAGCAAAGAAATTTTGAGCATGTTTACTATTGGAGGCTAGTGTTATCCTCTTGATATATAGTACCTCGTAGAAGAGAGAAGACCTAAGCAACAAAGTTATTAGAGCTTACAAGGCAATAGCTTTGACGTTATATTGCAGTTTTTATATAACAATTACATATCAAAAGCACAAGAGTAAGAAGGCAAAAAAAGAACCATGCTACTTAAATAGCATGGCAAAGAGCTAAGACAAGTCTCTTCATTTTTTCATAACTATGGGGGAAGGCGCCATTACCTCGTATGTTTTTAGAAGCTTATGTATTGTTCCATATTGTTCTATTCCTTGTAATATTAAAAGGACAAGTTTTAAAGGTATAGTATTTAGAATAGATAATTACATCTTGCTAAGATTGAACTTTTGAAGATCGTTTTCATCCTTTAGTAGAATCAAGCCTATGCAAGACAATAAACCAACCCATCAATTTACACATGGGAATGACAAATTTAATTTGACTCTAGAAAGAATAAAGGTAGGTTCCCTATAAAGATTATAAAGTTTCAAGATGAGGAGCTAAATTGCAAACTATTGGCTTTTCTTCCAAACATGGTGATCTCTACACGTTGCTTGTAGTTTATTAAATTACTTTTGACTTCTCAATTGCATAGATTAAGCTATTTCCACTCAATAATGTCCTATCTTGTAAAAAAAAGAAACAATTAAGCACATCATATATGACTAGTACATAAACACCAAAAACAAAGACTCGATAATATCCATAATTTAATTAGCATGAAGTACTCTAAACCCTTTAAACCACATGTCCAACGCATTGTCACAAGATGGTTATATTTTTAAATGTGATATAGGCAATTATATTGACTCTAGTTCTTCTCAACAAATAATTTGTTATCTTTAGTATTGAGGCTAGTGAGCTTTAACTTCTTGATAACAAATGCAAGTATACATGTATATAAGCTAAATATACTGTACAAGCCATACATATTATATAAGGTTTTTTTTGTAGCACTTTATAGGAGAAGATGCAAGGATGAATGGGCCTAAGGGGTACAAGCATGGAGCTCCTCTTCACCATTATATCCACATAGTGGAGGACCCTTAGGTTGATCTTATGAAGCCCACTTTCATTGTTAAAGATGTGATGGAAGAGCTTTTGCATATAACGCAAGAGAATCATGGCAACCCTCTTCGCAATGGAAAGCTTGCAAATATGACGGGTGTTGAATTTGTAGACAACAATATGGCCACTTAAACTATCAAACCTTGCAACAAGCCAACAATACTTGTATGGTTGAGGGATTACTAGATCTTGGGGATTGCTTACCAATACCTTGTCTAAGTTAATAAAAAGCAAGTAGCACACACTTCTCCCCCCGGAAGTTATTCGCAAAGCTAACAATCCTCTTTAGTTTGTCCACATGGGCTTGTGCTTCCCTATACACATTACATTTCTACAAGCCATTTACCTCATTGATTATTGATTATTGATGACTTCTCTTGGGTTTCTTCTTACACCTCGCTAGGGTATTTCAGAGATTTTGGAGAGGCAATTAAATATATTAGAACTGCGACAGCACATCGACACTTTCTACATCAATGTTGAACCATGGCTGTTCCAAATATGACCAAAAGGAGTCATGTTTCAAGTATAGGAGCATTTGACAATGAGCTCCCAGTTTGTAGCCATGTAGATAAATGCGTCAATAAATAGAGCAAATTAACGTGGCTAGGCTCCTAAAAAGAATGCTCTCGAAAAAAGTAAGCATACAAAATTGAAATGCTGGTGAAAAGGCGATAGCATTGATCTTGACATTGTACCTTGGCTTGATGCATGTCAATGAATCATCTCTCGTACTTGTAATCACTAAGAACATCCTCACCAAGTAAAAGAAAACTTCTAACAAAGCATATTTACTGTACTATTTGTGATCCGACTGTGAGAAAGCCCCTGCCCCAATTCTTATTCTCCCTTGTGTGCAACCAAGGATAATACTTACACAAAATAGGGGGGCATATGCTATAAAGGATAATAGTTACTCTAGTAAGGGACATATCTTATAAATAGCACTTGCGCATGCTCAAGGAATAATTCAGACCTGTAGGCGTACTACTACTTGCAATTTAGCATGTGATCACTATGGCTATTTATCTATACCCCTCGCTAAAAGTGGTAACATTAATGTGTTCATGCCGAGTAACTCTTACATTGATTAGCAAAACAGTGAGAAATTCATAACTTAGCTACCCAAGATAGAGCAAGAGAAGACCGTGTCCATAAAAGTGGTATGGCTTTCAGCACAGCCAAAAGGCGAGGCAAAAAGGAATCAAATTATTGCTGTAACAATTTATAGCCAAATTATGCCGAAGTACAAGGCAAACATCAAGCCCTGTTGTACAGGTCCCTCTTCATTCTTCAAAATTCTTGCCCTCATCATTTGTAGAGGACACTGCAACTAAAAACTCCTAATGATGCTCACCACTATCAAAATTTTGACTGATCCAACTTGCCCTTCTCTCATAGAAAAGCAAGGATGCTTGAGCCATCAACACCTCCTCTTCTGTTACAAGGTCCACTTGAGAATCGGAAACTCTGAACCAAAGAGCTTTAGTTTGTTCTTTTTGTAAGCCCCCACTCATGTGAGGGCTAAATTCAGTTGGGTCACCATTGGCTGCATCAGATTCCAACAAAGAACTGCTATTAGAAGAGTGCTCCTCCATGCAGTTATTGATCTTAACACCATTTTGTAAGCCCCCACTCATGCGAGGGCTAAATTCAGTTGGGCCACCATTGGCTGCATCAGATTCCAACAAAGAACTGCTATTAGAAGACCGCTCCTCCATGCAGTTATTGATATTAACCCCATTTTCAGCAACAGCCTCCCAACATACTTCCGAGACTGCTTCAGCTTTTGCAAATTCTTCCACTGATTGTACATCACCATTGTTCACAGATAAACATGGCTCGGTTACTTGGCCGGAGAGCTCAGCCAATTGTATGTCAGCAGTTCCAGATTCTTTAGAGCATGTCACTGCATTATAACTGTCACATTCTGTATCATAATGTGTCATATCATCAATCCTTAGATTAGCTTTTCTATATACAGTGTAATGCCCATTTCGGGGAGAGCCGTGATGTACAACTACTGAAATAAGTTCATACATCCACTTTTCAGAATTATGAAAAGCATCTACTAGTTTGTTCGTATCCCTATGTAGTCCATCATGCCCATTCGGTGACGTCATGAAGTTTGTTGAAAACTTGCGTCCGTCATTCATTGGCACAGATGTCTGTACAAAGGAAGTTTGATCACTAAAGGAGGAGGCAGACCGAAACAGATGATTTCTAAGCTTGTGACAATCATACAATTCTCTGATTAAGATATCAGTAGTGGGTGAATCTGCTCCTTGCCAACTCAAATTTTGCTCCAGTCCTATCTTGGAACCACCCTCTGGGAACATTTCTAAGCTGCCTGCATCATCCCCTACTTTCTGAGATGTGCTTTCACAGGAGGACTCTGAAGCAGAATCTTCACTACTGGAAGACAAGCTGAGATGTGCTTCATCAGAAGTAGACTCATCCATGCTTGATGGTGCCCTATGAAAGTTATTCCTGAACCTCCCCTGCAGTTCAAAGGAAGCCCTGTGCCATAACAACTTCTGAATAGCTTGTGCACCAACCCCTGAATCGATGCTTTCGGTCATGTTACCCTGTCCAGAGACTGTGAAGGGAAACAGGTTCAACACAAACGGAAAGGAAACATGTCCCTGCATTGAGAAATGGTAAGCCCAATATCATATCATCCTACACAAAGAGAATGATATAATTGGCATGCAAACTTTCAAGTCAACAAGAACCTGAGACACACTCACCATCCACTTTATCAGTTCTCCAGAAGCATTCATGATGGCACGTCTCACATGAAAGCAAAGGACCTGCAAATATCAAGAATATCAGCTGATGCAAGATTGTAGACATCATCAGCTGCCAAGAACCTGTTAAATACAAAATTTCTCACGATTACTAAACCATAGGAGCACAGACCTTGTCTATTGAAACAAGAATCTGTCAAATTGCAAAAGTAACAACAAAAACAGGAAAGCAATGAAGACACTCAAAATAATCATGATACCTCGGGACAGCGTCCAATTTTTAGCTGTTTCAGAGCATTCACATGAATATTCCTCCAAATAATACCCTCCTGCTTTACCTCACCCTCACACAAACAATCATCATCAAATGTGCAAGCCTCGATCTTCTGTACTAAAGCCTGAAGAGCAATAATACTTGCATTCAATTACTTGGCCCATTTGTGTTTAGCAAGGCATCTACAAATCTTATTTAACACAAACCTTGTTCACCATCTTCCGTGACTGTAAATTGTGTATAGCATATAAATGAGAGCATCGACTACACCTAACATTGCTTATACACTCAGGTGCAGTGAAATGATGTAGACATTCTTCAATAGTACATTCCTCGACCTGTTTGAAGCACAATGCCAAGAAAGAAAGATATTCATAGGCTCGTTATTGAAAAAATCCTTTTGAAAAAACAGCACAAAACAAAATGTTCTTGCACAAAAAGCAAATAAACTGCTAATTGCAAATTAACCTTACAATATTTCCATCAGGTAAATGAGGAGGTGAAAGTACTACATCATGGAAGCATTCAAACCGTGTAGAGAACTGCAGCAGCCATAATGCTTCAGTAACTGCAGAGAGGAACTTATAAAAGCAAGATTGGCACATAGAAGTTTCAGACCTGAAAGCCACAATCTTTACAAGTCAAAGAACTACCCATGGAGCCTTCCATTGGCCAATTAAAATATTCCCTCCAGCTGTTCAATGCACTTGGCTCCACCTCACTGATTGACCTTACAACATCCAGAAGTGATCCGGTATAAGCCCTCAAGTTCTGGAAAACAGCTAGCCGCTCCTCTTGTAGTGCATTTGAAAGATGAGAAAGTGCCTCACCTGCATCCTGGTATTTTCAACAAGATTAAACACAGTATAATAAGGCTGCACAATAAAAAATCAAGACACAGTACAGAACAGTTAAACAAACCTGCTGCAATGCAAGATCAAAGTGCTTCACATATGGCTCCAAGGCAAAAATAACATTACAGGGATTGGCCACATGCCTTTCAGAATCAAGCATCGAAAGTTCTGGAGGCATCAAAGTGTCCACATTATATATATGAAACAGAAGAATTCAGGGTAGGGAGCTCGGTGTAAAGGTAACACACTCTCACTAAGCAATATAATAGAAATGTCAACCTTCTAGTAGAGCCATAAGGGCCTCTGTAAGTGGCATTGCAGGACAGCTCTCAATGCCTTTTTCATTGTTGAAAGTGGCCAAAAATGAGAGGAACGCTTGAGAGCTTGCAAGAGCCTGTAAGAACAGGAGCAACACATCAAAAAAGACAACTCAACTTCCCGGTTAATATTAAATTCAAAGTAAAGGGCATAAAACTCCCATATGGCAACAAACAGCCCCAGCTTAAGATTCAAAACATGATAAAAAAGGGAAACAGAACTCTCTCTCTCTCTCTCAAGCGGCTACCCTGGTGGTGAGCCACTTGTTTTAGCAACCCGCAGACCTGGGCTCAAATCTCCCTACAACTAAATGACCGTGCCAATTCCTATAATTAGTTGATGTGCAAGTGCAAAGTGCACATTTAAAAAATTGGGGCTTTTTGAACTTAAGTGCCAAAGTTTCAATTAAATTGTTAAGATGTGGATAACAGGGCCAAGGCTCTGGCCCATACACTAATATTTTTGGATTATATTATGCTTTCTATGCAAAAACATCAAGAAAAAATGGATGTCAATTTTTGTGTGCCAGCTTTGGGCAAATGGACTCATCTCCTCCAAGCATACTCAAGGGGGGACAGCAAGATGCATCTGGAAGAGATCATGCTATGTTGCTAACAGCTGCAAGCTGCTTTGGACAGCATAGACTTTCTGTGTAGGGTTGCATGCAAGTTGTGTGCAGCTTCCTCTGCTCCGTCAAAACTAATGTTGCTGTTGGCAGCTGTCTTGGAAGTTGGACTGTGTGAAGGTGCTTTTTCTAGTTTCATGCACTTTACCACAAGAAATAGGCTGTATTCTCTCTCCATATGCAGACAAGACTAGACAGCATGGTGCAAGGTTGGATTGGAGTGTCTAGCATTAGCAACAACCTAAAGCTTCTCTATTCAGCATAGACTTGCTATCTAGCATTGTGGGCACGTCGTGACATGTGCAGCACTCTCTCTCTCGCTCTCTCTCTCTCTCTCTCTCTCTCTCTCTCTCTCTCTAGAGAGCACAAAGTTTTTTCAAGGAAAATCTAGTCGATTTTGGAGCCTGTTAGTCACATTTGGTGAGTGCACTTAGTGAGCAGCCAGGGCTAGACTGATCTATGAAGAGCAAGAACAAGATGCTGGTTAGATTCTGGCAGTGGCTAAAAAGCAGGGTTTCATAGCAAAAACTACATTCTTTTTTACTCAATTTGAACAGCTCTAGTAATCTTAAAGAATGCCAAGCTTTGGAGCCAATGTGTGTTTTGCGTCTCTAAGTAGGAGCGTTCCGGCTCCCTTGTGTTAATTGTATTAATTGTTTTAGTGTTGATTTCAGGATTAAGCTTTAAGTGTTTTGCATTTTAAGTTTATGAATAATACCCTTTGGGTTTCCTAAAAGCTGGTTCCAATCCCAGATATGCCTCTGAATCCTTAGTGCAGACGAAAGCTCAGACAGCCCACACAACCGGTCAGCAGCCGAAAATGCAAGTAGGAGCAGCAGTTCAAGGGAGAAGAAAAGGTCATCCAGCCCACACGAGAGGGTACCAGCCTGAAAGCACAGGAGTGACAGCAGACAGCAGGTCATCCACCCCCTGCCAAATGCAGTCACCCAGCAGCAGACAGGCCACCCTGATGCGTAGGAACAGCTGGGACAGTAAAACGCAAGAGCAGTAGCTCCAACAGCAGTAAAACACAGCAATTTCAAACCTATAGACTATAGTCAGTAAACAGCGACCAGAATCAAAGATTGTAGCCATCTAATACTATGTGAGCATGCACAAATGAACAGAAACATGAAAAGACAAAGCATAAACAATAACACAATGAACAGTGAGGGATGAACACAAGAACTCAGAATAAATGGGTGATCTTATCCATAAAGACAGGAGACATACAGTACAATACCACCAGGATACCAGCCACGGTGATAACAGCAACGCAAGATACAACTCAGAGTGGAGAAGGAGTGTAAATAAATAGGCCTCATGATGCCACCCTAGACAACAGGTAGGACCAAAATGAGTTGCCCAGCTGCCCATAAAGGTGCCCAACTAAAGCCAGATAAAGTGCCCTGAAACCCATGAAAGGTACACTGCTTACTCTGTAATGAGCCTGGGACATGGCAAGTTGCTGCCATGGCAGGTTGCATAGCAGGTGACATGCCAGCCTCGGACCAGCAGGTTGGACAGTGGATGACATGGTAGGTCAAATCAGTGCTGGTGGAAAAGGTAGCCTTTTTCTCACAGTCTTTGAGACAATGCCATGCTCTCCTCATGAATAGCAACAAGACCGCCTCTTCTTTGATGTAGAACTAGTGACCAAACCTGATACACAACCACCAATAACAAGACAAGACAGCTGCCTTCATGTATATGGAACAGATTCCTCCTCAAGCAAAAGGGAGGTCGAGGCAACAAAGAAGAGGGACTTTGAGTACACTTGAACCTGTAAGGCCAAGACCATGGTCCATAATTGATACTCAATAGGATGGTTGAAGAGAACAAAGGAACAGAGCTTATGAAGGTGAAGGCAGACTCGAGAGTTATGATAGATCATGGATAACCTTCACACCCATGAGAAGGGCCACAAGGTCTGGTGGCAATACACAACGGTTCAAGAGGGATCAACATGGCAAGCATCATTGCTAGTTGGTACAAGGACTACCTCATTTCCCAACTGATTTCCTGATGCACATGATAATCTGGATTGCATATTCTGTACCATAATAACAGTTGACAACATCACATCATAAGCTCCAGCATCAATCACTGTACATCAAATTGCGACTCATGCAGCCCCAGATCGGGATGTCAGCATCAATCACTACATTGAATTGCGTCTTGAATTCCTATTTTTCAGCATTAATCATTGTACATCACGTTCCACCTCGTGCAATGTAATCTTAGCATCGGTCACTGTACATCAGACTGCATCTCATGCAACCCCCACATCATAAATTCAACTGCTGTACATCACATTGCATCTCATACAATCCAGCATCACAATCTTTGGCATCATTCATTGTACATCAGATTGCATCTCAAGCAACCCCACGTCATAAATTTAATATCAATCACTCAGCAGGTACTACCAGGAAATTACCTGGAGAATTGAATTAAGGAAACAATTGTTGCCGACATTGCGCAATCCCGGGACAAATAGCTGGTGCGGATCGAGCGAAGGAGGGCTGTCACCAGCACTGGTGTCGTGGGCTCCCAGGATCCATGAGAAAGCAGGCGAGTGAGTGATCTGACGGAGGAGGAGGAGGGCACCCAGGGTGCCGGCGCCAAGCAGCGTCAAGCCGAGGCCATGAGTGAGCTTCAGAAGCTGCTTCCAAGAGGAGAGATGGCCATGGCGGCCGTGGAAGGTGATGGAATCCCGCAGCAAATTATTCAGAGACGGCAGGGCATTGACGAAGCTGGATGAAGAGGCAGACCCCTTCATGCTTCACCGACCAGATACACAGAGCCGCACAGACAGACAGACAGAGACAGAGAGAGAGAGAGACTGCGTTCTCAGAATTCTGATTAGCGTCTTCTAGTCTCTAGATGTTAAAAGCTCTGGGTCGGGCGACTAAACTTTTAACCAGATTCGTAAAACAAGGGCATGAAGGGCATGTGATCTATGAGCTCATTTACTTATTTATTTATTTATAATTAGTATAAATGCGTTTTTGTGTTCGTTAAAAAGGGCATCTAGTCGAATGGGCCAAAAACTTTTTTTTTAAGATGCGAAAAAATATTTATATTGAATAAATAGATAACCCTTGATACAAGAGTTCATAATTATGCCATAACTAGCGCTCCGTCCGAGTACCCATGCGAGCACGAATGCTATTTCTCACTCTCTCTCTCTCTCTCTCTCTCTCTCTCTCTCTCTACTTCTCACACTAACACAACGCATGCTAGAGAGAGCAACCAAAACACTTAAAGCTCATGTCAAATTATGCACACATAAAACCAACAAAAGACAAACGATCAAACCACTATATACTATTTGCAAGAATTACTAAAAGGCCAAGTATATCAACCATTTGAAAACCTAATCAGTCCTCTGTATACTGGGCAACTTGCATGCTATCCAAAATCACAAAAGTGTCAAATCCAAGCACCATTTTGTGTGCATATTTAAAAAGTGCACTTTGCAAGAGGGAAATGAAATCAATGACGTTTGTAAAACACTTGCACATCCAAAAGTATATCATCTACTCTTCAAATAGTCTTCTTTTGCGAGCATTGCCATCAAAGATGGCAAGTGTCCACATCTACACATGCACAGGTGATATAATTACAATCTAAGCATTACAAGCGGACTTCACTTCCGTAGAAAACATGCAAAGTGTTACAACAATGCAACAGAACATTAGCAACAATATATTACATGAGCACACAAAACAATAAAAGCAATCTACTCGAATGTAAAGAAATACCTTGGTTGATATCCATATTCAACTGATGCAGCACAACCAAGCAACACAGGTCATGACACTCCCATTGTTGCCATTGAGGAGGAATCCTACTCGAGTGTTTTCGATACACAATGTGGCTGTACACAAGGGTTGCCACATAGTAGCATGCACATATCCCTCATAAACAATCTCTATAAACAAGCCTTCCCACATCCGAACAAATGGAAGATTCTGAAGACAATTACTTGTGCAAGAGATCTACGCATTTTAGGCTCTTTCACCAAAGGCAGAAATTCCTCCTATAATCTCATCTGTGTTTGAGATGCACAGTAGTAACCAAACACCGGTGTCCTCATTTCCCTACAAAAGAAAAGCAAAAAAATTAAACAAACGTACATTAGATGAATTAACAAAGAGAAATAATGTTCAAAACAATTAAGCATGACACACATTGCATGTAGCTTGATGTGATCAAACTCTTTGTAAGACTTCCCTGCACATAATATTAATAGTGGAACCTACATAGCGATCATTGTTAGACAACAAGACTTTCAAGCCAGCTAGAGGACTTCGCTCGCGAAAATGCCATGTACAACTGCCCATGTATGAAGATTGGGCTTTTAAGATAGAGCTCCACTAAAGTCAATGTCTATCCTTGAGCCTTGTTAATTGTCATTGCGAATGCCAGTCACACAAGAAACTATTGTCGCCCCATAGAGAAGGGAAAGTGCAATGTTGTGGGAATAAAGATTATCCTTAGAACGAACACCCTTGCACCAATGTTTGTACCTATAATGATCTCAACTTCTAAAACATGGCTACTAAAAGCCTTCCATATCAACCTTGTTCCATTACACAACTCTCATGCAAGATTCAAGTTTCGAAATAGAATAATAGGTAAATTAACCTTCAAGAGTAATCAAAAAGGTGGAAATCCACCACCGAGATCAAGAGAATTCAAATATTCTACTAAGTAAAGAAATGAAGTATCATCTGTCTAGTAGCTATACTATCAGCACTGTAATATTATCTCACATCTCCCATCATCAAACTAGCGCTTTCAAATTCAATTGTTCAACTTCTACATTCTTTGGAGCAAGAATCGCCATTTTCGTAAAGAAAGTTGCCTGATCATGCACATTAGAGAAACCTTCATAAACACATTCAATGAGATCCATTATCGACCCCCCTGAATAACCATGTCTGCAAGTAATGTGACTCTATTCATAGTATATGTCAAGGCCACACCATCTTCGATTCCTTGATGCCACCCAATGAATTCTGCACCCCCAAATTCATTATTCTGACATACCCACATGTTTGTGTCAGCTTTAAAATCCTTACCTACCTCCGCATAGTGGAGCAACAAAGGGATGCACTCACAATGTCCTCATGACCTCCCTTGATCACAACATGCAAAATTTGTCTAAAATTGCCCCTAAACAACATGATATTCCCACCAAATGGTTGATTACATGACATGATATCTTGCAAACTCTTATCAAGGGCCTCAAAAGCATAACGATACATCATCGAAGCCTCATCCCACAAAATGAGGCAGGTCTCTCTCAATAGGCCCACCAAATCACTGTACATGGGTATATTGCATGTAGAGTTGCCCTCCAACTACAATGGTATCTTAAATCTTGAGTGGGCTATCCGACCATTTGGCAAGAGCAATGCAACAATTCTTGACATGATGCAGTTGCCAAAGCCAAATGACCACTTGCATGCAATGTTGCCAAAATACACTTGTAAAGAAATGTCTCCCTTGATCTCCATCATGCCTCATCTAGGAAAAAACCTCACTAGCACCCAAGGCATCAAGAATAGCACGAAATTGCAACAACCTAGACATTGTTGAGTTTTGATTTCATCAATTTAGTAGTCCACGTGTCTTCACATCAATCATATTCGAGCTCCTCAAGAATAAGATGATTTTTTTGTGGCACCTCACCTTGCATCTATATTTTAGGCATATCGGGGAAATTAAATAGAGTCTGACCATGTTGTCTCAAGAGTGATTCCAGATGTTTCAATGCCGCATTTCTTGCCTCTATCCTTAGGCGATCACCTTGCATGCCACCAATCTTGAATCTTCTTAGGATATTTTCTACAAATGACTTCTCAAATATCCCCCACGACACTCTTGGAGAGCATTGTTGGGGGTAAAGGCGACTCTGCCTAGCCGCTCGTGTATTACTACACTGATAGTCACCGCCACTGCACACTGCAGGTGGCGGGCGCCCATTACCATCACTTTATGCTTTATTCTTTCAGTGACAGTTTGAATAAAGGAAGGCCCGGTCACACATTGTGACTGTTGGAGTTCCCATTTCTAGTCTCTCCCTTTCTTGCTCTTGCTCTCCCGCCATAGCTCTCGAGGCCAACCTTCGATCCATCGATCCCTTTCAATTGTGACTGTTGGAGTTCCCATTTCTAGTCTCTCCCTTTCTTGCTCTTGCTCTCCCGCCATAGCTCTCGAGTCCAACCTTCGATCCATCGCTCCCTTTCAATTGGTATCAGAGCTTTGCTTTCTGACTCTTGAGCTTGGTTCATGGCATTCTCAGCATCCCATCGACTCCCTACTTGCATTGGGTCTCCTTCCCGGCAACCATATCTGACTCCTTTGAGCTCCCGTCACTCCCCGGCTTCTCGAGCACTTGCCCGGCATTGTTGGGCACCTTCAGGGCATTACATTAGAGGTATTTGACCATTTTTCTTCAAGGTTTACTTCAGTTCTCAGGTCTCACAAGTTGTAAACAAGATTGGGGCAGCCACTATTGAAGCTCCCTTGCTTCATATCTCACTTGCCTTTGAACAAGACTTGCTGGAGCTTGTTTGAGGCCTTCCTTGGCTTTAACTGAACCCCTCCGAAGCTTGGCCACCATTTTTTGCAGCCCCAGGACCAGTATTTACAGTTGGCAGAATCACGCAGTCCTCCCATATGTGTCTTCAGCATTGACAGTCACAACAGTAGCTCTTCCCCTCCATTAGCACTTGGAAAGGCTCCATTTCGGGCATATGAACATGCTTTGATGCTTGGTTTTGATGGTTGATGTGTTGGCATAGCATTTGGACTGATTTAACACTATTTTGGGATTGTCATAACAGTCCACAGGCAGTTTATGACTGTGTTACACTGATATTTGATGCTACAGCTTGTTTGGCGTTGTCATTTGATGCCCGGTTGGTCCCGTTTGATGCCCGGATGTTAGGGGAAAGTATGCCTATTGTTTGGCAACCATTTGGAGCTGATTTTGGTGTTGAAATTCTTAGTTTTGAATAGTAAATCATTGCTGTACACAGTTGGGCTAAAGTCATTTTACTCATGTATACTTATGCCTATGCTTTTCGGGCTATGTTTCGAACATATATGGTGATGTATTGACACTTGGGGCTCGACATAGAGCTTGGTTTTGATTCGGGATCATTGGTTGAGCTTGAGCTCACTTTGCAAAGCATTTGGATGCTCCGTCTTGGATGTACTTATGGCATGTATGTTGCTTATGTCTGACCGGTCTTGACATGCTTAGCCTATGCCATTACTACATGCTAGTTACATTGTTTGGAGCCTATTGCTACTGGGCTCGGTCTTGGCTTGACTTTGGATTCTCGGAGCTTACTTGAGCTATTTATTGGCTTGCTAGAGTTGTATCTTGGGATGTACTTGATGTATTACATGCTTATGGATGCTACATACGGATGCTCTATCGCCTACATTTTTGGGATGTACTATTGATGTATTGTCTTGGACTTATGTCATTGGCATTGTGTCTTGCCTTGGCTTGAGCTCTTGAGCTCGTACATACGGCTTTTGTGCCCATGGAAGCATTCTTGAACGCTTATCAGACATTGAGCAAGTGGTACTTTTATGCATTGAGCCGTTACATGCTATTGAGCAGTTTACAGACACTTGAGACTTTGGGACTTCTTACCTTTTGGGATGATACATCATATGTCTTGGTTCATTGTATGCTTATGAGCTAAGTCTCAATTTTGGATCTGTATCTTTGTGAACTGACACCTACTTGTGTCAAGTTTTGGTAGTGGCAGGAACACTTTGCCCCATTGCCTGAGGGGGTGTGCCTACTCACTGGCAGATGTTTGTATGACATACTTGGGTGTTGGATTCATGCTTATCGACTGTCATATGCTTATGCTATGCCTGCATGATGCTGGCTTTGGTCTTGGCAGTATTTGATTGCCTTGGGATCTGATTTTGGCACTGTTAGCTCTCTTTTACTGAAATCTGAAATTTATTACAGCAAGCATACATGTATGGACTGACATGGATTTTTCATGCTGAAACACTCTGAAATGATGTACTTTCACTAGTACTTGGTGGGCAATAGCTTTGGTTCCACTTTCTTCGCCATTTTTTCTCGATTTTGGTGATTTTTTTGTCATTTTCTACAGTAAATAGCAAGCAGTTTTGAACTATCTACAGTCTTTCCGCCTGCATTATGGCGAGTTCATCCATTGATCATGCTATTTTCAACATCACTAAGCTTGACGGTATGAATTACTCTTATTGGAAGAGCCAGATTTGGTAGATGTTGGTGCAGAAATCGCAGATCAAACCTTTGAGGTTAAGGGGGCATCCGCCTGCAACTATGCCAGATGAGGAATGGCTTGAGCTTGATAAGTTATGTAAGTCCACTATTGTATTGTCTCTCACATAACAGGTTCACTATAATGTCTTTGAGGAAGAACAAAGTGCATGGCAGTTGTGGGAAGAGATAAAAAATCTCTATGACAAGAAAAGTCCAGCAAGTCAAATGTATTGGTTGAAGCAGCTTATGGATCTGCGCATGAAGGAGAATGTGACTATGTCTACTCAGTTGAGCCAGTTTCACGTTATACTCAAGAACTTGACTTCTCAGGACATCACTTTTGCAGAGGATGTCACTCCTCTTTTCTTGCTTGGTACTCTTAATGAGTCATGGGATGTATTCCGCACTGCATTATGTGCCTCTATTGCTACCTTGAAATTATCTGATGTTGAGAGTGCTCTTCTGCAGGAAGAGGTTAACCGTAAGAATTTGGATGCCTCTTGTGTGTCTCATGCTATGATAGTTAGAGGCAGGAATGATGGATATGGAAAGCATGGCAGTGGTAGTGGTCGTGGACGGGATTCTCAGGAATCTCGATCCAAGTCTCGTGGGAAGTCACGTCGCAAATCCTGTGGCAGCAATGCAGATGTTACTTGTCACCATTGTGGGAAAATGGGCCATATTAGGCCACAATGCCATGAATTGCGCAATGAAAGGCGCAAAGATAAGGGGAAAGACAAAGTGCAGGATAAGTCTTCTGATCGCAGCATAGTACCTGCAAAGTCCAGTGTTAAAATTGAAAAGATCAATGTTATGCAGCCTGAGAATGTTGATGATGATGATTATATCCTAGCATCTTCTTCTAGTGCTTCGCAGATGACAGAGATACACTCTATGTATGCATAGTGTTGGCTCTTGGACTCAGGTGTGTCCTTTCATGTGACACCTTGCCGAGAGTGGTTTCATTCATACCGTACTGTTTCGGGTGATGACAGCTCTCTTGATATTGTGGGCATTGGTGATGTTAGGATGCAGTTTCCTTCTGGTAGCAGTTTTGTTATGCAGGATGTACATCATGTACCTACTTTGACACGCAGTCTCATGTTAGCTAGACAGCTTGATGACACAGGATATCATGTATGTTTTGGAGACTCTGCATGGAAGATCACTCGTGGTAGACTTGTGATTGTGAGAGGTGCCAAGGCTGGCGGTCTCTACCCCTTGATTGTATCAGCTTCTTCCCTTGATCATATTGTGTCTGGATTCTATCCCACATGTATCTCTTTGGTATGCCCGTTTGGGCCATATGTCTTTGAAGGGAATGAAAATGCTTTCTAGTTTGCAGTACTTACCGCCCCTTGATTATGCATGTTTTGATTCATGTGAGCATTGTCTTTATCAGGCAGACTAGGTCTACACATAAGAAGTCTGGTAGGCCACGCATGAGTGAGACCTTGGCATTGGTACATTCGGATGTCTGTGGGCCTATGCCTTGTCAGTCTATGGGTGGTGCAAAGTATTTTGTTACGTTCATAGACAATTTTTTATGGAAAGTTTGGGCTTATCCCATTAAGCTGAAATCTGATGTCTTGGTTGTGTTTCAGAGATGGCTTGCATTGGTTGAGAACCAGTTCGAGTATAGGCTAAAATGCCTAAGGACAGATAATGGGGGTGAGTATGTTTCACATGCTTTTCAGCAATTATGTGATGAGAGGGGTATTAAGTGTCAGTTGACCGCCCCCTACACCCCCCCCAGAATGGTTTGGCTGAGCAAATGAATAGAACCATCCAGGAGCATGTATGTAGTATGCTTAGCCATGTAGGCTTACCACAGAGCTTTTGGGCTGAGGCAGTTAGTACAGATGTGCATGTCATAAACAGATCACCCTCTAGTGGTTTGGATTTCCAGGTTGCAGAGGAGGTATGGACTAGAAAACCTCCCTCTTATGCACATCTCCGTGTCTTTGGATGTGAGGCATTTTGCCATGTGTCCAGGAACAAGAGAAGTAAGCTGGATCCCAAGAGTGTCAAATGCATTTTCCTTGGTTATGGGGATGCAAGCGAGATGGGTTACCGTCTCTGGGATCCGCAGGCGCAGAAAGTCATCCGCAGTCATGATGTAGTCTTCCATAAAGACAAAATGCATAGGTAGCCTGAGAGAGTTGTTGAGATCCGCAGGGCCATATTTCAAGAGGAGCCGAGAGCCTACAGTTGCAAATTGAACAGCCAGTTGGACAGCCTACAGCTGCAGCAGATGCTCATGGTGAGGGTGTTGGACAGGCAGCTGGGCAGGTAGCAGAGCCTGCCGTGAGACGGTCTACTAGAAACAGACGTCCACCTAATAGATTTCAGCCCTCGATGCATTATGTCTTGGTTACAGATGCAGGAGAGCCTTTCACCTATGATGAGGCTATGCGGAGGGGTGACAGTCACTCCTGGGAGAGGGCTATGCAGTCTGAGATATACTCCCTGCATAAGAATGACACTTGGGATTTGGTTTCCTTACCTACGAACAAGAAGGCTTTGTCATGCAAGTGGGTGTACAAGCTAAAAAGGAACACCTGGACATCCCAAGCCGGCATACAAGGCTAGATTGGTAGCAAAGGGTTTTAAGCAGGAGCATGGTGTGGACTTTGACGAGGTCTTTTCTCCTACGGTTAAGATGACTACCCTGCACTTAGTCTTGGCTTTGGTTACTCAGTTTGACTTGGATTTATACCAGATGGATATCAAGACAGCTTTCTTACATGGGGACTTGCATGATGAGATTTATATGGAGCAGCCTAAGGGCTTTGCAGAACCTGGCAGGCAGCACCTAGTGTGCAAATTGAAGAAAAGCCTTTATGGCTTGAAACAAGCACCTAGGGAGTGGTATCATAAGTTTGATGCCTTTATGCAGTCACAAGGCTATAGCCGGAGTGCTATGGATCCGTGTCTTTACACGAAGAAAGCCCGTGATGGTTCTTTATTGATTTTGGTACTCTATGTGGATGATATGCTGATAGCAGGGAAAGTCATGATGAGCTAGATGCTCTTAAGGCTCAGCTCAAGAAGAGCTTTGAGATGAAAGATCTGGGACAGGCCGCTCACATACTTGGTATGCGCATTAGACGCGATAGGCATCAGGGACTCCTCTACTTGTCACAGAGGGAGTACATTCATAAAGTTTTTGAGCGCTTCCACATGCAGGATGTAAAGCCTATTGGCTATCCATTTCCTTCTTATGTGAAGGCATCACAGGTTGATTGTCCGCAGAGAGATGAGCAGAGGGCCGAGATGGCCGAGATGGCCAAGATTCCCTATGCATCCGCAGTGGGTAGTCTTATGTATGCCATGATAGCCACTCGTCCAGATATTGCCTTTGCAGTTGGTGTTACGGCATGCTATATGGCTACACCTGGCAAGAAGCATTGGGATGTCGTGAAGGGTATCATGAGGTACCTAAAGGGCACTGCAGATATATGAATATGCTATGGCAGCCAGGATACAGGAGTCGTGGGGTACACTGACTCTGATTATGCAGGACATGCAGATAGTAGGAAGTCCACTTTCAGCTATGTATTCACCTAGAGGTGTTGTTTCTTAGATGTCCAGGGTGCAAAAATGCACGGTCCTTTCTACTACAGAGGCCGAGTATGTTGCAACCACTGAGGCTTGCAAGGAGGCCATTTGGTTGGGTCGTTTAGTTGCTGACCTTGGTATTTATGCTATTCCTACACTGCATTCGGATTCTATGAGTGCTATTCAGTTAGCCAAGAATCCAGTCTTCCATGCGAAGACGAAACACATTGAGGTGAGGTATCACTTCATTGATGATTTTTCTAGGAAAGTGTGGGCTTATCCCATAAAGCAAAAGTCCAATGTCTTGGCAGTCTTTCAGTGTTGGCTTGCTCTTGTTGAGAACCCGACTGGGTATAGGCTGAAATGCCTTAGGACTGACAATGGGGGAGAATATGTCTCACGTGCTTTTAAGCAATTTTGTGATGACAGGGGTATTAAGCGTCAGTTGACCGCCCCTTACACCCCCCCAGAATGGTTTGGCTGAGCACATGAACAGGACTATTCAAGAGCATGTCCGCTCTATGCTTAGCCATGCAGGCCTACCACAGAGCTTTTGGGCTGAGGCAGCTAGTATGGCAGTGCATGTCATAAACCGATCGCCTTCTAGTGGATTGGATTTCCAGGTTGCAGAGAAAGTTTGGGCTGGTAAGCCACCCTCTTATGCGCATCTCCGTGTCTTTGGATGTGAGGCATTCTGCCATGTGCCCAAGGACAAGAGGAGTAAGTTGGATCCAAAGAGCATTAAATGCATCTTTCTTGGTTATGGTGATTCAGGAGAGATGGGCTATCGCCTATGGGATCCGCATGTGCGCAAAATAGTACGCAGCCATGATGTAGTCTTCCATGAAAACAAGATGCACATGCAGCCTGAGAAGGTGGTTGAGATTCGCAGAGTGATCTTTCAGGAGGAGCCTAGAGCCCCTGCACAGCCAGTTGGACAGCCTACAGCTGCAGCAGATGCTCATGGTCAAGGTGTTGGACAGGCAGCTGGGCAGGCAGCAGAGCTTGCAGTGAGACAGTCTGTTAGAGACAGACGCCCACCTAATAGATTTCAGCCTCTATACACTATGTTTTGGTTACAGATGCAAGAGAGCCTTTCACTTATGATGAGGCTATGCGCAGGGGTGACAGTCACTCCTGGGAGAGGGCTATGCAGTCTGAGATCGACTCCTTGCATAAGAATGAGACTTGGGATTTGGTTGCCTTACCTAAGGGCAAGAAGGCTTTGCCATGCAAGTGGGTGTACAAGCTCAAAAGTACCCTTGGACACCCCAAGCCGGCATACAAGGCTAGATTGGTAGCAAAGGGTTTTAAGCAGGAGCATGGTGTAGACTTTGATGAGGTCTTTTCTCCTGCGGTTAAGATGACCACCCTGCACTTGGTCTTGGCTTTGGTTGCTCAACTTGACTTAGATCTATATAAGATGGATGTCAAGACGGCTTTCTTACATGGGGACTTGCATGATGAGATCTATATGGAGCAGCCTAAGGGCTTTGCAAAACCTAGCAAGGAGCACCTAGTGTGCAAGTTGAAGAAAAGTCTTTATGGCTTGAAGCAGGCACCTAGGGAATGGTATCATAAGTTTGATGCCTTTATGCAGTCACAGGGCTACAGCAGGAGTGCTATGGATCCGTGTCTTTACACGAAGAAAGCCCGTGATGACTCATTGCTTATTTTGGTACTCTATGTGGATGATATGCTGATAGCAGGGAAAGCTCATGATGAGCTAGATGCTCTTAAATCTCAACTGAAGAAGAGCTTTGAAATGAAGGTTTTGGGACAGGCCTCTCATATACTTGGTATGCGCATTAGACACGACAGGCATTAGGGACTCCTCTACTTGTCACAGAGGGAGTATATTCATAAAGTCCTTGAGCGCTTTCGCATGCAGGACGTAAAGCCTATTGGCTGTCCATTGCCTTCTTATGTGAAGGTATCATAGGCCGATTGTCCGCAGACAGATGAGCAGAGGGCCGAGATGGCCCAGATCCCTTATGCTTCAGCCGTGGGCAGTTTGATGTATGCCATGATAGCCACTCGTTCGGATATTGCCTTTGCAGTTGGTGTTGTGGCACGCTATATGGCTACACCTGCTAGGAAACATTGGGATGCCGTGAAGGGTATCATGAGGTACCTGAAGGGCACAACAGATATATGTATTTGCTATGGCAGCCAGGATACAGGGGTCGTGGGGTACACTGACTCCGATTATGCAGGACATGCAGATAGTAGGAAGTCCACTTATGGCTATGTATTCACCTATGCTGGAGGTGCTGTCTCTTGGATGTCCAGGGTTCAAAAGTGTACGGCTTTGTCTACCACTGAGGCCGAGTATGTTGCAGCCACTAAGGCTTGCAAGGAGGCCATATGGCTAGGCCGTCTAGTTGCTGACCTTGGTATTGATACTATACCTACACTGTATTCGGATTCTATGAGTGCCATTCAGTTGGCTAAGAATCCGGTCTTCCATGCGAAGACGAAACACATTGAGGTGAGGTATCACTTCATACGTGGTGTCGTGGAGGACAAGTCTGTTGACCTTGTCAAGATCTCCACTGACGAGAATCCTACAGATCTGCAAACGAAAAGCCTCACTATTGAGCGCTTTGCCTTCCTCAGGAGATTGATGGGCGTTGGATGAGATGTTGTCTTTTCTCATCCCTTGTACCTATGTACAATTGTACTGTCTTTTTCTTTTCTTTTCTCTCTCATTGGGGCAGATTCGCCTTTAAGTGGGAGGTTGTTGGGGTAAAGGCGCCTTCGCCGTGCCGCCCTGTGTATTACTACACTGACAGTACCCGCCATTGCACACTGCAGGTGGCGGGCGCCCGTCACGTCACTTTATTCTTTACATTCATTTTAGTGACTAGTAAATAAAGGAAGGCCCGATCACACATTGTGACTGTTGGAGTTCCCATTTATTGTCTCTCTCTTTCTTGCTCTTGCTCTCCTGCCATAGCTCGCGTGCAAGCTTCAATCCTTCTCACCTTTCAGGGTGGTGCATGATGAATGGAAGAATGAATGTTCCGTCTATGGTCCACACTATCATTATAGAACCACATGAAGTGGCATCGCATTCCATGTTGATTGCTAGCTTCTCTTATTGAGCTGGATCACTCCATGATGCCCCAAAATGAACGTGTAGTCATCCCATGCGTCATGTTTTTTGTTGGTTTTTTTCATTTTCCCTATCTAGCTCCCAACCATCCTTGACATTGCACATGATTGCGAGTTGGAATCCTTCTTATAACCCAAACGGTGTTGTGAAGGATTGTCTCCACTACCATTTCCATCCTTGTTGTTGCTCGAGATGTGGGACCGATTCCTTGTTGTAGTCAACTCAAAAGCTTTGTTGCATTTGGTCCTACGCCATGGAACTTTCCACCAATGAATACATGTTGTTTCGTGTTCTCTATAGTAGAGCATTGGCCAAATCACTAACACATGCATCGTACAAGCTGATAGATTATTTGAATCCCTCCCCGACCAACCAATTTACATGCTTTGGCTTTGCTAGGTTCATGGTTGGCATATGAGCAATGTCCTCTACCACCTAGATAAATAGCAGCACGAGAGGGTATGGAGCGTGAGAAAACAATCGCACCACACATCACATCCTACTCTTATAGATTAGTCTTACCTACGCCTCCAACATGGATATCTGATATGCCACCAATTAAGCCAACAATCCATTGCTAGAATATTGTAATCCACAACTTTCCCTTAGGTCCACCAAGCCCAAATGATTTGGTATTGCACTATTGCATCATCTTCTATGGTTGCACACCTCCACATGTGGCACAAACACTTATGTTGGTCTTAGAAACTATTGTACACATACTGTGATGTGTGTATTTGGAGATTTTGTTCCCAATGAAATATGCAAGATCTCTCCCTTCATTGCATTATGTTGTCCGGCCATTGAACATCATGTCGATGGCCCTCCAGTTGCTGGCTACTTCATCATCCATGAATCCTAAAAAATCAGCACTTTCTTGAAAAAGAATTATGCATCTCTATCCTCTTTCTTCATCTTGCATATTGCCAGAGTTTGTGTTGTGATGCTAAAATCATGTAAGAGAAACTACCTTGGGCCATGCACATGTACTGCCATGGTGGTTCAATCATTAATATGATGCACATGGTCAAAGCATATCCAACTATTGTGTAGGTCCCCAATGCCATTCCTTCACATACGATTCACTAAGTCAATCCCTGAGATTGTCCTAGTCACTAACATTTTGAATATAAAGCACTTGTTATCATTGTCAACAACTTGCCCAGGAAATAGGCTACCATGGAAAAAATTGTATACACCATGTTGCTTTAAGTTTAGAAGATGAGATTCCATCCCCTGATCGCTCTCAACACATGCTACACAGACCATGTGTTTAAACCTACATGCATGGAATATTGAACATCATATATATGGCTTTTTTATGATATTTACGAGATGCATGATATTCATGAATGGAATAATATGTTGCATGTTCCTGTGAACGAGTGGTTGGGGTTCCTTGAACATTGTTAACAGTTCAGTGTCAGACATGGAAACACCTTGCTTGCAAACTAGGGCACTTGTCACTAGTCTTTTAGCCACAATCATTTGCGAGCGTCAAGGTCCAACTGCGCTAAAGTCTCTTACCATTTCCTCTACAATCTTTCGCACCTCTTTGACATTAGCCCTACATGTGCCTCTTTGCACCTCATGGTTATGTGTCCCCCAATGGATGAAAAATCTTGACATTGTGCTTGCTAACATCACATAATACACTATACATTCGCACTTGGAGAGCAAGATGGAGGGATGCTTACAATAGAAGCATCCAAGGCTTCCAAGACCATGAGCTGACATTCCCACAGCTGGTATGTTGGTATTAAGGTTTCCTACATGGCATAAAAATGGGACTTGATCAATATGATTTACTCGTAATAGGGTACAAAAACTAGGTCACGCTATCCCACAATCTTTTTAATGACTTTACAAATGAAGAGTCGTATGCATGTCCATTCCACCTAGTTTAGTGAGCTAGAAATTGAGCAACCATTACAATTTCTATTTGGACACTCTAGTTCTTTGACGCATTAGCTTTGGCAAATGGTACCAAGGAATGCCATCGATGTTGATGTGGACTTTTTCCAGCAATGGCCATCGCACTTTTGCTCCATACCCTCCATTAGACACATATTTTCTATTACCGGGTGGAAGCTCATACGCCACATTGCCATCATACAAAACTGGGATCTCCTCCACTCTATATAACACTCGTATTTTGAATCAAATGATGTAACACTTGGTGTTGCCCTCAGAAAGACATTATGTACTCAGCCACACTTGCAGCATAAGAGGATGACCATATCCCCTCCTCTTCCACATCAAGTGTGATTAGGCTGGTCTTGTTTTTCACCATGTTTAGGGGGTGGTGAGGCTTCCACAATTATTGTTGTTTTCTCAACGCTACAAGGGCTTTAGGTGAGGTCTATTGTGGGGGAAGACTATAACATAGGCATATTTTCTTATTTGACAAGATAGTCTTGTGAGACCAAGGTGTCTAGAACATATACCTAGCTAGCCTCATGGTCATTGACATAATGGATCGGTGTGCTTTGTATTCGGCCATTCGCATGGGTGATAGCAAGAACGTGGTAGCCATTATCATTGCAAATGTCTTCATCCTTTAACATCAAGAATTAACTACTTGTGTAGTGCATAATAGCTTCGAGTCCACATATATGCGGATTTGAATATTTGGCATAGAACTTGACAATGGATCCATTTTCCAAGCTATCTAAACATGTACAGATACGTATGTCAGATATGGTGACAGTGAAAGACTTAGTGTGGGGGTGGAAGTCATATGAGAGAGAGAGAGAGAGAGAGAGAGAGAGAGGAGGATATATAAAAAGTGTGTGCATGAGAGAGAGAGCGAGGAGAGAGAGAGAGAGAGAGAGAGAGAGAGTGTGTAGATGCAGGTGCCAAATATGAGAGAGAGAAAGAGAGAGAGGAAGAGAGAGAGAGAGAGAGAGAGAGTGTGTGTGTGTGTGTGTGGATGCATGTGCCAAATATGAGAGAGAGAGAGAGAGAGAGAGAGAGAGAGAGAGAGAGAGAGAAAGAGAGAGAGAGAGAGGTGGGGGAGACACACACATAGAGAGAAAAAGTATATATAGAATTGTGTAGGAGAGAGAGTGTGAGAGAGGGAGATAGAGAGAGTGTGTATGAGTGGATGCGGGTGTTGAATATGAGAGAGAGAGAGAGAGAGAAAGGGGGGACAAATTGAGAGAGAGAGAGAGAGGAGGGGGAGATGGACAGAGAGAGAGAGAGAGGGAAGAGAAGACGCAGAGAGAGAGAGGGCAAGAGGGAGGGAGAGGGCAAGGGAGAAAGGCATACATATATGCGATATTAAGTAAATATTCCATAACTTGGGGGGGGGGGGCTGTGTCATAGGGGTGTGTGGCATTATATAACCACTTTGAGATAGTGGAGGATTAAATGCATGTTAGAGAGAGAGTAGAGAGAGAGAGAGAGAGATTGACAGACATGTGCGGTATGAAGAGAGAGCTGTGAAAGGGGGGGAAAGGGAGGGGTGGTTGACATATTTTTTTTCACCAAGAATGGGAGTGTTAGTGATCCTTCTCCGACGACGAAATGATCCTAGCCCACACGCACTCTCTCTCCTATCCCCTCTATTAAAAACCCAAATATCTAATATATATGCGGCCGCGTTGGTGACTCCTTCTTTAGTGATAAAATGATCTTAGCCCACACGCACTCTTTCTCCCATCCCCTCTATAAAAAGACCCATATAACTAACATATTAATATACTAATACATTAATCAATATACTAATTAATTAATATTACTATACTAACATATTGATTTATTTGCTAACTTACGAACTAGCATATTATCTATTAACTAACTAAAGGTTTAATATTAATTCATTTACTAATGTATATGTTAACTAACTAATTAATTATTAAACTAATTAATTAAATTAATATATTATATTATTAATATTAATTTATATTAATATAAATTAATTATTAATTAACTAATAAATATATTATTTATTAACTAACTCATAATTTAATACTAATAAATTTACTAATGTAATATTACCAGCTAATGTATATATTATTAATTAAATAATTAATACTAATTAATAACTAATCTTCAACTAACAAATCAATTCATGAAAACCTAATCAGTTTAGTATTAATTAGTTAGTACAAAAAAATCAATAAAAAGTAACTTTCGGGACTAACTAAGTTAGTACTAATCAAAGCTAATTGCATATTTTGTTAGATGTTCACACACACACACACACACACGCACGCACGCACACGCACACGCACACGCACACACCCACACATGCACGCGCGCACACATATATAGAGAGAGGCACAAAAAGAGTGATATGTGTATTTTTTTCTATCAAGAAGGGTTTTGCCGACAACCCCTTCTCCAACAAAGAATGATTACACAAGTCCCCTATACCAGACAAAGGAGGTTACATAAAATTATTTTTCATTGAACAAGGAGTTGCCAACAGCCCCTTCTTGGTGAAAAAAAAAATCACACGTCCTTCGAAAGTAGAAGCATGGGACTTGTATAATTTTTCTTCTACTCAAAAGGGGTTGTCAGCAACCCCCTCCTGGGTTTCACTATGTCTCTATCTCTGTTTAGTTTTGGCCTATAGATTGGTTTAAATTCTGCGGGCCTAAACTTCAGAGATTCTAGGGATTTAGCAGCATGAGTCTCTTGTGGTATGAGTGCTTGATCTGTCTTGATGTTTTGTGTGGTTAATCTTAAGGGTGGTGTTTGAGTAGGGCCTTTGGCTGTTTTGGCCTTAGGTACCCAGATCCAAGTGTTGTCCTCATAGTAGCCTTGCGCTTGCAAATAAGGTCTTGGGGACCCATCACAGCTTTTTGACCATATGTCGATGTCTATGGTCTCATCTTGACTTCCTAGGCTTTGAGTGTGGATTCTTAGCCTTGCGAGGCCATGGATGTCTGCCCCTAGGTGGCGGGTTATGATATTTAGGCATCCATTGAAGCCTTGGTTTGTGGGTCTCAGCTTTGGCTCTAGTGGTTCACTCATCTTGGGGTTTGGCAACAAGCACGACCCCCCTCCCTAGACTTGACAGTGGGGTTCTCTACCGATGGCTTTGTAGAATCTGAAGGAGTTTCATGGCCCTTCCTGAAAGCGGTGACTATACACATGTTGCCTATGTTGAGGTGAATGCATTGGGACTCATAGTCGACATTGCAATGAGCATGCCTTTTAAATAGGCATCCTAACAAAGAGTCTGTACCTGCATCTTTAGTGTTTGGCAACACATAAAAGATCATTGGTATGCTCTCAAACTCAATAGAGATTTCAATTTTGCACTTTCCCAAGAGGGCATATGATCAGCTCCCAAATGGGGCAAGTTTGGCATTAGTGGGCTATAACTGTGGTTTGCCAATTTGGGTCCAATGTACATGAGATAGGACATTAAAGTTAGCTCCCTCATCAATCAGTGCATTCAGGGTGGTCGTGTGCTTAAGTACAATGTACACATGTACAACAGGATGAGGAAAGACATCAGCTACCAACGCCCATCAATTTCCTAAGGAAGGAAAAGTGCTTAGTAGTGAGGCTTTTCAGGGTGCTGATGGTGCTTAGGTACAATAGCACTAGCATAGGTAAAGACATAGCCGGAAATGGACTTCCTACTATCTGCATGTCCTACATAATCAGAGTCTGTGTAGCCCACAACTCCTGTATCATGGCTGCCATAGCAAATGCACATATCTATTGTGCCCTTCAGGTATCTCATGATACCCTTTACGGCATCCCAATGCTTTTTGCAAGATTTAGCCATATAGCGTACCACAACACCAACTGCAAAGTCAATATCTGGATGAGTAGCTATTATGGCGGCATACATCAAACTGCCCACCACGGCTGATCCATAAGGGATCTTGGCCATCTCGGCCCTCTACTCATCCGTATGCAGATAATCAGCTTATGAAACCTTCACATAAGAAGGTAATGGACAATCTATAGGATTTACATCCTGCATGAGAAAATGCTCAAGGACTTTATGAATGTACTCCCTCTGTGAGAGGTAGAGTAGTCCCTGATGCCTGTCACACTTAATGCACATACCAAGAATGTGAGAGGCCTATCCCAAATCCTTCATCTCAAAGCTCTTCTTCAACTGAGATTTAAGAGCATCTAGCTCATCATGAGCTTTTCTTGCTATCAACATATCATCCACATAAAGTACCAAAATAAGCAATGAGCCATCACGGGCTTTCTTCGTATAAAGACACGGATCCATAGCACTACTGTTGTGGCCTTGTGATTGCATAAAGGCATCAAACTTATGATAGCGCCCCCTAGGTGCCTGCTTCAAGCCATAAAGACTTTTCTTCAACTTGCATACTAGGTGCTCCCTACCAGGTTCTACAAAGCCCTTAGGCTACTCCATGCATATCTCATCATGCAAATCCCCATCCAAGAATGCAATCTTGACATCCATCTGGTACAAGTCCAAGTCAAGCTGCATGACTAAGGCCAAAACCAAGTGTAGGATGGTCATCTTGACCACATGAGAAAAGACTTCATCAAAGTCAACTCCATGCTCCTGTTTAAAACCCTTAGCGACAAGTCTTGCCTTATAAGTCGGCTTGGGGTTTTAAGGGGTACTTTTCAGCTTGTACACCCATTTGCATGGCAAAGCCTTCTTGCCCTGAGGCAATGCAATCAAATCCCAAGTCATATTCTTGTGCAAGGAGTTTATCTCAAACTACATAGCCCTCTCCCAGGAGTGACTGTCACCCCTGCGCATAGCCTCATCATAGGTGAGAGGCTCTCCTACATCTGTAACCAAGACATAATGCATCGAGGGCTCAAATCTATCAAGTGGACATCTATCTCTAGTAGATCCTCTCACTACAGGCTCTGTGAGGCCAGTCCAACACCCTGGCCATGTGTTCCAACTGCTGCTGAGGTTGTCCAACTGGCCGTGCAGGAGCACGTGGCTCCTCCTGGAATATAACCATGCGTATCTCTACCACCTTCTCAGGCTGCCTATGCATCTTGTCTTCATGGAAGACTACATCATGGCTGCAAATGACTTTCTACACTTGCGGATCCCAGAGCCAGTAACCCATCTCGCATGCATCCCCATAGCCAAGGAAAATGCATTTGGCACTCTTAGGATCCAGCTTAGTACGCTTGTCTTTGGGCACATGGCAGAATGCCTCCACTACAAACTAGAAATCCAAACCACTAGAAGGTGATCTATTTATGACATGCACAACTCTACTGACTACCTCAGTCCAAAAGCTCTATGGTAAGCCTGCATGGCTAAGCATATTGTGTACACACTCCTAGATGATTCTATTCATCTACTTAGCCAAACCATTCTGGGGTGGGGTATAGGGGGCGGTCAACTGACGCTTAATACCTCTCTTGTCACATAATTGCTCCAAAGCACGTGACATATTCTCCCCCATTGTCAGTCCTAAGGCATTTCAGCCTATGCCGAGTCTGGTTCTCGACCAATGCAAGCCATCTCTGAAACACAGCCAAGACTTCTGACTTAAGCTTAATGGGGTAAGCCTATGCATACTTTACGCAAAAAATCATCAATGAACGTCACAAAATACTTTGCACCACCCATAGACTGGGCCCATAGACATCCAAATGTACCAATGCCAGGGGCTCACTCATGCATGTCCTACCAAACTTCTTATGTGTATTCCTAGTATGTCTACCATAAAGACAATGCTCACATGAATCAAAACATGTGTAGTCAGTAGTAAGTACTGCAAACCAGAAAGCATTTTCATTCCCTTCAAGGACATATGGCCAAAATAGGCATGCCAAAGAGATACATGTGGGATGGAACCCACTGACAAAACATGGTCAACAGAGGACCCATCAACTACAAGAGGATATAGGCTGCCAGCTTTGGCACCTCTAGCAAGCACAAGTTTGCCACGTGTGATCTTCTAGGCAGAATCCCCAAATGAAACATGAAACCCAGCATCATCAAGCCGCCCCTGTGCAAACATAAGACTGTGTGTTAGCGCAGATACATGACACATCCTGTAGCAGAAAAGTAATGCCATTAGAGAACTGTAGCCGTACATCCCCAATGCCAACAATAGCAAGTGACCTATCATCACCCAAGCGAACTGAACCAGAGATAGTGCAGTAGGAGTGGAACCACTCACGGCATGGTGTAACATGAAATGAAGCACCAGAATCCAAAAGCCAACACTGTGCATACATAGAGTGAACATCAGTCAATGACGTAGCATCACAAGAACTAGTTGCAACTATGTACTCCTCATCGGAGTCATCAGTCTGCATGACATTTATCTCCTTGATTTTCACATTGGATTTCGTAGGCATAATGCTATTATTAAAGGACTTTTCTTGTACTTTGTCTTTCCTCTTCTCTTTGCGCTTCTAATTGCACAACTCATGACACTATGGGCATATATGACCCTTCTTGCTGCAATGATGACATGTCACATTAGCATTTCTCCCACGAGACTTTTTGCGCGACTTACCATGCGACTAATACCTAGAATTCTACAAGTCTCTGCCATGGCCATTCCCACCGTCATTCTTGCCATTACCATCTTTGCCTCCAACAATCAAAGCATGCGATACACGAGAGGCATCCAAGTTCTTACGATTGATCTCTTCCTGCAGAAGAGCACTCTCTACATCAGGCAAGTTCAAAATAGTAGTAGGAGCACATAAGGCAGTGCAGAATACATCCTATGACTCACTTAGAGTCCCAAGCAAAAATAATGGAGTAACCTCATCATTAAAGGTAATACCATGTGAAGTCAAGTTTTTGAAAATAGCATGGAACTAGCTCAAATGAGTAGACATTGTCATATTCTCCTTTATGTGCAGGTCCATAAGCTGCTTCAACCAATACATCTGACTTGCTAGACTTTTCTTGTCATAGAGGTTCTTAATTTTATCCCAAAACTACCAAGGACTTTGCGCTTCCTCAACCACATTGTAATGCATATATTCAGTGAGAGACAAGATGAGGGTGGACTTGCATAACTCATCAAGCTCATCCCTGTTAACCCCAACACGAAGAAAGCAAAAGGAAATAAAAAAGATGCAGGGCAAAGGCGGAAAAAAGGTAGCTCGATTAAATAAAGAAAAGGAGAAAAGGCCAGAAGTGCAAGGGCAACCTTAAAAGTCCAAGGCAAATGCAAAAGGGGAAAGGTGCATTTTAAAATACAAAGGCGCCCCCTGAGATCTTGTAAAAGAGTGCCAGGCGGTAGAAAATCCAGAAAGCCAAAACAAAAGATAAAGACAAAGGCGCACGAGGAAAAGCGCAAGTCAAACTATTGTAAAAGAGTGCAAGTGTATCATGGTTTAATTCAAGGAGCGCCGAGGGCTCTCACCCATACAATTTGTAAATGTAGACGGGCGGTGGAAAGGAAGCTAGGAAGATAGAAGGACAATGGGAAAAAGGGCCTAGGCTACGGCCGGCCATGTAAAAAAGGGAAAAAGGGGATGACCGCCCAAAAGGGATTTAGGATTTTGTATATAAAGTTGAGAAGTGAATGAGAAGCTCATTCTTTGGTGTGTGGCAAAAAGAGTATTCTTCTTCCTCTCTTCTTCTCTCCCCTTGCTTGTGTGTGCTCTTGAGAGAGGGAGTGTGAGAGTGTGAGGGAGTGAGTGTGTGTGAGAGTGAGGGATCAAGAGGGTGAAGTTCTTCACCATCTTCTCTCCTCTTCTTCTCTTCTCTTCCCTCTTCTTTTCTTGTGCACGCGGCCATGGAGGATGGAGCTTGGAGATGGAGGAGACTTGAGGATGCTTGAGCTAGCATCAAGAATCGTGGAGCTACCGGAGCGCAAGAGAGAGGAGGGTACTCGATCAGGCATCAAGGTAAACTCACAACACTCGTAGGATCGACGGCGTGTCGGCTAGGTGAGAGATAGCCATTAGAGCTTGCTTGGAACGCTTGAAACAATAAGCGGTCCGTGGGTCTTGGCGGTTGAGTGAAAGCTCCCACATGAAACAATAAGCGGTCCGTGGGTCTTGGTGGTTGAGCGAAAGCTCCCACATTTAAGCTCCCACATTAAGCGGTCCGTGGGTCTTGGTGGTTGAGCGAAAGCTCCCATGCAGTTGAGCGAAAGCTCCCACATTAAATGTGGGAGCTTTCGCTCAACCGCCAAGACCCATGGACCGCTTATTGTTTCAAGCATTCCAAGCCGAGCACTAATGGCTACCTCTCACATAACCGACGCGCCATCCATATCTACGGGTGTAGTGAGCTTACCTTTGTGCCGTTCAAGTTACCTCCTCTCCCGCGCACTCTGGTAGCTCCACGATCCAAGTGCAAGCTTCAAGCAAGCTCCATCCTCAAGCTCCACGCTCTAAGCTCCATTGCCACGAGCAAGACAAGAGAAGAGAAGAGAAGAGAAGAAGAGAGGAGAAGATGGAGAGCTTCTCCTCCTTAGTCCCTCACCCTCACACACTCACACACTCACTCCCTCACACTCTCACTCTCCCTCTCTCAAGCACAATCTCAAGCAAGCATGAAGAAGAAGAAGAAGAAGAAGAGGAGAGCCACTTTTTGCCACACAGAAGAATGAGCTTCTCATTCACTTTTCAACTTTATATACAAAACCCTAAATCCTTTTTGGGCGGTCATCCCCTTTTCCCCTTTTTTACATGGCCGGCCATAGCCTAGGCCCTTTTTCCCATTGTCCTTCTATCTTCCTAGCTTCCTTTCCACCTCCCGTCTACATTTACAAATTGTACGAGTGAGAGCCCAGCGCTCCTTGAATTAAACCATGATACACTTGCGCTCTTTTACAATAGTTTGACTTGCGCTTTTCCTCGTGCGCCTTTGTCTTTATCTTCTATTTTGGCTTTTTGGATTTTCTACCGCCTGGCACTCTTTTACAAGATCTCAGGGGGCACCTTTGTATTTTAAAATGAACCTTTCCCCTTTTGCATTTGCCTTGGACTTTTAAGGTTGCCCTTGCGCTTCTGGCCTTTTCTCCTCTTCTTTCTTTAATTGAGCTACCTTTTTTCCGCCTTTGCCCTACATCTTTTTTATTTCCTTTTGCTTTCTTCGTGTTGGGGTTAACAATCCCATTCGTCATTAGTCATAGTTTCAGGCTGCTCGCCATGCATCCTTAGTGGCTTTATCTGCGATTTTTGCACCAATACCTACCAAACTTGGCTCTTCCAATAGGCATAATACATACCATCAAGCTTAGTGGTGTTGAAGATAGCACTGTCAATGGAAGAAGAACCCATAATGAAGTCCAAAACAGTGTAGATAGTTCAAAATTACTTGTTGTTTTTTGTTGTAAATAGCCATAATACCACCAAAACCAAGGCAAAATGACCACGAACTGATAGCTAATGATATTGCCCACCAAGTACTATCAAAAGTACATAAAATTAGGATGATTCAGCATGAAAATTCAACATCACTCCATACATAATTGCTTGTTATAATAAATTACAGCGAGGTATAATGAGAGCAAACTGTAGGCAAAATCAATGCACTAAGTCAACCATTGACTGTCAAAGCATAGCCAACATCAAGCGGGCATAAATCAACATATGACAGTGATACGGACATTGAGCAAACACCCAAGCATGTCAAATGAATCCGTCAGTAAGTCAGCACACCCCCTGTGTAATAGGGCAAAGTGTACACAACACTGGCAAGACCTGACACAAAGAGGTGTATGCTCAGGGAGTGCGAAGCCCAAATCAGCCCAAGTACATGTATGCAAGCCACGGCATATCAACCATGCAACATCCAAGTGAAGAAGATCCCAGTCTTAGAAGACTCAAAGCTCAATAGCATAAACCACCTGCTCAATGTCTATCGAACATCCATTGATGCTCCCACTGGAACAAAAGCCATATGGATCAAGCCAAGAAGCTCAAGAGAGGCATATGAGAGCACCGGTGATGAAAGATCCAAGACTAAACATCAATAAGACATCATGAGCAATTAGAGCATCCATAAACATCAATTGTATTCTAAATACAACTCTGGTAAGCCAAGAAATATCCCAAGTAAGTTTTGGGAAGCCAGATGCAAGCCAAGACAAAGCACTAGTAGCAATCGGCTCCAAACAATGTAATTAGCATGTAGTAGTGGCATAGGTCAAGCATGTCAAGACCGGTCAAACATAGGTAACATACATGCCATATGTACATCCAAGACGAAGCATCAAATGCATTCCAAAGCTGAGCTCAAGCTCAAATGAAGATCCAGAATCAAAGATAAGCTTGATGTCATACCCTAAAGGTCAATACTTCATTGCATATCCCAAAGATATAGCCTGAAAGCAATAGGCATAACCAAACTGGAGGTAAAATAACCTGTCGACCAAGGTAGCATAAATCCCAACAAAAAATGTAATGTCCGCATCCAAATCAAGGCTCAATAGCTCTCAAATAGCATATCCGGGCATAAACCATGATGATCAAGCATCAATATATCCAACAAGACACTCGAATGTCAACAAAGACAAATGGAAACTCCAACAGTCACAATGTGATCGGGCCTTCCTTTATTCAAACTGTCACTAAAAGAATAAAGAATAAAGTGATGACGGGTGCTCGTCACATGCAGTGTGCAGTGGTGGTTACTATCAGTATAGTAATACACGAGTGGCTAGGCAGAGGTGCCTTTACCCCCGACAATTAGCACGTGGGTGACTAGAAGTCGAGTTTCTGATAGGCGTTCTAGCTCAACTAGGTGCTCTATCCATGCCTCCTTTCCATCCCATCTATCTTGATGAGCAATTCTCAGGCTAGGAACAAAGAACTCTATGGGTAGAATTGCTTCAGTCCCTCAACCTAAAGGGAGTCCGTAGGAACAAAGAACTCTATGGGTAGAATTGCTTGAGTTCCGTAGGTCAACCTAAAGGGAGTCTATCCCCCCCACATTCATTTCATAAGCTGTGCGGTAGGCCCATAAAGCTGCCATGATCTTGTTTTCCCAGTCATTGCACGAAGCAGAGACTACCTTGGTCAGGACGTTTACTAGAATTTTATTCATAGACTTAGCTTGGCCATTAGCCTGAGGATAGTATGGTAAGGATTTCCTATGGATGATTAGAAAGGTGGATAGGAGATGAGCGATCACTTCATTGATGAAGTGTGTGCCTTGGTCACTAACGAGTTCGATGGGGCAGCCGAATCGTGAGATCACATGCTCCCCTAAAGGAACTTGGCAGTGGTTCTAGCATCATTCTTTCTTGTAGCTCATACTTTTGCCCACTTCGTGAGATAGTCTAGGCAACAATGGTGTAATTCACTTGTGAGTATTGTTTTGTGGGACTAATTGGCCCAATGAAGTAGATTCCCCATTTCTCGAATGGTTGCCTCGCAGTGATCAGACTTAACTCCATTTTGTTCTTGCACCTTGGTCCTTTGGCGCTCATCACGATGATTTACAAATCGTGCTACGTCTCGAAAAAGAGTAGGCCACCATAGCTGAGACTACAGCACCTTGCGAGCTGTCGTGTCTCCACTAAAATGCCCTCCTGCTATTTCACCATGTGCTTTTGCAAGTACGTCGTGCATTTCATGCTTGCACACACATCTACGCAGCAATCCATCTTTCCCTTTCCGATAGAGTTGGCCTGCTATGATAAGGTTGGACTTTGAGAATGAGTTGCCTAAGTCGGGCTTTCTCTATTGATCCTTTAGGGGGTCCATGCTCAAGCACTTGGACTATATCATATGCCCAATAAGGTATCAAATCAACTCTAAAAAAATCTCTTTCGCTGGATAGACTAAATAGATGTACATCAGGTAGTTCATCTACAATGCCTTGCTCAGTGGCTTCTCTTGTGGGGATGCGAGACATGTGGTCGGCCATATAATAATGCTTTTCTCTACGTACAACCACGGAGAAGTCGAATTCTAAAAGCAAAAGTAACCATTGAGCTATGCGTCCTGTAGCACACGATTTATTAATAAGGTAGAGAAGGGCTTGATGGTCAACAAAGAAGGTAAAGGGTGTAGCCAAAAGATAATACCGAAACTTCTTTACAGCAAATACCATAGCTAACCCCTCTCTCTCCATTGTCGAATAATTCATTTCCATATTCGTGAGCTGTCTGCTAGCAAAGCTCATAGGATAGTTTAAGTTGTGTTCAGTAGGCTGGCACAACACCACTCCTACAACGAATTTAGAAGCATCAATATGAACATGAAAAGTGATTGTCCGATCAGGGGCTCATAGAATTGGTGCAGTGGTTAGAGCCTTTTTCAGTTGCTCATATGCATATTGGCATTCCTTGGTCCATTCGAATATGATTAGTAGCTTGTATAGAGGTCTAGCAATCAATGCATAGTTCAACACAAACCATCGATAATACCTTGTATGGCCTAGGAAGTATTGAACTCCCTTATAATCATTTGTGGTTGGAGATCAACGATAACCTTGACTTTTGACAAGTCAGCGGCAATGCCGTTCTTCAACACCACGTACCCTAGGATGCATTTGTACTTCAACCAGAGCTAGCACTTTACGGGGTTCAACAAGAGACAATATAATCGACACCGTTCAAAGACAACTCCGAGTTTGTCTATGTGCTCCTTCCAAGTGGAGTGAGCACATAGATCATCGACAAAAACCTCTAACTCCTTCTTAAGCATATCCCCTTGAATATAGCACACATGAGCCTCTGGAAGATAGATAGCATGTTAGTCAACTCGAAGGGCATGACTATGTAGGCAAAGTCTCCCCACTTAGTGGCAAAGGCCATATTGTACCTATCGTCAGGGTGCACTTGGACATGGTTGTACCCCGAGAAGCCATGCAGGAAGCTGTAGGCCTCTTTATACCATGTACTCTTTTGAGCATGTGCTTAATATATGACAATGGATAATATCTCTCTTCTTAGCAACGTTTACCTTCTTAGAGTTGACGCACACTCTGATCTTCCCATTTTTCTTTAGTACGATGATTATGGGTGAGACCCAATCTATGTGATTAATCTTGTAGATGAATCTTGCTCTCATTAGCTTATCAATTTCCTCCTTGACAACATGGGCATGCTTTGGATTCATGGGGTATAGTCACTGCTTTGTGACCGGTGCATTGCATCGGTGTCATGGGTATATTATGAGTCACTACACTCGGATCTACCCCTTTGAATTCCTCCAGGGACCAAGCAAAGATGTCTATATACTCGTGTAAGAGAGCAATGAGACTTACTTTCTCTACCTTGGTCAGGTCATCGGCTATAAAGACAGGTCAAGGTGTCTCCCCCTCCCTAGAAAATTTGACCTCCTTGACCCTGGCAGGTCCTTCTATGGGTTCTCTTGCTTGCCCCTAGTGTTTTGCCCTTGGCAAGATCACTATCCTATCACCATTCTTGAACTTGGTGAATCTCCTTGCCAGGTCTTGCAGTGTTCTTTGCTCCTCTACCTGTGTGTCCTTAGGCTGCTTCCTTCTTCCCTTCTTTAATCTATGATGCTTGAGGTGGATGGGTAAGTCCCCCTTGGTGCCTCTAGTCTTGGAAGGTTGAGGTATCTTGGGATCACTATCTAAGCTTACTTTCGACTCAGAGTCAAACTCTCCGTCTTTGCTAGAAAAGGGAGTCTCTTCCAGTGGTTGTAGCTCTGATGGTGAATTCATCTTAAGCAATGGTGTGGCACTTGGTTGGGATAGGCTTGCTTGCTCAAAGTCTATTGCACCTACGTGCTCCAACCAGGTGCAATCGCAACCCATGCGCATGACTTCTCTTTTGATTCTGAAGGAATTTCCCTTGCGTGGTTTGGAATTTGCTTGTATTTTCTCTATCACCCATCCCTCAATGTCGTACTCTATCGTGTCAATCTTTCCTTCACTCGCATCAAAACACTGAAGGAATAGCAGTCCTCATATACATCGTTAGAGATATCTTCATGCGATTGCTTATATTTCCCAAGTCTTGATACGTTTCATCCTTCTTTTGGTGACTAAGGCCCAATTGTACATCAAGGTTAAGTTTTGCACTTTGATACATCACCATTTAGGTCCGTTTAAGAGATCTTCGAGTGGTTTAAGGTTTGGTGATGGGTTGCCAGCTAACTTGTTGGTCAAGTGTTCCAAGATCTCATGGAGCTCTTGTCTGTTATTTGGTACTTGGAATGAGACCAGGTTAGTTCCTCTCTGTGCGCTCCTAGCCATCATGTGGATTGCCACCACTGAAGGCTCTTCTCGGGTCTTGCCAACTGCTTTAACAGCTTGCTCATATTCCTCATTGTCCGAGAACAATAGGTCGATTGTAGCAAGGACATGCATCTAGACTCACTTGTCCTCAAGGCAAGGGATATACTTAGTTAGTGGCCTGTAAAATTTCCTATTCTGGATGTCACCCTTCAACATAGAGGAGATGGGGTCTAGATTGACCGTCGTAGTCTTCTAGGTGTCCATCTCTACTCTTACGGCTTTTGTTCAATTGCTTAGGAAGATCAAACCATTGCCCCAATCTTCTATGACTCTCGCATTGCGTATCCAAGGTTAGGCCTAGCAAGATATCATAATCCACTCCCTTCATATGAAATCAAACGAGAATTGGACTCTTGAGATTTTTACTGGCCAATTCTTTAACACACCGAATGGCTTCACTTTCGTTCCATTAGCTAGAGTGACGTGAAACCTGGCTCTCAACTAGTGGGTTGCCCCAGGTCTGGAGCACTGCATGGCTCAACACACTGACTCCTGCTCTCGTGTCTACGATTCCTTTCCTTGTGGTGTCACCTACTACTGACAAGACAACATGCGTTTTAGTGCCCTCCCAAAAAGAATTGATGTGTAAGGATTTTGGCACTGAGTGCAACGTCAGACTCGGTATCTGCGTTTCTACATTGTGTTTGTTCAAGTCAGCGAAACCTTGCCCCATTGGTCCTTTAACCCACTATTTCAGCTCTCCTGCCACAGCAGTCGATACTGACTAAGCAAATCTCCTAGGCTTAGCATCATAGGAGTGGTTACCAATGAAGTGAGGAGATTGCTCGCTGCTTGCCGTGCTTCTATCTCTGCACTTCTTGGCCAATGACCTTGGCTAGTTCCCTGGATCATAGCATTTAGGCTTTGTTTATGCCGCACTATTTGTGGTGGTGCTGCATGCATCTCTTGATTTTGGTCATGGAGTTGACACCGGCATGCTTATGCTTGAGAGATCATGGATCTCATCCTCCCATATGAGCTTGATGTCTTTTAGGTGTTCCTGGGCTTCTTTCACAAACTCCTTCACCTTTTTGATGGCTTCAAGTTGGTGCTGTGGGTTGGGGTACTCCTCGACCCTCGCACTTCCTTTCCCAAACATCATTGGGGGCTGACGTTTCTGCTTCTGCATTCGTCACTTTCTTTCCCGCAAGTAGCATTGTGGCACTCTCTATTTTCAACGTGACCTTTGCGTCCAGTTTCTTCCTCCTTCTCCTATAGCTCCTCTTTCCAATTGAGACTGCATCTAAGTTGCTAGGCCTTGGCAATGATATGCCAGCCTGCTTTGTATGTGCATGGGTCATGACATGCAATGGGATAGGTGTGGCCTCCCCCATCGAGTGTCTCAACATTGAACAACCCTAATGGGGCTGAGAGGGCTCATTCATCAAGTTAGAGGAGGGCTTTCGTTTGGGAAAATCAACAAAAAGGTGCGGGATTCCACATCCAGCACAAGACTGATTAGCCTTGTCTTGATTTTCTTGTTCCCATTCAAGACAGCACGAAGAGATATGTCCTAGGTGAACGCAAGTCCAACATGTGATTGGTTCTTGGGTCTGCCCTCCTAAGCCTCTACCTCTCCCTCTACTTAATACCATCACCGGTACTAGTCAGTAGTCCATAATGACTACATTGCCCTCTTCATCTTATGAGACATAAGGGTGTACATAAGGCTCTTCGTTATTCGGCTCTTCCACATCGTGGATTGGAGCATCGCTTGGTGAATGGGTCACGAAGGGTCTAGGTGATCTAGGTATGCCCATAGGGTTTATCTCCATCCTAGGAATGGCTGACTTGGCATCATTGGGTGCCGAGAGAGCCAATGGGGCTCCCCTTTTGAAGAATTTTGGTAGCCTATTTGCTAGGTATGGTTGATTATATGGTTGCGAGTACGAGAGTCTCGTCTGGTAATCTGCAATGTATGGCATGGGGCCAAACCTACCACAATTGGCACAAGTCAAGACGACCAAGGATCCTAACACTTAGCTGGCATGTGGTTTTCACCACAATATATGAATTGGATGTGAGGGCGTGTCGGTCCTCTCATTATTTCTTGTAATCTAGCTAGTCCATCCTCATCTTTGCTAGCTCTTGTGCTCTTACCTTTATCCTGAGTACTTGGGCATGATCTTTCGCTTGTTGTTGAGGCTCTCTTAGGATTCCTAGAGGTAGTCTCTTCTCAATTCGCGCTCCTAGAATTTCTCTCCTTATTTTGGTCGTCCACTCTAATGGCCTCTTCAAAGACCCTTGTCCAGCGCGTCTCACTGTAAGCTCGAGTTGTCGGCCAAGGCCTTATAGAGCACTTCGCTTCGTATTCTATTAATGAATACTATGGACACGGCTCTCTCGGTTGGTCGCTCCACCAGTAGGGATTCTCTTAAAGAGACTCCTCACATAGGTCATGTAATCTCAGATATCCTCCTTATCCCTCTACTTGGCATTCATCAACCCACACTAGCAAGTTGTCGAAGTACCTAGGCTTAGAGAATCTCTTAATGAAGAGACTCTTGAGGTTGTTAAAGTTTGCTCTTCAGCGTCTAGACTCATATACCAAGTTCTACCCTTATCTCTTAAGCACAGACTAAAAGCTTGTGAGCCCAAAGTAAAATCGGTGAGGCCATTGGCCTCAGAGACTTGCTCAAACTGCTCTACGAAGCTATATGGGTTATTGTTAGGCTAGTACTTGTCTAGCTGCTTCATGACTATCGGGATTTTAGATTGGCTCTTGGAGCCTTGACTAACTCCTAATCCTGCAAAAGCAACAAGGTTGCCATTGCAGTGGCACTTCACTCGGCAAAAGTATTGTCTAACAGTCGCTTCATGAGAAGCTCACTCAGCGTAAGATCTCCCTCTAGCACTCTTTCCCTCTCAACATTAGGACCCGTCCTATTTCTACTTGCTAGCACTAGCACCTGCTAAATTTCATGCACTTTCACATTCTGTCACAAGCTCCTGGATTGTTGTTCCTAATTGTAGGTCACTAGGCTTCGCAAGGTTTCTCATGCTAGTCTCCTCTTCTCTCCTAGGTCTACCATGACATCCTTCGACGTCCTGCGGTGGTGGTCTATCCAGGCCTGTACGTCATATTGGCAACCAGCCTACTGGATTTTGGTTGGGAGATCTCCTAGGTCGAGTTCCTCATCCCTGTTAGTGCTTGTCTATGCTATGTCTGTGGTCTCTCTTTCCACCAAGTTGTCGATGAGATTGATTAGATCAGGTAGATCCACTCCTCCAATGGTGACTGTTCCTCCTGGATTCCCTGCTGCATCTTCTGCTTGGTCCTACACTTGGGGTTTCGATCACCCGACTATGTCTCTAGATCTCCTCCTACTGGTGGGTTCATTCTTGGGTTATGTCTGGGTGAGTTTCTTGTTATTTATAGATACTCCTCAAGTTAACTCCCTTTGTGGATGTGTGCACGTGCTCTCTTCCATGCACTATGTGAAATTAGGCTCTCGGCTTTTCAATGCATGTCAAGTGATGAAATTTATGTGGGGTACAAATGCAGAACGCAGGATGCAACTCATACTATCCCCCCTTTTTTTTTGTAGCCTAATATGGCTCTAGGACATTCCCTGACTACCCATAATAATTTTCTAGGGTCTATATTGCTCCCCTCTGGTTGGTTAGGGTAATTCTATGGTCTATGAGTTGGTTCTGGGGTCGATTGTGGCTAGTTTTGGTCAGAGGCTGGTACATTTGCCCTAGTTCTATTTTGCCCTATTGGTCCGATTCCTAGAGTCAGGTTTGTCAACTCTGGTGGTTCTCTCCGACTCGGACTATCCAAGTCAGTTAGTTTGACCGAGTCGACTCTATGAGTCAGATGGTACTAGTTCAGCTCTTGAAGTCGGGCGTCGACTGTTGGTCTAATGACTATGGCAAGCGCAACACCGAATGCCAGTATGATCGTTGCTAGAGATCCCTAGGGTTCGTCACCTAACATGGAACCCTCCATAACTATTTATTAGAACATAAGGAAGGCCTGGAACTATACCTGGACTGCAAGATTGGACTCGGAATTAGCGCGCTTGATTCGTCTTGTACCTGCAACTCTCTCTCTCTCTCTCTCTCTCTCTCTCTCTCTCTCTCTCTCTCTCTCTCTCTCTCTCTCTCTCTCTCTCTCTCTCTCTCTCTCTCTCTCTCTCTCTCTCTCTCTCTCTCTCTCTCTCTCTCTCTCTCTCTCTCTCTCTCTCAAGCTCTCTCAGAATGCAACAGTTTCAAATGAGCTCTTCCTTGACCTCTTGGGTTATAAACCCTTCCCTCGACCTTTTCAGACATTCTCCTAGTGACATAAATCCTTCCAACACTCTTTTTCCCTGATCTGTGCCCTGTTTGGGCCCTATTCACAGCTGCAAAACCCTATTGTTTCCCTACAAGTTATTGGTCCTAACCTACTCTAAATGCAACAGAAATTCAAAACAAAAAATTGTAATGTTCCCTCCTACTTTCCTAATCATCAACAACACAAAATACTTACTTGTTTTGAAGATTAAACTCCCAAATCTCCTATCTACAAAGAGCACCGGTTCAAGGGTGAACCCTACTTCGACGCTCAATTCAAAGCACACAACCGCTCAAGCTTGAATTCTTCGGTCCCGACAATGGGACCAAAATGTAAAGGGAGCTCTCGCTCAACCGCTAAGACCCACAGACTGGTTATTCCTTCAAGCATTTCAAGCAAGCACTAATGGCTACCTCTCACATAGCCGATGCGCTATCCCTCTCTACGAGTGTAATGAGCTTACCTTGATGCCCGAGTGAGTTGCTTCCTCTCTCAAGCACTCCAATAGCTCCACGATTCATGATGCAAGCTCAAGTGCATCCTCAAGCCTCTTCCTCCAAGCTCCATTCTCCATAGCCACGCGCGAGATGAGAGAAGAGAAGAGAAGAGAAGAGAATAAGAAGAGAGGAGATGGTGGAGGGCTTCAACTCCAAGATCCCTCACCCTCACACGCTCCCTCACTCACTCACTCACACTCCCTCCCTCAAGCACTCGCAAGCAAGTAAGCAAGAGAAGAGAAGGAGAGAAGAAGAAGAGTCCACTTTGCCACACACCAAAGAATGAGCTTCTCATTCTCTTTTTGAGTTTATATACAAAGCCCTCATCCCTTTGGGCACCCATCCCCTTTTTTACATGACCGTCCATCATGGCAAGGTCCTCTTTTTCCTTTCCCTTTTAGTTGCTCTTTCTCTTTACCCATGACATTCTATCCTTTACAATTTGCACAGGAGGGAGCCTGGCGCTCTTTTACAAAATTTTGGTGATGCTTTTGCATTTTAAAAATGTACTTTTGCCTTTGACTTAGCTTTTGAGGCTGCCCTTGCTCCTTCAGCCATTTCCCTTCTTGCTCCACCTCTTTTAGTCGACCCAACTTGCGCTTTTTCTCTTTTTCTACTTCCTTCTTGTGCTAAGGTTAACACTTTTAGCAAGGCTAGGAGAAATTGGGATAGTATGGAACTTGATTATCTTTCCATTGCTACTAAAAAGTGATGGTATCAATATGGAGGAGGTGGAGAAAGGGATTCAAGGAGAATTGCGTGCCTCCTTTAAGGAGTGGATATATTATATTCAAGTTGACAAGAAGGTGTTTAAGGTGGTTGTCGCATTTTCAATTCAAAATCTTAAATAGTGTTTCATAAGCTAGAGTGTTCCTCTTGTGACAAAAGAAGGATTCGATGTTGGGGTTTGCAGAAGGGAAATTTTGTTTATGTCTTGTTGTGGTCCCCTTGCTTCTTTGGTTGACACATTGGCACATGAGTGCCCAATGTGAATTACCTTCCTAGATCTCCCTAACTAAATGGATGGAGAAGTCACCATCTTGGCTAAATCATTGGGCAAGGTGCTCTATATTCCTATTGCTACTCATGGCATACTTTAAGCAGGAAATAAGCCTTGTATTTTATGGGATAGACAACATGATACTCGAGATTTCCTTGAAGTGTTTGATTCACATGATGGGTTGAAACTTGCCATTGAAGTGCACTTTTGTTGTTCCCCGACTCTTCTTACCACTATCATAAGACAAATGCACTTTAGAAAGTACTACCCACACAAGGCCATTGGATAAGTAAGTGTGGCAACATGTGGCCTCCAAGGAGAAAAAGAAGGATGGAAAAGACTAACATTGACATCCTAACAAGGGTGCGCATGAAGGATGGAAGAGGAGGAGAATGTTTCTCCTCTTAGCAGGAAGCATGCCAATGGTCAATAGTCCAAGAGGAAACTATCACACAAAAAACAAGCCCAATCGATAAAAACATTTTTCAAGTCCTAGATGGAGAGGAGGTGATGGATGACACATTTACAGTGAGTAGTAAAAGCAATAACTCCTTAATAACATGGAATGTGAGAGGTTATGTGCATAAAGGATAAAAACAATATGTAGGAAAATATTGTGCACTTGTAGTGATGGCTTTGCAAGAGATAAAAATATTGTGAGAAAGACTCAAAGATGGAGGATGTGTCTAGGTAGACATCCATGATGTCTACTTGTGGGAGGTGACACTCTCATTCTAAATAAGGAGTCCCTCAAACCAGAGTTGAGATGGAAGGATGAAGAGGGTTGTTTGGCCATTATATAGCTACAAATCGATCTAGAGAGGGTGAACATCATGCTAGTGTATGCATCTCATATGGTTATTAGGAGAGCCCACGAATGAAATAAGATTGAGAAAGACTATTCAAAAGAGGTTACACTGTGTAATGAAAGATTGGCTTGCAATGCATCTTTGCATGATCTAGTAGATTAGGCATATTGTGAGTTGGTTGCAGTTTTTGGTATATATCTCTATTGCTTGGAGATCTCTTGTGCATAGCTAGCTCATATGCTTCATTACCCCTTGGTTCAAGATGTTTGACACTTTTGTGGTTCTTTGACAATATTTGATACTTGGAGTTGTATGCTCTTCAATGGTGACTGCTAGTTGCATTGTAAGTCTAGTTGTTATCCTAACTTTCTTGGCAATGGGAGCACTTTGTTTTGGACATTTTCCCTCAATTGAGTTCTCATTTATTGCAATTTTATGGATAGCATTATTTTACTTCATCTTTAAGTTGTTTTATTGAGGGCAAATACTTATTTCAAGAACTTTAGTGCTTCTATTTTGTGGACAACTATATATTGCTTTATACTCTTCCTTTTGCGAGCAGAGTTTTGGGATTCTTTTGCTAAAATTAGAGTATTCCATATTCTCTTTATTTTGCAATCATTATGGCAAGTGCTTCTGGTGCTTCTATTTGTTGTCTTTAACATTGACAAGTTGGATGGCAACAATTTTAACTATTGGGAGACATGGATTTGACAAGTCTCGGTCCAAAAGAAGCAGGTTAAGCCATTGAAATGCCACAAGGCATAAAGCTAGAAGGCTTTAATATTGATGATCGGGAGGATTTTAATGAGTTATGTAAGTCCATGATTATTTTATCTTTGTCTAAGCAAATCTATTTTAATGTCATCCAGACTACTTGTGGTGCATGACAATTATGGAAAAAGATATGTAATCTTTATGATAAGTAGAGCCCAACTTTGTAGTTGTACTAGCTCAAGAAGCTTATGGAACTTCATATAAAGGAATTCCTATATCTACTCATTTGAATGAGTTCCATTCTATTTGCAGCAAGTAGCTTGCATCACAAAAGATTGTCTTTGATGACAATATTAGGCCTATGTTCTTGCTTGTCACTCTCCCCAATTCATGGGATAGATTTCAAACTGCCATAAGTACTAATGCTCATGAGGATGGCTTTAAACGCTCAAATGTAGAGGGTTCTTTACTCATTGAAGAGGTTAACAAGAAGAATGTTGATGCGTCTTGTGCCTCTCATGCTCTCATAGTTCAAGTCTAACATGATGCTAGAGGTAATAATGACCATCGTGATAGAGACCCATAGCAAAACAGGTCTAAGTCTAGATCTCTTGGGTAGGCTGACAGTAAATCCCACAGTCCTAAATCTTCACTTATATATCATTATTACATATAATAGGGACACATATAGTTGTAGTGCCATAAGATACAAAACCAAGAGAGGCATGATAACGGCAATGGAGAAATGCAGGATAATGGTAAATCATCATATGATTAGTGCAACACTAAATGCACTATCAAGATTGAAGAGATTAATACATTAGAGTACTAGTTAGATGACTATATACTTGACTACTTCTTCACTTGCTTCCACATAGTGAACAGATGGTTAGTTTGCATTCTCTCAATGTTGGTTACTTAATTCCTTTCATGTGACCTCACATCGTAGTTGGTTTTACACCTTTCCATACCATTTCAAGTTCTATATGATAGGGGGATAATCATGTATATGACATCATTGGCATTGATGTTCACTTTGCAATTTTCTACATGTGCTTCTTTTGTTTTGCATGATGTACATAATGTCCCAACTTTGATGAAAAGTCTTATTTATGTTGGATAGTTGGATGATGCTCATAATCACGTCTCTTTTAGTGATTCTTCTTGGAAGATTACTCATGGCAAGCATAGTTTTTACTAGTGATGCCAAAGTTGGTAGTCTTTATCCCTTGTTTATGTTCAGATCTATGGATCATGTATTGGCTATCACTTATCTTCCTCATGTATCTCTATGGCATTGTCACCTTGGGCACATGTCACTTAAAGGAATGAATGTTTTCACTCATTTGCAGTATCTTCCATCCCCAAATTATTCTTGTTTTGATTCTTGTAATCATTGCCTATATGGCAAGTTGACTCATAATGCTCTACATGCATGGATGAGTTGTTGGTGTTAGAATATTAGATTGTACTCATATGAACATGTACTTAGAGAATATGTAGAAAGACAATATCTAGATATTTAGGAGAATTAGATAAGATAGATCTAGAACATGCGGAGGATACTTTACTAAGAGAAGCTACCATATCCATACCTTTATTGTATAGATACGTATACTCTCACATATTCCAATGTAGAAGTGTGTAAGCAAGTGTGCATTACAACTATGTGGTTCATCTCCATCTCATTGTCTCATTGTCTCTCTCTCCTTCACCATCACTTTCACTACATGGTACCAGAGAACACAAAACTCTTAAGAGCCTAGCTTATTAACTTCTAGCTTTTGTCTACTCAATTAATCCTTAGATTTATTTCTTGCATGCAATCCAAATCAATTACTTTGTATGTAGATTAGTAGGATTTAAATCCATGTCAAGGTAAACTAACCTTATCCACATGCACCTTATCTTCATCATCTTGATCTCATTTATCCTATCCACCTACTTCTTCTCTATTCTTATCATCTTCACCCACTCTTATCTTTTTCACTATCACCTCTCCTTAAGAGAGATATATGTGTCCTCTTTATCATTATTGTCATCCTTATCTCATCTCTCCACTTACCTACCCCTTTGGTCCTTTACCATATTAAGGACTAAACCCCTTCTCTCTCACCCTCATTTATGGCCCACCCATCCATTACCCATTAAAGTGATCTTCCACACACAATCCATTTAATTCTCACCCAACCTTATCCTTAAAGAATCTTTTTCCTAGCCACACATATTTTCTATCTTTTCTCAAACCAACCTCACCCTCTTTGCCTTGAGACATTGAGCTATCCATGTCACATATACTTCACTCATTTCTAATCTAGCTCAAGCCATTATATTACCTCCCATTTTTCTCCACTTTTATTGATCCTTATCCACAAACCTTATATCTAATCTTATCCTCACTGACATAGACTACATTATTACTTTGTGCCAACATGCATATGCTTCAAATAGTTTCCTAGCTCCTTGCCCTTGCCACGTGTTTATTCTCGCCTCTTTTGTTAAGCTTTGAATGTTCTTCCTTATCAAAATTCTTTGTCACAATATATTTCTATCACATCATGCAAGATATATGTTCCATCCTTCTATCCTCATTAAGTCCATTATTCACTCTCTCTTATCAACTAGTGGAATACATACAAAATTCTTTGATGGAAAATCCTAATTCCTCTACCCCATGATGGCCCCTCACATCCATCTCTCTATAATGAATCTTCCATTCCATGCTCTCATGCTCTCAACTCATCCATCCTAGCATGTTCTAGCTCTCCCAGACACTCTCAATACTGCAATGTTTGTCACCCCTATGAGCCTCTCCTCTTGCATCTTAAAATAGAGGACTTTATCTTAGTTGGAACAACAATTGAAGAAGGGGACGCCCTTTGTACTCTACATCTCGAGGCCCAAGAAGGCATTGTCTATGGCCCCTCTATTGAATTGTATTCTTCAACACATTTGTATGGTACTTTAGTAGCAAGAAGATGGCAAAACCTCAGCACTCTATCAGTTAACAATGTGGATACACCTACTATTCATCATCAACTCTTATTGGATATTTCTACCAACCTTCAAGGTCACTCCCTCATCAGGTACATTGCTTCCACTTCTTTTACATCTCTATCTTCTATCCTATTTCCTTACATTTGTCACTCGGCATCTAGTCTTTATCTAAAATCTACTTCAATATCAAGATCACATCCTAGTCCTTATCTCACACTCTCTCTATGGGCTCAATATCCTCATATTCTAATGGTCACACACACACTCCACTTCACTTGTGTGCCACTATCTCTTGAATAAATGAAATTGCACACACTTTTGGCTTCCTCCTACACATTTGGGATTCTCAGAATGTTTCCAAGTTCACGTCAAAATCCTTTCTCTCTTGACTATCTCATTGTCACATCACTACTGCTCAATGTGCAATCCTGAATCCCTACACATAATGTTATCCTACCATAACATTCCATCCACACTATATTTATTTATGTCCCATCAATCCCAATATATCAAATCATAATTTCTTTCTATCCTATCCTATCCTACCTTCCTCTTGCAATAATCTTGCTCTAATTGTGTACCCAAATCTCAATCATTATTCTACGTTGCATGGCAATAACCTCATCAACAATCACAAGTACTCTCTCTTCCAATTATCTATCGGTATCATCATGAAATGGTCTGTCTCTTGCCTTACCCAAATCATCATCTACAAATTGCATCTTTCTCTAATTGGCCAACTATTTTTGCCTTTCAAAGGAGGGGAAAAGAATGGATAAAGTACAAAGAAATACTTGTGCACATTTGCACAAACTACTTTGTATGGATAAAAGAGCACATTGACACAGAGTATGCAATTACTAAAGATGTCACTGCTCAACTTTTGGAGTCCTCTCAAAGACAATATGCTTGAAATTGCTCATCAATCACTTACTATTTTACACTTCCGTATTCATCAACAACCTTTCCAAAGATCATATCACAAGCACCTTATCAATCTCTATCTTACTATGGTATCTAGTGCCATTGGGATCATATTTCCATCTACAAACATGCTCTCACCGTTATTTTACTCCACAACTATCAAGCTCCAATTGAAATACATCATATGTCTCCATGATGAGCCAAAGTCTATCATGAAGCAAACTATGGCAATCGGCTCTTCATCAAGGTATCCATCAACCAAAGCCCAAAGATCTTCATCATCAGCTTACATCCCTTAAATCATTGCAAGCAAAGATTGATCTATACCTTCTACAACAACAAGGACAAGGTCTCATGCTATAGTCATCATTGTAATCTTACTTCTCTTGTAGCCAAAATTATTGGTAGAAAGTCTTTATACTACAAAAGAAAATCCTATTTTCTTTTGAGAAGGGAGGAAGAATGTTAGAAGATATTGTTAAACTTTTCTAGAGAGGGGGAATGTTAGAATATTAGATTGTACTCATATAAACATGAACTTAGAGAATATGTAGGAAGACAATATCTACATATTTAGGAGAACTAGATAAGATGGATCTAGAACATGTGGAGGATACTTTACTAAGAGAAGCTACCATATCCACATATTTATTGTATATAAATGTGTGCTCTCACCTATTCCAATGTAGATGTGTGTAAGCAAGTGTGCATTACAACTGTGTGGTTCATCTCCATCTCATTGTCTCATTGTCTCTCTCTCTTTCTCTCACAATCACTTTCACTACAATTGGCTCTTGTTCATTTTGATATTTGTGGTCCCATGCTCTATCAGTCTTTGGGTAGTGTTAAGTATTTTGTTATGTTCATCGATGATTCACCAAACAAGGTGACGTGTGTAGTAATGATGGAGGAGGCCCGTCTCGTGTGTGCATAGGGAAACGAGAACGTACCTTACTCCAATTGTGGTAACATCCCTCAAACCTCACCTCTCAGTTGTTGATGGAAGGGAAATCAATCACACTCTGCCCCCCCTCTATCTCACGCTATGTTAATTAATAGAGAGGGCAACCCGTTCTTGAACCCCATTGATTGAATCCTTATTGCCACTCGTGGAAGGTTGTATGCCTTGTGCGCAATTGATGGTTCAATAGTGCATCCCGCCCTTCTATGCCAGCATATAGTGCAAGAAGGAAGGCCAAGGAGCCCCATAGTGCCGTGCATAGAAACACTCATATAAAGTTTGGACCTATCCCATAAAACAAAAATTAGGTGTTTTACCTGCTTTTTAGTGCTTTGGTTGAGAACCAGTTTGGGCATATAGGCTGAAATGTCTAAGATCAGATAATGGGATGAATATGTATCTCTAACTTTTAAGAAATTTTATGATGGTCAAGACATTAATCATCATTTGATCACTCCTTATAATGCATCCTAGAAATTCCTAGGATCGGATAATGGGGGTCAAGTATGTATCTGTACCTTTTAAGTAATTTTATGATGATAGAGACATTAAGTGTCATTTGATCACTCCTTATAACCCACCCTATAATGGTATTGCTAAGCATGGGAATAAAACCATTTAGGAGAGGGTCCATAGTATGCTCTGTTGAGATTTGCAATCACATCCATGCTGCCCCTTTGTAAGAGCAGATGGTGGCTGAAGACATGCAGGCTGCATGAATCCCATATGCATAGAGAGGAAGACTGGCACCTACCCATCTCTATATAACATTGTACTTGGATGTCACTTTCATATATGATGAATGCAATATCATGATGCTTTCCTCTTTCAGTTAGTGTCTTGGTCATTGTCAGTCTTATACACAAGATTGTGTTTATGAGTCCAAGCTTCCATCTTGGAACCTAATTCACTTGGTGTAACAGGTTAAGTCTTTGTATATGTCATCATGAGCTTAATATTTATCTTCCATCCACCATAGCTCCTGCCATTCTCTAGATCCCACATCTTTTCACATGGTATCAAAGCTCAGTTGAGCATGGCCCAGCTCTCCTTTCACTCCTCTCAGCTCCTCCTCATCTCAGTCTAGCTCAATGTGAGTGTCTAACTCCAATTCCTCACTTGAACCCCATAATCTTTCGTCCCATATAAAAAGTTTTGAAAATGATTCAGCCTACAGCTCACACAGAGCTAAAAACCAGTCACATGTAGTAAACGCTAAGATGGGAAGCCATAGCTTTTCAACTTCAAGCTTTTAGTTTACCTCATCTTTATTCTCTCTCTCCTACCCAGCTAAGGCCACTCTAATCCATTGATTTTCTAAAGTTTCAAGAAAGACTCACCACTCCAATCATCAAAGAGGGGAAGTGTTTTTGGAAGACTTGAAGATCAAGCATCCATAGCTCACTTCCAGAGCCATAAGCACCAAAGCTTCAAGTTTACTTCATTCTCTCATTCTTACCACTTAGACCAGGCTACCACCACTGAAATCCACTGATTGCCCATCAAATCAGTGAGGAGGGGAGACCTTGGAAGATTTCAAGATTTAAAGACCTTCATCGGGCAAAAGATCAACATCAAGAATCACCATCTTCAACTCTAGTATCTCTTGATACTACATTGTGCCTTCACACTATCGTCTTGTGTCCTTTGACATATTCAAGAATCAACTCGTTATTGGTTTGATCTCACTTACTTGATGCTGATGTCAATGACAAACAAGAAGATCTCTATGTGGATACACTTCATGAAGAGTAACATGACTTGTGTTGCTTATCTACAATACATAGAAGATTTTTGTGATCCACTTGCAGGAGGACATGAAGCTACCTACACCAAAGAGCAATCAATGCATTCATTTGAAGAACTTGAAGACATGCTTGCTAGCTTGCAGATAGTGCAAGAGTTTGAAGAAATTACCACTGCCTCAAAGATGATATCTTTTCTTAAGGGGGACATGAACATGAAGACTAATGCAACTAATGCAAGCAAAGTCAATGAAGAAGAAGACAAGGAGGACCTAGAAGAAGAGGACCAAAAGATCAAAGTAGTGGACAATGAAGCTGCAAGCAAAGTGAAGAATAAGTACAAGATCAAAAAAGAGTAAGTTGAACTACACCGACAAGAAGACTATAATAAATTGAAGATCTATGCAAAAAGAAATACTGAAAACTACAAGGGCCTCCTGGTCCTTGACCCAATTCTTTACTAGCTTTTTTTTAGCCTTGTAATGCCTAGCCCTAATGCTTCGGACATAAACTTGTAAACTCCTCATGTAGTCTTGTACTACAGCCTCTGTACACTTTGTGAGGCCCCTGTTACAGCCTCTAGATGTCCACCATGTTTGTGGTACCCACACTTAGCCTTTTCTGCGACAGCCTTTGGTGTTTTGCCATATTTATGGTGTGCCCACACTTTGCAGGTGTTGCTTTCACTAAAGCCTCTGCACACTTTATACTTCTATTTGTGATTGAGGAGGGGTGTTGAGATTTGCAATCACATCCATGTTGCCCCTTTGTAAGAGCAGATGGTGGACTGAAGACATGCAAGTTGCATGAATCCCATATGCATAGAGAGGAAGACTCTCTATATAACATTATACTTGGATGTCACTTTCATATATGATGAATGCAATATCATGATGCTTTCCTCTTTCAATTAGTGTCTTGGTCATTGTCAGTCTTATGCACAAGATTGTGCTTATGAGTCCAAGCTTCCATCTTGGAACCTAATTTACTTAAGTAACAGGTCAAGTCTTTGTCTATGTCATCATGAGCTTAATCTTTATCTTCCATCCACCATAGCTCCTGCCATGCTCTAGATCCTATGTCTTTTCACATGCTCAGTCATGAAGACTTATCCTATATGTTTTGGGTTGAGGCAACTACCACCGCACTTCATTTGATTAATAGATCCATATAAACTACTCTTGATGGAAGAGTTGCAGAGGAGGTATGATCTAGTCAACCTCATTCATATGCACACTTAAGAGTCTTTGGATGTGAGTTATTTTTCCATATTCCCAAAGATAAGTGTAGTAAGTTGGATCCAAAATCTATCAAAAGCATCTTTCTTGGATATGGACCCTCTCAATGCCTACACCAAGAGAAGGCTCGGGTTATACCCTTTTCACTTTATGGCTTGAGCACAAGTGCTAAGTCAATATGAATGTTCCCATCACCATGAGGTAAAGGGACACACAATATAGGGCTCAATATGGTCCTTGGAAAATGTTTCAAAGGAGCTCAGATGTCTACTATTTCAAGCGATTTCTAGGCATCCACTAACTAGTGTTCCCAACCCCAAGATTGATGCATTTCAGTCATAGCAATATGTCAAAAAGGTACAATAATACACAACTATCTTCAATAATATAAAAATCCATTCATATAAGAGTAATTATCAAAGACAGTGGTGTTAATATTCTAAAATATTTGCCAAATAAAAGAGAAATTTGGATCAAAAACATACATAGGAATCATTGCACAAAGGTTTGAATTTCAATAGTAGAAATATGATTTAGTTGCATGCTTTTGATTTGATCAAATCTTGCTTGATGATGTGATACAATATTTTCATGTGGCCTACAAATTAATACATTTGCAACAACATTAATATGGCATGGTTGATATTGAATCATAGAGTGAAATTTTTGAATGAAGAAATCCTATCTTATGTGTTCATCACAAATTAAAAACCACTTTGACAAATGTTTTTTGGCTTGTTGATCAAATTTTATAAGAACTTTAGTTCTCATTAAATAATGTTTCCAAATATCCAAGGCATGAACTACAACTAATAATTATTTATCATATGTATTGTAATTTTGTTTAGAGGGTTGTACTTTTTGGCTTTTATAAGCGATAGGATTATCATTATGCATTAAGACAATGCCCAGCCTAAACCACTAGCATCAGTGAATAACCAGGAAGAAGGGCTAGGAGAAATCGAGCAACTAAAATATAGTTGCATGGGTCAAAATGTATTTTAAAGTATTGAAAGATTTTTTTTACTAGGTTCCCAATGAAAAACAATATCCTTTTGTAATGACATGATCAGAGGCAAAGCAATCAGGGAAAAATTTCCATCAATTTTTATGAGCTAATCCTAGGAAAGATCAAACTTCATGCACACTCTTAGGATTAGACCAATCTTTAATTGTCTGGATTTTCTTAGGATCAACAATGATACCCTCAGCAAAAACTCTATGACCCAAATATTCAATTTGATATTGAAAAAAACAAACTTTGATCAAGATTAGCTACAAATTATTTTTGTGCAGTAAATTGAACACAATGCAAATGTCTTCCTTATGTTCATTTTTTGATTTACTGAAAACAAGTATATCATCAAATAAAAAAATGACAAAACCTTGATAATTTTAAAAAAATTATATTCATCATTCGAGCAAACATAATTGGTGCATTAGTAAGACCAAAAGGTATAACAACAAATTCATAATGACCAAATTGTGTCCTAAAGCAGTCTTAAATACATTAACTAAATCTATGCAAATTTTATGATATCCTAATTTACGATCTATCTATGCAATCTATCAAGAAAATCATCAACTCTAGGAATCAAATATCGATTTTTAAAAGTCACTTTATCTAAAGTTTGATAATCAATGCACATATCGTATGTTTTGTTTTTCTTTTCAAACAATAAGACAAGTGCACCAAAAGGAGAAAAATTAGGACAAAGTAGATATTTATCCAACAATTCAATCACTTGTTGTTGAATTTCCTTTTGATATTAAGGACTCAAACTTTTCAACTTCAGTCACAAAAATCATGCCTCTCATTGCTTCCTAAGTGCTCTCACTTGTGTATGATTAATCAATGGAAACAATTCAATTGCAAGATCAGTAGTCAAAGAAATGATTTATCCTTAGAATTCAAAGTTATTGTGTGGGTATGATAATCAATATCAAGATTAAATTGATGTTTGAAAGGCATACCAAGGATAATGTCTGACTATTGAAAAGCTGCAACTAAGAAATCACGTTTTTCTTTGTATTTTTTCATAGGAAATTCAAATCCCTTAATTTCTCTTATTCCATTAGACCTAATGCCTTGAAATGCAAATTTAACCTTGTACAATGAAGGATTAGTTCCTACTTGCAACCTCCTAACCATTTTTTTTGGAAATAAAGTCATAAGAAGTACCATCATTATGCAGAATAGCCACATTTAAGTCGTGTACAAAACCTTTCATCTTCACAATAAAGCGTGTAAAGAAATAGGCATACCTAATTTTTCTTCAATCTTTGCTTCTTGTTATAGTGTGTAATCACGTGCATAGTCAGGTTCCCCTTTGAGATTGTGCAATAATTAAGTAGTATTTTAGTTGTTTTTGGATGGTAATGAAACTTGGAAATCTGCTTGATAGTATCCAAATTTTCCGCAACGATGATAAAAAGTTTTGGCTTTTTTACTTTGAACATTAAGATTTACAATTTGAGGCTTTACCTTGTTGTTTGAATTGGTATTTGGGTACTTTTGCATGTTGCCAGTTTGTGGTTGGAAATTGGAAGATTTGTTAGATGGAAAAGAGTTAGGGCAATAAGGAACAAAAGGCCTCTTGGGGTTGCGATTGTTGTTGAAGGAATGAGATGTATTGGAATATTGACCACTGTGAAACATCTAGACAATAGATTCGAATTCTTTCTCGCCATCATGGGCATAAGAGATAGCTTCATGAAGAGAAGTGGATTTAAGATAATTAAATTGAGCTTGGATGTTGGATTGTAAACCATCTCCATATTTGCATTGTAGCATACTCTCAAGAACTTTCTCAAGCATGCACAATAGCAAAAGTCTTTGCCAAAAACTTTCGATGTAGACAAAAACATTATCACCTTCTTCTACAAACATAAATTAGACGAATTACACCTCGCTTGAAGATGAAACTAGGGCACAAGAATACATTCTTTAAATTTTTCCTAAAAATCAATCCATGTCCTTGGATTGTCGATGACAACATAGGATGTTCCACCAAAGCGAAGCTTTATCTATCAAATAATTGGTTTCATACATGATTTTATCCTTCTCACGAAGAACTTCTTCATTTTAATGATCATCAAACTAGCCCAACCAAGACAAAACAAATTTTTCATCCTTCTTCCCATCAAATTTAGAAAATTGGAAAGGTTTGTGGCTTATTTTCTTGTCTTTTTTTATTTTTTGACCATCAAATACACCCCTCATGATCCAAGCAATGTGATCATCGTTGTCTTGATCCATAGAATTTTGTTGATAATCATGCTCTTGAAGCACCCACATGACCCTATTTAAAGTATGTTGAAGAATACTGATTTGTTGTTGCAAGCAAATTTCTAGAAGAGGTGATTCCATATTCTCATTGACTTCGTCAGTGTTGGAAGAACCTCACATGATAGAAGAAACTTGGTGCACAAGGAATAGGCTTTAGTGAAACCTATTGCATGTGAATAAGTCTTTAAAGATACCGCAATATAAAATACCATGCTTGTAAATAAGGATTTACTTTTGGATTACTATAAGTCATCAAAAAAGTACTTTTGCGGGTGCTAGAGAAGTCCTTGCACAAGAACAATCTTATAGGGCCTTGTAGTAAAAATTGATCAATGGGTAAGGGTCATTTTCCACACAAAAAAAGGTCCCCTCCATCTTGAAAAGGAAACCACCATTGGAATAATAATAAACTTTAGAAGCTTAGTATGACTAAAGCTTGAAATATTTAGCTATAAACTTTTTACTTTAACTAATTTGTTGACAGCAAATATAAAATACCATGCTTGTAAATAAGGATTTACTTTTGGATTACTCTACGTCATCAAAAAAGTACTTTTGCGGGTGCTAGAGAAGTCCTTGCACAAGAACAATCTTATAGGGCCTTGTAGTAAAAATTGATCAATGGGTAAGGGTCATTTTCCACACAAAAAAAGGTCCCCTCCATCTTGAAAAGGAAACCACCATTGGAATAATAATAAACTTTAGAAGCTTAGTATGACTAAAGCTTGAAATATTTAGCTATAAACTTTTTACTTTAACTAATTTGTTGACAGCAATAGTCTAAGGCACGGTGGAAGTAGTGAACAATGCTATGGAGTGCACGCCGTTCATTCCTTGGCAAGGCAGAGACAATTGAAATTATGACTATAGAGGGTGATTTTGAAGATGCCTACATGATCAGATCCAATCATTGGAGCTGATTGAGCTCTCTCTCTCTCCCTTAAACAAAACCAATTCTCTGCTTAAAATGCCAAAAGAGGTAAATTTGAAATCTCCATGGTTTTGATTGAAAGAAGAATACAAAGAAGCCTTTAAAAAAGTCTCTTAAAGGAAACCTTTGAGTAATTTTTTGTCACCGTGGATAGAAAGAAAGATAACAATCCATCTTGATAGGACTCATTTGTACAAAAGACCTCTAGGCAAAACATGCGACCATTGGATAATAGGCAGATGCTTGATGTGGATGATAGACCAACCTTCAAGATGGATGGATGCCTCCATTCTTGTTATTGACATGCAAACTAATCAGCTTGCTCTAATACCAATGATAGACACAATTGAGAATAAAATAAGAAGTGGGCAAATAGCATGAGAGAAGAAAAGTCCAAAAGCTTGCATGGCACAAGATTGGGTATAATCTCCCCCCGTGCATGGATAAGCACCTCCCCCATGAATGTATCTATAATATTAGAATAAGCTTTTGCACTTAAATAACACTGAAAGCATCCTTTTTTTGTTTCTTCATTTTTCTCACCTTGCATGACTTGCTTTTGTGTAAACAAATCAAAACACACTCTATTCTAATAGCTTTACAAAAAATAAATTTGTGTCTTCTCTAATTCATCAAAGTAAATCTATTACACATGTGCATGCATTAATAAGTGCATACAAAATATTCTTTCGGCAATATTTTTCCACACTGTAGAGTGCATAAGTTTCATGCATTAAAATGTGCACTTCGAAATAATAATTCTACGCAACTCTATCTAATTATCTGCTTACCACAACACAACACACATTAGTATCCTTCCATCTATCTACCAACCATAATGCAACTAGTATCATATACATGTGTTTGTAGGATAAGTCACGGATTATGCGACAAATAAACAAAATCCACAATAAAAATAGATCAAAAAATATAATTCCATGACAATGAGACTTTGTCATGTAGTTTAGATCAACTACCTTGCTCGCTCCAGATAGAACAACACATATCGGATCATGCACTCTCACTCAATCAATCACTCACAATCTCTCACTCTGCAAGCTCTCCTACCACAAGTATTCACTAGTAGTCACAAATAGAGTCCTAGCTCCACCAAGCTATGTAATATAAATCAAACCAATTGTCAAAGCAAGAAAAATCATCAAGGTGTAGTCTAGGTATGCCAAAGAGCTCCCAAGCTCTGATGGTCCCTTCAATCATGCAAGTATCACCAAGTTCTTTGTATTTTGATCTCCACAAGCTCGTGCAAGTTTGTGACTTTCTTGTTCCTCCAAGCTAAGCAAGTCCACACACACACACACACTCTCTCTCTCTCTCTCTCTCTCTCTCTCTCTCTCTCTCTCTCTCTCTCTCTCTCTCTCTCTCTCTCTCTCTCTCTCTCTCTCTCTCTCTCTCTCTCTCTCTCTCTCTCTAACTTTCCTATTTTTGTTACAAAATCTCTATCACTCTACTCTCAATCTCAAGTACAACCAAAGAAGGTGAGGAGAGATTAAGAATCTTGCAAACAAGATTTGAATAGCACATCATATTAGCCTGACAAGAAACAAAATTCTCACTTCAACCTATAGATTTATATGCACAAAGAAGCTCCCACAAAGAAAGAGTCATGAGAAGAGAGTGAGAAAAGGATAAGCTTATTTAATCTATAACCATTCTAATGAATTCATTAAGGTTTTTAACACTTAAATATGGGCTTCCTCTTTTACAGCTAGGTAGGGCCTATTTTTCAAAGTGCCCGTGGTCCTACACTTCCTTCGTACATGCCCTTAAGGTCATTAATGTCCTGTCCATGGTTTTTCTCTTGGATTTTCGTGACTCGCTCATCACTATCAGTTATTAATTCTAATATGTAATAATTTGAATTAGAAGGTGCATTGGAGTGAGCCCAATGCTTGAAAAAAAAATACATGGAGTTCTGATGACTAATGAATTTACAATTCAATGCATTCTAGTTCTTTGCCATTTCTTGCATTTTTAGACCTTGGGAGCTTCCATCTCGAGCTTCAAGTTTTCATTGCATCCTTACTTCTCAACCTTGAAATTTCTTTGTGAATTTTTTTGGTCTTTGTCACACTTCTAGTGAGCTTCCCTTTTTAAAAGTTTGAGTAGACTCTTGATCACTCTTTGATTTGGTTTTGCTAGATCTGCATTCCAACATGCATCTAGTTAGCAACAACATCCCACACACGCATCTTCACAACTCCATCTTTTCTCACCAAGTATGCATCCAATCTTGAATTTATATTGAGGAGTGAAATTCAAAAAGAAGAATTGGTTGAGTTTGAATTGGATTGCCTAGTTATGTTGAAGTGAATGTGTAGGATTCATAAATCCTATATCTTTTCTGTGTCCATCATCACTTTGATTAATCCAATGTTACCCAAATCTATGAAAAAACCACTTGAATTGGTCATCAATCACCGCAACTAATTGATTTCCTTTAGCTATCTTGCAATCTACACATCCTCTCATCATCTCTAGGCTTAATTTGGCATCATTGCATGTGCAAATCTTCACGTAGATTGGTTACATGAATGTTGGGGATTGATACATGCTGTGATTTCTTGAACAGAAGGTTGAAATTGTAGTTGGATAGTACCTAACCATTTCAATAGAGTATATATCTTAACAATTGATGGATTCAAGCCTTATTGGTAGGCAATAAGGGTCATCTGCACCATACACCTTCCAATTCCATACCTTGTGGATCACCTCGATTACATTGTATGAGGCAAGCCATCACCTCGATTTGCATCCAAAAAAACCAAGAATCACCTCCATTGGTATGATCTAGACTCACTTGATCAATCAAAGACCATCCCTACATCATATAAGCTCTAGAGACCCTTTCCAATTGAATACAAATCCACAAACTCTAGACACACTAAACTTAGCTATTTGAAACCACTTTGATTGACATAGAAGGTGATCACGATCACGTCCACCAGCGCAGAAAACACTTCTAGTGCTTGAAAATACCACCTACATTGAACTAAGAGAGCATAGAGAATGTTTGCATGATTTAAGAGGATTACTTGTAGAAATCATCAGGCAAGACAATATCACTTAATCCACAAGATAGCTTAGGATCCCACTCCATGAATTGATTTGTATCCGAAGGTCCAATTTTAGTATTTTTTGGCTTAGGATAATATGCGTATTTTTAGCACATGTACTTAGATCACTTAGATGGATCCTACCCTATGTGTAGGAGATAGTTTTCCCCTCACCTCAATGATTGTTGTGATCACTTGAGCCGGCAAGGCATTTTAGGACTTGTCTCATAGAATTGTCTCTAGTTTCCATGTAGTGTTCGATTTGAGTGTCATCTAATCTTGAGCAAACTGGTAGTTGTAGCTATACTAGATAGTTTCCTAACCATTTTGACTCATCCAAGTGGCCATTTGAAGTGAGGGGACAAATTTGAGATAAAATTTAGCCCATTCCGCTAAATAGTCTTAAATTTTCCAATAGATTTTTTGAGTTGAGTTATGTCTAATTTGAAGAAGACTATGTTGTATCTAGCACTTCTAGGACCATCAGATAATAAAAATGGAACCTGGACTAGCTACAAAAGACAATTCCTAATCAACTTAATTCAACTTGCTAATCACCTCAATTAGAAATTCACACATCCAAACTACACTTTTTCATTTATTTTCCATCTAAAGATATGACTTGCAAGTTGTAAATCATCTAGGGATGTAGTGCTTGACATTCTTTACACCCAACATGCTCAAAACAACATAGTAAACTTCAAACTAACCCAAAAGAGCTAAAAACCTTATCGTCTTATGAGTTATCCATGCACACATGACTTGTCTTGTGGATTGAAATTGGAAGCATCTACAATCCTCTATTGATAGTGTTTGATGAAAAGTGTGCTTTAAAATCTTTAACCTATTTTTACCTTGAATGTACTTGAGTTGGAAATCTTGCTAACTTGGGTAAGGAAACCTTGAAAAAACTAAACAAGAGAATGAACATCTTGAACATAAATGCCAAGACCCAATATAGACACATAAGAGATCAAAGAGAAAACCAGATCTTCATAGTCAAAAATTGCAAACACATGATTAAAAAGGCCCATGAAGTCAATAAGCGTCGAAAGAAAATTTGTAGCATAAATGCTCATAATTAACCTTGAAAAAAAACTATTACCCAATGTAAAAGTGTCTTCCACAAAGAATAAACTTCTAATGAAAGCTCCCCCTCTTATTTGTGACTTAATCTACAAACTTGTTAGTTAAGACCATCAAGAGCAAGCCAAGATGGAGGATCAAAGACTCAACCATATCCTTGAAGCCTTACAAGCTTAATACAATAAGTACAAAAGGGCCCTTAATGGAAAACTAGGAGCAAGGTGTGTGAACAATGTTTTTGAAGAGTCCCTAGCTATTATTAGAGTTATACAAATTTTGATAGAGGGATTAATAGGCTTCACTAGATAACAACATGATGCTAAAACATAGTAGAATAAGGATATGGACAAAGCAAGGAAAATGATTGAATTGTCAAGATGTCCATCAACCCTAGAAGACACCTTAGTCAAATTTTTACTCCAATAGCTACTAGAAAACTCCACAATTACCAAAATTGGTGTGATGATACAAATCGACTAGATGAGAGCAATCCAAAATCTTGATAATCACAAAAATGAGATAAATACAGAGGAGGGATGACCAATATAGCTTTATGGAGCAGTTTGAACAAGTTTGTAAGGCCATCAACCTTCAAACCATTGATAAATGACATACTCCTTTGGAATTTACTTTAGTAAGAAGGAAAGGGCACAATTTATGAGCTTTCACATCCAAAGAAAGCCATTTTATACTTGCTCAAAGCACATGTTTGTCCAATTATTCTAGAAAGTTGGCTATGCAGGCATATCAATAGTCAAGATTATGAATGTGAGTGAAAAGGAAAAACAAGACCATAAGGGATCGCATGACTAGCATTTGAAGTCTACATAAGAGAATCCCCTCTGCAAAATCACCAAATTCCAAAGTTGTCATCATAGTGTTAACTAACCCCCAAATCAAGGTGGATTGCACTCAATGAACTATAGTAGGTAGCCCTTTATCACTACACAATGTAGTCCATCACAATCCACAAATTCTCATATTTGTTTCCCCTTCATGCATCCACAAATATCCCTCTTTATACCAGTGCAAGCCCTAATTTTCCCCATGGTTTTCGATATGCTTTTCAACAAAAGCAAATACAAAATCAAAAGTATAATTCCTATTTTTCATTGCTTTACAATGTGCTGCCTCAAAGGCTTGGAAGTAGCCCATAAATTTTGCTACAATTTTTTAGAGTGGTTCTATTGTGCTTTTCTTCATTGTCTCTTGTCCAAACTTTGACCATGGCCCACTAATTGACCCATTTAATCTACTTGAAAGGTTCTATCACTTATGTAGTCTCATAGATGAGGTATAAATGTCTTATATAACTATGTCAAACTATAGTACATATTATAAAATTCACCATAAATAATGTTTAAACAGGTCTATGGTCACATAGATTAACTCCCAACATTAAAATGGATCCCATAAGTTTTTATGTTGGAGTAATGGAACCACATGACATCCACCCCTTGTAGACCTACATAGCATGTGCCACATCTCTTTGATCTTTAGCAAGTTTGAGGTCCTCTTCTTCATCCACAATGTCATCTTTTTCTAAGATGTCATGTGTATTCTTAGTCTCAAGCTCTTGATCCTCGTAAGTGTTAGACTCTCTTCTTTTGAACAACTTAATCCTTTCACTTGCAATGGGTACCTTTAGTTATGTCTCAAGCTCTTCATCCTCGTAAGTGTTAGACTCCCTTCTTTTGAACAACTTAATCCTTTCACTTGCTATGGGTACCTTTAGTTATGTTCCATCTAATTCAGTAAGAGAGTAGGTGGTATTTTTCCATGTGTATGCCTTATGGTATATGGATCAAGCCATCTCATGCAGACTTTCCTAATAGTACTATGTTGATTATCCAAGCCGTTGTCATACACAAGTACCTGGTCTCCTTCTTCTATAGCCCTCGGCCTAAGTCAGTGTCTTCTGTCAAACCTATCTTTATTTTTCATTGAGGCTTCCTTCAATCTTTGCATTGCAAGCTCTATGTATTTTGGTCTTCTTTCTAGTTGTCAAATCCTAAGAGCTAGTAGTTCTTCTTTGCTCATTCCTTTTTCCCATGGCAAGACATTCCATATAGTAGTCACTTTTCTTCTATTGGCATGATCATTTTCTACCCATACATAAGGTCCATTGGCATAAAACTTGTCACAACACTATGAGTAGTGCGACTAACCCCCATAATGCATATGGTAGCAATTGTGGCCATTCTCAAAATTTTCCCTTGCATGCCTTTGCTAAGGCCTTGATAATTGGATGATGCCCTCTTTCACTCTTCTCATTTCCTTATGTATTATATGAAAATATCAATGCAAGCTTTATTTCCAATCTAGAGAAGAAGTCTCTATCTTCATCACCACCAGGCTCCCCTTTATTAGTAGGAATAACCTTGCCTACACATCTATATGAGCAAAATATATCTTCCAGTAAGAACCTACATACAATACTTGTGGCTTTGGTCCTCAAAGCCCAGCCTTCAACTTGGTTTATAAGATCCTCATGAGCAAGTACAATATACCTCATCTACCATCACCACAGACTCATAGACATAGTCATTAGATCTACGACCCACTTGTAATGCATTGAGAAGGGCTCGTATCTATAGTGATGATTATGGGCCTTTCAGTTGTATTGTTTGCTTTCCTCAGAGTAGGTGTAGTCTTGAATAATTTATTTAATTCTCTCATAGCCTCTATATGCATCCTATCCCACTAGAACTTCTCTCCTTTTATCTAAAATAACTGGTATAGAGCATCTGCAATGTGGTATCCAAAAATGAGATAAAATACACAAGCTCCTAGAAACCTCCTTACCCCCTAAAATTGAGGGAGGTGTCTCTTCCATCTTTTCAATTGCATCCATTTTTGTTGGTGATGGTCTTCTACCATATGGTCCATACATATGATCTACAATTAGTACTTCTTTTACCCCCAAAGATTGACTTTTGACCCAAAAGGGTTGGGTTCACCTCTTCCAGCCTAGCCACAATCTTCTCACATTCAACAATATGATCAACAACAAATTTTTAGCATCCTTTTTCTTTCAATCTCTCATGTTGTTCCTCTTCTGCGCACCCTTTTATCTGTACCTCATCCAAAAAAGGCATGGCCATATGAGGTCTGTAATCCCGCAATACCTTGTTTATAGTATTCATCATGCAAGCAATTGAATTCATTGCCTCGTATGGCAGCAAAGTGCACATGCACACTAATCCCAATGGAGTTTTCATGATAGTAAGATCTCTGCTTTTAGTTGCTAAATGAATCAGATCATAGCCAAAATATGAGTCTCCTAATAAGTAGATAGCTCTTCTAGAAAATGTTGTAGCTGACTCATCATCGAACATTGGGCTTGCTCCTACATTCATGATTGGTCACCTCATTGACTAGCTATATATCCTATCTAAACCTCAAAGTTCCATTCTTCTTGCACACTATTGTGAACCACCTGTTAGAGTAAGGAGCTAAGGAGGGTTCCAAGATTCCCATCTTGATTTCCTCATTCAGTAAATCTATAAGCTTTTGGAAATGTGCCTTTGATGCTGGAATTGGCCGTAGATTCCATGGTACATGTGGAATAGTAAAAATCACTATAGGTGCAACAATATACTTAGATCCACATAGCCAATCTCATGTGGCGAAAGGTAAAAGCCTTGCCATGTCTGGACATCTTTTCAAAGCATTGCCTCTTTCTCACAACAAAAGAATCTCATTGTATCCTATTTTTGCTCTTTGAGAGAATTTGCAATGAATTTATGGCCAACCTTATTTGGATCTCTCAAGTTTGGTTGTCAAGAAGCCAACTCAATCATTTCCTCACTATCTAGAGGCAATGGTATTGCAACTGGTTTTACTTTTTTATCTATTGTCTTATACTTTGTGTGTTGACCTTAGCTTTAGCCATGTCATCTGAGCATAGACCTTCACATAATATAAAAGCTACAATTGCCTAGTAAATGTCCAAAGAATTCACATGTATTATGGTATTCATAGCCTTTCACTCAAAATTTAACACATGTAAAATCTCACAGTTAATATTTGCATAAGGTAAACCACTATAGATGCTACAAATACATTCATATACTTCTAACAGTCCATGGCATTTTGTATCTTTTTTAGCCCTATAAGCATATTGCTTTTCATCTCTATTCAAAGATTCAACATTTTGAAAACATATAGATTATCTATGAAACCCCAATGAAACCTATAGAAAAAGAACATGGACTTGCATCAGAGGCAAAATCTTTGTCCATATAGCACCATTGTAGTTTCACTTTACAATGGCAATTAGCAAAAATCCATCCCTTTTAATTTTTTAACATTTGGTGGCAATGGATAATCTCTCAATGTATCTTGATTCCTAACATGATTTACACAATGAGTTAAGAATTGAATAACCATCTTACTATCATGGATTTTGATCCTTGCATCATCAATAACTTTTGTTTCCATATATGAACAACAATGATATGCAGCTGCTAAAAAATAATTCGATAAGAAGAAGAATCATGTATGAAAAAGTGTTGCTCATCTTGAACATCGTCAATAATAGTGAGCTCTTCCAATCACTTTAGCCACACACCAAGAATGAGCTCTTCCATTCACTTTTTGTTTTTTATTCATGCCCTTATCCCTTTGGGCACCCATCCCCTTTTTACATGATTGGGCATCTTGCCAAGGTCCTCTTTGTTGACATATCGAGCTCCACTCGTGATACGCCAGGGTGACCGTTGTGTATTTATGTCACCGACTTGTCAGTTGCAGATGCGGTTGGTACACCGCCCCTGAATAATAGCTACATGATAGCTATCCTTATCTACTCTAGTTCGTGGCTCAGTTAGTATGCCACCTTAGTTAGTTGAGTTTGGTTTGAGACCCATATCTAGGGTTCTTCTATTTCTTTGTACTTGAGTTCTTTTTGGCTTCCACAACTAAGAAGAGGAAAACTGTTTTCAGCCTCCACCCTTATGTGTATTCCCCCATTGTGCAAGCAAGAAAGCTACAAGTGAGACTCCTTCCTTCTCTCCCACAATCTTGACATGGTATCAAAGCCTTGTTCGTGGTAAGGAGCTCAAGAAAGCAAGCCAAGCTCGCGGTGTTCTGGTAAGAGGAGCAGTGTTGCTTTCATTTTCTGTTTTGGGAGCAGATCTCTGCAGGTAGCACAGCCGGAAAGTGCAGGAGTGCATTGTCTCAGGTTGAGACGCCCTTCGCGGTAAAGCAAGAGGGCAGTATATGCTGCGGGAGAAGGCTTTAGCCCTTGGCGACCTTGTTTTTTTGATTTGAGGCCATTTCGGGGCCTGTTTTGGAGGCGGAAGTTTTCTGCACGCACTCAGGAAAAGGCCCAGTTTTATGCTGTGCAGCCACTGTTCTACAGGTCGGTGAATAGTTACTGTAAAAATTGCATTGTATGCTTGTGCGCAGAGACATTGGGAGTTACAGAATCATCCCTGTTGCCTGTTGATGCAAAATCGTCACTAGGAAGTGACTGTGTGGTCAAATACCACTTTCGCCAGTTTTGCAGATTTTCCCTTGTGAGGGTGAAGCTGTGGTTTTTGCAGTGACAGAATTTTTTGCAGTCTTCTGTAATGGCATCTGATTCTCTTTCACAGATTGTCACTGAAAAGCTTGACAAGAACAACTTCCAAGCATGGAAGTTTAGAATGACGAATTTCCTTATGGGAAAAGGATATTGGGAATTTGTTGCAGGAAATGAAGAAGAACCAGTTCTTCCTGATGTTCCCAATCAACAGCAAATGCAGGCATTTAAAGCATGGCATGAGAGAGCCAGGAAAGCTATGTATTGGCTGTCTATCAGCATTTCAGACTCTATGATTGTGCATATTCAGGATGCAAGTACGCCAAAGGAGGCATGGGATACTTTGTCAAAAATGTATAGCACAAATACGCAAGCCAGGAAAATGCAGCTCAAGCAAGAGTTGCACAATGTGCAAAGAGAAAATATGAGCATCAACGACTACCATATGAAGGTGAAGAAGATTGCAGATGCACTTGCTTCCATTGGGTCACCAGTGGAAGATGATGATTTAGTTTCTATAACCTTGAATGGTCTAGGAAAGGATTATGCACAGTTTCGGACATCCATTTCAGTTCGTGAAAGATTTCCTGATTTTCAGGAGTTGATTGCTCTTCTAATTTCTGAGGAACAGAGAAATGGTGGTGCATCTTCTTCAGGAGGAACTTCAAAAGAAGCTGTCTTCTACTCAAATGCTGGAAGAGGTAGAGGCAGAGGTAGAGGAGGCCGATTTGGAGGCCGTGGTAGAAATCAGAATATGCAGCAAACTCAAGAAAACCAGTCCTATGGAGGAGGACGTGGTAACTCTAGAGGCAGGGGGAGCCAAAGAGGTCGTGGTGGATGGCAAAGAGGTCAAAATGCAAACAGTAATGTTGAATGCTACTACTGTGGTAAAATGGGTCATATGGCTAAAGACTGCTATAAAAAGCAGAATGACATCATGAATGGAAAACTGCAACAAGGGAATTATGCATCTTCTAGCAGACAGGGTGATGACAGAAATGAGCATTTGTTCATGGTGCAGCACATGAACAATTCTGTGACAAGTGCAGAAGAAAGCAATGATGTATGGTATGTTGACTCAGGTGCATCAAACCACATGACAGGTCATGCAGAATGGATGGAGGATGCAAGGAAAATGGAAAAACCAGGATTTGTGGAGACTGGTGATGATACTACACATCCTATTGTGCAGATTGGAAAAATTCCCTTGTCTATGCAGGATGGGAAAAAGAAATACCTGTCCGATGTATTTCATATCCCGAATATCACCAAGAATCTGGTTTCTGTCGGTCAAATGGTTGAGCAGGGCTTGCAGGTCAGATTTAATCCTCATGGATGCTTTGTTGAGGATATGAAAAATAAAGGTCGCTTGATAGCAAAAGGAAAGAAGAAGGGCAGAATGTTTACGTTGGATGCAGACATGTCTGAATTGAGTGCAGCAATGTTTGCACATGGGACCGGTGTAGTTGCAGATATTGATATCTGGCATAAACGCATTGGTCATGTTAATGTACAACGACTTAAATCAATGCAGGCCCAAAATATTGTTGCAGGATTGCCAAAATTCAAGGTTGCAGAAATGCATAAGGTATGTGAAGCCTGTCAGTTTGGAAAACAGGCAAGGAAACCATTTCCTAGACATGTTCAAGAGAGTGAGAAGCCATTGGAATTAATCCACTCTGATGTGTGGACTACTAAAGCTGCATCTCTTGGAGGCTATCATTATTTTGTCAGTTTTATTGATGACTATAGCAGAAAAGTTTGGGTGTATTTTATGAAAAAGAAAAGTGAAGTTTTTGGGCATTTCAAAACCCTTAAAGCTATGGCTGAAAAAGAAACAGGTCTGCAAATAAAATGCCTGAGGTCAGATGGAGGGGGAGAGTACCTCTCAAATGAGTTTGCAAAGTTCTTGCAGGAGCATGGCATAAAGCAGCAATATTCATGCAGTTATATCCCACAACAAAATGGAATTGCAGAAAGGAAAAACAGGCATATTGGAGAGGTATCTCGTGCCATGCTCAATGAAAAAGACTTGCCAGATTTTTATTGGGCTGAAGCAGTTGCTACAGCAGTCTACATAATGAACAGGACTCCCACTGCAGCAATACATGGAATGACTCCAGAGGAGAGGTATACTGGTAGGAAACCAGATATTTCTCATTTGAAAATTTTTGGTTGCATTGCCTATGTACATGTGCCAGATGAGCTGAGATCCAAGTTGGATCCAAAAGCTGAGAAGTGCATCTTTATTGGTTACTCTCTGCAGCAAAAAGGGTATAGATGCTATAACCCTTCTACTCGTAAGTTTACAGTGAGCAGAGATGTTGTTTTTTATGAGATGAGTAGCTGGTATAAACCAGTAAATGTGATTGATGATGTAGATGCACAAAATGGTAATGCTGCACAGAATTCACAGCAGCAGTCACAAAATATTAGTGGACTGGAGCGTCCTCTAGCAGTGGTTCACATTCTTCGCCATGGACAGGCAGATTGAGATCAGGAGAATCTTCTCAAAGTAATCCAGATAGTGGTATGCAGGTATCACGAAAAGGAAAAGAGAAGGTTGATCAGTCCATGTGTGATGTGAATGCAGGTCACTCTTATGTGGATGGTGAATCCAGTGGCTCAGAACAGAGCATTGATGATGAGTTGGGTATTCCTTCTATTGTTACACCTGGAGTAAGGAAGACCAGGGATGTTTTGAGAGCACCTGGGAGTGAACCCACTTTGCGCAGGTCTACCAGAGTTAGGTATCCTGTGGATAGGCTGAAATATGATGGATTTACAGCCATTCACTATGCATATATGGTCAAGGTGATACAGGAACCAGAACCCACTTCTTTTGAGCAAGCCATGGGAAAAGAAAAATGGGAGAAAGCCATGGATGAAGAAATGGATGCCTTGGAAGCAAACGCTACATGGGAATTGGTACCTTTGCCTAAAGGTAAGAATGCAATTGGCTGTAAGTGGGTTTATAAGGTGAAGCACAATGCTGATGGTTCTGTGAACAGATACAAGGCAAGATTAGTAGTCAAGGGGTATGCACAAACATATGGCATTGACTATGAAGAAACATTTAGTCCGGTTGCAAGGATGGCAACCGTAAGAGCAGTCATTGCTATGGCTGCATCAAAGGGATGGTCTTTACATCAGATGGATGTAAAGAATGCCTTCTTGCATGGTGATTTGCAAGAAGAGGTCTATATGGAGCAGCCACCAGGTTATGTGCATGCTGTTCATCCTGAGTTTATTTGCAGGTTGAAGAAAGCTTTGTATGGCTTAAAGCAAGCACCTAGAGCATGGTCTGACAAGATAGGACAGTATCTTGTCACTATTGGCTTTCAGATTTCCAAGGCAGATTTCTCACTTTATGTGAGAAAAACAGAGAAAGGTATTATGCTACTTGTCATTTATTTTGATGATTTGATTATGACAGGTGACAGTGATGAAGATATCCTTCATGTGAAAATGCTATTGAAGCAGAAGTTTGAGATGAAGGATTTGGGAGAGCTGCGTTATTTCTTGGGCATTGAGGTGATTAGATCACCAAGTGGGATACAGCTCTTGCAGAGGCAGTATGGATTGGACATGCTGTCCAAATATGGGATGACAGGCTGTAAGCCTATTTCAGTTCCTTTGGAGCAGAATGTGAAGCTGAGCGCAGATGCAGGTGAGCTTCTGGAAGACCCTACTATGTACAAACGCATAGTAGGAAGCTTAATTTATATGACTATTACCAGGCCAGATTTGAGCTATGATGTTGGATTGGTAAGTCAGTTTATGCAGGCTCCAAGGAAACCACATTTGGATGCGGCTAGACGCATACTCAGGTATGTGAAGTCCACATTGCAGTATGGACTATTTTATGAGACTGGGGTTCAGATACAGTTGCATGGATACACTGATGCTGATTGGGCTGGTAGTATTTCTGATAGACGATCTACCAGTGGATATGTGTTCTCTTTTGGGAGTGCTGCAGTCACTTGGAGCAGCAAGAAACAGCCTACAGTTGCCTTGTCGAGCACAGAGGCTGAGTACAGGGGTGCAGCAATGGCTGCATGTGAGGTAGCTTGGTTGCATAAGCTACTTTATGATATGCATCAGTCTACAGATGGGCCAGTTGTCATTTATTGTGACAACATGAGTAGTATACACTTGGCAAATAACCCAGTCTATCATGCTAGAACAAAGCACATTGAGGTGCATTATCACTATGTGCGAGAGAGGGTTTTACTAGGTCTTATTGATCTAGTTTATGTCAGCACAGAGGATCAGGTAGCTGACATATTCACGAAGGCATTGGGTGCAGAGAAGCTGCGCAAGTTCAGAGACCTGCTTGGTGTGCAGGAATTGGGATTGAGCTCGAGGGGGAGTGTTGACATATCGAGCTCCACTCGTGATACGCCAGGGTGACCGTTGTGTATTTATGTCACCGACTTGTCAGTTGCAGATGCGGTTGGTACACCGCCCCTGAATAATAGCTACATGATAGCTGTCCTTATCTACTCTAGTTCGTGGCTCAGTTAGTATGCCACCTTAGTTAGTTGAGTTTGGTTTGAGACCCATATCTAGGGTTCTTCTATTTCTTTGTACTTGAGTTCTTTTTGGCTTCCACAACTAAGAAGAGGAAAACTGTTTTCAGCCTCCACCCTTATGTGTATTCCCCCATTGTGCAAGCAAGAAAGCTACAAGTGAGACTCCTTCCTTCTCTCCCACAATCTTGACACTCTTTTTCTATTCCTTGCTATTTACATTATCCCTTCACCTACGTCCGTCTACTCTTTACAATTTGCATAGGAGAGAGCCAAGCGCTCTTTTATGAAATTTGGGGGTGTCTTTGCATTTTAAAATCTGCCTTTCCCCCTTACCTTCTTTGAGGTTGCCTTTGTGCCTTTTTCCCTTTTCTTCTCTTGTTTCCTTCATCAAGTCCGCATTTTTTTTAATTTTCTTGGACTTATTTTTTCTTTCTTTTTCCTTGTCTTGCACTGGGGGTTAATATTACCCCCTCCTAGTCAAGTGCCAATCCCATGGCACTTGTGGGTCTTTGTTGGTGGAGGGCTTAGAGATTGAAGGGTTGTCATGTGGTTGATGATGGGGCTTTGTGGAGATTTAACATGGAAGAGAAGCATGTCAGAATGGTTGAGGCCTTGGAAACCAAGGGTATATTGAGTGGTTGGATGGGGCTCTATGGGGATTTAACATGGAAGAGAAGCATGTCAGAACGGTTGAGGCTTTGGAGACCAAGGATTTATTGAGTGGTTGGTCGGGACTTCGAGGTTGGTGGTTGGTTGCATTCATATTTACTTGAAAAGGAAAAGAGAAGTGCATTGCCTAGGGAGTGTGTCTACCTTACTGTGTGGTGCATTGTGTATGTGCTAGTGGAACTGGGAGCTGGGTCATGACCACAAGCTTGGGGTATTGTCCAACACTTGAGGACCCATTTCGTGCGTAGGGAAGGTGCAGTGGATGTAGCTTAGGGAGACAGGTCGAGTGTGAACTCTCTAGGTATGTCCCACCCTTGATGTGCCCTAAGCGTGAAGTGGGGAACAAAAGGGGCTAGGGGGTTAGACACAGAGCTGGCCAACTAAGGCCACTGGACATGCCAAATTTGAGGACCCCTAGAGGTGATGTAATTGTGGCACTCATCAAGTGAGGTGCATTTTCCTATTTTCCATTTGATCTTCTTTTCCCTTTTTTCTCTTATCTTTCTTTTTTCTCGTTTCATTCTCTTTTTCTTTTTCGTGTTCCCTTGTTCTTTTCTTCTTTTGCTTTTTTTTTTTGGGTTTTCTTCTCCTTCTGTTTTCTTTTTGAATGTGTGCTAGGAACTAATCCTCAGATTCTGGATCATGAGAGGAGGAGGCTGGGGGCTCAAGTGATTTTCTAAGGAAGTTCCTACTTTGCATATAGTCCTTTAGGTTCATATGTTTATTCAGGGGAGTTATTGACAAAAATGGATTACTACACCTAGTGAATTGGCTATCATTCATGTCTTCTTGTAAGGCCATGCAAAAGGATGGAAGAAGGGCAGCTCACATCATGAACCTAACCATGGCACAGCTATCTATGTTGGCATTTAGATCGAAAAATAGGGGTGGTACGTGGTATTCATGAGAGGTAGGTGGTTGCTTAGGCAAAACCCTAAGTAACCTATAGTAGTTACAAGTTGTGATAAAGGCAAGATCGGGGCAAGAGGAGAATTCACTAAGGAAGTGGGAGATTGAGGGTCCTAAGTCGTTTTCAAAGAATACAAGAGCTACCTTCAGTTCAGTAGCATTTATGTTGTAGATTTTAGGGAAGTCGTAGCGCCCATGGATGTCGGGGTTACCCGTCCTAGATTCTTCACCTCCATTTTAGCTGTGTTTCGTATCCTTTGACAGTCTCAGGCACCTCCATGACCTTGTCTTCCCACCAATAGTCATGTGCCTATGTCCCCCACAGCATTGGATGTGTTTCTCTTTCTACACTCCACCGCTCCCCAAGCCTTCTGCCCATCCTAATCACTTCCTCCACCACTTTAGGGGATAACACCCTACTTAGTGTGGGTGGGTATTGGAAGGTGAATTTGAAGGGCTTGTTCTTGTTCTCCCATTGCTCCCATACTGCCAGTTCTAGGTTCCATTTAACTAGAAAGCATTCTTCTCTCTACGAAATGGGGGCTTCTAGGGTTGCTAGGGGTCATGCCCTTAGTCTTCGTCATGCTTGCTCCAATAGCCTCTTCCTTCTTTTCTTGCCCTCTTCTTTTCTTTCAACCGTTGCATCCTTAGGCTGCACTTCCTACTAAGCTTTCGGTCTTGGAGAGGGGGGTCGGGGGACTCGTTTCTCATCTTGTTGCCTTAGTTTAAAATCTTCCCCTTCTTCTTTTGGCAGTACATGCTACTTGAAAGGTGAGAAGAATCAAAGCTTGCACTCGAGAGCTATGGCGGGAGAGCAAGAGCAAGAAAGAGAGAGACAAGAAATGGGAACTCCAACAGTCACAATGTGTGACCGGGCCTTCCTTTATTCAAACTGTCACTAAAAGAATAAAGAATAAAGTGATGGTAATGGGTGCCCACCACCTGCAGTGTGCAGTGGTGGTGACTGACTGCGTAGTAATACACAGGCAGCTAGGCGCCTTTACCCCCAACAACCTCCCACTTAAAGGCGAATCTGCCCTAGTGAGGAGTGAAAAGAAAAAGAAAAAAAAAAGATAGTACAACATGTACACATATACAATAGGATGAGGAAAGACATCATCTCATCCCACGCCCATCAACCTCCTGAGGAAGGCAAAGTGCTCTATAGAGAGGCTTTTCGTGAGCAGATCTGCAGGATTTTGGTCAGTCGAGATCTTGACAAGATCAACAAACTTGTCCTCAATGACCCCACGTATGAAGTGATACGTCACCTCAATGTGTTTTATCTTCGCATGGAAGACCGGATTCCTGTCTAACTAAATAGCACTCATAGAATCTGAAAGCAGTGTAGTCAATACCAAGGTCAGCAACCAAACGACCCAACCAAATGGCCTCCTTGCAAGCCTCAATGGCTAGCATAGGTGAATACATAGCCGAAAGTGGACTTCCTACTATCTACATGTCATGCATAATCAGAGTCAGTGTACCCCACGACTCCTATATCCTGGCTGCCATAGCATATGCACATATTTGCAGTGCCCTTCACGTACCTCATGACACCCTTCACGGCATCTCAATGCTTCTTGCTAGGTGTAGCCATATAGCGTGCCACAACACCAACTGCAAAGGCAATATCTGGACGAGTGGCGATCATGGCATACATAAGACTGTCCACTACAGATGCATAGGGAATCTTGGCCATCTCGGCCCTCTGCTCATCTGTTTGCGGACAATCAGTCTGTGATACCTTCACATAAGAAGTCAATGGACATCCAATAGGCTTTACATCCTGCATGCAGAAGCGCTCAAGGACTTTATGAATGTACTCCCTCTGTGACAAGTAGAGGAGTCCCTAATGCCTGTCGCGTCTAATGAGTATACCAAGTAAGCTTGAGAGCATGGATCACAGCTAACAGCTCTAGATCATGGGTAGCATAATTCTTCTCATGGCTCTTCAATTTCCTTGAAGAGTATGCTATAGGATGACCTTCTTGCATAAGCACACATCCTAAGGCAAGTGTGCTAGCATCAGTTATCACTTCAAACTCCTTACCAAGGTCTAGAAGTTTCAAGATAGGTGCTGATACCAAGCTTTTCTTTGGTCTATCAAAGCTAGATTGTTCAGCAGTTGACCATACAATTGATGTTTGCTTCTTTAGTACATCGCTCAGAGGTGCTGCAATCAAAGAATAGTTTTTTATGAGGACCCTTTACCATCCTGTCAATCCAGGAAAACTACGTATTTCTTTGACAGTTGTTGGTGTTGGCCACTCCAGAACATCTCTGACTTTGAAGTCAATAAATGACAACCAAGACATAACCAGCCATAAACGGACATAAATCAGCACCAAACAGTCATCAAGACCCTGAGCAAACACCCAAACATGTCACCAAAGCATCCGTCAGTGAGTAGGCATACCCCTTGGACAATAGGGCAAAGTAGTTGTATGCTCACTAAAATGCAACGCCCAAGCTGAGATCAAAAGCAATTCCAAGATATCAGTGCATGAACCATGCAACATGTAAGTGTAAGAGATCCCAAAGTCTCAAGTATTTGCAAAAATGCTCAAATAGCATAAACCTCTTGCTCAATGTCGGTCAAGCATACAAGATGCTCCCACTGGCACAAAAGGCAGATAAACGAGATCAATAGCTCAATCAAACCAAGTTAAAGTATCAAAGACAGGTAACCAAGACAATGCATCAATAGCATCCCAAGAGCATGACGGCTACAGAGCGACTGTAGGTAGCATCCATGAGCAAGACATACATCCCAATAAAGATCTCTGACAACCAAAGTGACATCCAATACAAAATTTTGGAATAGCAAATGAGAATCCAAGTCAAGTCTTCAGAGAGCACTAAAGCTCAACAGGTACATGGTACACTGTGCCAAGACAAATGCATCAAGCCGTAGGTGTTGGGTAAGCATGTACCCAAAGAGCATATAACTGTCAAAGCAGTGACCACTGTTAAGCATAGAACGATGTCAATAAGTGCGGGCTGAAATAAGCTCAAGCTTCCAAAATCATCCGGATCCAATGACAAGCTCGAAGTTTTCCCTCGATGATCAATACATCATAGCATAACCCAAGACATACACCCAGAATCAATAGGCATATGTCAAAGCATGAAAGATAGCTTCAGCCCAAGACTATTCAGCATGCATTTACTGTTATAAACTGTGTATTTCCAGCCCCACAATCAGGCCAAAATCATAGCATTACATGTAGCTTCAATCCCCCAATCAATCGGGATGCAATAGGCATCAAACCGGTTATGTAGTCATGCCCAAACAAGCATAGGCATACAAATACATGCTGCCTCAGACCTGAAATCTGTTGCAGAATATTCTGTCATCAAAATTTGGCAAATCCAACATCACCATTGTGTCCGGAGCGTGCCAAAACCCCAACTTAGACTCTTACCTTGCCTAAATCGGGTTCTGAATGCCCGAAATATGACAAAAGATTGATTTTTAGGCCAGATTTTGAAACAGGTGCAAAAAAAACGTGAGCTCGCTAGGGGGTTTGCTATCCCATGTGTCAACAATGGGGCCCAAAGGGGGCAAAAATGGGGGTCAAAGAAGGCCTAAACCACGCCTCAGCAAGCCTTGATAGGTTGGAAGCAAGATCCAAGTGAAGGAAGCTCCAAGAGGTGTGAGCTATGGTTGCCCACAACCTGTGAAAACCCTATTTACCTAGACCTATGGACTAAGATAAATCTTTGAAATAATGAAGCAATACCTCAATGTCAATGCCCTGATGGTGTCTCAATAGGCTGGGAAGAAGCTCGGGAAGCCGAGGAGTGACGGGAGCTCAAGAGCATGAGCTATGGCTACCAGGAAGGAGACCCAATGCGAGTGGGGAGTCAATGGGAAGCTGAGAATGCCACGAGCCAAGCTCAAGAGTCGAAAAACCGTGCTTTGATACCAGTTGAAAGGTGAGAAGGATCGAAGCTTGCACTCGAGAGCTATGGCAAGAGAGCAAGAGCAAGAAAGAAAGAGACAAGAAATGGGAACTCCAACAGTCACAATGTGTGACCGGGCCTTCCTTTATTCAAACTGTCACTAAAAGAATAAAGAATAAAGTGACGGTGACGGGTGCCCGCCACCTACAGTGTGCAGTGGTGGTGAACTGATAGTGTAGTAATACATGGGTGGCTAGGTAGAGGCGCCTTTACCCCCAACACTACTCTTCCTCTCTCATTGACTCTTGTGGTCCTTGTTCCTCCTTAAAGCCCAACAACTCCACCTCTTGGACTATCAGCCCTGTCCTTAATAGATGCTCTCATTGCTCCTATTGGCTTAGGCCGATTTTTGTTCTTAGTGCTTGGGCACACAGTCCATGCATTATGGCTCTACGAGCAATCTCCAACTTCCTCTTTAGAGTTTCAATGGCCTCCTCCTCTTCAGGATGGTACTAAGGAAGGCATGTTGTTGGGCTTTCAATCTCATGTTTGCAGCCTTTGCCGCCCTACTTTCCACTAACACTCTGTCACCTTCTACATGGGCTAGATGGCTTGCTAGGTCTTTTACTCTTCCTTCACTCTGGGTCATCCATGCTTTGGCCTTCTGTTCCATCTCCTCTAGGCTCTCACTCTACCTTTTGGCTAAGGCTGTTATCATTGGCTCTTGGTTTCTCCATTTTTGGGTCACTTTTTCCTTCTCCTCCTCCAAGTACTCGATTTCTCTTTCTAGTCTTCCTTGCTTTTATATCTACATTAGTAGTTTGTACCTCATTTCCTCCACCTCTCTTTGATGCTCTTCTCCTTCATGAACTCTCTCTACTTCTCTTGCTGTGAGCTAATCCATGGCTTCTTGAACCCTTCTCATCTGCCCTACAGGTCCTCGTGTTGCATATGAGTAGCTTGTACTGCCTTTGTAATCCAATTAGATCTTATGCTTCTTCTACGAGCCTTTCTTACCATGTGTCTTCATCTCTTTCTTTGGCCTTGAGCTTTGCCTTCAACTCTTGTATCCCTTTTTAATAATTGGCCACTTGGTGAGTCCTCTCCAGCTAAAAGGCTACCAATGTTTCTCTTTCTACTTCCAACTCGGCCACTGTTGTTTTCTTTTCTTTCTTAGCCCTCCCTAGATATGAAAGGAGCTCTTTAATGTACTCATCATAGCCACAGATGGTAGCACTGTTATAGGAATGGACATAGTGGATGCCTCTATTTTTTGCTTCTTTGGGTCTTGTCTTGACTCGGCATCTACAGCTGCTACAGATCTCTTTGTTCCAATTGTTGGGGCTCCTCCGCTTGAATTTGAGACTACCTCTTGTGCAATTGCACCCATGCCATAAGATTGCTCCTGTCCACATTGTGGTTGAGGTGCCTTTGGTGGATGTGGCAACTGGGGGGATAGTAGGCATGAGAATAACTGGGATTGGATATAATGGGGGCTCTTGCCCTTGCCTTTTATTACTGGTGTTATTGTGGTTTGTGGCACTTGGGCACTAGTGCTTAGGCCTTCTTCTCCTTGTGGACTCATGGCAATCAACTCCTCCTACCTGAAAACTACTCTATTGACATGTGTATTGCTTGAGCCACGTCTTTATCTTCCTTTGTTTATAGCTCGTCTGCCTCTTCTTCTACTCTCCTCTTTCTTTCCTCTTTGACTCTCTTAGACTCCGCTTGTATCCTTTGCAATTCGGCTTCTTCTTTCCTCTGTCTCTCTTCTTTAGCCTTCCTTGACTCTTTTTGTGCCTTCTGCAAGTCAGTCTTCTCTTTTTTTGTCATCCTCTCCCTAGCTTCTTGCTACCGCTTCTAGAGAGTCTTCTCCTTTGGCTTTTTAAGGCCTCCTTAGCTGGATTGTGTCTCATGTTCTTCTTTCTCACTTATTGTTCTTTCGCTAAAATATTCCTACTCATGAGGCGATGTCCTCTTGGGTGTCTCTCCTACTTCTTCTTTGCTTACCACTTCTCCCATTGTCTCCTAGATGAGGGCCATAAGTACTCCACCCAACCCTATGAATGAAGCTTTTGAGGCAAGTTTCTTTCTTTCTGTTCCACCTTTTGATGTTGGGGACTCTTCGCTAGTTGGCCTACTCTCCAAGGCTAGTGCTCTGGTAGATTGATCGATTGTCTTCCACACATAGCCATTCAGTCAATCTCATTAGGCGAATGGGCTACCAGGCTCTCCAATAGAGGCACTCCAATCCTTTGTATGAGCGAGTTGTACCTCTAGCTTGAAAAAAACGTATGGATGACCTTGGCTTGGAGTCTCACTTCAGGGTCAAGGACATCCTAGATGTTGATGCCGTCATTTTTCTAGGACTCGGTCCTTGTTCATGTTAAGCATGGCATAGACATCTCTTTTTGGTCTCCTCTCCACCTTGTGTGCTAACCCCAATGCCTTCTCCACCAAGGCCTTGCTCAACTCTACCTACACCTATTTGGTCTCTTTGCCTCTTCCCACAGTCACAGTGCCACATGCTCTACTAGAGTCGTAGGTTCTCAAGAACTCTACGCACTGATTGTAGTCATCTCCTGCCCAAACTTCTCGACGTATTTTGCTAGGTTGCTTCCTCCTTAGCCATCACCTTGTCAACATTATGGATGGACCTCAAATTCAACTAATTATAGGCCTAGTTCTCAAGGGTGATGTCGTATTGTCTTCTCTCTTCTTCCATGAATGGAAGTCTATGGGCACGGTCTTGCTATCCTACTCCATTTCAAGCTTCTGTCGTAGCACAACAAGCTTCCATTAGTTCATTTGCAAGATCATTTTCTCCACAAGAAGACAAAGAGATTGCAACACAAATTTCACTTCAAAGAATTCATTTATTCCAAGCAAGCATTTCCTCCTTATTCTTTTCAAGTATAAAATCACTTTTCTCTTCTTTTTGCTTTTAGGTTTCAATTTTGAGGTTCTCCTATTCTTTTTTTTTCATTTTTGTACTTGTTTTGTTTACTTTTTAGTGTTTTGATTTCCAATTGGTTTCCACCTTATCCCCTCCCTCCCTTGGGAATGATGTGAATCCTTCTAAGGATTATAGATTGAAGAGTTAAGGGCATTCAATTGCATGCTCAAGGTGCTTTACTTCCGCATGAGCCAAGCGAAGAAGTGCGGGTTGTACTACAAGTTAGCGTAGTGATCCATGACAAAAGGTCGGATGCCTACTTGAGTGATGTAGGTGAGGACATCCATTAGGAAGTCACCGGAGTCGATTTTGCTCACAATGTGTAGCTCTTCCTCAGTAAGGTTGCAATCTAAATAGGGATTGGGTCATGACATGCTTTTCTAGAGGTCGGTTTTTACGAGTAATGGCCAGTACCCTATAGGAGGTGGAAGCTACATAAGTTGGTTTGGAGGTTTTGATTGCGCATCTCTGCTAGGCATTGGTCATAATTTGGCAGCCCTCTTGCTCCCATTGAAGTCAAAGAGCATACCATTTTCACAAGAAAGAGGACTCGTTGTTGGCTAGGGTTTTCAACTCTTCAACTTCTTGGTTTGTGGCAGAGACCGTGCTCTTGTCATAAGATGTGATGAGTCGTTGTTTGCACACTTTCTTGTGAGAAATTTTGTTGGCAATTAACTCTTTAGCTACCATGGGGGCCTTAGCAAACACAAATTCTATTTCCTCCCAGGTGCAAGGTAGTGTATACACTTCTATTGCTAAAGGCTCTTCTAAAAGGCCTAAGCCTAATCGCTCATAGCTTTTAGCAAGCATGGTAAAATGTAGCATCCAAACATTAAATGCAAGTAAGCAAGTCATCCCCCGTATGTTCAACTAGGTCAAAGGCCAAGGTAAGGATGGATGGCCACTCATAAGGCCTGCAGGAGGTTGGGTTTTGACTGGGGAACTAGACAGCTCAGCAACTGGTGTCTACGACTTAGCTTGATCTTGAGGGCACAGTTTAGCTTCTCGTGTGATAGGTGTGGTTTGCGATGTTGATGTCATGTTGTTAGATGCTTGTGATGCCCTTAAGACACTAGCAACACTAGAGTGAGTCGGATTGGAAGCAACAAGCTAGGGTTTCTATCCATAGACTTATTGAGGCTCTATAGGCTTAGCAATTTTGGGCTTTATAGGCTTCGTAGCTTGAGTCTCCTATGGTTTTGATTTATTAACTATTGTGCCATCTTGTGCAGACAAGTTTGAGGGTGGCACTTGAGTGGTGTCCTTGGGAATCTTGGCTTTAGTTACCCATATCCAGGCATTGCCCTCATAATAGCCTTGCGCTTGCAATAGGGTTTTGGGGACCCATTGTAGCTTGACCATTCATCTATGCCTTTAATGTCTTCTTTGCCTCCTAGGCCTTGAGTATGAGCTTCTAGCAGTGCGAGGTCGTGTCTACTTATTTCTAGGTGGTAGTCATTGGTGCTTAGGCACCCACTTGAACTTGGGCTCATTCACATTGGTCACACTCTCGGCAATTTGCTGGTGTTGAGTCTTGGCAAGTTGTGATGAGTCACGATTCCCCTCCTTAGACTTGGCTGTAGGTTTATCTATCAGTGGCTTTGTGGGCTTTGATGGAGCTGCACTACCCTTGCTCAAGCTGTCACTATGCATATATTGCCGATGGCAAGGTGAATGCATTATGACTTGTAATTGACATTGCAATGTGCATGCTTCTTAAATGTGCATCCTAATAGTGATTCCTTACCAGCATTCTTTGTATTTGGCAACACATAAAAGACCATGGGTATACTCTTAGACTCAATAGAGATTGCAACTTTACACTTTTTCAAAAGCACATATGATTAACCCCCAAATGGGTTGAGTTTAGCATTTGTGGGTTATAGTTGTGGTTGACCAACGAGAATCCAATGATCGTGAGTTAAGATATTAAAGTCGGCCCCCCCATCAATCAAAGCGTCAAAAGTATGCATTTGTTTGGCGATGACCATTATGCGTAGGTAAGCGGTGCTACTACTTCCTCATCTTCATCCTCAATCTCTGCACTTGTGGCAACTTGTATGTTCACAAGGGACTCTAGCATAGGAGGCTTGTGCAGTGGATGCATGGGAGGATAGTACTTCTTTATGTAGCTACCATTGAAGAAGCCTATGCCTTCTCCGTCTCTAGGGTCTCGATCTCTACATTGCCATTTCCATTGATGGTGTAGACTCTAAAAGGCCCTAATCCCCTAAACTTCATCTTTTGTTTATGGCCTTTCACTGAGTATAACGATACTAGGCCACCTTAATTGAAGTCTCGCTACTTGACATGCTTGTCAAACCAACTCTTACATTGTGTGTTTTTGCAAATTAGTGCATGGATAGCTAGAAGTTGAGTCTCTAATAAGCATTCTAACTCAACCAGGCATTCCGTCCATGCCTCCTTTCCATCCAATCTCTCTTGGATGGCCACTCTCAGGCTAGGGACAAATAATTCCACTAGTAGAATGGCTTCATTGCCATAGGTCAACTTAAAGGGAATCTGCTTTGCATCTGTTTTATAGGCTATTTGATAGGCCCATAAGGTTGCCATTAGATTGTTGTCTGAGTCACTACACGAAGCAGAGACTACCTTGGTCAAGACGTTCACTAATATCTTATTTGTGGATTCAGCCTGGCCATTTACTTTAGGGTAGTAGGGTGAAAATTTTTTATGGATGATCAAGAAGGTAGACATAGGAGGTGGGCAATCACTTTGTTGATTAATGAAGTGCATGCCTTTTGGTCACTAACTAGTTCAATGGGGCAACCAAATCGTGAGATCACCTACTCCCAAAGGAGCTTGGCCGTGGTCCTAGCACCATTTTTTCTAGTGGCTCGTGCTTTTTCCCACTTTATGAGGTAGTTTATGGTGACTATGATATACTTGGCGTGAGAGTATTATGTTGTAGGATAATTGGCTCAATGAAGTCAATCCCCCATTTTTCAAATGGTTGCCTTGTGATGATTGGGGTTAGCTCCATCCTCTCCTTGTGAAGAACAAGGACCTTAGTCCATTGGCACTCATTAGAGTGCTTCACAAATCGTGATGCATCGTGGAAAAGTGTGGGCCACCACAATTGAGACTACAACACCTTGCGCGCTATCATGCCTCCACTAAAGTGTCCTCCAACGATTCCATCATATGCCTCTGCAACAAGTATGTCATGCATCTCATGTTCGCACACACGTCATCGTAGTAAGTCATCTTGCCCTAATCTATAGAGCTACCTAGCTATCAATAGATAGGGTTGTAGTTTGAGGATAAGTGGCCTAAGCCCCCAGCCTTCTCGATAGGTATTTTGAGTAGTTCATGCTCTAGAACTTGGACTATGTCAATTGCCCAGTATGGCCTCAAGTTGGCTCTAAATAATTCCTTCTTGCTAAACAAGTTAAAAAGTTACACGTTTGGTAAGTCGTCTACGATACCTTGTCTAGCGGCTTTTAGCCCGTGGGTATGCGGGACATGTGATCAACCCTATAGTGATAATTTCCCTTGCATACAATCACGGAGAAGTCAAATTCTAGCATAAGCAATAGCCACTTGGCTATGCATCCAGTAGCATAAGGTTTGTTCACAAGATACAGTTGAGCCTGATGGTCTACGAAGAAAGTGAAAGGCATAGCTAAAAGATAATGTTGGAATTTATTCACAGCAAATACCATGGCCAAACCTTCTCTCTCAATTGTGGAATAGTTCACCTTGGTATTCGTGAGTTGACTACTAGCAAAAGCTCATTGGGATAGTCTAGGTTGTGTTCACTAGGCGACTGGCACAAAACAACTCCCACAACAAACTTTGAGGCATCAATATGTATATAGAAGGTTTTGGTCCAGCGTCGGAGGTCCTTAGGATTGCCGTAGTTGTCAGAGCCTTCTTCAACTCTTCATATGTGCATTGGCATTCCTCAGTCCATTCGAATACTATCAGCAGTTTGTAGAGTGGTCTCGCAATTAGCGCATATGGTAGTTCAACACGAATCACCGATAGTACCCTATATGTCCCAAGAAGCACTGAACTCCCTTGTAGTTGGTTGGTGGTGGAAGGTTGACAATAACCTTGACTTTAGAGAAGTCAGTGGGGCAATGCCATTCTTGGACACTACGTGCCCCAAGATACATCCATGTTTCACCCAGAATTGACACTTAAGGGGGTTTAATGAGAGACGGTACAATCTGCATCGTTCAAATACTATGCGGAGTTTGTCTAGGTGTTCCCTCCAAATTGAGCAAGCATGCAAATCGTCCAACAAACACTTCTAGCTCTTGCCTAAGCATGTCCTTGAAGATGGCACACATGAGCCGTTGGAACATGGATGGCGTGTTTGTCAGCCTGAAGGGTATGACTATGTAGGTAAAGGCACCCCACTCAATAGCGAATGGGGTCTTATGCCTATCATCAGGATGCACTTGCACTTGATTGTAACCTAAGAAGCCATCCATGAAACTATAGGCTTCTTTGCCAACCGCTCTCTCGAGCATATGCTTAGTGTACGATCGTGGATAGTTGTCTCTCTTCAAAGCAACATTGAATTTCTTAAAATTGACCCACACTCTGATTTTTCCATTCTTCTTCAAGGCAATTATGATGGGTGAAACCCAGTCCATGTGCTCAATTTCATAGATGAATCCAACTCTTGATAGCTTTTCTATCTCCTTCTTAACTACATGAGAATGCTTGGGATTCATTGGATATGGTTGCTGCCTTGTTGATTGGCATTGCATCTGGTGTCATGGGAATATTATGAGCCACTATACTTGGATCTACCCCTTTCAACTCATTGAGGGACCAAGTGAATATGTCTATGTACTCTTGTAGGAGTGCAATGAGATTTTCTTCTTCTTGCTCGGTGAATGTGTCAGCTACGAAGACATGTCCCTTCCCTAGCCAAGTCAACCTTCTTGACATTGGTAGGCCCTTCTATGGGTTCGTTCACTTATCCTTGCCTCTTGGCACCTAGCAAGATCATTACTCTATCGCCCTACTTGAATTTCGTGAATCACTTTGGTAGATATTGCCGCTTTTTTTTCTCCTTAGCTTTCGACTCCCTAGGTTGTCTCTTTCTCTCCTCCCTCAACCATCTCCATGCACTAGGACTGGTAGGTCCCCCTTGGTGTGTTTGGTTTTAAGTGGTCAGGGCATTTTAGGATCTCTATCTGAGCTTACTTCTGACTCCGAATTGAACTCTTTGTCTTTGCTAGAAGAGGGAGTCTCTCTTGGCGGTCGTTGCTCTAAAGGTGATTCCTCTCTAAATAGTAGTGCGGCAATTGGTTGGGTGAGCCTTGCTCGTTCATAATCAATTGCCCTTAAGTATTCCAACCACATGCAATTGCACTCCATTCGCATGATTCCTCTCTCGATTTTAAAGGTATTCCCCTTTCGCGGTTTGAAATCTACTCGTATTTGCTCAATTACATGTCCTTTAGTATCATACTCTATTGTGTCAATCTATTCTTCGCTCTCTTCATTGTGGGAACAATAGTCTTCGTACTTGTCATTCAAATTGTCCTCATTCGACTGCTTGTCATCTCCTAGGTTTCTATGCTCCTCTTCTTTCTCATTCGTGACTAAGGCCCAATTGTACATCAGGTTCAGATTATATACATTGGTCCACTTCCACTTGGGTTCATCCATGAGATCCTTGAGGGATTTAAGGTTAGCGCTATGTTGCCAGCCAGCTTATCCATTAAGTACTCTAAGATCCTATGGAGCTCTAGCTTGTTATTCGGGACATGGAACGTGATAGGGGTGGGCCGGCTATGAGAGCTTCTGGCCATCATGCATAATGATATTGAGGGCTTATTTGTGGGCTCATCGGCTGTCTTAACAACTTGCTCGTATTCCTCCTCCTCGTTTGAGAATGGCAAATTGATGATGGCTAGCACGTGCATCCAATCTTGCTAATCCTCAGGGCTAGGGATATATATTGTTAGCAGTCCATAAGATTTTCTAACTTGAGCATCACCCTTCAGCATAACGGAGATGACGTTCAAGTCGGCTCGAGTTGTCTTCCAGGTGTCCATCTCTACTCTTGTTGCTTCCATTCAGTTGCTCAAGAAGATCAAACCCTTGCCTCAGTCTTCTCTATAACTCATGTGTTCCATATTTAGGGTCGCAGCCTAGCAAGATGTTGTAGTCTACTCCCTTCATAACGATGAAGTCCACTGAAAATTGGACTCTTGTGATCTTCAAGGCCAATTCTTCAACACTCTGAATGGCCTAACTTTCGTCCCATTGGCCAACATGGCATTAAACCTAGTGTCCTAGATAGGCAGGTTACCCCAAGCCTGGAGCACTGTGTGGCTAAGTACACTGACTCCAACTCCCATGTCCACAATCTCTTTCCTCGTAGCGTCTCCTAGTGTGCTAAGATTGGCAAGACTACATGCATCTCTGTGCCTTCCCAAAATGCATTAACATGTAAGGACTTAGGCATTGAGTGCAACGTCAAGCTAGGTGCCTCAATCACTATGTTGTGGTCATGTAAGTCAGCTGCCCCTTGCTTGATTAGTCCTTCCATCCACTACTTCAACTCTTGCCATTGCGTTAGGAGTTGCCTAAGTATATCTCCTATGTGCAAAGTCACAGGGGTTGTCACTAGTGTTGTAAGAAGGTTGTCAGTTGCTTGCTTCCCTCCTAATTCTCTGCTTCTTGGCCAATGGCCCTAGCTAGTTTAATAGCCCATGGCACTTAAGCTTTGTCTACACCTGCTCTCGAGGTGGGGATGTGTCTCTTGGTCTCAGTTGTGTAGGTGAAGTTGGTGTGCTCACACTAGAGAGCTCATTGATTTCATATTTTAGGATGGGCTTAGCATCCTTCAAGTGCTCTTGGGCTTCTCTCATCCACTTCTTGACCTTATATATGGCTTCAAGCTGGCACTTTGGGCTGGGGTACTCCCCAACCTTGGCACTCCCCTTTTCCACAGTCTTCGGAGCAGATGTTTTGCTTCTACATCTGTGACTTTTTTTCCCTATGGTTAGTGTCGTGGTACTCTCCATCTTAAGCATGACCTTCACTTCGGTTTTCTTCCTCCTTCGCCTACAACTTATTTTTCCTATTGAGGCTACATCTAGGTTACTAGGCCTTAGTAGTGATATGCCAACCTGCTTCATCTGTGCTCGGGTCATAACATGCAATGGAATGGGCGTAGACTCTCCGTCAAGTGTTTCAACTCCGAACATCCCCTAATGGTACTGATGGCACAACCACAAAATTAAAGGGTGGTTTTTGTCTAGGGCAATCGACAAATAGGTGGGTGATTCCACACTTTGGGCATCTAAGTTAGCCTACTTTTGATTGGCTTGCTTCCTCTCAGAGCAGCATAAACAAATATGCCCTGGGTGACCACAAATCCAACATGCAATTGACTTTATAACAATAGGACTGCCCTCTTCGTCGTACAAGACTTAAGGGTTCACGTACGCTTCCTCATCATTCAGTTCCTCCATGTAGTGGACTGGAGCATCGCTCGATGGGTGGGTTACGAAAGGTCCAGGTGGCCTAGGTATGCTTGTGGGATTAATCTCCATTCTAGTGATGGTTGGTTTTGTGTCATTAGGTGCTAGAAGAGCCAACGTGGCTCCCCTTTTGAAGAAGTTTGGTGGCCTATTCCTTAAGTATGGTTGGGCGTATGGAAGTCTCCTTCATAGTTTGTAATGCATAGCATTATGATCAAATGTACTACAATTGGCGCAAGGTCGCGAGGAGGACCGAGGATCCTGACATTCTGCTTGAATGTGGTTTCCATCGCAATGGACACATTGGACATGTGGGCGTGTAGATCTCCTCACGCCATCTCTTGTAGCCTAGCTAGCTCCAACTTCATCTCTGCTAGCTCTTGGCTCTAGTCAACGCTTTTCCCTTTGTCTTGGGTGCTTGGGATTCATTGTTCGCTAGATGTTGTGGCTTTTTCTCCAAGGATCTATTATCTCAGTTTGAGCTCCTAGAACTTCTCACCTTGAGTTGGTTGTCCACTCGTATGGCCTCAAGTACCTCTCTGCAAGTATGTACCAGCTCAAGGAGAGAAGTTCTAGGAGCTCAAACTGAGATAATGTTAATTCTAGGAACTTCTCTCCTTGAGCTAGTTGTCCACTCGTACTAGCTAGGGCCTCAAGACCCTAGCTAGTACGTCTCTCTGCAAGCTCAAGTTGCTTACTAAGGCCTTGTAGAGTTCCTTGCCATAAATTCTGTTTATAAACACTGTGGAGACCGCTCTTTCATTGGGTCATTCATTAGATGGGATTCTGTTAAAGAGACTTTGCACGTGTGTAGCATAATCCCTAATGTCCTCCTTGTCCTTTTATTTGACGTTCATCAGTTCGTTCTGGTGCATCTAAGATGGTGTACCATGTCCTACCCTTGTCACTTAGGCAAAGGCCGAAGGCTTGCAAGCATTGGGCAAGATCCATGAGGCCATTGGCTTTGCAGACTTGCTCGAACTACTCTACAAAGCTATTTGGCAACTAGTATTTTTCTAACTACTTTTTACAGTGGGGATCTTAAACTAGCTCTTGGAGCCTTAATTAATTCCTAACCCTACAAGCAATGAGGTTGCTAGGGTTGCCAAGCTCTGCTTTGAGGCTGTATTGTCTATGAGCCGCTTTGTGAGAAGCTCGCTCAATCTCTAGCACTCTCTCCCTTTTTGCATTAGGTCATGTCTGATTCCTATTGGCTAGAGCTAAAACTTGTTGGACTTCCCACATCTCTATGTCTTGTTGCAACTTCCTAGCCCATTGCTCATGGTTGTATGCTGCTATGCGTTGTAGTGCTTGCCATGCTAATCTTCTCTCCTCCTCAAGGTCCGCTATGATGTCCTCAGCCGATCTACCATGGTGCTCCATCCTGGTTTGTAAGTCATATTTATTAACCATTTGTTGGATATCGACTAGGAAATCTCCCAAATTGAGCTGGTCATTCTCGCAATTGGAGCTAGATCCTGACATGTCGGTGGCTTCTTGCTCCACTAGGCTATTGATTAGGCTCATTAAGTCCGGCATCAGCAATGCATCTCCAATGGTGTCGGTCCTTCTATGCTCCTGAGCCTTCAATGTCTTGACTCTCTCTTGGTCCTATTGGTTGGGGTTCTTAGTCACCCATCTAAGTTTGAGGGTATTCTCTTATTAGTGGGTTTGATCTGCTTATTATGTCTTGGCGTATTCCTTCTTATTGCAAACATCCCTCAACTTATGTGCACTCAAAGTGTGCGTGGTGCAAAATTAGCCTTTCAGCTTTCAAGTGCACTTTAAGTGCCAAAAACAGTGTGAGGTGCGAATACTAGATGAACAATGCATCTCTCGCTCTCCCCTCATTCCGATTTCGGCCAAACGTGGCTCTATGTGTAAATACTAGCCACTTTGAAGGGTTAATCACGGTCTCTACTACATCTCCTAGCTTGGTCACGATGTAATCAAGGTTTGCAAGTCAATTTGGGGCACTAAGTGGGGGCCAACAATTAACGGGTTAGTAGCGATTGCTTCTGGGTCGTCAAGTCACTAATTCTTCTATTTTCGCATGTAAAAGCCTTTTAACTCGTCTGTAAGACTTTCGAAGATTTGTCGGGCTTGGGTCCAAGTTTATCCTAGACTCGGCCTGTTTAGAGGCGCCGAGTGGGCCAAATGGGAGAATGGCCAAGTTCTACTATCCGAATGACACGTGACCAAGTGGGCCGAGTTTGAGTGGCCAAGTGTTTGGCCGCTCGGATGGGTTACTCATCCAAGTGGCCGAATCAAAGTGGCCATCCGAATGGTTGAATGGTCGAAAGCGTTCGGCCGATTGCAGCCATTTGAAATCCAAACTCGGACAAGCCAAGTGTGGCGGCGTTTTTCATTAGGAAGGATGAAAAATCGACGATTTGCTTATTTGATGCTTCCTACTCCTACTGACACTACTTGGGACTGAGCTCCTACTCCTTGGGGACTAGTGTAACTCACTTGGAGCAAGGATGATGCTCACTCGCAATGATTGCAATGATTGCAATGATTTTTTGGTCTCCCACACTTGCAATAAAACCTAGCTCTCTCTCTCTCTCTCTCTCTCTCTCTCTCTCTCTCTCTCTCTCTCTCTCTCTCTCTCTCTCTCTCTCTCTCTCTCTCTCTCTCTCTCTCTCTCTCTCTCTCTCTCTATGTGTCTATCTCTCTATTGCAAATGCAAATGAGCCTTCACCCCCCTTCCCTTGGGTTTTAAATCCCCAATCTAGTGGCTGTGTTGCCTTGTTCGTGCTCTTGCCTTGTCAATGGATTTCAATCCCTTTTTTCCTTTGTTTTTGCTTTGTTTTGGGGCTGTTTATGCCAATAATCCTAAAATGATTCTCTTTTATTTCTTAGTCCTATCCTACTCCAAATGCAACAAAAATCAAAACTCAAGTACTGAAATAAATCAACCTACTTGTCTACTCATTAAAAACTCAAAATATTTACCTGCTTCGAAGATTAAACTCCCAAATCTCTTACCTACATCAAGCATCAGTTGTTCGAGGATGAAACCCTACTTCGACGCTCAATTTGAAGCACGCAAGTGCTCGAGCTTGAATCCATTGGTCCCGACAACGGAACCAAAATGAAGTAGAAGCTTATGCTTGATTGCTAAGATCCATGGACTGCTTATTGCTTCAAGCTTTTCAAGTGAGCAATTAATGGCTATATCTCACCTAGCCATGTGTGCTCTCAATCCTATGAGTGTAGTGAGCTTATTTTTATGCTCAATTGAGTGGCCTCCTCCCTCAAGCACTCCGGTAGCTCCATGATTCAAGATGCGAGCTCAAGCAAGCTCAATCCTCTACTTTCAAGCTCCATCCTCCATAGCCACGCGCAGGAGACAAGAGAAAAGAAGAAAAGAAAAGAAGAGAGGAGAAGATGGAGAGCTTCTCCACCATAGTCCCTCACCCTCACACACTCACGCTCTCACACTCCCTTTCTCAAATACAATCACAAACACAACCTAAGAGAAGAGAAGAAGATAGCCACTTTAGCCACACACCAAGAATGAGCTCTTCCATTCACTTTTTGGTTTTTATACATGCTCTTATCCCTTTGGGTACCCATCCCCTTTTCACATGACCAGGCATCTTGCTAAGGTCCTCTTTTCCTATTCCTTTCTATTTACATTATCCTTTCACTTATGCCCATCTACTCTTTGTAATTTACATAAGAGGGAGCCTGGCGCTCTTATACAAAATTTGGGGGCACCTTTGCATTTTAAAATGCACCTTTCCCCCTTACCTTCTTTGAGGTTGCCTTTGTTCCTTTTGCCCTTATCTTCTCTTGATTCCTTCGTCGGGTCTGCATTTTTGAATTTTCTTAGATTTATTTTTGCTTTCTTTTTCTTTGCCTTGCACTGGGGCTAACACCTCTTCATCATTATAGTGCATTTGCCATACTCCTTTTGATATATTATTGCATACTATTACTTTTTCAGCCATAGTAGGTCTCTTGCAATCAAGAATGACATCATTTGCATGAGTAAGCTCAAGTACAATACTTTTGGCATTATGATCTACCAGTATACCCTATAAACCTGGTTCATCATCACGATCCACTTGTAAACCTAATTCATCTTTACCTTGCATCATAGCTTGAATGGCTTTCCAATAGACTACTTTTTCCTTTTGTTAATATCAATGATTTCCTCATGGAACTCCCTCTTGACTATGCTAAGAATTTAACCCAAAGTGAACTCAACTTTGCTCTTTAGGATAAAATCTTCAAGATCTTTCTTTGGATCAGTTTGTAGTCTCAATATCTGACTACAATTTGTATATTGCATGTTTTCCTTTTGGCTTTGTGGATTTTTGCTTCTTCCCTTTTGAAACATCCCCCATGACATGCTCTAGTGGATGTCTTTAGCAAGGGGCGTAGGAGGAGGTTAATCTAAATCAAACTTTCCACTCCCTCTTGTAACTATTTTTCTTTTTTTTTTTACAATGACATTTGTATTTTGTGACTTGGCCAGCTATGTATAAACAAAGAAAGGATCTACTAGGGCATCCTAGCTTATCATCTCACAAATACTCTTTCTTATATCATTCATTTTAATCCTAAGGATTCTACGTTTTTCCTACTATATGCATAGAACAAGACCAAATTTCCACTTTCCTACTTGACAACAATAAATCTAGGATCTTTTTCAATCCATTGGCCATAAGTAGTAGCTTTTAGTATAGCATAAGCATTTCATGCACCCATGTCATTCACTAGGTTTTCCATTTCACCCTTTTCAAAGCTCATATTGAGTGGCAAACATGTTTCTCAAATATGAAATTTTCCATTTTCGAAGAAGATCAAATTCTTTTCTAATGCATCCCTATATTTCTCACAATCATTATGCTCATGCTTAGTGTTATCACACCATGTACACTATTATACAAAGACTTCATGAATCCCCTTTCTTCCAGCTTTGTGAACTTCAAACTTGTAAATGTCACATACCTTTGACCAATTTATCCATAACATCTTCTTTGACTAGAGTGGCTATAAAAACAAGCTACTTTCTTGTATGCTTTATGATCTTGTTGGTGGGGTTGAAGGCACAGGCCCAACATGTATTGTAGCCCGTATCCTCTATCTCTTGAAGCATAGAGACAACATCCATGACATCTTGCCACTCTATCTTTAAGTTCTTCCAAGTGCAATTGTAGAGTAGGATTTGCAACTTATAGAAATAATTCTATATTCTCAAAATCAAGAGCCTGCTACTCTGTAATATCCAAGTGGCCAATTTTGCACTCAAGTTTGTACAAAAACTGTGTAGGCTGCAAGACCTTTGTTGGGTTTCATAACCCACTCTATGAATGTCCTGCGAGTCACCAAACCTATATCTTCAATAAAAATCTCCTCCTTCAGAGCTTTCTTGAACTCAATCCATCTTGTATCTTTCGTATAAATTTCATTTATGCATGGCTTTAGCTCATGCACTACAAGCCACACAAAATACCAGATCATCCAGTATGGAGGAACCCCATAGAAATCCATTTTTTTAGCATAGACCTTTAGAAAATTTGAAATATTTTTGCCATTTAATGATTTTGACTAGCTTTTCACAACCAGCAAAGCTTCAGTGACAATAGATTCATGCTTGGAGACCAAATCTAGCTGCTACTATTGTTATTGTTTCTGCCAATAGGTAGCAAGAATTTGTAATAACTACCTTATATCATTCGAGGGACCTATAGCATCTCCCATCCTGCAAAACTCTTATGTATGTCTTCCACGTCGGGTTCACCAAAGATATTGGGGGATTAGTTGTATCTAGCCTAAAACCCTTGAAGTTCTTGTAAGAAGAGATTAAAGAAGGAAGATGAGATTCTATGGATGGATTATTAGTTGTGTCTAGCTTAAAACTATCGAGGTTCTCACAAGAAGAGATTGAAGAAGGAAGACGAGATTCTATGGAAGGAGAAGACAAAAATCTAGGAGAAATTGTTTACTACAAAGGAGCCTTATAGAATAACTAAATCTGCTTCTGCACTGCCATGCCCACACTCATAGTTGCCCTTCCATGGCCCATCTACTCATTTTTACCCTTCCATGGACTATTTGTGCGCGCGCGTGCACACACACACACACACACACACACACACACACACACACACACACACACACACACACACACACACACACACACACACACACACACACACACACACACACACACACACACACATGGGGCAAAGGCTAGCATGTTGTGATGCATGAATGTAATTGTTGTTTGCAGCCACTATGCTACTTCCGCCCACAGTTGTCCTTCCATATGGGGCATTCATAGGGTTTGGAGTACCATACTAGGAGTCATCAAAAGCAAACAAGAAAAGATTGAAAGGACCTTCATGTTTATATTTCAATTTCTTGGAGGTTCAAAGAAAATGAATAAATTACAACTTGGAGATTCAAAGAAAATGAATAAATTACAACTTGGAGATTCAAAATTGAAATGTTTTACCATTTCCAAAATTAGAAGCTTGGAATAACTTTCAAACTTTGCTTTATGGCACATCAAAATTTGGGAGCCTCCTTTTGTGTTGGGGCTACAAATTCAAACCAAACCTTTCAATAATTTAATACATCGATATTGATATTAATATTGATATTGGTATTGAAGATAGAGATGAAAAGATAGAAGATGATTAATCTTACTATTATATTATTTTGGTTGTAGGTTCAGAAAGCTCGGAACCTCTAGAGGGCTTCTCGAACCTACCCCCTTCTCAAACCTCCCCTTTTTAATTAAAAAACCCATTTTTTTCACATCTAATTACGCACACTCTCTTTTCCCTTTCCCCCTTTTAATTAAATCCTTCCCCCCCTCTCTCACGTGTAGGCTCTCTCTCTCTTTTCCCTCTCCCTTTTTAACTTAAATCAAACTTTTCACAAACGTCTCTTTCTCCACCTTTTTAAATCAAAAGTTTCTCTCTCTTATCCCCCTCTTTTAGTTAGATTAAACTTTATTAATTTAAACTTCTCTCATTTTTTCTTTTTTTTCCTCCTCTTTTAATTAAACATCCTTAAAAACCTTTTTACAAATTTATTTCATTTTTAATGAAATGTTTTTGAAAGCCATACTTGGAGAGAGAGGGAGGGAAGAGAGAAGAAAAATGTGTGTGTGTGTGTGAGAGAGAGAGAGAGAGAGAGAGAGAGAGAGAGAGAGAGAGAGAGAGAGAGAGAGAGAGAGAGAGAGAGAGAGAATAACCTAAAACAAAAGGCAAAGAGAGAAGAAGAAGAAGAGAGACAAATATGAACAAAGAGAGAATTATAGAGGGAGTAATAAAATTGAGAGAGAGAGAGAGAGAGAGAGAGAGAGAGAGAGAGAGAGAGAGAGAGAGAGAGAGAGAGAGAGAGAGAATATAAACTAAAATAAAAGGCATAGAGAGAGGGGAAAAGGATAGAGAGAAGAAGAAGAGAGAGAAATATGAACAAAGAGAGAATTATAGAGTGAGTAATAAAATTTGAAAGAGAAAGAGAGAAAATGAAGAAAGAAAAGGTGAGAGAGAGAGAGAGAGAGAGAGAGAGAGAGAGAGAGAGAGAGAGAGAGAGAGAGAGAAGAAAAGGAGAGGGGAGAGAGAAAGATGAGAGAAACTAAACTAAAATAAAAGTTAAGGAGAGAGAGAAGAAGAAGAAAGAGAAAGAGGGAGGAAATAGAGAGAGAGCAAATATCAAATTTAAAAGATAGAGAGAATGAAAAATGAAAAAAGAGGAGAGAGAGGAGAGGGGGGAGAGAGAGAAGAAAAGAGAGATAAAATTTAAAAGAGGAAGAGAGAAAATAGAAAATTTTAAAGAGAGAATGAAGAGAGAGAGGGATAGAAGAACAAAAGGAAAAAGGAGAGAGAGAGACTGTGTGTGTGTGAGTGAGTGAGAGATAGAGAAAGAAAAGAGAGGAGAGAAAATAAAATAAAATAAAAGACAGAGAGAGAAGGGGGGAAAGAGAAAGAGAGGGGGGAAGAAGAAAAGGGGAAAGGGAGAGAGAAAAGAAAGGCAAGGAGAGAAGAAAAGGAGAGAGAATTATAGAGAGAGGAAAGAAAATTTAAAAGAGAATTTTTTTTAAAGAGAGTGAAGAGAGAGAGAGAGAGAGGAGAAGAAGAAAAAGGAAAAAAAGGAGGAGAGAGAGAGAACGAAAAGAGGAGAGAGGGAGAAGAAGAGAGAGACATGTCTCTTTCTTTCCCTTTTTAAACCAAAAGTTTCTTTATCTCTGTCTCCCTCTCTTCTCCCCCTCTTTTAGTTAAATTGAACTTTTAAAGTTAAATTTCCCTCTGTTTGTTTTATTGTTTCTCTTTTAATTAAGTATTTTTAAAAGTTTTTTTAATTTAACTTTTTTTGATATAGTTTTTAACATACTTTGTGTGTGTGTGTGAGAGAGAGAGAGAGAGAGAGAGAGAGAGAGAGAGAGAGAGAGAGGCAATAACGAGAGAATTATAGAGAGAGGAAAAAGGAAAAAGGAGGAGAGAGAGAGGCAATAACAAGAGAATTATAGAGAGAAAAAAAGGAAAAAGGAGAAGAGAGAGAGAATAAGGAAATGAGAGAAAATTAATTAAAATAAAAGGCAGAGAGGGGGAAAGGAAAGAAAAGAATAAGAAGAAGAAGAGAGAGAGAATTATAGAGATAAAAATTAAAATTTAAGATAGAGTAAAATAAAGAGAAAAGATGAGAGAGAGAGAAGGAGAAGAAAAGCGGAGAGAGAGAAGAAGAAAAAGAGATAAAGTATGAACATAGAGAGAGCACTATAAAGAGAGGAAAAATAAAATTTAAAAGAGAATGAGAATTAAAAAAAAGAATAAAAAGAAAAAGAAAAAGAAATAAAAAAAAGAGAGGAGAAAGGAGGGAGAGAATAAAAGAAGAGAGAGAATAAGGAGATGAAAGAAAATAATCTAAAATAAAAGGTTGAGAGAAAGAGATTAAAAAAATTAGATATAAGGAATTAAGAGGAGAGAGAGAGATTGAAGAAAAAATTTAAAAAGAAGGGAGAAAAAGAGGAGAAATGGATTGTCGAGAGAACAATTGTAGCGAAATACTTTGCCACCCTAGAGTTCCGTGCGTATTTTTTTGCGTACGATGATGAAATTGCAGTAGATAGATAAAGATAATAAATGTGGAGATGAGCTGACTTTTTTTTGATGAAGTACCCGAGCAGAAATTCTTGCTCCGAGCCCGAAACTAGCAGAGATCTCGCACAATCACGTTTTTAGCAGGCTTTACGGTCACAGGTACTTCTCTCTGTGGTTAGAGCAGGAGAGGAAGTTGCAGGCGCTGGAACAGTTCTGAAGAAAAGAAACAGACAAATCTGCTGCTAAGAAAGGTCGCCGTGCTAATCAACAGGTTTGCAGAGCGGCATCAAGGTATTTGCCTGTTTTCGTATGATCGAGGTCGGCATTTGCCATGCGTGCCTCGCATCTGGAATAGAAACTTCTCACGATAGACATGTCTAGTAGCACTGCTGCCGTTGCAGCCAAGAAAGGCGTGGGAATCCTTGTCAGTGCCACCCGGAGCGGCCTCTCTGCTCTATCTGTCAGTGTCAGCAAAGCGCGGAAAGGTTATGCAAGCAAACATGAAAGCAGTGTTCTCGCCGAACTCAAGAACAAAGGCCTTAGTCCGGTGGACTACCTCTGTGAAGGTTGGGTACTTTGTTCTCTTGTTGAAGTAGCTCACATTATGTTCAAACTTATGTTATAAGCTCTTGCTTGTGCCATGGTTGAAATAGCTCCATTCTGTTCAGATCGCATCTGAAGCCCTTAGTACATGGTATATGGATATGTTTCAAAAGTGTATGTTATGAAGCATCTGAAGTCCATTTGCTTCAAAAGTATATATTATGAAGTATCTCAGTCCTTAGTACATGGTATATGGATATGTTTCAAAAGTGTATGTTACGAAGCATCGGAAGTCCAATTGTTTCAAAAGTATATATTATGAAGTATCTCAGCCAACCAACAACAGAGTTGTCAGAGTTTGATGCTCACAGACTGAACAAAGATGTTTGGACTCCATTTGAGTTCATACTAACAAAGCTTCAAGTTATTGCCAATCTTAAACTTAGCTTGTATACATGTTTCAAGTTATTTTCATTCTGTAACTCAAGTCGTTCTAAGTAAGCTTCAGACTCGCATTTCATCAAATACTTGTCCTCTTGCATCAAGCCCAACTTGTGATATGATCATCTTTAGCACAGTAGTGTATTACTTTCAAGATAATCTATTGTAGATCTACCTGAAGATTGTACATCTCTCTTCAGTCCATTCAGCCTTTTCTTCACTGTCAGATCTTGCTTTTGGATAATGACTGCAACATTGAAGAAGTTGTCATACAGCAAGCCTTGAATCCTTTGTCAAGTCTCTGGATCTCCTTGATATCAAGTCAAAGATGAAGGCATTTCTGGTCAACTATAGCAGATCCAATAAAAAAGGTGGAAAGATAAAGTACTGTTGCTCAGTGTCAGGCTTGTCAATCTTGTTGTTGGCTGAAAGTTCTGTCTTAGAGCCTAGAGCACGCGCGCCCCCCCTCCCCCCCCCCCCCCCCAAAAAAAAACAGAAATTTCCCTTTCTGGTGTGATGCTGCCATAAAAAAGGAACTTGTTTCCCTCCTTTTCGAGAAAAAGGGGAACAGAGGAAAGAGCTAACACACTGATCAAAGCTTATTGACTAAGGTCAGCTGGTTTGCAGCAATCCAGACCAGCTTGTTCTTATTTTCATGAACACGGCAATCCCCCCACAAATCTCAAATTTGGAAGTAAGCTATTGATTGATTATGCATCTGCTCAGTGTGACAGTTTAAATTGTTCAAGTTTTTGTGCTTGTATAGTGCAAGCTTGGCTATGCTTATCTAAACGGTATAGGATTTCTGTTAAGCAGCTTTTCAAAAGGTGTACTTCCTTTACATGGCTGGTTACAAGCATGAAGTAGTAGCTGCTGCACTTCAGGCAGGAAAACGACTGGCAAGTGCTCTCCTTAAGGCCGCATTACAGAGTTGGAAATTGGTTGTATATGAAAACTTTAACTCTTTTAATGATTTTCCAGACAGAGACAGAGAAAACTAGTGTGCCTCTTGATGTCGTCACTGCCTTTGGACACTCAGTTTGTGATGAGTGCCTTAAATATGGGGATTTTGAAAAGGGAAAGTTTCAACAAAGCATGCAAGACTTTTTAACAAAAGCTAGGACGGGCAAAGAACACTTTGACCGAGATGCTTTAGTACATGATGTGTACTACGCTGTGCTTATCACTGCCGAAGTAAGTCACCTTTCAATTGTTGTTCATAATGTTTGGGTGGATGCTGATAGTTGAATGTATCACTCCCTTTTTTAGAAAGTTAACAAGAAAAGAAAACTTAATTCAGTGACATGATCGGATCATTAAAAACAGTTGGATGATGACACATGCATGTGTTGAAAATGATTGTTTTTATTGTTTCAACTATCTTCTACCTTAATAGATTGTGTTGATAAAAAATGTCACTGAAATCCAGGGGATCTAGCTCAGGACAATAATTTCCATCTTAAGTGGGGGGAGGAGTGTCATATTAACAAATGAAGTGGAAAAGTGTGAGTGACCATTATTTACAAGTAAAAAAGGCTATTTGGGAACAATAAAGCTTGTGTATCAATTTGGCTCTTCAAAACCTTTGTAGATTACCACAAAGGAACAATAAAGCTGCCTTCCATGAGCTCTGCACTTGTGAATAATCACTATAAGTGTTTATGATAAGATTGAATGTAGAGAAGCCTCTCCCAAATCTAGCATGTCCTTATGCTCTAATACCCTCCCTCTCTCTTTTTTTTTTCATAACAAGTAATTATTAATTATGAAAAAAGTACAAGATAACAAGATCACAAGGTACGAGGGGGACTCTAGGCCATCATATATGAACCAAATACAATATATTCAGCGATTGCAGAAGGACGAGAGTGCAAGAGGCTCCGTGAGACTAGATAGACAAAAAGGATCAAGAGTGTTGATGGGATTTGGCTGTGTGAGCCTGGGCCTTTGTTGTCAATGTCTCTAGTCTCCATCTTCAAAGAAGTCTCCTAGCACTATGAAGGGATTGGGCCTTTGATGCTTAGCCCATGAGGAGGAAAGTCTATCTGCAAGGTGGGAAGTGGAGCCAGGATGCTTGCAATCCCAAGGTGTGATGATTCCATTGGCAATGTTGAAAGCTAGTTGGGTTGGAGGATTGCGGGCATGTTGTTGTGGCTGTTGCGATTTGGGAGGTTGTGGATCCTTAGGCAATAGGAACATGAACAATAGGAGCATCAGAAGACTTGTCTTGGTGACGTGAGTAAATGCGAAGGGGGTCGTGTGATGAGGAAGGATTTGGAGGGACCATGGGAATAGAGATCTCCTTTGCTTTACCTTTATTTTATCTTGTCCATCTTTGAGTCTCCAAAATAGACATAGTCTCCAAAATAGACAGAAGAGTTGGCTGCTTGACCTTAGATTGGCTAAGTTGAACAATCTGCTACTTTGTAGAATTTGGGGGGGGGGGGGTGCACTTTGATATTTATCCACGGTCTAATCCACATGGGTACTCTTGCGGTCTGGGCATTTGGCTGCAAAGTGACCCAACTGACCATAGGAGAAATAATGGCCAGCAAAAGTACCCCACTTGAGCCGAAACCAAAGAGGCCTCATATCACTACAATTGAGGCGCACCTAGTTAGGCCTCTTTTTGGCTGTGTCCCATAGCATGCACAAATGATTTCCATTGGCAGCGTTCAGACTTGGGGGCATCAACACATGACCCATTGCAGCAATAGTATCCTTGAGGAGGGCCAAGTAAATTGCCGGGGCAATGCTCAACTTCCACCCACATTGGACATGCTTACTTCAACAAACATCGGAAGTCTGCCATGGGACTCCACGAAACAATGTGCAGCAATTGTTTCTTAAAGAAGAGGGGCTGTTGGGCAAGAAGAAAATATCATGACGAAGGAGAACAGAGTACAACCTCATAGGAACCACGTGAACCAGTGAAAACCTCCTCCACATAATCAGCCCGAAGAACAAATGTGAATCACTGATGGATCCAGGCAAGGACGGGTATTCAGCCAGTGAAGAAGAGGATGACACCTCGCTCATGGAAAGCAGAGGAGGAGTGAAGAGCCTCCCGAGTATTCACTTGCATATCCAAAATCTCTTCCTTCGTGCAAGAAGGAATAGCTTGATGATTGTGCTTGATATACTCTTCCAATAGAGAATTGGCAAACTCAAGTAGTTGTTCCCAATTTGGTTCTTGCAAATCCTGCAAAGGTGAAGCCACTTGGGTGTAGGAAGAGTGTGGAGAATTGCCAAGGTTAGGGGCCTTAGGGACAACAAGACATCATTCATGGAGATGCTTGTTGTGTTTGACTGATAGTTTAACCTTAGGAGAGATTAGAACCATCTCATCGGTGTAGGGTACCATCTCGTCTTCTAGTGCAACTTCTTCTAGGTCCATGTTTGGACCCAAAACATTAGGGGTTTGATCAATCCGAGCCATCTTTGAATCCTCTATCAAGGCATAGGGATTGTCAACAACTCATGTTGTTTGTGGAAGGCTCATGCAGGCCGACCCTGTGCACAAAAGACACAGGTACAATAGGCTTCGGATGGGCAAAGTAGACACTGTTCACTTAGCTCAAGTGGTCATAGTAGTAGTTGTAGGTTGTCATGTGGTAGGTAGGAATAGTTGCAGGTCGTCACAGGTGGTTGCGGCGGAGTAGTCATGACCTAGTAGGTTGTGGTGGTGCTCATGGTTGCCTCCATAGGAGTATAGAGACTTGTGCACAGCAGGTAGATAGAAGACGAACAATAGGTAGGAGGCAAGGCATGCGCAAGCCCCCTAGGTAGACAGGAAGGGCATGAAGGTGGCACGAACCTGACGAGGAGCGCAAGAATTGAGGAAGTAGATGATTAGCGCATAGAAACCCTAAGCCAACTCTTGTTTTGCCATTGCGTCTTGACCCTCTCTCTCTCTCTCTCCCCCCCCGTGCTCAACAACTCAACTCATGCTGAAGAATGGAGGCATATAGCTTGGCCAATATGTGGCCAACCACTTGACTTGAGTATAGGCAAATTGCGGAAAGTTGGATGAAAGGCACTAATTTAATAGGATGTTGTGACTATGAAAACTCTCTAAAATTTCAGAATTAAATTTAAGAGCCCTTGCCCTTGAATATTTAGCAATTTCAGACAAGCTGAAATCTCTAGGGTGGTGTTGAGAGAGAGAGAGAGAGAGAGAGAGAGAGAGAGAGAGAGGAAGAAAGTTATATTAACGTCTACGAAAGGCCAAGTTGGCCTAGAGAGAGAGAGAGAGAGAGAGAGAGAGAGAGAGAGAGAGAGAGAGAGTTATATTAACGTCTACGAAAGGCCAAGTTGGCCTAGAGAGAGAGAGAGAGAGAGAGAGAGAGAGAGAGAGAGAGAGAGAGAGAGATCCGCAGCCCCCCAAAGCGCAACAACGACAACTTGCACATGATCCACCAACCTGTGAGAGTGCGCTGCGGAAGAGGGAATACGAACACGGAGGGAGAGAGAGAGAGAAAGCAGAAAATAAGGAAGAGAAATCTGCACTGACTGAAATGAATGCTGAATACTCTGAAATGGACTGTTCAGTCCCTGCATGCAGCCCACAGCGTCAGTGAGGGCACCAGATCAGGCTGATGATGATGGCAGCACCACCACGGGGGAGGAGTGTCGGAATCTACAAGAAGACAAGTGATCAAGTGGGGAGGGGGGCTGCCTATAAATAGGCAAAAGACAAACCCTAACCCTAAAAATGCCCTAAAATGGGCGCAAACCCTAAAAATGCCCTAAAATGGGCGCCCCACATCAATGACCAAAAAAAGTGACCGGGCCTGCCCACTAAAAGAGGCCAAAAAGAAATACACATCCTAAGACAGCCAGTCAAGAGTGACTAGCCTCCCCCATCATAACATATGACAGACATGTCAGAGCTCCTAATGTCCTCGTCTGACTCAGACTGAGGCTCACAGGCAGGAGATGACAAGGCATAACAAACATGACTGCTAACACCCCCTCTCAGATCCTGGATGTGGCTGAAGGCCGAAGAAGAAATAGATCCTGGGGTGGCAAGAGGAATGCCAATGTCGATGAAGTCCGTCGATGTAGACTGCCACTGAAGGAGCTCCTCACGATCCTGGGAATCCCCCTCTAAAACACTAGGGGCCAGGGAATCCATGAATAGAATGGCAAAACAAGATACATGAATAGAAGGGGGACGGGAAAGAGGAATAGACTCCAGACGTCCCCTCTAAATAGAAGATACAGGCAATGGCAAAACAAGATACATGAATAGAAGGGGGACGGGAAAGAGGAATAGACTCCAGACGACGGTCCTCGTGATAGAAATCATGCCTCCGTTCAGATGAGTGTCGAGACAAAAGCTCATCATCTGAGTCATCAAAGCCTGTAAACTGATGATAAGACATCTTCAATATCTGCAAACACCAAAACACAACAAGGGAAGGTTGCCGGTGCCGAAACACAAACACTAGAAGCTCCTGAGCTGGCCACCTTGCACAAAACGCAAGGATGATGTCAAACGCAAGTGCTAACGATGCAATCACCACAGAAAAACAACCTCATGTCTCAAAACACAAGGAGAAATGAGGTTGCCAGCTTGGAGGAGTGCCGCCAGAGGTTGAACGCAGCCATAGAAGCTGAAAACGCAGCTTGGTGGAGTGCCGCCCAGCTAGAGGAGGGCTGCCCAGGCTGAAAATGCAGATTTTGGGGATGACGCCAGCAGCAAACTCAAAGATGTGACACCAAAACAGGCCGCCTTGATCAAGAAGATGGTGCAGAAGGTGACGCCTTTGCTGTTGGAGACATCTTGACCAGCAAACACAAGATTGTGGGTGTTCTCCCGCGTAGAACTTAGCTCCGTGTACTCTCCTTCGGCTCTGATACCGTGTGAGAGTGCGCTGCAGAAGAGGGAATACGAACACGGAGGGAGAGAGAGAGAGAGAAAGCAGAAAATAAGGAAGAGAAATCTGCACTGACTGAAATGAATGCTGAATACTCTGAAATGGATTGATCAGTCCCTGCATGCAGCCCACAGCGTCAGCGAGGGCACCAGATTAGGCTGATGATGATGGCAGCACCACCACGGGGGAGGAGTGTCGGAATCTGCAAGAAGACAAGTGATCAAGTGGGGAGGGGGGCTGCCTATAAATAGGCAAAAGGACAAACCCTAACCCTAACCCTAAAATGGGCGCAAACCCTAAAAATGCCCTAAAATGAGCGCCCCACATCAGTGACCAAAAAAAAGTGGCCGGGCAGCCAGTGACTGCCCACTAAAAGAGGCCAAAAAGAAATACACATCCTAAGACAGCCAGTCAAGAGTGACTAGCCTCCCCCATCATAACACATGAGAGACATGTCAGAGCTCCTAATGTCCTCGTCTGACTCAGACTGAGGCTCACAGGCAGGAGATGACAAGGCATGACAAACATGACTGCTAACACAACCCTATTGACTTTTGATGCGGATGGTCGAGTGATTACTTTGTGGGATCACAAGTACCTAGGTTCTACCTCACACCTTGCAGATGGACCTTCCTCCTCTAGGCCGATCCTTTGAGGCCCAATCCTTTTACAGTGCTAGGAGACTTCTTTGAAGATGGTGTATTGGAGACATTGGCTGAGAAGGCCTAGGCCCATGCGACAAAATCTTGATAGCACTCTTGATCTTGTGTCTATTGAGTCCTAGGGTGCCTCTTGCACACTTGTCCTTTTATGTTTGTTGAATCCATTGTAACTAGTTTATATATGATGGCCTAGTGCCACTTTGAATTTTGTAATCCCGCGATCATGTACTTTTTTCGTAATTAATATAAACGACCCACCATGAAGAGAGAGAGAGAGAGAGAGAGAGAGAGAGAGAGAGAGAGAGAGAGAGAGAGAGAGAGAGAGAGAGAGAGAGAGAGAGAGAGAGAGAGAGAGAGAGAGAGAGAGAGAGAGAGAGAGCAAGCCCGCGCCGTTTCTGCTCCCCGTGAGCTCCTGGTTTGACCGCTGATCAGTACACGTAGTGATACAGCATGGCGGGTCTGGATATGGCTTTTATAGACCAAACGGTGGCAGCTCTTGGCCCGGATTCCGATACAGAGGAACCCGAAGATATGGTTCCCTGCACAGAGGAGATGCCTCCTGGTCCTGACTTCCAGCCTCTGCGGGCAAACGCACCAAGCATACGTTGGATGAGATAATGGATCATCATGATCGTTCTTATGTGCAGGTTGCCTCGGATTCTGTGGACTCTCAGGATGTTGACTGGGAGTATCTCTTGGAGTTTGCCAACACTCTGCTTGGCGATTATGTGCAACATAATCAGGAAGCGTTTTCTGACTCTGGAACTGAAGATGTTCTTGAAGCCACTGTGGACTCGAAACATGTCTTGCGCTCATTTTCAGTGTTTTATGAACGCGCTATTATACTCTTCTTCACTAGCAGGATCCCAGTGCTTTCCCGTATCCGTCAGTGGCTGCACAGTCTGTTACAAGGAGAGTGTGTTGAAGAGATTTTTGTTGGGCCCAGAGGTTTTTATGAGGTGCTGTTGAAATCTGAGAAGCATCGTGCTGATCTCCTGTTCAAACTGCCATTGTTCTTTGATCGCCGTTTGGTCCATGTTGTGCCATGGCACCCAATGGCAGATTTTCAGCGCCTGCTTCAATGTGAGTGCCAGGTGTGGGTTGAAGTGGAAAATTGCCCGGCGGTCTATTGGCCCCTGTTAAAGGATGCCATGGCCATGGTGGGCACTGTTCTGGTCCCCCCGAGCCTTAGGGCTATGAATCGTAACCGTTTATATATGTTATGGGACACTGCTAGGAAAAGGCCTGCGTGGTTACGTCTTAATTGCTCAGGCATGCATCCTTTGCACTTTTGGTTGAACTGGGGTAACTTTGCAGGACATTGCTTTTCGTGTGGAAAATTGGGGCATTTTATGGCTGAATGCCCAGAGAAGCTACTAACTTTAGATATTGAGCATGTTGTGCTGCCCATGGATGATATGGCGCTTGATGCTCCGTTGCAGGATGCAACTCAGCCTCCTAGAGTTTTGGACAAAGGTAAACAATAGGTTTCGGGTTAGGATTCCCGTGGCAATGAATGGGTTGATGTACATACAAAAAAAGGTAAAAGGTTTGTTGTTGCATGGTGGATACTGTGCCTACTGCCCCACAAGATTCCATGCGCACTTATATGCGCAAGAAAGAAATGCTGTCTTCAGAGCACAATGCTCCCGCTATGGCTTCCTCGGCTCCCCGTCATCAGCCTACCAGGAAAGTATATATGGACGGTCCAAAGGGTCCACCTGCTAAATTGGCTTTTGATACTAGAGGCAATGTGATTACCCCGTGGGATCGTCGTTATCCCTGTTCCATCCCCAAGATAGTAGATATATCGTCCACCTCCAAATCTGGCCGTCAGAACTCTTTTGCTGTGTTAGCTGATTTTTTGGATAAGGGAGTCCTTGACATGCTAGCAGAAAAGGTTAAATCGCGGTAAGTTGTGCCTCGTACTTGATTTTCCTTTTGAACACACATGAAGATAGCCACGTGGAATGTGCGGGGCATTTGTTCTCGCCATAAGCAACATGCCATGTGGACTGTATTGCATGAGAATCAGTGGGATGTCCTGTGTGCTGTTGAGCACAAGAGTCACGGCTAAGCAAGGAAAAGTTGTGGATTGCCATGGCTTTCGTTTGTTTTATGCAGGGACACATGCCATGCATTATTTTGGGGTGCTTATGATTGTGCATGAAAAATATCAGCCGGTTCTTATTAAAAATGATGTGCATGGCCGTTTTGTGGTGATTGAAGTTGTATTTGAAGGAGAGATCTTATGGCTACTTGGCCTCTATGCTCCAAATGATCCTTTATCCCGCCGGGGTCTTTGGAATACTTTGCGGGCCTCCTTGTCACTCGGCAGAAGGGGTTTCTTGATGGGGGATTTTAATATGTCCGTGGATTCTTCGCAGTCCACATCGGAGCATTCGGTAATGGACGCTCCGGAAAGTCGTGTGTGGAATGTGTTGGCTCGTGACGTTCTTAAACAAGACCTTTGGTCTTGGCTACACCCTTTTTCTACAGGGTTTACTTTCCACTCTGCGCAGTACGCGACTACATGGTCGTGGTTGGACCGCATGTATATCATGCAGACATATGATTTTCTTCCTGGGATGCTCGAAATGAAAGTGTTGCAGCAATATGCCTTGTCGGACCATTTCCCTCTACAGCTGGAGATGCTTGCACAACATATTGCACCTTTTAAGCAATTTCTGGATAGACTCCCTTTGCGTTTCAACTCGTCTTATCTGAAGCATCCAATCTTTCAGGGCTATATGCAGCAATTGATTGACAGTTTTTTATTGGACTTCTCTTCTGAGGGCAATGCTTTGTTTCAACGATTGCTCTCTAATGTGCAGCGGGTTGCCCGGCAGTATGGGATCCATCATGCCTCTCTTTGTCGGCGGCGTCGAGAGGCAGCGGAGGACCTAATGGCTTTGGTTCGTTCTCTGTAGGTGGATACTCCAGATGATGTTTTTCTGCTGTCACTAGAGATGCGTTTGGCTGCTCTTATTAGAGAGTTTCAGTTGAAGTCTTATCAGCAGGCCAAATTGCAAAATCTGACGGAGAATTTGCAAGACAGTGCTTGCCAGACGCATAAGTTCTTTCGAGCTCTCCATGCCTCTCCTGCTCGTGAGATTATGACCAGACTCCAGGATGCAGAAGGTCAAATGGTCCTTGATCCGCAGACTATTGTGAATATGTGTAGGAATTATTTCCTTGACCTTCTTGGTTCCACTTCTCCACCTTCAGACCATATTACCCATGCCCGCTCAGTTTTCTATGATCTGGTCCGCAATCAAGTTCCCCAAGACATGCAAGCCACGTTGGAGGCAGACATTTGTGAGGCAGAGGTTATGGAAGTTTTGTTACACTTGCCCAAGGATAAAAGTCCTGGCTGGGATGGCCTCACCAATGAGTTCTTTGAGGTCTTTGCTACCCAATCGGCGAAACCATTGACGGCTATGTTTCAACAGGTGTGGGAAACGGGGTTCATGCCTTCCTCATGGAAAGAAGGACTTATTAAACTGCTTCTAAAAGTTCCTTCGCCGTCTATGTTGAAACATTGGCGACCAATTTCTTTGATGGGTTCTATGTATAAAATCTTTTCCAAACTAATGGCGAATCGGCTCCATAAGTATCTTCCTGCCCTGGTGCATCCTCTCCAATATGGTTTCATTTAGGGCCGCAACATTCTGCATAATGTATTAAATGCGCAACTGGCTATTGATTATGCAAGGCATTCTAATCAGGAGGTGGTGCTGATTCAATTGGACCTGGAAAAGGCTTTTGATTATCTGGACTGGTCTTTCGTTGCACAACTTATGTCTACTATGGGCTTTGGTGCTCGGATGTCTCGTCTGATCTACACCATTAGTGCTGTGGCTTCTTCGCGAGTCATGCTGAATGGAGGTGTTACCCAGCCTTTTGTCCTTGCCCGCTCTGTGAAACAGGGTTGCCCTTTGAGTCCTCTCTTTTTTGCCCTTGCGACTCATCCAGTTCTTTCGATGTTATCTCATCTGGCAGCTTCTTCGCAGTTGGCTGGATTGGCTCTTCCTTCTGGACAGCACTTCATTGGTCAGTCCTTGGCTGATGACAGCTTTATGATTCTGCGTGCGGATAAGGATAATCTTCGTAAAGCATTAGATGTTTGGGCTCTCTTTGGTCAGGCCTCTGGTCTTCGCATCAATGCTTTGAAATCAGCTATTCTCAACTGCATGGAGTCGGATTTGCAGTCATTGGACTGGCAGGGAATGGTTGTTCCTCGTGGCTCCATTGTCAAGCATCTTGGGTACCCTTTGGGTGTTGATGTTCTGCCAAAGCAGCTCTTGGAGTGGCTTTCACAGAAATTGGCAGCGAAATTTCTGTATTGGAAGTCACAGGCCTGGCCCTTCCATGTTCGCCTCAAAGTGGTTCAGACAATTATGTTACCAATGCTCACATATTTCTTGCCATTGCTGCCTTGGACTACTTTTGCATTGATTGCTCTTATGCAGTATATTCGTTTCATGTTATGGAAGAAGGATTCCTTGCATGCAGGCATTTCATGGATTTCTTGGTCGCATGAATGTACCCTGAAACGCATGGGTGGTGGAGCTATCTTAGATGCCAAAACTCATATGCTGGCACTCCGTTGGTCTCTTTTTCACGCCATGTGCTTGGATCATCACCCGTGGGTTGTTATAGCCCGTTATTTTCTTGAGGATCACGGGTTGTGGCATGGTAATACCCAAATTCGGGGTTCTTGGTGGCATGTTCTTAATGCAGATGCTCCGTTCTCCAGTCCTTCATCATCTCTGCTTGCCCATTTGGTATGTTCCTGGAGACTGGTCCTCCAGAAGGCTCAGTGGCATCCAGCGGAGGACCATTTAGTCATTAACTCCTTCCAACTGGAATTGTTGGCAGTCTCGCGGTTACTTTCTTGGGAAGGGAAACATGAGCTTAGGCCAAAATTTAACCGCATGGCACGTTTGGGCTTGACTTCAGTGGCACATGCCACTCTGGCCAGTCACAATGTGTTGATAGCATTTCGTACAGCCAGGAGACTTTTCAAGATCCCTCGTGGATACAGGGATTTATGGGGACAGCTTTTGATGATGCTACAGCACAGACAACCCTTTCCTTCCCTTGCTTCGGATTGTCCCTGGCAGGACTGAGACCTTGCAGGCCGGCTGAATTTGGAAAAGGCTTCAGTTAATCAGGTGTATCATCTTCTGATTAAAGATCATCAATGGTTGGTCACTAAAGCTAATACTCTATGGGGATTGCGTAAATCTCGGTCTTGGTGGAGGGTAACGGTGATGGAAGCCTGGTTGAACAAGACCCCTTTCAAATATAAGGTCTTTCTTTGGAGGGTAATGATTGGTGGTCTTCCGCTGGCTTCAGCCCTTTCCAAGCGTCGCATCTCCAATGGCAACTGTTTCTTTTGCACCACCAGTGTGGAATCAGCTCGTCATCGATTTATTTCTCGCCCTCTGGCTAAGAAAATATGGTCCTTCTTGTTGGCAGTCTAGCGCGCTGTGGTCGGATTCTCGCTACGCCCATTCGATTGGGTTTTTGGGCAGCCCAAATACCCCACACCGACATAGCCACATATGAAGATCTTGTTTCATTTTCTTAGATATTGGGGTTGTTGGCATAACTGGACCATTCGGAATGCTTTTATTTTTGATTCCGCCTCTAATGTTCAGGGACACATGGCCAGGCTTAAAGGTCTCTTACTCTAGCAGATAGATCTTATTTGGCTCTCTGACTTGCTCCCTCGGGAGGACTTACTTCCCTGGCATATGGCAATTTCCGCTGCGTCTTCGCCATGACTTTTTGTAACTCTTGAGTTGTCTACTTCTTGTAGCGAGAGAGAGAGTTCTTGCACGCGATGGCGTAGAGCCACCATGTATCTTGTAATCATGTAAACTTGTACTTTTTTCGTAATTAATACAATTACCTTTTACGGAGAGAGAGAGAGTCTTTTGTAAAGTTTGAACTAGTAGTTGAGGTTGAACAACAATGGGGCAACATTCAGTTAAGGCTAGAAGACAAAAGGCAAGTTGTTTTTCAGAAAATAGGGCAGTTGGAGGTTCACACACTTTCGACTAAAACAATTAGTTTGGGGAAAAAATCAAAAGCATGTTTTCTCCCCCCCGAAAGGTTCACATTTGAATGCATTAGTTCAAGCTTGTTTACCATATGCATTTGCCAGCATTCTAAAATCCCAAACAGACATATTGGAATGCATCTATGGGGCTGAAGATTATGGTGTTTAATATATCATAGTGGGTCAAAAGATTAGTACATGTTTTTACTTATGGGTAGGGGGAGATAGAGTATGCGGATCCTTATACATATCTAGAAGTTGTATTCAAAAGGCCCATCTTCTCCATTAGGGAGGTAGCAAAGAGTATATTGACACAAGCGTTCATAGCATTGAGTGGCCCTAGAGAGGATATGTTCACATGTGTAGCAAGAGCCATAGAAGTGGTGGTACATTCACATTTTTTTATGGAGTATAGATATGGAGGTCTAGCCTTGTTCTGCATAGTCAATTGGGCATACATATGATGGAGGGAGATCAATGGAGAGGCCCATTGGCATCCGCTCTTTAAGTTGGAGTGTTGCTCTTCCTTCTTTATCCATTTCCATGGTGGATTGCTATCCTAGCACTTCTTGACTTGCTTGGAGGCCCTCTCCCAAGGTTGAGATTCGGGCTTGTCTATGCCACTTAGTACAGGAGCCCTCTCCTGAGATCAAGTATGGGCACATTCCACGTACAAGATGATTGATTCTCCTTTGGCTCTTCGAGCTAAGGGATGTCCAGTCTACCTTCATCATCAGACTACATCATTATGGTTCTTGGCACTAGATGAAGACCCAGCTCAAGTTTCTCTTTCTTCGGCATTGACTTCCATGGTTGAGAGGGGGTTCCTACCCTTCACTTGGTATTGACGGTTTCGGGATTATCTTCGACATTTGCCTCCCTTGTCATACCTACTCTTTGCATTGCATGATCATCATCATCTTTGTAAAAGGGTTCTTGGGCAAGTGAACAATTTCTATTATAAGGGACCCTGTCCAAGTGGCACCTTGTTGCATGTGCATTCTCATCATACGGCATTCATCTATGCATCTCATTGTGCGGAGCATCCCTTAGTGGATCCTGAGTTGTCTCCTTCAGTGGTTCTTTTACCACCGTTTCTTTGTTAGCAGATTAGTTAGCTCATTAGTGAGTTTGTGCATGTGTATTTGTGAGGTATGCACACTGGATTATTTTAGGCATTTTTTTGGTGCTTGTTTGTGAGGCTTCTGGCAATATTTTATGGCTGACCAGCATTTTATGAATATTTTATTGCTGGCCCACTTGATGCATTTTAGGCATTATTTATGGCCTTTTTATTCAAGCTCCCTCCTCCTCAATTATTATCATTCACTTGGAGACTTCTAGTGTAGGTCCTGTTGGAGAGAGGGAGCCGGTGCCAATGCCCACACGGCCAATGAATCACTGTTGTACTCGACTGTCTCGTGTTTGGTATATGGATTCCATTTCCCGAGCATATCTTTGAGTTCTCTTTTGTAGTGTTCTTGTGTTTCTCTATTTCTCGTCTCTTATGTTGTGCAGTCTATTACAACAGTTTTCTACACTTCTATGGTTGCACCCATTTTTAACATGGTATTAGACATTCGTTTCAGTCTTGGAGTGCTGTGTTTTGTTTTGGCCAGTTTGTCCTCACACCTTTTTGCTGCTGATCAGCCTTCTATTGCTTGCTGCTGTCTTAGCGAGTTCAATCTGTAACAAATCGGCCTATTTTCAGTTATCTGCTGCCTGCATTTTGTTGACCAGCTGGCTGATTGCCTGCATTTAATGTGTGATCAGTCTGCATTTTGTCCTCAGCTGCCTTTCATCATTTAATGCCTCTGCAGGCTGGGCAACAGTCTTTTCCAGCCTTTGACAGTGTTTATTGGCTGTAATCAACCTATTATCCTGGATTTTGTAGCCGTTTTCTGATCAGCTTCTCTCTACAATGCTTGTGAACTCCTAACAGTGCAGTCTTTGCTGTGTATTGGCTGTACTCTCTTTTTACTTCTCTTCTTTCCCTTATCTTCTCATCCCATCCTCTCCCAATGTCATCTTCTTGATGTTCTACTGATGATAAACTTCATGGCCCTAACTATCTCACATGGAGCGCTGTCATGAAAGCATGGTTTGTGGAGAAGTGACTACAATATGTGGTTTTTGGCGCTATTGAGCTGCCTTAGCTTCCCATTCCTCTTCTAGATGATTGGCACCTTGTCAACCATGAGGAAGCTGCGCTTACATGGGATTGCGATGATGCCCGTACTTATTTTGCTCTTCTCCGTTGTATCTCTAAAGAGGTTCTATTGGCGGTCACTGAAACCAACCTTCCTTCTTGGATAGGGTGGTAATTCTTGATCAAGCACTTAATTACAACAATTAGTAAATAAACAAACTGAAAATGCATAATTTACCTTAACATTCTTGGATAGTAGACACCCTATTGGCCCCAAAACTGGTGCCCCTTTTGGTGTTTCGTTAACTTTATTGACTAGTGGATTGGGTATAAGTTGAGATTCCACAATCTCGTTGGCTGATCAAAAAACCCCTTGTAGATACATTCAACACTCAAAATGGGCCAATTGCCCCTTGAATTTCACCTAAGACTTGCTCTAATTGAACCCCAAAAGACTAAATGTTGCCCCAAATTCACAATGGATGGGTTGGCACTTGAATTCCTCGATAATTTCACAAATTTGAGGTGCTGAATTCATTGTACAATGCCTTCTATTGATGGCACGGGTCTTGAAGTGGCTGCTAAACCCTAATTTCTGCAAAAATTTAGGGTTTACAACAGATTTGCTCCAAATGGTTGAGATAAGCCAAGATCTCCTGAGAATTGATTGAAGGGGTGAGATAATGCTAGAGAGAGAAAATTCAGAGATTCTCGCGAAGAAACCCTCAAATCTACCTGTTGCTTGTTTCAACCAGCAAGAAATGCAATCACTTGCAACCTAGGAGCACCAGAATGTCGTCGCCAACTATCAGATGTGTTAGAGAGTCATCTCCCAGATATGCAGGATGCCACGTGGCAAGTAGATTGGCTAGTTGCAGGTGCCACGTGGCAGGCAGTTGGACAGCAGCAGGTTGGCTAGTAGTCAGCTCCATTTAATGCAGTCTACTTGCATTATTTGGGGCCTTTTTTCCAACCTATTTATAGGCTTAGTTTTTAGTAGCCTCAATTAGTTGTGTTTACATATTTCAGGTTGCAGACCGTGGAGATTGCCATCGGGGCTGACGGAGACTGAGATCTTTGAGGTGGAGACGATCAGATATTGGGCAGAGAGCAGAGATGAAAGATGATTCGGGAAACACACAGAGAAAACGATGAACAAAATCCTGAGCACGAGTGATTCTTCTCCTCCCAACCACGCCTAGATCAGTGCTGGCCCCTTTCACTCGGATTCCTTTTCCAGCCGTCAACTTCCTGGAGTCCTACTATTCTTGGACTCTCTTACTCTCTAGTCTCCCCTTAACCCCGTTCGGGCGCCCAAGAGCCCGGACGATCATTCTCGTGCATGTTCCCCTAGATTTACCTTAATGTCACATTAAATGTCACATTAAATGTCACTTTTAATGTCACATCCCATATTTATGATCTTAACGTGACATTAAATATCACTTTTAATGTCACATTAATGTCACATTTCCTTCCCCTTAAGAATTGGTTTCGTCCTCGAAAACGATACTTGGAAGGTCTAACTGTAAATCGGGAAACCTTTTCTTTAAAGTACTTACTCGCTCCCATGTTGAGCTTTCTTCTGAACAATCTTTCCACTTAACCAAACATTCTTGATAAATAGTATTCCTCGTTCGTCTATTACGAACATTTAATATTCTTTCTGGTTCATGTGGATTAGATTGGTCATTGAATAGCTCCTCAATATCATCATTTAAGATTAGATTATCCAAATCACCTAGCTTCTTCCTTAATTTACTTACATGAAAAACTGGATGTATTTTACTACCAGCAGGTAGTTGGAGCTTGTAAGCCAATTCTCCCACCTTTTTAAGTATTATGAAAGGACCACAATACCTTGGTGAAAGCTTTGGACATTGTCCCTTTTTCATAGTTTTGGTTTGTTCAGGCACCTTAAGATAGACCAATTCTCCTTCTTCAAAGGAGATGTCTCTTCGGTGAGGATCTGCATATGCTCTAGCTCGATTTTGAGCTTTTTTAATATTTTCTTGAGCAAATTTTAACATACTATTCATATCCTCCAAAAAGTCTTTAGCTGCCTGAACCTTTTCCTTATGCAGTCCTACTGCAAAAGGAGCTCTGGGCTGAAACCCATACATTAACATAAATGGACTATATCCGGTGGAAGAGTGCTTGGCACTGTTATATGCAAACTCTGCTGTCTGTAAATACTCTTCCCAATTAGTTTGCCTTTTACTTACATATGCCCTAAGCATATCTTCAAGAATTTGGTTAATCCTTTCAGTTTGCCTATCTGTTTGCGGATGATCCGCCGTACTCATGCTAAGTTTAGTATCCAATTTCCTAAATACCGCACGCCAAAAATGGCTATCAAATTTTCTATCCCGATCAGAAACTATATTTGCCGGAAGGCCATACAATCGGTATATGTTCTCTACGAACAATCTAGCCAATTCTGGTGTTTTAACATCAGTTGAAGTTGGAATGAACCTAGCCATTTTGATTAACCTATCCACAATCACCCACACAGAGTCGTGCCTCCTCTGTATTCTAGGTAAAGCAACAATAAAGTCCATGGAGATACTCTCCCATTTTCCCGAAGGGATTTCTAATGGATGGAGAAGTCCTCCCATTTTTAATCTTTCAGCTTTATTAACCTGGCATTTATTACATTTGACCACATAGTCAAGGACGTCCTTATTTAGTCCAGGCCAATAGAACTGCCTTTTAATAAGACTATAAGTCTTATTAACTCTTGGATGTCCCGCACTAGGGGTATCATGACACTCAAAGAGTATCTGGCGCCTTATTTCTGTATCTTTCGGGACACATACCCTACCCTTGTAGAGTAAATAACCATTATCAATGGTAAAATTCTTCCACTTGAATCCAGTTTGAGCAACCCCTGATGCTCCATTTTCTTGTTGAACATCCTCAGATATTCCTTCCTCAGTAGAAGCACTTTCATTTGGATCCCCATTTTTTATTGCTTCCCATATGTTGGAATATGCCGGATCAACCTGGCATTTCCCTTTTAAAGATTCAAGCAAGTTGGAAGTGAACTGAGTAAAACTCAATTAATTAATGATGGACATTCTGCTGAGTGCATCAGCTACTATATTATATTTTCATTTTCTATATCTTATCTCATAGTCGAACTCTTGGAGGAGTTCGGCCCATCTGGCTTTACGCCCGTGTAAATCTGGTTGATCATTAAGCCACTTAATGCTTTCATGATCCGATAAAATCAAAAGTTTGGCACCATACAAATAGTGCCTCCATTTCTTCATTGCATGTACTATTGCATACAGCTCCCTCTCATAAATAGAATAATTCTGTTTTGCACGATCTAATTTCTTGCTTTCAAAAGCAACTGGTCGACCTTCTTGTAATAAGACCGCGCCTATTGCCTTATCACTGGCATCAGCTTCAACCACAAATGGTTTATTGGGATCCACTATTAATAGTACTGGAGCTGTAGCAATAGCTACCTTAAGTTTTTGAAAACTTTCATTTTGGTCTGTTTCCCAATTAAAACTTTTCCCTTTCCCTTTAAGTTGGTCTGTCATTGGAACAACTATTTTGGCATAGTCTCGAATGAATCTACGATAAAATCCAGATAAACCTAGGAAGATCTGCAGCTCTTCCAGGTTCCTTGGAGGTGGCCATTCAATAATTGCCCTTACTTTTTCTGGATCCATGTTGATTCCCTCTTTCGAGATAATATGCCCCAAATATTTGACCTCTTGTGCAAAGAATTCACATTTAGTTTTCTTCGCATAAAGGGAATGTGTTCTTAACAGTTGGAATACTAATTGTAAGTGTTCCAAATGTTCTTCTCTTGATTTACTAAAGATCAAGATATCATCCAAGAAGACTACTACAAAATGTCCTAGATAGGGCCGTAAAACACTATTCATCAGCTTCATAAAGGTAGCTGGTGTATTAGTGAGGCCAAAAGGCATCACCAAAAAATCATAATGCCCATATCTAGTACGAAATGCTGTCTTAGAAACATCTTGTGCCTTAATTCTTACTTGGTGATAACCTGATCTTAGATCTATCTTTGTGAAGAATTTTGCCCCTTGCAATTGATCAAAAAGATCTTCCATTCTGGGCATAGGAAATTTATTCTTCACCGTTATTTTATTAAGTGCTCTATAGTCAACACAAAGTCGCATAGAACCATCTTTTTTCTTTACCAATAAAATTGGTGAAGCCCAAGGTGAATTACTGGGTTGAATAAACCCTTTATCCAGGTAATCCTTAATTTGTCTTTCAACTTCTTGATGCTGTGTTTCACTTAACCTATACGGTGGTTTGAAATTGGGTGTGTATCCTTATTTATATCAATTGGGTGATTTATATCACCCCTATCTGGTGGAAGGCCACTTGGTAGATCAGAAGGAAACACATCTTTAAAATCATTTAACAAACTATTCAATTCATTATTAACATTCAACTCACAAACATAAGAAAATTGTTGCTTTATATTACAGAAAGTAAAAGTATTCTGTACAGTTAGAGACCATAACATATATACCTCATAAACTTCCTTCTTTATCAGCTTCTGAACTTCAGTAGAACACAGCAAAGGATTATGAGATACTTCATGTTCACCTTGAATGACAAAAGTCTTACCATCCCTTTCAAATTCCAGTGTATTATGGTGATAGCTACGTTTTAAGGATGGTTCTAATCCCCATAGCCACTCCCTCCCTAGAGCAATATCAGCTCTTTCCATGTTCATTATTTGGAAATCAAGCTTATCTTTATATCCTTGAATCTCAATTTCCAAATTGGATACCATTGTATCCCATATTTTATTGTCTTGGCCTTGCATCATACGAACAACATATTGATGCTCACTGTTTTGTTGGAGAAGTTTCAATTTTTTGACAAGTGCATAATTTATAAAATTATGTGTGGCAGAGTCGTCAATCATGACTCTAACCTTTTTTCCAGCTATCAATCCATGTACTCTAAGTAAATCATGTGGTCCAAAAGTAGGCTGCCACATAGAAGTTGACATACAACACTTATGTTGTACATCCATGTGCAAGACCTCTAAAGATTTATACTTTTCATGGCCCTTTAATTCTAAGATCTGCACTACATGGATTTGTTTTTCTTTTCCCTTGCCCTTGTCCTTATCCTTTCCTTTGTCTTCCCCCTTTTTCTTTTGAGGGCAATTCCAAGCAGCATGGTTAGGGGATAGGCAATTGAAACACAACTTTTTTTTTTGGCCTTATCAAAGTCATCAGGACTTAACTTTGGCCTCATATATGGTTTCTTTTCAAAAGGTTGTTTTTTACCCTTAAACAATGGCATTTTTATTTTAAATTTGCCCACAAATTTTGAGGTTTCCAATTCCTTAGACTTGGGCTCTGTATCAGTGAGACTAGTGAGTGTACCTGGACGCATACTATCTTCATAAATTAATGCAAATTTAATTGCCTCTTCCAGCGTCTTAGGTAAACTCCGTTTTACTTCCTTTTTACAGGCTTTATCTAGTCCCCTAATGAATCCTCTTGTTTTTTGGAATTCATCTATTCCTTCCAGTTTGAGGATTATCTCACGATATTCCTCCAAATATGTTAGCAGGGGTCTTCCCTTTTGTCTGACATAATCCCAATCTTCCCAATTTCTTTTCATTTCATTTTCAGGAAGAAATTCTTTCAAAAAGACGGATTCAAATTGAGCCCAAGTTTCAGGTATTTTATTCGCCTCCTTTAAAGTTTGCCACCACTTATATGCTTTGGGCCCCAAAGTTAAACTAGCCTCCAGTGCTTGGAGATGTGGTGGGGTATTTTTTAATTTATGTAAATCTTCCCATTTTTGGAGGAAATTAAAGATTGTGTCTTTATTCCTATCTTTTTCCTCCCCGTAAAATTGAGGTGGTTTCATATCCTTTAGAACTGGATTATCCCTCAATTTATGGTAAGTTTGGGGTTCCTTAGGATCTCGCATAGTCACATCTAAATCTTTCGATGAAGATGGGACATCTGAGATTTCTATCTTATTTTTATCTCTTTCCAATAATAAAGTTAATTGAGATTTTATTTCAGTAAGTGTTTGAGTTAAAAATTCTATTTGAACCCCCTGAGTTTGCACACGAGCAGTAAGATCATCGAATTGCTCTTGCGTAGGAAAAAATTCTTCCCATTGTTCTTCTTGTATTTCTGGTTCATGGGGATCTACCATAGGTTGGTCCCCAGAACTAGAGCTTTCCATTACCCTTTCTTTCCCTTTTTCTGCCATTAATACACTGGAATTGGAAAGCAAAAATAAGAAATTTGCATACAAGATAAAGTACTTCCCTGATTTTTAATGGTAGGCTGTGGTTGCTGGAAATTCAATTTCCTGATTTCAGTCATGTATGACATTCTTCTGTCCCTCTCACAACAGTCGCAGTCATGTCCATCTCAGGAGCAGTCGCAGTTACCCGTCAACAGCAGTCGTGACCAAGTCACGTTTCACATTTCACCTCCATTTGCTGCAGTCGTGTCACGTTTCCTCGTGACCCCACGCCTAGTCCTCGCGACGCCACTTCTGGTCTGGTCCTCGCTACCCCACGTCTTTTCTGGTCTTTTTCCCTGTCCGTAACGTGTCACATTAATGTGACGTGGCACGTCTCACTTTTCTTTTCCTTCACGGCCCGTCGCGTTCTCACGGTGCCTGGCACGTCTCACTTTTCTTTTACTTCACGGCCCGTCGCGTTTTCAAGGCGCCTAATACTCATGCGACCTTGCGAAAAGTTGACGACCTCGCGGGCGACTGACGACCTGGCGTATTATTGACAATTTGACGAATAACTGACGATCTCTGATAGACGACGGATCTGATCGTTGAACCATAGGCTCTGATACCAATGAAAGATGATTCGGGAAACACACAGAGAAAATGATGAACAAAATCCTGAGCACGAGTGATTCTTCTCCTCCCAACCACGCCTAGATTAGTGCTGGCCCCTTTCACTCGGATTCCTTTTCCAGCCGTCAAATTCCTGGAGTCCTACTATTCCTGGACTCTCTTACTCTCTAGGCTCCCCTTAACCCCGTTCGGGTGCCCAAGGGCCCGGACGGTCATTCTCGTGCATGTTCCCCTAGATTTGCCTTAATGTCACATTAAATGTCACTTTTAATGTCACATCCCATATTTATGATCTTAACGTGACATTAAATATCACTTTTAATGTCACAAGAGAGCAGAGAGTAGTAGAGAGAAGAGGTGTAAGCACGACACAATGGGCATATGGTACAATAACCAATGTACCACTTTTTAGGTTTAGATAGTATATAAAGTACAAGAGTGTAAGGGTGCGTTTACACTTGAACACTGAAGAAAGGCATAGTAAGTCTTTATTCCCAACAACCTCCCACCTTAAGGCAACGTGCGTGAAGGAAGAGAAAAGAATAAGCTTAGTCTATGTATGCATAAAGCTGAAATACACATATACTATCCAATCCCCATCATCTGGTGGCAATTAGCAAACCGCTTGCTATCAAGTACATCCTTGATTAAGTGATACTTCGCCTTTATGTGCTTTGTCTTTGCATGAAAGACATGATTCCGTGCTAGCATGATAGCACTCTGACTGTCACGTGGAGGATAGGAGCCGCTGTAATACCAAGCTTCCCCACAAGACATGAGAGCCATAAAGCCTCTTTACATGCCTTAGTAGCAGCCACATACTCTGCCTTTGTAGTAGATAATGCAACACACTTTTGCAGCTTGGATATCCTAGAGACTGCTCCACCTGTGAACGTGAACACATATCCTTGGGGAGCAATTTCTTGGATCTCTAGGCGACAAAAGTGTGTTGCATTGTCTACTACAGAGGCAGACTATGTGGCTGCCACTGAGGCATGCAACGAGGCTTTATGGCTTTCATGCTTAGTGGAGGAGCTTGGCATTACTGAGACTCCTGTTCTCCATTGTGATAGTCAGAGTGTTATCATGCTAGTATGGAATCCGTCTTTCATGCAAAGATGAATCACATACATGTGAAGTATTACTTTATCAAGGATGTACTTGGTAGCAAAAGCATTGAGCTTTTCAAGATACATATAGATGATAATCCTTCAGATCTTCTTACGAAGGGTCTTCCAGTAGAGTGGTTTGCTCATTGTTAAGATAGATGATAGGGGTTGGATAGTTATGTATTTCAGCTTTGTATATACTTAGACTTAGTTGATTCTTTTTCTCAACCTTCAAGTATTCTGCCTTTAGGTGGGAGGTTGTTGGGAATAAAGTGCCATTGTGCCTTTTATACGTGCTTGGGTGTGAACACACCCTTAGCACTTGTACTTTAGTCCTTTATATATAACTATCGAAAACCTAAAGAGTGGTACAACTCTTTTGTACCCACATATTCTTCATCACACACACACACACTCTCTCTCTCTCTCTCTCTCTCTCTCTCTCTCTCTCTCTCTCTCTGCCATTGCCATTGTTGAACATTGAATCTTCACTGCGCGTAGACTACCACAAGTTCCCTAAGAATTACTTTCACTTTGTTCAGCAAGTGATTTCACAACCCACTATATCTACGTTCTAAGAATTTGAGTGTCAGCTACTACGTTAAACTCGACTGTTTAATTAGTTTCATAGTGCATCCACTCACTCTTTAGAGGGAACTTTTGTTACTACTCCTCAAAAGGGGTAGCAAGAGAAAGACAAGAAGATAAAATCAAAATCAAAATCAAACTCAAACTCAAACTCAAAATCAAGCAAGTGAATCACAAGGGAACACCCAATTATCTCTTAGATCGTAGAATGTACCTAAGAAAAATAGGTATTGCCAACATTGTGAAAAGGCTAGTTGTATTGATGGCTATCATTCAAAGGCAAGAGGTACACAATCCAAATCTAAGGATCAAATCCGCTCCCCTTAGTCTGGTAACTCTTGAGAAGGGAGCTAGGGTGGTAGCAATCAACAAAAGCAGGGGCAATGGTGGACTCAAACCCACATCGCCGTTGGTAGCCATCACAACTAGTTTTGTTCACAACTCTAGAGGGCATGTCTGATTGTCCATTGGACCACATGTCTACCTTGTCTCTGTAGAGACATTTGAGGATATAAGATTAGAATTAGTTTATATTTGCAAATTACCTTTTGATGAGGTGACCACAAACGCCCACTCTACCCAACATTGAGGGGTTGCTTCTATGTCGCCACATGGTACATTGCCTAAGATAGTACCATTTGGGTCGGGTTTACTATCGACTCTTGATCCACCTATAGAAGCTTTCGTTTCCAAGCCTCCTCCTAGAGATGCAGTACCTTATTAGTACCAGTAGGCCATGCAGAATTCAAGGATCCTTTCATTAAATTCCATCTCGAAGTGATCAAGAAGATATGCCTGGCTTGTATCTATTGCCTCATTTGCATCTGTCTTTATGATAGGTTACATAGTGTACTTTGAGCTAGAGAGTTGGTAGGAGGCTCTACAATATCCCCAGTGGAAAGAGGCCATGGAAAAGGAGCCTGAGAGCATTGATTGGAATGGGACTTGGATCTTGGTTGATCATCTAGGCCACAAAAAGATCATTAGGACTAAGTAAATGTTTAAGACTAAACTGAAAGTTGATAGGACTTTGGACAAATGCAAGGCTTACCTTGTGGTACAATGGATGGTTGCGACAGAAGCACAGTGTTGACTATGAAGAGACCTTTGCTATGATTGCATGGTTGACCTCATTCTACTTATTGCTTCCACTAGATGCTCACCATGGTTCGCCGCTCTATCAGATGGCTATCAAGTGTTTTCATGAATGGCTATTTGGATGAGGAAGTGTATGTGGAGCAACCTCCTGGTATTTCTTATTTAGATCGTAAAGATAAGGTCTTTTGCTTATAGAAAGCTCTTTATGGGTTGAAGCAAGCATTGTGTTCATGGTTTCATAGGATGGATAACACCATTCTACCAAATATGATCCAAATTTGTACGAGGGGGTCAGCTATATCCTTTTGTATGTCAATGACTTATTCATTACATGCTCAACTTCGGCTACTATTGTAGATATAAAGGCCTAGCCTTGCGTTACATTCGAGGTGGCTCAAGTGTTTTACTTTGTGGGCATGGAGGTTGTTCAATTTAGGCATGAAATCTTTGTATCTCAGCAAAAATATGCCCTTTAGTTAGTTGAGCAGTATCACAATATCAAACATGGTCTATGTGTTAGTAGTCTAGTCAACTCATGTGCGAGTTTGAGCTATGCCTGACATTACTAGGTATTTTAGACATTTTATAGTGGTCACATTGGTGGTTATTTAGGCATTTTATGCTGGCCGACCCGTGGCTATCTATGGCATTATTTTGGCCTATATATTCTGGGCTTCCTCCTCATTCATTGATCCATCACCTGAGGTTTTGTTGGAGAGAGGGAGCTGGTGCCAGTGCCTATGGGCTAGTGACTCATTGTTATATGCGTCATTCTCGTGTTTGGTATATGGATTCCATATCCTGAGCATTCTTTTGAGTTCTCTTCTTTGCATTGTTCTTTTGTGTTTTCTCTTTTGTCTTGTGTTTAGCAGTTTATTTTAGCATTTGTTTATGCTTCCATGGCTGCATCCACTTCTTTTGTGTTTTCTCTTCTGTCTTGTGTTTAGCAGTTTATTTTAGCATTTGTTTATGCTTCCATGGCTGCATTCACTTCTGACATGGTATCAGATTTCATGATCAAGATCCCTATTGTTGTTTTCTATTGGACTTGTTCCTGACTCACTGTTCTTGGGCGACCATCTTCTGATGCTTTTTGGCTTATTTCCATCAGTGTTTTTTAGAAAGCCATCTGCTTCTTCAGTTTTTGGGATTATTTCAAGGACGGGGACATGTTCTTGACCCTTGCACATCAGCGTCTTGGTGTTTGCCCGTTGAAATAACCTCTTTCTTGGTTAGACAACTGCATTTATTGGTCTTTATGCTTGTGTTTTTGTCAATTTCATGTATGGATTCCTTTTTCTGAGCATTCTTTTGAGTTCTCTTCTTTGCAGTGTTCTTCTGCGTTTTCTCTTTTGTCTTGTGATCAGCAGCTTATTTCAGCATGTGTTTATGCTTCCATTGCTGTATCCACTTTTGACACTATGGCCATAGCTCATGATCCCACTATGAAATTATCTAAGGATCCCCAAGGTCAGCCCGAGCACACTTAATAAAGGTCTATTGTAGGAAAATTGCTTTGGTTGACATACATGTGACGAGACTTAGCTTGCTTAGCATCTTTGCTTAGTCAGAATTTCAATGCACCTGAAAAGTCACATTGCATGGCTTGCATACATGTCTTTAGAGATGTTTGGTGTACCTGTTCTTATGGACTCGTGGTTCACTTTTGTAGGGCTACACAGACTCCTATTGGGCTTGAGATCTTGACACTCCGCGTTTCCATGGTGGTTATATCTTCTCCTTTGGGCACAACTCTCATTGTTTGGCCCAGCCATAAACAAGAGATGGTGGCTGTCTCCATTGCTAAGGCAAAATATAGAGCTCTCTATGATGGCACCATGGAGATTGTCTACATGAGGAGCTTAGTGGTGATACTTTGGTTTCCATGTGCCATTTCGATAGTTATCTTTTGTGGGAACCAGAGTGCTACCACTAGTTGGTAACTCATCATCATTTCAGAGAGGAAGCATGTTGGAGTGCACTATCATTTTACCAAAGAGTAGGCTGAGCTAGGCACCATTCGCCTACAGTCTGTGCCTTCATTGGATGATTTTGCAGATGTTTTGACCAAATTGGGCAATTGTCTAGTTCTTTAGTACTTGCATAGATGCTCCCTCCTCTTCTACTTCAGCTTGATGGGGAGAGGGGGTTTCCTCTATCTTTCCTTGCTAGCTTGCCTCTTTTAGGGTTTATTAGTCGCCTACCATCTCTTGGTTGTAAGCTCTTGTTAGAGTTTGATAGAGATAGTGGAGCTCTAACAGTATAGTGTGGTTTTCCCATGCTTTTCTTGGTTTTTCTATTCATTTTGCTGCTCCTTGCCACATGGAAACTGCTATACACTGCCATGTGAGCATCCCTACAGCCACCTCAGCATTTGTGCAGCATTTATATGTAGTCGAATTGTATTTACTACACTCGGTTGGCATTTATTGGCAAGTCGGCCATATTTTTGGCCCTTGATGCAGGTCAGGCAGATTTTGGGGCTTTTCAATTATTTATAGCTGCCCCTCTCTACTTGGCTGATCATTCTCTTCTACAGGTTTTAGGAGCACACTTCATCTCTAGCATTCTCCTTTGTCTCCGATGCTGTTGCCATCATCATTCTTAGCCTGATTTGGTGCCCTCGTTGACTCCTCATCTTCAGTCAGTGCAGTTTTCTTTCTTCCTTCTCCTAGTGTTTCTCTCTTCCTTTCTCTCAGTGTTCGTGTTCTTCTTCCATTGTGCACTCTCACATTCCCTTCCATCGTTCAATGGTAAGAGGAGGCAATTTCGGTTTGGGTGTTTACAAGATTTTGATTACTTTTGCTTCATGGATATTATTATTGTACTTTGTATCATTAACCATATCATCAAGATAATTGTGATTGTAAAGGGTGCTTGTACAAGTGAATAATTTCCTTGTGAGGGCACTATCCAAGTGGCGCCATTGTATTGTATTTTGCTTGAGCATGACATATTGCATGACTATCCAAGTGGCACCATTGTATTGTATTTTGCTTGAGCATGACATATTGCATAACCCGTTGCATTTTTGATGCATTGGCATTCTATTCTTGTAAACATATATTTGTATGTATTTATTCCTTTTCGGTTAGAGAGTGGTCGACTTTGGATCCACCATATTCATGGTAGCTTCCTTGGGCAATTTCTATGGTAGCTCTATACATGTACTATCCATGCCTTTCTTTTTCATTGACACCCACGGGTGGTTAGGCTAGCTTGCTTGTTTTGTGATATGTTGGATCTGACCATTCCTTTTATTTTTCCCCCATGGCCATGGATGCTCGATAGGACAAAAGCACTCGAAAAAAAAGGAGGGAGAAGAAAAAAAGTTCAAAGTTGTTCCATGTGCCTTTGTAGGTCTCGGTAGGCCACTAGGGTTGATGAGTACCTTTTATCCGATGCCTTGGCTTTTGTGGGGTGACCCTTTGGGCTCCCTTGGTAAGATAAACATCGCCTCTAGAGTTTATAGTCTTGGAAGGTCACTGGGTAGTGGATGAGCACCCTTTGACTGATGCCTTCGTTGCTTTGGGGTGGGATGCCTTAGGGTAATTATGGGCTTGAGCTATGTTTATAGTCCCTTCATGATTCCAGTTTTGGGCTTGAGAGGGGCTATTAAGCTAAAAAATACATTAGAAACTAATCAACTCTTTATTATAGGCCCAAAACTAAATTATTACCAAACTTTCATTAAAAGGAAATGCGTTCTTAGAGAGTGTCTGTCTCATAAGCCAAACCCTAATTTGGGAAGATTGACTCATCCATAAATAGACAAGTTGCTCACCACTCAGCCTATCCTTGTTTTACAAATTATTGGTCCTTGTCCTTGCTGTCTGCACCCTGTCTTCTAGAGGATATCTTAGTTTGAGATGCTGTTTACAGCTAGTCACCTACATCCAGCCCACCTATTGTTGTTGGCAACTGTTTCCAGCCTGTCTAAATTGCTAGACATCTCACACTGGCTGGATTTTGGTGCCGTCCATTTCTTGCTGCATGCGTTTGATCATAGCTTACGTCGCTTGTTGCTGATGTCAGCATTTATTGCTTCATTTGCTGATCAAACACTTTGTACAGCTTGCCATGCTATCAGGATAGTTGCATTTTGTTGCATCAGCTGTTGCCTACATCATCATGATTGATTTCAGCTTGTTGCCCACTGTTCCAGCTGTCTTAGTCACGTTCGACATTGATCTAGACTCTTCAGATCTGCGTTTCTTGCTACCGTACACATTCGGAGGCTGTTTGTTGGGTTTTGGGATATGTAGAGAGGACATACTGTCCACTCCTCAGTCAATGCCTTGGTCCTAGAGGCACAAGAGTTCAAGGTTTTTATTCACCTTGCATAGTGTATTTATGGTTAATCGAGATGATGATCACTTCACTTTGTCCTAGTCGTTCTTTCAAGTGACTCACGTGGAACATTGGGTGAATTCAGATATTTAGAGGACGTAATGGTATTGCACTTGGATATCACCCACATACATGTTGTGGCACTGCATGTCCACTCTGTAAAAACTTACGGATTTCGTTTAAATACCGAGATTGCATCCATGTGTCATGACAAGTGATTGACAGGAATAATTGCATCCATGTGTCATGACAAGTGATTGATAGGAATAATGAGAGTTGTTCATGCCTTGGCAAGAGTATGATAGGAAGTATGGAACATGTAAAGACATGGCAAGTGTATGACAATGTGGACACGACTGTGCAAAAGAAGTGTCCAATAGGGCTAGAATATTTAGTTTGACTAAAGATAGTGTGAATGTCCATACCCAAGTGTGACATTAATGTGACATTAAAGTGATATTTAATGTGACATTAAGGTAAATCAAGGGGAACATGCACGAGGATGACCATCCGGGCTCTTGGGCGCCCGAACAGGGTTTAGGGGAGCCTAGAACCAAAGAGAGTCCAAGAATAGTAGGACTCACCAAGGTTTGACGGCTGGCAATCGGATCACGATGGGTCTGGCCAGCAATAAACTAGGCAAGGCTGGGAGGTGAAAGGATCACTCGTGCTCATTTCTTCTGACTGCTTTTCCTCTGGCTTTTATGGTCTTCTCAGAGCCGTCTGACATTGGTATTAGAGCATATGGTTCAAGGGACATGATTTGTCATCAGTCAGGTCGCCCGTCACTTGTTAGGTCGTCCGTCATCCGCTAGGTTGTTCGTTGCCCGCCAGGTCGCCAGTCGATTAAGGTCGCCTGCCAGGTCTTCAGCCATCCGTCAGCCGTCGAAGACCTTTATTCGAAGTGGTAACTTGTGCTGTGCCACGTCACATAAGTGTGACACGTCGCGGGCAGAGGAAAGGCGTGAGGCGAAACGACCAGGCGTGAGGCGAAACGTGATCCGATTGTGGTCAACTGAGGCGAAACGTGACAAAGGCGCCAAAACGTGAGACGACTGCTGTGCGTGAGGCGACTGCTGTGGGACGGACAGAAAAACGTCATGGAACGGACGGAAAAAAAATGTCAGATGATACACGATTGAAGTCAGGAAACTTCAGTTCCAGCATCACTGCTTCACGGTTTTAGTCCGGGAAGGCAAAATTTGTTTCTTATTCTTCGGGTTTATTTACAAACCAGCAATAGCTGCCTGCCATTAAAACCAGGAAAGTACTTTACTTTGTATGCAAATTTCTTATCTTTGCTTTCCAATTCCAGTGTATTAATGGTAGAAAAAAAGAAAGAGAGAGTAATGGAAGGTTCTAGTTCTGGGGACCACCCTATGATAGATCCCCATGAACCAGATATGCAAGAAGAACAGTGGGAAGAATTTTTTGCTACACGAGAACAATTTGATGATCTTACTGCTCGTGTACAGGCTCAGGGGGTTCAAATGGAAATTTTAACTCAAACACTCACTGAAATAAAATCTCAATTAACTTTATTGTTAGAAAGAGATAAAAATAAGATAGAAACCTCGGATGTCCCATCTTCATCGAAAGATTTAGATGTGACTATGCGAGATCCTAAGGAACCCCACCACAAGTTGAGGGATAATCCAGTTCTAAAGGATATGAAACCCCCTCAGTTTCACGGGGAGGAAAAAGATAGAAATAAAGATACAGTCGTTAATTTCCTCCAAAAATGGGAAGATTTACATAAACTTAAAAATACTCCACCACATCTCCAAGCACTGGAGGCTAGTTTAACTTTGGGGCCCAAAGCATATAAGTGGTGGCAAACTTTAAAGGAGGCAAATAAAATACCTGAAACTTGGGCTCAATTTGAATCCGTCTTTTTGAAAGAATTCCTTCCTGAAAATGAAATGGAAAGAGAAACCTGGAAGAGCTGCAGATCTTCCTAGGTTTATCTGGATTTTATCGTAGATTCATTCGAGATTATGCCAAAATAGCTGTTCCAATGACAGACCAACTTAAAGGGAAAGAAAAGAGCTTTAATTGGGGAACAGACCAAAATGAAAGTTTTCAAAAACTTAAGGTAGCTATTGCTACAGCTCCAGTATTATTAATAGTGGATCCCAATAAACCATTTGTGGTTGAAGCTGATGCCAGTGATAAGGCGATAGGTGCGGTCTTATTACAAGAAGGTCGACCAGTTGCTTTTGAAAGCAAGAAATCAGACCGTGCAAAACAGAATTATTCTGTTTATGAGAGGGAGCTATATGCAATAGTACATGCAATGAAGAAATGGAGGCACTATCTGTACGGTGCCAAGCTTTTGATTTTATCGGATCATGAAAGCATTAAGTGGCTTAATGATCAACTGGATTTACACGGGCGTAAAGCCAGATGGGCCGAACTCCTTCAAGAGTTCGACTATGAGATAAGATATAGAAAAGGAAAGTATAATATAGTAGCTGATGCACTCAGCAGAATGCCCATCATTAATGAATTGAGTTTTACTCAGTTCACTTCCAATTTGCTTGAATCCTTAAAAGGGAAATGCCAGGTTGATCCAGCATATTCCAACATGTGGGAAGCAATAAAAAATGGGGATCCAAATGAAAGTGCTTCTATTGAGGAAGGAATATCTGAGGATGTTCAACAAAGAAATGGATCATCAGGGGTTGCTCAAACTGGATTCAAGTGGAAGAATTTTACCATTGATAATGGTTATTTACTCTAGAAGGGTAGGGTATGTGTCCCGAAAGATACAGAAATAAGGCGCCAGATACTCTTTGAGTGTCATGATACCCCTAGCGCGGGACATCCAGGAGTTAATAAGACTTATAGTCTTATTAAAAGGCAGTCCTATTGGCCCGGAATGAATAAGGACGTCCTTGACTATGTGGTCAAATGTAATAAATGCCACGTTAATAAAGTTGAAAGATTGAAAATGGGAGGACTTCTCCATCCACAAGAGATTCCTTTGGGAAAATGGGAAAGTATCTCCATGGACTTTATTGTTGCTTTACCTAGAACACAGAGGGGGCACGACTCTGTGTGGGTGATTGTGGATAGGTTAACCAAAATGGCTAGGTTTATTCCAACTTCAACTGATGTTAAAACACCAGAATTGGCTAGATTGTTTGTAGAGAACATATACCGATTGTATGGCCTCCGGCAAATATAGTTTCTGATCGGGATAGAAAATTTGATAGCCAATTTTGGCGTGCGGTATTTAGGAAATTGGATACTAAACTTAGCATGAGTACGGCGGATCACCCGCAAACAGATGGGCAAACTGAAAGGGTTAACCAAATTCTTGAAGATATGCTTAGGGCATATGTAAGTAAAAGGCAAACTAATTGGGAAGAGTATCTACCGATAGCAGAGTTTGCATATAATAGTGCCAAGCACTCTTCCACTGGATATAGTCCATTTATGTTAATGTATGGGTTTGAGCCTAGAGCTCCTTTTGCAGTAGGAGGCAGCCAAAGATTTTTTGGAGGATATGAATAGTATGTTAAAATTTGCTCAAGAAAATATTAAAAAAGCTCAAAATCGAGCTAGAGCATATGCAGATCCTCACCGAAGGGACATCTCCTTTGAAGAAGGAGAATTGGTCTATCTTAAGGTGTCTGAACAAACTAAAACTATGAAAAAGGGACAATGTCCAAAGCTTTCACCAAGGTATTGTGGTCCTTTCATAATACTTAAAAAGGTGGGAGAATTGGCTTACAAGCTCCAACTACCTGCTGGTAGTAAAATACATCCAGTTTTTCATGTAAGTAAATTAAGGAAGAAGCTGGGTGATTTGGATAATCTAATCTTAAATGATGACATTGAGGAGCTATTAAATGACCAATCTAATCCACATGGACCAAAAAGAATATTAAATGTTCGTAATAGACGAACAAGGAATACTATTTATCAAGAATGTTTGGTTAAGTGGAAAGATTGTTCAGAAGAAAGCTCAACATGGGAGCGAGTAAGTACTTTAAAGAAAAGGTTTTCCAATTTACAATTAGACCTTCCAAGTATCGTTTTCGAGGACGAAACCGATTCTTAAGGGGAAGGAAATGTGACATTAAAGTGATATTTAATGTGACATTAAGGTAAATCAAGGGGAACATGCACGAGGATGACCGTCCGGGCTCTTGGGCACCCGAACGGGGTTTAGGGGAGCCTAGAACCAAAGAGAGTCCAAGAATAGTAGGACTCACCAAGGTTTGACGGCTGGCAATCGGATCACGATGGGTTTGGCCAGCAATAAACTAGGCAAGGCTGGGAGGTGAAAGGATCGCTCGTGCTCATTTTTTCTGACTGCTTTTCCTCTGGCTTTTATGGTCTTCTCAGAGCCGTCTGACACCAAGTGTCCTAGGGACAGGTCTGAGTGATCATGCAATCATCCATACCCAAGAGTAAGTGGCAAAGGAGAGAATTAGCTTTCCAGCCATGTTGTGGGAAAGAAAAAGCTGCTGATTTTCAGTGTAGAAAAGGGGGACAGACTGTGTGGATCTAGGGGTGCCATCACTGCTGTGTTGCATCTGAAGCAATCTCCCCATAACAAGCAAGAACCATGGGCAGCAAACACTGAAGAGAAAGGGAGCCATCAAAGCTTGACGTGGGAGAGTTTAGTGGGTTTTATGGGCTGAATTAGAGCAGGTCACTATTGTGATTCAGGGAATTTCAAAGCACCAACACTACTATTCATAATTTTGACAGATTTGAAAGCTTTTTGGTCATGCTGTCAAGCATGTGATAGTCGGGAAACACTAAGAAAGTGTTAAGGATTCAAGGGAGAGAGTGCTCTAATGCCTCTTGGTACTGATTTAAATCAGTTTACTACTGTTAAATAGGACAATACAGGGCTGAAGTGCTGTAAGCAAAGAATTCAAGTGTCTATGGCTTGATACGGGTGCTTTCTTCCCAAAAGGCTCGCCCGGGGAAAGACAGTTTCAGGACAAATTTGTATTGCTAAATACCTACTGCTGTACATGAGTCTTGACAGGGAAAAGAAATGTTTTTAATCAGGGAATTCAAGAGTTTTCGGGCTGAATAGTTTCTTGGGGGCTATATGCTTCATCCGGGCTGTTTATAGTGATCCAGAAGCATTGTTTTGAACAAAATACTTTGTATCATTGGTATAAGCTCCTTTTGGGCTGAGATAAGAGTTTTTGCTGTTGTTTCAAGAAGAGTTTTGTCTGAGACATTGACTTGGACGCAAAGTTTCTTGGCCTGACTGAGTTTACAGAGAAGAGTTTATTAAGAGTTGCAATGTGTTGCACAGAATTCCTGTTGAGAGAACTTGTTAGACTATTCTTTAATTTGATCCACTGAATTTCTTGACTCTCTTTCTCTCCCCTAATCTCTGCATCCCTTCTGTCCAAAACCCTCGTGGTTAGGCCTTCAACCCTACCCCCTCCAACAACATCCTCATACACCAAGCAAGAAATGGGATGGGTAGAGCCATGTGAACATTAGGATTGCATGAGAGGAAAAGATCGCATTAGCAGCATATTAGTCCAGGGTCATGGCAGTTGGTCGTCACAATCTTTTGTTGGTTGTTGGTCGGCATATTTCACGTATTTCGATGATGTGTCAAATTAATAGTGTCAGCTGCTTTTAATCATCAATGTGACCGACAAAAAGTATTGGTTTGATCGCGAAGAAATAACCTGGTTGGCTGCACATTTTCCAAGGTTGGATTTAAGGTGAACTATTAACACCTGAAAGTCATCATCCTGATCGATGGATCTGAAGCATTGTGGTTGTATTGTGATCATCAGAGAACACAATCTTCTTCTTCTTCTGTCCATGCCTACTGTGAGGAACAGCAAAGAGAAGTCTTGCTGTCAAATTGGAGTGTTCGGGAGGTCGGTGAACCAGAGTGTCTGTAATAGATTGTGGCTGAAGACTGATCAAGGATGACTGTGCAGTGTAGAAGAGCTGTCCCCAATTGGATAGTGAGGTGGCTTTGTAGAAGCGAAGTGAAGAGTGCTGGTTCAAGCTTTGACTCTTAGAGTCAATAGCTGTACAAATCTACATTAACTGCTGCAATAAATATTTGAGGATCTTTTCTCCTCTCTGGGTATCATTCATACGGATTACTTGCTATGCATGTGGATTGGCATCCTTTCTACATGTAAGTTTGAACTTTGCAATACACAGTGATTTACTTGCATGGCTGGTCCACTTTGAGTAATTGATATCATTAGCTTTTTAATTTGTAGTAGTAGAAGCTCCAGCATGCAAATGATTTTGGATGAGTAATGAGGCTCCAGCATGCAAATAATTTGTAGTAGTAGAAGCCTCAGCATGCAAATGATTTTGGATGAGCAGTGAAGCTGTTCAGTGTACGTATACATTTAGCCGTTACATTTCTTTCTGGCCAGACTATTGGGATTGAGTGGCAGAATTTAGAGCAAGTGTTCAGAGAAGCTTCTTCTCGGGTGATTGGTAACGCAATTCATGCAGCTTCTGAGACAGCAGATGCAAGGTATTACAACTTTTTGTATGTGGTCTTCAAAATTGCTCATCTGTTATTGCACATCCTGTCTGTAAAAGTTTTTGACATAACAATTGCATGTATGCCTGGTCCAGGAAAAAAGCTGCAAAAGCCCTCTATCTATTTGCAACCCAAATAAGATCATGTGCCCAAGAAGCAGAGATGAAAAAGCAGAAAGCGTTAAGGGATGCTGAAAATCTACTGCGCAAGGAACAGGAAAGACAGCGTAATGGACAGCTATCAATGCCACGGCCATCTGGCAGTGAACCACAATAACCGACAGAAAGCTGTGAGAAGCTCTTATGTTATTGCTAGCAATTTATTACGATTCACATGTTAGAAACATCACTTCTCTGATTGTTACAGGATATGATTTTGAGTCTTGTTTTGTGAACTTGCTGAATCATCAGCCAGTATGGTATCAAAGACATCACTGATTTTTGGGCTTATAGTCCCCTTCATTGGAAATACATTAGATTCCTGGAAGTATCTGGGATTTGTGTGTCAACACTGGACGCACTTGACGTAGTGTGAGAACTTTTTGTGTTGCGGAATGCATTGTGCATTGAAAATTTGGGCTTTTTCTTCTTAAATTCAGCTTCTACCTCTTATCTTCTTTTATAGTTAGCGCAGAAAGTTAGGCAGTTGTATCCTGGGGATATGGCACAACCCAACTTGCATCCTACCTTAATAGATATCACTGATGTAAGTGGGGGTGTATACGATTTTGCAAGGTGCTTGCAAAGGTTTTAACTCAGAAAAAGAGGACATAGAACACCATTAAGTCTGGGTGCTGAAGGCGATTTCTGAACGAATTGGCACGATGCAGGAAATTATTGTCTATTTAAAAATGGATAAGCGGGACAGAATGGTGATGTACCATGTATCTTCCTGGTTCTGTAACTGTATACAGGTGTATGTGCAACACACTTGACTGTGTATGGTATGTATCGACTTTTCTGTTTGAACTTTGACTGCAGGCGAGTTCCCATGGCTTGATTTTGTAGACTGCAACACCGACATATCAATAGTATATGAGTAAGTTCAACATGAACCCAGGTCTTACTCCAGGGGGCTGCCCAAAACCAGCTTTCTGAGATACTTACCGCTGATTTTGTTATTTTGTTTAAGTATACCAGCAGAATGCCATCTTGGACAGCAAGGAAATATGAGCATGGGCCTTTAACTAATATGAAGAAAAGATTGGAGGAGTTAAATTGACACAATTTGTGTATGGAACAATGCAAAAAGAGACAAAAGAGTGGGCAGTAGAGAGAAGGTGAGAAAGAACAGAATGAAGGCTGAAGCGAAAGACTGAACTGAGAACTGAACGTGCATTGTACAGTGGAGTCCCTAAATCTGGCTGACCTGGAAATGAGACGACCTGGTTTGCCAGTAACATGATTTGGGCCAAAAAGAAGGGTTAATAGAGGGGCCCAAAAAATACCCAGACGGGGTCCCATAGATGGAGTGGTATAGGGATGGAAGCGGTAGCCTGGCTGTGCCCAGCTGGGTGTGACTTGCGTTTGTGAAGTGAAGGTTGCCTTTTCTTGTGAGAATGGGAATTGTGGAGGCATCAGACCCCTCTAATGCACCTATTGATGTCTATTGCTTTTTGTAAAGCCATGCAACCTTGATAATTGGGATTTTAAGACGCAGTTATACCCATGCTTATTCTCTAATGTACAATTATCCATTTGTAGTAACAAATTTTTTGGGAGCTTACGAAATGAGTGCTCCCAACTAGGGGAAGTATTTTGTTGTTGTTGATGATCTTTGTCAATATCAATCACCATATCCTCCCCTTTTGATGAGTAGCCATTTATATAGGACTTAGCATTGCAAGGGTGTTTATTGGGTGGTTGCAGTTGTCATTTGTCACCACAAGCTATACAGTAATCTAATGCATTTCTACAATTCCAAGCATTAAACAAGGAAATTTTAACCCTCATTAGTAGACCATGTCTCTTGGGATTTGGCTCCAACTTCCTCATGGTGCCATGATAGGCCTTTTAGGTGGTACTATAGACAATGAGCATGTCTCTTGGGATTTGGCTCCAACTTTTTCATGTTGCCATCTAACACATTCACCTAGGCATCACATCTGAAAATCCAAATATGAGCTACACAAGGGTGTATACATGCAAAGTTCTCATCTGGAGTGATGTCCTCAATGGATGAAATTGTGCTATGGTTCAGAAGATAGATTGTGGTTGCATTGGCCTCTGCCCAAAATTGTGATCTAGCTGTCTCACCTATAACATGGAGTGGGCTATCTCCATAGTTGTCAGGTTCTTCCCCTTAATTGCTTCGTTCTATTGAGGAACATAAGGAACAAAGAACCGGTGCATGATGTCTTTGTCCTTGATGGAAGGTTCTCTTTGAAAAATGATGTCTTGCCTCCAAGAAAGCCTTGCATATGCCCTTGTGGTTTTTGTGAGGAGGTAGACAAGTAATAATTGAGGGATGGTATAGAAAGCTTAGTCGTGAAAGTGAAAACGACGGAGGACTATATGTTTGATGCCAAGCATGGAAATATCTAGTTGACTTGCAATGAAATTCAAGAATCTATCAAATGTTGAATCCTCCTTGTCGATTGGAGAGTATGTGAGAAGCGAGTCGGGAGGAACTCCTCCTTGGTTTATCTCTAATCGTGTTGTCCCTTGATGAGATGTGGGATGTAGAAAATCTCCATGGAATCCTTACGAAAGTAGAAAGCCTTTCCTAAGTGAACAAGTTGATTTATGGAGAGTAGATTCATGGCAACCTTTGGAACATAAAATGTCATGGTATACCTGTGATAACCATCACAAGACTCTATTGGGATGTTTTCTTTGCTGAATAGATCAATGTACTTGTTGTGTTGCACATGATCTTATCGTGTGTTGGAGTAAATGATGTCGGGGACCTATGGCATTGCTTGCACATATGGTAGGTAATACCATGTCCACAACCTAATCATCTACTATAATGTGTAGATGCTTTGTAGCCTGGTATGGCAAATTGTCTTCATGGCTAGGTGATGAAAGTTTATTTCTAAGTTGGACTTGATGATGATATCATTCCTAGCTGAAGCTCATCTACCACGGACTCTACCCCCAAGAATGTCGCTACCCATGCGCCGGTAGCAATCTTGGTAGATGCACGAGCCACATGTCAAGGGTTTTGCTCTATGTTGGTGCTAGTGGTGGTGATTGTTGGGATGGCCTCTCACTGTTAACCTTGATTGCATCCAGGGTCGTTAGGTACGAAAGGTATGATATGGTGTGGTATGATAAAATATGGTACTAATTGGTACCTTAGGTTTTTATTGGTACGATATTAGTATTTGGAAAAAACACAAACTTTGTTATTTTGGATTACAGATAATAGAACATGTTTAGAGCTAAAATAACAATGTCACTTGAGTTAATAGGATGAATACATGAGGGTAACAAAGCAAAACTTTTTGCACAACATGCATAATGTGCTACTAGAAGTTAGAAGGAAGTGTATACGTAATACATCATACATCATACAACAAAGCAAAGTGTAGGGTGGATGGACAAAGAGGCTCGTCATTCTTTGAGAGAGAGAGAGAGAGAGAGAGAGAGAGAGAGAGAGAGGAAGGGATGCGCGTGGAATTGCATATTCACCTTGGAAGTTGGGTGAGAGAGAGAGAGAGAGAGAGAGAGAGAGAGAGAGAGAGAGAGAGAGAGAGAGAGAGAGAGAGAGAGGAAGGGATGCGCGTGGAATTGCATATTCACCTTGGAAGTTGGGTGAGAGAGAGAGAGAGAGAGAGAGAGAGAGAGAGAGAGAGAGAGAGTGTGTGTGTGTCGAAATTATGATAATAAACATAAGGCTTGGAAGTTAGAAGATATTGTGTGGTCTAGTCTTCATAGGCCAAAAATAGCTTGTTTTTTGGTACAAATTGGTACGGATGTGCTGTATCGTACGGAACAAACTTGTTCGTACATAGTACGAATGCAACTATGAAGTTTGCATAATTGACTGCAACCTCTTAATGACATGAGGGTCCCATCATTCTTTGAAGAGTATAGGCTACAACTTGTTTTCCAGTATGATGGTGAAGTGGTTAACTTTTGGGAGAGAACACCAAACAATCCACCTGATATGCTTGGTCAAGCATATCGGCATGGGTGAAGAAGTTGCAGAGAGAACACACAGGATAGAAAGAAACAATTGCAAAAGGCATGCCGAAATTGAGTCACTTGCAGGTGCCTATAGAAAATGGAGCAATCTTGTGTCTTGCCCTTGAAACGTTGGAGTGGTCATTAGATACCTAGATCATTGAACAAGGATGCTACCACAAACTAGGGCAATTTGTTATTGATTGCAAAAAGTGTTGCCCTTTGTTATCACAGACAGGTAGGGAGGCTAGGGAAGTACGGAATACTAGCATCAGCAAACTGGATTAGTTGGGAAGAATTTTCTTACAACAAATGCAGGTTTGGATTGCAATATCACCACGAATAATCTTATGGGTAACCTTCAATGGCAAGGATAATGTCTGTGCTCTAAACTTGTCATACAAAGGCTAGCCTTGCAAAATGTGTTGCATACGAGATGGGGCGTGAACAATACAAGATCCCCAAGCCTAAGGAGATTTGAGCACCTACTAGGTGACAAAAATCTCACTTACTGAAAAGAAAGCTTTATGGACATTATGATCCTGCAAACATCTCTCCCAAATTTTTCTTTAAAAAAAAAAAGATGTTCAAACACATTTTTTTTGGGGGTGTTTTGTTGGGTGGATGGCAAGCCATCTATTATTTAAGATAGTGGGCAAGAGCCACACATTGGCATTTTCAAGGACGTTATGACTCGAATACCTGCCTCCTACCATGTAGCTGGATGCCTTTACAAGTGAGCCATTTAATTTGGTAGAAATCCTTATGGCACGACAATGCATACATTTGCAAAATGTTATAGAAGGTGGATTGTGTGTGCTACTAGAGTATGGTATATAGTTGATTGATCCTTTTCATATAATCAATCATCCATACCTATCGAGGCATCTTCATACAATTGCATACATTAGGTCCTTTTAAATTTTTAAAGTAGAAACAATTGCAAAGAAAATTCCTATGAAGAGAGAAGAATTTTCTTTGTAGTTGTTACTCAATGTATTTAGTCAATCACTCTATCAACTTAAGTGATTGGATATAACACTCAATAGTTTCACCACTGTAATCAATGTCATTAAGGCTAATAGTTGGTACATTTTTGTGTTTACCCTCACTTCTTTGATTGCATTTTGTTGTTGTAAGGTGGAAATACTTGTCAAATATGGTGTGGCAAAAGAAGACTCATTACATCCTCTATAGTGACCTTCTTTGGATGGCATTGAAGTGCAATATTCAAGTTTACTTCTCTCTCTCCATATGCCACATGGTAGATGTTATTGGAGTGGTGGTGACTGTGAGTCCAACAAGCCCCATCTAGCGAAAGAATGGTTTAGAGACGCAAAAAAGAATACACTTCTTTGGATGACATTGAAGTGCAATAATCAATTTGATATATATATCTCTCTCTCTCTCTCTCCCCATATGCCACATGTAAGATGGTGTCACTTCTTTGGATGGCATTGTAAGTGCAAAAATCGAGTTGACCCCCATCCCCCAGAAAAAAAAAAGCCACTTGTAAGATGGTTTCACCCATGTAACATTAGACCAATATTCGTTGTCTTCTTGTGCTCGAGAGAGTGGCAATCTTGTTGAGTGTGATTAGCAACTTAGGTTGGATTTTGCACACCATTTGCATGTGATGCATTAGTTTTTCCATGTGTTTTATTTGAACAAGATTGGCCAACACTTGCTTGTTTAAAATGTCATCCATGTTTTGTAGTAAAAGCTACATTGATGTTTTTGCCACCTAAGAAGATCGTGATGCTAAACTCAAACATCTCTTTCCAATTTTCTATCCTATGTGTTTCTTGGGTTTATTACAATTGTGCTTTCATGAATTGGAAGTCCTTATTTCTTATGATGGGTCTTTAATTTGTGCGTATTGTCATTCTCTTCTTGTGCTCTTCACTTGAATTCAACATGGATTTCTACATTGAATGGAAAAAAAAACAAAATAGTATCTATTGCTACATAAATACATTAGACTTTGCAAATATATACTCTTCCTCAATTTTTATTGTAACGTTGTTTATTACCAGGCACTTTGTGTCTAGGCTATGCAAAGTGCAACACCAAGTTGATGTTTCACATTGATTCATCATGATGGTAACACCTTATAATTGTACATGGATATGTCCAACACGATCATTCATTTATCTACATTTTTTTTGATGTGTTTTTAATTTTATTAAATTATTAAACAACGTAATGTTTTTGGGTTGTTATTTGGGATGGTAGATCTCTCTCTCTCTCTCTCTTTTAAGCTCTGTGTGTGTGTGTGTGTGTGTGTGTGTGTGTGTGTCCCCCACCTCGTTATTTGATTTTAATTTTAAAAAATAAATAAAAAATGTTTTTTAGGGGGTGGGGTGATGAGTGCTTGCCAGGTGGCACCCCCAAAAACTTTTGTTATTATAGATTATAACTATAGATTGTATATATAGATGTAGAAGTTTGTGACCTAAATACATTGTAGTTTATGTGAAAAACTAAAAAATGAGCACTTTTAGTATATAGTAAACAATATAATGCAAACTATTTATTTTGTGATTCTCGATGACTGCTCAAATTATTGGATGGGCTAGGTGGCTATATGTATAGCTCATTTTATAGATTCATTTAGGACTTTAGATTATATAATGATTGGACTAAATTCATGTCGTAGCTCATATTAGTTTGCAAATAGATAACTTGGGCTATTACTTGGAAAGGAGTTACCTAGTATATTCAAAATATCATTTACACATACATCAATAGTTAAAGGTGTGTAACAATATGACAATCGATATGGCCATCAAGTTTGCTTACCAAGGGTTTTTGTATTAGAGTGTTGAGTCTTCGCTTTGAGAAACAATGCGTGATATTGTCTACTTTGAAAGGCAATTTAGGTTAGCAAATTAGCAGACAAAATTAGCTTAGTAGATCAATAGACACAACAATCATGCTTAGAGCAATAGACAAGGTTTTTGGGGGGTGGGGTGATGGGTGCTTGCCATGTGGCACCCCCAAAAACTTTTGTTAATATAGATTACAAATTATAGATTATAGATTATAGATATAGATGTAGATGATTGTGACCTAAATACATTGTAGTTTATGTGAAAAGCTCAATCATGAGCACTTAGTATATACCAAACAATATAATGTAAAATATTTATTGTGATTCTTGATGGCAACTCAAATTATTGCATGGGTTATGTGGCTATATGTATAGCTCATTTTATAGATTCATTTAGGATTTTAGATTATATAACAATTGGAATAAATTCATTTGGCATAGCTCATATTAGTTTGCAAATAGATAACTTGGGCAATTATGTGGAAAGGAGTTGCCTAGTGTATTGAAAATAGTAATCATTTACACATACATCAATAGTCAAGGGTGTGTAACAATATCACAATTGATATGGCCATCAAGTTTTCTTATTGAGTGTTTTTGTATTAGAGTGCTAAATCTTCACTTTGAGACAATGCATGATATTGTTCACTTTTAAAGGCAATTTAGCTTAGCAAATTAGTAGACAAAATTAGCTTAGTAGATCAATAGACATAACAATCTATGTTTAGAGAAATATACATGGAATATCTTATGTAGAGATAATTGATAACTAATGATGACTTGCCTGATTTAGTTTCGCGAAGTACATGGTGTGTATCACAATAGAATTGACACCATGGCTTCTAGCTTTATTTTGCCAATATAGATAATGATTTGTTCTATTTTAAGGTGTAAGGTTGTGAAATATTACATTATAAAGGCAAGCAATTAACACATAACTTGATTAATACGCTCATTTAATTTTTAACCATAAAAATGTTAATGTGAAAGATCGAAGTGTGGCTTATATTCCAACATAAATATGCTTGATCGAACATGTAATTAATTTGTTGAACAAATGGTTAATAGATGTAATTAATTTTTTACATATAGGAATTTACATGTGATTGTGGAGTTTGATGTAATTGTTGGATGTAGCTCTAAAAATTGAATCAGTTAAGTGGAGGATGGACAAATGGTGAGTACATTTAAAAATGTGGGTGTGACCTCTCCCATAATGTGGACGGTATAGTGAGCATATCCATCATATTTGGCCCTTTTGTAAGCAATTTTTGGTAATGATAATTAATTATATTGATTTTAAGGTATATTCATTAGTTGCAATCTTTGACATACAATCTTTACTCTACATCAACCAAGTTTGGAGGCATTTTTTGACATGCCTAAAATTGTCAAGCTTGATTATACAATCGCCAATAATCCCTTACTCCAACTTATTAGTTGCAATCTTTGACACACAGTCTTTACTCTATGTCAACCAAGTTTGGAGCCATTTTTTGACGTGCCTAAAATTGTCAAGATTGATTATACAATCGCCTATAATCCCTTACTCCAAGTTATTTTAGAGTTAGCCTTCTAGTTTTAAGATACTTAAATTTAAAATAGCAATGCATTTACAAGGAGGGCATTCAAGATTTCTGGCTACAATGCATTTGGAATTTATTGATTCAAGTTTTGTAATCATTGTCATTTAGCCTCAATCTCATTTAACCTAATATTTGAAGTTGACTAGAACCATAGTTTGCCCATAAGTCCATTGCGAATAGATAACTTGGGCTATTACTTGGAAAGGATATGTTTATTGTATTGAAATAGTGTAGCAAATTAGTAGATAGAATTAGCTTAGTAGATCAATAGACACAACAATCTATGTTCAGAGCAATATACATGGAATATCTTATGTAGAGATCAGTGATCACTAATTATGAGTTGTAAGATCTAGTTTCGCAAAGTACATGTTGTGTATCACAATAGAATTGACACCATGACTTTTAGCTCCATTTTTCCAATAAGGATATTGATTTGTTCTATTTTAAGGTGTAAGATTGTGAGATATTGCATTACAAAGGTAAGGGATTAACAAATAACTTGATTAATATGCTCATTTTATCAATTGACAATAAAAATGTTAATGTGAGAGATCAAAGTGTGGCTTATATTCCAACATGAGTATGCTTGATCGAGCATGTAATTAATTTTTTGAAGACATGGTTTAAATATATAATCAATTATTTACATATAGGAATTTACACGTGATCGTGAAGTTTGATGTAATTGTTGGATGTAGTTCTAAAAATTGAATCGATTAAATGGAGGATGGAAAAATGGTGAGTAGATTTTAAAAATATGGATGTGACCTCTCCCATAATGTGGAAGGTATAGTGAGCATATACATCATATTTGGCCCTTCATGTGAGCAACATTTGGTAGTGATGATTAATTATATTGATTTTAAGGTATATCCATTAACTGCAATCTTAGACATACAATCTTTACTCTAGGTCTACCGAGTTTGGAGGCATTTTGTGACATGCCTAAAATTTACAAGCTTGATTATACAATCACCTATAATCCCTTACTCCGACTTATTTCAGAGTTAACCTTCTAGATTTTAGATATGGAAATTCAAAATAGCAATGCATTGACAAGGATGGCATTCAAGATTTGGGGCTATAGTGCATTGGGAATTTGTTGATTTAAGTTTTGTAATCGTCGTTGTTTAGCCTCAATCCTCATGACATATAACCTCATTTGAACAATCTCATCAAATTGACAAAGGGTAAATATGGAAACCTAATATTTGAAGTTGATTGGAACCATAGTTTGCACATAAGTCCATTGCGAATAGATAACTTGGGCTATTACTTGGAAAAGATATGCCTAAAGTATTGAAAATAGTAAACATTCACACATATATCAATAGTCAAGGGTGTGTAACAATATGACAATTGATATGGTCATCAAGTTTGCTTACCAAGGTTTTTGTGTTGGAATGCTGAATCTTCACTTTGAGAAAAAATGCATGATATTGCCTACTTTTAAAGGCAATTTAGATTAGCAAATTAGTAGACAAAATTAGCTTGGTAGATCAATAGACACAACAATCTATGTTTGGAACAATATTCATGGAATATCTTATGTAGAGATCTTTGATCACTAATTATGAGTTGTAAGATCTAGTTTCGCAAAAAAGTACATGGTGTGTATCATAATAGAAATGACACCATGGCTTCTAACTCTATTTTGCCAATAAGGATAATCATTTGTTCTATTTTAAGCTGTAAGGTTGTGAGATATTTCATTACAAAGGCAAGCGATTAACAAATAACTTGATTAATATGCTCATTTTATCATTTGACCATAAAAATGTTAATGTGAGAGATCAAAGTGTGGCCTATATTCCAACATGAATATGCTTGATTGAGAGCATAATTAATTTGTTGAACAAATGGTTTGCATATATAATCAATTGTTCACATATATGAATTTACATGTGATTGTGAAGTTCGATGTAATTGTTGGATGTAGTTCTAAAAATTGAATCAATTAAATGGAGGATGGAAAAATGGTGAGTAGATTTTAAGAATGTGGATGTGACCTCTCCCATAATGTGGAAGGTATATTGAGCATATCCATTATATTTGGCCCTTCTTATCAGCAATGTTTGGTAATGATAATTAATTATATTGATTTTAAGGTATATCCATTAGTTCTAATATTTGACATACAACCTTTACTCTAGGTCTACCAAGTTTTGAGGCATTTTTTGACGTGCCTAATATTTTTAAGCTTGATTATACAATCACATATAATCCCTTACACAAACTTATTTTAGAGTTAACCTTCTAGATTTTAGGTACGAAAATTCAAAATAGCAATGCATTGACAAGAGGAAGATTTGCGGCTATAATGCATGTGGGATTTGTTGATTTAAGTTTTGTAATCATTGTTGTTTAGCTTCAATCCTCACGACATATAACCTTGTTTGGACAATCTCAACAAATTAACAAAGGGTTCATTCCGAAACCTAATATTAGAAGGTGATAGGAACCATGTTTGCCCATAAGTCAATTGCTATTTGATTGATGATAGAAAGTGGATATTGTTCAAAATGGAGAAGGCTCCTACTTGTACCAGTTTAATTTTTTTGAGTGAGTCCATACACCTCATCAAAACACCCCACACAATGCATATAACTTAGACCCCTAACAACGATCATGATATATGTTGTAGTTTTTTTCCACATTGAACCAATGATCTTATGACCATGTAACACCAAAATGTAAAATCTATGGTTTTCTTGAGATATTTGCAATCACACCTACTTTAGTCTCTTTAGATGGAGCAGTAAGGGCTTAGGACAAGAATCCCATAAGCACATTAGGAGGATGTGCTGCCTAAACTTTCCTATAAAGCATTGTACTTGCTTGTCATTTTCATATGAGATGAATACAATGTCATTGCCATGTTGCTCCTCAGTATAGTATACATGATGATTGTCCTTTGCTCTTGAGTCAAGGTTCTTGGTCTCTATCATGTCAGTATCTTCATGTGTCTAGTCAAGGTCTATGAGCCACCATAGCTGCCATGCTCTAGATCCCGTGTTTCTTACATGGTATCAGAGCATAGCTGAGCATGGTTTAGCATGTCTCAGGTCCTCTCTCAGCTCTCTCAGCTCTCCTCCATCATTGCCTAGGTCAAGGCTAACTCATGACTTCATATTCAGCTCCATTCCCACCTTCAACTCCACTCAAACTTCTTATCTGCCATAACCAAATAATAGGAGTGCATGGGAGAAGCAAGCTTTTGGAGTGAGCTTTTGAGTGAGATTTTTTTGGCAATCTCAAGTTTTATTCTACATAGTCCACTTGGTCCTCTTTTTCCTTTGGGCATATATCAAGCACCAATGCTGCTCCTCCATTGCTACTGCCACTGCCGCCACCATCACAACCACCACATCTTACTCTCCCCCTCCTCATTAGAGCCACAACCAATTCTCCTCTCTCTCTCCTCATATGTTGGGGACCAACCATTGACATCTCACTCCCCTTCAATAACATTACCACCACTAGCCCCGCCACTACACCACCACATCTTACTCTCCTCCTCCTCATCAGAACCACAATTCATTCTCTCTCTCTCTCTCTCTCTCTCTCTCTCTCTCTCTCTCTCTCTCTCTCTCTCTCTCTCTCTCTCTCTCTCTCGTATCTTGGAGACCCACAACATGCATCTCCCTCTCCTCCTTCCCCTCAATAATAACACCTTCTCTCTCTCTCTCTCTCTCTCTCTCTCTCTCTCTCTCTCTCTCTCTCTCTCTCTCTCTCTCTCTCTCTCTCTCTAACAATACACTACTAGTTCTCTCTCGTTCATTGCTTTACATCACTACATTAAGCTTATGTGATTATTTTTTATAATATTATCACAATGTTAGTGGTTGAATTACACATACACAAGCGATATCACACTTTGTATACATTCACATCTCTCCTCTCCCAATTATTTGTATATATGTTATAATTACATCATGATGTATTAGTACTTGTATTGTGCACATATAAGCAAAACCGGATACACTTACACATTCCTCTCTCTCTCTCTCTCTCTCTCTCTCATATGTTGGCGATCCAAGACATCCATTTCCCTCTCCTCCTTTCTGAATAACAACCTCTTTCTCTCTCTCTCTCTCTCTCTTTGTCTTTTTCACCCCCAACTCTGTCATTTATCCTCTCTCTGTCTCTGTCTCTCTCTCTCTCTCTCTCTAACAATGAATTAGTAGTTCTCTCTCAACTTATTTACATCACTAGAATAATCTTATGTGCTTGTCTGTGATAATATTATCCCAATGTTAATAGTTCAATTATGCATGCATATGAGATATTACACTACATATACATTCACACCCCCCCTCTCTTCTTTGCACATATTTTATAATTACATCTTGATGTGTTAGTACTTCAGTTATGCAAACATGAGCAAACTATAGACACATCCATTTATACTTGCACATTGCTCTCTCTCTTCCTCATTTGATTAGGCTTACATATAGATTGAAGTTATGCATTCGTTTACAATAGACCTTGCAAACAATTACTTCACAATCTCCATAAAATATAGCTTTGTATTACTTCATTACTTGTAGCCATTATTCCTTTCAAGAATTCTTCATTTTAAACTCTAAACTTCAACAATCAAATATTTTAATATACTGATATATTTCACATTATATTGCATGAACTTACTACAAAAACTACAATTTTTTTTTTCTAAATCCACAAATGCATTTGCAAGTTAGTGAACTACCATATGCAAAGAAAATGAACATATTCTTTGCCGAATAGGGGTTGCTAACAAATAGTTCTCTCTCTCTCTCTCTCTCTCTCTCTCTCTCTCATGTTTGCAATATAGAAACATTTTTGCAAGCACTCCAAATCGATAGAACTTGTATTACATTATTGGATTGTGACACATGTTCCAACTAACAATTCTCTCTTTATTGATATATAGCTCTCTCTCTCTCTCTCTCTCTCTCTCTCTCTCTTGCAATACAAAAGTATTTTTGCGAGTACTCTAGGTTTGATAGAACTTGTTTACATTGGATTATGGAACGTGTCGCAACAAATAGTTCGTTTTTTACTTGTAAATAGTTCTCTCTCTCTCTCTCTCTCTCTCATATTTACAATACAAAACAATTTCTGCAAAGCAATTTGGATCTAGATTCATATTATGGTGATCTCTTGCAAGTGTACTATTGTTTCACAAATTGATAGATAATGACATCATAAGATTATCATAAATTTAATCATAGCTAACCAAAGCAAGATATATTTGTATTTTCTCAACAAAATAAAATGCATTTACTCTAATAATTAGCAAAGTCTTTGCTTTGCTAGTCACATTATGGGTGATGTTGGAAAAGTTCTTCTTTTTCCAAATATGAGATGTAAGTTTTCTTCGGTAAGCATGGGTTGATGTATAAACATATCTTCATTTGCATCCATTCCAAATACTCACTACATATTTTTCTTTATACATGGCTCTAGCAACCTTATTAAACATTGGCTAAAAAATAAAAACTCATTATTAAAGCTTGCACATTTTTGGATTATTTATTATGGTGGCAAGAAGGGATATTGATTGGTGAAAACAAGTATAAATTCTATGCTCAGCCAATATGCTGAGAGAGAGAGAGAGAGAGAGAGAGAGAGAGAGAGAGAGAGAGAGAGAGAGAGAGAGAGAGAGAGAGAGAGAGAGAGAGAGAGAGCATCATCTCGGTCTCTTTTTGTGCATGTCTTTGCTAAGTTGACATCACGTTGTTGAAATATTAATATCCATAGGCTATAAAATATAGTTATACTTCTATGAACTAATCATATGTGTGTATATGTGTGTGTGTGTATGTGTTAAGACTTTTAATATATACACATAAATATATGCACACATACATATGTATATATATTAATGAGAGAGATAGAAACAAGTTCTTAATGAGACACACACATATACATGTGTGCATGCATGCACACACGCATACATATAGAGTGAACAATCAAGGTAGGTTTGTCTAGTGTATATTAGAGAACTAAAGACATATCTTTAAAGATTATTGCTCATATAAACTCTAATCCATCTTAACTAAGTAATTCATCAATGGTTTGCCTAGTCTTTAAAAGAAAAAATATATTTTAGAAACTTTGAATGTAAGAAATTTCAATGGAAGGGTTTTAGGATTGAATGGAGAAGAGAGGGAGGAAAGAGAGATAAAAATAACTTTTGGATGAGAGAGAGAGAGAGAGAGAGAGAGAGAGAGAGAGAGAGAGAGAGAGAGAGAGAGAGTTATTGATGAGAGACAAGAAAGATGTGTCTTTTAAAAAATCATTGATAAGAAAGAAGAGAAAGAAATGTGAAAAGTAGTTTGGATAGAAAGGTACATTTTTCAAATTAATGTAGGAGAGGTCCAAAAGTAGTAGCACCCCCTTCTTTGGCTTCAAAATTTTCTAGCACTCTCTCTTATAATACTACCTTAGACCCTCTCCTACATTAATAGCCTTGGATCTTTACACACACACACACACACACACACACACACACACACACACACTCTCTCTCTCTCTCTCTCTCTCTCTCTCTCTCTCTCCTATAATACTACCTTAGACCCTCTCCTACATTAATAGCCTTGGATCTTTACACACACACACACACACACTCTCTCTCTCTCTCAATATCATTATATTATCTTTGAACTTTTCTTACATATTAATAGTTTTGAATTTTTATCAAAACACACACACATACACAATCTCTCTCTCTCTCTCTCTCTCTCTCTCTCTCTCTCTCTCTCATGTGGCTTTAAAAAATTCTAGCAACTCTCTCCTATAACATCACAATACTACCTTTGAACTTCTCCTATATTAATAGCTTTGGATCTTTATTAAAAAAACACACACACACACACTCTCTCTACCTGTGTGTATGGCTCCAAAAAATTCTTTTAACTTTCTCTTACAATACTACATTTGGGCCTTTCTTATACATTAATAACATTGGATCTTCAACACACACACACACACACACACACACACACACACACACACACTCTCTCTCTCTCTCTCTCTCTCTCTCTCTCTCTCTCTCTCTCTCTCTCTCCAACTTAGATCCAATTCCTCTATTTAAAAGTTTTTAGCCCAAGTACAATTAGACTAAAAAGTCACATTTTGATTATATTTTTAATAGTATAAAACTTTTTTAAATCTTTGATAAGGTCTTTATTTTTTGAAATACACATGCAAAAGACAATAGCCATTGTACGTTATGTTAACTATTAGTTTTCTATGTTAGGAGAAATTTTTTTCCAAAAGAGAGGATTGTTTTTTGTTTATAAGGTCCAAACTTTTCAATATAGTTCATTCAAAAAGTCTCAATTTACTATGTCTCACATTAGAACATATCATAAATACACATAATTTGATCTTCCTAGCTAATAATTATTTTTTATATGTTCTCTCTCATCAAACATTATTTAAAAACTTTTTTTTCATCTTCTCTCTATTGAGATGATAAGCTCAACACATGTGGACATTGATGAGGACCGTCTGGTTAGATGGGTCCACACATCTACACTTAGCACGTTGGTGGTCATTATGACTCTCACATGGCCACTGACTCATTACTTATTATATTCAGATTGTTACACCTATTTACAGCTGGCATAGTTATAGCACCAGTCGACTAGTGTAGTCGGTTATGCATTGTTTGACTTAGTAGGCCACTTTCCTTTATATTGTATCTTATCTATACTTTGTGTACATTGTAAAGAGTGTGGAAGAAGAAGAAGAAACCAGCAAGAAAACGTTTTGGCCTCCATCTCTCTTCTTGTCTCTTGAGTGAGCTTCTCCTTGTGCATTCTGTGTGTGTTTAGCGCAGCATCTTGAGCAAGTCCCCCCACCACGCGATTCTTGACACTCTCTCATAAATATATATATATATTCTCTTCTCTCTCGACTCTGTTGAGTCCTAGAAAATTTGAAGCCTACTATAATACTACTTTTGGGCCTTTCCTACATTAATTTGAAAAAGGTACCCCTCTATCCAAACTACTTTTCACATTTCTTCTCTTCTCTCTTATCACTGATTTTTTAAAAGACACATCTTTCTTGTCTCTCATCAATAATGATTTTGAGATCCTCTCTCTCTCACATCCAAAAGTTATTTTTATCTCTCTCTCCTCCCTCTCTTCTCCATTGAGTCCTAAAACCCTTCCATTGAAATTTCCTACATTCAAAGTATCTAGAATATATATTTTATTTTAAAGACTAGGCAAACCATTGATGAATTACTTAGTTAAGGTAGATTAGAGTTTATATGAGCAATAATCTTTAAAGCTATGACTTTACTTCCCTAATATACACTAGACAAACCTACCTTGATTATTCTCTCTATGTGTATGTGTGTGTGCATGCATGCACGCGTGTATGTGTGTGTGTCTCATTAAGAACTTGTTTCTATCTCTCTCATTAATATATATACATATATATGTGTGCATGCATTTATGTGTGTATATTAGAAGTCTTAACACGTGCACACATACATACACACACATATGATTAGTTCAAAGAAGTATAACTATATTTTATAACCTATGAATATTAATATTTCAACAACATGATGTCAACTTAGCAAAGACATGCACAAAAAGAGACCAAGATGATGCTCTCTCTCTCTCTCTCTCTCTCTCTCTCTCTCTCTCTCTCTCTCTCTCTCTCTCTCTCTCTCTCATTAAGCATATTGACTTAGCATCGAATTACTTATTTTCACCAATCAATATCTCTTCTTACCACCATAATAAATAATCCAAAAATATGCAAGCTTTAATAATGAGTGTTTATTTTTTAACCAATGTTTAATAAGGTTGATAGAGCCATGTATAAAGAAAAATATTTAGTGAGTATTTGGAATGGATGCAAATGAAGATATGTTTATACATCAACCCATGCTTACCGAAGAAAACTTACATCTCATATTTGGAAGGAGAAGAACTTTTCCAACGTCGCCCATAGTGTGATAAACAAAGCAAAGACTTTGCTAATTATTAGAGTAAATGCATTTTATTTTGTTGAGAAAATACAAACATATCTCGCTTTGGTTAGCTATGATTAAATTTATGATAATATTTTAATGTCATTATCTGTCAATTTGTGAAACAATAGTACACTTGCCAAAGATTAACATAATATGAATCTAGATCCAGATTGCTTGCAAAAATTATTTTGTATTGTAAATATGAGAGAGAGAGAGAGAGAGAGAGAGAGAGAGAGAGAGAGAGAGAGAGAGAGAGAGAGAGAGAGAGAGAGAGAGAGAGAGAGAGAGAGAGAGAGAGAGAGAGAGAGAGAGAGCACTATATATCGGTAAAGAGAGAATTGTTCGTTGGAACACATGTCCCAATCCAATAATGTAATGCAAGTTCTATCGATTTGGACTGCTTGCACAAATGTTTCTATATTGCAAACATGAGAGAGAGAGAGAGAGAACTATTTGTTGAAACACCTTTCATAATATAATATAATACAAATTCTATCAATCCATAGTACTAGCACAAATTATTTTTGGGTTGAGAGAGAGAGAGTGAGAGAGAGAGAGAGAATGTGTGTTGTGCGAGAGGAGAGAAAGAGAAAGAGAGAGACAAAGAGAATGAACTACTTATATGTAGAGAGAGAGAGAGAGAATGTGTGTTGTGCGAGAGGAGAGAAAGAGAGAGAGAGAGACAAAGAGAATGAACTACTTATATGTAGAGAGAGAGAGAGAGAGAGAGAGAGAGAGAGAGAGAGAGAGAGAGAGAGAGAGAGAGAGAGAGAGAGAGAGAGAGAGAGAGAGAGAGAGAGAGAATGTGTGTTGTGCGAGAGGAGAGAAAGAGAGACAAAGAGAATGAACTACTTATATGTAGAGAGAGAGAGAGAGAGAGAGAGAGAGAGAGAGAGAGAGAGAGAGAGAGAGAGAGAGAGATGTGTGTGTGTGTGTGTGTGTGTGTGTGAGTGAGTCAGTGAAGGTGGTGGCAAAGGTAGTGATGGTGGTTGTAACGTGTCCCCTTGTCCACTTGTAGGACATGTCTTAGCAGCCCATCGGGAAGAGAGTCTAGAAAGCGCCGCCCGGCACTCCCATGGAATGTCACGGGGTTTGCGATCTAGGTCTTCCAGAGTCTGCCACGAAGCGGAAGCATTCCGGCCATTCCCACTTAGGACCGACCTGAATTAGGGTTTCCCTTATGGTCAAGTTCCTCGGAGGTAACTAGCGTCGAGCCCCAGACGAACTACTTTACACATAAACATCAGGGTCGAAGCGGATTTATACTGCACTTGGTTCAAGGAGAATGGGAAACAAGAGGGATGCGAAGCTCAATCTCTCTGCCCGTAAGGCATAGTCCCATTCCGTTCCCCTAAAACAATATAAATCGGGATTCTAGCTCTCTAGATTCTAGGTCATTGTTATCCCGCTGTTAATTTCTTTGAGAAAATTTCCCGACCCAACTGGGACCACCCTTCCGTAGGACGGACCCATGGTCACATCCACCGCACTTTCCTCAGATTTCTTTAGTTATCTAATTACCTACCACATTTAGTTTGACAAGCAAAAACAACTTCCTTAATTAACCAATTAAACACTGGTTCCTTCACGTAACCTAGGCACTGACATAGAAAAACAATGTCAAACAAGTTCCTTTTCAACATTTGATCTTTATTTATCAGTCTTTGAAATACATCATATAATCCAGCCCGAAGGCTAATCTATAATCCGCCTGAAGGCAATTCCATAATCCAGTCGAAAGCAATTCCAGCAATACTTAGGGATCAGTATTCCAAGTTTCCACCCGTTGACTAGTATGCGGGCCTCGAGATCCAATCTCGAGTATGCGGGCCTCGAGATCCAATCTCGAGTCACATCGGCCTCTTGTGCAGGGTCCGGAGGCAAGGTATTTATGGCCAGAGCCCCCCCTGGCACCCAAGTGTCCTCCTGCTCCAAGTAGCACCTCAGGAGAGACTTCTCGCAGTGGGTTCGGTCCACGTACCCGGCACGACTAACAACCCCCTTGGATAGGGTCAGGCACACAGTCGGGGGTAACTAATGTTGCCTCTCCCTCTAGGCTTTCAACCTGAAGCATTAGTTATTTTCCAGCATTAGTTCCTTGAGCAAAGAAGAACAAACAGTGCTCCTAAGTGTACAAACACAAGCACTCCAGTGGTTGTTTATGCAGCCAACTGCTAAGGTATAATTCCTTCTCTCCGAATACATCCAACATTCGATCCGGGATCAATTTCGACTTGGCAAGATCCCAAGGGTCTCGTAAGCTAAGTTTCTTGTTTACCCTTTATCCTTGGGTTAGGGTTTATACCCTGTTAACCCAAATTATCAATACTTTAGGTTTCCATATATTATAGTCAATAAATCCTGGACAATCACGTTGTCCTCACTTGATTGGTCAATTGCTTGCCAAGCAATCCATAATTACCCTAACTTGGCAATTCAGCCCCAAGGAAGGGTGATGTAGCAAGGTGACTGTTCATCCTCTAGAAAAATTAGACTTGTACTTAGAACTTGCCAGCCTTATTCTAAGGAGTGGCAATACTACTTTGTGTTTTAGATGCAAATCATGCGACGTTGCAACTTGTTGCACGAGATAGGTGTCGCATCTAACTTTGGGATTAATTCTCCCATCATTCGATATTCTGTGGTCAAGAACACCTTTGGTCAAGATGTAGGGTTTGGGAGTCCTCTTGACCCAATCCAAACCCTAACCCTACTAGGCCGATAACGCTTTAGCCCTAGGGCTCCTAAATTCATACTGAGGTTTAGTATTTGGTCAATTGATCCTTAGGGTGAGAACCCTAGATCATTTTTGCATGGGCATTTAGCTAACCCTAACATTCCGTGAATGTGGCTAGGATCTTTGGGATTGAAAGTCTTAAATCGACATCTCAAGTGCGATACTAGGCAGAATTTTAACGTAACTTAACCCTACCTAACACTTTGAGGTGATCTTCATAAGCAATTTAATTGTACCTTTATGATTCTCATGCAAGCTATTCAATTATACGCGAATTACTTAGTTGATTTAATTAACCCACGATTAGAGACGATCATCCTTTTTAAAGATGCAATTACTTCCTTCTAAATTAGCAAGTACCTTTTCCTAGAAGATGCAAATAATTGCAAGATATAACATTCCATGCAAATATGCGATTTCAGGACCATAGACTTTTTCCTTCTATTCAGCTATAAGCTCTACAATGATCATTACTTTTCCTTGCCTAAACTATAATGATTGACAATAAGGAACTAACTCTCATAGCCCTATGTTGATGCAACGAAGTCAAGATTTAATAATTTTAATGAAGATGCATTCAAACTTTGATAGAGAATTCCATGCTTGAGCGAATACCATGAGTCCATCATTAAATTATTCCTTTCTCTAGTACTTAACCCGACCTAAAATGCAACCATCTTCACATGCAATTTTCCATGGCTTGCGACCATTTGGACATCATTCAATGGGCGTCTACGATGATTTTATACACGAAACACAGCTAGGAAATTATTACCTAAGTGCATTATGCGCTGTTCTCTTCGTGAGGCAACAAGGATGCCTTTAGACAAATCCATCTTTTAACTTATGTAATATGCGTTCAAGAATGAAACTACCATGACCATGCAAGTAGTCGTCATGCAACTGACTTGGTAATTCGATGCAAGTATATATAAAATTTTCAATGAATTTAAACTTGCCTACATGAATTAAAGACATGCTCAAATGCATCCTTTTCATGTAGGGAATTAATCGGAACCTGGGCATTAAGATTCGGGGTGTTGTCCACTCGCGTACTTAGGGTGGAAGCTCCCGCGTGTGCGCCTCGCGACTTTAGCTTAGGAGCCATCGAGGACGTAGATCTTGACTCAGCAAAATCCCTTGCCCTTTATCCGATTATTTGAACTCGTTAAAGTCCGTGAATTTACTCCTCTTCGCAGGAAACAAGTCTTATAAACTCGATTTCAAACCTCGGGGAAGGCACGGGTGAATAGGGCCTATGGAAGCCCTTAATGGAAGCTTCCAAAAAGAAGCTTCCAAGCTCTGAGACAGATTGAATGACATGGAGAGAGAAAATGATGAGGGAGATGATGATGAGGACGACGATGAAGGAGAGGAAGAGGATGATGATTATGATGATAATGGCGATGAAGATAGAGGCGGCAATAGCGTGGTGACGGCGCTCTTCACGGCGGTAGCAGCTCACAGCGGACGGGCAGACTCCACGATCCCTCACCCCTTCCCTCAAGCTTAAGGGGGGGTAGCCATACACATGGCAGGCAGCATGCCTCCTTCCCCCCATGCACTCCTACTCCACCGCCACTCCTCTCACACTCCCTCTCCCTCGCCATGCAACGGCTGAAGGGGAGGGAGTTTTTAATAAGAAAAATTTGCGCAAATTTATCCATTATCCCTTTTTCTTTTTCCGTGAAGGGTGTTCTCGTGTGGAACTACAGGTTTTTTTCTACGGCCTCCTAAACGCGACGTGATTTGGTGTTTATCGATGCACGCGAAGGAAGCACTTAGCCTAGTGTATCTTCATTGCGGGAGATTACTTGAAATTGCTCTTGCGCGAGGTGTGTGGGGTCTAAGGTTATTAATATTTCGTGTGGAAATATTACATTATTTCCCCCTTAGAGGAATCGAGATGTCCTCATCTCGAGAAGAACAGGGGATATTGTTGGTTGAGAGTACTCTCATCCATCCAGGTGGCATCCTCTTCGGGATAATTTTTCCACTGGACGAGGTATTCTCTTAAGGTTCTGGATCTCAAATGCCTCTCCCTAACATCTAAGATCCTGTCAGGCCGTAGCTCAAGGACTCCTTGGCTAGGCATTACAACTTGTTGATCATCAAGTACGTGACTATGGTTAGGTACATACTTTTTCAATAGACTGATATGGAACACATTATGAACTTTTAGGTTCTCAGGGAGTATTAATCTGTAAGCATTCGGCCCTAGGCACTTGAGAATATTGTAGGGTCCACTACCTTGGACTTAGCTTTTTGCATTCACCCAAGGATAGGGAACTCTTCTTTGGGCGTACGCGAATGAAGACCATATCACCTTCAAGGAAGGATCTATCTTGCCATTTCAAGTCTGCGTAAGCCTTCTGTCTGTCCTTGGTGGCTTGGATGTCCTGTCTTATTGACTTGATTTGGTCATCCATGTCTTCTAGCATCTGCTTTGAAGCTTCAACCCTCAAGGTTGGATCCGAAAAGCTTAAAGGACTACGACAATCGTGCCCATACAATGCTTGAAAAGGGGTCATCTGAATGCTTTGTTGGTAAGAAGCATTGTAGGCAAACTCAACCAGTGGCATATATTGAATTCACTTTTTGGGTTCGCGACAATAGTGTGCCCTAAGCATATCTTCAATGCCTTGGTTGACTCGTTCCATTTGACCATCAGTTTGGGGATGATAAGCTGTATTGAAACAGAGTTGAGTCCCGATGGCCTCGAAGATAGCCCTCTAGAAGTGTGAGGTGAAGAGAGAGTCATGATCACTAATGATTCTTCTGGGTAACCCATGTAGTTTGAAAATCTCCTTGATGAATAACCTCATGATGTCCGAGGCTTTATAGTTTGTCTTAACAGGGATAAGATGTGCAACCTTGGTGAGCATATCCACCACGACCATAATGGAGTTGTATCCTCCCTGAACTTGGGGCAGGCCAACAACAAAGTCCATACTAATGAATTCCCATTTCATTTGGGGAATGCCAAGTGGTTGCAATTTCCCTGGCATTTTGACATGTTCAGCCTTAATGCGTTGACAAGACAAACATTCTGTGATATATTTAAGAACGTCTCCTTTAAGCCTCTCCAAATAATAGCTCTTCCTGACTGCATTAAGGGTCTTGGCATAGCCAGGATGTCCTGAGAAAGGGGAGTCATGGGCTTCCCAAAGTATCTTCTGCTTGAGTGGTTGGCTTGCCGATATACATAATCTCGTTCTATAGTAGACAAGTCCACTACTGATAGAGAACTCTTGATACTTTGTTTGTAGCTTCGGGTCTTGATCTTTGATGGGATCTCCCTGATAGGTTGGGTCATGGCATGCCTCATCTCTAGCTAGCTCAAGAATTGGGTTGTTTGGCATAGATTCCTTTGTGGCTAGAGATCTTGCTATTGATGGATCTTGCAAAATTAGAGAAATCAGAAATGCCTTGCAACTGAGTGCATTGGCAACTACATTCTCCTTTCTAGACCGGTATTTGATTTCAAAATCATATTCCTCCAACACTTCAATCCATCGACGTTGCCTCATATTGAGCTCATTCTGGGTGAAAATCCATTTAAGACTTTTGTGGTCCGTTATTAAGGTAAATTTATTACCCAGCAAGTAGTGTCTCCAAAGTTTGAGAGCATGTATGATAGCCAACATCTCCAGATCGTGGGTAGCATAGTTCCTTTCATGGCTCTTCAGTTTCTTTGAAGAGTATGCTACGGGATGACCTTCTTGCATAAGCACACATCCTAAGGCAAGCGTGCTAGCATAAGTTATTACTTCAAACTTCTTATTAAGATCAGGAAGTTTTAGGATGGGTGCTGATACCAAGCTTTGCTTTAGTTTATCAAAGCTGGACTGTTCAGTAGGTGACCATACAATTGATACTTGCTTCTTTAGTAGATCAGATAGAGGCGCGCTGCAATCAAAGAATAGTTTTTGATATAAGACCCTGTACCATCCTGTCAATCCAAGAAAACTACGTATTTGACAGAAGTTGGTGTTGGCCACTCCAGAACATCTCTGACCTTGGTCGGATCTACTAAAATTCCTTCCGCTGATACAATGAATCCTAGATATTCGATTTGTCACTTGAAAAATGCACACTTCTTCTTCTTGGCATAAAGCTTGTGTGCCCTCATTGTCTCAAGAACAATGCAAAGCTGGGGTTCATGATCTTCTTCCTGCTTGGAATAGACTAGGGTATCGTCAAAGAAGATGAGTACAAAGTCATCAAGATAGGGCCTAAAGATATCCTGCATTAGTCTGTTGAAGGTAGTAGGAGCATTTGTCAGCCCGAATGACATGACTAGGAATTCAAAGTGTCCATACGTTGTGCTGAATGCCGCCTTTGGGATATCTTCTTCCTTGATCCTTATATGATAATATCCAAATCTTAGATCAATCTTAGAGAAGATCTTCGCACCTTGAAGACGGTCAAGAAGTCTATCTATTCTTGGAATAGGGTATTTGTTCTTAATGGTTGATTGATTCAACCCTTTGTAGTCAATGCATAACCGAAGCATTCCATCTTTCTTCTTCTGGAACAGCACTGGAGCTCCCCATGGCGAGCTGCTAGGATGGATGTAGCCTTGGTCTAATAGTTGCTTGAGTTGCTCCTTTAACTGAATCGCTTCCGAGACAGACATCCTATATGGTCTCTTTGCGATTGGTGTAGCTCATGGCGCTAGCTTGATTTGTTTGAGAAGAAATTTCTTCTCCTGAATGATAGCTATACTTGGTATAGGGGTTGGACTAGGAATCTGCACTTGAGGTTGCGCCTGGGCATTAAAATTACTTACATTAAAATGTGCTAGACGTTTCTCACATTACATTGCATGCTCAGTTCAGCTTTTAGCCAAGTGACCTAATCACTTAACTCTTTTACCAATACTTACAGCCAAGACAGATAGTGATAAAAAAAGTCTATTTCATTCATATGGGCATAGCCCTTTCGAGTACATTTATTTGGGAAGGTAGAGCAAGCTGATACGTTAATTTGGGGAGAATAAGATTGTGTTACATTCAGCTATGGGAACTGAGTAATAATATGGATTGGGGTCATGGATTTTCAAGAATCGATGGGTCATAGGAAGCTTGGGGTATCCTTTCCTTTGATACCCGTTCTTCTCATAACGTCCCAACACCTTGATTCTGTTGGTAGGGATTATTCGAGTCACTTCCTTGTACACATACTTGTTCTGCTTGACCTTTCAAACGCCGACATGTAGGGTTGTGTTTGCGTGAGCCTCAACAAAGATGAACAGCTTCACAATCTTTAAGTCCTCCATCCACTTGATTCTCTTCAAGTTGGTCTGAAGCTATGCAAGTCGGTGGGCAGCTACGTAATAAATTCCTGATTCACCTATCCATCTCCATTCCATGTACAGGGGTGAAGGATTGTAGATGAGGTCTAGGATATTCATCATACCTAGCCTTCATTGATAATCCGAGGCACGCATCGCAGTCATAAACATAACCTGGAACACCAAGAATTTGTTCCTTGCTTCGCGATTCTGCAGGCCAGCATCGATAAGTAAGTAAGGAAATGTTCTTAATAGCAACATTTGCTCTACTTCTCCTCATTAAGTTTCCTTGTAAATATTAAATCCTTGTTGGTTCGCTCTGATACCAACTGTAATGTGTCTCCATTTCCACTTGTAGGACACATCTTAGAAGCCCATCGGGAAGAGAGTCTAGAAAGCGCCGCCCGGCACTTCCATGGAATGTCACGGGATTTGCGATCTAGGTCTTCTCGAGTCTGCCACGAAGCGGAAGCATTCTGGCCATTCCCACTTAGGACCGACTTGAATCAGGGTTTCCCTAATGGTCAAGTTCCTTGGAGGTAACTAGCGTCGAGCCCTAGACGAACTACTTTATGCAGAAACATTAGGGTCGAAGAGGATTTATACTGCACTTGGTTCAAGGAGAATGGAAAACGAGAGGGATGCGAAGCTCGACCTCTCTGCCCGTAAGGCATAGTCCCATTCCGTTCCCCTAAAACAATATAAATCGGGATTCTAGCTCTCTAGATTCTAGGTCATTGTTATCCCACTGTGAATTCCTTTGAGAAAAGTTCCCGACCAATTGGGACCACCCTTCCGTAGGACGGACCCATGGTCACATCCACCGCACTTTCCTCAGGTTGCTTTAGTTATCTAATTATCTACCACATTTAGTTTAACAAGCAAAAATAGCTTCCTTAATTAACCAATTAAACACTGGTTCCTTCACGTAACTTAGGCATTGACATAGAAAAACAATGTCAAACAAGTTCCTTTTCAACATTTGATCTTTATTTATCAGTCTTCGGAATACATCATATAATCCAACTCGAAGGATAATCCATAATCCGTCCGAAGGTAATTCCATAATCCGCTCGAAGGTAATTCCAGCAATCCTCAGGGATCGCTATTCCAAGTTTCGGCCCGTTGACTAATATGCGGGCCTCGAGATCCAATCTCGAGTCATGTCGGTCTCTTGTGCAGGGTCCGGAGGCAAGGTATTTATGGCCAGAGACCCCCCTGGCACCCAAGTGTCCTCCTGCTCCAAGTAGCACCCACGGAGAGACCTCTCGCAGTGGGTTCGGTCCACGTACCCGGCACGGCTAACAACCCCCTTGGATAGGGTCAGGAAGATAGTCGGGGGTAACTAATGTTGCCTCTCCCTCTAGGCTTTCAACCTGAAGCATTAGTTATTTTCCAACATTAGTTCCTTGAGCAAAGAAGAACAAACAGTGCTCCTAAGTGTACAAACACAAGCACTCCAGTGGTCAATTATGCGGCCAACTGCTAAGGTATAATTCCTTCTCTCCGAATACATCCAACATTCGATCCGGGATCAATTTCGACTTGGCAAGATCCCAAGGGTCTCGTAAGCTAAGTTTCTTGTTTACCCTTTATCCTTGGGTTAGGGTTTATACCCTGTTAACCCAAATTATCAATACTTTAGGTTTCCATATATTATAGTCAATAAATCTTGGACAATCACGTTGTCCTCACTTGATTGGTCAATTGCTTGCCAAGCAATCCATAATTACCCTAACTTGGCAATTCAGCCCCAAGGAAGGGTGATGTAGCAAGGTGACTGTTCATCCTCTAGAAAAATTAGACTTGTACTTAGAACTTGCCAGCCTTATTCTAAGGAGTGGCAATACTACTTTGTGTTTTAGATGCAAATCATGCGACGTTGCAACTTGTTGCACGAGATAGGTGTCGCATCTAACTTTGGGATTAATTCTCCCATCATTCAATATTCTGTGGTCAAGAACACCTTTGGTCAAGATGTAGGGTTTGGGAGTCCTCTTGACCCAATCCAAACCCTAACCCTACTAGGCCGATAACGCTTTAGCCCTAGGGCTCCTAAATTCATACTGAGGTTTAGTATTTGGTCAATTGATCCTTAGGGTGAGAACCCTAGATCATTCTTGCATGGGTGTTTAGCTAACCGTAACATTCCGTGAGTGTGGGTACGATCTTTGGGATCGAAAGTCTTAAATCGACATCTCAAGTGCGATACTAGGCAGAATTTCAACGTAATTTAACCCTACCTAGCACTTTGAGGTGATCGTCATAAGCAATCTAATTGTACCTTTATGATTCTCATGCAAGCTATTCAATTATACGCAAATTACTTAGTTGATTTAATTAACCCACGATTAGAGACGATCATCCTTTTTAAAGATGCAATTACTTCCTTCTAAGTTAGCAAGTACCTTTTCCTAGAAGATGCAAATAACTGCAAGATATAACATTCCATGCAAATATGCAATTTCAAGACCATAGACTTTTTCCTTCTATGCAGCTATAAGATCTACAATGATCATTACTTTTCCTTGCCTAAACTATAATGATTGACAATTCGGAACTAACTCTTATAGCCCTATGTTGATGCAATGAAATGAAGCTTTAATAATTTTAATGAAGATGCATTCAGACTTTGATAGAGAACTCCACGCTTGAGCGAATACCATGAGTCCATCATTAAATTAATCCTTCCTCTAGTACTTAACCCGATCTAAAATGCAACCATCTTCACATGCAATTTTCCATGCATTGCGACCATTTGGACATCATTCAATGGGCGTCTACGATGACTTTATATGCGAAACACAGCTAGGAAATTATTACCTAAGTGCATTATGCGCTATTCTCTTAGCGAGGCAACAAGGATGCCTTTAGACAAATCCATCTTTTAACTTATGTAATATGCGTTCAAGAATGCAACTACCATGACCATGCAAGTAGTCGTCATGCAACTGACTTGGTAATTCGATGCAAGTATATATAAAATTTTCAATGTATTTAAACTTGCCTACGTGAATTAAAGACATGCTTAAATGCATCCTTTTCATGTAGGGAATTAATCGGAACGTAGGCATTAAGATTCGGGGTGTTGTCCACTCACGTACTCGGGGTGGAAGCTCCCACGTGTGCACCTCCCAAGGACATAGATCTTGACTTAGCAAACTCCCCATTGCCCTTTATCGGATTATCCGAACTTGCTAATGTTCGTGAATTTACTCCTCTTCGTAGGAAACGAGTCTTATAAACTCGGTAGGAAACGAGTCTTATAAACTCGGTTTTAAACCTCGGGGAAGGCACGAGTGAATAGGGCCTATGGAAGCCCTTAATGGAAGCTTCCAAAAAGAAGCTTCTAAGCTCTGAGACAGATTGAATGACATGGAGAGAGAAAATGATGAGGGAGATGATGATGAGGATGATGATGAAGGAGAGTAAGAGGATAATGATTATGATGATGATGGCGATGAAGATGGAGGTGGCATCAGCATGGCGACGACGCTCTTCATGGAGGCAGCAGCTCATGGCGCGACGGGCAGGCTCCACGATCCCTCTCCCCTCCTCTCAAGCTTAAGGGGGGGGTAGCCATACACATGGTAGGCAGCATGCCTCCTTCCCCCCCATGCACTCCTACTCCACCCCCACTCCTCTCACACTCCCTCTCCCCCGCCATGTAACAGCTGAAGGGGAGGGAGTTTTTAATAAGAAAATTTTGCGCAAGTTTATAAATTATCCCTTTTTCTTTTCCTGTGAAGGGTGTTCCCGCATGGAACTACGGGTTTTTGTCCACGGCCTCCTAGACGCGACACGGTTTGGTGTTTATTAATGCACGCGAAGGAAGCACTTAGCCTAGTGTATCTTCATTGCGGGAGATTACTTGAAATTTCTCTTGCGCGGGGTGTGCAGGGTCTAAGGTTATTAATATTTCGTGCGAAAATATTACAGTGGTAGAGCTAGCGATGACAACAGTGATGGTGACTGTGGTAGTGGCGGTGGCAACAACAATGGTAGTGGTGGAAGTGGAAGTGGAGGTGGATACATCTAAGGCTAGAATAAGTGAACTATGTGGAATAAGAATAGAGGGGTTGTAAAAAAAAACACGCTCAAAAACTCACTTCTTGCCCTTCCCCAAACAACACATAGCTCTGATTGAGCTCTTGGATCTTGCAATAGAGGCATTATCTCTACACGCGTCCTTCTAAGGAATTGTCCCTAACTTCAAGGCACTTCATCCTATCATAGAAATTGTCCACATTAGGCAACCCACAGCCTGGCATTTCCATTTTCTCAGCTTGCTACCTCTGTTTGCGCCTGCTTGCGTCCGTACATTGGTGTGCTCTCTGTCCTGTGTAATCTGGCGAGAGATCATGGGGCTTTGGTAGCCTATCTACCAAGCTTCATTTCTATAAAAAATGTTTTGAAAATGATCAACTATCCAACTAACACAGAGTGAAAAACCTGGCTGCTCTTAGAAACCCTAATCCTTCCTCCATATATCCCTCAAGCTCAAAACCACCTCATTTTGTCTCTCCTGCCATTCAAGCCAAGGAATTATCATTTAAATCCAGTTGCTCTCTGAAGATTCAAGTAAGAACACGCATCAAAATTATTGAGGAGGGGAGATCATGGTGACTTCTTGCAAGATTGAAGCATATTTGCCTCACATCAGGTCTGAGATTTTTGGACTACTCCAACATCAAATCAAGGAGGGGAATACAACCTTGAAGATAAGTTCTTGAAGACTCATTGAAGAATTGAAGATCTCTCAAGCATCTGGCTCCATAAGTATCTCTTGATACTAGTCACTTAGTGCTTTTTGGGCATTTGTGCTTGTTAGCACATTCAAGATCAGTTCTTCTGCATGTTGAAATCTGAGAATTTTGGAGCTAATTTGTTGCTTTTCCTGCAAATCCAACATGGGCAAGGACTCTCCGATAGTTCACTTTAAGGGGGTCGGGTTTCACACTTGGCAAACCCGCATCAAGCTTATCCTAATGAAGAAGGGTCTTTGGGCCATCACAAGTGGCAAAGAAAAGAAGCCTCGTGATGCAGACCTGGTAGTCACTTGGCAAAAGAATGATGATAGGGCTCAGACCATTATCAAACTTGAGCTAGATGACAGTTATATCCACCATGTGGATAACTATGATACCTCATAGGATACATGGAAGAGACTTGATACTTTTTTTGGTGCATAGTCTAAGTCATCAAAGTATGGTCTCTTGATTGAATTTTTTAGGCTTGACATGAAGTCCAACACATCACTTGCCACACATCTAAATTACTTGGAAGGACTTCTAACCCAGCTTGTAGGAATCCACATTAAAATGGAAGAAGATGTTTGTATTGGTGTTCTGCTAAAGTTTGCCTCATGAATATAATAATGTGTCAACAAATCTAATCAATATGCCAAACCTTGAGCTTGTTGATATCCAAGAATCACTATTAGAGGAGGAAAAGAAGCTAAAAACTAAGGAAGAACCAAGCACCTCTAGAGATGAACAAGCATTACATGTTGGCAAAAGGTACAAAGGCAAGAAGTACTGGCTTTTCTATGATTTTTACAAAAGGACCGACCACACCAAGAAGTTCTGCCACACCAAAAAGAGGTTCCAAAAGGCCTATCTACTTGTTGTTAAAGAAGAAGAAGACCTTGAAGCAAAAGAAGAAGAAGAAGAAGAAGAAGACTACCACGAGAAGGACAAACCTCATCAGTCCTTCTATTATGATAGAATGTTTTAGCGTTGTATTGCCTAGCCCTAATGCTTTTGATATAAGCTTGTAAACTCCTCATGTAGCCTTGTACTACAGCCTTTGTACACTTTGTGAGGCCCTTGTTATAGCCTCTAGATGTCCACTATGTTTGTGGTACCATACTTAGCCTTTTTTGCGATAACCTCTAGTGTTTTGCCATGTTTATGGTGTGCCCACACTTTGCAGGTGTTGTTGTTACTAAAGCCTCTACACACATTGTACTTCCTGTTGTGATTGAGGAGAGGTGTTGAGATATTTGCAATCACACATACTTTAGTCTCTTTAGATGGAGCAGTAAGGGCTCAGCACAAGAATCCCATAAGCACATTAGGAGGATGTGCTGCCTAGACTTTCCTATAAAGCATTGTACTTGCTTGTCATTTTCATATGAGATGAATACAATGTCATTGTCATGTTGCTCCTCAGTATAGTATACATGATGATTGTCATTTGCTCTTGAGTCAAGGTTCTTGGTCTCTATCATGTTAGTACCTTCATGTGTCTAGTCAAGGTCTATGAGCCACTGTAGCTGCCATGCTCTAGATCCCGTGTTTCTTACAGGTTTGAGTCACTTGCAAAATGTCCTAACTCATAATAAGAGAGATCTTATGTTCTAAGAAAAGACTTGAGAAATATAGAAAGACAATGCTTGCTTATGCAACCAACTCTATTGCTTGAAATTGATATAATTTAACCTCATTTTTGGGAACCTTCTTATAATGGTGGGTACTCTATTATTTAAGAAACATACTCTCTTGGTAGCAATTGTGGAATGCCTTCTTATTTAAGTGTATAGTCTCTTATGAGGAATTGTGGAGCACCTTCCTTATTCATTTGCATATTCTATTATGAAAGTTGTGGGCTATCTTGTGCCATCATGAGAGAAGGAAGAAACTAGTTCTAGAAAATCAACAAAGCCCCATAACAAAGCTAGTTGCACACTAGCACCAAGAGTCATTTTAGCTTCACACATTTGCACATTGTCTTGTTAAAGTAATCATGCTATTAGAAAATATAGCACAACATTAGGGGGGTGAAGGATTCGATCGGAGTGTGCCACTTTATTGACTTCCTTCTCACCATTAGTTCTCATCTACCATCATAAAATCATGAAATTGAAATGTTACATAACTAGACATTTGAATTTAGTTGTCTAGACTTTACCATTTCAGAACCAATATTGAAGTATTTACAATGTCTCAAATAACACATTCAAATCTTACACTTAGGCAATGCCCATTTAATAAAAAAAGAGATTTACTTCTAGATTCAAAAATGGTCCACCAGTGCTTCTATGAAGACTACACTCAAAGCTCCTTTACAAGCCTTTATCTATGAAGACTGCAGTCAAAGCTCCTTCACAAGCCTTTATAAAGCTTGATGTTGATAGAAAATTTAAGTACAAATAGTCATGGCTCCATGGTTATTGTAATGGACTTAACTTTAATGCAATAACCTTAAGAAAACAAAAGCTTAATTAAAAACTTCAATGTCCAAATCAAGGGCCCCACCTCAACATCATCATTGTCATCATCTCATCCTCCATCGGAAGACATCCTCATGGTCACCATCCTCATGCAAAGTCATCACAATCACCCTCATCACGGAAAGGTAGGATGCCCAATCCCAATTCATTTCAACAATGAGCAAAGGGAGGATGCAGCATAGTAAAGAGTGTGAGAGGGAGGTAATGGAGGCTAAATAAAGCCTTAAGACTTAAGACTTCATGCTTTTAACTCTTTTTTTCATATACTCTAGTAGTGTTTCTTGAGAGTGGGAGTGGGAGAATATAGGGAGAGAGTGAGAAGAGAGAGGGAGGTCTAGAGTGAGATATAGAGGGGGAGAGTGAGAGAAAGATAAAGAAAGGAAAAAAAAGAATGGAGAGAGTGAGAGATAGAGAGAGAGAAATAAAAACATAGAGGGAGAGAATAAAAAGATAGAGGGAGAGAGTGAAAACATAGAGGGAGAGAGTAAAAATATAGAGTGATAGAAGGAGAGAGTGAGAAGGTATAGAGAGGAGAGAGAGTGAGAGATTGAGGGTTATGTTTGCAGTTCAAAGACCTTCAATGTATCTTTTTCTTCGCAAGTTCCCTTGCCACATCTTGCTCCATGCACCTACTTCAAGATCAACTCAGCCCTTACACTCACATTATCCATAAAGATCTCACACATTCCCTCACCTTGCTAAGCCTACTCTTATAAGTTGAAAACTTCTCTCTACTCAACCCAACCCTATACTTCCTTCAATTTTTTCCTTCTACCCTGATGAACCTTAACACGAGGAAGTGCAATTTTGACAAAGACCAAAGAAGATGCAAGACAAAGGACACTCCATGGGAATTTACACACCAGAAGATGGTTCCAAAGTGAAAAGACTTCGGAGTTGGATTAGAGATAGCATGTACAAGCAACATTCTTGTCATGCAAACTCAAGTCAAAGTGTCTCCTTTGTTTTTTTGAAAAGTAATCTTTATGAAATAGAAATAGAAAATTTAGATGAGTAATATTAAAAATATAGATTTTGACTTCTTAATATCCTCGAATCCTTGTGGATACTTGACAATCAAATATATGGACAAAAAATATAAGTGTTTAGGAGGAAATTCCAATAAGAATAACCCCTCCCATGATAGTATCTAGTTTGCACTTTGAACTTCTTAATCAATTAGATATTTTATATGCATGGTGAAACAATTGAATTAATAAGTTCATCGTAGGTAATAAGAAGAAAAATATCTTCTACCTTTGAGAGAAGACCTTGATGTGATAAAGAGAAAAACTCAAGAAATTAAGATAATTTGAGATGATGGTTAAGTAATATCCTAGCTAAGAGAGATTTATCCCTCTTAAACTAGTAAGTGGTTAGGAGAATATTAACCATTTTGCTAGAGAATTGATTAGCAGGGTACCTTGAGGGAATTTGAAACAGAAAGCTAATTTAGTTACATTTAAACCTTGGACCCTTCTAAAAAGGAAGTTTTTGATGCTAGAATAGAAGCATTGTCTTATTACCTAGATTGGGAATGAGATAGCCAATGAAAAACATCTCATCAGTAAAATCCAAGACCCAAGAATAAGGATCATGACTTAAATAAAGCGGAACCTATGCTTGTAAGCTCAATGAGGACTCATGCATGCATATATTTTATCATGCTGCTCGTCTCATTGAAAGATTGCATTGCTTGTGGATGCTAAAAAATAATCTACCCAATATAGGATAATCTTTGGATGTGTGCAATAGACCTCCCCTAAGTTAATTGTGCTAGCACTTCACCAAGGGAGTTGGATTTATCACTCCTAATTGCTAGGACCAATGCCAAACATGAGAGGTCTCTTTGTAGGAACTTGTTCTATGCTAGGAGGCACCAAGGAGCCAAGGGGCTCTGGTCATAATTCCTTGGGTGTGCTAGGACTAGATTACCCCTTATGAGCATAGGTGGATCTCTTGAAAGGCCCCAATGCTTGATGAGGGTGGACTTGATGGGTTTATTTTGGCCTTCGGGCAGAGTCTTGATATAAATTGAAATCACTATTGAAATAATAATAAAAATAATAAATTTAAATATATATTTTAATTTTTTTCATTAAATTCATCTCCATGCTTAACTTACATAAAGTAACATAATTTAACAAATTAATTAATGAAGTTGTTTTTATATGTGAAACTAAATTGTGTTAAGATAATTAGAGAAATAAAAACTCATAGAAGGAAATGTGCAGTTAAATCCCCGATTGATCTTTCCTATATGGTAGGGTGGTCTCAATTAGTCGAGAGGATTCACTAGAATGCTAGATTAGGATAAGTTAGGAAGATTCGAATGACGCTAGTTGTTCAAGTGTATCATCCTAGAACTCAACTAGTTTCATTCTAGGGGGTTGAAGTTGACACTATACATTATGGAGAGGGGGATTGGTATGCATTGGTTTTCCTTGTTTTTCACACTTTTTTGAACCAACTGAGATAATGGTTCTCTTCAATTTGAGAGATGGTAGCAATGAAATCACCTCAATATTGACTTAAGGGAGAAGCCTGAGTGAGAGCACGAGCAATGTGGGTATATCCCATGTGAATGCATGAAAGCATCAAACTTGTCGTACATTCTATGGGTGCCTACTTAAGACCATAAAAGGCTCTTTCTCAACTTTCATACTAGGTGTTCCCTACCTTTTTCCTCAAATCCCTTAAACACAGCATATAAATCTCATCATGCAAGTCCCCACACAAGAAAGCCATCTCAACATCCATCTAATAGAGGCCCAGATCTAACTATATAACCAAAGCCAATACTAAGCATAGGGTAGTCATCTTGACCATATAGGAGAGAATAACTCATCAAAGTCAACACCATGCTCTTGCTTAAAATCCTTAGCAACCAATCTAGCCTTACATGTTGTCTTGGGGAGTCCATGGGTACTTTTCAACTTGTATATCAACTTGCTTGGCACATCACACATTTCACTAGGCAAAGGAACCAATTCCCATGTATGATTTTTTTGCAATGAGTCATACTCTAACTGGATGGCCCTCTCCCAAGAGTCACTATCACCTTTGCGCATGGCTAGCATTTGTTACCATAACATAATCCATGCATGGTGCAAATTGATTAGGCTAACATGTCTCTCTGGTAGATTGCCTCAAAATAGGATGTAGGGGTTGTACATCTTGTCTAAAATCATGGTCATGGGCCATTGAAGCATTAGCTAATGTAGGTTGTCTAGCTCGGTGTATAGTAACAGGAGGCTCCTCTTGAAATATTACCGTGCATACCTCAATGACCTACTTAGGATGCTTATGCATTTTCTCTTCATGGAAAACAACATCATGGTTGTGAATGACCTTCCACACCTACGGATCCCATAAGTGATATCCCATCTCACCTATATTCTCATAACCAAGAAAGATGCATTTTACTAACTTAGGATCCAGCTTATTGCGCTTGTCCTTGGGAACATGAAAGAAAGCCTCACAACCAAAGACACACAAATGAGCATAAGATGGAGGTTTTCCAAACCATACCTCCTTTGCAACCTGATAATTAAGAGTAGTGTAGGTGGATCAATTAATCAAATGTACAATAGTAGTAGCTGCCTTAGCCCAAAAGTATTGTGGTAGGCTTGCATGGCTAAGCATGCTATGGACTCTCTCCTGAATTGTCTTGTTCATGCACTCAGTTGTACCATAATTGCTTAAAGGCTTTAGATAATACCCACTCCCATTGTTAGATCGTAGGTATTGTAGCCTATGTCTAGATTAGTTCTCAACAAAGGCAAGCAAACACTGAAACGTAGCCAAGACTTTTGACTTTTGCTTTATGGGGTATACCTAGACTTTATGTGAGTAATCATCAATGTAAGTAACGAAATACTTCATGCCATCTAATGACTTGCAAGGTATGTGTCCCCACCAACATCAGAATGAACAAGAGGTAGATACTCACCCATGTGTGTAATACCAAACTTCTTATGTAAACTACATGTTTTTCTACCATAAATACAATGATCATAAAAATCAAAATATTTATAATCAAGGGGAAAAACATATTGCAAATGGGTAAGAATTTTCATTTCCTTTAATGACATGTGCCCAAAGCGACGATGCCATAATGATATATGTGGTAGCCACTGCCAAAACATGGTCAATAGACCTATATACAAGCAAGGGATAAAGAGTGCTAGACTTGGCACCTCGTGCTAGGACAAGATTTCCACACGTAATCTTTCATAAGAAATCTCCAAAGGATAGAAAGTAACCTGCAACATTCAACTGTCCAGTTGAGAGTAGGCTTTTGGTCAAAACTGGAACATGGTGCACATCATGCAAGAGGGTAAAGATGATGCTTGAAGCAAATTGCACTTGTACATCTCCAACACCAACAATATCCAAGGCCGGGGGTCATTACCCAATCTGACAGATCTTGTCATGGTATGATAGGAGTGAAACCACTCTTGATGAGGGGAAACATGAAATAAAGCACTTAAATCAATTTTCCAATATTGAGTACAAGTAGACAAGGCATCAGTCAATTGTGAAACATTAAGAGAGGAAGTTGCAACTATGTAATCATCATAAAAAATAGTCTACTACATGACATTAATCTCTTCAATCTTGATAGTGGACTTACCAGGGAAAATGGCAAGATTATCATTCTTTTCTGGCACTTTTCCCTTTCTCATTTCCTTGCACTTGTCATCACACATTTTATGGCACTACAACCGAATATGACCTTGCTTCCCACAATAATGACAAGTCAATGTGGACTTATGGCCACAAGACACACTGCAAGACTATCCATGGGACTAAGAAAGATACTTCTGAGAGTCTCTCCCATGATTGTCATTACTACTCTTAGCATTGTTGTCTTTGACTGTCAAATCATGAGAGCTATGAGAAGCATCAGAAGATGGAAATGGATTACACCTAGGGGTTGAGTGAGTGCATAGATTTTTTCAATGGACTAGCCTTCGGCTACACTTGGGTCTCACTTGCATCACCATGTCCACATCATGATGTCATTTGGATCTTACACAAAAGCTTACAAGCATGGACCCCCTCTGTCACATGCTTATATGTATTTATATATATATATATATAAGGAATTAAAGTTGAAGTAGCTTTTGGAAATATTTTTAATAATTTTAATAAATCCCAAGGAAAATCGAATTTCAAGAAAATTCTCACATTGCCCAACCTGTTTTGACCTGGTCTACAAAGTTGCAGAATAAACTTTTTCGAGATTCTTCATTGATTTGAAGTTACGAAGGCACAGATTGCAGGCTGCTGTAGGAAATTTTCTTCTCTCTTTCACCCTTATTACATCAACTTCCCATTTTATCCTTCTTGTAAATATATAATAATAATGTGCTTTGGGCACCCACCTCTTGTAATCTAGCTCCCTTTCTCTAGCTTATCTACCACCACCCTTGGCTTCTTGCATGATGACCAAGGTGGGGACTTGTCCCATCCACTATTCTCCATATTATCAAAGATGCCACATATAATCTAGGATTATGTTAATTAAGAAGATTGCTTAATCTAATCCCTCATGGAGGCTATATAAGGTGCCCATGGATATGTAAAGAAAGACACAATTACCAGCACATGAGAGCACTCTAGATCACCAAGCCCAAAGGGGAGCCACTAAGAGTACATTATGCAACACCCTCATGCTAGTCCATCTCTTTGAGGTAAGCTATGAGCGAGTCTCTTTTTTTATGTTGCATTCCATGAATACATAATGGAAAGCTTCCTCTACATCTTCTCCTCTTGTCTCCCTCTCTTCTCATCTCTCTCCCTCTCTCTCATATTCTAATATAATGTCTAAATCATATGGTGTCTAGATCATATGTACTCTCTTCTAATTCTCCCTCTATATTCATAATTAAACTTATTAAGTAAGACTTTCCATATGCTCTATTGGTGGGGAATCCTTATTCCCTCATGTTATATATATGTTCATGGGAGAAATTAGGAGCCACCACCTCTCTTAACCTTCTATCATCTTCATCTCCCTTAAGATGGCTACAAATCCTCTCTTGTGAAGTTATGGAAAGGGATGTCCTAGCCCATCCTCCCTTGGGCTAGGTGGTGCCCTTCTTTAGCTCTCTTTATGAGGATTGGAGGCTGGGTGGGTAAGAGGCAACCCACTTATCTTTTCAAGTCTCAGGGTGATTCGTAAAATACATTCATCTTAAGTTTGATCTTAGGCAACTGATAGTAATCTTATTTGTATACTAGGAACCTATAGGTCAATCCTCGTGGGATGAGGCAAGATGCTTCATATGCGAGGTAGACCTAGGAATTGCCTAGCCATCTAAATCCGTGCACTAAAAGTTTTTGGTATGGATGGTGATGACTAGGATTGATTTCTAGATGACTACCAAATACTACCTATCCTAAAGGAAGATATGGGTACGTTTCAAAAGTGGTATCCATAGAGTGGAATCTTTTCAAATCATTAATGGGAGAGGTTAAGAATGTTGAAAACTTTTCATTAAACTAGTGAACCTTTTTGTATTCCTATATGCATGAAGCACAAAGCACAATAGGCTAAGCTAGATACAATATCCTATTATGCATTCATTCCCTTTTAGTGTATATCAGATGGTGAAGTACATGGCATGATCGTAAAGGTTGCACTTTCTTTTGATCATTAGTGTATGAAGCACCTTGTATATCAATGGCATGAACATGTTTTTTTCTTGGAGCACAAAGGGCCATGAAGGAAGGCATCCCATGGGTGTAGAGTGAGGATGTACATCTTCTTGAATCTAAATACCTTAATCATGGATCGTGTCATCTCCATAAATGATCTATTTTTTCTCTCAACTACATCATTTTTACGTGGTGTCTATAGCATGACACAATGGTGTTTTATCCCATATTCAACTATATTTGCATTAAATTCCCTAGACATATACTTCCCTCAATCAAAATAGAGCGTGCCCACTTTACATCCTAACAAATTTTGAGTCATGCTAACAAACTACTTGAAGCATAACAATACTTTTAACATAGCATTTAGACCATATATTGATACATGCCTAGAGTATTCATCAATAAAAGTTATGAAGTATAAGTAGTTGCCAAAAGAGGTGTTTGCATGGGACCACAAATATCAATGTGTAAAGTTTGTAATTTGTGAATAGCTCTCACTAAAAAATCATTGTGTACAAGCTGTAGTTTGTGAATAGCTCTTACTAAAACATTTTTAGGAAATAAAGCACATTACATTTTATCCCACATGTAGCCTTCATAGATATATCTTATGGGTATCTCAAGAGTAGGTAATGAAGACACCATATCAGATTTCTGTACGTGGAGTAAACTAGTAAAATTCAGATGACCAAAGTGTGTATGCTAAAGTTTTGCATTTGCTTGCAAATTTGCATTACACATGCCATATCTTTCATACACTTTTCATAATTATTAAGCTTATACAATCCATGGCCTAGTGAACTGGATGCAACAATTGTACCACTATAATAGAAATAATGTACTATACAACTGTCATCAACAAACTTTACAAGCAAGCCAATCTCGATAAGTGTAGAAAAAAATGATAGAAATTTCTTTTTTATATCTAATACATACAAAGAAATGTAATCCATAAGTGTGAAAGTACTACCATTAACATTAGTTATAGTATAAAATTGTCAACTCCTTTGATAGGATAAGAAGATGGCATGTATCATAGTATGACCCTTAGGAACATGCTTTAGAGAAGTGAATAGACTACATAGAGAAGTAATATGCCTTGTTATACCATTGTCAAAGTACCACATATATAAATCAATAATAAATATGAAGAATAATGTAAAGAAGGGTCATAATTTCATTGCATACTAAAAGGCTTTAGAGAAGTGAATAGACTACATAGAGAAGTAATATGCCTTGTGATACCATTGTCAAAGTACCACATATATAAATCAATAATAAATATGAAGAATAATGTAAAGAAGGGTCATAATTTCATTGCATACTAAATGCCCACTCTATATCCTACACAACATTTGTAAATTTTGACTTAGAAGGAGAGGTATCTGACGAGCCTCTTTCTCCTTAGCCTCTTTCACATCCAATTTAGGACAGTCCTTAATGACATAATATTTTGCCTTAAAATACCTTAAAAACATCTAACTCCATTCTTTTTTCTCATCCTTATTAGCCTCCTTTGTTTGAGCAACATTTGTAGATTTCTGTCGACAAGGAAGCTTTTTATTTACGCTTTAAACCAGCCACAAAATCTCAATCTACAACCTGCATAATGGACATATTTTGCCTAGATTGTTCTTTTTTAGCGAAATAGAAACCAACTCATCAAATTAAAAATCATTCGTATTTCCTTTCATCATCAAACAAAGAGGAAATTCAAAACTCTAACAAGAAACAAAAATACCATTGAGAACAATCTACACAAGTGAGCTATTTGGCAAAATCTCATATGTAGCACTCAATTCAACTATCTGTAAAAAATCATCTATATCAATCACCTAATTCTTAAGATCTTTGATCTTTGTTAGAAAAATGATCCATGGAGTCACTTTCATCCATATGTTCAATCTAATTGCTTATGTAAGTAAGCAATATGGGCTTCATTTCTTCCATGTACAAATGTTCGAGTGTATCCTAACAATCCTTAGTTATCTTATGTGAGTGAATATGTGGGATCATAATAGGTTTAACAAACAATGCAATCAAGCATGAACCTCTATATCTCTATTATCCCACGAATCTACTCAAGAATAAGTGACAGTGGCGCTCTAGCATTAATTGGAGCAAGATTAGAATCTACGACATCCTCAACATCCTTTTGTTACTTTTGCTATGCTTGTAGCTTTTTAAAAACCACTAGGATGTCCTTCAATTCCATGTACAATGTTCCAAAGCTCCTTTGCAGCCAATACATGGTGCATCATATAAGCCAATAGCGAATAGTTGGTTCCATCCAACTTGTCTTTGGATAGCCAATATACAAAATATATCGTCATTACTAGCCATGCCATTATCAATTGTACTTGATGTAAAATTTGACTTTATAGAGTAAAATATGTACAAAACCAAGATGTGCTATGTAGCACAATATAAAGGAGGGCAGCTTCACCTCAGTCTGCAATGGAGATTGGCAACCCTTTTTTTCTCTTGGCCTGCAATGGAGGCTTGCTCTAGACTTGGTCTAGGCTTATCCTAGCCTACATATAGCCTTGATTGAGGTTTATGAGCCATTAGTTCTGCTGCCCAGCCCTAAGAACAGCAGGCGCAAATTCATACCATCTGCCTAGACCTCTTGTTAGTTTACTCCACTTCCACATCGACTTCAGCTCAATGGCAGCCTATTCTCCTTGGTGACACCCTTGGTTAGTGGCAATGAGCCCCGACATCAATTTTTGACACTTGGTATTGAGATTGACTACCATATATTTAGTTCTGGATTGTGAAGAATAGTCTACAAGCTATATAAAATAGGGAAGCCCCTTATCTTGATGCTTCAAGCTCCTTGGCTATGCTCATTTGATGCTCGAATGGCTATGATTGATGCTGGATACTTTGAGGATGTTATGCCTATGCTCGAATGGCTATGATTGATGTTGGATACTTTGAGGATGTTATGCCTATGCTGTGAGATGACTTTGGGCTGATTCAAGTGCTTTGTTTTCTTAGTTTGGACAAAGAGTTATGTGCTGTAATATACAGATTTGAGAGTTCATAACAGGTTGAAAAATTATCATAAACTATTGGCAGCAAGCATTAGTTTATGTTGAAGTACTCCATGACTTTGGTTGGCTCCTGTGAGATGTATGATTTGGCATATGCTTGGTAAATGTCTTGTGGGTGGACTGAGAAGGGGATTGTATGCTAATATTTGGAGCTAAAACAAATTTTTAAACCCCTTTTGGCCGTTTAGAAATAGTAAATATACTATGTGGTATTGGCTCTTAAAGACAAAGTATCTATGGATGTTGGCATGGTCATGTATTGACCTCTACACATAGTAGTATATGTATGAAGTGGTTTGAGGATCTTTTGAGGTGGAATAAACCTTGGTTGAACTGTGTATTGGCTAACTGCAATCTACAAGCATGACATTTGACATGTGTACTTGTAAACTGAACTGAACTATGCTCGTATGATTATGTATGGACTCCTACATGAAATAGTAGATGTTTTGGATGTTTTGAAGCATGCATGATATGTATACATATCTGTTTTGGCTGTGAAAGAACTTTTGGTCATTTACAACTTGCAAATTTCAGGCTACATGTATATCTACTAGCAATGAAAATGAATGTCATAGAGTCTATAGCGGCTACACGATCTATGTATTGATTGATGTACCTACATCCTATGTCACTTGTTTGTGGATGTCTTTGACAAGTTTATGAACTGAAATACACTGATTTGAATAGAAGAGTGCTGTTGAAAACTATCATTGAATTGGAAGGCTGAAACTGATCAGTTAAGAAGCCTTGGTTTGCAGATAGTCAGCCAGTGTTTGCAATATGGAAAATGTAGATAGAATCGACAACATAACCCAGATAGTGGGGGAAAAGCTTGATAGCAATAACTATGCCATATGGAAGTTTTGCATGGAGAACTTCTTGATAGGAAAAGGATATTGGGATTTGGTAACAAGTGTTGAAGTTCAACCCAAGCTCCCAAAGAGGAATCCTACAACTCATCAGAGAGGTGCACACCAAGCTTGGATGGAAAGAGCTTGAAGGGTGTTACACTTGTTATCTTTGTGTATCTCAGATGCAATGGTGATGCAGATAATGAACTGCAAGTCACCAACAGATGCATGGAACATTTTGATCAAGTATTATGGCACAACCACAAGTGCTAGAAAGATATAGTTGAAGCAGAAATTCAATAATATGGATAGAAAGGGTAGGCCTATTCATGACTATGTCAATGAAATCAAGACCATTGTGGACCAGTTAGCATCCATTAGCACACAGGTGGAGGGTGAAGACATGGTTGCAGTTGCATTAAATGGCTTGGGGCCAGAATATAAATCGTTTGATACTTCCAAATCTGTACGAGTTGAAATGCCAAATCTTAATGAGCTTGTTGCATTGCTCATTCATGAGGAAGTTAAACTGGGGCTGGCCACAGGTTCTAGCAATTCTAAGAGCAAGGATGTTGTTTTTTATTTGAATCAATGCGGCCAGGATAGTCACGGTTGAAGTTATGGCTTTAGCAAAGGATCTCAGCAGAATGTATCTTATGGCAATAATAACCAGCAGGGTTCAAATGCAAGAGGAGGTGGAAATTTCAAAGGTAGGGGGACATCTAGCCCTAGAGGCAGAGGCTCCTGGCAGCCACAGAGGACCTCTGACAATCCTAACAAGGATAAGGATTGTCACTACTGTGGTAAGTATGGTCACATTGCCACAAGGACTGCTGGAAGAAGTAGGGCAATCAAAAGGGCAAGCGACATGGACATTATGCATCATCTAGTTAGACAGAAGATGTGTCTAGGGATAGACTGTTTGCTATGACATATGTGAAAGATAGGGCTGCTGAGAAGTCTACTGAGGATGCAGTTTGGTATATTGATTTGGGAGCATCGAATCATATGATGCCTCATGGTGGCTGGTTTACTGAGACATGGTGACAGGAATGGCTATGTATGCACAGGAGATGACATGGATCATAGCATTGAGCATAAAGGCAAAATACCTTTAGTGATTCATGATGGTAGAAAGAAGAATATGCATGATGTATTGCATGTTCCATCTATTACTAAAAATTTGATGTCTGTGGGTCAGATGACTGAGCAAAATTTGCAAGTTTGGTTTAATAAGCATGGATGCTTCATTGAAGAGTTTGGTAATGGCTATAAATTGATTGCTCGTGGTGGTCATAGAAAAGGCAGGATGTTCACTTTGGATGCCACTTTACCACGGCTGAAATCAGCCATGTTTGCTCATGGCTCAAGCACAGTTAGAGACTTAGAAATATGGCATAAGAGAGTGGGGCATCTTAATCTTTAGCGGTTGCAAATGATGCAAAAGAAACAACTTGCGACAGGTCTACCCAAGTTTGCACACACAGATATTGGTCATGTTTGCGATGCTTGTCAATTTGGTAAATAGTCAAGGTTGCCTTTTGTCAAGAATGTACGTAATAGTACGCGACTGTTGCAGTTGATTCACTCTGATGTGTGGGGGCCAACCCATAATGCATCTATGGGAGGTTCAAAATACTATGTGACATTCATTGATGACTTCAATTGCTATACTTGGGTGTACATATTAAAAACAAAAGATGAAGTCCTGACTGTTTTAGGGTATTTTAAGAAGTAGGTTGAGAAAGAATTTGATTGCTACATCTCTTGTTTGAGATCGGACAGTGGTGGGGAGTATGTATCACATGAGTTTGACAAAATTTTGGCTGAAAATGGCATATGTAGGCAGCTTCATGCAACTACTCTCCACAGCAGAATGGAGTAGTTGAATGCAAGAACAAGGTATTGATGGAAGCTTCTCGTGCAATGATGAATGAGAAGAATATGCTGCTCTATTATTGGGATGAGGCTATTATGACAGCCATGTATATCTTGAACAAGACTCCCACTACAAGCATTCATGATGTGACACCTTTTCAGAGGTTGTATGGTTACAAACCTAATGTCAGTCACATGAAAGTATTTGGGTGTATTGCTTATGTGCATATTCTTGATGATGAGAAGCGAAGAAGGCATATAAATGTTATGATCCCTCTACACGGGAGACACTTGTGAGTAGGGATGTTATATTTGATGAGATGGCTACTTGGTATGCATCACCTACAGTAGTACCATCTGATATGCCTTCTGCACATGCATCTACAATTGATTTGTAGGAAAACACTACATTGACAGGTCCTAGTGTGATGAATGTATCTTCCTCTATATCTCCATGGACAGGGAGATTGCGTAGTTCTGGCTCACCATCCATTGACACCACTATGTCAGTGAGGGGGAGATATGTGATGGACAACAAAGGGAAAGAGAAAGTCTTTGAGGATGCATATGGTATGATGACACCTGGCATGATGACTTGAGGCTATGACTTAGGTGGCAGTCTAGACAGTGAACTTGGTATTCCGACTGTGTATACGCCTGGTACTAGGCAAAACAGGTACATTTCGCCTCATGAGAGAAGGGAATCGAGTAGTGTACCACAACTCAGACGCTCGTAGAGGGTTAGGTATCCTATGGACAAATTAACTTACAGTGGTTACTCTGCGAAGCATTATGCTTATATGATGAAGGTTATGGAAGTTAAGAAACCTGCCACTTATGCTAAAGCAGTGATGGATAAGAATTGGTACACAGCTATGGATGAGGAAATAGATGCCTTGGGCTAAAAATAGTACTTGGGATCTTGTTCCACTGCTAGATGGAAAAAAGACCATTGGCTGCAAATGGGTTTATAATATTAAATGCAACTGGGATGCAGTGTAGAGAGGTACAAAGCCAGGCTGGTCGAAGGGTTTTGCTTGTAGTATGGACTAAACTATGAAGAAACTTTCAATCCAATTGCCAATATGGCAATCATACAAACAATGATTGCATTGGCTATTGCAAAAGGCTGGAAATTGCAGCAGATGGATGTTAAGAATGCTTTCCTCAAGGGTGACTTGGAAGAGGATGTTTATATGGATCAGCTTGAAGGATATGTACATCTTGAATTTCAGCATTATGTATGCAAGTTGAAAAAAACATTGTATGGGCTGAAGCAGGCTCCAAGGGCCTGGCATGCAAGGATTAGTAATTACTTGTAGAGTTTGGGATTCATAGTTGGCAAGGCTGGTTCACAAAAAAGACAGATAGAGGCTTGGTAGTGCTGGTTATTTGTGTGGACAATTTGATAATCCCAGGTGATGATGAATTTGGAATATAGAATGTTATGAGAATGCTAAAATTTGAATTTGATATGAAGAACTAGGTGAGCTGAAGTACTTCTTGGTGGGTATTGAGGTAATCAAGGCTGGAAATGGTTTATGGTTGATGCAAAAACACTATGCTATGGAAATGCTGAAGAAATATGGCATATGTGAATGTAAACCACTTGATACACCTCTTGATCAGAATGTTAAGTTGGACATTAGCATTGGAGCTGAAATTGATGATGTGACTACGTACATGTAGATGGTTGGAAACTTGATCTACTGAACCATCATCAGGCCTGATCTGAGTTATGCTATTGGGCTCATAAATCAGTTCATGTAGAAGCCGAGAAAGCCACACTTGGATGTTGTTAGAAGGATTATGCAGTATGTAAAGTCCACTATAGATCATGGGCTATTCTATGAGAAGGATAAGGCCCTGAAACTCATTGGTTACATAGATGCGGATTGGATAGGATGCCCATATGATCGTAGGTCTACAAGTGGTTATGCCTTCAGATTTGGAATTGGGATGATCACTTGGAGTAGCAAGAAGCAATCAATCGTTGCATGGTCTAGCACTGAGGCAGAGTACATAGGTGTTGTGCTGGCAACATGTGAGATTACATGGCTGCTTAAGCTTATGGTGGCTAATTTGGACATACAGGTGGATGCTCTAGTGACTTTATTTTGTGACAATCTCAATAGTGTAATTTTGGCAATAAATCTAGTATACCATGCCATAGCTAAACACATTGAGGTACACTATCATTTCATTCGCGAGATGGTTCTTGCAGGCAGAGTGGATCTTATGCATGTGAAGATAGATGAGCAGGTAGTAGATATCTTTACCAAGTCTCTAGGTAAAGATTAGTTGATTCTGATAGCTACTTGGTGTACAGGTTTTATCTTGAGCTTGAGGGGGATTGTTGAGACTTCAAGCTCATTATCTTATGTGTGACTGACAATATCTTAGCTGTGTCCAACTGTACATGTGTGGGACATTTAATAAGTCGGGTTAGTTGATGCGACGTACCGTGACTAACTAGAGTTAGTCATGGTTAGTGAAACCTAGTATATGACTTACACATGAGTAAGAAAAGAAGAAAAATGGAATAATGAAAGGAGGAAGAGAGCATGACTTAGCTCTCTGATGCTCTACTCTATTTGTGTCTCATTTTTGAACATATAAGCATGTGCACTCCCGATATATTTGCACCATAACATATTCATGATTTTTTTCTTCTTTCTTTTTTCCATTTCTTTCTCCCTCCTTTTTTTTCCTTTTATTTTATTCTCTTGCTTTGTTGGGTCACACTATCACACAACTAGGCAAGTAGCCTTATAGTAATAAATGAATCTATGAAAGAATTGAAGGAAAATTGCAGCTAGTAGACATGGCTCAATGAATTGATCTAGGCATAGGCATGTGCATAATAAAAATTATGTATTGATCTTGGACATCCAAAGCACAATGCCCTGTACTCAATATGGTAGCTATTGAAGAAGAACATTTACTGGTTAATGGTCCATGATGAAGGAATTGTGACTTCTCCTTGGGAAGTAGAGGACCATTCTATGTTGTGATCAAGGGATATCTTCATTGAAGAAATTGAGGACCTCATTGTGAATGGTTATGTGATATTTGTGTCTCTTGTTGGAGTCTCTCAGATGATCTTGTTATCTTGATGTTGTCATAGCTAGGAATCTTTAGAGAAAGCTACTATTGTTGATGATGTCACTTCAAACCTTGAGTTTTCATTGCATTGTTGTGGCATTTGGTGTTTCTTATATTCACTTAGTTATCCTACCTGTCAAAAAGTTCATTTATACGTATACTAAAGTTTGTATAGAGAGAGAAGAATAGAAGAACAACCAATATCATATTTTAACAAACCAAAATAAATGAGAGAGAGAGAGAGAGAATATATATATATATATATATATATATATATATATATATATATATATATATATATATATATATATATATATATATATATTGACAAAGGATGTATTAAATGCCATGCCAAAAAAATATTTAAAAAAATTAAATCTGTCAAAAGCTATTCAAAAAGAAAGATTATGTGAGTTTTACTTTCTATTGCTTATAACACACACACACACACACACCTCTCTCTCTCTCTCTCTCTCTCTCTATATATATATATATATATATATATATATATATATATATATATATATTACAACCAAATAAAAACATTTACTAATAAAAATACTCATAAAATTATATTAGTGAAGGATAGATTATAAATCATAGAAACTTAAGAAATAAGTAAATGATAAAGATTCACACACACACACACACACACACACACACACACACACACACACACACACACACACACACACACACACACACACACACACACACACACACACACACACACACACACACACACACACACACACACACACACACACACACACACACACACACACACACACACACACACACACACACACACACACACACACACACACACACACACACACACACACACACACACACACACACACACACACACACACACACACACACACACACACACACACACACACACACACACACACACACACACATAGATTTAAAGATATGAATAATAATATAATCATAACAAATATGACCAAAAAAATACATCCAAACAAACACCTCATTAAAAACATAAAATGTAAATAAAAGAATAACCAAAGAAAAACATATAGAAGGATGATGGAGTCTAGTGAAGTGGTGTCATAGTACGTTGGGTCAGATTGAAGTGTACCAATTATTTTGCTGCTTAGCCTTTGTCATAAGTCGATTTCCAGTGCAAGCAAGCTCAAGTCAGTGATAAAAACTTCTACAAGAATGGACTCAAGGAATTGCAATTCTTATCAAGCTGATCAAGTACTAAGACATGCTTTGATTTTGGTCATAGAAGCATAAGAAGGGATAAGTCAATATGACTACAATTGCTTAGGGAGGGTCATAGAATATTCATATTGAACCAAGAGACTTTTGTGGAAGAGGTGTTCACTCTCTTTCTAAGTGGGACAAGTTGAATCATCTTATCATCAGCAAGGCCTAAATCAATCATTCTTGCAAATAGCTTGATACTTGTGGTACTTCATGAACACATCATATTCATGGATGCAATTAATGAGAGCCAAGCTCATTACTCTCATGCACATTACATCATTGCACGTAGTTGTAATTATTGCATCTGCAACTATTATGTGGGTTGTGACGTGCAAATGTGATTAGAATAGTTTAGTCCAGGGCTAATTAGTTTAAGATATAGGCATGCTTTATGGAATGACCACATCCTAGATCCCACAAAGTGGGTAGAATGCCCAAGAGAGGGTGAAAACCCTATTTTACGATCGTGAAAATCCTAAAATGAAAAGGGAGCATAAACCCTAAAACACATCAGGGATGCAAATCCTAAAATGAAAGGGGCACTTACCCTAGAGTAGTGACCTAATCCTAACTCTATTCTTGGTTGATATAAGGGTGGGAGGTCTCAATTGTATTTATCCTTTTAGTATATCCACACTATGAAAGCTCTATTAGAGCAACTATTGGAGCTTTCCATTCACTTCTTTAGGTCATAAAAGCATAAGAAGGGATAAGTTGGAATGACTACAATTGCTTCTGAGGGAAGGTGTTGGCATATCCATTTTGAACCAAGATCCCTTTCTAAAAGCTCTTAATGCATCCACACTATGAAAGCTCTATCAGTGCAACTATTGAAGCTTTCCATTTGCTTCTTTAGGTCACAAAAGCATAAGAAGAGATAAGTTGGCATGACTACAATTGCTTCCGAGGGGAGAAGGTGTTGGCATATTCATCTTGGACCAAGAGGCTTTTGTGAAAGAGGTTTTCCCTCTCTTCCCAAGTGGGATGCCATTTCTAAGTAAATTGAATCACCTCATCATATCAATGGGCCCAAATCAATCATTTCAGAAATTGGGGACTACAAATTCCAATGGTGTAATGGCTTTCATCCAAAGGCTAGCTTGTAGGGAGGCATGCCAGTTGCAACCTTGAAAGATGTTCGGAAAGCCCAAAGTGCGGTAAGCAACTTTATATCCCAATCTTTGTGGTGCTAATCTACCAATTTAGTTAGAATCTTGCATATAACATAGTTGGTGGATTTTGCCAAACCATTGGCTTGTGGATAGTAAGGAGATGACTTTTTATATACAATTAGAAAGAATGATGTGAGCTCTTTGATGACCTTATTTAGAAAGTGTGTACTTGGGTCACTGACCAATTCGATTGATCTGCCATATTTATCTGGTGAAGATATATTAGAATAGACATTTACTAACTTGTCATATTGTCAAGTCTCTACCCATTTCATGTAGTAGTTGGTTGCCATCAGTGTGTACTTATAACAGGTGTAGGCAATAGTCTCGTAGAGACCCCACTTCTAGAAAAGTTCCAAGGGTAGGATTGTTTGGAGTGGTAAGTGATCTTTGTCTCTAGCTAGCCCATCCATTAGCATGAATCACAGTGCTAGATCCACTTGCAAACATCACCCTTGCATTGTTGGCCACCATAGTCGAGCTTGTTGGATTTTTTGGATTGTGACCTCAGAAGCAAAGTGACCATCGACAACTCATTAGTGTGCTTCCTCTATGACAATAGGCTTCTCCATTGAGAGAACCACTCTTTGTAGTACTCCAAGAGAGTGTGGTAGTATAGTTGGCCCATTATGACCTCAAAACACTAGCTCCAGAAAGCCAGTCATTTTTGGTGGTCCTTTTTTGGGGAGATGGGGTAGGGGTACACTTGTTTATAGGAAAGTCAACATCTCTTCATACTAAGACCATAGAGGGTTTGGTAGCTCAATAAAGAGTTGTGCATCAAGGCATGCATCATCAATGCTGATTAGTGGTTCTCTAGAATCTAGGTGGGACAAAAAGTTTGTAATGACATGCTCAGTTCTAGAGCGATGCAGTACTATGTACTCAAATTCTTAATAGGATTTAATGAGGTAGTCGCCCTGTGATGTTTTGTTGTTTGACCAAAGAGACCAAGGTGAATGATCCACATGAAAATTAAATGCATGCCCTAGAAAATAGTGTTGAAACTTTTTAGTGGAGTAGATCATGCCCATACATTCTCTTTCAATGATGACAAAGTAGTTTTTCTCTACATTGGATAATCTTAGCATAGAATACATGTCAAAATAATTCCTTTTCATCTTGCTACATTAGCATACTTCCAATTGCTATGTTAGAAGCATCCACAAATACACGAAATGGATTTGCCCAATCGGGCAGAATCACAATGGGAGACATTGAGAGTTGTAAAAATTACATGGCGCAGCGAACAGAATCTGAGAAAGAGATAGAGATAGAGAGTACACAACAGATAAGAGGAGAATTAGAAAATTTCTTTAGCTCCAAACAACTGATACAGAGATGGCTCTATCCACCCGTGCGCTTCCACAGTGAAGCTTAGATGGTGATCTAGACAGAAGATAGGTGAAGAGCTTGAGGCTAGCTGGAACAACTGTGACTGGGTGAAAGATAGATAATTGATGGCTGTGAAGGGGTTTAGCTTTTATAGGCCATGAAGGTGGTTAGGTCGGCATGACCAACCTACCATATGAGCCTACACTAGTCGGCCATGGAATATTCCAGGGAATATTCCCTTCACCGTCGAGCCAGGGCCACTGCCCCTGGACCCCCACTAGGGGGGCCGCTGGCCCCCTTAGAACCCCCCCAGCCAAGGTCCGATTCTGCAGCCCTCAGACCCCAAAATAGGGTCCCCTTTTAACTCCCTTACCCCGCAACTTGATGCAATATGCCTTGAGTTGCTACCAGCTTAACTACTCAGTCCAACCCAAAGATTAGACCCACAATGGGCAGGTTTTTGCCATCTGGTCACATAGACCTCATCTGATATACAAGTCAGGACTCACCGGGCTCACATTTGGCTTCTCCTCATAATGGGGGCCTTACAACTTTGAACACCATGGATCATTGGTGGCACTTTATGAGGGTGGGGCATTGAGCATATCTAACAAGAGTAATAGTCAGGGGTATCAGAATCCCATATCGGCTTCTTCTTTCCATTGGTAAAGTTGCTTTGGGCACATGTTTTAATTTGTTGAGTGGAACATCCAAATGTGCTAAAAGATGCAAGTGGTGGCCATGCCATTGGATTTGGCGGCCTAAAAAGCGGAGTAACGTGGATGGAAAATTTGGTCCTGGAGCTTGCATTACTATTGCCACCTTGGTCAGGTCGATAGTGATACCATTTTGCAAAATGATGTGGCCTGGGAAAATACCACCGTGAACATCAAATACACATTTGAGGGGATTCAAACTTAGACACACCTTGTGGCACCTAGTGAGGTAGAGCGTGGAGATGCATTAGGTGGATCTGCCCTTTCTGAAACCATTGAAATCATCTAAGAAGATCCTCATGAAATCCATGAGGTAGGGCCTAGAGATCTTCTACATATCTCTTTGAAAGGATGCGAGAGCATTCTTGAGGTCGAACCACATCAGTATGCATGCATATGCTCCCCATGCATTGATGACCAAGCTATCTTAGCTTGGTCTTTTGGGGCAAGGCACATTTGATTGTATCCGCTAAAACCATTGAGGAAAGAATACATCTCATGGCCAACTACTTCATCCAATATGCTATCTAGGTAAGGGATAAGGAAAGGATCCGAGGTTGTGGCTTCATTTAGCTTTTGGTAATCCACACATAGCTACATCTTCTTGCTATTTTTGGGAACAATGACGATCAAGGATATCCAATCTACACAATCTCCTAGGGTGATGAAACCTATCCTCAGGAGTCAATCCAACTTCTCTTTGACCAATTTGACCATATGAGGGTTCATTAGCATTGCATTCGGACTGGATCAACATCTGATTTTAGAGGAATCTGATGCTGGTAGAATTGGGGATTCAATCCCTTCATATTTGAATATTTCCATGCAAATACATCCTTGAACATGGTCAACAAGTTGATGAGTTGTTGCCAAAAATTTTGTTGTACTTTGCTGTTGATCCGAGGACCAAGTTACACATGTCTAGCTCATCCTCTTTGACCCTTGTGACTTTCTGCATCTATGCTTCAAACTCGTTCTCTTGACTCAACATTTCATTGATGTTAGCATCAAAAATTTGATATAAGTGATGGTTAGTTCGGGTTCTAAATGCCAAAATTGTTTAGATTGTTATCTTGTTCCTACTCTTTTGGGGCTTCAAGCTACATGTTCTAGGATTGCATGTATTGTTCAGTGATTTGGACAACATTAATGAGACACCAAGGTTGCAAGTCAATGTTAGCCTTCAAGAAATCCTCTTCTTTGTCATCACTTAATCCTTCGACCATATTGATTGTTTTGGTGACAATTGGTTAGTAATGTGGGGTAGATGGGGTACCATTGGTCAAGCAGACCATTACCTTGTGTTGGTTTCTCTAGATAGTCAATTTATCCTTATTCCAATTTTGACTCTCTTGCTTGGTGTAGCCAAGGTCTTCCCAATAGTAGGTGGTAATCTTTGCTAGCATGCTCCATGTTTAGAACTACTAGAGGTACTAGAAATTGCACTATGGAAATTTTCAAAAGTACCGACCTAATGATGCTGAGAGGTCATACTCTCTACTGATTGGCCATCCGTAGAAAAGGGACGGGTTCCCAATCCATCAATCCCAATTGTTGGCAAGTGACCAATGTGATGATATTCACCCCTGATCCACTATTAGAAATACATTTTGGATGATCTAGTCTCTGCAACAAATAGGAACAACCAAAATGGTCAGGTTAGATAAGGGACCTACTAGCATCGGCTAGTACTAAATCTTCCTCACAATTTTCTTCAAGGTTTCTACTATCATGGCCACTACTTTCGATTTTTGTAGTACCACACATTCAGGTTGAATCATCTCCAAGAGATGATATTTGAAAGTTGGGACTAGCCTTGAGTAAGTCATCTAGTGGGACAATACTGTTGATAGAACCCCATCCTGTTGATGCTTCAGATGAGTCCATGAGAACCAACGTACTTGGCCTATTTCCTTCCGCTGCTGCTATGGGATTCCCCTTGCTTTTTTGACTGCCATTGCCACCAAGGTTAGCATTTGAGGTGGTTCTGTATCCTTGTCTGAGATGATACTCCCAATTCTGCTTTCGATCTTTTTTAGGATTATCTTCGAGAATCTAACTTTTGTGCTTGTTAGGATGAGCTTTTGGTGGCTTCTCTCTTTGACTTCTAGGACTATTGCTTGAGTTCTTCAGTCCATTGGGTTGTGGGTCTTCTCTTGCCACTTGTTTGTTTTTCTCCTGGGGTGGGTGTGATGTTTTAAAGGCCAAATCTAGATACGATTTAAACTTTGCAGACCCCAGATGTAAGCTCAATTTGGAATTGCCTTGGCTTCCTACTTGGGGGAGGGGGGGATGTGTCCTCCCATTGTGTTGCATTCCCTAAGGGGGTGGGATATGTACATTGATTGGTTGTTGGTTTGAGCTACCCATCTAATTTCTAGCTCTAACTGTCAGATTGAAGAGCAGGGTGAACGTTGTGGTTGCCACCGCTAGCTCTCACTCACGGTCCATCTTGCCACCTAGTGGCAGAATTTCTCTTGCTCGGCCCACGAAGTGCATGTGTGATGCAACACAGCCTCCTTATAAGTTTTGCTGACCAAATGATCACATGCACATTTGGTTCTGGCAATTCCTTGATCATCACTATATTGGCTCTTGGCATATGTGTTGGGCCTTGTCCTTGCCTCTTTTGAGCATCATATTTTCGGGACGACCAAGAAAATGGGCCCAACATTGGCTCTAGGGCTCTAGCTGGGCCTCTTATGTTCACCAAATCACTCTCGTAGCCAGGAGTTTCTGGATAATGTGAAATTATCTATCTAACTAACACATTTGTGGACATGAGTTTCAAGTTATACTCCAACGTATTTCCCATCCCAGCTCCAAGCAATGAGAGCATCATCCCATATATATAGGTGACTAACACCTCATCATACACACAAATAGAGCACCCCCTAGTTGATTGTTGTGGCTCCTATAGCTCTTCTACACCCCAAGGGTTGGCCCTAGAATGCATCGTCTCAAACATAAAGAATGAATGTGAAAAAATCCTCTCATGATACATATAACAATCTAGGAATATTTCAATTGTCCTTATCGCGTCTCCCTAAATATTGGCATGCTATCCTAAAGCAAAGGAACCTTGCATCCTCAGCAGCGTAGGCCACAATTAGTCATACAAGTGGTATACATCTGGAAGTTTCCCTTTTGATACCATGCTCAAATGAAAATGCAATGTGTATGACTCATTATGCTCAAATAATTTCAACTATAAATTAGCCATGTGTCTGTGAAAACAATATTTTCACGATTCCATTTCTCTAACATTATGTTGCATTGCAAAGGGACAGTACCAGGCCAACCCTGCTATTATTCCTCTTCAAAATTAAATAAACTAGAACCTATATGCCATAGTATGTAATAAAATCACAACTCATTCAAATCTAATTTCTTTTCGATCATTTTCCCCCTACTGTTTAGGTTTTGCTTTCGTGCATATGTGTAAAAGGGTTTTGTCATCATTTTTAAATATAAATAAGCAATAAATATGTTCTTTTCACAAAAAAATGGAGGTAGATTGATGAAAATCCTCATGTCCTACCCTCATTATACACACATATATATTCTCAATTTTTGGTAAATTTTCAAGCATTAAAACAAAATTTCTTCTATTTTTTCCCTTCAAAAAGACTATTTTTCATGATTTTTTCTATTCATTTGAATATAAATTACCAATTTTGCTTGATTTTTAGATTTATCTGACTAGTATGGATTGTGATCCATCAATATATTGATTATTATTCCATGCGAATAACATTGAACCTACGAAATCCAACAAAAATTCATTTGTACATTAAATTTCACATATTGGGTTTTACGGTTTTAATCTTTTTATATAAACGATTGCAAGTGACTGAGTTTTTTATGATTATAGACATCAACATGATTCAGGCATTTTCAAACATGTTCCATGATAGATACAAGAGATATGATATAATATGCAATAAATTGGCACTTACGCTAAATCCCGCACATGTGACACATGGTAATTCAAAAAATAGAGTCGCTAATGCCATCCCACAGCTCTAGTGATGCTCTCCTTTATGCTTTCTTGTTCCATTTCTTGCATCTCATTGCACGAATCAGGATCCATTTTCCCCTCATCATCCTCTTAGCCCATACGAATAGCGATTATGGCAAGAGAGAAAGAGGAGAGAGAAAGATTGAAATCTAAACTTTTCATACAATATGTCAAATCTCTTGATGTTTCTTGTGATATGGAGTGAAGAAATCACGGATCTTAGTCCCAGCAGAAGAAGGCATGATTCGAATGGTCACAAAATGCCATTTTTTAATAAAGAAATGGAGAGCTAAAAAAATGACACCCTCCCTCGTTGAGTCTCATGATGTTTAGGCTCTCTTAAGCTTAGTTAACACATAACTTGCAAAAAAATTGGTTTGACCCCATCACATTCACACTATTCAAAAATGGTTTTGGTCCAAATGAACGAGAAAATGACCTTGGATTCTTAATCATCTGACTAGACGAGCGGCTTCCTAGCATAAAAAACTATTATCCTGGCCTCCCTCTGTTAGTTTCCTTTTCGGCTTTCAGATTAGGTAGCTGCTTCATAACACCACACCTTGCACCCATTAAATGGGGGCCCAAATGGACTCTGATCAAGAAACGGACACAGTTGGATTTTGGCATTGAAATGCATCTAGGAAAACTCCAACTCCTTGATTTGTGGAAGGATCGACACATTTCCACCAAAAACACCTCTTTTATGTATCTCATGCCACTTTTGTGTTTTAAATTTGGCTCTAAAATCATTTCTAATGTATGCTTGGGCACTAGGGCATTCAACTTGCTAGTGTCCATCCTACATACAAAAGAAGCAATGTTTCAAAAAGGACAATAAATTCTCTTGACCTCTTCTAACTCAACCATGCCCATTACTGGGTTGCTAGTAATCCTGATTGCCACAGCTAGTATAGGAATCTAATTGTCATGGAGGTTTATCCATTGGTCAGAATTGGTTGCTCTAGACCCTTGCCAACCTTGAGTGGGATGGGCCATTTGAAACCTGCCATTGTACCAGCAATACTCAGTGTTTTGTGTGGCCAAGTTACAAATGTTGCACCATCTTTGGTTCAGGCCACATTCAGCCTAGACATGCCCAAGATTGTTGTGATGTGTGCACCAGAGGTTGCTAAAATCATTCTTCTTGTTGTTATCTACTATTTTCTTTCCTTTGTCTTTTTTTTTTTCTTTCTTTCTTTCCTCCTCCTCCTTGAAATTAAACTTTGTACTACTAGACTTTACATCCATGTCAGAATCAAACTTTCTTTCCTCCTCCTCCTTGAAATCAAACTTTGTACTACTAGACTTGACATCCATGTCAGAATCAAAAGTCGATTCACTGATGTCGTCATGTTGGTGTTTTCCAACTGACTTGTTGGACTTCTTCCCTTTTCTTGACTTCTCTTTTGATAGAAACTACTATAATCTAAGATATTTCTTATAGAATGGGTCAATGTTGGTACTGGATAGATCATTGGAGGCACATGCTTTTTGAATAGGTTTATTGAAACCTTGGATATACAAGGTATTCAACATTTTATCCTTTGGATGTGCATTAGGATCAATGCAACTATTCTATATTGTGAACTTGGAGGTGTATTCACGAACTAATATGTCACCTTGCTTGAGGTAGAGAAATTTTTTAAGTTTTTGTGCATCCATTCGGTTTGGTTGAAATCAAATATATGGAAGGCAGCTAGGGCTTCATTCCATGATGGCTAGCCATTTTCTATAGCTATCCAGGTTGCAGCCTTCTTTTGCATTGAGGATTAAAAAACAACAACCTTGTGAGCTCATTAACATGACCAGGATAATTTACTGTGTATGTTACATCAAACTGCCAGATAAAAGCATTCAAATCTTCATTGGAATATCTTGAGAAATTTGGGAGGGAAATACTAGGATAGTGTGCTATTGGAATCGAGATGACAGGTGAAGTGGGGATTACTTGTGGGTCACCTACCAAGTTGAGTGAAGGAAGAAATTGACTAGCCAGATTCAAAGGTGAAATAGGCAGAAAGATAGAAGGATTTGGTTCACTCCTAGTTAGGGAGTAGATAACAAATGACACATCCAAAATTTTGAGGTAGTGTGCTGCACCTTGACTATAGCCTCATAGAGGAAAGGCATAGCCTTAGATCACAACATATGAATGAAACATAGGAATGAACTCAAAATAAATCCAAAGTGTATTGCTAGAATTAAGGATGATACATCAAATGGTAACCAAATGGTTATAGCACAATTCTTTGAGAGAATAAGGACTAAACAACAGACTGATACAATTGTTTTTCTACTCCCAAGGGTCTTCCCACCTTTTCTAGAAGAATAGGTCAGCATGACAAGGATTGAAGTCCTTTTCTTCCATTATTGATATATATATATATGTATGTATATATGTGTATATATTTCTCTTTTTTTTAAATTCCAAGAGGAGAATGGTAGGAATACCATGTATCAAAACCATCCTTGCCACCTTTGCTGGATTAAATGAGAAGGGAACAAAGTAGGTATGGGAGGTGGCTGGGAGAGGCTAGAAGAATGAGGCCACCTCATTAGGATGAGCATGTTGGCTATTAATAGCAAGATGAGAAGGATTATAGTGCGATGCTCAAAAGGGAAAGGGTCAATCGATGGTGATTGTCAAGATCCCTAGGGAGAGAAATACTTCTTTAAGCAATAGCCATTAATCAAAAAGGGATCATCAAAGATATCCATAACCTATATTTGAACTGAGTTGTTAGGGTTGACATCAAGTACCTTATATGGGCCCATCCAACATTGTTGTAGTTTTCTTAGGAACTTGCCAAATCGTGAATAATCGGAGAGGACTGAGTCACTTTCCTTGAATTCCTTATGCTTGTTGATGAAGCTGTCATGATAGGCCTTTCGTCGAGCCTACATGGCTTCTATACACTGTAGGGCCATCCTGTGAGTCTCATCCAGACATTCCAAGTGCAGAAGGAGACGACACTACAAGGACTCATTATCGCCTAGGCATTCTTTTATAGCCACACGCAAAGAGGGTAGCTCTAACTCGACAAGGAATATTGCTTCTGTATCCATGTCTATCCTGTAGCAGCCTTATGGGCGGCTCTCTACTCCCAGAGGGACTTTGTAAGTTGATTGTTCAAATCATGGCGATGTGCAACAATCGTCCTTGTCAAGATTGAGAAGAGAATGCGATTGATAACTTTGACTTGGCCGTTGGCTCTCTGGGGTAGTAAGGCGTGGACTTGCGATGGCGCATCTTATATAGCTCTGTCAGTTCTTTCATAAGCTTATTGAGAAAGTGAGTGCCAAAGCGAGTGATGATGTTCTTGTATAGAAACAGGGCCACATTGTTGTCATTATCCCACTTCAGAGCTTTGGTTTCACACCACTTGGTGACATAGTCGGTATAGACCAAAATGTATATATTGTGCTTCCTTCTAGTTGGCACATCGATGGGGCCAACAAATTCGATTCCCCATTTCTCAAACTGCTTTAGGGGAAGGATGGGCTGTAGGGACATAGCGCTAGTTTTGGTAGGCTTTTCCATCTATTGACAAGTATCACAACGTTTGCAATAGTCATAGGCATCTTTGTGGATGGTTAGCCACTAATATCCTGTGAGGGCTATTGCTTCTCCTGTAAAGTGTCCTCCACATGGCTCATCATGGCATGCTTTTAGAACTACATCTCCTACAACACATCTTCTCAACACTTCATCTTTGCTCTTCTTGTATAGAGCGCCACCTAACAAGGTGTAAGGGGTTGATTCTAACATAAGATTTTTCTTCTCATGGTTGGAGATACCAGGAGAATACTATTGAGTAGCCAAAACATTGGCTATGTCTACATGCCATGGGGTTATAGTTTTAACCAGAAAGAGGGATATATCAGCGAGGTTTAGATCATTCTACTCCTCTTCGTCGCTTTAAGGGATTCGCAATAGATGATTGGCCAACATATGGGAGTGACCAGGCCACTTCAAAGTCAAACTCCTAGAATAGAAGGAGCCACCTCATCATTCTTCCCTTCATATCTACTTTGTTCATCAAGAAATACAATGCCTCATGGTCCATATAGAATTTGAAATGCATCGACAGTATATGATGTTGAAACTTCTCCAAGGAAAACATCATTGCGAGGCATTTGAGCTCTATCATTATGTAGTTTCTATCTCGATCAGTTACTTTTTCACTTGCATAGTAAATAGATTGGTCTAACTTTCAGGATCCTTTTTGACATAGGACTACTCCTAACCCTTTGATAGATGAATTGGTGTACACATGGAATTCCTTGGTCCAATCAGGAGATTGTAAGATGGATGCTTCAATCAGAAATTTCTTCAAAATGTTAAATGCTTCAAAAATGTTAAACTACTTCAAAATGTTAAATGCTTCATCACAATTAGTAGTCCATGTAAACTCTGCATCTTTCCTCAAGAGCTTATGCAAGGGGGCTACCTTTGTTGCAAAGTGTGCAATGAACCTTATGTAGTAATAGCCAACATGGCCCAAAAATCTCCTCAACTATTTGAGATTGGTTGGAGCAATTAGAGTTGCAATCTTCTTAATCTTCGTGGGGGCTATTGCTATCCCTTGTGCAGAGACAATGTGGCCCAACAAAACTCTTGAATTTGCATTTGTCAAGATTGAGAGAGACCCCATACTCTCGATATTTGTCAAAACACTGCTCCAAGTGTCCCCAATGCTCACAAATTAAGCTATAGACACAAAATTCATCCATGTATACCACAATGAAATCATTCAGATGATTTTGGAATGCAGTCATCATCACTCTTTGGAAGGTAGCAGGGGCATTATAAAGCCCAAATGGCATTATTCTGTAAGCATATGTTCCCCATTCTATTGTGAAAGTTATTTTGGATTGATCTAGGTTGTATCCACTAAATCCATCCAAGAGGAAATAGAGTTCATGTCCAACCATTGTGTCCAACAGTTGGTTTGTGAAAGGAATAGGGAAATGATCCTTCTTTGTCTTGGAGTTCAGCTTTAGGAAGTCCACACATATTCGTAGCTTTCCATTCTTCTTGGATACTACCACGATGGGTGAAACCCATTCACTATTGGCCACTGGATAGATAAACTCAGCTTCAAGAAGCTTCAACAATTTGGCTTTCACTAGGGCTGAGTAATTTGGATTCATATGCCTCTATCTTTGCCGCATAGGTTTGGCATCAAGCTCTAGGTCAATATGATGTTGACACACCATGGGATCAATCCCCTTTAGATCTTTACATGACCATGCCATTACGTCCAAGTTTTCCTTCAGAAGGTCATGTAGGATCGACAATTAACCTTCCACTTCACGGATGAAGGTCCTATGGACTGCTTCTCGATACAGATCTAACTTCTTCAAGGGAGTGGTCTCCTCTTCTAATGTTCTACTGAAATTGACTTCCTCTTTTAATGAGGACTTGATTGACTCCTTGGGATGCTAAAATGGTATCGTTGCTATTTCGAATTTTATGGGAGGGTTCATTATCTCTTGACTCTAGAACTCATCTTCTGAGGTTGGCTCCATGAACATCACACAACAGAAACCATCTAAGTCCTGTTTGGGCTGCTGGAGGATTGGCAAGGTGCTTCATCATCGTCCTTTCTTAAGAATGGTAAATTAGAGTGACAAGAGCCACTACTGAAGGAAGGCTTATTCTGCTTAATCCATTTCTTATGGATATTTTGCCCATGATGTGATTCATTAACCAGTCCAAAGGGTACCATAGTCATTCTGTCCAACATCATAGGATCTTCACCTTATGTAGCCTCTGGGACTTCACACTCATTTGTATCCTCTTCAAGCTGGATAGATTCTTTCAATGCACTTTTATAATCTTCTTCTTTACTATCATCATCGTCATCTTCAAACTTTGTCTTTAACTCAATAGAGGCTTTATAAGAAAAGAATAGATTCTCTGTTGTATTATCTTCCTCTGCTTTTGCATTATTTGGCTCTGCTCATGTGTCTATCTCTGTCTATACTTCTGTCTTTGGCTTTGCTATGGCCATATAACAAGGAAAAAAATATATCAATGTCTCTATCTCACTATCGGAGGTGATTTTAGAAGTCATTTTTGGTTCATGCAATAGGTATTCACCCATTGACACGGACTTTGTTTCTTTCAAGAGATGGCTTACAATGCCCACCATTAGGGACTATGCCTCTATTTTCTTGGGAAAGATATGTTTGATAGCTTCTTCATCTCCTAATGTTCCAACTGTTATTTTGTTGGAGGAGTATGTTAAGACAATGGAAGTGGATCCATTACCTTTTTGAGATTCATACAACTTCAATACCACTTTGTTGGGTCCCCTACCTAGGGTTAGGGTTCCTTTGAACCAATTCGTCAGTGCTCTTGCTTCAAAATGCCATGGTATTCCCAAAAGCAGAGGGTATGAGGTCCCATAAGAATTTTATTTTACCATAAGATAGGTCATCCAACAATCTCTTCTTGCGAGAGTTGCCTTCACATATTGGAAATTTTCCAAAGGCTTAATTATTCTTTGATTTTCTAGTTGATAAGCCATTGTGTTGGATGCATATCTTGCAAGCCTAAATTCTTCATTGTCACATCCGTCATTATATTCACTGATGAACCTCCATCAATCAATGTGTTTGCAATAAAGCAACATTCAATCCACACACTAATCTTTGGGGTTCCTAGATCTAGGAAGGTGTTAGCCACATCTACTTCTTTCACATGCTCTAGGGCTTTATTGGACCTGGGGGAAATTGTAGAAGTAATCCTTAGCCTTGGCTACTTGTGAATATAATTTTAAATTTCTTTCGACAGCTGGGGGATAGCATTAGCAATTTTCAGAATGTTAGATTTGGTTTGAAGATATCTAGGTCTTTGACCAAGTTATATTCTTTGGTTTGAAGATATCTAGGTCTTTGACCAAGTCATATTCTTTGATTGATAGGATCCATGGGCTTCTCTGATTGGCTAGGGAATGGGACAATGCCCACTTTTATATTTCCTCTTTCTTCTACAAGTAGCAACATGTGCACTTCTACTAGCATTAGGGGTAGTTCTCTATCCTCTATCTCTTGGACCTCAGGTCCTATCTCTATAACTATCTCTGTATCCTTCTATAGTACTAGACTACTCTATACTGTACCATTCTGTCATGTACCATTTTGTCTCTCTTTTGGAACTATAGGTTCTCTTTTCTTGGCACAAACTATTGCAGTAACTTTCAATTCCACCATGTTGGAGGTAGGTTCTTAGGTCATCTGTTGGTTGTCAAGTGGTGTTGGCTTTCACAGGAGCTGGACTGGGACAATATTTTGTAATGTGGCCTTCTCCTTTGCATCGATTGCATAAGGGTTTGTAATCCATGGACCTTCTAGGGTTTGAACAATTTGATGAGATATGTCCCTTTTCTCCACATCTGTAACACTCAACTTCTGATCTCTGGCCATCACCAGATTGTCGTCCTTTGTAACTTTAAGAGGAAAACCTCCTTGGGCCAAAATTAGGACCGAACTCTCTAGGATTTGGTTCTATATCCTGGGTGATCATATTGGATTTCAACAAGTTGAATCTTACTTCTTCGCCTTTCTTCCTTCTTTCATGCATCTTCTTCAGAGAGCAAATATCTTTTGTATGGTTCTTCCTTAAACAATATGAATAAAAGACCTTAGGGATAGTTGTTTTTTGGGTATATTGTATGGCTAAATGTCATACTTGATGGCATTTTCTACACCATGTATTAGATCGCATCACATTTCTTCCACCTCCAATAGGATTGGATATGTTGGTAGTATTTACCTTTAGTATCTACAGCTATTTTGTAATCACATCCATTAACTCCTTCTTGATGCTTGCGAAGACTAAATTGGACAAATAGTCTTTCAAAATTTCTCCTCATGGAGTACTTTAGTAGGATTTTAGGAAGCCTCCATAATCACTACATAGACTAGTTGGGTTGATCCAAAGGCTCCTTTATTCTAATTCTGACTCAAAGGTCCTTGTTGAGACTGGTGGTTGTTGGTTCTAGTTGGTAGGGTTCTACTATTGTTGTTGAGTTGCCATTGGGGGAATTGGCTGAGGCCACTATTGTTGTGGTTGAACTATCATTTGAGGTACTGTTGTTTGTGCCACTATGGACTCGATGCATTGTACTACGACATTGTTTGCATATGAGGGTAGGGATAGGGAACAATCCGTGGGACTACATTGGTGGATATACCATTCCTGGTATGGGAGGAGATAAGAATCCTCTTCCTGAGGTCATCAACAACCTTGCTTCAACTTCATCATACAGTCTTGTACCTCCCACTACAGATTGGAGGTTGATCGGTCTTCTCAATTCCACAAACTTACAAACTTTTGGTTGTAGGCCTCTAAGAAAAACTCCCTTCTTTGAATGCCTTCATGTCCAAGTGATGGTTGGTCCATCTCTTTAGTATGGATTCCATTCTAGAGACATACTTTCACTCGTTCACCAGAGGGCTGAATTCATGAACTCCTCTCATATCCGCTCTTCAAAACCTTCATGCCTAAATTTAGTGAGGAAGGCCAACTTCAAGTCATTCCATGTGCCAAAAGTTCATGCCTAAATTTAGTGAGGAAGGCCAACTTCAAGTCATTCCATGTGCCAAAAGTTCATGTTGCTTGTCTCTCATACCACTAAAACACTACACCTTTGAAAGTGATGCCAACCAATGCTTGGGGGTTCTAGCATTGTTGGCTACACATGCTACCATGAACTTAGCTACATGAAGATTAGGGTCTTCATTGTACTCTCCCTTAAAGATGGGCAATGAGCCTAAATTTTCATGCGTTAAAGGAGGCTTTTACTACTAGCTTATTCTCAGTTTTGATTTTTTTATTTTCTCTTTTCACATACCTCTGGACTCATTCTAGTGCTTACCTCTTGATCGTGTCATTCAGCAGGGAGTTAGCTCCACCCAGTTTGTATGTACTCAATAAAACAAAATCAAAAGGGATTCAATCTTTGGAGGATTCTCTTGCTAATATTTCTTCTACTTCTTCTCAACATCTCTGAATTCAGCTTTCATTTCACTATAGAGGGAAATATATTCGATTCTAAAGGTATCAAAGCTCATTAATCTAACGATTAACATAGTGCTATTGTCTTGATAATACCAACTTCAAAGGGTTTCAATAGCATAGGTTGTGAAGAACATTGTGTCTACTAACTTCTAGTGGGTTGCCAATTGGACCAATAGAAGGTTGTAAGTATACCAAGCATCCCAAGTATCTTGATGTTGAGCATCCACGAATAGATTCCAACTCTTTTCCTTCTTGTTCTTGTGAACTTCAACTGATCATGACTCCTGAAGCTTCTTCACAATCTCCCACTTTGATGATGCCTAGAAATTCTTTAATGAAATCCAAATCTCCCATGGATGGTATTTCTCTCTGTTTCTACTTCTCTTTTCAGTTTTGTGGGAAACAATTGGCTATTGTGATACAACTTTCTATAGCTTCAAAGGACAGTGGGAGCAGTCTGTTACATAGATCCCGCATTAAGATAGTGACATGCTTCCGCCATTGAGAGATAAACTTCTTGTAGAAAGTGGCTTTGGTAATGAAGATCTCCAACTCTTCAATAGTTGCAAGGATTCTCCAATTTTCCATTGCTTTTCTTCCTTTTCAATAGTGCCACTTCTTCCATTTTTAGTCTCTATTGGTGCTTGTTAATGGCAATTTTTCTCAACTCATAAAAAATATGGAGTCCCAAGATGAACACCAAGAAAAATGGAAAATATACTGCAAGAAAATCCATCTTGTATCATCAACAAGCATGTTCTTCTTCATACTTTAATCAACCACAAGAAGAAAAACAACACCAATCTTCTCAAATCTTCACACAGCATCATATAGCAACTCTCTCATGGATTTATCACAATAAAAATTCAATACATTCTTCATATTCTTTATAAAAAGAATAAGAAAACACAAAGAAATGCTCCACTTTGAATGTAAATGATCACATAGTATTTATCTTCAATAGCTTCATAGTCTTCATAGTCTCTCTCATGTAGATACAATGTTTCTCATAGAAAAATGACTATTTCCCACTCTCTATCTCTCTCACATATACTCTCTCTCTCAATAGTACGTTGAATAATGAAGAATAATAATTCATAATCCCTCTATGGTCATGGATACCCCTCCCAAGAGGTATGTCTCATATGAAGGGTCACTAGAGCCACTATAGTGTCCTTTCATAGCTCAACAATATTACTGACACTTCAGTCTTCACCTGAGTCTTCAATAGCTACATTTTTCGCTTCTTTGAGCTATTTTGAACTTGTATTCATCTCTTCTAAATATTAGAAAACTTCCCCAATCTATACATTCATCCCTTAGAACACTTACAAACATACAAAGCAAAACCAGAACAGAGACAGAGACTCTATAAAAGCTCTACAAAGGGTCTACAATACCATACAAAAGGTCATCAAAAGCATTTAGCTCAACTAAAACCATTCAAAACAATCAAGAATCATTAAATAAGCTTCCAAACACTCTTAAACTCCATCAATCATCATTCCAACCTCTCATGCAGAAAGACATCAAAACAAAATAGAATCTAAACAGAACCAATTGGAACCTATCAAGCACTCTCAACAGAACCTTTTAGCACATCATATCTTTACTAAAAAACATCATGAGCTTCTCAAAACTATTCAATATTATCCAAAACTCTCTAAAAAATTTCCAAAATAATCAATCATCATTCAAATCATACAAAAATAACCCAAAAATCTAATTAAAAATAGCCAAAAACACAGTCATATCAACCCTCAACATGTCAAACAACTTGACTTCGAGCAAGGTGAGACCTAGTATTGGTGTACTCTGTAAAGGGCCATAAGCAAAGGATGAAGTTTAGAGGATTGGGACCTTTCAAGGTTTGCAACATTAGTTGAACCGACAATGTAGAGCTAAAGACTCTAGAGGGAGAGATCACAGGCTTCTTTATAGCAGTTGCCTCAAGAAGTACTACCCTCTAGCACATCTGTTGCACAAGCCTCTAATGTTGGAACCACATGGGAATGTAAGAGTTGCCACCATCATTGAGGTAGAGGATGAGGATGAGAAAGCAATAGCACCTGCCTACCTACACATATCGATCACTACCCCAAAGACACATGCCTTTGATGCACTCATTGACAAGGGAGCTAACTTTAATATTCTTACACATGACCATTTTACCCTCATTGGTTAGCCCCAGTTGTAGCCTATTAATGCTAAACTCAACCTGTTTGGGGGGCAGTCTTACTCACTGTTGGAAAAGTGTAAATTAGTGGTCTTTATTGAGACTAAAATCCTACCAATGATCTTCTACTTGCTACCTACTAACAATAAGGCTGCTGATAAGGAAATACTACTAGGGAGTGCATTCAAGAAACAAGAATACTACAATGTTGATTATGACTCGCAACATATTCACCTTGCCATTGGCAATGTTTAAATAGTGACAGCTTTCAACAAGGGTAGCATGGCTCCATCTATGCTTGCAGTGCCACCCGATAGAAGAACCTAGTGCCAAGCCTAAGGAGGGGGGTCATGACTTCTACCACCCTACCAATGCAATCTGACTACAACCCTTAGTAAGCACACCCAAGACCACCGATCAACATCTCAAATGGGTACCCAAATGACAATTGCCACCATCTAGGAGCCAACCCACATGAACTCATAATACCAGAATCTCACATCGTAGACCTAGGAGAAAGCTAGCACTACAAATGCAGACGAACAATCAAGCCGCGATGGGTTCCCAAAGTCCTATTGCGCGCTCAAGGATACTACAAAGGCAACAAATGGATTTGGTTGTCTAAGGCCATGAGTGGCACATATGTCCCTCAAACATCGCCTTCCGACCCATCTCCAAACAATAGTAAGCTAGCTAGGAATGAGAAACTAATTGATCCAAAAGGTACCAAACCCATAAGATCACAACAGGTTTATCAACCAAAACCACAATCCTCTACATTGAAACCGACCCAACCTAACACTTCTAGTGTCTCAACTATTCCACAAGTAGAAAGCAATGCACCAACTGAGCCGCAAGACCAACCCATCGCACAAGTAGCCAATAGACACCCTAATGACCAGTCCTTCCATGAAGCACACATTAGTTGCTAAGCTACCAAATCTAGTCAAACCCCAACCCCCACAAGCCTTATACCCTCCTATGAGCAGAGACCTATCCTTACTTTAGCCTCAAACCTAACCATGAATACAGGGGATGACGTGGTCACTTGCATCAGACACTGCTATGAACGGTTGGATTTAGGCCTCCTAGATGAGCCACTAGCAATGGATATACACTCCTTGTTGTTAACCCCAATGCAAAAAAGATAAAAAGTAAGCAAAGAAAAATTCAAGAAAACTAAAAAATGCGGAGCAAGGTGAAAAAATGCAGCCGACAAAAGGATGAGAGGAAAATTCCAAAAGTAAAAGGGTAGCCTTAAAAGTCGAGGCAAAAGCAAATGCGCATTTTAAAATGTAAAAGTGCCCCCAAATTTTTGTAAAAGAGCGCCATGCTCCCTCTTGTGCAAGTTGTAAAGAGTAGACGAGTATAGGTGAAGGCATAATGTAAATAGAAGGGAGTAGAAAAAGAGGACTTTGGCAAGATGGCTGGTCATGTAAAAAAGGGGATGGGCACCCAAAGGGAGGAGGGCATATATAAAAGCCAAAAAGTGAATAGAGAAGCTCATTCTTGTGTGTGGCAAAAACTAGCTCTCCTCTCCTCTTCTTCTTCATGTTCTTGCTTGCTTGAGCATGTGCTTGAGAGAGGGAGTGTGAGAGAGAGACAGAGTGTGAGGGTAATGGACCGTGGCGGAGAAGCTCTCCATCTTCTTCTCTCTTCTCCTTCTTCTATTCTCTTCTCTTGACTCGTGTGCAACAATGGAGCATGGAGCTTGGAGCTTGAGGATCGAGCTTGCTTGAGCTTGCACCTTGGATTATGGAGCTATTGGAGCACTTGAGGGAGGATGCAACTCAATCGAGCATGGATGTACTCACTACACTCGTAGGCTTGAGAGTGTGTACGGACATGTGAGAGAGGTAGCCATTAACATTTTTCTTGAAACGCTTGAGGAATAAGTGATCCGTGGGTCTTGGCAGTTGAGCAAAGGCTCCCACATTTTGGTTTTGTTGGTTGACAGGACCAACAGATTCAAGCTTGAGTGCTTATGTACTTCAAATTGAGTGATGAAGGAGTTCAACTCCAAAACAGTGCTTGGTTTTAGGTAGGAAGCAAGGGAGTTGAAGGCCATTCAATCTCTTTTGCAGATTACTTTAGGTGTAAGAAGCTTTCTGTGCATTGGTAGAATAGGAGTTATGTGTTTTATATCAGATTTGAGGCAGTAAGGTTTGGGGAATAAGAAAAAAAGAGAAAAAAGATAACTCTTTGCATAACCAGGGAGGAATAGGGAAACATGGGAAGAAAGAAATCAGATTTTTGTATGTCTCCAGGGAGAAAAACTGAGGTAAGGGGAGAAGGTGAGAATACAAAAAGGGGCACAAGGGTGAGAGAGAGATCAATTGCATTCAAGGAGTTTGAGAAAGAGAGAGAGAGAGCTTGTGAGAGAGAGGCAAAGAGTTATATGTTGTAGGTTTGCATTGCCTACGATTCATGGTTTGACGCATTCGTCCCTACTAGGTATGCTCAAGATCCTTGTTGCAATCTATTGTATTGTTCTTGAATTGTCATAGCATTAAAAGCATGTATTGAATGCAATAGAAGCAATTTCATGCCATTTGGTGACTTTTGCATGCCACTCGGACGATGACCGTAGGCCTCAGATGGTTGAGTCTGGAGTGGTCTTGGACATCCGAGCCACTTAGTGTCCACTTGGACAACTCAGGCCATCTAAGGTCGAGTTGTCTCATTTGAATGTGGCCATCCGAGGCCGAGTTGTCTCATTTGAATGTGGCCATCCGAGCCACTTAGTGTCCACTTGGACAACTCGGCCTCGGATGGCCACATTCAAATGAGACAACTCGACCTTAGATGGCCAATTCTGGTCCTAGAATGACTATCCCTTGGGATACTCAGACAGTTACCCCTCGTCCGCTGACTGTTCGGATGTCCAAGTCTGGGACTCAGACCAGATGACCGAAAACCTATTTGACTGAGAATTTCAAATTTTCAAGGGCTTGCTCTAATGGATCAGTGATTCACTAGAGCCAAAACCCATAAACGACCCCATTGAAGTGTTGCACCTAGAAAAGAAGGGACCTTGGCCTAGCAGTCCATAGGGAACTCAAAAGACTTGACCTTTGGCTACTACCAACTGATTAGAAATTCAAAGCTGACTCATAGGGCTGGACCCCCATTAGACCCCTTGTAGCAACCGTTAAGAACAGAGGCTCAATCGGTCAGGAGTAGTCAAAACTCCTTCTTCTAATTGCATCAAGAGTAGGACAAATCAAAGTAGTTGACTCCATTAAAAGTCACACTCGACAGAGTAGGCACGGAAGCATGTGTGGAGACTGGAAAGCCTGATTTTGCATAGCGCACATCATGATGCCTTGCTAGAGCATAAGTGTTGCACAATTAGGAACAAATGGATGAACAGGGAACACACTAAGGGAAATCAACCTAAAAACAAACCCACCAATAGGAGTACAACCCATGAAATAGAAGAAAACTAGAAAACCAAGGACAAAGACACAAAGAGGACCAAACAATCACATTGCCAAGAGAAGGAAAGGCTCGCTTGTTGAGATATCGAGCTCCACTCGTGATACGCCAGGGTGACCGTTGTGTATTTATGTCACCGACTTGTCAGTTGCAGATGCGGTTGGTACACCGCCCCTGAATAATAGCTACATGATAGCTATCCTTATCTACTCTAGTTTGTGGCTCAGTTAGTATGCCACCTTAGTTAGTTGAGTTTGGTTTGAGACCCATATATAGGGTTCTTCTATTTCTTTGTACTTGAGTTCTTTTGGCTTACACAACTAAGAAGAGGAAAACTGTTTTCAGCCTCCACCCTTGTGTGTCTTCCTCCATTGTGCAAGCAAGAAAGCTACAAGTGAGACTCCTTCCTTCTCTCCCACAATCTTGACATGGTATCAGAGCCTTGTTCGTGGTAAGGAGCTCAAGAAAGCAAGCCAAGCTCGCGGTGTTCTGGTAAGAGGAGCAGTGTTGCTTTCATTTTCTATTTTGGGAGCAGATCTTTGCAGGTAGCACAGTCGGAAAGTGCAGGAGTGCATTGTCTCAGGTTGAGACGCCCTTCGCGGTGAAGCAAGAGGGCAGTATATGCTGCGGGAAAGGCCTTTAGCCCTTGGCGACCTTATTTTTTTTATTTGAGGCCATTTCGGGGCCTGTTTTGGAGGCGGAAGTTTTCTGCACGCACTCAGGAAAAGGCCCAGTTTTATGCTGTGCAGCCACTGTTCTACAGGTCGGTGAATAGTTACTGTAAAAATTGCATTGTATGCTTGTGCGCAGAGACATTGGGAGTTACAGAATCATCCCTGTTGCCTGTTGATGCAAGATCGTCACTAGGAAGTGACTGTGTGGTCAAATACCACTTTCGCCAGTTTTGCAGATTTTCCCTTGTGAGGGTGAAGTTGTGGTTTTTGCAGTGACAGAATTTTTTGCAGTCTTCTGTAATGGCATCTGATTCTCTTTCACAGATTGTCACTGAAAAGCTTGACAAGAACAACTTCCAAGCATGGAAGTTTAGAATGACGAATTTCCTTATGGGAAAAGGATATTGGGAATTTGTTGCAGGAAATGAAGAAGAACCAGTTCTTCCTGATGTTCCCAATCAACAGCAAATGCAGGCATTTAAAGCATGGCATGAGAGAGCCAGGAAAGTTATGTATTGGCTGTCTATCAGCATTTCAGACTCTATGATTGTGCATATTCAGGATGCAAGTACGCCAAAGGAGGCATGGGATACTTTGTCAAAAATGTATAGCACAAATACGCAAGCCAGGAAAATGCAGCTCAAGCAAGAGTTGCACAATGTGCAAAGAGAAAATATGAGCATCAACGACTACCATATGAAGGTGAAGAAGATTGCAGATGCACTTGCTTCCATTGGGTCACCAGTGGAAGATGATGATTTAGTTTCTGTGACCTTGAATGGTCTAGGAAAGGATTATGCACAGTTTCGGACATCCATTTCAGTTCGTGAAAGATTTCCTGATTTTGAGGAGTTGATTGCTCTTCTAATTTCTGAGGAACAGAGAAATGGTGGTGCATCTTCTTCAGGAGGAACTTCAAAAGAAGCTGTCTTCTACTCAAATGCTGGAAGAGGTAGAGGCAGAGGTAGAGGAGGCCGATTTGGAGGCCGTGGTAGAAATCAGAATATGCAGCAAACTCAAGAAAACCAGTCCTATGGAGGAGGACGTGGTAACTCTAGAGGCAGGGGGAGCCAAAGAGGTCGTGGTGGATGGCAAAGAGGTCAAAATGCAAACAGTAATGTTGAATGCTACTACTGTGGTAAAATGGGTCATATGGCTAAAGACTGCTATAAAAAGCAGAATGACATCATGAATGGAAAACTGCAACAAGGGAATTATGCATCTTCTAGCAGACACGGTGATGACAAAAATGAGCATTTGTTCATGGTGCAGCACATGAACAATTCTGTGACAAGTGCAGAAGAAAGCAATGATGTATGGTATGTTGACTCAGGTGCATCAAACCACATGACAGGTCATGCAGAATGGATGGAGGATGCAAGGAAAATGGAAAAACCAGGATTTGTGGAGACTGGTGATGATACTGCACATCCGATTGTGCGGATTGGAAAAATTCCTTTGTCTATGCAGGATGGGAAAAAGAAATACCTGTCCGATGTATTTCATGTCCCGAATATCACCAAGAATCTGGTTTCTGTTGGTCAAATGGTTGAACAGGGCTTGCAGGTCAGATTTAATCCTCATGGATGCTTTGTTGAGGATATGAAAAATAAAGGTCGCTTGATAGCAAAAGGAAAGAAGAAGGGCAGAATGTTTACATTGGATGCAGACATGCCTGAATTGAGTGCAGCAATGTTTGCACATGGGACCGGTGTAGTTGTAGATATTGATATCTGGCATAAACGCATTGGTCATGTTAATGTACAGCGACTTAAATCAATGCAGGCCCAAAATATTGTTGCAGGATTGCCAAAATTCAAGGTTGCAGAAATGCATAAGGTATGTGAAGCCTGTCAGTTTGGAAAACAGGCAAGGAAACCATTTCCTAGACATGTTCAAGAGAGTGACAATCCATTGGAATTAATCCACTCTGATGTGTGGACTACTAAAGCTGCATCTCTTGGAGGCTGTCATTATTTTGTCACTTTTATTGATGACTATAGCAGAAAAGTTTGGGTGTATTTTATGAAAAAGAAAAGTGAAGTTTTTGGGCATTTCAAAACCCTTAAAGCTATGGCTGAAAAAGAAACAGGTCTGCAAATAAAATGCCTGAGGTCAGATGGAGGGGGAGAGTACCTCTCAAATGAGTTTGCAAAGTTCTTGCAGGAGCATGGCATAAAGCAGCAATATTCATGCAGTTATACCCCACAACAAAATGGAATTGCAGAAAGGAAAAATAGGCATATTGGAGAGGTATCTCGTGCCATGCTCAATGAAAAAGACTTGCCAGATTTTTATTGGGCTGAAGCAGTTGCTACAGCAGTCTACATAATGAACAGGACTCCCACTGCAGCAATACATGGAATGACTCTAGAGGAGAGGTATACTGGTAGGAAACCAGATATTTCTCATTTGAAATTTTTTTGTTGCATTGCCTATGTACATGTGCCAGATGAGCTGAGATCCAAGTTGGATCCAAAAGCTGAGAAGTGCATCTTTATTGGTTACTCTTTGCAGCAAAAAGGGTATAGATGCTATAACCCTTCTACTCGTAAGTTTACAGTGAGCAGAGATGTTGTTTTTGATGAGATGAGTAGCTGGTATAAACCAGTAAATGTGATTGATGATGTAGATGCACAAAATGGTAATGCTGCACAGAATTCACAGCAGCAGTCACAAAATATTAGTGGACCTGGAGCGTCCTCTAGCAGTGGTTCACATTCTTCGCCATGGACAGGCAGATTGAGATCATGAGAATCTTCTCAAAGTAATGCAGATAGTGGTATGCAAGTATCACGAAAAGGAAAAGAGAAGGTTGATCAACCCATGTTTGATGTGAATGCAGGTCACTCTTATGTGGATGGTGAATCCAGTGGCTCAGAACAGAGCATTGATGATGAGTTGGGTATTCCCTCTATTGTTACACCTGGAGTAAGGAAGACCAGGGATGTTTTGAGAGCACCTGGGAGTGAACCCACTTTGCGCAGGTCTACCAGAGTTAGGTATCCTGTGGATAGGCTGAAATATGATGGATTTACAACCATTCACTATGCATATATGGTCAAGGTGATACAGGAACCAGAACCCACTTCTTTTGAGCAAGCCATGGGAAAAGAAAAATGGGAGAAAGCCATGGATGAAGAAATGGATGCCTTGGAAGCAAATGCTACATGGGAATTGGTACCTTTGCCTAAAGGTAAAAATGCAATTGGCTGTAAGTGGGTTTATAAGGTGAAGCACAATGCTGATGGTTCTGTGAACAGATACAAGGCAAGATTAGTAGTCAAGGGGTATGCACAAACATATGGCATTGACTATGAAGAAACATTCAATCCGGTTGCAAGGATGGCAACCGTAAGAGCAGTCATTGCTATTGCTGCATCAAAGGGATGGTCTTTACATCAGATGGATGTAAAGAATGCCTTCTTGCATGGTGATTTGCAAGAAGAGGTCTATATGGAGCAGCCACCAGGTTATGTGCATGCTGTTCATCCTGAGTTTGTTTGCAGGTTGAAGAAAGCTTTGTATGGCTTGAAGCAAGCACCTAGAGCATGGTCTGACAAGATAGGACAGTATCTTGTCACTATTGGCTTTCAGATTTCCAAGGCAGATTTCTCACTTTATGTGAGAAAAACAGAGAAAGGTATTATGCTACTTGTCATTTATGTTGATGATTTGATTATGACAGGTGACAGTGATGAAGATATCCTTCATGTGAAAATGCTATTGAAGCAGAAGTTTGAGATGAAGGATTTGGGAGAGCTACATTATTTCTTGGGCATTGAGGTGATTAGATCACCAAGTGGGATACAGCTCTTGCAGAGGCAGTATGGATTGGACATGCTGTCCAAATATGGGATGACAGGCTGTAAGCCTATTTCAGTTCCTTTGGAGCAGAATGTGAAGTTGAGCACAGATGCAGGTGAGCTTCTAGAAGACCCTACTATGTACAGACGCATAGTAGGAAGTTTGATTTATATGACTATTACCAGGCCAGATTTGAGCTATGCTGTTGGATTGGTAAGTCAGTTTATGCAGGCTCCAAGGAAACCACATTTGGATGCGGCTAGACGCATACTCAGGTATGTGAAGTCCACATTGCAGTATGGACTATTTTATGAGACTGGGGTTCAGATACAGTTGCATGGATACACTGATGCTGATTGGGCTGGTTGTATTTCTGATAGACGATCTACCAGTGGATATGTGTTCTCTTTTGGGAGTGCTGCAGTCACTTGGAGCAGCAAGAAATAGCCTACAGTTGCCTTGTCAAGCACAGAGGCTGAGTACAGGGGTGCAGCAATGGCTGCATGTGAGGTAGCTTGGTTGCATAAGCTACTTTATGATATGCATCAGTCTACAGATGGGCCAGTTGTCATTTATTGTGACAACATGAGTAGTATACACTTGGCAAATAACCCAGTCTATCATGCTAGAACAAAGCACATTGAGGTGCATTATCACTATGTGCGGGAGAGGGTTTTACTAGGTCTTATTGATCTAGTTTATGTCAGCACAAAGGATCAGGTAGCTGACATATTTACGAAGGCATTGGGCGCAGAGAAGCTGCGCAAGTTCAGAGACCTGCTTGGTGTGCAGGAATTGGGATTGAGCTCGAGGGGGAGTGTTGAGATATCGAGCTCCACTCGTGATACGCCAGGGTGACCGTTGTGTATTTATGTCACCGACTTGTCAGTTGCAGATGCGGTTGGTACACCGCCCCTGAATAATAGCTACATGATAGCTATCCTTATCTACTCTAGTTTGTGGCTCAGTTAGTATGCCACCTTAGTTAGTTGAGTTTGGTTTGAGACCCATATATAGGGTTCTTCTATTTCTTTGTACTTGAGTTCTTTTGGCTTACACAATTAAGAAGAGGAAAACTGTTTTCAGCCTCCACCCTTGTGTGTCTTCCTCCATTGTGCAAGCAAGAAAGCTACAAGTGAGACTCCTTCCTTCTCTCCCACAATCTTGACATCGCTAGGATTAGGGATACGTCCCTAGCCAACTTAGTTGAACACATAGATGTTCTAGTGGGTCAAGAGGCAACCACAATGGCAGGTACCGGCTCAAATGAGAACAACGTAGACTTGGACCACCTTGACCTTAGTATGGCTGAGCACCCCTACGACATTCGATGACTTGTCACACAATACAACCAACAAACAAGGATAGCGCACCATGGAAGATCGATGGTGGCAGACCTTGTAGCTGACCTCGAGGAAGAGAGGAGGCTGGCAAGGATGGCATTGCAATGCATGGCAAAGGAGCAAAAGGCTTAGAAATGCCAGAGTAATAGAGGACTAGGGTAATGGTCTAATATTCTTGGGAAATAGAGCTGAAGAAGTCTGAGTAGAAATGGACACTTGGAAGACCTCATCCATGGACTTAGATGCCATCTCTAACCTGCTAAAGGGGGACTCAAAAGCAAGAAGCGATTATGGGGATTTAACAAAGTACATCCCTTGTCCTGAGGATGAGCAAGATTAGATGCACGTGTTGGCAACCATCAACCTCCCATTCTCAGAGGAACATGATCAGTATAGGCAAGCTGTGAATTCTACAAGCAACTCTAAGAGTACCATCCCTTCTAAGCTGCCCACAGTACTTATGTGCATGATGGCCTAAAGTCCCATCATGGACCAATCAACATCAATTACCTATCATGTTCTAGCAAACAAACTAGAACTTCATTGAATCCTTGAGCATTGTCAAGGAAGTTGGCCAGCAACCCAGCCGCCAACTTGAAGTCCCTCAAGGATCTTATGGAAAGCAAGGAGTGGAAATGGACCAAGGTGCATGACCTAAACTTGACATATAATTGGGTTCTCTTGACGAGTGAGACTGCATACGAGATTAGGGACCCCGCAAGCAACCTACACACCCAGTCTGAAAGTTTAGAAGATGAGTATGAGGATTGTTGCTCCACCAATGAGGAGAGCAAGGAGGAAATATAGACCATAGACTATGATTTGAAAGGAATGATAATTGAATAGATCAAAGCAAACTCTAAACCCTGAGAGATGAACATGTTTCGAGTTAGCAGTGGCCAAGGTAGATTGCAATCGAGCTTGGCTAGAGTGTCTCAATGTGGTAAATCATGAGAAAGCAGGACTATCCCGTCCTTGCCCCCTGCCATTATTAGGGGTTGAGATAGCTTCAGAGTTGCAGGAACCAAGGGAGATAGCTTCTTATAGAGAGGAAGGCAAGTACAATTCTAAGTCAAAGGCAAGCTCCGATAGTGACCTCGAGATACCTCAACCACCTGGAACGTGACACACCAAGGGGGACCTTCAAGTCCACCTAAGGCACAAGAAGGTAAAGGAGGATAAGAGGAGACGGTCATAGTCCATCGATAGAAGTTGAATGGCAAAAGAAACCCTAGGACCTGCCCTAGCACTTCACAAGGTATAAAAATGGTAACAGAATAGTGGTATTGGTAGGAGGCAAATAGAAGGGGCAAGCAAGTGAACCTATCAAAGGAGGATGAGAGCCAAAGTTAAGGAGGTCAACTTGGCGAGAGGGGAGGACAAAGCATCAACCCGTATACATAGCAGACTACCTAACTGAGAAGGAAGAGCATAATCTCATAAATCTCCTAAGGGAGTTCAATGATGTGTTTGCATGTAGAGAGGGTGGCAGGAAAGGAAGCCTACAACTTTTTGGAGGGATGGCTTCTCAAGCTATAACCAAGTGAAAGTCCATCCAAATGATAGGAACAAGATGGCATTCACCATTGAATGGGGGGTGTTTCCCTACGTAGTCATGCTATTTGGACTAACAAATGCCCTTGCTACTCTCTAATCCCTCATGTGTGCCATTTTCAAGGACATGCTTAGGAAATTGTTGGAAGTCTTTTTCAATTACCTATTCATCCATACTAACTAGGGAGAACATTTGGAAAAGCTACAAATAATCTTTGAGCAGTGTAGGAAATATGGTCTCTCATTGAGCCCCTTGAAGTGCCAGTTCTAAGTAGGGTTGCATTTTAGGGCACATCGTGTCAAAGAATGGGATAGCCACAGAATTTTCTAAAGTCAAGGTGATTGTAGATCTTCCCCCTCCTCCAACCAACTTTAAGGGAGTTCAATGTTTCTTAGGCCACATAGGATACTATCGACAGTTCTTCATACTGAACTATGCATTAATTGGTAAACCTTTGTACAAGCTACTGATAGTATTCAAGTGGACCCAAGAATGCCAATAGGCCTATGAAAGACTTAAAGAGGCTCTAACTTTGGCTCCTATCTTAAGAGCCCCAGATTGGTCCATCACGTTTCACATGCACATTGATGCATCAAAATTTATATCATGGGAGCAATGTTGTGCTAACTTGGTGAACATAACCTAGACTATCCAGTGAGTTTTGCTAGCAAGTAGCTCATGGAGATAGAAATGAACTACTCCACAATGGAGAGAGAAGGGTTAGCCATGGATTTCACCATTAAGAAGTTCAGACACTATCTTTTAGCAACACCCTTCACCTTCTTCGTGGACCATCAGGCGTTGCTTTATCTTGTGAATAAGCCTTACACACAATAGGACCCATTTCTCCATGGTTACTTTTGCTCTTGGAATTTGACTTCTTCGTGGTTGTACGCAAGGGCAAGCAACATTATATGGCAAATCATATGTCCCGCATACCCATAGGAGAAGCCACTAGAAAAGGGATTAGTAAAACGACCTACCGAATGCACAACTTTTTAAAATGTCCAGCAAAACGGGAACCATTTATAGCAAACTTCATGCCATACTAGGTAGATGACATAGTCCACATACTTGAGAATAGACTACCAGAACGAACAATAGAGAAAGCTAGATTGAAAAGGCTCATCTTGAAAATCCAACCATATCAATTAATTTCGGGTCAACTGTATCGGGTAGGATAGGATGGACTGCTAAGGAGATGTGTCTGCGAGCACAAAATTATGATGTACTCAAGGAAGCACATGGCGGAATAGCCAGAGGGCATTTTAGTGGGGATATTGTCGCATGCAAGGTGCTCTAGTCCCATGTGGTGGCTAATGCTATTTCACGATGCAAATAAGTTCATAAGGCATTGTGATGAGTGTCAAAATGAACTAAAATTCCTACTCATAAGGACAAAATGGAGTTGACCCCCATCATTTCACACCACCCATTCAAGAAGTGGGGAATCTATTTCATTGTATCACAATACATGGATCTAGAGCATGGCTATGGTGACGGGAAGAAGACTCATGTAGACATAAACTTAGACATTGACTGTCACACAAGTGAATTAGGTTTCAAGATTGAGACTTGAACTCATAAACACAATCTTGTGTGTGGACAATGACACAGACACTTTACTAGAAAGAAAAGAGTACTATCATTGCATTAAGAAAAGGAAGCAAGTACAACGCTTTATAGGAAAGTAGGAAACTACAGTAGGCACCACTGTGCATATGGGATAGGTAAGCCTGCATGTCCTTGGCCCTGAAGCTCCATACAAAGAGGCTGTCAGTGAGTGTGATTGTTGAATCTCAACACCCCTCCTCAATCACAACTAGAAAGGCACAAAGTGTGTAAAGGCTGTAATGAGAACCACCTGCAAAGTGTGGGCACACCACAAACATGGTAGACACTAGAGGCTGTCACAGAAAAGGCTAAGTGTGGGCACCAAAACATGATGGACATCTAGAGGCTGTAACAAGGGCCTCACAAAGTGTACAGGGACTGTAGTGCCAAGTTACATGAGGAGTTTACAAAGCTTATGACAAGAAGCATTAGGGCAAGGAAATACAAGGCTTTTAAAACAGTCTATCAGAGTAATGAGAGTAGAAGGACTGATGAGGCTTGTCCTTCCAATCCTGGTGGTCTTCATCTTCATCTTTTGGTCCATGGTCGTCTTCTTCTTTCACAACTGCAAGATAGGCCTTTTGGGACCTCTTCCTAGCATGACATAACTTCTCAGTGTGTCCGGTCCTTTTGCAGAAGTCACAGAAGAGCGGTTCCTTTTTACCTTTGTATCTGTTGTTTACATATAACATTTGTTCATCCTTTGAAGTGCTAGGCTCTTCTTTGCTTTTAAGTTTCTTTCCTTCCTCTAGCAGAGAGGCTTTAATATCAACAAGTTGAGGATCAGGCATATTGGTTAGAGTGGTTGATACATTATCATAGGCAGGAGGCAGACTTTTTAACAAGACACCAATACAAACATCTTCATCCATTTTTAGCTTTATCCCTACAAGTTGAGTAAGCAAGCTTTCCATGTAGTTCAAATGGGATGCCAGGGATGTATGAGGCTTCATATCAAGTTGAAAAAATTCAATCAATAGACCATACTTAGACGACTTTGACTGTGCACCAAATAAGGTATCCAATTTGTCCCAAGTGTCATGGGACGTGTCACAGGCATCAACATGATGGATGTAGCTGTCATCCAATTCCAGCTTAATGATGGCTTGTGCCTTGTCATCATTCTTATGCCAAGTAACTGCAAGTTCCACATCTCGAGGTTTCTTTTCTTTGCCATTTGTGATGACCCAGAGACCCTTCTTCATCAGGATGAGCTTGATGCGGGTTTGCCAGGTGTGAAACCCGACTCCTTTGGATCAAGCATTTGGAGAGTATTTTCCCATGTTGAGGTTGCAAGATCAGCAGCAAATCAGCTCCAAAATTCTCAGATTGCAGCAATAGAAGAGTTGGTTGTGTCACAAGACACAAGTGCTAAGAGCACTAGATGAGTGCCAATGGACACTATGTTTGTATCTTCTTCCTTGAGTCTTCCAAATCTGCAAAATTCTTCAAGATCTTCCAAATCCAAATCTTCCCCTCCTTGATTTGATGCTGGGACTTTAGTATTTAGTCACATCAGAGTGGTAGTGGACTCATTTAAGTGACAGGAGAGAGAAATGAAGTGGAAGAGAAGTTTGACACAAAGTAGCTATGGAGACTCTGTTAGGGTTTCTGAGGCAACGTCTATGTTTTCGTCTGAAGCAGGAGATAGGCGCAATCATTGGGGCTGAAACTTGGTGGTTAGATAGCCTATGTCAAGGGCTAAAGAAGCCCTATAGGCACAGGATGTATCGCAGCTTGTGCATGGAGATCCACTAGTACGACAGGGTACAGCCCCGAAATCTTGCAATGCTGGAGCTATGGTTGGTCAATGTTGGTGTTTAAAGTGGCAGGATGCAACGCCCTGAGCCAAGGAATGTATCTCCAGAAGAAAGCGGGTTAAGATATTGACTATGGAGGGAGATCAAGAAGCTCCAAGAAGGCAGGGTGCAGGTTTGGCTATGGCTGCCACAAGGTCAAGTGGAGATAGAGTTTAGAAATGAGCTCATTAGTTGGGACTGAGCTGGACTTGAGCTGACCTGAGTGAAGAGGAGCTGAGAGAGGAGTGAAATGAGCTAGGCCATGCCCGACTGGGCTCTGATAACATGTCACAATACATGGATCTAGAGCATGGCTATGGTGGTTCAAAGACGGGAAGAAGACTCATGTAGACATAAACTTAGACATTGACTATCACACAAGTGAATTAGGTTTCAAGATTGAGACTTGAACTCATAAACACAATCTTGTGTGTGGACAATGACACAGACACTTTACTAGAAAGAAAAGAGTACTATCATTGCATTAAGAAAAGGAAGCAAGTACAATGCTTTATAGGAAAGTAGAAAACTGCAGTAGGCACCATTGTGCATATGAGATAGGTAAGCCTGCATGTCCTTGGCCCTGAAGCTCCATACAAAGAGACTGTCAAAGAGTGTGATTGTTGAATCTCAACACATTGACCCAATCAGTGCTCTGTAGCTTAGTACTCCCATGCCAAATACATCATTGTGACCACAGACTATCTCACCAAGTGAGTAGAAGTTTGGGCAACTAGCAAAAATGACGCAATGACCACGACCAAGTTTTAGTGGGAGAAAGTAATCTTATGGTTCAGCTACCCCATAGATTTTGGTTAGTGACCAAGGTACACACTTCATCAATGAAGTGATCACTCACTTGTTATCCACCTTCCTAATAATCCTTAGAAAGTCCACTCCATATTATCCATAGACCAACGGTCAAGCTGAATCCACAAACAAGATCTTGATGGGCATTCTAACAAAAATTGTCTCTGCCTCACGCAATGTTTGGGACAACTAACTTATGGCAACTTTATGGACATATCGAATGGAATACAAAATAGCCATAGGCCGACTGACCTACAGAACCAAAGTTGTTTTGTGAGTGGAATTATTTGTTCCTAGCTTGAGAATCGTAGCCCAAGAATGATGGGAGGGCCAAGAAGCATGGACAAAACATCTAGTAGAGCTATAACACCTATCTGAAACCGTTCTCATTACAACACATGCTCTAATCTACAAAAGGGCATGCCGCAAGAGTTGGTTTGACAATATGTCAAGCAACGAGACTTTGGGCAAGGAGATTTAGTCTTACTATAGTTTGTTAAAGGACACAAGAAAAAAATGAAGTTTAGGGGATTGGGACTCTTCAAGGTCTGCGTTGTCAGTGAACAATTAATGTGGAACTAGAAATCCTAAAGGGATAGGGTATAGGTTTCTTCAATGAAAGCCGCATTAAAAAGTACTACCCCCCATCACATCCACTTCATGAACCTCTGATAAAGGACCCGTTGTCGAGTGTAAGAGTTGCGACCATCACAAAGCTTGAGGATGCGGATGGAAGCAGTAGTACCAACCTATTTGCAGATCACAGTGACCTCCGAAACAATATGTACCCTTGAAGTGCTAATTGATGAGCTGACGCCAATATCTTAACACATAAACACTGGCCCAATCGCAACCAACCAATGCAAAGTTGAGCCCATTTGGGGGGCAATTCTACCCACTCTTAGGAAAATGAAAATTGATGGTTTCTATCAAGACTAAGAGTCTACCACTCACTTTCTACATGCTATCAAACAAGCAAAGTGTTGGTAAGGAAACCCTGTTGGGATGAGAGTTCAAAACACAAGTTCACTGCAATGTAGACTACGACTTGCAGCACATCCACCTTTCCATCGGGTTAGAATTGTAACGACTTTCAGTAAGAGCACCATAGTTATCCCAAAATCGGTAGTGCTACTAATAGCTAAACCTAATGTCCTCCCTAAGGAGGGGAGTGGTATGTTCCGACATACTTCCATAGTACCTACCCTGTCACATCAAAGAACCACATGCCAAACACACAAGTGGATTCCCGAGCATAAACCAAAATTTCACAAACATCAAGCACCATGTAATTTTCATACCTCTTGCTCTAGGCCTAAACAGTGGAGTTGAAACTCCTATTGTGCACATGTGCCTAGGCACTGTTGGGTCTCAAAGGCCTTGTTGCAAGCCCAAGGGTACTATGAGAGTAACACCTCACTGTGGTTGTCCAAACTTGTGAATGCTAACTCGGATCTCATGCCCCAAGAACTAAGCTTCCACAACCTTAATCAAAACAAGGGAGGAGAAGAACTAAGATAGAAGGTGTTCAATCCTTGAGTGCTTGAATGGTCTACTGACCTAAAATGCAACCCATAGTCCATGAGCAACCCAACATAGTCTTGCTTAAAGGCTCTAAGATAATCACCAAGAGCCCCAACACCTACATATCAATAGAGTCGCAACCCTCACAAGCCGAGCCTACCACACCCACTATGGACCTTCCAATGGAAAGGCCCCAAGTCAACTTGTCCTGCCCACCATCCAAACCCTAGCCATTAGGACACCTTAAGTCTTTGCCACCACGATGCTCCATTCTTGAAGTGGCATCCAACATGGCCATGGCCACAAGGGATGATTTAGCCACATGCATCCGACAGCTAGATTCAACTTTCACATTGTCTGCTAGAAGTTATGAACGCTTAGACGTAGGTCTACTTGTTGACGAGCCTATAGCGATCGAGGTACATTCCTTACTGTGTTCTTGGGAATATTACAAATTCATCTTCGTTAAAACTTTTGCTATTGAAAATGAGATGATTGGTGAAGAAATCTCACGAGAAAAGGCCGAAAGCCAATGTTTAATCACATCTTATCAAAAAAGCAAATTTTCCATGCCACTCCATGAACTCTTTGAACTCCAATGACACATTGAATCTAAGTCCAATTTCATGTGTAAGTGGTATAGTCTCTACCCTTCATGGGCCCAAGAGGGACATCAAATCATGACCAATGCAGAGCAAAGACATGCGTGCCATCAGGACCTTGGAGTACGATCCAACCTATGAGGCCCCCACCTCCTTTAGGGTGTTGGCCCTAGCCAGGAATCAGCCATTAGAAGGCAATGTCATGCTTCACCCATGCTTGGATAAGATTCTAACAAAGGAGGAACTCCACCTTGCAAGCCAGCTCAACTCAGGTGATCTTTTGACTAATGTGTTGACGTACATCACATAAGTAGCGATTCGCCCCCAAGATTTGGACCGTTATGCGACCCTTAACTATAACCCCAAGTTTTACCACTGGTTCTTGAAATAGTAGGGCACACCACTCACATGTTGAATTCCCATGCACTTTGATTCCCACAATCCTAGGAAGGATTTTCATCCTTCTAGAGGGGGAAGGGGGTGATGGATGAAAACTCAAAATTAGACTTGAATTCTAAAGAAAAGAATGAAGGTATGGATTGATTGGTACTTAACTTTTGGGTTTTTGTGGGTTATATTCCTCATTGCATGAGAGTGTTATTTTCAAACACTGATATTCTAGTCTGCTTACTTTTTGTGCAAGAAATGCCCTTTAAAGAGAACTAATTATGGATGTTGTGTGGCGATAGGAACCCAAATGGTAGGACATCAGGATAAAGGCAATAGGCTCCCCTTTTCGGAGGAGGAGCATAGAAGATATGGACTAGCCATGGGAAGTAGGGCATTCAACCAATTAAAGTATCGTAGCATCCACAATCTTGAAGGAGTGGGCAACTAAAGAGGCATTGGCCTAAATGGTGGAACGATGCAACTTTACCAAGTACTTGGAGAATGTGGGACAAGACATAGACCACAACAAGTGCATTGTATTTGTAAGGACCTTAGATGTCCAAAGGAACATTGGCACAGTGACCATTAGGCAAGGCGATACTTCTAGAAGTGTGGTGGTTCCCCTTAGCCTAGAAATTGTAGAAAATGCACTAGGGCTAGTTAAGAAGCCAGAAAGAAGACCCAAGAGAGATGTGTATGGAATGCTAGGGATGGTGGACAAAAGAAGGGTCTACACAAATGATGGCATCTAAATAGTAGCAGATATTCTAGATCCCACCATTCAGTTGTAGGCTAAGATGATCCATACACTCTTTTCAAGCCAAAGATACAATGCTCTTATGAGTAGAATCGGGGTACCCTTTTGGAAAGCCTTGCAGCCAACACCCTGGACGAGGTGAACTGAAATGCCTACATCCAAAAAATGATACAAGCCCGGTGCAAGGGTGCTAGCCACAACACCAAGGGTGGTAGGAAGAGAGCCCTTGGTGACCACTCCTAAATCTAAAAGGAAAAAGCCTGCCTCCAAGGCCTCAACCATAGGTTTTGGAGGAGTATTAATAGCCATCATCTAGGAAGCACTAGAAGAGGCAGAGAGAGAGGTGGTAAAGGAATCCTCAGAGTCATCACCAGCTCACCATGATCCATCACTAGTCCATGAGGAGCACCGCTCCCCCACCCTAGTGAGCCCAACCATCTCAATGTTAGGAGGAGAATAGGAGAGAGAAGAAACACATATAGAGCAACATGACGACATGGTGAAAGACATGAATGAAAAGGAGCATGACCAACCACCTCAACCCCAAGAAGCCTCAAGTGAAAGAATAGTTAGTGAGCAGCAAGGCTCCAAGCTCTCAAGCCAAGGGTGAATAAGGAAGGTTACCCTCAAGATCCCCATAAGGAAGGCCTATTCTACCATTGAGGAAAACAGAGAGCTACAAAGGGTAGAAGAGGAGTAAAAAAGACTACAAGAAGAGCACCGAAAGAGGCAAGAGGAGGAGGAAGAAAGGCTGAGGAAACAAGAAGAAGAGGAGATTTCTCTTGCCATTTAGAGGTCCGTGGAGCAACCCTCCAATCTCAGGAAATGGTGATGATGAGCCCAGTGGGGAAAAACGTTCGAGTACAAGCGTAGCCATGGAGGAAGCTAGACCAAGACCAATGGTGGAAGGCAAGGGAAAAACCACAATACACCCTATCCCACTAGTCTTGGCCACATTGAGGATCATCCCAACATAGGGTGCTATAGAGGGAACGGTCAATGAAAGCAACCTCATGGCTTGGGTGCAGTACCTAGTTAACAAGGTACAAGAGATTGCACTTGCACCTAGCAAAGGAGACCCTCTCGCAGGAACCAAGAGGCAGCTACAGCTGATGCCAAGTCACGGCAAGGGAATAGGGTATCAACCACTTTGGTACCTTTACACATGAGCGAGAATGAAGATCAAGATGAATTGGTGGAGGAATTTCAAAGCCAACTTCACAAGGCAACTGAAGACAAAAAGGCCGCCCTTATCGAGCTTGAAAAAGAAAAGATTACATCCACAGATTACATGATGGAGCAAGCAAGGGTGATGACGATCATTAATAGGGAAATGATTTCATTGAAAGAGGTCTTGAAGGAAAGAGAGGAAGAAGAGAGTCTCAAGGAGTTATATGAGGAAGAGAGGGAAAATCGCATCTCCTTGGAAAAAATGTGTGCCTTCAACTCCCAGGATGAGGAGAATAAGAGGAAACTAGTCAAGCTGCACAACTAACTGCAATCAGTTCTCTATAAAGCAATTCATACTTAAAGAGCAGGTGATGAGAAAAACCCATGAGCTTGAGCAAATGAATACACTGTGGTAGGAGCAAGATCAAGTCATTGCCACTCTAACCCAATACCAAAACCAAGGGTTAGAGCCGATGAAGGAAAGAGCAGAAGAATGGGCAGCCAAAAATTAAGATCAGATCAGAAACTTGGCCTATAATTTTGCCCATGCCGAGAGTGAGCGTCTCCTAGGAAAAAGCAAAGCCATGCCTATTGAGACAAGAATGTTGGAGTAACAATGTGTATTCTTACAAACAGTGTTGAATGTCACACAGCTAAGAGGAGAAGAGATGGTGAAGCAGCTCAAGAGAAAAATAACATTGGTAAGGAGGGCTCTACAACATGGAATACATGACAGGGCACTCAAGGCTAATACCAGTTTGGGTCTAGAGGAGCAACGTGATCACCTACTCTCAACTTTGCTAGGACTCGAGGAGCCAAAATAGCCAATACAACCACCACAATAGGAATCACTAGAGCCAATCTAGGAAGCACTTGATTTTGAAGTAGATCATCAAGAGGAGGAGCAAACATAGGAATCAAGCCCCCCTATGAGCAAGGGAGGAAGCAAGGCCACCCAAAAAAATGGTGGAGGCAAGCCAAAGGCACAAGGAGCAAGTGGAAACTACCCGGAGAAAGTTTTGGGCTAGGACACCACAAGTTCCTCAAGTGGCCATCCCTCAAAGAGAAGAGTGCAATCCCATTAACTAGGGCTAGGAACTTGCAGTGTGGGAGCAATGGGAGAACCACAACCCCTTCGAGTTCTCTTTCACCTTCCCTCACTCATTAGATAGGGTACTATCTCCTAGGGTGGTAGAAGATGTCATCAAGCTTTCAGCTAGTCTAGGAAGGAGATGGCTAGAGGACAAAAGGAGGCACCCCACAAGGTAGCGGCAGGAACCTGCCAACTACTGGGAAGACAAGGCGGTGGAGGTATCCCAGAGGATAGAGGGATATGAGGCACAACCAAGGTGGTGCTAGAACATCTGGGACTCTAACTTGGAGGCTTGGATCGCCTTCTGCAGCACCCTATCTTATGAGCGCGATGACCCTATCTACATGATCTACCCAATAAGAATTGTAGTTGATTTCAACCTAGAGGTGCATGGTAGATACGACTTCCCTTTGATTTATAATGTAAATGCCTCAATCCCTCAAGAGAGCCTGATTTTTACTGAAAGGGACCTCCGCCACTCTATAACAAGTTTCTTGAATGAGTTCTCCTAATGCCCTGACCCTGCTTTCATCATCACCACTTGTAATTACCTCCGCCTACTATGAGTATTATTAAAACAAAAGTCTAATGCAATGGAAGAGCGGCTATCGCCCCTCTTTTTTTACCTTAATGTCAGAATTGATAGTTGTGTGATGGTGCACCTCATGATGAGAGCCACTCTCCTGCTAGCATTTTGTATGAACCTCTTAGAGGACATGAGTGACTATAGATTCACCGGGTGTAACCACTCGTTTTTGTCATCTACTCCACTCAATGTCAAAACCAGCTTAAAGGGGTATCTAGAAAGTAGGGCATTCCTCAACAAAGCCCTCAAGCCACCACATAGTTTGGCCCCTACTCTGCAATGGGATGCTTCTTAGCATGCTCCCTCATGTAATTTGTTCATTCAAAAAAAATAGAAGAGAAAAAACAAAGAACAAAAGAAAGAAAGAAAAAAGAAGCAAAAAAAATATAAAAGAAAAGAAAGGATAAGAAAAATAATGAGGAAAAGAAGGAAGGAAGTAGAAACCTCAGAAGAAAGTCGACAAGGAAATTAACCAGCTGTACACTGAAAGCATCACAAACATTGCACCTAGGGACCACCCTAGCCCTCCCCCCACTTCATGTACTCAGGACATCTTAAGGGCAGGACACACCCAGGGAGTCCTTGCCCAAACCTGCCTCCCTAAGTTGCACCCACAGCACCTCCTTTGGTACGCCAACTGGGTCCTCAAGTGTGGGACAACACCTTGAGCTTGTGCCTAAGGTTTGGCTCAACTCCCTGTTCCACTAGCATAGACACCACACATGGCACAACAAGGTAGGCACATCCCCAGGTAGTGCATCCTCTTTCTTTTTCATGAGAGAAACCGACAACCCATGCCAAACCACCGACTTCGGAGAGCCATGTCACCCACTTAGTATACCTTCAACCTCCACAACCTTAACCATTTCGACATGCTTCTCTCCCGTGTCTAATCCCCACAAAAGCCCCATCATCGACTCACATGACCACCCTTCAATCACCCAAGCCCTCAACAACAAAGTCCCACAAGTGCCATGGGACTAGCACTCAACTAGGAAGGGGGTAATGTTAACCCCAACATAAAACAAAGAAAAATTAAGCATAGAAAAATTCAAGAAAACTCAAAAATGTGGAGCAAGGGAGCCTTAAAAACCAAGGCAAAGGCAAAGGCAAACTCAACTAACTAAGGAGCATGAATAGCCTTAAAAACCAAGGCAAAGGCAAAGGCACATTTTAAAATGTAAAAGCGTCCCCAAATGTTTGTAAAAAGCACTAGGCTCCCCCTTGTGCAAGTTGTAAAGAGTAGACGGGCATAGGTGAAGGCATAATGTAAATAGAAGGGAGCAGGAAAAGAGAACTTTGGCAAGATGGCCGGTAATATAAAAAAGGGGACGGGGGCCCAAAGGGATGAGGGCATGTATAAAAGCCAAAAAGTGAATAGAGAAGCTCATTCTTGTGTGTGGCAAAACCTAGCTCTCCTCTTCTCTTCTTCTTCTTCTTCTTCTTGCTTGCTTGAGCATGTGCTTCAGAGAGGGAGTGTGAGGGACTGAGTATGTGAGGGTGAGGGACCGTGGAGGAAAAGTTCTCCATCTTCTCCTCTCTTCTCCTTCTTCTATTCTCTTCTCTTGACTTGCATGCAACAATGAAGCATGGAGCTTAGAGCTTGAGGATCAAGCTTGCTTGAGCTTGCACCTTAGATCGTGGAGCTACCAGAGTGCTTAAGGGAGAAGGCAACTCAATTGAGCATGGAGGTGAGTGTCAAGATTGTGGGAGAGAAGGAAGGAGTCTCACTTGTAGCTTTCTCACTTACACAATGGGGGAATACACACAAAGGTGGAGGCTAAAAACAATTTTCCTCTTCTTAGTTGTGTAAGCCAAAAAGAACTCTAGTATAAAGAAATAGAAGAACCCTATATATGGGTCTCAAAACCAAACTCAACTAACTAAGGTGGCATATTAACTGAGCCACGAACTAGAGTAGATAAGGATAGCTGTCATCTAGCTATTATTCATGGGCGGTGTACCAACCGCATCTGCAGCTAACAAGTCGGTGACATAAATGCACAACGGTCACCCTGGCATATCACGAGTGGAGCTCGATATCTCAATACTCCCCCTCGAGCTCAATCCCAATTCCTACACATCAAGCAGGTCTCTGAACTTGCAGCTTCTATGTGCCCAATGCCTTCGTAAACATGTCAGCTACCTGATCCTCTGTGCTGACATAAACTAGATCAATAAGACCTAGTAAAACCCTCTCCCGCACATAGTGATAATGCACCTCAATGTGCTTTGTTCTAGCATGATAGACTGGGTTATGTGCCAAGTGTATACTACTCATGTTGTCACAATAAATGACAACTGGCCCATCTGTAGACTGATGCATATCATAAAGTAGCTTATGCAACCAAGCTACCTCACATGCAGCCATTGCTGTACCCCTGTACTCAGCCTTTGTGCTCGACAAGGCAACTGTAGGTTGTTTCTTGCTGCTCCAAGTGACTGCAATACTCCTAAAAGAGAACACATATCCACTGGTAGATCGTCTATCAGAAATACTACTAGCCCAATCAGCATCAGTGTATCCATGCAACTGTATCTGAACCCCAGTCACATAAAATAGTCCATACTGCAATGTGGACTTCACATACCTGAGTATGCATCTAGCCGCATCCAAATGCAGTTTCCTTGGAGCCTGCATAAACTGACTTACCAATCCAACATCATAGCTTAAATCTGGCCTGGTAATAGTCATATAAATCAGACTTCCTACTATGCGTCTGTACATAGTAGGGTCTTCGAGAAGCTCACCTGCATCTGCGCTCAGCTTCACATTCTGCTCCAAAGGAACTGAAATAGGCTTACAGCCTGTCATCCCATATTTGGACAGCATGTCCAATCCACACTGCCTCTGCAAGAGCCGTATCCCACTTGGTGATCTAATCACCTCAATGCCCAAGAAATAACACAGCTCTCCCAAATCCTTCATCTCAAACTTCTGCTTCAATAGCATTTTCACATGAAGGATATCTTCATCACTATCACCTGTCATAATCAAATCATCAACATAAATGACAAGTACCATAATACCTTTCTCTGTTTTTCTCATATAAAGTGAGAAATCTGCCTTGGAAATCTGAAAGCCAATAGTGACAAGATACTATCCTATCTTGTCAGACCATGCTCTAGGTGCTTGCTTCAAGCCATACAAGGCTTTCTTCAACCTGTAAACAAACTCAGGATGAACAGCATGCACGTAACCTGGTGGCTACTCCATATAGACCTCTTCTTGCAAATCACCATGCAAGAAGGCATTCTTTACATCCATCTGATGTAAAGACCATCCCTTTGATGCAGCCATAGCAATGACTACTCTTGCGGTTGCCATCCTTGCAACAGGACTGAATGTTTCTTCATAATCAATGCCATATGTTTGTGCATACCCCTTGACTACTAGGCTTCCCTTGTATCTGTTCACAGAACCGTCTGCATTGTGCTTCACCTTTTAAACCCACTTACAACCAATTGCATTCTTATCTTTAGGCAAAGGTACCAATTTCCATATAGCATTTGCTTCCAAAGCATCCATTTCTTCATCTATGGCTTTCTCCCTTTTTTTTTTTCCCATGGCTTACTCAAAAGAAGTGGATTCTGGTTCTTGTATCACTTTGACCATATAGGCATAGTGAATGGCTATAAATCCATCATATTTCAGCCTATCCATAGGATACCTAGCTCTGGTAGACCTGCGCAAAGTAGGTTCATTCTCAGGTGCTCTCAAAACATCCCTGGTCTTCCTTACTCCAAGTGTAACAATAGAAGGAATACCCAACTCATCATCAATGCTCTATTCTGAGCCACTGGATTCACCATCCACATAAGAGTGACCTGCATTCACATCAAACATGGGCTGATCTACCTTCTCTTTTCCTTTTCATGATACGTGCATAGCACTATCTGCATTGCTTTGAGAAGATTCTCCTGATCTCAATCTACCTTTCCATGGCGAAGAATGTGAACCACTACTAGAGGACACTCCAGCTCCACTAATATTTTGTGACTGTTGCTGTGAATTCTGTGCAGCATTACCATTTTGTGCATCTACATCATCAATCACATTTACTGGTTTATACCAGCTACTCATCTCATCAAAAACAACATCTCTGCTCACTGTAAACTTACGAGTAGAAGCGTTATAACATCTATACCCTTTCTACTGCAGAGAGTAACCAATAAAGATACACTTCTCAGCTTTTGGATCCAACTTGGATCTCAACTCATTTGGCACATGAACATAGGCAATGCAACCAAAAATCTTCAAATGAGAAATATCTGGTTTCCTACCAGTATACCTCTCCTCTGGAGTCATCCCATCTATTACTGCAGTGGGAGTCCTGTTCATTATGTAGATTGCTGTAGCAACTGCCTCAGCCCAGTAAAAATCTGGCAGGTCTTTTTCATTGAGCATGGCACGAGATACCTCTCCAATATGCCTATTTTTCCTTTCTGCAATTCCATTTTGTTGTGGGGTATGACTACATGAATATTGCTGCTTTATGCCATACTCCTGTAGGAACCTTGCAAACTCATTTGAGAGGTACTCTCCCCCTCCATCTGACCTTAGGCATTTTATTTGCAGGCATGTTTCTTTTTCAACCATAGCTTTAAGAGTTTTGAAATGCCCAAACACTTCACTTTTCTTTTTCATAAAATACACCCAAACTTTTCTGCTATAGTCATCAATAAAAGTGACAAAATAATGACAGCCTCCAATAGATGTAGCTTTAGTAGTCCACACATCAAAGTGGATTAATTCCAGTGGCTTCTTACTCTCTTGAACATGTCTAGGAAATGGTTTCCTTGCCTGTTTTCCAAATTGACAGGCTTCACATACCTTATGCATTTCTGCAACCTTGAATTTAGGCAATCCTGCAATAATATTTTGGGCCTGCATTGATTTAAGTCGCTGTACATTAACATGACCAATGCGTTTATGCCAGATATCAATATCTGCAACTACACCGGTCCCATGTGCAAACATTGCTGCACTCAATTCAGGCATGTCTGCATCCAATGTAAACATTCTGCCCTTCTTCAAGCGACCTTTATTTTTCATATCCTCAACAAAGCATCCATGAGAATTAAACCTGACCTGCAAGCGTTGTTCAACCATTTGACCAACAGAAACCAGGTTCTTGGTGATATTCGGGACATGAAATACATCCGACAGGTATTTCTTTTTCCCATCTTGCATAGACAAAGGAATTTTTCCAATCTGCACAATAGTATGTGCAGTATCATCACCAGTCTCCACAAATCCTGGTTTTTCCATTTTCTTTGCATCCTGCATCCATTCTGCATGACCTGTCATGTGGTTTGATGCACCTGAGTCAACATGCCACACATCGTTGCTTTCTTCTACACTTGTCACAGAATTGGTCATGTGCTATACCATAAACAAATGCTCATTTCTGTCATCACCTTGTCTACTAGAAGATGTATAATTCCCTTGTTGCAATTTTCCATTCATGATGTCATTCTGATTTTTATAGCAGTCTTTAGCCATATGACCCATTTTACCACAGTAGTAGCATTCAACATTGATGTTTGCATTTTGGTCTCTTTGCCATCCACCATGACCTCTTTGGCTGCTCCCCCTGCCTCTAGAGTTGCCACGTCCTCCTCCATAGGACTGGTTTTCTTGAGTTTGCTGCATATTTTGATTTCTACCACGGCCTCCAGATCGGCCTCCTCTACCTCTGCCTCTACCTCTTCCAGCATTTGAGTAGAAGACAACTTCTTTTGAAGTTCCTCCTGAAGAAGATGCACCACCATTTCTCTGTTCCTCAGAAATTAGAAGAGCAATCAACTCCTCAAAATCAGGAAATCTTTCACGGACGGAAATGGATGTTCGAAACTGTGCATAATCCTTTCCTAGACCATTCAAGGTCACAGAAACTAAATCATCATCTTCCACTGGCGACCCAATGGAAGCAAGTGCATCTGCAATCTTCTTCACCTTCATGTGGTAGTCATTGATGCTCATACTTTCTCTTTGCACATTGTGTAACTCTTGCTTGAGCTGCATTGTCCTGGCTTGCGTATTTGTGCTATACATTTTTGACAAAGTATCCCATGCCTCCTTTGGTGTACTTGCATCCTGAATATGCACAATCATAGAGTCTGAAATACTGATAGATAGCCAGTACATAACTTTTCTGTCTCTCTCATGCCATCCTTTAAATGCCTGCATTTGCTGTTGATTGGGAACATCAGGAAGAACTGGTTCTTCTTCATTTCCTGCAACAAATTCCCAATATCCTTTTCCCATAAGGAAATTCGTCATTCTAAACTTCCATGCTTGGAAGTTGTTCTTGTCAAGCTTTTCAGTGAGACGATCTGTGAAAGAGAATCAGACGCCATTACAGAACACTGCAAAAAAAATTTGTCACTGGAAAAAACATAGGCTCAACCTCACAAGGGTAAATCTGCAAAACTGACGAAAGTGGTATTTGACCACACAGTCACTTCCTAGTGACGATTTTGCATCAACCGGCAACAAGGATGATTCTGTAACTCCCAATGTCTCTGTGCACAAGCATATAATGCAATTTCTATGGTAACTTTTCACCGACCTATAGAACAGTGGTTGCACAGCAAAAAACAAGGCCTTTTCTTGAGTGCGTGCAGAAAACTTTCGCCTCCAAAACAGGCCCCGAAATGGCCTCAAATAAAAAAAAATAGGGCAACCGAGGGCTAAAGCCCTCGCCCGTAGTATATACTACCCTCTTGCTATACCGCAAAGAGCATCTCAATCTGAGACAATGCACTCTTGCACTTTCCGGCTGTGCTACCTTGCAGAGACTTGTTCCCAAAACAGAAAAATGAAAGAAACACTGGTCTTCTTACCAGAACACTGCGAACTTGGTTTGCTTTCTTGAGCTCCTTACCACGAACAAGGCTCTGATACCATGTCAAGATTGTGGGAGAGAAGGAAGGAGTCTCACTTGTAGCTTTCTCACTTACACAATGGGGGAATACACACAAAGGTGGAGGCTGAAAACAGTTTTCCTCTTCTTAGTTATGTAAGCCAAAAAGAACTCTAGTACAAAGAAATAGAAGAACCCTATATATGGGTCTCAAAACCAAACTCAACTAACTAAGGTGGCATACTAACTGAGCCACGAATTAGAGTAGATAAGGATAGTTGTCATTTAGCTATTATTCATGGGCGGTGTACCAACCGCATCTGCAAGCTAACAAGTCGGTGACATAAATGCACAACGGTCACCCTGGCATATCACGAGTGGAGCTCGATATCTCAACAGTAAGCTCACTACACTCGTACACTTGAGAGCATGTATGGCTATGTGAGAGGTATTCATTAGCATTTGACTTTAAATGCTTGAGCAATAACCGGTCCCTAAGTATTGGCAGTCAAGCAAAGACTCCCACATTTGCCATGCACCTAGGAAGAATCTGAATTTATGTTTATCAAGATTCCCATGGTAGCTGGGCCAACAATATTTCTCAAGAGAAAGCTCTCAAATAGTGGATGATCACCTACTATAGCAAGAGCAAAGTTTCTACAACAAATCACGAGCTAGAAAAGCTGAAAAAGCTAGCCGACTCTAACTCGTCCTTCTTGTGAAAATGGTATGCTCTCCATCTCCAATGGGTAACAAGAGGGCTACCAAATTATGACCAATGCTGAGCAGAGGCATGCAATCAAAACCATTGAGTACAACCCAACCTAAGTGACCCCTAACTCATTTAGGGTCTTGGCCATCACTCGTAATCGATCATTAGAAGATCATGTTATGGCCCACCCCTATTTAGACTGAATCCTGATCGAGGAAGAATTGCATATCACTAGCAGGATGATGAACTCTGAGGACTTCCTAGCTGACATCCTGACACATGTAGGCATTAGGCTGTATGATGTGGACCGTCACACCCACTTAGAGTATAATCCGCAGCTCTATGATTGGCTCATGAAGAAATAAAGCCTAGCCAGCCGGTGCTTTTCACGCCCTTAACCCTTCATCCTCCAATCCTAGGAAGGATCTTCATCATTCCCAAGGGGGGAGGGGGTAAGATGGACAAGAAAACATGACTCGAACCTCAAACCACATTTCAAAAGCAAAAAAGAATGATAAAAGTAAACTTGTACTTTATGAAAATTTTCGTGCAATTCTCATTGAAATGTGTGGACTGCTTAAAGCAAAAAAAATTCTTCTATGCTTGAATATTTCATCGTTCTATAATATACATTTATAACTCTCTTATCTTTTTGCAAAAAGTCATTTCAAGTAAACTAACAATGAGTTGATACATCATGACAGGAACCCGAGGTGGCAGGGCACCATGACAAAGGCAGCAAGCTTCCATTCTCACAAGAGGAGCAAGCCAAATACGGGCTGGTTGTTGAAATGAGAGCTTTCAACCATCTCAAATACAAAAGCATTTAGAACCTAGAAGAGAGAGTGATAGAGGAGTAGGTGGTGAAACAGATCATTGACCATTGCAACCTTAGAAAGTACCTAGAGAAGGTTGGCCAAGCCATCAATTACAGCAAGTGCATGGAGTTCTTGTGATCCTTTGACACCAAGAGCAACCATGGCACAGTGAGACGATGAGGCAAGGAGAGGAGACCCAAAGGGTAGAGATTGAGCTGGGTCTGGAACTAGTGGAAAGGGCTCTATGGCTTGTCGACAAACCCAAGAAGTATCCAAAGAGAGATGTCTACGACATGTTGGGGATGGACAAGGGGGGCTAGGTAAACACCAATGATGGGATCGGTTTAGGCAACATCCCTAACCTTGACATCAGACTATAGGCAAAAATAGTCCATGCATTATTCTCTAGCCAGAGGTACAATGCCTTGATGAGCACGATTAGATTACAACTACTCGAGAGCCATGCAGCTAGGTCCTTGGGTGGATGAAGTCAACTAGAATGGCTACATGCTTAAAACCATTGAGTCTTCAGCAAAAGCACTAAACACAGACTGGACCCTAGAGGAGCAAGTGGGAAATCTTCAACTTCCATAGTGGAGATAGCAAGAAAGAAACCAATGGCCAAAACAGCCAAAATAGGATTCAAGGGTGTGCTAACCATGGGTTTGAGCGAAAAAACCATTAATGAGCAAAAAGAGGAGGGATATGTCCCATCGAGCTAGGGAGGAAAGAGAAAAATTATGATGAGAATTCTAGCTAGAAAGAAGGGAACTACAGCAGAGGGACACAGGCTTAGAAGCCACACAAAAAGAATCAAGGCAAGAAGAGCGAAGGAGAAAGCAAAGAGAGGAGGACGAAAGGCTAAAAACAAAAGACGATGAGCAGATGGCTCTCACCATTATATTGTCGATTGAGCAACACTCCTTTTCATAAGAGTTGGCAAGGAGAATCCTAGAAGATGCACCATGCATCAGCTCCGCAGTGGCAGAAGCAACTCAAGGACTTGTAGTGGTAGGCAATGGGAAGGCTCCATTACACCCACCACCATCTATCATGGGTGCGGTGCCTACCACCACACAAGAAATCGTAGAAGCCACAGTGAACCAAAGTAATGTGATGGCTTGGGTATAGTACCTAGTCAACACGGTGCAACAACTTGGCCTAGTGCCAAGTGGAGGAGCCCCACTGCCACCAAGAATGAAGAGGCTGGAAGTTGTAGAAACAGGGTCAAGAAAAGACCCGAAGAATCCCAGAATAGAAGTCTCGATGACATCCATACCCTTGGCGATGCCAGTGCAACAAGTTATGACGAATACGTAAAAGAGATGCTAGCCCAACTAGAAAAGGTGAAGGAAGAGAGGAAGGTAGTGTCGGCAAAGCTAGAGGCAGAAAGAGAGGCATTCACAACTTATTAGCTAGTAAAAATGAAGCAAATATCCGCCTAGCAAAGGAAAATAAATGACTTGAAGAAGGAGTTGGAAGTGAAGAAGGAAGAAGAGGGTGCAAAAGAGCCCCATGATGCAAAGGCAGGGGAGGAGATAGGGCTGGAGATGGATTTCTCAGCCCTCTTACAACAAAATCAAAACATGGAGGAGCACCTTGAGCAACTGTGGAAAATTGGAGATGGGCTCACCAAGGAGCTAGAAAGAGTAAACACCCATGCATGTGTCGAGTTCCATAAGGAGAAATAGCAAAAGGAATGACTACTTAAAGAACTACATGATGCTAAGGCACAGAAAGATGAGGTGTTGGCTAAAAGGCTGGCGAAGGTGGAAAACCGACTCCATGTGGCCCTCCTAGAGCAAGAAGAACTGGAAGAGTACTTGAACCACCATAGACAATATAATGAGAAGATGCTCAAGATCTGGAAGGAGTAGGAACAGATGGTAATGATGTTGTCTTAATGCCAGAATCAAGGCATAGAAAGGATGGAGGAGAAGTCCAAGGATTAGGAAGAAAAGACTCTTGGAATGCTCAGGGACCTTGCCGAATGCCTTGCCTTAGTGGAAAGTGACTAGCAAGGGGTCAGAAGCAGTGGAGGTAGGCATAGAAGTCCAGCCAGCAAGCAAGCCTTCCTTATTAATATTGTGCTACATGTGACCCAGGTTGAAGGCAAGGACATGGTAGAAGGGCTAAGGAAGTTGGAAATTACAAGAAAAGCCTTAAGGTATGATCACTAGGAGCGCACCCCCACAGGTAGCACTAGCCTAAGCACAGAGCAACAATGACAGTACTTAAGGTAGGCTGGGCTCTCGACAAAGGAGCTGGAGGAGATAGGGTTCGGAGAGCAAGAAAAACAAATGTATTGCCCCACTAAAAAGCCAAGAGAACCAATGTAGGAAGAGGGGCTAGACTTTGAGCAAGGCGGCCAAGATGAGGAAAAGCAACCATGTGAACCTACCCCACCGTGGCAAAAGATGCCACTTGAAGATCCTGAGGGAAGCGCCATTCCAAAAAGGGTGGTGGAAGCAAAAAGGAAGAGAAGAGAGATGGTGGAGCAAGCAAAGAGGAGGATAAGGGCCCCAACCGTAAAAAATTCCTAAGGTCTAGATCCCGCAAAGAGAAGAATGCTATCCTGTAAACTAGGCTCAGGCCTTATTGTTTGGGAGCAATGGGAGAACAAATGCTAACCTTTTGAGTTCTCCTTCCACTACCCTCGCTCCTTAGATAGGGTCATGTCTCTAAGAGTGATGGAGTAGGTGATTAGGCTCACACAAGGACTAGGAAATCGGTGGTGGATAGATGAAATAGAAAAATACCATACAAGGTGGCAGAGAGAGAGTGCCAACAACTACTGGCAATACATGGTTTGGGAGATCCCAAAGACCGTCATCAGTGGATACAAAGCCTCAAATGGAAACGATGTGTTTGGGACTCCAACCTTGATGCTTGGATGGCCTTTTGTAGCACCATATCGAAGGACGCAACGATCCCACCTACATGCCATATCTGCAAAGAATAGATTTAGACTATAACCTAGATGTGCACGGTAGGTATGATTTCTCAAAAATCTATAATGTGAATGCCCAAAGTCCAAGGGAGTGCTTAATCTTCACTGAGTAAGACATCCGCCCATCCATCACACACCTACTCGATGAGTTTTCATCCTGCCATGACCTTGCATTTATCACTAAACCTGTAATTACCTTAGGATACTCAAGATTTTGCTCAAGCAAAATCCCATAGCGGAAGAGGCCAGGCTACTGCCACTCTTTTTTAATCTCAATCCAGGAATCAATAGCTGTGTGATGGCCCCTACCTCATGCTGAGGGCCATGCTCCTACCTTCCTTTTGTATGGTAGTCCTTGAAGATATGAATGACAGCCACTTCACCAAGTGTAGTCACCCCCCCTTCTTGTGTCAACGACACCCCTAAATGTACATATTACATAAAAGGCTACTTGCAAAGCAGACGTTTCCTTACCAAGTCATACAAAAAAGACCAAGTGCACTCTATATGTTGAATCTTTAAATTTTAACTTGCAATTATTTTACTCCAATAAAAAAAGAGATCTATTTCATAGATACATTTACCTAAAATAATAGTTGTAATGACTAGTTGATTGATTTGTGTATATAAGATTTCCTATTCGATAATAGTTGGATAGTATTACTTGTTTATATTTTGAAGGCTTAGTTATTTGGAATCATGCATCAAATCATACAACTACATTAATTAAAATTTAATTGTCTTGCTTAACTCTTAATCCTATGTGAGGTATGTAGCAAGACACACACAAAGAGAGAGAGAGAGAGAGAGAGAGAGAGAGAGAGAGAGAGAGAGAGAGAGAGAGAGAGAGAGAGAGAGAGAGAGAGAGAGAGAGAGAGGTCCATTTTGTTTGGTAAACCAAACAAAAATAAGCTATGAGTATATGGACATGAGAGAGTTTATGAGAGAGAGGGAGGGAGCGAGGGAGGGAGGGAGGGAGGAAGGTAGGGAGGGAGAAGGAGTACATGGCAGACGAAGTGTGTGGTGTGTGGGGGGGAGAGAAAGAGTCAATGGGACATAAGAGAGCTCACAATAGAGAGAGAGAATCCATGACAAAGGGACTCTATGTGTTGGAGAGGAGGATATAGCAGGACTTGATGGAATGTTTATTGATTCAAGCATTTCTAACAATTTAGTTATGGGTACTTCTGGCCAAGATGCATGTCAATCCCCCTAAATGTAGTAGGATTAAGCTTATTAAAGCTTACTTTATGTTTAAATTCTACACCTTGCAAGTCTTCTTAAATGGATATAGAGCCCTTTTTCCTGATACAAACTATATTATGAGACCACCCCACTTGGGCTTTAATTTTCTCAAGAACAATTCACAATGCGCATCATAGTATAAAACTAATTATCCCTTTGTAAAGGTATACTTCTTATGTATAGATCATGCAATGCTTTGATTTTCTTCTTCCCCACTTCTTGATGTAACACTCCTTGTAGTCAGATTGGCGTCCTAGAGGAGTAGAGAAGTGAGTCTTTTTTGCAAAGCCTCCTCATCCCCTAAATAATGATTCAATGCAAACCTCACTATTGGCAACTTGATCTCTAAGGCAAGCACATATTCTTCTCCATATACTAATGTAAATCGGGTATGGCCTATTGCTATTTTGAAAGTCCTATTGTATGCACAAATAGCCACATATAACTCCTTATCCCAATTACACTTTAACCTTAGATACAACCTTTAGAAGAGTCCCCATTAGCTACTTATTAGTATTCTTGACTTGCCCATTTTTCTAAGGATTGTAAGGAGAATTTTTAATATATTCAATTATCAAAGCATCAATGACTTAAGGAATTGAGTGGCTTGACTAGAAACTAATTCTTTCAAGGGATCAATTGACATATAATCCGTTCCAATATAAAGCATGCAGTTTCCTTCACATTATCATGCTAAGGTGCATGAACTTTGAACCCCTTCATACACTAAGAGTTGTCATTTACATATCATGGTAGCCCTAAGGTCATTTATAAAAATCTTGAGATCTTTAGATGAAATACCACCAAATTTCCTACCTATAAGAATTGAGATTGTTATATAAAATAAATGCCCTAACATGGTATGTAAATGTACCAAAGATGGTGATGAGTGTCATCTTAAGCTTATATTTTTCTACTATAGCTATTTGATTATACCCCATAAATATCTAAGAAAGAATAGATCTCCCACCCCACCTATTGATCCAAAATTTGGTCGATAAATGGCAATAATCTTTCATTGTTTGCTTGTTGAGCTCCTTAAATTCTATGCAACTTGATTTGGTTATTGTTCCTCTTTTTTATTGCCACCAGCGGAGAACACTTCATGATACATGCCTTCCACAATATCATAAGTTCCTCAAAAAAAGAATCTCTAAGCTCAAAAGACATGTGTCTAACATTTTGCCTCACTGGCCTTCATTCTTCTTTTAATGCTATGGTATGCACTGACACAACAAGGGGAGTCCATCATAACTCCATGTGAAAGCATCCCTAAATTCTTGCAGAAGATCCACATACTCATTGCACTCTTCATTTGCTGACATCCCCAAGATCTAGTCCTACTACATTAGTATCACATATACGATCGTTCGGGTCAATAGGCTCATTCAAAATTACTTGGAACAATTTTTCTATGGTAGAGCCTTCTTTTGATTCACTTGAATTGGAAGTCTCACCCATAGAGGTGCCTTCTAATGCCTCCGATTAAGTCATATGAGGTAATGCATATTCATCCAAATAGTCAATTATGATATGAATCAATGATGACCCTTCTACTCCCTTGACTAAAAATCAACCTTCCTACTAGAATGTCAACCAAGCAATCTACTTGTAGAATCCATGGTCTACTTAATAAGAAGAGGTATCTCGTTCTCCCAGCAAATCTAATCACTCAAAAATCCAATGAACACTCTATATGACCTATATGCACCAAAACTTGAGACATCAACCCTCAAGTTCACTCAAGTTGCCACATCAGCCATATTCAAAAGGGTACTGGTATCTTTCTAGATGGGTAGTCCAAGCCTCTCTAGTAATCCATGCTCATTTATGGTTGATCCATTTTCTACTAACTCAGTTGCCACCCAAAAGCTCAACAATGAAATCGATGTGTAGGATTTTCTTAAGCTCTTATAGCTTAATCAATCATAGGAGATCTATATCAAGCTTAACTTCACAAAGAGCATTCTTCAATTCAAACTTATGTAAGTTGGACATAATCTTGTTTTCTTTCCATATCAGCCTCTCCTTTAACTTCTTTGGAGCCTTAGTTACCTCTTTAGCTTTAGCTTTAGGCATCTACTTAATTGTAGGCTCATACACCTCAACCATGGGTTTCAAAGATCCCATCTATGTATCCTTGTTCTTCACAAGAGAGCCCCACTTGGGCTTAAAAGGTCCTTGCATTGGAATCAACTTGCTAGGTAGCTTTTTAGCCCTTCTTGTCTTCTTGTCCCCTAGTGATGGCTCTAACACCATCAGTAGCACTGACACTTACAAGAGGATCTTCTTAGAGCCATCTCCTCTTGAATTCCCCTTGATATTTTGACGATTTATAGGCTTATGCTACTAATTACCTTGTTGAATTGGGTTAATATTAGTCCAACAAGTATTTGTCATGTGTCCTAACTTCCCACACATATCACATTTGACATGAGAATGATTGCATAAGAGGTGTTGGCCTCCACACCACTTGTGACTAAATCTTGCATTCTTGTCCCCAACAAGTTTTTTAATGTATAAAAAGCTCACATCTACTGCTATCAATATTCCTCTATTATCATATCATCACGGTGCTTCATCATGTCCTTAACTCTCTCCCACAATATTTGATGTGGACAATGGACGATTCATAACCAACTTCTCAATAGCACGGATAACCCCACATTAGGTTTAATGACTTGGAGAGGAGTTGATGACTACACAACTCCCTAATTTGCGCTAAGAGCCTATCCATTACTTGTGGACATTGACATAGGTTGAATTACATTAGGTATCCCTAGGAGCCCGTAATTGGGGAAAGACTAAATTCAAGGGTTCCATAACATATCCTCTAAAGCTACTAAGTGTCCATAACCTATCCATAGGATGAATTACATTAGGTATCCTAGGACGACTCGGTAACTGGGGAAAACTTAAAATCAAGGTTTCCGTAACCTATCCACTAGAGCTACTAGGTAACCCTTGCAACAAGTTATAACCCACTGACATCACATTGAGTATCAATCTATAGGGTTTAAAATGTCGCTACATAAACTTCTTGTATTCTTTACTCCACCCCTGTTAGAAACTGGATCTAGGACATGGCTATGACAGAAGCTACGGAGGTTGAAATGGAAAGTAGAGACTCAAGAAGACATTGACACTGACAAGTCAAATTGTCACACAAGTGAATTAGGTTCCAAGATTGAGACTTGGACTCATAAACACAATCTTGTGTATTGACAGTGACAAGGACACTTTACTGTAAAGAAAAGAGTACTATCATTTCATTAGAAAAGAGTGCAAGTACAATGCTTTATAGGAATTGAATGGTAGCACTTCTCCTACTGTGCATATGGGATTCTGGTCCTGAGCCCTCACTGCTCCTTACAAAGGGATTGAAGTAGGTGTGATTTGCAAACATATCAACACCCCTCCTCAATCACAACTAGAAGTACAAAGTGTGTAGAGGCTTTAGTGAGAGCAACTCCTACGAAGTGTGGGCACACCATAAACATGGCAAAACTCCAGAGGCTATCGCAGAAAGGCTAAGTGTGGGTACCACAAACATGACGGACATCAAGAGGCTGTAGCAGGGGCCTCACAAAGTGTATAGAGGCTGTAGTACAAGGCTACATGAGGAGTTTACAAGTTTATGTCCGAAGCATTAGGGCTAGGAAATACAAAGCTAAAAAAGTTTATTTGAATAGAAGGACTGATGAGGTTTCTTCTCCTGGTGGTCTTCTTCTTCCTTTGCTCCGTTTTCTTCTTCTTCTTTGACAGAAACTTAGATAGGCCTTTTGGGACCTTTTTCTAGTGTGACAGAACTTCTCGGTGTGTCTGATCCTTTTGCAAAGGCTACAGAAGAGCTGGTCCTTCTTGCCTTTGTACCTGTTGCCAACATACAATGCATGTTCGTTTCTAGATATGCTTGGTTCTTCCTGAGTTTTTAGCTTCTTTTCCTCCTCTAACAGTGATGCTTGGATATCAACAAGTTCGGGGTATGGCATATTGATTAGGGTTGTTGATACATTATTATATTCAGGAGGCAAACTTTTAAGTAGAACACCAATGCAAACATCTTTTTCCATTTTAATGTTGATTCCTACAAGTTGGGTAAGAAGTCCTTCCATGTAATTTAGATGTGTGGCAAGTGATGTGCTGGACTTCATTTCAAGCCTGAAAAACTCAATCAAGAGCATTCTTTGATGGTTTAGACTGTGCACCAAACAAGGTGTCAAGTCTCTTCCATGTATCCTGAGAAGTATCACAGTGATCCACATGGTGGATATAGTTGTCGTCTAGCTTCAATTTGATAATGGCTTCCGCCTTATCATCATTCTTCTGCCAAGTGACTGTAAGGTCCACATCACGAGGCTTCTTCTCTTTGCCACTTGTGATGGCCCAGAGACCCTTCTTCATTAGGATAAGCTTGATGTGTGTCTGCCAAGTGTGAAACCTGACCCCATTAAAGGCGAACTTTCGGAGAGTCCTTGCCCATGTTGGACTTGCGGGAATGGGAAAAAATCAGCTCCAAAATTCTCAGATTTCAGTAGCAAAAGAATTGATCTTGAATGTGCTAACAAGCACAAGTGCCCAATAAGCACTGAGCGACTAGTATCAAGAGATACTGTGGAACCAGATGCTTGAGAGTTCTTCAAATCTTCAATGAGTCTTCAAGAACTGATCTTCAAGATTGTATTCCCCTCCTTGATTTGATGCTGGTAGTAGCCAAAAAAATCTCATACCTAATGTGAACAAAACTGATATAAGTGACAAGAGTCACTAAATAAGTGTCAAGAGACACTATGATACTATGCTTCAATCTTGCAAGAAGTCACCATGATCTCCCCTCCTCAATGATTTGATGTGTATACTTGCTTGAATCTTTAGAGAGTAACTATATTTTAAATGATAATGCCTTGGCTTGAATGGCAGGAGAGAGAAAATGAGGTGGTTTTGAGCTTGAGGAATATTTGGCTATGGAGGAAGGATTGGGTTTTCAGAGCAGCCCTGGTTTTTTTTCTTACAACAGCTCATACAGTGAGCCATCTTGCAAAACATTTGAGTTGAGAGTAGCTTAGTTAGTGCCCTTCCATTGCCTATGGATTTGGGAAGCATCATTGAGTGTAGGTGCAGTTTTCAATGTATAACAAGCCATTGACAAAAACTGCACCAAATTTGGGAAAAACTCCAATGTCGGTTTCAGCGCGCATGAATCTCATCAATTTTTAGGATAGGATGGACTGCCTTGACATGGAGAAGATGTTCATAGAAGAAAGCTCTGGGAGATGTGCCTTGGTTGAAGAGATCTCAACCCTCCAAGTCAGGTAGGTCCTGCAGGCTATGGCAGATACATAGGGCAGCAACTGTGAAGAATCACAATGCTGAGCTTGAAATGGCCTAATGTTGAGCTCTGAAGTGACAAGGAGGAGCTCCAGGAGCTGGGCTACACTTCTCTAGAAGAAGGCTTGTCAAGATTTCCTTCTAGTTGAAGAGATCTAAGGGCTTGAAGCGAGATAAGTGTAGGGTGGCTATGGCTGCCACAAGGTCAAATGGAGAAGAAGGAGTGGGAGATGAGCTCCTAGGCTTATCAACTGAGCTCAAGCTAAGCTAGATGAGAGTAGAATGGAGCTGGATGAGTAGTGCCATGCCCGACTGGGATCTGATACCATGTTAGAAACTCGGATCTAGGACATGGCTATTACAAAAGCTATGGAGGTTGAAATGGAAAGTAGAGACTCATGAAGACATTGACACTGACAAGTCAAATTGTCACACAAGTGAATTAGGTTCCAAGATTGAGGCTTGGACTCATAAACACGATCTTGTGTATTGACAGTGACAAGGACACTTTACTGTAAAGAAAAGAGTACTATCATTTCATTAGAAAAGAGTGCAAGTAAAATGCTTTATAGGAATTGAATGGTAGCACTTCTCCTACTGTGCATATGGGATTCTGGTCTTGATCCCTCACTGCTCCTTATAAAGGGACTGAAGTAGTTGTGATTGCAAATATCTCAACAATTCCTTCTAATCAAGTCATAGTAGTGTCCAAATAAGGAAGGATAGCATTATTTAAGTGGAGTTGGATCGTACAATCTAACCCCCTCAAGCAAAACTACAACTTACCAATGTAGAAGGGAATGGAATGGATGCATTTAAACAACAAAACACTTCTTGAAGCTCTTTTGCAAAGGGTCTCATCTTTCATTGAACTCTTGATGAGTCTCATTGAGAGTAGCTTGGTAGTTAATGCATCACCTCTTGAGGTAATCTTATACAAGGCTCCCTAACCTAACTTGCTCCTCACATTCACATTTGCATGGAACTTTAACATCAAAGGAGCCTTTTTTGGCCTTCCACTTTCCACTAGACTATGCATAGTCATGAATGCATAATCAATTTTAGAGTTCAATAATTGCTCATACATCCCAAATACATCACTAGCATCCTCCATGCATCCATATACAACTAACCTTCTTGAAACTATAGTTTGAGAGTCCTTATTTCATTTTTGCATTAAGTCAACCCAATGACCTAAGCTTATTGTCCCTTTGCACTAGGCACCATGCTACTTCTAACAAGAAATGTGTCCTCCCTATATGGGTCACATATTAATAGGTCAATCGGGGCTAACATCACAATGTCAATCAAGGCAAAATCAAGGAAGGGAGAGGGGATGCCATATGAGGATTTTACTACATATCTTCTTGATGGAATCAATAGGAACTTGAAAGTAAGCATGTGTAATGTACATGCTTGCAACTCTAAAAGCATTATCTTGTAATGTTGATTACTCCATGCAACAAGCTTTCACTTGTATCCATGCATATTTGTGATTTTCTAACATGAGGTATCTTTTAGCTATGAAGATTATATGGACATGGAATATACTATAAGTACAACTAGATTGACAAGTCCAAATTTATAGCTCTAAAAGGATTATGCATTTAATTTTATAAATTACAAGTAATAGACTTCCATTGATATTCAGAAACCTAATATTGTTTTCTAACACGAATGATATTTTCTAGAATTAAAGCATTAATACACATACAACCTACCCTCATATGAGAGAGAGAGAGAGAGAGAGAGAGAGAGAGAGAGAGAGAGAGAGAGAGAGAGAGAGAGAGAGAGAGAGAGAGAGAGAGAGAGAGAGAGAGAGAGAGAGAGAGAGAGAGAGAGAGAGAGAGAGAGAGAGAGAGAGAGAGAGAGAGAGATTACAACCATGCCTATAGGCGGTGAAGATACAAAAGACCAAACCTTGTTTGCCATGATTTGAGCTCTAGAAAGTAGACATATCAACACATGGTGAGGACATGCATTGTCAATATAGAATCTTGGTCATCTCAATATATAACCAAGGAGGCAATGTGCCAAGTAGAATTTTAACTCTAAGCTCCTTCGTGTAAAGCACTTTGAGTTGGGCAAGCTAAAACAAAGGAGATTTAAAGTTGGCGCTTATGTGAATAATACCTCATATTTTTTGAATGTCCTTCCACCTGATCTTTTTCCATTTTGATAGTGATGTCACACACATCACAAAAAAATGGTGATGTCAATAAGATTTTTTTGTCAACATTCAGTCTAAGATCCAATTAAAATTTAAATCCATTGGCTCTCCACTAGAGCACCTTTTTTCCTCTTTTGGAGGTTTTTCCCCTTGGCCTTGTATACATGCCTATTCACTTTAGAGCATACTAAGTTGGTAAATATTCTATATTGATACATCTCTATATACTTTGAGCTATGCTATCTCAAGCTTCTTCTCCTCCAAGCTATGTATGTGCATTCCTATAACCTAAATCCAATAATTGGTATTAGAGTTGCCTTCCATCTCATGGGCAGAGTTGTTAACACCCTCTACTTGATTTCCTCAGTTGGGATGAGTCACGTACATTTATAGGTTAATTGATATGGTAGGATACCTTGTAAGGGCTTGGCATCATTAGATTTTTTTATTTGGGTTTGTTTTTCCCTATGTTTGCACAATTATCAATGCTCCTACATAGGTTATTTCATCATTTTGTATATAAGTTTTAACATTAGCAATCAATTCTATAAGTAAGAACCATTATAGTCTCCATTGTATTGTGCTATAAAGCGTAAGTTGGTTTTGTGCATATTTTCCTCCATATAAATAACTTTTTCATCAAGTATATGTGATGGCCATGGCTAACAGCAATGATGTATTTTGTAATTTTGATTGTTGAGGGATAAGTTGGATGGAACCAACTATCCACTATAGGCTTATATGACACATCATGTATTAGTTGCAAAGGGGATTTGGAACATTATTCATAGAATTGAAAAACGTCATGGTGATGTTTAAAAGTTGTATATGCACCAAAAACAACAAAAAGAAGTGTTACGTTCCAGTTTTGCTCTAGTTAATAGTAGAGTAGCACTACTACCTACTCTTGAAGAGATTCATTGAGATGGCATTGATGTAGAGGCTCAAGTTTGTTAAAGATACTATGATTCCACATATTCACTCATGTAAGACAACTAAAGATACTTAATATATACTTGTATTTTTGTATCAACAAAGAAATGAGGCCTATGTTGCTTGCATACCTAAGTAGCTAAAGAGGAGTGAACATATAGGTGAAGAGAGGGTGAAGATGACTCCATGGACAATTTTTTTGACAAAGATAAAATATCTTAAGGAGCAATTCTATGGACAAGATTTTACTAGGCAATTCACTTATGCAGATTGTTCTTAATGTCTTCTTGATTCTTCTCAATATTTTGCATCTACTCTTCATTTGATGCTAATATTCTTATGCTTTATCATTTGATGAGTTGGATTCTATTTTGCTACAAGAAGAACAATCTTGGAAAAATAGGTCCATTATGCATGTTATCGATCAAGCTTTTGTGGGTAGTCATTAGAATAGTAAAGGAAACATTGCTTACGTAAAAAGTTGTAAATGGTTTTTAGACAAAGAATTCTAATAAGGATGAGAAGAAAAATAAGAATAAAATCTACTCCAGGTATTGTAAGATAAAAGATCATGTGATAACGAATTGTCCTGAATTGGCTCTGAAAGAGGCTAAGAAGAAAGAGCATGGTATGGTTGTTGTAGACGCCTCTTCTACTAAATTGGAATCTTCAAATGTGTAGATATGACCCTTCTTTACATAATTGGCAGTATTGTCACATGTGCCAATATCTCCTCTTATCATATTAAAGAATTAGGAAAATTTATGTTAAATATTATTAATGGTAGTACTTTCACACTTATAAGTGTGCTATATGAACTAAATATTAAGAAGAATTTGTCATTAGTTTCTATACTTGCCAATATTGACTTGATTGTGAAGTTTGTTTGATTGGTGTATAGTTCATGATCTCTCTTGTGGCAATACAATTATTGAATCTCTCTATGATGTGGGTTATACAAGTTTAAGAATTATGTTAAATGTGTGGAAGACATGAGGGGTGTGATTGTAGATCCACAAGCGATTTTAGATGCAAAATTCTGGCATGCATGTTTTGGTTTTATGAATTTTGCTAGTTTGTTGTGCTTGTAGAAAAGAGGTAGAAACCTAATATGGTGTTTTCATTACCTACTCTTGGCACACTTGAAAAACACATCTGTGAAGGCCATATATTCATAAAATGTAACATGCTTCTCTTTTCACTTCATTTTTAAAAGATAATTTAGTAAGAGCTATTTGCAAAAAGTATAGCTTGTACATAGTGATGCTTGTGGCCCAATGCAAACACCATGTTTTGGCAAAACTACTTGTGCTTTATGACTTTCATTGATAATCATTCTAGGCATGAATGGATATATGATTTGAAAGTCGAGTCTAAAGCATTTTTGTGCTTCAATCAATTTGTTAGCATGGCCAAAAATTTGTTAGTATATGAAATGCACACTTTTCTTTTTGATTAATGAAGGAGTACATGTCTAAGGAATTGAATGTACATTTGATTGAATGTGGGATAAAACAACAATGTACACTGCTATATACACCACATCAAAATGATATAGCTGAGAGAAAGAATAGATCTCTCATAGTCTCTCATAGAGTCAAAGAATAGATCTCTCAGAGTTTGCATAAGGCATGATTAAGAGTCAAGCTTTGCCACATAGGTTTTGGCTTGAGGTTGTTTCATATGCAACCTATGTGCTTAACAAGTATCCCACTAAGGCATTGAAGTCTATCACTCCATACAAGGCTTAGCATAGCAAAAAACAATAAGTTGCTTACTTGTATACTTTTGGTTGCTTGGCTTATGCTTAGTACTAACACAACAACACAATAAGTTGAATGATGAGATTGTGAAATGTATTTTTGTTGGGTGTCTATTCTATATATTATTTGGTGGTTTGCCTTAGGGATCTTGAACCAACCACAAGGCTCCCAAGCTTATGTGGCACAAGGAGAAGCAGTTTGGTATTCAAGAAATAAAGAGGGTTTTTTCTTTAAAGGTGAGTAGAAGTTATATCTATCCTCTCTCTCTCTCTCTCTCTCTCTCTCTCTCTCTCTCTCTCTCTCTCTCTCTCTCTCTTATACACATGCACATATTGAACATATGGGACGGGATAATAATTGTAATGGTTGAACATGTTCATGCAGTGTATACATACTCTAAAACAACACACAATTTACATATATAGACTATAAAAACACATGAACAGTACATGCATACATACACATGTACACGCGCACACATATACACACATATATGCATATATTTATACATGCTCATACTACACATGTAAACATATACGAGTGTGAGAAAAAATGGAGAGAGAGTAGAGGAGAGAGAATAGATGCATGCATGTATGCATATATGTATACATGCACACATGTATGCATGCATGCATATATGTGTACATGCTCATACACATGTAAACATATGAGTGAGAAAAAATGGAGAGAGAGAGAGAGAGTAGAGGAGAGAGAATAGATAGACTCCTATATAAACACACACTTATAGACATATACACACACATATACAAGCATACACTCCACACAAATATATACATGTAATGCATACATACATGTGCATAAACATATATACATATATGTACACATGCACATATATGATGTGAAGAAACATAGATGTAGAGATATGTACTAATAGTTAATTAATATGTATCATAATTATTAAATTATTATATAAATTAATTATCACATACATATAAACATGCATACATATATAATTATAATTATAATTATATGTACTATTATATTTCATATGGATAATAAAATATAATAACAAGCATACATATGATATAATTGTACATTAATTCAATAATATATACATTAATTATATTTATTAATACATTGATATAATTTATTATGTATTAATTATGAACTATTAATATATTAATTAGTTATTGATAAAAGATGTATAATGTGTGTGTGTGTGTGTGTGTGTGTGTGTGTGTGTGTGTGTGTGTGTGTGTGTGTATAAAGATTAATGTATATATGTATTATATATTATGTGTATATGCTAATATATAACTATAATTTATAATATTAATTAATTTATTATTATTTAGCTAATAATTATGATATGTAATTCTTTATCATGTATTATTGGTAATAATATTAATCATTATATGTAATTTTTAATATATTAATATATTTAATTAAATATTAATAATTACTTATAAATACTTTAATTAATTATTAATAAAAGATATATCATTGTATTTCAATTAACTTATTATAATTAGGTACACATGTGATTAATTATTAATTATGAGAGAAGAAGAAGAAGAAGTTCTTGATATAGTTTATGGATTGTAGACTCAATGTGTGAGGATAATATGCATGCCGTAATAGGCTCAATGTGAATAGAAATCACCTTCAAATATGTTTGTTTTTGAGAAACTTTGAGAAATGGCCATACAAGTTCTTTAGAGACATAGTCCAGACTTGATTCCATCAATGTTAGTCTTTCACTCTATATATATCAGTGAGTGCCATATCCCTATATACCCTATATATTGCATTTTCATGCATTCAATATTGTCTAAGCTGCCAAATCTTTCAAAGTTCAAATTATATTTCTTAAATCAACCTCCCATGAACCCTCTTGCCACATGAAACATGCTTTCAAATCTTTGGACTGGGAGAATCTAGGCATGGAGCACCTAATAATAATGAAATCAAATATTATAAGTTATACCATCCACAAAGTAAGCATGTTATGCTAGCCATGATGTTGTCTTTGTGAAAAATGCTATTCAATCTTTACTTTTATACATAAAAGAGATAGATATATGCTCATAGGATATTTACACAAAGTAAGTGTGTTTATGCTAGCCATGATGTTGCCTTTGTGAAAAATGCTATTCAATCTTTACTTTTATACATAAAAGAGATAGATATATGCTCATAGGATATTTACGATACTTTATTGCCTCATTACAGTGGCGTATAGTCATACATAGTACCAGTTGAGGCAACTTTTTAGACAAAGTAGGCTTCTCATGATAGCACACATTAGCCTGTTTTAAATGTGATGTGAATGATATACTACTTGATGAGAGAGTAGAGATTAAGTAGTCCAAGAGTATATCAAAATGGATGGTGTAGATATTGTGTAATAGTAAGTTGGATGCACCATTGACTAGTCATACTCATTCATGCTTAGCCTCACAATGCCTCTTATGCATCAAATTGTTATACATTGGGTGCTTTTAGTATGTGTGATAATGATGAGTATGTGTCTTTCGGAAGAGGTCCAAAATTCAAAAATTGGATATTTGCTATGCGATCTAAGTATGATGCTATTGTCAAAAATGGTACTTGGTTCTCTTGTGATTTGCCTCTTAGTGAGAAGACCATTGGTTACCAAGTGGGTGTTGAGATATCAAGCTCTACATGAGCTGGCATCCACTATGTGCCCTTGGTAATGTGGCACAATATTATTCACTAGTGTATTAGGTAACCAACATGAGGATACACTAGTGATTCTACAGTTGGACTACACCCACATAGTCCGTCCTTAGTTATGGCACATTTATTGTGCCACCTCTTCTTTCCTAGCCGGTTCACACTTAGTGACCACGTGTGCATATGTGGTACTTTCATATTAGTCTTTTACTATGTTGCAGACTTAATTTTTTTCATGTGGAAGAAAAAGAGAGAAGAGGAGGAAGAAGAAGATTTCAACCCTATCTCTTTGTGTGCTCAAGTCTCTATTGCTATTTTGTAAGTGTGTGCCCTTAGTCTCTTCACCTCTCTCCCCTCTTGTCTATTTTCATAGTATTAGAGCGTCCCACAGCTGCACGGAGCTCAATTCAAGGCTGAGGTGAAGGCATTGGAGAACAAAAGCAAGCAAGCAATGGGTAAGAAGTTCTTCCACCTTGCTCAATTTGCCTTAGGTTATAGCTATAGGAGGCTCTTGAGGTTGGTAGGGCTGCAATCTCCATTTTGGACCTGCAAGTGATCCCGATAGTAGTTTTTGGGTATACTCCAATTTCGACTGTGTTTGTCGTTTATAGCTGCATAGGTTACAGAGTTTGAATCTATAAGGTTTCAGGTGTTTGCTGGGTTGCAGACATAAAAGGCATTTGCATACAGATTGCATATTGTAGTTATTATTATGCACATTGTGAAAAAGATTGTGTGTTTAGTTGTGGTGCACTTGATATTAGATTGCTTGCAGATTACAAGTTTTTGCAAGGTTTTCTATTTTGTCAAAATGTTTAATAACTTCTATCGGATTGTCAGTGAGAAGCTTGATAAGAACAATTATCCTAAATGTTATTAGGAGGCAGTGAAGCATATATTTTGCTACTTGAGTGGTATTCAATAGCTTGGGTTGTTGTTACACAAGGGTAAATTATTACCACTAGATTTACATGCTTTATTGGATTTTAACTAGGTTAGTTGCTATGACACTCGTGTATCCACAAGTGCTTTTTCCTTCATGCTTGACATCTCGTGCATATCATGGTTAAGCAAAAAGAAGCCCATTGTGACCACTTCTAGTTGTGAAGCTGAATATAGAGCATCATTCATAGCTATGGTTGATTGTGTTTGGCTCAAATACCTTTTGGTTGATTTGGGTATTGGACAATCATATGTTGCTATTGTCTTTAGTAATAGTCACAACCTTACTCTATGCACTTAGCACATTGACGTGCATTATTATTACGTCAAAGACAGACTCTTTATATGAGAGATTAGCTTGGTCTATATGCCAACACAAGAGGACCTTGTAAATCTTTTAAAAAAGGCTTTGCTTTTTGAGAGGTTAGAAGCTTTTCTCAAAGCTTTGGGTTTATTCCCCTTTTGTGGATTGATCTAGTACATTATAGGCTTGGCACTTCCTTGTGCATGAGTGCTAGCTTTGTTCATTGCATCACTCTTAGGGGGGATTTATTACCAAATTTGTGTAGAGATATGCATGGACACACTTATGACAAATGGGGAATATTTTTCCCTCTCTAGAAGGGTTTTTTCGCTAGCCTTGCATATATATCTTATTCACTTTGTGGCATACTAAGTCTTGTAAATCTTGTCTATTAATATCTCTCATTACACTTTGTGTTGTGCTTTCTTAAGCTTTCTCTTCTCCAAGTTGTGTATGTGCATTATCTCAATCCTAAATCCAACACTTCCATCATTTTATAAACATAACCCTTCATATTTCAACATTTGATTGATCCATAGAGGTCCATAACCATGTTGGGGTTTGAACCCACACTAAAGCTTATTATGAAAGCCATCGTTTTGTCATGGCTGTAAAGACATAAGCTAATAATAAATCATCATTGTATACTCAAAATCCAAGGGGCACATCACTAGCATAGTAAACATAATATGATTATATTGGGCTTATAACTATCATATTACTAGTAACTACTAAGAATAAACCAACACAATTATCATAATATTATACTCGGAATATAAAACTGCCATGACAGCCCTACTACCATTGGATATATAAATGACATTGAAAGTCATACTACCATTAAAATCATCATAATTATATTGATATGATGATATGATGATGTGAAAGTCTCTGCTCACCATACTGCGTTACCCAGAGAGAGAGAGAGAGAGAGAGAGAGAGAGAGTGTGTGTGTGTGTGTGACTCTGTAAGGGAAGACATGGCACCCTTCTCAACAGCACGCAAGCTTCAAGTGGTCTCCCCTGTTCCTGCAGACATAGATGTTGCAAACTCTGTGGAGCCCTTCCCCATCAGCCTTATCGCATCAGAGCTGGGGCTGGAGCCCCATCAGTATGAATCCTATGGCAAAGCTAAGGCTAAGGTCCATCCTCGTCTTCAAATTGTCTTTGGAAACACACAATATTCTTCCTAATCAATTCGATTTTTTCGCTAGAAACAGGTGAAGCTTCACTTGAAAGAGTGATTTTTCACAGAATTTCTGGATCAGGTCATTTGAGACAGTGGAATTGCTCTGATTTTTCTGTACGCTGAATTGATTTTATCTGCTTTTCTTGAGACACATCACTTGAGAGAGCGATTTTTCACTCAATTTGCAGATCAGATCACTTGAGGCAGTGGAATTTGTCTAATTTTTCTGTAGGTTCAGTTGATTTCAGCTGCTTTTCTTTATAGATTTGCAGTTCCATGACAGAGCGTGTCTCTCTGCGTGAAGGACTTTGCCATCTCTGATCAGGCAACGTTCAGATGTGAATCTTATGTTGATTGTTGAACGATAATTTGTATGTGACAGTTCAAAATGTCTTTAAGAACACCTACAATTTCACTGCAGTGTGTGGAACTTGTCTGATTTCTCCTGCACTTTCACTCGATTTCTCAGTAAGATCACTTGAGATAGTAGAATTTGTCTGATTTTTCAGTGATGTCATTTGCTTTTAGTTACTCAATCAATCTTTCATGTTCTTGAGACCATTTAGTCACATGACAGAGAATGTTTCTTTGAAAGGACCCTTCCAACTTCAATAAAGCTAGGGGCTCTTATATTAATGGAAGAGCAGCATAGTTCTCTGCAAGATGGCAGTATAGATTGGATGTGACAAGAAATCAAACTTTGTACCTTTTTCAGGTTCTGCTTACTGCATATGATCAGCTCAAGGACTCTCCTGATGGATTCTATGTTGTCGTGGGTGGCATCACACCTACACCCCTTGGTGAAGGAAAGTCGACCACTACAGTTGGACTTTGCCAAGCTCTTGGAGCTCACTTGGAGAAGAAGGTACACTCAATAGAGCCATGTTGCCTGGTGCATTCGTTAAGAAGGAACTTGTGAAAGGCATTCTTTAGTGCTTCCTGATTTTTGTACAAATTGGACAGGATTTGAGATGAGGATATGGCTGCACGGTTTGCAGGTGGTAACTTGCGTCCGGCAACCAAGTCAAGGTCCTACATTTGGCATCAAGGGTGGAGCTGCTGGAGGTGGGTACAGTCAGGTTATTCCCATGGAGGAGTTCAACCTGCACATGACTGGGGACATACATGCCATCACAGCAGCCAACAACCTCCTTGCTGCTGCCATAGATGCTCGCATGTTTCACGAGTCCACTCAGTCTGACAGAGCTCTCTTCAATAGGCTTTGTCCTGCAGACAAGGAAGGAAAACGCTCATTTGCTCCAATCATGCTGAAGCGTCTGAAGAAGCTCGGGATTCAGAAGGCAAACCCTGCTGAACTTACACCTGCAGAGGTGAAACGATTTGCCAGGTTAGATATTGATCCAGAGCAAATCACTTGGAAGAGGGTGATGGATGTCAATGATCGATTCTTGAGGAAAATCACAGTTGGCCAAGGACCTGAGGAGAAAGGCATGGCGAGGGAGACAGGCTTTGACATATCAGTAGCTAGTGAGATCATGGCTGTGCTGGCATTAACAACATCTTTGGCAGACATGCGGGAGAGGCTGGGCAAAATGGTCATAGGCACCAGCCGGGGGGGTGACCCTGTATCTGCTGATGATTTAGGGGTCGGAGGTGCATTGACAGTACTTATGAAGGATGCAATCAACCCTACTCTGATGCAAACACTAGAGGGAACACCAGTCCTAGTTCATGCAGGGCCTTTTGCAAATATAGCACATGGGAATTCCTCAGTTGTGGCTGATCAGATTGCACTGAAGTTGGTTGGCAAGAAAGGGTTTGTGGTTACTGAAGCAGGGTTTGGAGCTGACATTGGCACTGAGAAGTTCATGAACATAAAATGTAGGTATAGTGGACTCAATCCCCAGTGCGCTGTAATTGTAGCTACTGTCAGAGCTTTAAAAATGCATGGTGGAGGACCTGAGGTTGTTGCTGGGAAGCCTCTTGATCATACTTACAAGTCAGAGAATGTTGAGTTAGTGAAGAACGGGTGCTCGAATTTGGCTAGGCACATTCAGAATACTAAAGCTTATGGTGTGAATGTTGTAGTGGCCATTAACATGTTTGCAACAGATACAACAGCTGAGCTTTTGGCTGTAAAAGAAGCCGCTATAAGTGCTGGGGCTTTTGATGCTGTTATTTGTACGCATCATGCTCATGGTGGAGCTGGAGCGGTTCGTCATGTCTCTCTCTTTTTTTTGTAAAGGTTAATTGTAATAATTCCTATGAATGTAAAATACAAGAGTCACAAGTGACCTGCATGTACGGCAAAGAAACTGAAGAAACCGCAGCATGCCAAACAACCAAATCAGCCCTGGAAATGATGCCTGCATACTGTATGATGCTAAACTGCCAGTGAAGAAGATCCCCTCTCTCCCTCTCCCTCTCCCTCTCCCCCGCCCCCCCCCCCCCCCCCCCCCCCCCCCCGCCGCCTACATGCACGCTCACTCACGGATCCCTTGTTCGGCTTGAACCTGTATTTTCTGTGCCAATCATTAACTTTCCTGGTCTATAGCTATGCATGGACATCATTTTGCTTGTTCAAGTGATTGTTCACCTTGTTTCCATCTGACCAAGAAACGTTTGTACAGGTGGATCTCGGACTTGCAGTGGAAAGGGCATGTGAACAGCACCAGACAACTCTAAAGTTTCTATACCCATTAGATATTAGCATCAAACAGAAAATAGAGATGATAGCTAAATCATATGGGGCAGATGGTGTTGAGTTTTCACCAGAGGTAAGTAATTCAGGTTCATAGCCAGTCTGGTAGTTGCAGAATTCTGTTTTCAAGTGTTATCAATCTGTATGTCTCCTTACAGCTAAAAGGAGTTTATTTTAGCTTTTCTTTAATGAAGTGAATTGTCCAAGCATTGTAACACTGGCACGTTTTAACCCTGGATGTAGTCTTTAGGTTTATTCGTCCATGTGGGTCAAGTTAACAAAGAAATTGGATTCGGCTTTTCTTTTGCAGGCAGAGAAGCAGATTGAGACGTACAACAGACAGGGCTTCACTCAGCTTCCAATTTGCATGGCTAAGACACAGTATTCCTTCTCACATGATGCATCTTTGAAAGGTGCTCCCACAGGTTTTATCATACCCATAAGGGATGTGAGAGCAAGCATTGGTGCTGGATTTATATATCCATTGGTTGGGAGCATGAGCACCATGCCAGGCTTGCCAACTCGTCCTTGCTTCTTTGACATCGATATAGACCTTGAAACTGGTCGGATCTTGGGACTTTCTTAACTGGTGGGCATGCTAAAAGAAGCTCTGATGCTGCCATTTTCATTTTAACTCTGTTTTCTGGGCAGCCATTGCATCATTCCACAAATTATCTCAAAAATGTTCCCTGCTTGGGTGCTTATTGGCTGTGTGTTGTGCTTGCCAGCACGTTGGGTAGGTAGACTTCAATTGGGCTCTCGGCTTGCGAGTGCCACAAATGATGTATTCTATTCATGTATCAGGAAATGTGCTTAGCTTCCTACTCAGACTATCTTCCTACCTTGGTAGTCTACTGTCTAATCATGGATAGCCTGTCAAGTAATGCTGTGCTTTCCGGAAATACTATGGAAGCTGGCAGCTGGCATTATGCGTTTCCTTGGTACTTGTGGATGCTCTTTATCATACGCCTTATGTATCAGACCGGGCGTCGGGCGAGGGGGGAGTGCGAATCGCGATACCAAGCAGGAGTCCCGGCGGCCCGCTAATCTGGACCGTCGATCGCCAACGATCCTCTTGCGGGGATAATAGATTAGGAGTGTGTCTCTCCATTCCACGTCGCCTTAATCAAAAGGGTATTTAATCGTTCCAAGGTTCTAAGGTCACAAGGTTTCATCATTTTACAATACAAAGTGATTCTTTTAAGATTTTTCAATCCACCCTTCTCTCAAAGGCTCCCTTTTCGTTTGATCCTCGTGAAAAAACCAAAATTCTGTGAATTGTATCGAGTGAGTTCTCCAGATACCCAAGTTGTGAGACCGAGTACCCAAGTAGGTGACTTAGTATACGACATTTGAAATTATGCATCCTAGCCTAGACAACTTGCTATGTGCGATTCTTATTCAATCAAAATTTTGTTTAGTAGAGGATGGTGTTGGAGGTGCATGCTCTATGAAATCATTTGTACTATTGTCAACAACTAAAATGATGTGCATACTATGTAGGTTGGGTTGCATTCAAAGTTTTGATGGTCCCTTCTTGTTCGTTTTGCTAAAATAACTTTCAATACATTCTATTGAAGCTCTAAGAGTATATTTATCTAAGGAATGGGATTTTAGTGTTGGATCTCTTTTCTTGCTCTCTATTACTAAATTTTGGTAAGGATGGGTGTGAACGCACTTCGGATTTTCGTGGCACTTTTTTTCCTTACTAGGTCTTTTTTCTTTAGCCTTGAATATTTGCATTTTTCACTTTAGAGTATACTTAGTATTGTAATTCTTCTCTATTGATATCTATGAATACATTAGAATTGTGTGCTCTCAAGCTATTTGTGTGCATTCTTGCAACCCTAATCCAATAATTGGTGCTAGAGGATTTTAAATATGTAAGCTAGCACATAGGGCTCAACATTGTTAGTTTTAAAAACTAAAGTTCATGTGGGATCCATTTGCACTAGTGCCAATACTATGTGCGCTATTTTGTTCTTTTCTATAGAATTTTGGACAATGGCTATTTTTACCTTGTACAAATTTTTTCTCTATACAACTAAATTTACATCAAATACAATAAATGACCATGGTTGGTGTCAATGATGTATTTTCATATATTGAATGTTGAGGATACATTGGATGGGACCATCTATCCAATGTGGGCTTATATGATGCCTCGTGTATTGGTTGCAAAAGGATTCTAGAACATTTTGTAAGGAACTGAAATACATTTTCTTGTGGTTTTGGATCTTGTAAGTATAGCAAAAACACTTGCTATTGAGGATGTTGCAGGTTCCTATTCTACTCCAGTTAATATTAGAGCACTAGCACCATTGATTCTTAAGCAAATTTGTTAGGATGGTATAGGCACAGAGGCTGGTGCCTTGATTGCATTATTTGTTAATAATCTCTCACACTTTCACATACACATATACATATATACACACATTCTCTTCGCCATGCTTATTTTATTGTTTGGTTTATTTTGATGTATTCTTTTGGTTGTTAAGAATGCCTAAATTGGACAAACATGACACTTTTATATGTTTATAGTCATGCTTACATGCACATTTGTAGAAAGCTTTTCTATGTATTTATTGTATAGTCCTTCACTATGCAATAATCAATTATTAAATCAAAATTCATGAAATACTAGTTGAACAAGAAAAACAAAGAAGAGCTTGACACAAGCAACATGCACAATCTCGCCCTATGCATATGATTATGGATTTTGCATTATATTTGTATGCTCAAAATACATTGAAAAAGTATTCTTTTGAGGTTTCTTGCTTTCTTTACTTGAATGACATGCTTTTGTTCTAAGAATTATTAACTTATATCTAACAAATCTATTCTAAAATTTACAAAAATAATAATCAGGCCTTTTAGGCTTTGCACACGGTTACAACCAAATAAATAAATTGTGTATATACTAATCTCATACTAGAGGGCAATTGAAAATACAATAATGTGCTAATGAAGCACCTAAAAATAAATAATCCTTGCATATTAGAATATACTCTATTCAAATGAACTATTTTGCATAACTCTATCTCATAATCTGCTCATCACAATATGAACATAGTAGTTCTTTGCCATCTATCTACCAAGCATAATATCACTAGTGCTATACGTAGTACCTCGTGTAACAAGCATGAACCATGTGGCAAATAGACAATGATAATCCATGAAAATAAGTAAATAAAAACATTATTTTCATAGCATTTATCATAATGTTTATTGGGGATGGGGATTAAAAAAGAAAATACATTAGTTGATAAAATAAACGAAATTACACAAGTGATTAGCTATGTGCTAGTGTTAGTACATAGATATTTTGGATTATCACATTGAGGCACAAGAAACAAGAGGTATTGGCACAATTAAAGATAGTAGATGGAGATATCTCTTGTCAGTCCCACACAACCTTGCAGTATCATGGTCATTTTCTTGAAATTCTTGAATAATACACCCAAACGCTTTCCCTCTAGTGTAGTATCCCTCCCTTTTTTCCAAAAAACTCAAATAGTTAAGCAAAGTGCGTATTATCCCTTCATTTTTGCACAAGATTTTCTATTCTACTCTCTCTTTTCACTCAATGCCTTCTTCTGCTTCATCTTCTATGTGAATGGAAGCCTCACGTCCTTGGCATCCCTCCTCTTCTATCAGAGCAATCACAATCTACAACTTTGATCTTGACAACAATCGGTGGATTTCTACTATAATCTCTATTGGTAGTTGGGTTATGTTGCAGACAAGGAAAAGAAGACGGCGTGGAAATGAATTCATTGACACCTACAAGGGGCAAACCAAGGATTTCAAGGTCAAAGGATCAGGGAAAAATTTCAATAGGCTTGAAATTGGCCTATTGATGTGCCATGCCATAGACCAAACTGTAAGTTCAAAAAATTTCAATAGGCTTGAAACCGAGTTTTTATGTTTCAGGAATTTATTGAAGTTTGTTTAGGGTTGTAGATATATATCCATAAAAAACTGGCAACCTATCTAAAGCATACTTGGAATCTTTAATGCCATTCACGGCTCTATTGGCGAGTAGTTGTACAAAGTGATCTCTAATAGGTCATTGGCCAAGGATGGGGTTTATTTTAATGACAAATTTTACAATGCACCATTAAACATAACAGGATTTGGATCTCTCAACCCTCTTCCACTCCAGTGTTGGATAGTGCAGAGTGGCGAATTCCAGAAAGCGGAAACATGTGAATCTTATAGATTAAAGATTTATGCAGAGCTTCAACGATATTCATGGTGGCCTAATGTAGCTAGCAAATAGGTGAAGATCACACTCTTCATGCCATTACATGTTTTTGTGGATTTTTTTAATGATGAGGAAGTTCAGAAAACAACATCAATGTTCATATACAAATCAGAGAAATGTATGGACTTCCTCGATCAGAGTTGGGATATAAAAGAAGTGTGTGGGATTATGTCCAAAGTAGAATGAAAATCTATTGTTTGCAAATATATGATTGCATCACAAAATTTTATTCCGACTTTATATTACATGAGATGGCATTATGTGAATGGAAAGATCGTGGCAATTGATCAAGACTTACAAGATGATGTTGATAATCCTGTGATGATGTTGGAGGCTTAGTTGGAGAATGAGCTCTTAAAGATGCTCAATGTAAGGGAAAACGTCTCATTACGTCAAGTGCAAATGGACCTAACGAGTGAGGACCTAAATATCCATGCTACTTATTTGTTCAACTACAATGGTTACAAGGTAAATAGAATATGCAATCCAAAAGTGTAATACATTGTCTAAGGTACATTTTTCATGTTTGCAAATAACGTGAATCACGATGAACCTTATGTGTAGGTGCCCCAGAGAAAAGAGAGAAATACTTTATATAAGGACATTCACACTACACAAGTTTTCCTCTTGCCTCAATAGTACAAATGGAAATACAGATGCAAAATTGTAAGAAGGATGAAAAGTGATACAAAAACTATTTGAATTCCATTTCCAATTATGGCAATTTGCTTATAAAAGCTCTGGATTGTGTATGAGAGGGCAATTTCTGATTTGAATACCATAATTTTGGCATATTTACAATCTTTGCAGCCTCTCTATATCAAAATTTTCCAAATAGTCGGTGTCGTTAGTTGAGTCCTCATCGTCTAAATCAATGGCATTGGGATGGGGATATGGCATTCTGACTCGGGTTTCTAGTCATGGAGCTAGAGGGTCATACATAGGTGGTATTGAGAGATTTCGATTAGAAGCGCAATTGATTAGATTTTCAACAATCTCTGCTCTAAACAGAAGAAAGCCATCATTTGTATAAGTTGCTAAGTGCTCACCCTACATAAAATCATAGAAATGAGAGTAAGTATAAAATTGTTAAGGCTATGTGGGGTTAAATTAAAAAAAAGTAAACTTACATCACCCGTTTTTTGCCCAAGTAGATGTTCTAGGAGCAGTTTTGCATTGTAGAAAACTCTCCTTTCGCAGCTACGACCGTCACCCTGCTTCGACACTATGCAAATAATAATTCTTGTGTGGTCCAACATTTTGTACTCTTAAACCACTGCCTCGAAGCCCTTTACTAGCTTTTCCAAATAACTGTTTTGGTAAAGGAAAAGTTAGTGCTTTTCTTTCTCCCCCTCCCCCTCTCCCCCTCCCCCTCCCTCTCATGGAACTTACTGCTTCACATTGTCATGGTATCCTTGCGTTGATTTGTGCGAATATTATAAACAAGCAGGCTCCAATGAGATATACAAGGCAAGGAGGACAATAAAGTTTGGCAATTAAATAAAAATTTGAGATAACTTAAAAGAAACATACTAAAAAGGCCTTACCTTTCATGGTATGCCATAACTAGGTGTTGTACGAGATCCAAATTGCAATCTTGGTACCACATGTACATATCTAGATACAATCTTCTCTCATGGGTCTAAACTGTCAATAGGAGAGAATTTATGATGAAAACCTTCTCTTGAACAGTAGAGGGAAGATTTACAAGAATTAAGCTACAAAAGCAAATAAATAGTAAGATTTGGGCCATATGCATACAATGAAAACATGAAGTAATTTTCAAAGTTTCATGATACCTTAAGACTGTGATAATTACATGATTGTTGACCTCCTTTTGAAGGTTTGAGAGGACTCGAATATCCTCCTTGCTAAACGGATGGCACTGAGCTGCTACTGGCGTGGCCTTCTTAGAAATAGCACAACATCAAAAAATGGACCCAATATCTCAAGCACCTCATGATTGTCCTCATGCATGCTAACATGGTTGTCTCTTTTTTGCGCGGTCTCTCTCTCAACCTTTGTCTCCATGGATTCCATCTCACGAGCCTCCCTTTCTTCCTAGGAAACCTTTTGGGCATTTAGCCTCGTGTTGTGGGAATGCGAGGGTGTGACGTCAGTCACCCTCACCTCCTTGCTCTTTTTGAGGGGAGGGATCTCTAAAATTCCCTTCATCTTCCTATCTATAATGCTTTGTGGGACCAACAACTTGTCGTATTTGAACCTGAGAAGTAACCTGAGGAATGTGAAGTCCCTAGGCATCACTGTCACCCTATGAGCATGAGCTACCAAAATGCAGGATTCCTAAAAAAATTCTACCATGAAGTCCTTGGCAGCTTCATGCAGTCAATCCAGTGCTAAGGCATGCCAGCGGGAGTCCAGGTTGTTTATTTTGCATATGTATTTAACAATCCTGGTAAATGGCATCTTCACAATTATAGGCTTGTGGGAGTTCACGATCCTCCTTAGCTCTTTAAGGACTGAGGCATGTTGCTGGTACTGTTGACGAGCTTTGGTTTGCAAGGGGATCCTCTTCCTGGAATTGGATCCCTGCTATGAGCTTGGGCTAGGGGCCCCAATGCATCATTCTGCACATTCTACCTAGAGGATGCTCCGTATTGTGCAATGTGCGGGTCTTCCGATGATACTACCCTCGCGGTCTACTTTGTTCTAGCCATGTCTACGAAAGAGTACAAACATAATATTAGAACTCCCAATGAGGAAAGGGCAAAAAACTAGAGAAATGGGATAAAAGAGATCGAACCCACACAATGCGAGAGAGTGGGGTCCCAAAATTAGGAGCCACCCCCTCGCATTGTGCAAGGGCGGGGGGGGGGGGGGGGGGGGAACTACAAGACGTGAGGGGTGGGGGTTCCCCAAATTAGGAGGCCCAGACCATAGAACATCCCTCGTGTTTGTGCGGTCTCGCACAAATGCGAGGGGGGGATTGCTAATTTTTGGAACCCCCTTTGCATTCTGCAGTCTCCTCGAGACCACACAATGTGAGGGGCGGGGCTGCTAATATTGGGACCCCCCCTTGCGTTCTACAATCCTCATGACCGCACAACACGAGGGGGGTCCCAAAATTAGGAGCCTCCCATTGCGGTGTACGGGGCTAGAGGAAACCGCACAACACGAGGGTGGGGGAACTGCTCAACACGAGGGTAGGGTCACAACATAGGAGGCCTCCCCCACGTGTTGTGCAGCTCATGACAATTGGGGGAGGACCACACAATGTGAGGGCAGGGGGTCATAAGATTAAGAGGGGCCCCCCTCGCATTGTGCGGCTTCTACCATCATCGAGGGGGAGGACACAATACAAGGGGGGCGAGTCGAGATTTTTCCACACCCCCCCTCACGTTGTGTAGGACCTGGGTAGGCACAATGCGAGGGGAGGGTGCTCTTGTAGCTCGTTAGGGCCATATCACGTTCTCGGGGCAGTTACTATATGTATATCCTCTACATCACTTGCGTTCAAGGCCTATTTATAAATATCCTTATTTGTGAATTTTTTTTGAATAAAACATAACCCTTTTCTATTCAATCTGTAAATAATCCCCTTATATTACACCCTTTTGTGTGTAAAAAATGTATGAAAATGGTATTTCAAAAATACATTATTTTGAATCCAAGTGATGCACACATATATTCATGAGTAACTTAGCTAAGATTGCGCTACGCAGGTTTCACAAGCAGAGGGAGAGACTCACCACCATAGATGAGAGTCAAGAGCTATGGAGGTTCGAGACGCTTGCAATGTGCAAAGTGAAAAATCAATCGACTATCAAATTTGGTGCTATATATAATGCTTACATGTGCCAATGTCACTCGATGCCACGCCAACAAGAACGTGTGCCCACACATGCCAAAATTAAAAGCGCATGCTATGTGTCTATCACCGTGGTCCCTTTGCACGTGAACAGACGAGCGAGGCACCATGTGTCCACCAATGAGGCTCCTCGCATGTGCTACAATGAATGCGCATGTAATCGCCACGTGTGCAATACCCCAGGCTATAAAGAAGTGAGTCAGGGAGAAAATCCCCCCCCCCCTCCCCCCCTTTTTGCGCTCAATCGCTCCCTCTCTATCGCTCTGCTCTCTCTCCCTCTCTCTCCCTCCGCCTTGGCTCGTGTTGCTTGATCGAAGGTCTGTTCTTGCTCTTTGTCCTAAGGTGTGGTCCTTGTTGCACTCTCTTTTGGACTTCTATTGTTTTGGTTTTATAGCTTGCACCCCCCAGTCATTGAAACCATAGAACACGAAGAGGGGGGTTTCAAAATCTTGAGGGTCCACCCTCGTGTTATGTGGTCCCCTCGTCCCAAAACAAGGACCAGTACAATGTGAGAGGAGGGCCTCGAGATTTTGAAACCCCCCCATGCAAGGGGCGGCCTTGAGATTTGAACCCCCCCTCGTGTTGTGCTATTTTTCCTTGTGCCCATCCCAAACCACCAGAAGGACCCACACAACCTAAGGGGGGGACTTGAGATTTGAGACTCCACACCCCTCGCATTTTGTGTGGATCCACCCCGCCTCAAACTACTAAAATAAGGACCCCCATGATGCAAGGGTGGGCTTCAAGTCGAGTCCCTGCAATGAGTGAAGCAGTCCTAATGCTTTGACACAAGAGCGTGCTAGTATTGAAGGCACTTCTAGCACTCTGGCACAAGACCCTAGGAGGAATGGATGTAGTCCTGAGGAGATGCTTGTAGATTTCCTTGGTCGAGTGGGATAAGAGCATCTACTACCACAAGTATCCCAGGCGTTTTCTATCATTGCCTTTGTGGAGGAATGGATCAAGGTCTTGCAAGTCTACCTCGAGAAACATGAGGCCACTTTTTTGGAGCGGACGTCTGCTGGAGAGGTTCCTATCGAGGGCCTATAGTATGTTCACATGAATGATGCCTTTGTTGATAAGCCCCAAAGGAAAAGGTTCTATGGTGCAGTGCTATGGGTTCTTGAGGGCATGAAAAAGGTAGATCTACAGTGCCCTCCTGCACACAATCAGAAGTGTTATCTCATCGAGTACTTTCATGGATTTGTATGCTTTCCACATGTGTTGCTAGGGGATGAAGGAAAATAGCTTTTCAAGACCTAGAAAATACACAACAGCCCTCTGAAGTGGAGACAGAGGGAGTGCAAGAGGTTTCACAGCCAATAGATGTGGCCAGTGAGAGGGAGCAAAGTGCTCAACTTGATGTTGAAGATTTGAGAATAGAGAACATAGAGGTGGTGGGTTCTATTTTTGAGCAAGAGGTTGAGGAGGATGTTGGTGAAGTTTCCACAGATCTACTCCCCTCCTTCCCTATTGGCGAAAGGAAGTATGTTCTCTTGTCCGATATATCCAGGCCCTTTTTAACATCAAGGAGGACTATTGCCTAGCCATTGTTGCACAAAATCTAGAAATAGATTCTAATCTTATCGTACCGGATTTCTAATCTTATTGTACTGGATTGGGACAAGTATATGCTTGTGGATTCAAATGTCAAGGAAATGGAATACCTCTCCATAGCAAAGACTTTGACTATGATATACAAGGATTCATTCCGATATGAGTCATCCATTCCTTCTCAGAGGAAGAGTTCGAGGCAACACAAAAAAAAAGAATGTTTCTCACTTGGGCAGATCAAACAAGGACTTGACTCCTAAGTCCTTGCAAATTGGTAAATCATCCATTCAAATATGGAGTGAGGAGTTTTGTGTTTTAGATGAAAATAAGAAGGTTTATTTCACAAACCATGTTCATTTAGATACTGTATTGATTTTCATAAAAAATTTCCTAAGACTCACCAAGTATGTTTGCTATTTTTCAGCTTGTCGTGTATGAAGATGGTTTCATTGGCCATGTAGGTGGAAAATGGAAGATGGAAGAAAGGTTTAGGCAAGGACTCTGTCTTGGGCCATTACATCAAAGTCCTCACCTTTCCAAAGTTTGTTGTGTCCCACCACAAGTGTTCAAGGGACAATGTAGAGTTCCCTCTTTTTGCATTGTATCAAGATATGTTGGAGGGTATCCTATTAGGTGGAATGCAGACAAGATAATGTTTTTGGAGAAATAGGAAGCTATGAGAATTTTTGGTCAAGGCCCTGGTTTCCAAAAACTATGTGCCAAATACCACTTAGCATATGCATCATTCGGGCTGATGAGTGGGATCAAGGATCCCAATATGCTTGCAAAATATGGAAAAAGGCACTTGCTTAGAAGTAGATCAATTCCAAAAATTGATCAAGAATATTTAAATGAACTAGAGCAACAATTACAAGAAGAAGCTGGGCCATCTTCAAAGAGGCCAAGAGTAGAGGAGTGAGCTTCATTGTTGTATACTCAAGAATAGTGGTTTTTCGAAAAAAGTGAGTTATATATTTGTTACGTAAAATGTTTCTTCTAAAAATAGATAATTGATACGCATTCCCCTATGTCAAAATTTCTACAAACACCTCAAGTATTTATGAGGACCTGTTGGTTATGGGTATCCAAGTTTTTCCTTGCCTTTGTCTAGTTTGTCGTCACATAGTATGTTTGATCGATGCATCATAATTCTCCTACGATTCTTTTCTTCTTTGTCTCTCCAAATGTTACATTGCTTTGTTGATTTCAAATGTTCTTAGTGCTTCTTTTCTATTGGCTCTATGGACAAGTTTTCTATATGTCAATTTGTGTGATTTTTCTAAATTGTTGGCTCTCTCTACTCCTCCACCATGTCTTGTATGGCTAAAATAGCCGGTACATGCTTGATAATGGGTTTCTCCATACATTGAGTTGACCGTATTGATAAATTGGCACATTCCTTGGCAAATCAAGGGGTGTGGTTATATATAATGTGCTATCAAATCATAAGAAAGGATGCTAGATTAGTGCTTCATGCACTTGCGATTAAGCAATTATACTTTATCAGATATTATGAAGATAGTATACAATGTAGTGGGTAATGTGTTGATCTATCCATGCACTAACCATTGACTTTTTAAATTCATCCAATGCTATTTTAAAGTCCTGGTAGCCATTTGAGTTCCATGCGTGCATATCACAAAACTTACAGATTGTATCTAAAGACTTTCAAATATTGGCCTTGCATGATCATGCTTCACCATTGTTAGCATGGTCCACAATTGCATTGTGGATGCACTTCCACCTGTTGAATTGAATTCTTTGAGTGGAATGTTTTACTTGACTAGGATTATCGAAGGGTGGTGGGGATAAAAAATTTTGTGCTTTCACACCCCCAATGAAGAGTTTCTTTGGTATGTCTCGACCATCTTTTGATCTTTTCTCGTCCCTTTCAATCTTCACATTTCCACCATGCAAACCAATGTTTGATAATGCCTTCTCAAGTGCTACAATTTCCTTGACTTGCATAGACCTAGGTTGCATTGTCTAAGAAAAACATATATACAAGAAAAGTAATTTCTCAATGATCTTGCACAGACCATGCATTGTGCAGATATGGACTCGAGGCAATGGAATATCTAAAATTGCTCTCAAACTTGGATCTTTGAGGTGCCTATTGGGTGCCTTTTTCCAATTCTTTTTGTCAAGTTCCTTTGTGGCATGCATGCAATATATGCATGGGCTCTTCGAATTGGCCCCTTTTGAGACATTGTACATGCACTTTATGGTCGTCAAATCACCTGCTAGATGCCACTCCGCTTTGAATCTTCCAAATCCTTCCACGTCCAAGATTCTCCCGTTCCTTTGCTCATTAATGACTTGGGGTATATTTGTCTTGTGGAAAATCCAATGTAATGTTTCAAAATTCTCAGACATAACCTAGAATACACACATATTATAAACACGTGATGAAATAATAGTATTAGTATAAGTAAACTTCCAATTTAAAATATATTGTTCACCTCAAAGGACCCCAAAGAGAATATATTGTTCTCTAACTGGACACTAAACCATTTTGGATTGTACTTTGAAATTGTTGGATCGAGTTAGAACGGGTCACCATAAAGAGCTAAGTTGACTCTCTCTCAGGAAAATCTCAATCTCCTGTTTTGCAAGATTTTGATACTTTGGATCCCTCAAGATTGCTTTGATAGCTTCCTTATCTAGAAGCAATTTAAAGTGTTCAATTGATGCCTCCATGCTTGAAGTCATTTCTTCATTGGGTTGTAGGATATCCCTATATTCACAATAAAAAATATTCGGTTATCATAAATTATTTTACAAATACTTTATGAGATGGTGAAAGAAGTAACAAAGAGCTTACTTCATTGCATGTATTCTTTTCTTAATACCACCGCTTTGTAGCTTCATGTCTTGAATATGTCCAAGTTTCTTGCATTGTTTGGGAACCCCCAATATTGTTTCTTTAAGCCTCAATTGATCTCTATGTTTCTCCAGCTCTAAAATTGTCTCCTTGTTCTATAGTAATTTGTGCTTACATTGCTCTAATGTTTGCCTCAAAAGAGGCATTCTCCTTCTCTAACAAATCTATTTCTAGCTTGTGTACATTGCTAATGGCATCTAAATATTGAGTGTATCCTAAGAGGCCATTATAACCATTTCCAACGAAGCTTAAAAAGGATGTAATATCCCTGAATGGAGGCACAAAGTTATGCAAAGGATCTTTTGGATACGGTTTCCCATCAGTCCATAGATCTATATTCCTCTTTCCTTGCAACCTACAAAGTTCTTTGGATGTAGAAGACATGAGACATGGTTTGTTTTTCTTTGGATGTAGAAGACATGAGACATGGTTTGACTTGTTTTTTGATAAAAAGAGACTATGTCATTAATTCCAATCGATTCAGATACGATCCATCATGTTTTGAGCATTGGGCACTTAATTCAAAGAACTGACCTCTAAACCATTAATTAAGGTTAATTGACAACTTAATGTTTATGGGCTAATTTGTGTATTTTGGAAAATTTTTTAAAAAATATAAAAATAAATAAATTTATAGCCATTTTTATTGATTTTGGAATGACCTCTCTCTATGCTAAGGTGGAATTTCTTTCAAGGCCCAAACTTGGGTCCAAATATTACCTTATATATATATATATATATATATATATATATATATATATATATATATATATATATATTGTAACACATTTAATTTGGTGCACACGTGTGCATATACCTATAACACACACTCTCCATTTCTCGATATTTCTCTCTCCATGTACAAATGTGTGTGTGTGTTTGCCTTACAAACATATATCTAAGAAGATACAAAGTTTGAAAGTGATAACAATTTAATATTTAAATAGCAATAATTTATACTTAGAGATGTATATTTATATTTTCTCTTCATCTCCTTTTCTCTCTCTTTCGGGGGGAGGGGGTGCGCACGCGCTTGACTTATAAGGTATATCTAATATAGGAAGATATAATGTTTTTAATGATAGATAATTTAATATTTTTATATTTAAATAAAAATAATTTATACTTAGAGATTTACGTCTAGATATTTGAAAACCTATATTTTATACTTAGAGATTTACATTTATATTTTTGTGTGTAACTGATACTGAAAAAATATTTGAGAATCATTTATATATTTGATTGTTTCAATATAAATAAAGTTTGGGTAAATGCTAAGAATCCTAAAGATATATTCATATCACCCACATATATTCAAGTATGGCATATTTTCTTAGCAGGGTTGAGTTAGAGGTTTTGAGGGATTGCTTGGTGATTAAATAGAATCTCTCTTTGTCTATCTCTTTGTATGTGATTATTAAGTGTTATATACACATGCAAGAAGATAGTCTTTTAACACTACTTGAAGGTAAAAACAATTGATGACGCTTACACTATGGTTTGATATTTAATATTTACATATGTATATTTAAATATAAAATATAAAAATATCTATACTACATTATCATTTTCATAATGGCAAATGCAATTCTTGAATCACCATTATTCTCTAGTTAAAATATCAAGATAATTTAATGTTGTGTGTTTGTGTGTGTAGAAGATATTCCTTCCAAAAACCTATTTTTATGCCAAAAGTAGCCCATATAAAAGGGATGAATATAGTGAAAAAGTTATTTATTTAACTAGGTTCCATTCAATATAAATGTCATGAGTATGGTTTTAGAACTTGGTGACATCTTATCTATAATACTTGAAGGTAAAAACAATTGATGACATCTACACTATGGTTTGATATTTAATATTTACATCATTCCTCCAGTTTCCCTATCTAGTTTTGCTTTTTACGGCATGTTCATCTAATGCCTAGATTCCTTCGAATTAATTTTTTGGTCCAATTTTCGTTTCCTTCTCCCCCGCATATCGCGTAAACGACTGGTTTTCACCTTGTAGTGCATGTCGGGTGTTCGTCATATCAAGTTTGGCCACCCCAGCTTCTCATTTGCCCCCATCCATTCTCGTCAATACAAATCCCCCCCTCCCCCGCCCCGTGTTGGTGCGCGGAGATGAGTGGGCACACTTTCTTTTAAAAAAAATTATCACGCCATTTTTAAAAAACACAAATTTTTAAAAAGAAAATTACCCCCCTCAACCGTCCCATCCCCTCCTACCCTCTTTTTCACTCTCTTCCCTCTCTCTTTCTCTCTCCTCGACCCTCTTGTTCCTCTCCTCCCACCCTTCCACCTCCTCCCTCTCCTCTTGTTTCTTCCCCCTCTTCTTTCTCCTCCTACTCCTCCTTTTCCTTCCACCCTTCCTTCCACCTCCTCCCTCTCCTCTTGCCTCTTCCCCCTCTCCTTTCTCCTCCTCCTCCTCCCCCTCTTCCTTCCTCCCTTCCCCCTCCTCCCACAGTTGTGGAGGGTGTCAATGTCACCACCCACCATCACACCCACTACTGTCACTGCCATCATTGCAATGCTGCTTGCCAGCTCGCTGTCAGGATGCTGCGCTTCCAACACTGTTGCGAACCTCAGGGCAGAGTTTTTTGCCAAGAATTTGAACTCATTAGTCAGTGTCATTAGGAATTTGTTTTCCATTGTATGTGTCTTTTTGTTTGCATTTTGCATGACGCACGAGCACATGTAGATAGGCTAGGCACAATTCTTCAGTGCATCCATAATTTTTGTGTGGAAATCGCTTGATTGATTGCATTGCATGGATCCAACATTGCATATTTTCTTGAATCATGAGTGGATGAGCACGAAGTTCTATTTCAAAGTATAAATTTTTGTGAGGGCACAATGCATGAATCAAAGCAGGAAGTGATGACAGTGTAAAGCTGAAAATTGGGAGAGGAAAACAAGAAGCAAGGAATTAAGATGGTGCTCACATCTTTGAAACAATCTAAGGGTTTCCACTATGGTGGAGCACTGTTTATTGGACATTCTATCAGAATTTCATGTTATAGGAATTATCTTTTCGAAATCCTTAGAGAGGATACTATTTGGATATCATATGAACTACATCGAATGCATCAAAGAAGATTATAAATCCTCTCAGAAATTGGAGAATCTTGGTATTCACAAGACCGCATATAATGCTATCATGAAGTATGATGATAATATTTAAAAGGACTTGTATAGAAACATTGTTCTTAGTGAAGGGCTAGCCAATAATTTTTTTTCCAAGGGCCACATGGTGAAGAATTAGCGAGAGATTTCACATTTATTGATGACATAGTTAAAGGTTGCATAGCTTCTTTGGATATGGATCTTCCTAGCACATGCAGTGAAGGAAAGAAACGAGAGAAATATTTGAAAAAGGAAGCTAAGAGAGATGCTATTCCTATGCCAACAACAGGTGATGCTATGTTCACACATGCGAATATGAAAAAATATCAGGTTGCCTTGGATAATACAACCGCGCTACAGACTTGGACACTGGCTTGCAGCTTTTTGTTAAATGGTACAAGTCATACTATAAATATAGAGGTGATCATGAAGACATGCTAAAGGGATACAAACCCTATTGATTCAAGACTGTGTAATGGCCCTATGTATGCAAGAATGTGTACATGAATATGTTTCTTGTTTTGACCCTTCCAAAAGGGAGAAGATTGGAACTATACCATTGTACATGTATTCCTCTGTTGTCCTAGGCCATTTCACAAGACAAAGACCATACTGCTTATCTTGTTAATATCAATTCAATATGTACATGATTGCTTTTTCATACAAGGAGAACATCGGGACAAGAAAACGATAGAGGAGAATAGCTTTGAAAAGATTTTAGAAGCCTTAGCTTTAATAAGAAAGGCTACAAGCATTTTGGATCGTGTGCAGATGTTGAGTGTGAAAATGATTTGTTTTTTGGACTGATTTTTTGTTGTTTTTGTTGCTAAATGGTTGTTTTTGGTGATTGATTGTTTGAATTTTAAGATTTTTTGAAATGTTTGGAATGGTTTGAGTATGTTTGAAGGGTTTATGTTGGTTTTTGATGATGATATGTTGTTTTAAAGGGTTCTGTGATTCTCTTTGTTTGGTTCTATAAGGTCTGATTTTCTTCTGTTTTGTTCTATTTTGTTTCTGTTTTGGTAGTTGAGATGGTTGAATGCCTGTTTTGAGAGATGATTGAGGTTGTGTTAAAAGGTTTATGAAATATTGAATTGGTTTTGGTTTACTTTTTGTGGTTTTTACGGTCTTTGTTGATCTTCTATAAGATTCTATAACTTCTGTAGTTTTGTTCTTTTGTTGTCCTGTTGTTCTGTGGTCTGTGATGTTTGCTTTTGTTGAGTGTTATATTGGATGTATGGATGTTTTGGAAAGTGTTCTTGTCTTAGAAAAGGATGAATGGAAGATCTATTCAAGCTTATTGAAGTGGAGAAGTAGCTGATAAAGATTCACAGAAGGTTACAGAAGAACAATGACAGAAGCCAGATCTCATAGGACACTATGATGTCTCTGGTGCCTCTTCGCATCTGACACACCTTTTGGAAGGGGTATCCACGACCAAAGAATGAGTATTATGAGTGATTATTGAGTAGTGTAGTGAGGTTATGATGTACTATTGATTGAGAGAGAAAGAGATAGCCAATTCTATGCAAAACAATGTATCTATCTATGAGAGACTAAGAGAGAAAACTATGAAGATAATGAAGATGAATAATATGCAATTATTTCAATTCAAAGTGGTGTTTCTCTTGTGTTATCTTTGTCTATCAATGAAAAATATGAAGAATGTAAAGATAATGATGAATTTTGTTGAAGGCAAAACCATGGGAGATTGTTTCTATGATATTCCATAAAGATTTCTTGCTAGTGGTGTTCTTTTCCTTATTGTGGTTCTCTAAAGAATGAAACAAAATCTTGTTGATGTTACAAGATAGATTTTCTTGTAGTAGAATTTGCTTTTCCTTGGTGTCTCTCGTGGGGCTCCATGTTTTTGGTGCGCAACCGGGGAAAACTGCCATCAATAGGTACAAACAGAGGCTGAAAATGGAAGAAGTGGCACTATTGAAGAGAAAGAAAAGAAATGGGAGTAAAGTTCCTATCACTATTGAAGAATTGGAAGCTTTCATTTCCAAGGCCAAATCCTACAAAAGATTCATCCCCCAATGGAGAAAGCACAATGCCATTCTGATGTAGTCTCTCTGTGATGGTCTGTTTCCACTACCTTCTGAAGCTGCAAAAACTTGCATCACAGTAGCAATGTTCCTCCCACAAAATTGAAGAGTAGAACAGAGAGAATGAGTATCAATGGAGGATTTGGCCTTTATTGAAGAATTTGTAGACATCATCAAGTGGGAGATAGTCAAGAAGCTTCAGGAGTCGTGGTTTGTGGAGGTTCAGAAGAACAAGAAAGAAAAGAGTTGGAATTTGTTCATAGATGCTCAACAAGAGACACGTGGGATGCATGGTATACTAACAATCTCCTGTTTGTCCAATTAGCAACCCACTGGAAGTTGGTGGATAGAGTATTATTCACAACATACACTATTAAAACCATTAGAAGTTGGCATTATTATGATGATAGCACAACAATGATCTTGAGAAGAATGAGTTTTGACACCTTCAAAACAGAGTAACTCCCTCTTTGTAGTGGTTTGAAGGCTGAATTCAGAGACATAGAAAATAAGGAAGTAGAAGAGATGTTGGCTAGAGAGTCCTACAAAGACTGAAGCCCCCTCTGATTCTATTCTGTTGAGTACAGACGAATTGGTTGGAGCCATCCCCCTGATGAATGACACAATCAAGAGGCAAGCACTAGAATGAGTCTAGAGGTACACGAGAAGAGAGAAGGCAAAAATCAAGGCCGAGAACGAGCTTGCAGTAGAAGCCTCCTTTGACACCCTAAAAGCACTCTTTATAGAAGTCCCTATGTGGTGACTCAAGGTCCCCTTCCTAGTTAGATTCACGTCCTGGAAATATTGATGACACACCAGCAAATGTAGTCCCATTGCCAATTTTTAAGGGAGAGTACAATGAAGATCCGATCTTCATGTAGCAGATTTTATTGTAGCATGTGTGGCTAACAATGCCAGAACCCCTGAGTATTGGTTAGAAATATTCCCCGCCACTTTCAAGGGCACAACGTTTCAGTGGTATGAGAGACAAGCAACACGAACATTTGGCACAGGGGACAACCTAAAGTTGGCCTTCGTCACTAAATTCAGGTATGAAGGTTTTGAAGAGCGGATGCGAGAGGAGTTCATGAACCTAAGTTAGTCCTCTGGAGAAAGAGTAGAAGTGTATGTCTCGGGAATGGAATCCATCCTGAAGAGATGGACCAATCATCATTTGGATGAAGGAATCCAGAAAGGAGTGTTTCTTAGAGGCCTACAACTAGAAGTTCGCAAGTTTGTGGAATTAAGAAGACCAGCCAATCTGCAAGCTGCAGTGGAAGGTGCTAGACTGTATGATGAAGTAGAGACAAGATTGTCAATGACCCTAGGAAAATGAGTTCTACCTCCTACAATGTCAGGAATGGTATATTTGCTAAATACAATCCCAAGAATTATTCCCTAATCCTACCAATAGATGCCTACAATGCCTCAGTACAATGCACCAACTCCACAATGGCAATAGACAGTGCCCCCCATGATGGCTCGACAACTATCCCAATGGCCTTAGAGACAGTTCCTCAAATGGTGAATCAGCCTCAATGGTGGAATCCTACCAATTGGAATTAATAGCAGCCAATAGTCCAGATAGGAGCCTTGAATCAGAACCAGAACAGAGGACCCTTTGCTTCAACTCAACCAGTCTATGCAGTGATAATAGAGATGCCTCAAAACTCCACTACCAACATGGTAGGATGTGAAAGCTTGAAGGAATACTTATCTAACTTGGTTGCAAATATCAAGAAGGAACTTATGGATGTGTTGATAGAGTAGTTGTAGACTCTGAAGGTAAGCATTGCTAGTGTGTCTAATCCCACAGGAGTGCGCGAGACACTCTCAGATCCAATACATGGTGTGGAAAATGCCATCAACCGAGACATTTAGGCACTAAATGTACCCGCAAACCTACTATCCCAGGAGCTTTCTGTTCATACTACTTGAGGAAGAACCATACGGAAGATATTTGCTCTCTAAAAGAGATGCATGACAAACGGAAGAGAGGTGAAGACACAAGGTTCAATCTGTTGGAGTCGAAGATGACAACCCAAGATATTGGGCCAAAGCCCAGGGAGTTTGGATCTAATTTTGAACCAAGGAGGTTCTCGTCCCAGAGCTATAGAGGAAGACAGTCTGGCAGTGGTTAGAGATTAGAAGTTGAATGCTATAGATGCGGAGAAAAGGGGCACATTTCGCTAAATTGTCCAAACCCTAGAAGGTCAATTGCCCTTGATAGCCAACAGAAGGCACATGAGCCTACCTCTAATCTGGTGGAGTTGGAAGTTGCCGCTATTACGCATGCCAAGAAGAAGGAACCACTTGTCCAAAAAGAGACCAATCCTCTTGCCAAGACTATGAAGTTCAACCTGCCAACAAAAGGGCAGACCATTATAGAACAAAACCATGTAGTACAGAGTACTACAGTGCCACTGAAGGTACCAGAGACAGTTCTAGAAACAGAACCAGAGGTCCAGGAGATAGATGATACATAAATACCTCTAGAAACAGAAGAAGTGCCGATGCTGCCATTGCTGGAAGAAAAAGGAAAGATGAAAATGAGTGTAGCCCCATTTCCTAGCAGGCAGGAGAAGCGCATGGATCCCATCAAAGAATATGACTTGGTAAAAGACCTGGACACTTTTAAACCAAATTTAATGTTCCGAGAGTTGTTGATGCTGTCTCCCAGCTACTGCCGAAAGAAGTTCAAAAGCATCTTGACTCGAAGATGCGGATTAAGGATTGCTCCTTCAATAGCAACCAAGACCAATAAGGCTCCAGAGTCTGAAACGAAGTGGGTGTAGCCAATGCCTTCCTAGATCTCGGTACTCTAGAGACTGGCATGTGGATTGAAAGTTGCTTCATTGCAAATGCACTGATTGATGGAGTCTCATTAGTAAACATCATGATGGATGTGACAATGAAGAATCTAGGCTTGCAAGGAATGCAACCTACACACTGGCTTATCAGACTGGAAGATCAAAGCAGAATCAAGCCTTTGGGCATTCTCCCATATGTGAAGACAACCCTAGCAAGAAGAGATTATTGGTTGACGTATCTGGTGGTGAAACCAATTTCTTATGGGACCTCATATCCTCTATTGCTGGGGAGACCATGGATTTTTGAAGCAAGAGAGAGGACATATTGGTTCAAAGGAACCCTAACCCTAGGCAGAGGACCCAACAAAGTGGTGTTGAAGTTGTATGGGTTGCAAAAAGGTAATGGATCTACCTCTGTCGAAGTCTTATCAAACTCCTCCAATGAAGGTACAGATGGTACATTAGCAGAAGAAAAAGTTGTTAAACAGATATTTTCTAAGAAAACAGAGGCATAGTCCTTAACAGTGGGCATTGTAAGCCAACTCTCTCAAGATGCAAAGTCCTTTCCAATGGGTGAATACTTCCTGCCTGAACCCGGAATGACTTCCGACATTACCTTTGATAGTGAGATAGAGGCCTAGATGTACTACTCTTCCTGCTACTTACATGGTCGAAGCAAAGCCAAAGATAGAGGTAGAAGATGAAATAGAGAACTTGTTCTTCTCTTACAAAGCTCCTATAGAGACATAGACAGAGACAGAGACAGAGTCCGTAGAGGACAAAGATGATACAACACCATATTGGGGAATATGGAAATTTCCCATAAGTTTGGGACATGTGGTCAAATCTTTGGATTTCTCATAACTTGAACGCTATAACTCCAAATCAAGTGCTCTATAGCTCAATAGATTCTATTTTTCAAGCACTTTCCAATGATAGGTCACATCATATGGTTTTGAGAAACTTATGTGCATGTTATCCGGTGCCACCTTTTTAGTATTCAAGAAATGGGAATTGGGAGATTCCCAAACTCACTAATATTGTGTTTTACTAAGAAGACGGTTGTGAAAGAAAAATAGAAGAATCTATCCCACTTGAAGAGGATACATATGAGGAGAATATCCTAAAAGCACAAGAAGAAGATCTCATGATGTGGGATAGAATGGTGATGGTACCGTTTGGTTTGGTAAATGGATCCTCTCACATGTAAACTTTTTATAAGAAATGGATTTTAAAAAAAAGCTGTCTTTCAGTAGTGGCTCTTGTCGCCCTCACCCATCCTTCCTAAGAAAAGATGATGATGATGAACCTTGCCAACAATCACCAATCCAACGGCCCCAATAGACATCAAAGGTTCCGTGTTATGTGACATTCTTGGATGCATAATCAGAAGATGAGTCCTCGAGCCAAGTGGTAACTAATTTTGAAACCAAAATTGAATCAACCCTGATCCCATTTCAACATCCCAAGGAGCAACCCAAAGAAGAAGTCGATTCTAGTGGAACATTAGATGAGGACACCACTCCCTTGAAGGAGTCGGATCTATATCCAGAAGCAGTCCGTGGGACCTTCATCCGTGAAGCAGAAGGTGAAAGACAATTGACTTTTGTGGATACAGATGGCTCTGAACATCACCTAAAGGTGGGTAGTAGCTTGTTATAAGAGGAACTATCGATTCTACATAACTTATTGAAAGAGAACTTGGGCATGTTTGCATGGTCTTATAAAGATCGGAAGGGGATTGATCTCACAATATGTCAGCATCACATTGATCTAGAGCCTGATGTCAAGCCTGTGCCGCAACGACAGAGGCGAATAAACCCAAACTACTCTACCTTGGTAAAAGCAGAGCTGCTGAAGCTTCTGGAAGCCGAGTTCATATATCTAGCAGCCAATGATGAATGGGTCTCACCCATCATGGTCATACCCAAGAAGAATGGAAAATTATGAATATGTGTGGATTTCTACAAGTTGAACTCAAAGACAAAGAAGGATCACTTTCCTATCCCTTTTGCTGACCAACTGTTGGACACAGTGGCAGTTCATGAGCTTTACTCCCTCCTGGATGATTCAGTGGTCATAACCAAGTGTAGATAGCAGAAGAAGATCAATCCAAGACAACCTTCACAACAGAGTGGGGGACCTATGCCTACAGAGTGATGCCATTTGGGCTCTCCCACGCCCCTGCTACCTTCCAACGAGTCATGATGGCTGCATTTCAAAATCATTTGCATGACTTCATTGAGGTATACTTGGATGATTTTTGTGTTTATAGTTTGATCCTTAAACATTGGGGACATCTGGAGCAATGCTTTGATCAATGTCGGGAGTATGGGATCTCCCTCAACCTCGACAAATGCATATTTGGAGTCTCTTCTAGAGTCCTGTTAGGCCACATTGTCTCTACACAAGGGATAGCAACAGACGTGCAAAGATTGCAGCCTTGACAACATCAACCAACCTCAAACTGTTGAGGGGATTTCTAGGCCATGTGGGCTACTACAGAAGGTTCATAGTCCATTTTGCAACAAAGGCAACCTCCCTACATAGGCTTCTAAGGAAGGATGCAGAGTTCATTTGGATAGAGGATTGTGATCAGGCCTTCAATATTCTGAAATACTGCTTGGTTGATGAACCTATCATGCAACCTCCTGATTGGATGAGGAGTTCCACATGCACACTGATGTATCAATTGAAGGCCTAAGCACAGTCTTATGCTAGAAAGGCTCCTTGAAGTTAGATCAGCCCATCTACTATGCAAGTTGAAAAGTCGTTGACAAAGAGCGTAACTATATAGTGACAGAGCTGGAATGCTTGGCAATGGTGTTTGCCCTAGAGAAGTTTTGCCACTACCTACTATCAACTCACTTCAAATTTTATGTGGATCATGAGGCTCTATCCTTCCTAATGAACAAAGAAGATGTGAAGTGAAGAATGATGAAATAGCTCCTTCTATTCCAAGAGTTTGACTTTGAGGTAATCACCAAACTTGGTTACTCCCATGTTTTGACCGATCATCTATCACATATCCCACAGACTGCAGAAGAGGAGCACGATGATCCAGACCTCCCAAATGCGTCCTTGTTTCTGGTCGACATTGTAACTCCTTGGTATGCAGGCATTGCTAACTTGCTGGCAACCCAATAGTACCCTCTTGGCATCTCTAGCCGAGAAAGGAAGAAGCTTCTATTAGAATCAGCCCCCTACACCATGTTAGGCGGTGCAGTGTACAAGAAGGGCAAAGATAAAGTACTTAGATGATGTGTTGCATATTTTGAAGTCTTGCCATGAGGAGCCCTATGGAGGCCACTTTGTAAGAGAAGCCACAACTAAGGAGGCTCTACTCACAGGATACTGGTGGTCGACCCTCCATGAGGATGTCTATGATTACTGCAAGCGATGTGATGCTTGTCAATGAATGGGAAAACCCACCAAGATTAGTGCCATGCCAGTGCAACCTATCCTTCCCCTGAAGCCGTTCAAGAAGTGGGGCATCAACTTCGTAGGTCCAATCGATCCCCCCACCACCAGACAGAAGCAAAATAGATACATCCTGGTATGTACGGATTATGTCACCAAGTGGTGTGAAGCTAAAGCTCTGAAACAAGACGATGGTAATAGCATAGCCTTGTTCCTGCATGAGAATATCATCACCCGTTTTGGCAGTTCCCTAGAGCTTGTCAGTGACAGAGGTACACACTTCCTTAACAAAATCATGGAAGAATTGACGGAATTGTATAAGATCCTCCATCGCAAGTCCACCCCCTATTATCCCGGAGCCAACAGCCAAGTTGAAGTCACCAATTGCATCCTTTGCTTGATCTTGATAGGGACAATTGCCACACATTGCCATGATTGGGATGATTGACTTATAGAGGCTCTTTAGGCATACAGAATCTCCCATAAAGCAACTACAGGATAGACCCCCTTCGAGTTGGTGTATGGAACATAAGCTATCTTTCTTGTTGAACTCGAGCTACCCTCTCTGCGTGTGGCAATCAATGAATGCTTGGGAGATGCCGAGTCCTTGCAACGCTGTCTATTGCACTTGGAGTGTCTTGATGAGGTCCACAGGATGGCCCTATAGTGCATGGAAACCACACAAGCTCGCAGAAAGGTCTATCATAATAGCTTCATCAAGCAGAAGGAGTTCAAGGAAGGTGACTTAGTTTTCGCTTATGATTCCTGATTTGGCAAGTTTCTTGGCAAGCTTCAACAACAATGGATGGGTCCTTATAAGGTACTTGCCGTCAATCCGAATGGCTCTGTCCAAGTCGAGACAGTTGATGCCTTTGATGATCCCTTCGTGTGATCAATGGCTATTGCCTGAAGAAGTACTTCCCTCCTTGAGGATCTTGACAATCACAGCCTACCCTCCCTTTTCCCTTTGGGAGTTGCATTGTCCTTCTCCTTGTGCTACTGATAGTCATTATTCTCTTCTTTATGAGGCGTCATCCTTCTGCTAGCCCCTCCTAGACATCTCCCATCCCTACTTTGTTCTCCTCTTGTCTGATCCAGCAGTGGTGGTGAGGGTGATTTTGACACATGGTATTTCTACCATTCTCTTTCTTGAAATTTTTTTAAAAAGTAAAAAAAAAAACTGTAATGGGAGAAAAGGAAGCAATTCCATGTTATAGCAAGCCTCATTTTGAGAAAAGGTGGAAACACCCTTGGACGAGAAGCTGGCTGTGGAAAAGGTGGTAACACCCCGCAGTCCAGGATAGCCAAAACATTAGTAGACACTATTCTAGAAGAAATTCCAAAGCCACCTCCCTTGGTGTGCTATCTCTGTACTCCCCACAAAACCTATGATTCCTAACATAGACGACATGATTTCCAGAAAATCTATAGTACCAAATATATGAGCTACCTCCCTGGTTATGCCTCATCATCAACTCCCTGATGCTAGCAATAGACGAAGCGATCTTCATCGACAAACAATTGAGTGATGTGAGCTTTCATCCTAACTGGATGGGCTTTGAGTATGGGCTACCCTCTGTATTTATCAATAGAGCATGAGATAGAGTGTGGGGTGAGTGACCAGTCCTTTCCCTTCAATTCAAATGAGAGGTGAGCTGTGTGAATGGAGTGTTGCACGCATGGGTTGGGCCTCTCAATGCACAAAGCACGATCTGTTCCTATACACTGCTCTATATAAGGCTCCCTATCCTTCCTTCTCGCATCGTATGCTGGCACATGGCGAGATGCATAGTTGCACTATCAATTGCGTATAAGGCATACAACCTCTGCACAAGTGACTGTGAGGATAACATCAATGGGTTTTAGGAACGGGCTGCCCTCCTATATCTATCAATAGAGTGTGAGATAGAGGGTGATTGAGTGTGATTGGTGTTTCCTAAATCAATTATTGAGAGGTGCGAATTGAGGGACGTTACGACGATTGGAGTCATGTACGTTCTTGTTTTCCTATGCACACATAGGATTGGTCTCTGCTATCACCACATGACACGTCATCATCTTTTGTACACTGCACAACAAGGCTCCCTGGCCTTGCGGCTTGCACCTATGCCAAACAGGGTTGGACGCACTAATGCACCATCAACTATGCACCATGGCATCCTCCCTCTACACCATCCCCCTTGTCGATTCCTAACCAAGGTGTGAGATTGGGTTTTAATCATGATTCACTCGAGTGATGTCAATAATGGGGCAAGTGACTGTTCTTTCATTCCATTTGAGTGAGCGTGAGTTGAGTGCAATATTCTTCGCCATCGACAGTTTGCTCGTGATTCCCTCAACAAAGCTACCTCCTTGGGTATTGCTACTATGTGGTCCCTACCCTACTAGATGTGTACATACTGTAAAGACACCTTGGTCTCTCCTACATCTGACTGCGACACAATATGCAACATCGCTAGTCAACCTTGATTCTCTCCAACATGGGCCAAGTTTTTCTAACCCTACACCTTTTGTTTATTAGTGATGGTTAGGTCTTAAGTGTGGGGATGCTAGTAGTTGGTTTGATGTGTGGTCCTAGGTCCCTGATGTTTGGTTTACCCTTCCCGTTAAGGTTTTAAGTGTGGGGACGCGTCCCTTTGCACCTATGATGCATACCCCTACATATGCCTCAATTTGATCGTGCATCTATACCATGACCTGATTTTACCCTAATGGGGTCCTTTTCCCACCCACCCTTTCACTTTCCCCCCACTCCTGGGGCCGTTCCTTCTCTATTTTCCTTTATCCCTTGTTTTGAAGTTTTTTCATGTGAACACACCCTATGTTCACCGTAACCTAAATCCAACATTAGAACCCTGTTGTCCCTTCAAACTAACCATTTTCCCTTTTTACCAATCCCTGTTCCGTTAGATGGTTCTTAAGTTATTCATTTTGAACCATTTTTTGTCAACTCGACGTGTTTCCATGTGAACGCATCCTTTTTTCTTCAGAATAACAATCTGACATGACCACCCTGTCCTAGACCTTTCCTTGACATTTTTTCTTTTTACCTTCCATCATTTCGATGTATGGTTCATCGATTATTTATTTTTGCGAGTTTTCAGGACATTTTCGTACGTATTTTTTACATTTTTTCATGTAAACATGCCATATTTTCACCGACATTCCAGTTCAATTTGGCAGCCGTGCCCAATCACCCTTTCCCCACATTTTTCCTTTTTTCTCCACCCCATTTTGCTCGCTGGAGTTTTAGTTATTAAATTTTCAATGTGTTTTTGGGTGTCTTTTTTGTGTTTTTCGCATGCGAACCCCTCCACATTCCCCCGGAATTGATTCTTGATGTGCCAACCCTATGAATCCCCTTCACTTGGATATTTTTCATTTTTACTGCCCTTCGTTTCGGTACTCGGTTATTCCTATAATAATTTTCGAGTCGATTTTTTAAGGTTTTTCCCATGTGAATGCATCCTATCTCAATCGGAACCGTGTTTTGACATGATAGATTTGTCGAGCACATTCTTTTGCAAAAAATTCCTTGTTTTTGCCCTATGTTTCGATGAGCAAATTTTCTGATATTAATCCCCTTATGTATTTTTAAGCTCATTTTTTGCATTTTTCCCATGTGAATGCCTTGATTTCTCCTTGGACACCGTGTTGTACTTTTCCATCATCTTCCCCTCGTCACCCGACCCATTTTTCCTTTTTATGAAATTTTATTCTGATGCACGATTTGCGTGTTATTAGTTTTTCTTTGTCTCGCTGTGTTATCGCGTGCCTCGCCTTGGGCGTGAACTCGCATGTTTTCACTTTTACACACCTCGAGATGCCCCCGTTGCATCCGCAATTCGCTCGCCACCGTCTTAGCCCCGTTTGATCCCACTGACGAAATTTTTTTTTACCCCCGCCCTGGCCACCCTTTTACTGGTTTTTTTTCCCTTGGTTTTCTTAATTCTTAAAAAAAAAACCAGCTTTAAAAATTTAAAACACAAAAACTCTCTCCCCACCCCCCTTTCCCTCTCTTTTTCTTTTCTCTCTCCTTTTCTTTCCCTTATCCTCTATCTCTATCCCCGACACTCTCTCTCCCCTCACCATCACCCTCTTTCCCTCTCCTCGCCGTGCCTCTATCTCCCTCCCTCCCCCCCCTCCTCTTCCTCTTCCTCCTGCTCCTCCTCCTCTTTCTTCTTCTCCTTCCCCTCGCTCATGGCCCTCCGGTCCCTCCCTGCAGCATTACAATTCCCTCTCTCTCCCACCCTTCTCCTCCACGCCGGCCGCCTCTCCTCCCTCTCCCTTGTGCTGCCTAGTCCGCCGCTCGTCGTTGCCGTGGTGCACCGCCCGCGTTGCTATCCTTCACCGCTGCCCGTTACCATGGCGCCCCCCCTCCACCACCATCGCGTTGCTTGCATCACCCTCCCACCCCCCACCTCTCCCTGTCGGCCGCCCCCTCCCTACCCCCATCCCACCCCCACCCCTCTCGTCACTTGGTCACCCTCCCACCCACTAACCCCCACCCCCCATTCACCCTCCCCTCTCATCCTCACAGCAAACCCCCCTTCCCCCCACACGCCCCCTTTCTTACATAGTACCAATTTATTTGTAGCACAAAGGAAAGGACAACTAGATTTGCAGATCCCTTCATCTTTACAAACCATATCATATTGACCCATGCTTCCCCAAATGGTTTCAAGTGTCCAGTCTACTTTGGAAACCTCCCTCACTTCTTGTCTTCAGACACTCTACACAAGTGTTTACACTTCCATGCAAGACAAGGTGGATTTCTTAACCAATCAGTTGAGGCACTGGAGGATCTCTCTTTTAGAAAGGGCTACACTTAATGATATCCATAAACAAATGACTATTGCCACAGCCTTATGGATTCATAGAAGGCAACCATTCAAGATCTGGAATCTAAGGTCTCTAAATTGGGGGAGGAGAATGCATCTCTGATGATTGAGAAACATTCTGCCCTTGTGGAAATAGTCACTTTGGCTAGTAAACTTGGTACTAGTGAGGGTCAGTTGCAGCACTCTCAGGAAACTGTAGAGTCCCAAAAGAAACTTATTGAAGAACTTCACCAAAAGGTGGCTGTTTTTTCTATTTCTCCTCCATCTTATGTATATTTTGTTTTGTCTTCCAAAGAGGGGCTTGATTAGTTGCAACATAAAGCTAAACTATTTGATGGATGTTTTGCTAAAGTGGACCGCCTTCAGTAGCGTATGGATTGCATGCAACAATATTTTATCCGTCATACTAAACTGGTGTCTCCTCCTCTATCCTTTTGGATAAAATATAATCAGCAGAGGTTTGCCTTATATATATCCTTAAGTACTGTGGATTTGGAACCTCCAGAGGATGGGTGGTCAACTCTGTGGTCTACAGACTTATTGAGAGCTGTATTTGATAGATTCGTGGATGAGCTGGTTTCCCATGAGGTCCACTTGTTATCTTTCATGTATCTTACATGCCATTTGCAAATCCCTGATGAAGAAGATCTAAATGTTTATGTAGGGGATGTGATTTTGCAAGCTATTATGTATGTGCATTCAGTTGAGCTTTTGCTAGCAAAAAGTTTGAAGACTTATCATGAGCAGACATCTTGGTGTAGAGGGCATGCTTGGCACCCACCTTTGGAGGCTGATGCTTTGGAACCTCATCGTCTCAGGAGTGTATTTCATAAATCCAACATCCAACCATTACAAACTTAGTTGTTGAGCTTTATTACTGATCATCCGTTATTTACTGAGTCCTTTTTCTAGGATCTTAATGTTCGTTGTTCTATTTATCCATTAGATCATGCTGATCTTCTTTCTTATTCTCTTATGGCATATCATTACCCTTTTTATGTTTCTCTTCTTTCCTCTAGTCTTGATACCATTCCTCTTTTATCTTTTACCCCTTTTGGATCGCCTCACATTCCTTTGTTTACCATTTGTCCTTTTGTTGTTGATCCCACATTATCTCCTACCCCTTATGAACCTCCATCTACTGTCCCTTTTATTCCTTCAATTTTTTCGACAGATTCCCTTCAAATCTTTTTAATGCATTCTTCATCTTTTCCACCTTCCTTATTACTTCATTTACCCTCATTCTGTGACTTATCTTATCCTTCTTTAAAATGTTCTCATCTTATTCTATTATCCTCTCCCTTCGATTATATTAACCTTTCTCCCCAGTTAGTGCTGGATACACTTGGCTATGATCATGACGTTCTTCGTCGAAGACAATGGATGCTGCATGATTCTATGATAGGACCTGGCCTCTTATTCTAGGGTCCTGGGATATGTCTGCAGCATGTTCGAACTCTTACCTTCATTTTTCCAGAGTTCATCTTACTTCTGAGGATATGACTATCCGTCTTGCAGTTCATTTTTGTTGGTATATTTCTTTCATGCATCAATAGTCAAACCTGAATACTCAAAAGAGTATCCCCCCATTGACCATCAATCCAATTGTGGATGTGACTGTTGCTCAAATGGATATTCTATACTACTTTGCATAGGCCTTCCCTACCAAGTTCATTATCTTATTGGAAAGAATGTGTTGTTTATAGTTCCTCCAGAATGTGCCTCAGCATTTTGTTGATGAGAGTAAAGCTCTGGAGCACCTCAAGCTTAGTATGCAGTTTAAGAAGAGATACCATCATCCTACTTAGCAGTGGATCTTTTCATGATTGTATCATCTTTTTCTTAATGGAAACTTTTTTTTTCTCTCCAAATTTTGGGGATCCATGCCATTCTAACTATATCTGTATATGGGTATTTTTTGTGTTGGGTGATGTGTTTTTTTTGTTTTTTATCGTGTGGAGCTAATGAAGATGAAGATGTGAAGATTGATGATGTTAGTTATAACATGGTTGCAATTGAAGACTTAGAGACCAAAATTTTATATCCTTTAATAGTTTGAGTTATTTTTGTTTTATGATGTTGGAATGGTTCTTGGTATTATTCGTTTTTCTTTTATATGTGTTTTAGATACATGTTCTATGAAGATGATATGTTGGGGAAGTGATAGTAGTTGGTGACTTGTGATGGATTGAAGATTATTTTTAATAGATATTAGAGTTTTTATTCTCCTTTTCTTTCTGAGGTCGCGAGACGCTTCCTTTCTAAGTGTGGGGATATATTGAGTGTGGAAATGATTTGTTTTTTGGGATGATTTTTTGTTGTTTTTTTGCTGAATGGTTGTTTTTGGTGATTCATTGTTTGAATTTGAATATGTTTTGAAGTGTTTGGAATGGGAGTATGTTTGAAGGGTTTATGTTGGTTTTTGATGAGGATATGTTGTTTTAAAGGGTTTTGTGATTCTCTCTATTTGGTTTTGTAAGGTTTGTTTTTCTTCTGTTTTATTTCTGTTTTGATAGTTGAGATGGTTGAATGGATGATTTGAGAGATGGTTGAGGTTGTGTCAAAAGGTTTATGAAATATTGAATTGATTTTGGGTTGGTTTTTGTGGTTTTTATGGTCTTTGTTAATCTTCTCTAAGGTCTGTAGCTTTTGTAGTTATGTTCTTCTGTTGTCATATTGTTCTGTGGTCTATGTTGTTTGTTTTTCTTTAGTGTTATGTTGGATGTATGGGTGTTTTGGGAAATGTTATTGTCTTAGAAAAGGATGAATGGGAGCTTTATTCAAGCTAATTTAAGTGGAGAAGTAGCTGATGAAGATTCACAGAAGGTTACAGAAGAATAGTGACAGAAGCTAGATCTCACAAGACACTATGATGTCTTTGGTGTCTCTTCGCATCTGACACAACTTTTGGAAGGGATATCCACCACCAAAGAATGAGTATTGTGAGTGATTATTGAGTATTGTATTGAGGTTATGATGTACTATTGTTTGAAAGAGAAAGAGATAGCCAATTCTATACAAAACAATGTATCTATCTATGAGAGACTAAGAGAGAAAACTATGAAGATAATGAAGATGAATACTATGTGATTATTTCCATTCAAAGTGGTGTTTCTCTTGTGTTATATTTTTTTATCAATGAAAAATATGAAGAGAATGATGAATTTTATTCAAAAAAAATTGTGGGAGATTATTTTTATGATGATGCGTAAAAATTTCCTACTAGTGGTGTTCTTTTCCTTATTGTGGTTCTCTGAAGAATGAAACAAAAGCTTGTTGATGTTATAAGATAGATATTCTTGTAGTATAATTCTCTTTTCCTTGGTATCTCTCATGGAGCTCCAGCGGAGGAGATATGCAACAATGGAAGAGAACAAAAAATTGATTGTTAACGTGGGCTAGCATGGCTTCTGCAAAGAGGGAAGTGATCAAGAAGATAGGATGACACCAATTTGGTTTGGAGGAGCCTAATATTGACTAGCAGTTCCAGGAGCTTCCTTGGAGGAATTGGGTACACACCATGCTCGTTTATCAAGGCATCGAAGTGAAAACATGCTCAAGATTATACCATACGTGGTTGCCTTCCTCATCTTTACTTCATACGACCGTCGTTTGCACTGTTTGTGTGCTTTGGATATGGATCTTCCTAGCACAGGCAGTGAAGGAAAGAAGCGGGAGAAACATTTGAAAAAGGAAGCTAAGAGAGATGTTATTCCTATGCCACTAACAAGTGATGTTATGTTCACACATGCAAATATGAAAAAAGCTCAGGTTGCTCTTGGATACAACCCCGCTACAGACTTGGACATTGGCTTGCAGCTTTTTATTAAATGGTACAAGTCTTACTATAAACATAGAGGTGATCATGAAGACATGCTAAAGGGATACAAAACCTATTGATGCAAGATTGTGTATGTTGAGATATCGAGCTCCACTCGTGATATGCCAGGGTGATCGTTGTGCATTTATGTCACCGACTTATCAGTTGTAGATGCGGTTGGTACACCGCCTATGAATAATAGCTAGATGACAGCTATCCTTATCTACTCTAGTTCGTGGCTCACTTAGTATGCCACCTTAGTTAGTTGAGTTTGGTTTGAGACCCATATATAGGGTTCTTCTATTTCTATGTACTAGAGTTCTTTTTGGCTTACACAACTAAGAAGAGGAAAACTGTTTTTCAGCCTCCACCCTTGTGTGTATTCCCCCATTGTGCAAGCAAGAAAGCTACAAGTGAGACTCCTTCCTTCTCTCCCACAATCTTGACAGTGTAATGACCCTATGAATGCAAGAAAGTGTACATGAATTTGTTCCTTATTTTGACCCTTCCAAAAGGGAGAAGATTGGAACTATACCATTGTACATGTATTCATGTGTTGTCCTAGGCCATTTCACTAGACAAAGACCATACTTCTTAGCTTGTTAATATCAATTCAATATGTACATGATTGCTTTTTCATAGGAGGAGAACAGTGGGACAGAAAAACGATAGAGGAGAATAGCTTTGAAAAGCTTTTAAAATCCTTAGCTTTAATAAGAAAAGCTACAAGCTTTTTGGACCATGAGGACGAGATATGCAAGTATGGAAGAGAACGAAAAATAGGAGAGGATGATTGTTAATGTGGGCCAGCATGGCTTCTGCCAAGAGGGAAGCGATCAAGAAGATAGGATGATGCCAATTTGGTTTGGAGGAGCCTAATATTGAGTAGCAGTGCCAAGAGCTTCCTCGGAGGAATTGGGTATCCGCCATGCTCGTTTATTAAGGCGCTGAACTGAAAACATGCTCAAGATTATACCATACGTGGTCAGCGCACCTTCCCCGTCTTTACTTCATAAGGCCGTCGTTTGCACCGTCGTGCTGTGAAATTTTCAGAGTATCATGTGATGCTACGCCTAGAGTTTATATTCCTACGGCCCGGACCTGCACTGAGTTAACATCGCCCATCTTCTTATGATACTCCAAGAGTTGCATCTATCGTGAAGTTGCAGATAGTTTAACTCTGTCGTTGACTGTTTGCTACAAACAAAGAAAGGTGACGAAGGAGGAACACTAATTTCACTTAACGGATGTCAAACTGATATTTTATCTTCATCATCGACAACTTTTTCAACACCAGCGGTCATGTTCATGGAGGAATATTAGAGCAAGCACTATTGTATTATTCTTCAGTTATTGCTATGGAAGCAAACTAGGTGGCTTTGCGAATCATGAACACATGATGTAGAAACGTCCCTTTTCCCTTGCATAACCACGGATATAATTAGAGACATAGCTAGTATGCTTCAGTGGTGTGATACACTCAAGCATAGAGGGTGTCATTAGCAAGCGTGACATCAGCTTAACAACAACTATGTTCATTATTCGTGATGGCTCAAAGGCTGATAAAGATAGGGTGGCCAAGTGCAATGGTTCCGATGACAACTTATGTTCTTATTTCCTCTTCCCCTTGATCATACTTCTCTACTTCCTTTTACCTTACCTCCAATGGAGTATTATGGTATGTGCTAAGAGCTCTTATAGTATCATCTTGTGAAGGTATTTTGATGTTGTGACAGAGTTCCTAGAACCTAAAATCAAAGTTTCACTTTTACATCCCTTCTTATTTTGATTGACAATCTAAGCATCCTCTTTCGGATTCCATGTATTTACCTTGAGTACTCTTCATCATCCTTTGCTCCCATGTCACAAAGCGTCCCTGTGGCGAGTGACTTTCACGAACTCCCGCACATATTCCATGCGACATAGCCTTTGCTGTCAATCACCAATCTCCCTTTCCCCTACCCAAACCCCCCACCCACACCCCCTTTTCCCCCCTGCTTGCCCAAACTCCCCTCCCACACCCCTCCCTTACCCTCCCTTCCCTCTGCCCACATCCCCCTTTACCCCTCACCCACACTCCTCCCTTTCCCTCCCTTCCCCTCGCTCATGCATTTTTGTATATTTTTAATTGAAAAAAAACGCTAAAAATATTTAAAATTTTTAAAAATCATAGCAATTCAAAATAAATCATTAAAATTACAAAAAATAGAAAACTAAATCTAAAAAGTTTATATATGTAAAAATAAAAATACAAGTAGATAAAAAAGTAAAAATCTCATAAAAACGCAAAAATAGCATTAAAATTTCATAAAAAACCTAAAATATTAGCAAAAATTAATTAAAATTTTAGAAACATCTAGTAAATTTCCATGATTAATTATAATTATAATTATATATAAAATAAATAATTTAAAAATAAAATACAAGCAAAAGCAAATCCAACATATTCGAATAAAATTTTAAAAAACTATCTAAAATAAAAACCAAAATAAATCAAACAAAATACACATGGTATTGTGGTATTTTCACAGATGTTATAAATTTTCCATCCAGTTGAAGTGTATTTTAGATTCAATCATGGTTGTAATCCTTTCTCATAATATCAATTGATTTTTGTATGTACATTCAGATAGAATTGCATTCACACCTCCTCCTAGTACCCCCTTTCTTTCCTTATTTTCTTTATTGCACTAAACATCACAGCTAATTGCTAAAAAGGAATTAGTTGACCACATTTTTCACACATTATTATGCAAGTGGTGATTGAGAGCAAGCCTCACTCACAACCCGATTAACGAGACGTTAAGGAGTACTGGTTGGGGTAATTGACTTTGTCGGATGCACAAGACAACAGAAAAATTTAAATGTTTTAATAGATACCACACGAACCACACACGAAAAACAAAACAATAAACAATGCCTCTTGTAGCTCAGACAACTAAAACCCAAATTCGGGTAGAGCATCACACAACCACAACACAACGAAAATACCAACAACTCAAAAACAAACCAAGTGAAATATATTCTCGAACCTTAACAACCTTGAGCCGATGCTCGGCACTTTGACATCCAAAAGCTCCAACTTTCGAATTGGCATGACAAGAGCTCACTCTAGCATGCGACCCTCCTCTCTTCTCTCTCACAAAATACAATTGTAATCAAGGGAAAAGGCCCTTAACTCTCCATTCTCATCTCCTTATATAGTGTTCTATCCACACTCACACACATTAGGCTTTGTGCTTTCAGCTTTTGGCTTTTGCTTTTCTACAGCTTTTCACTAGTTTTGTTTTTTTGCCCTATACATGTTTGCAACTTGTTTGGATCATAACTTTGTTATTTGAACTTCGAATATAGTTATTTGGGTACTCAAAACGATCGGAACATATGTGGTCAACAAGCTTAAGCGGGTAGAATTAGGAAAATCCATCAAAACTGAGCAAAAATATTGATTTTCGTAAATCACATCATTTTTCTTCATCTTTTATATTGGATGACTTATTCCCTTTTTTGGCCTATTGTTCTTGTAATTTCACACACTTTGAGCACACATGTCCCCTTTTTCTTCAAGAAATACTCTCTGACGATGTAAAACTTACGACATTTTCCTTTGATCCTTGAGTCTTCAAAATAAACATTCTCTAGATATGAACCTATTTTTTATGCAATGTGCCCTAGTAGAAATATGGTTTTTTGAAATGAACTCCATGCCCAATCATTCATGATGGTCCTCAAGATGTTGACCGGATAAGAACAACCCATCTCACAATTGACGGTGTTCTTCACGACCCTCTAAACTCACCTAACCTCCTTACACACTCAACCAGAGGTTCCTAACTTTGTGATGAGTATCCCAAATATCGTGCGTGCAAGAAATGTGCATGCTCAATGATAGGTGCTCTCTCATGTGCTCGTGCATCTAAAATTTACTACATATAGCTGCAGCGGACCTCATGCCGTGCTAGTGCTCAACGATGGTGCAAAACGTGCATAATCCCAACCCATGGCATGGAAGTATTTGATAAGAATAGGAGACGATTCCCGAGTGTAGTGCATCAACAAGTGTAACGTGAAGTGCTTGTGGACCCATTATCCCTGTGATGTGTAAGAGTCTCGATAAGAAAACATACATTGTTCCACAATATTCGGTAGCTATTGACAAACTCTTACTTCAACTTGTCCAAAAATTACCAAGCTCGACCAAGGCTATCAAGTTTCACACAAATCAAACAAAATGACAAAAACAAATCCTAAGCTAGACAAGCACAAGAAATCTAATTACGAAATAACAAAACAAACTATCACACAAACAACTAAGCTAGCAGAAATCAAACCTAATTACAATTTGACTAGGGGTTTTTAGTTTTCGGAAAAATGCTTGACATATTTAGCCCTCCCCCTAGTCTACAAACATTTATGTGCAGGAGTTGCTTTCATAAAACGATGCAACATTTATAAGCCAATCAAAAATCAAATCCAATGATCTATCCACAATCTTCTCAACAAACACAAATGGCACATTTCTCTCAAACAACTCCTTTACAGGTAGACAAAACTCATCCATGAAATTCTCATCAAAATCCTTGAGACAATCCTCTCCATCTAAGAAAAATACATCATCCTCCAAATTCTTCAAATGCCTCAAATCATAACCACACTAAAAAATGTTCAAATCTCACAAATCCTAACCACAATCCAAAATCTTCATATCCCACCCATCCTCCCTAGGAAAAACCATGTTACTTTTAGAGTCTCCAAATAAAGTTTAGACCCTTTCTTTGTCGCCAATGTCAAATTCATCCACTGATTCATCTACAACTTCTCCTAAAGATACTATGTAAGGATCTCCCAACTCAATATCCAAATGAAACACAACATCAAAAGGAGTCAACTCCAGACTCATAACACCACAAGAACCAACAACATCCACAAATGGGGTCACTTCATCAACAATACAAGACTCCAACGAGTCTTTCACACAAAAAGAGTGGTAAGCACCTTCCATAGTATCCTTACAAGAAACCTCACAAGAAACTGAAGAAACTTTCACCTCTACATCATCACAAACAACATCTTCACAATACAACAAATTTGGGTCTAAAACCTCAACCTAAGACTCCTTAACTACCAAATCCCCAACTACCTCCTCACAAACCTCTTCCAACTCTATTTTCTTGATTTTAAACCACTCTTCCCTCAAATTCTCAATCCTTTTTAAAGCCTTACTCAAATTCTCTCTCACATCCTCATCAATGTCACTCTCAATATCCTCAAAACCCCAATCAGAATCATCACAAACAACATCAAAACCTTTAGGAGAACTCAAAGAAACTAAAAGACTATCAAATGAAGTTTTCTCTTCATCATTGTTGCCTAAATCAACCAAACAATTATCTACATAACTATCAAGAAGCATGAGGTTAGGTCTACTCAAAACCACATCATCAACACCACAAACAAAAGCCTCTCCAGGGCTGCTCAAACCATCAACAACCAACTCACAAGACTCATCAGAGTCAACAACACCAATACCAGAATCACAACAAGAGTCAGAACCCAAAACCTCAATACTCTCTTGATTAACAAACTCATAACCAAACTCAACAAACTCATCAGGCAACAAATTCGAACCCTTAACTTCATCTTGAAAACTTACCATTTCTAAGCCCTCCCCCTCATGGTCTTCTAACAAACTAAAAAATTCATCCTCTATTCTCTCTTTATCTTTCAAGCAATCAGATCCATCTATACTATCACCAAGGCAAACAAGCTCACTCTCTAAATTGTCTTTACTCTCTTCAACACTACCATGACTATCATAATTTTCATCACATCTTCCCTCATCAGAAATATCAAAACTTTCTTTACTCTCATCCTCTCCCAAAGAACATGAAAACTCTTGGTCCTTAAAACAATATGGTCTCTCATTTTCTTCTTTACAACTCAGATCCCATCTCTAGCTCATCTCTATAGTCCTCAAGCTCCAAAGTATCATCGGTCGATCCCTCTTCTTTAATTAAATCACTAATCACTGTACTAGAAGTATTCGTGGTCAATGGGTATGAATTCACACTCCTAGAATCTTCACTCCAATCAGTCAAACAAGTATTTTTCTCCTCAACCACCCTAGGGAGTTTCTCCTCACAGACTTCAATTGATTTCTCACAAGTCAACTCATCTCTCCTAAATAGAGAATATAGTATACCTCTCTCAAGCTAGGTATAACTAACTCTCTTCTCCTTAAAATTTTTTCTCTCAACTCCCCTTGAACTCAACCTTCCCCTTGGTTCATCAAACTCTAACTCTTTTTTTCTTTTGGTCTTCCTCTCTTGATATTGAGCTATCTTCACCGCTTCCTCAAAATTCTTAGGGTTTTTTACCTCTAATTTCACTCTCCAATCTTCTAATTTCAACCCATTTACAAAATACATTATCTTCAACATAACTGGGGCTATCTCACCTTCTAACAATGTTAAACTCCATCGATTCCACAATCTTTCAAACTCCCTAGCAAAGTCCTCAACACACTGATCATCTTTTTGAACACAAGTTTCTATTTTTGCCCAAATCTCACTTTGACTTTCTCTTTTTTTAAACCTAACTAAAAAAGCATTTTTAGTAGTCTCATAGTCCAATTTCTGTTTCTTAAATTTCAGGCTTCTCTCAAAGTCAAGCAACCAATTTCGTGCTTATCCTTGCCATTGATACCTAAGAATCTGGAGTTTAGTCTCAGGATTGGTCACTCTCCCTATCAAACAACACAGCTCTATTTTTTCTAAACATCTTTCGGGATCTTCAGTATGATTACCGTGGAACTCAGGAAAATCATTAGCCATTTTCAACAATCACAAGAAATTAAAACTAAGTCACATACAAGTAAAGCACCAAAACAAAGTCATTTTCGACACTTCTCAGCGGGGACACCAAAAAAGAGATGTTACGTGAGCAGTGATCGAGAGCAAGCCTCACTCACAACCCGATAACGAGACATTAAGGAGTGCCGATTGGGGTAATTAACTTTGTCAGATACACAACACAACACAAAAATTTAAATGTTTTGAGAGACATCACACGAACCACACACGAAAAACAAAACAATAAACAATGCCTCTTGTAGCTCAGACAACTAAAACCCAAATTCAGGTAGAGCATTGCACAACCACAACACAACGAAAATACCAAGAATTCAAAAACAAACCAAGTAAAATATATTCTCGTACCTTAACAACCTTGAGCCGATGCTCGGCGCTTTGACATCCAAAAGCTCCAACTTTCAAATTGGCATGACAAGAGCTCACTCTAGCATGTGACCCTCCTCTCTTCTCTCTCACAAAATACAATACACTCACACACATCAGGCTTTTTGCTTTCAGCTTTTGGCTTTTGCTTTTCTATTGCTTTTCTACTACTTTTCACTATTTTCGTTCTTTTTTGCCCTATGCTTGTTTGCAACTTGTTTGGATCATAACTTCGTCATTTGAACTCCGAATATAGTTATTTGGATACTCAAAATGATCAGAACGTATCTGGTCAACAAGCTAGTGTGGGGCAAAATTACGAAAATCCATCAAAACTAAGCAAAAATATTGATTTTTGTAAATCACATTATTTTTCTCAATCTTTTATCTTGGACGACTTATTCCCTTCCTTGGCCTATTGTTCTTGTAATTTCACACACTTTCAGCACACATGTCCTCTTTTTCTTCAAAAAATACTCTCTGACGATGTAAAACTTACGACCTTTTCCTTTGATCATTGAGTCTTCAAAATAAACATTCTTTGGATATGAACTTGGTTTTTATGCAGTGTGCCCTAGCAAGAATATGGTTATTTGAAATGAACTCCGTGCCCAATCATTCACGATTTGGAAAAATATGCAATGTTGGATCCATGATATGCAACCAATCAATCGATGCTACACACAAAAATAATGTATGCATTGAAGAAATTGTGCCTAGTCTATCTACATGTAATCGTGCGTCATGCAAAATACAAATAAAATTTCTTGATTAATTTAAAATTCCTTATCCTCACCTCTCAACTCTCTTAAAAAAGATATGATATACTCCGCTCCTCCCATCCAATTCTCACAATCTCTCAAGAAAATGATGCTCCTCAAGATGTTGACCGGATAAAAACAACCTATCTCACAATTGACGGCGTCCTTCACGACCCTCTTAACTCACCCAACCTCCTTATACACTCAATTAGAGCTTCCTAACTTTGTGATGAGTATCCCAAATATCGTGCGTGCAAGAAATGTGCGTGCTCAATGAGAGGCGCTCTCTCATGTGCGCGTGCATCTAAAATTTACTGCATATAGCTGCAGCGGACCCCATGCCGTGCTAGTACTCAACGATGGTGCAAAACCTGCATAATCCCAACCCATGGCATAGAAGTATCTGATAAGAACAGGAGACGTTTTGTAACATAAAGTGCTCGTGAACCCATTATCCTTGTGATATGCAAGAGTCTCGACAAGAAAACATACCGAGACGATAGGTTCATTATGCATGTGGTTTTGCACCATCGTGAAGTGCAACATGAAGTGCTCGTGAACCCATTATCCCTATGATGTGCAAGAGTCTCAACAAGAAAACATACCATGTTCCACAATATTCGGTATCTATTGACAAAATCCTACTTCAACCTGTCCACAAAAAATACCAAGCTTGACCAAGGCTATCAAGTTTCACACAAATCAAACAAAATGATAGAAACAAATCCTAAGCTAGACAAACACAAGAAATCCAATTATGAAATAACAAAACAAACTGTCACACAAACAACTAAGCTAGCATAAATCAAACCTAACTAAAATTTGACTAGGGGTTTTTAGTTTTTGGGAAAATGCTTGACAACGTGTCTACTCCAATATACACATATAATTTAATTAAAATGAACCAACCGTTAGCACTCGGTTTGTGTGCTAAATACACTTTTTAAATTTGTAATAAAATGAACCTGTCATCACAAAGGCACGTGCTAAAAAGGAAGCACTATACACACATTAGATTTCTAAAAATGAATTTGTATCGAGAGACCTTGAGTTGGGAACAATATCTGAGAAATGTTAAAGCACTGTGAAACTCCTTAATCTTTAATTAATGGGTAAAATGAACCATCGTTTTCTTGCTAAGGTTATCACTTAATAAAACTCACCCACCATTGCTAATTTATCATTAAAATTTACACTCAATTAAATTTGCATTTTCCCTTACATTGCACAATTTTCCTTCAAAAAGTGCTAAATGGGGTGGGTGATGTGGTTGTCAGTCTCGGTCTCTCTATTGACCATTTTAGTCATGTGTAGTCTGGTTATCAGTGTATTGTGGTTTGGTTTAGTCCAGTTTTCTTTGGTCATATTGATTTGATGTGTATTATTATTATTATTGCATGATTACGAGGATATTGGGTACATGCATATCTGCATAAATAACATGAAGATTTTGATTGCATAAGTGAAGAGGTCATGCTAAAATTTTTTAGGATGTGGATCGCCTAGGATGGTCAGTCAGTCATGTTTATGAGAGTTATTTCTTTTGTCGATATCTTATTTGTTGCTATTATGATGTTTTGTAGGCATTCCTTGTGATTTTCTGTGTTTGTGTGATCCATCAGAATGCTCCAGTATATTCCATTAGTTTCTCATGATTATTTGCAATTCTGGAATCGAACCTTATCTCTAAGGCCAGGTTACCCAAATTTCTAGCCCTTATACTACCACTTGTCCCCGATGATTCTGGCATGTGTGATCAATCCTTAACTTCTTACAACAAGAGGTCTAGCTCTGTTCATGATACAGTTATCCTCATGATGTCTAAGAGTTTGGGAAAAGCTCTTTCTTTAACCTACCATGGGGAATCGTTTCCTACTACATGTCAACTTTTCTTAAATGAGGACATTTTGAAGATTTTGCAAAAGCAGACCACGAATGTGTTGGATCCTAAGCGGGTCATTACTACTTCAGGGGTTAGTGTATCCAAGATTTCTAACCCTTTCTGGAAAAAATTGTGCCAGTTCCTTCAAGACAGTTCATGCCTACCAAAGCCCCTTCTAATTATCTTTTGAATGAATTGTTTATAGCTTGTTGCATGGTGCTAAAGGGTATCACTATTGATTGGAGTTCGTATCTCCTTACTAAAATGGATCAGTATTTTATCCTAGTCATGAGGGGTAATGTGACTAAAGTCACATTTGGTTCCTACCTTTATGTTTTTTTGACATATGCTACCCTTGCGAAGAAAATTCTCTCACTATCGATTGATCCTCCAATGGTCCCTCCTCCTCCTACTGAAGATCTTGATGTCATCATTGTAGATATTGATCCTCCTCCTTTGGTCATTCAAAGGAAATGTCTTAAGCGAGTGGCTGAATCAATACCATTTTCCACTCCTTTAGTTCCAATTCTTGTCCAATCTTGTAGTCAGTTGCCTACTTTCCTTACAATGCCTAATCTTTTCAGAGCACATAGAGATGGTACTCTGGATATTTCCATTCCTTCTATGCAACATGTGATGACACGAGATGCAATTCCATTTCTATGCAAAGACATTCAAAAAATTCAAAGCTCTATTGAACTCTCAATTACTGCTTGTATTCAACAACTCTATTCTTCTTTTTATGAGGAGGTACATGAACAAGGCTAATATTGAGATAGCCCCTTTGCAACACAAAACAATTTTCTAACCTCTGTACACAGATGGAGCAACAGACTAAGGTCATTCTTTGATGCCCAGAAAGTAGAGATGTCTACTTTGCAAGCTCAGTTTTTGGCAGATACCAAAGCTAAAGTAGTTACTATGATTGAGGAGAGTGATAGGTTGTTGAAAGATGCCCAAGAGCTGAAAGCTTTGGTAGTTGTCCAAATAGAAGAACTCAAATCAGCCAACACTATCATCGACTAGAATAATATTCAAATTCAACAACTTAAAGAAAAATTGGCTCAGTTCGTTCTACTTCATAGAGTCCTACTATGCACCCAATTTCTATCTTATCCCCAACAAATTTAGTTGTTCTTCAAAGAAATGCAACATTATGTCCTTATTCCTAGACAAGGTGGAAAGGCTTCAATCAAGAATGATTTGTTATGGACTTATTTTGAGTAGTTCCAAGGAAATTTTCCTCTAGATCACTCATTTTTTGTGTGCTATTAGCAATATGAGCTAGCATTTTATATTAAGCTTTCACGATGGATTTATCTCCTCCAAGGATAGATGGAGTGGAGCTTGATCTTTTGATTTATTGACTGATGTGGTTAAAATGGTCTTTGAAGATTCAATGACTCTAGATACCATGCTAATATCATACATGTATTTGCAAGGTGATTTGTTGATCCTTGATGATGAAGATTTGTCTTGGTATGTTGGAGATATGGTATTGCAAGCTATTTTATATCTCAGACATTTGGAGTTGTAGATAGTGTGAAAAACGATGGATCTAGAGCATGACACAAGCTATGGTGGATGAAAGATGAAGACCAAACTCATAATGACATGAACAAGTAGAGACAAACTATTACACAAGTGAATTAGATTCCAAGATAGATTAGCTTGGACTCATAAACACAATCTTGTGTAAGATTGACAATGATACTACACTTAACTGAAAATACTAAGCATCATGACATTGTATTCATTTCATAGTCAAGTACAATGCTTTATAGACTTTGAGTTGTTCCACTCTCCTCATTATGCATATGGGATTCAAGACAGCTCTTCTTGGAGCATACATCATTTGTCTATTTCTCAACACCCCCCCTCAAATGATGAGTCCCTACATTTGCTGGCTTTTGCCCCCCTACATGATAACATGGCTCGGAAGACTAGCTCATAGGCAGCCTAGTCAATTTAAAGCTTGAGACTTTACATCTTTGGCAAGGGTTTTACAAATCAAATCCACTAAGGGAAACATAGAGATCCACTATGAGAACAAATTCCTTAAAACAATTTGTCAAAGTTGTTAATGGTAGCGGAAGCATCTTTTTCTTCTTCCTCATTCATGAATTGACTTTGGTGGTGGTCATTTTGCATCTGCTGTGCTCTTTTCTTGTGGAAGAATTCACTGACAATATGGCCAGTTTTACCACAATAATGACATGTCATCTGACTCCTATTGGCAGTGTTGAATCCTTGACCTCTTCCCTTGGGTCCAGTAGCTCCTCTAGTGTATAAGAGGTTTTCCCTTGAGCTGGTCTCTTTTACATCTTTGCTTTTAAATTTTCTCTCTCCATCAAGCAGTGAGTGCTCAATATCTTTGAGTGAGAGACTCGGAACATTACTTAGAATGGACACAAGGTTCTCATATGGATCCTTATTTACACTTGCAAGCAGTATGGCTATTGCTTCATCTTCATCAATATTCTTCTTAAGCGTTGCAAGCTGGGCTTTTAGGTTCTTGAACTTGCTAATGTGCGTGAGTACTATCTTTGATATCTAGTTTATAAAACTGCATGAGGAGTTTTACCTTTGAGTTCTTTGCTTGGGTACCAAACATTCTGTCAAGTTCCTCCCAAGTGGTTCTAGCATTTCTAATGCTAGATATATGATGTAGCACATCATCACTTAGTCCCCAGGCAATGATGCCTAGTGCCTTATTATTCATCTTCTTCCATTCTTTGGTTTTGAGCTGGTCTTCTTCAACGAACCTGTCTTCATCATCTTCCTTCTTGTTATCTGCATAATCTTCAAACAGGTCCCACAAGTCCTTTTGCATCAGGTGATACATGGTCTTCTCCTTCCATGCATGAAATCCTTCACCATTGAATTTAGCTATTTTCTCAAGCTCTGCCATGTTGCTAAACTTCAATTAAGTAGCAAAAGCTTGTATTTTAATGTGTCAAGAGACACAAGAGAATCAATGTCAAATTGACACTAGTTGAGCGTTAATGGATACTAGTCGGTACTTGATTTGCTTTCTCTCTCACAACCTTCCTGGATGGCTTCTGAGCTTGCTTGGGCACTTCCAGAATAGTAATGAACTTCAGAGAGTATTGCTCAGTAATTAAAATCACAGTTGATGACTTCAGTGAGAAGAACCTATGAAGAATGTCAAATTTTGAAGCTTTGGCTATGGCTTCTTGGATTAGGGTTTAGACACATGTCTGGTTTTTAACTGATTTCATGAGCTACAGTGGATCATTTCCAATTTTTTTTTAATGGAAATGTAGCTCTCTTCAAGCTCTACAGAAGCCCTATGATCTCGGTGGAAATCACACTACGTGGAAGGAGAATAAACTGCTCGAACAGAACCAAGCGTAGATCAGACATTGTCGTCCAATTTTTGTAATGCTGGGTGGTTGGGGGGCCAATGTCTGACTTTCATGTGCCAAGTAGAAGCGCCTAGAGTTCATGAAGATTTTCCTAGAAGAGACCTTGGAGAGATATGGCCTCTATGTGGAGATACAACTCCTCCAAGTCCGGTGGGTGCTGCTGTCCATAGACATAGATATGGCAGCAACTTCAAAAATAGGAAATGGTGAGGCAATAGTGACTCAAAGTCAATGACTGAAGTGCAAGGGAGGATCTCTCAAAACAGGCAAACACTTCTCTAGAAGGAAGTCTAGAGAAATTTGGCCTGTGGAGAGAGATATAAAAGGTCCAATGTGGATAGGTGCAGTCTGGCTATGGCTGCCACAAGGTCCAATTGAGATTTGAAGTTGAAACTAGAGATATGAGTTGAATGTGAGATTGTTAGAGATCACCAAAGGTGAAGGGAGACTAGAGATTCATAGTATGAATTGTGCCATGCCCAACTGGGCTCTGATACCATGTGAAAAATTGCGGATCTAGAGCATGACACAAGCTATGGTGGATGAAAGATGACGACCAAACTCATAATGACATGAACAAGTAGAGACAAACTATTACACAAGTTAATTATGTTCCAAGATAGATTAGCTTGGACTCATAAACACAATCTTGTGTAAGATCGACAATGATACTACACTTAACTAAAATTACTAAGCATCATGACATTGTATTCATTTCATAGTCAAGTACAATGCTTTATAGACTTTGAGTTGTTCCACTCTCCTCACTGTGCATATGGGATTTAGGAGAGCTCTTCTTGGAGCATACATCATTTGTCTATTTCTCAACAGATAGATCATAAACACAATCTTGTGTAAGATCGACAATGATACTATACTTAACTAAAAGTACTAAGCATTATGACATTGTATTCATTTCATAGTCAAGTACAATGCTTTATAGACTTTGAGTTGTTCCACTCTCGTCATTGTGCATATGGGATTTAGGACAGCTCTTCTTGGAGCATACATCATTTGACTATTTCTCAACAGATAGATCATATGCTAGACATATTCTTCCAAAGTGGCTGATTGCCTTGAAACTTCTTGGCATACAATGATTGATTCTATGTTTTTAAATCAACGTCAGAACAAAGCCTCTGCTCATGTGCAAAATGCTAACCAACTGAGGATGGATCTCTTAGAACACCTTTCCAAACAACCTCCATTTGATTAATATTTCTTTGATGCCTATCATTGTCGATCTGTGATAGGACCATCAATGCCTTGTTTATCTTATTATCAGTAGATGGCCCATAGATATGAGGCCTATTTTTCTATGTATCAATCTACTCCACAAATTTCTACTCCTTTTTCAACCCCAAGATACCCCTCAAATCTCTATTTTCACCCATTATTCTTTTATTGAGGATTGTGTTTTTTCCACTCCTCCTTCTTGTCCTTCCCCATCCACATCAAATTTTTCCACTTTTCCAACATACTTATTAACAACCTCTTAGCTGATTCCCCCTAAATTAACAAACTTCTTTAACCCATTCCTTCTTTTATGACTTTTCTTATCCATACCTTCACCCTCTCTTGCTTATTTCTCTTCCATCTCCTACCACTTTTAATGAAGAATATGAAGAATGTGTTGACGTTTTGTTGTGATAAATCCATAGAAGAATTGCTATATGATGCTGCATGAAGATTTTAGAAGATTGGTATTGTTTTTCTTCTTGTGGTTGATTAAAATATGAAGAACATGCTTGTTGATGATACAAGATAGATTTTCTTGGAGTAGATTCCTCGTTTTTCTTGGTGTTCCATGACATGTTTGACAAACCAACTCTTGTGTCTTTCCTTATCGCAGATTAGTGCATGGGTTGTTAGGATTCGGGTCTCAGATAAGCATTCTAACTCTACTAGGCATTCCATCCATGCTTCCTTTTCATCCCATCTCTCTTGGGCTACCACTCTCAAGCTTGGAATGAAGAACTCCATTGGCAAGATTTCTTCAATCCCATAGGTTAGTTTGAATGGTGTTTGCCCTACGGCCATCTTATAATATGTTCTGTAGGCCCATAGTGCTACCATGAGCTTGTTGTCTGAGTCAATGCACACAAGGTGGAGACCACCTTAGTTAGGACATTTACTAGGATCTTATTCATGGATTCAGCATGTCCATTAGCTTGAGAGTAATATGGTGAGGATTTCCTATGGATGATCAAGAAGGTGGATAGCAAATGGACAATCACTTTATTAATGAAGTGTGTGTCTTGATCACTAACTAGTTCAATGGGGCAACCAAATCATGAGATCACCTGCTCCCAAAGGAGCTTGGCCATGGTATTAGCGTTATTCATCCTAATGGCTAGAGCTTTCACCCATTTCATGAGATAATTTTTTGCTACAATTATGCACTTTGCCTATGAGTACTGTGTCACGGGGTTAATCTGCCCAATGAAGTCAATTTCCTATTTTTCAAAGGGTTGTTGTGCTATTACTAGGGTCAACTCCATCTTGTACTTATGGGTGGAGATTTTGATCCTCTGGCACTCGTTTTCTTCACGAATTTAGTTGCATTGCAAAAGAGGGTAGGCCACCATAGTTGATATTGCAACACTTTGCATATTGTAGTCTCTTTGCTAAAGTGTCCTCCAGTAATTCCACCATGCACTTCAACAAGTACATAATTCATCTCATGCTCACACATGCATCTTCGCAATAACCCATCCTGTCCTAGCCTATAGAGCTGGCCATCTATTAACTGATAGGGTTGAACCTTGAGGATAAGGCGCTTTAGCCTAGCCTTCTCTATAGGTCTTTAATGTAATCCATGCTCTAGGATTTAGACTATGTCATCTGCCCAATACAATGTTAGATCGGCCTAAACATATCTTCTTTACTAATCATGCTAAAAAGGTGCACATTAGGTAGGTCATCTTTGATTCCCTATTTATCGGCTTCTCCTATGGGTATATGAGACATATGGTCTGCCATGTGATGCTGCTTACCCTTGTATACAACCATAAATAAGTCAAATTCTAGAAGCAGGAGTAACCATCTAGCTATACATCATGTAGTGCAAGGTTTATTCACCAAATAAAGCAAAGTTTGATGGTCAATGAAGAAGGTGAAGGGCGTACCTAAAAGATAATGATGGAATCTCTTTATAGTGAACAGCATAGCTAGGCCTTCCTTTTCCATTGTGGAGTAATTCATCTCCATATTCGTGAATGGTTTGCTAGCAAAGCTCACATGATAATCAAGATTATGTTCACAAGATTGGCAAAAAACAGCTCCCACGGTGAACTTTGATACATCAAAGTGCACATGGAATGACATGTTCCAATCTAGGGCTCATAGGATGATTCATTCTAAACTATGCATTAGTTGCTAGACCCCTTTACAAATTGCTGATTGTATTTGAGTGGACTAAGGAATTCCAATGCACATAGAGGAACTAAAAAAGACTCTTACAACCACACCAAAGTTTATTATTGTAAACCCTAAATTACAATAGTAATTGGGGTTTAGCAGCCACCTTGGGACTCGTGCCATCAATCAAATAGTACATTATGTGTCCCAAGAAGCACTCGTATGCTTCGATGTCTGGAGACTAGCACCAATTCCTTCTGCTACTAGCCCCTTAAACTAAAATATCGCAATTCTAAATGGAATTCACGATCAAATATTTCAAAGATTCACACCCTCTCAGCCCTCTTAATCTCTTAACCTCACCCTTTCCCCCTAACGTTTAGGTTATGCTGCGTTGCATATGTGTAGGGTATTATTTTTGTATGTATTTTTTGCATAAAATGGAAAAACCATGAACTATAATACGTTAAACAAAAGCTAAACTGAATCCAAACTTCATGCCTTAGCTTTGTTATATAGCCACAACCACGAATCATAATTTTTTAGATTTTTATAATGCAAAAATCCTATTTTTTCCATTTTTAGCTATTTTTCTCTATTTATTTGTGCATAAAAATAGATTATTTTCTGATTTGTTATTAGGGATTGATTATGACAACTAAAAGATGTTTTGTCTCAGAATTTCATCCCATGTGCATCTATTTTCCCCACTCGAAACCAATAAAACCTTCATTTTTACACTAAAAAGGTGCTTTGTGGGCTTTAATTTAATTATTGCTACTTCTCATTATTATGGATCTACATTTCTTTTATGCACAACCCTCAATCATAATGCAAAAAAGCTTCAAACAAATTTTTGTTCCATATGAATTCCATTTCAACCATCAAACATCAACAAAAAGCAAAATTCCTTTGTAAAAATGGTGCATACCACTTATTTGCGGGTTGCGGGTTTTTTGATTAATTTTCCGGGTTGCCAATGGACTAACCAGTAGCAAATCGTCAATGTTGAACATCTCCCCTCAGCCTCCTCTTGATCTTGGAGCAATCCGGTTCATGTCGTGCAAGCATCCTTCAACCGTTCTTCATTCTTCTTCATGTGCATGATTTGCCCCTTAAGGGGAGAGAGAGAGGAGAAAGAAATATTTAAACTGTATCTCCATGTCCAAGCCGCCATTGAATGTGCAAGAGACGGAAATATGGAGCGAAGAAATACACAAGATCACTGATGCAGTCAGTTGGGGGGTTGCTTTCAGCCTCCATAGCCCCCCTCTCCCAAAATTGTCGCCCTATTGCAGGACGCCTTCATGCATTTTTTTCGGCCACCAAAAATGCCCCCCCCCCCCCACCCCCCATGAAATCAAATTTTGGGGGTGGCCCCAAGGGTCACCTCCGTTCACTTCTCCTTTTTGGGCCCGTTCCCACCAAGTTTGTCCAATTTCCCAATCGTTGGCGGTTGTTGGCCATTCAACGTCCAATTCGAGTTTCGAAAAATCCTCCCCATCCGTCTCAAAGTCCCCCACTACTGGGCATCTCCCAGAGTGTCATATGATAGTCGAAAAAATTATGAAAATTTCCCAACTGCTGCGCTCGGTGGGTCTTTAAAGCACTTTTGGGGCTTGTCACTTAAAATCGTACTAACTGCAGATGCCGCCTTCAACGAAGTCTATTTTTTCCTTGAAATTCAAAAATTTTGGCTATTTTTAAGCATTTCTCGGTGTAAAAAATCATCTATCATAAATCTACAATGACGCTGACTTTGGAGAAGTCTATGGCAATGTTGTTCTTAGACACTATTGCCCTAGGAGGGTATATTCTTATTTTACTCAGAACTAGCACTTTAGGGGGTTCAAGGAGAGATTATACAATCTACAATGCTCAAAGACTGCATGAAGTTCGTCTAAGGACCAAGCAAACACATCCATGTACTCTCGCAAGAGAGCAATGAGAGCATCCTTCTCTTTTTTGGCTAGGTCATCTACTATGAACACGGGTCGAGGCTCTTTCCCTTCCCCTACTAAGTTAACTTCCTTGACCTTAGCTGGCCCTTCTATTGGTTTGCTTGCCTATCCTTGCCTTTTAGCTCCTAGTAGGATCACTCCCCTATTGCCCTTTTTGAACTTCTTGAAGCGTTTTGGTAGATCCTGGGGTGCCCTTTGCTCTTCGGATTTTGATCCCTTTGACTGCCTCCTCTTTTCCTCCTTTAACTACATGCGCCTTAAGTGGATTGGCACGTCCCCCTTGGTGCATTTGGTCTTATGTGGTTAAGGTATTTCTGGGTCACTTTTGGAGCTCACTTTCAACTCAAAGTTAAACTCACAACCTTCCCTAGAAGGAGTTTTCCTAGTGGTCACAATTTTGAGGCCGATTCAATTCTAAAGAGTGGTGCAATACTAAGTTGAACTAATCTAGCTTGTTCATAGTTTATTACACCTAGGTGATCCAACCAGGTATGGCCAACCAGGTATGGTCGCATTTTTCCCTAATGACTCCTCTTTCAATCCTAAAGATGTTGGCTTTTCATGACTTGGAGTCTACTCATATCTGTTTAATCACTCAACCATTTGTATCGTACTCTATTGTCTCAGCCTCTTCCTCACTTTTCTCATTTGTAGAGTGGCAGCCTTCATACTTGTCATCTGAATCATCATACTCTGACTACTTCCTAGACTTCCACTCTTGGTCTTCTTGATTTTTGTGATTAGTGCCCAATGGTACATTAGGTTCAAGTCATGCACTTTGGTCCACTGTCACTTTAGCTCCTCCATGAGGTCCTTGAGGGGCTTGAGATTTGCAATTGGTTACCAGCTAGCTCTCTTATCAAGTATTCAAGAATGCCCTAGAGTTAGAATTTGTTAGATGGTATGTGGAAAGTGACAGGTGTAGGTCAACTGCTAGAGATCCTAGCCATCATGCAGAGCAATATTGATGGTGTGATCCTATTCTTGGGCAGCTAAGATGGTTGGCTTTGTGGGACTCATTGGCTATCCTTGCAGCTTGCTTATAATCCTCCTTGTCATCTGAGAACAATAGATCAATGATGGCTAGCACATGCATCCAAACCCGCTCCCCCTTGGGGCAAGAGATATGCCTCTTTAGTGGCTCACATGAATTCCTAACTTGTGCGTCTCCTTTTAGGATGGCAGAGATGGCATCTAGGTCGACTGGCATGGTCTTCTAGGTATCCAACTTGACTCTCACAACTTTTGATCTATTGCTTAAGAATATTAGATGGTTACCCCAATCTTCTATTAATCATGTGTTTCGTATCTAGGGTTGGCCTAGTAGGATGTTGTAGTCCAATCCCTTCATGACTATGAAGTTCACTGAATTGAACTCCTACTATCTTCAAGGGCCAATTTTTCAATACTCTAAATGGTATAACCTTCATTCTGTTAGCCAGTGTGACATTAAACCTTGCAGTCTCCACAGGTGGGTTATCCCAAGCTGGAGGATTGTATGGCTAAGCACACTAACTCCTGCTCTCCTATCTACAATTCCCTTTCTTTTGGCATCTCCTAATGCTATGACAAGTAAGATTGTGTGCATTTCAATGCCTTCCCAAAAATCATTTATGTGCAAGGACTTAGGCACTAAGTTTAGGTAATTGTGTTGTTGCATCATGGCAAGCTAATCCAAGTCCATCAAGTCCTTCTATCCACTACTTCAACACTTGACATAGTGTCAAGTTCTGCCTAAACAACTTTCCCTAAGGTAGAGTCACAGGGGCTGACATCAATGCCGTGAGTAGATCACTAACCTAAACTTTTCATTAGGCTCTACGCTCTTTTGCTAGTGATTTCGGGAAGTTTGCTTGCTTGTGGTATCCAGGCTTTGTCTCTCGATCTTACCTAAGTAGGCGAGAGTGGTGCACTTGTGCTAGAAAGATCATCGATCTCATCTTCAATGATGTTTTAGTTTCCTTTAGGCGCTCTTGGGCTTCTTTCACCCACATCTCCAAATGGTGCATCGGGTGTCAGAATACTCCCCAATCTTGGTACTTACCTTTTCTACTATTTTAGGAGTATATATTTCTACTTTTGCCTTTGTGACTTGCTTCTCCTTGGGTAATGTGGCAGCACTGTCTGTCTTGAGTGTAACCTTCGCCTCATCCATTTTTCTCCTTCTCCTATGGCTCTTCTTCCCTATTGAAGCTACATCAAGGTTGTTGGGTCCATGTAATGAAACATTAGTATGCTTGGTTTGTGCTCGGGTCATGACATTCAATGGAATCAGCGTTGCCTCACTATCAAGTGTCTCAACTCCGAACAGCCCCAATGGTATAGATGGCATGATTATTGAACTAGTTGAGGTTTTCCACCTAGGGCACTCAGTGCACAGGTGTGTTATCCTGCACTCTGGACATCTTAGGTTTGCCTTTTCTCGATTCACTTGCTCCATTTTGGGGCAGTGAGATGAGGCATGCCCTAGGTAACCACAAGTCCAGCATGTGATGGGTTCTTGGTCCTATCTTCCTAGACCGCTATCTCTCCCCCTGCCTAATTCCATCATTGACATTGGTCTAAAATCCATCAAGATAGGGTTACCCTCCTTGTCGTGTGCGATGTAAGGGTTTATGTATGCTTCATCTCATTTGCCTCCTCTATGTAATGTATCAAAGTGTCACTCGGTGGATGGGTCACAACGGGTCTAGTTGGCCTGGGTATCGCTGTAAGATTAATATCCATCCTAGGGATGACTAGTTTTGAGTCATTGGGTGCTAGGAGAGCTAATGAAGCTCCACTTTTGAATTTTGGTAGCCTATTATCTAGGTAATATGGTTGATTGTATGGTTGCGGGTATGTGAATCGTCTCAACAATCTGTAATGCATCACATCATGGCCAAACCTATTGTAGTTGGCACATGGTCTCTATCTAGGATCTAAGTACTCATCTAGAAGGTGATTTCCTCCACAATACATGCATTGCATGTGAGGTCGTGTGGGCCTTATCATCATCTCTTGAAGCTTAGCCAACTTCAACTTCATGTCGGCCAACTTCTGGTACTAGTCGACACTCTTTTCCTTGTCATGTGTGCTCTGGCTAGATCTTTTGCCAATGATCGTAGCTCTCTCTGAGGATCTAGAGGCAATGCTATCTCAAGTTGTGACTCTTGAGCTTCTCTTCTTGAGCAGGTCATCTACACATATGGCTTCTTCGAAGACCCTAGCTAGCACTCCCCTCTATAGGTTCAAGTTGCTCAAATTATGTTTATGAAAACATAATTTGAGCATTCATTCATGAGGTCATTATGTTGCTCAAATTCTCTTAAAGAGACTTTGTGCATGAGTAACATAATCTCAGATATCTCCTTGTCTCTTTGATTGACATTCATCAACCTGACAATGAGGTTGTTGGAGTATCCCACCTCAGAGAATCTCTTAATGAATAGATCCTTGAGATTATTAAAGTTATTACACTCGGCATTATCTAAGCTAATATACCATGCCCGTCCTTTGTCTCCTGGGAAAAGTTTGAAAGCTTGCATGCATTGAGCAAGGTTTGTGAGGCCATTTTCCTTGCATACTTGTTCAAATTGCTCTACGAAGCTATACGAGTCATTGCCTACTTTTCAAGTTGCTTAGCAACCACAAGTATCTTGGATTGGCTCTTAAAATTTGGGGTGATTCCTAGCCCTGATAAGTGATGTAGTTGCTAGGGTTGCTTCATTTTGCTCTACAACTATATTATCTAAGAGTCGTTTTGTAAAAAGCTCGCTTAGCATGAGATCTACCTCTAGCATGCTCTCTCTCTCAACATTTGGTCTTGCCCTAGTTCTATTGGCTAGAGCCAAGACACATTGGACCTCACGCATTTCTATGTCTTGTCTCAACTTCTGAGCTTGCTGCTCTTGGTTGTAGGTAGCTATACTTTGCAGCACTTTTCTTGCCAATTTTCTCTCTTTCTCAAGATTGGCTATGATCTCCTCGATCAATCTACCATGATGCACCATTTTGGTTTGCAAGTCATTCTGGCTCACAAGCTATTGGATATCAATTGGAAATTCCCCCAAGTTGAGTTCATCATCTCTAAGGTTGGTGCTAATTCCCAGAATATCAGTAGGTTCCTGATGAGCAACTAGGATATCAATCAAGTTGATCAGATTGGGAAAGGCTGTGTCCCTAATCATGCAAGTCCTTATTTCTCCCTAAGTTGCTCAATGCCTCAATCCTCTCAGTCTTCAGTGATTGGTTTTCTTGGTCATTTGTCTAGCGTCTGGGGGTTTCCTCTCCTACTAGTGTGCTCATTGACTTATGCTATCTTGTGTGAGTTCCTTATTATTCAAAACAATCCTCAAAGTCACATGCACTCAAATGCTCAAGTGGTGCTTATTGATGTATACTCTGAAAAATCAAGCTTCCTGCTTTTCTGGTGCACTCAATTCAATCGAGGTTATCCTAGGCCCCATTGGGGCAACGCCCACTTTTATCTTCCCTTTTTCTTCAAGGAGTAGCAACATCTACACTTCTTCTTCATGAGGAGGTACTTTTGTATCCTCTATTTCCTCGACCTCTGGTCTTGTCTCTACAACTGTCTCTATGGCTCTCTGTGGCTCCATAGTTCTTTGTACTTCATTATTCTGGACTGCATTGTTTTGCTTTTCCCGAGAAAGATTGAACTTCATAGTCTTGGCAGAAGGAACCTTCTAGGGTTTGGACAATCTTTCTGGACAATCTTTTGCAATGTGGCCTTCTGTTTTGCATCGATTTTATAAGGGTTTGTAATCCACAAACCTTCTAGGGTTTGGACAATTTGATGAAATATGATCCTTTTCTCCACATCTTTAACACTTCATCTCTGATCTTTGAACATTGCCAAACTGTCATCCTTTGTAACTTTAAGAGGGAAACCTCCTTGGACCAAAATTAGAACCAAACTCCCTAGACTTTGGTCCAATGTCTTGCGTTTTCATTTTGGATTCCAGCAAGTTGAATCTTGTGTCTTTATCTTTATTTCTTTGTTCGTGCATCTCTTTCAGAGAGCAAATATCCTCTGTATGGTTCTTCCTCAAACAATATGAACAGAAGGCTCCAGGAATGGTTGGTTTTTGGGTACATTTAGTGACTAGATCTCCCACTTGATGGTACCATGTATTAGAACACATCACATCTCTCCCACCTTCTGCAGGAGTGGATATATTGGCGGTATTCACCTTCAACATTTGTACTATTCTATAATCACATCCATAAGCTCTTTCTTGATACTTGCCACTAAATTGGATAGGTAGTCCTTCAGATTTTTGCCTCTTAGAGTACTTGTAGTAGGGGTTTTGGGAAGCTTCTATGATTACTGCATACATTGGTTGGGTTGATCTAGAGGGTCCTGCCAGCTTCTGATGGTTTCAATAGTGTATGTTGTGAAGAACACTCTATCTACCAATTTCCAATGGGTTTCTAATCAGACAAATAGGAGATTGTCAGTACATCATCCATCCCACATGTCCTGTTGTTGAGCATCCACGAACAAATTCCAACTCTTTTCTTTCTTGTTTTTGTGAACCTCCACTAACCACGACTCCCGAAGCTTCTTCACAATCTCCCACTTGATGATGTCTGGAAACTTCTCAATGAATGCCAAATCTTCCATGGATGGTCATTCTCTCTGTTTCTGCATTCAGTTTGTTCCCAAACAATTTGCCACCAAGATGCATGTCTCTATTGCTTCAACTGAAAGAGGAAATAGTCGACCACATAGAGCTTGCATCATGATGGTAATATGATTTTTCCATTATGGAATAAACTTCTTGTGGAAAGTGTCTTTGGTAATAAGAATATCCAACTCTTCAGTGGAAGAAGGAACTTTGAAAACATCCATTGAATTCTTCTCTTCTTGGCAATGACATTTTCCTCATTTTCAGCCTCTTCTAATGCTTATTGATGGCAAGTTTCCCTGATTGCGCACCAAAAAGATGGAGCCCCAAGAGAGACACAAAGGAAAAGGGGTTTCTACTGTAAGAAAATCTATCTTGTAACATCTCAAGTTTTTGTTTCATTCTTTAGAGAACCACAACAAGGAAAAGGACACCACTAGCGAGAAATTGTGATGCAACATCATAGAAACAATTCTCCCACGGCTTTAACTTCAACAAAGTTCATCATTCTCTTCATATTCTTCATAGAATTATTTGACAAATAAAAGAGAGCACAAAAGAAACACCACTTTGAATGGAAAAATATCACACCATATTCATCTTCATTGTCTTCTTAGTTTTCTCTCATAGTCTCTCATATGTAGATACATTGTTTTGCATAGAATTGGCTATCGCGCTGATTCTCTCTTTCTCTCTCAATTAGTAGTACATCATCTCCTCAATAAAATAATAAATAATCACTCATAATAATCCTTCTTTGTTATATGATACCCCTTCCAAAAGGTGTGTCTGATATGAAAGGTCACCAGAGCCTCTATAGTGACTTCTCACAGCTCACTACTGTCACTTCACTCCAATCTTCTCTTGAGTCTTCAGCATAGCTACTTCTTCCAATTCCTTGAACTCTTTTGAACTTATATTCACATCTTTCCAAGGCTAGAAAACTTCCCCAAAGTCACACATACATTCCACAGAGCACTTACAGAAGCATACAAAACAAAACAAAACAAAAAAAGAGGCTTTACAGAAGCTCAATAGAAGGTTTACAGAAGGTCAACAGGAAGCATCAGAATCACAGAATTCATACTAAAACCATTACAAACTATTAAAAACCATTCAATGAGCTTTCAAAAATTCTCAACTTCCATTAATCATTAATCCATGCTTCATACAGAAGAAAAATAGAACACAACAGAAGCTAAAGAGAACCAATCAGAACCTCAACAAAACCTAATAGAGCATCATAGAGCCTCATATTTTTATGGAAAATCATCATGAGCTTCCAAAACATAATCAATCTCCTCCAAAAAACTCTCAAACACTTCCAAAACAACTAGTCATCACTCAAAAATCAACCATCTAGGCCTCAAAAATAACAAAAATCAACCAAAAAACCAAGTCATTTCAGCATTCAATATCCTAGATGAGAGCACTCAAGATTTTCCCATACTTGATGAATGAGGCTTTGGATGATGGTTTCTTTCTCTCAGCTCCCTTTGAAGCCAAGGATTCTCCACCAGCCAGCTTGCTTTCCACGTAGCCGTTCCAGGGGATTGATCGATGGTTTTTGCACGTAGTCGTTTCAGCCTATTTCATCCAATGCGTGAGTTGCCAAGCTCTCCAGCATGGCCACACTGATTCTGTGCTTGAGGAAGTTGAATCATTGGATGGAGAAGAGAGAATGGACGACTTTCACTTGCATTCAGATTTTTGGGTTGGGGATGTCTTGAATGCTTATGCCGTTGTTTGTCAAGACTTGCTCCTTCTTCATGTTCAACATGGCATACACGTCTTGCTTCTGTCTCCTTTCCACCTTGGATTCCAGACCCAATGCCTTCTCCACCAAGGCCTTATTGAGCTGAATTTGGACTTGCTTAGCTCTTTCTCCCCTCCCCACAGTCACACCATCCCACATTCTGTTGAGAATAGCAAATGATGCTTGCCCATAAGTGGCTTTGTACTAGAAAATAGACAATGATGTATGCTCTATGAAGAGATGTCTAAAATCCCATAAGCACAGAGAGGAAAAGTGGTACTATCCATAAAGCTATAAAGGCATGTACTTGACACTCATTTCAATGATATGGTACAATCATTTTGAGTCACTCAAGAATGTGTTTATCAGTCCAAGCTAATCTATCTTGGAACCTAATTCATTTGAGTTACAATTTCTCATTCTAATAATGTATAGTGTGTTTGATTTCCATCCACCATAGCTCATCTAGTTCTAGGTCCATGATTCTCAACATGGTATTAGAGCCATGGCTGAGCTAGGTAGCTAGTGGTGTGATTTATTTTGTTTGGCTTTAGGCCCAATGAACTCAAGAGAGAGACAAGCTCTAGTTTTATGATGCTCCTATCTACATCTTGATAAAACTTAACAAAAAAAAATTCCTTCAATTCAGCTAGTTGCTCTTGATCAAGAGGTGCACTAGCCATGGCGAGGGACTTCCTGAAAAAATGGGTTGGAGCACAAGGATGGAGTACAACACGCGTGTTATTTCACCAGAAATGCCTCCTCAAATGCTAAAGAGAGACACACCAGGTCTCATTAATATTCAATCGCATGATATAATAACCCTGAGGCACATAGATCATATGCTTTCTTCAGATGATCCATTGGATGGACAGTGGTGGTGGAGAGCACCATACATAGAAAAGTAGCTACAGGCTTTCTTTTGTGCGTTTGACACTGATGGCAACGACTTTATTACTGTAGTGGAGCTGGCTCATTCAATGGCACAGCTTGGACATGCACTCACAGCTAAGGAGCTCACCGAAACGATAAAAGAGGCAGACATAGATAGTGATGGAAGAATAAGCTATTCAGAATTTGCAACTACAATCACTTCTACTATTTTTGACGCTGCGTCAAGCCTTGGATAAGCAACTTGAGTCATTCTATTATGCTAATAGTCATCAGTTTAAGAGAATGAATTGTACAGGAAAACAAATCTTGTGGTTGAAGGCCAGATGATAAAATGACAAAAATATGTGTCACAAGAGCCTCTGGCTTTATCACTTCATGGCTTGTCAATCTCCTCCTAGAGCATGGCTACACCGTCCGAGCTTCTGTTCAAGATCCAGGGAACCTCAGCAATCAAATGCATGGTATATGCTATCAAAAACATTAGCAGAAGATGATGCTTGGAAGTTCTCGAAGGAACATGGCTTAGATCTGGTGACAATAAATCCAGCAATGGTTGTGGAAGGGCTTTTACAATAGACCATGAATACAAGCTCAGAAGTTATCTTGAAGTTCATGATGACTGGTGCGGCTTCTACATTCCCAAATGTAGTTGTAGGGTAGATACATGTAAAGGATGTGGCAAAAGCCCATATTAAGGCTTATGAAACACCTACAACGTCAAAGCAATGCACCTGTATATATGCATCACAAAAGCATTGAGCAAAAAGATTGTGTCAAGAAGACTGGAGTAAAAAGCACATACCGCATATCGAAAAAAGGAATAAGGAGCACAACAAAAGCCAAGGAGCATAAAGATAAAGAAGTCCAAGAAGACCAAGAAGACCAAGAAGAAGATCAAAAGTTACCAAAGAAGCAATAAAATAAAAAGGATAAAGAAAATAATTTTTGTTGCTACAAACCAACAAAATGTTTTACAAAAAATTTCCCATAGAGGATCTCAAATTCCCTGAGTGGATCTACTTTCCATAGTGGATGTAACAAACCCTATGTTATGGCCTTTCAACATGCCATAATAGCCACGAAAACATCATTCTACTGCCCGAATACATAACAATGCTATGAAGGAACTTCCTGAATGTATTTCTAGCCATCAACACTACATTATGTTCAAGAAATACATTCAAACACAAAGAAACATCATACTCAGCAACATAGAATTGATGTTCATCAATTGCGACATTGTTTTCTATCACCATAATCATTAATGATTAAAAAAATGTGAAAGAGAATAACACCAACACTCAAGAGACAATCAAAAGTTAATGGGATCAAAAATCAGCAGCCATTTTTGGGCATTGCATACAGTCATATTCCATTTGTGATCAAGAACCAACTGCTTGAATACAACTACCTGATGTTTTTGACTTGCACCCTGACTTTCAGGTGACACATCATATGAAATATAAGGACTACTTTACATATGCTGATCCAGAAGACTACATGCATACTAATACTAAGGTATGAAATAGTACTAAATAGACGGTGAAGTTCAAGTCCTAACACCTGGCACAGCCCGCTTGATGGCTGGGCCAGTCATGACGCAAACCCACAAGCATGTAGATAGCTAGCTGAACATATGGAAACTAAATATGATGAAGAACTACTCAAAGAACACAATTATGCCTTGCCAGAGACCTTGCACCCCTTGACAAGCCACACTGAGCTATCATGAGTAGAGCCCCTCTAGGATACTCATAATCCTCTTATGCATTTGCATAATTGGTTCTAAGAGTCATTGGGATGAACAAAATATATCATGAATAAAACAAAACTACATCCAAAGTAATAGCTAGAAAGATCTAGGAGTATAGGGAATGATGTCTGTGTCAAGATTGTGAGAGAGAAGGAAGGAGTCTCACTTGTTGCTTTCTTGCTTGCACAATGGGGGAATACACACACAGGTGGAGGCTGAAAACAATTTTCCTCTTCTTAGTTGTGTAAGCCAAAAAGAACTCAAGTACATAGAAATAGAAGAACCCTATATATGGGTCTCAAACCAAACTCAACTAACTAAGGTAGCATATTAACTGAGCCACGAACTAGAGTAGATAAGGATAGCTGTCATCTAGCTATTATTCATGGGCGGTGTACCAACCGCATCTATAGCTAACAAGTTGGTGACATAAATGCACAACGGTCACCCTGGCATATCATGAGTGGAGCTCGATATCTCAACACTCCCCCTCGAGCTCAATCCCAATTCCTGCATACCAAGCAGGTCTCTAAACTTGCGTAGCTTCTCTGTGCCCAATGCCTTCGTGAATATGTTAGCTACCTGATCCTCTCTGCTGACATAAACTAGATCAATAAGACCTAGTAAAACCCTCTCCCACACATAGTGATAATGTACCTCAATGTGCTTTGTTCTAGCATGATAGACTAGGTTATTTGCCAAGTGTATACTGCTCATGTTATCACAATAAATGACAACTGGCCCATCTGTAGGCTGATGCATATCATAAAGTAGCTTATGCAACCAAGCTACCTCACATGCAGCCATTGCTGCACCCCTGTACTCAGCCTCTGTGCTCGACAAGGCAACTGTAGGCTATTTCTTGCTACTCCAAGTGACTGTAGAACTCCCAAAAGAGAACACATATCCACTGGTAGATTGTCTATCAGAAATACTACCAGTCCAATCAGCATCAGTGTATCCATGCAACTGTATCTGGACCCCAGTCTCATAAAATAGTTCATACTGCAATGTGGACTTCACATACCTGAGTATACATGTAGCCGCATCCAAATGCGGTTTCCTTGGAGCCTGCATAAACTGACTTACCAATCCAACAGCATAGCTCAAATCTAGCCTGGTAATAGTCATATAAATCAAACTTCCTACTATGCGTCTGTACATAGTAGGGTCTTCGAGAAGCTCACCTACATCTGCACTCAGCTTCACATTCTGCTCCAAAGGAACTGAAATAGGCTTACAGCCTGTCATCCCATATTTGGACAGCATGTCCAATCCATACTGCCTCTGCAAGAGCCGTATCCCACTTGGTGATCTAATCACCTCAATGCCCAAGAAATAACGCAGCTCTCCCAAATCCTTCATCTCAAACTTCTGCTTCAATAGCATTTTCACATGAAGGATATCTTCATCACTCTTGAACTTCTGGGCATAGTCCTCCACCAACATAGCCTTTTTCTTGATCTTCTTGATCTTCTTGAGAATGTCTCCCGGAGTTTTATCTTTACGGAACCTACCCAAAAATACTATTTTTAAAGCATCATATGAATTAAAGGCGCTGCCATACCAAACTGTTGCCATTTATCCTGATCCCCGTACATTTGATTGAAACCATTGGCTGTCCATCTAGTCTCAAATTGTGCCACATGGCAATTAGGGTCTTCTTTCTTCTTGCCTGAAAATTTAGATGCACAAACCTTTGGATTAACCAACTGATTCGAATTCATTTTGGGTCTCTTCTTGGGCTTCCTTGGAGGTGGTAATGGATTAAAATTCAAAACCCTCTGAGGTGGAATTCTAGCACTTCTTAACAAAAATGTTCTCCCAAGCACTATGTTGTAGCCTCTCAAATGCCTGCTTAGGAGGAGTATCCAGCTAGTCAAGAGGTAATATTCCCTCATCATCTGACAAATTTGGAGAGTCTGATGAAGTGGTAGGAGAATGATAGACTGTTGAGGTACCTGCAAAGGTACCCCCTGCCAAAGAAGTCTGCCCAACATCAATAAACTACTCCTCATCCAGCCTGTCCAAACCTTTTGATCCACTCGTATCATCCAGCCCTGTAACCTATTGTTGATGTCTTGCCAAAGCCTCCCTGATTTCCTGGGACCTGCTCTTGGTAAGGATAGGATTGGATAAATAAGGGTAATTGGCAGACATAAGTACGACCCATAGAAGGCACATTACCCAATCCTAATGCCATCAGCATTCATGTCGCCTGAATCTCTTAGGACCTGATTCCAGAACTGCACCTAAATCAAAAAATTATTTTCCTAAATCTGGCAAGGATTGCCAAAGTATTATGGCCTTTCAACATGCCATAATAGCCACGAAACATCATTCTACTTGAATACATAACAATGCTGTGAAGGAACTTCCTGAATGTATTTCTAGCCATCAACACTACAATATGTTCAAGAAATACATTCAAACACAAAGCAAACATCATACTTAGCAACATAGAATTGATGTTCATCAATTGTGACACTGTTTTCTATCACCATAATCATTATTGATTAACAATGTGAAAGAGAATAACACCAACACTCAAGAGACAGTCAGAAGATAATGGGATCAAACATTAGCAGCCATTTTTGGGCACTGCATATAGTCATATTCCATTCGTGATCAAGAACCAACCGCTTGAATACAACTGTGTGACGTTTTTGACCTATGCCCTGACTTTCAGGCAACACATCATATGAAATATAAGGATTGCTTTACATATGCTGATCCAAAAGACTACATGCATACTAATACTAAGGTATGAAATAGTACTAAATAGACAGTGAAGTTCAAGTCCTAACACCCTACGAAGATGTAAATTTTGAAGCCTTAACTTGACTAGCTACCAAAGAGCTAGTCTCCTAGTCCATGCTTACATGCAAGGGGGGCAAAAGCTAGCACGGGTAGGAACTCATCATTTGAGGGGGGTGTTGAGAATAGCAAATGATGCTTGCCCATAAGTGGCTTTGTACTAGAAAATAGACAATGATGTATGCTCTAGGAAGAGATGTCTAAAATCCCATAAGCATAGAGAGGAAAAGTGGTACTATCCATAAAGCTATAAAGGCATGTACTTGACACTCATTTCAATGATATGGTACAATCATTTTGAGTCACTTAAGAATGTGTTCATGAGTCCAAGCTAATCTATCTTGGAACCTAATTCCCTTGAGTTACAATTTCTCATTCTAATAATGTATAGTGTGTTTGATTTCCGTCCACCATAGCTCATCTAATCCTTAGGTCCATGATTCTCAACACATTCCTTGTCAGGGTTGTAGGTCTTCAAAAATTCCTCATACTTGGTGTGGTCAGGCTCCTATCCAAACTTCTCGAGGTACCTGGCTAGGTTGCATTGCTCCACAACCCTTTTTGCAGCCTCCTCCTTAGCCACCACCTCAGTAATATTGTGGATGCTTCGGAACTTGAGCTAGTTGTTGGCACGATTTTCGAGCAAAAGGTCATACTTTGCTCTTTTCTTGTCCGTGAATGGAAGATGGTGGGCACGATCCTGTTGTGCTGCCATCTTCAGCTCTTGTCATAAAACCATGGTTCACCATTAGCGTTCTTAAGACACTTTCTTGCTGGAAGTTAAACAGGAGTTGATCATGCTTTTATGGAAAGAAGAACATGCTTACGCATAAAAAGAGAATTTTCCTTTGAGCAGCTCTATTCATTTCCAAAATTTTGTGATACTTTTCCTTAATCACAAGTTAATTCTCATCTATTTTGGGTGTTGACTGAGACTTTAATTTCTCCTTGCATGTTTCATTCCCCTTACATGTTTGATTTCACCTCTTGATTTCACTTGTTGATTTCACCTTACTTCACCTTACCCCCTCCCCCCTTGGGAATGAGAAGAATCCTTCCTAGGATTAGAGGTTGAGAGATCAAGGGCATTCAGTGCATGTTCTTGGGGATTTACTTTGGCATGAGCCAAGTATAGAAATTCAGATTGTATTCTAGATGAGCATAGTGGTCCATGTTGAAAGGATGGATGCCTATTTGAGTGATGTAGGTGAGAACATCTGTGAGAAAGTCACTGGAATTTACTCGACTAGTAATGTGTAACTCCTCCTTGGTCAGAATACGGATGGGTGGGTTAGGAGGTGCCCTTCTAGGGGTCGATTACGAATGGTGGTCAACACCCTATAGGAGGTTGGAGCTACATAAGTGGGGTGTTACACCAATGTTTTGATGGCATGTCATTGCTCAATGTTATTCATGATTTGGTATCCCTCTAGCTCCCATTGAAGTCAGAGAGCATACCATTTTCTCAAGAAAGAGGAGTCGATGTTAATGAGCTATTTTGACTCCTTGATTTCTCTATTCGTGGTGGCAAGGATGGTGCTCCTGTCATAGGATGTAATGAGGCATTTCTTTCATGTGTGTTCTCTAGATATCCTGGTGGCAATTAGATCCTCCCTTGCTTTGACAGCCTTAACGAATACAAATTTTGATTCTTCCCAAGAACAAGGGAATGTACGCACTTCTGTCGCTATAGGCTCATCCAAAAAAAGACCGAGATCCAGCCTGTCATAGCTCTTAGCGAGTGTCATAAAGCTAGCATCCAAGTGTCTAAGGAAAACAAACCATGCTATACTGAAGAACATGACTTTGCAGGATATCACCTTTGGAGAGGAAATAACTCCTCTTTTCTTGCTTGGGACTTTGAATGAGTCATGGGATATATTCCGCACTGTCCTATGTGCCTCTAGTGCTACTCTGAAATTGAATGATGTTGAGAGTGCTCTTCTGCAGGAAGAGGTTAATCGCAAAAACTTGGATGCCTCTCGTGTTTCACATGCTTTGACAGTTAGAGGTAGGAATAACAGGAATGATCGTGGTCATGGCCGTGGCCGTGACTCGCAGAAGGGTCAGTCTAAATCTCGTGGAAAGTCGCATAGTAAGTCACGTGGGCGCAACGCTAATGTCACTTGTCATCATTGTGGGAAAAAGAGCCATATCAGACCACAGTGTCATGAGTTGCGCAATGAGAAGCGCAAGGATAAGGGGAAAGAGAAAGTGCAGGAGAAGTCCTCTCATCATAGCATAGTACCTGCGAATTCCAGCATCAAGATTGAGGAAATTAATGTCACGCAGACCGAGGATTCTGATGGTGGTGATGAGTTCATACTTGCAGCTAGTTCTTCTGATGCCTCACACTTGACTGAGACACCTAGTATGTATGCACAGTGCTGGTTATTGGATTCAGATGCGTCCTTCCATGTGACGCCTTACCATGAGTGGTTTCACTCTTACCATATTGTATCTAGATCAGTCTGACTTGGAGATGACATGTCTCTTGATATTGTGGGTTGTGGAGATATTCAGTTGCAGTTTTCCACTGGCAGTTCTTTTTTGCTCAGGGATGTACGTCATGTACCTGCACTTATGCGCAGTCTTATGTCTGCAGGACAGTTGGATGATGCAGGGTTTCATGTCTATTTTGGGGATTCTGCCTCGAAGATTATTAGAGGCAGACTTGTGCTTGCTAGAGGCACCAAGGCTGGCAGCCTCTATCCTCTTGTTGTATCTGGGTCTTCTGTAGACCATGTTTTGGCAGTGGGTTCTATCCCACATGTATCACTTTGGCATGCCCGTTTGGGGCATATGTCTTTGAAGGGAATGAAAATGTTATCTGGTTTGCAGTATCTTCCGCCTTTGGACTATGCATGTTTTGACTCGTGTGATTATTGTCTTTATGGTAAGCATAATAGGTCTGTTGAGATATCGAGCTCCACTCGTGATATGCCAGGGTGACCGTTGTGCATTTATGTCACCGACGTGTTAGTTGCAGATGCGGTTGGTACACCGCCCATGAATAATAGCTACATGATAGCTATCCTTATCTACTCTAGTTCGTGGCTCAGTTAGTATGCCACCTTAGTTAGTTGAGTTTGGTTTGAGACCCATATATAGGGTTCTTCTATTTGTGAATTGATTTGGTAGGTCTTGTGACTTTCTTTGCTCATCAGCTGCCCGTCGGTGGTTTCTTGGGTTGCTTCCTCCTTTCCTCCAGTCCTTCGATGTTGTAGGTGAACGGGTAGGTCCCCTTTGGTGTGTCTAATCTTAGGAGGTTGAGGTATTTCGAGATCACTATCTGAGCTTACTTCCGACTCAGATCTCTCCTAGAGGTCGCAGCTCAGAGGGTGAATCTGTCCTGAATAATGGTGCAGTTGGTTGGACTAGGCCTGCTTGCTCATAATCCATCGCTCCTATGTGTTCCAACCATGTGCGGTCGCAACCCATGCTCGTGACTCCTTTTTCAATCCTAAAAACATTCTTCTTGCTTGGTTTGGAGTCTGCTTGTATCTATTCTATCAATTATCCCTCAGTGTCGTATTCTATGGTATCTATCTCTCCTTCACTTTGATCACTAAGGGAACGACAGTCTTTGTACTCATCGTTACCGCTATCTTCATCTGACTACTTGTCATCTCCTAAGTCTTGATATGGCTCCTACTTTTTGTCAGTGGACTAAGGCCCAATTGTACATCAAGCTTAAGTCGTGCACTTTGGTCCATGGCCACTTAGGTTTGTCCAAGAGATCTTGGAGAGGTTTAAGGTTAGCGGTTGGGTTGCCTACTAGCTTGTTTGTCACATGCCCTAAGATCTCAAGGAGTTCTCGCATGTTGATGGAAATATGGAATTTGACAAGGTTTAGTCATCCATTTGAGCTTTCAGCCATCATGCAGATTGGCATTGAAGGTTTGTCTCTGGGCTTACCAATTTCCTTAGCAACCTTCTTGTACTCCTCTTGGTCTGAGAATGGCAGATTTATAGTGGCTAGCACGTGCATCCAATCTCACTCATCTTCTACACAAGGGATATACTTAGTCAAGGCCCGTAAGATTTTCTAATCTAGGCATCACCCTTCAGATTGGTTGAGATGGCATCTAGGTGGATTGGTGTTATCTTCCAAGTGTCCATCTCTACCCTCATTGCCTTTGTTCTATTTCCTAAGAAGATTAGACCATTACCCCAGCCCTCTATGACCCGTGCATTACACATCCACGGTCTCCTAATAGGATGTCATAGTCCACCCCCTTCATGACTATAAAGTCAATGGAGAATTGGACTCCTGCGATCTTCAAGGGATAGTTCTTTAGCACTCTAAATGGCCTTGCCTTCATTCCATTAGCTAGCATGACATTAAACCTAGCACTCTCAACAGGCGAGTTTCCCCAAGCTTGGAGCACTGCATGGCAAGTGCACTAACTCCTGCCCCTGTGTTTACAATTTTCTTCCTTGTGGTATCTCCAAGAGCTAAGACTGGTAAGACATCATGCATTTCCATGCCTTCCCAGAAAGCACTGACGTACAAGGATTTGGGCATAGAGTGCAGTGTCAAATTTGGTATTTGCATATCTGCATCATGTCCATGCAAGTCAGTAGAAGCTTGCTCCATCAAATGTTCAACCCACTGTTTTAGCCTCTTGCCACAACGTCAGGTGTTGCCTAAGCAGGTCTCCTAGGCTTAGTGTCATAGGGGTGGTCACTAGTGTGGTGAGGAGGTTGCTAACTGCTCGCTTTTCTCCAAATCCTACATTTCTAAGACAATGTCCTTGACTGATTTGTTGGCCCATAGCATTTGAGCTTTGTCAAAGTGGCACTGCTTGTTGTGCAATTGCGTCTCTCAATTTTGGTCACGGTGGTGAGATTGGCGTGCTTATGCTTGAGAGATCATCAATCTCATCTTCCACTATGGGCTCAGCATCTTTTAGGTGTTCTTGGGCCTCTTTCACCCACTCTTTCACTTTCTCGATTGCTTCAAGTTGGAGCTTTGGGTTGGGGTATTCCCCTACCTTCTCACTGCCGTTCTCAGTCGTCTTAGGAGCCGATGTTTCTGCCTCGGCGCTTGACACCTTTTTTCCAGCAGGAAACATCGTGGCATTCTCCATTTTTAGCGTGACCTTTGCATCAGGTTTCTTTTTCCTTCGCCTATGACTCTTTTTTCCAATTGAGGCTGTGTCTAAGTTGCTAGGCCATGGCAATGATATGCCAGCCTGCTTCATCTGTGCATGGGTCATGACATGCAATGGGATGGGCATGGCCTCCTCGTCGAGTGTCTTGACACCAAACAATCCCAATGGGACTAATGGTGCGATTGCCAAACTAGAGGATGGTTTTCATCTAGGGCAATCGGCAAAGAGACGAGTGATTCCACACTTCGTGCATCTAAGATATGTCTTGTCGCGGTTGGCCTGCTCCCTCTCAGGGTAGCGCGAGGAGATATGTCCTAGGTGACTGCAAGTCCAACACGGCTCTTGGGTCTGCCCTCCTACACCTCTACCTTGACCTCTACCTAATGCCATCATCGGTATTGTTCTATAATCCATAAGGATTATCTTACCCTCTTCGTCATACGAGACGTAAGGGTTCACAAAAGGTTGTCATTTGGCTCCTCCACATAATGGATAGGAGCGTCACTCCTTGGTGGATGGGTAACGTAGGGTCCAGGTGGTCTGGGTATTCCTGTGGGATTTATCTCCATCCTAGGAAAGGCTTGTTTAGTGTTGTTGGGTGTTGGGAGACCCAATGAGGCTCCTTCTTTTAAAGAAGTTTGGCAACCTATTTGCTAGGTAAGGCTGATTTTAGGGTTGCGAATACAGAAGTCTCCTTGGCAGTTGGCGATGCATGGCATCGTGACCAGACCTACCACAATTTTCACAAGGTCGGGACCTAGGGTCCTGACACTTAGCTCTGGAAGGTGGTTTCTGCCACAATACACACATTGAACATGAGGGTGCATTGGTCTTCTCGTAATCTCTTGTAGTTTGGATAGCTCCATCTTCATCTCGACTAGTTCCTGACTTGGGTCAGTGCCCTTTCCCTTGTCCTGAGTACTTGGGCCTGGACATTGAAGTTCTCTCAGAGTTCCTAGGGTTAGTCTCTTCTTGGCTTGAGCTCCTAAAGCTTCTTTCCTTAAGCTAGTCATCCACTCCAATGGCCTCTTCAAAGACCTTGATTGGCAAGCTTGAGTTGCCTGCCAAGGCCTTGTAGAGTTCTTCACCTCGTACCCCATTGATGAAGACTGTAGACACCGCTCTCTTTGCGAGTTGTTTATTCATTGGGATTCTCTTAAAGAGACTCCTCACATGGTGAGAGCGGAGTTTTGAGCCCGGAATGTGCCTAAAATTTGCCAAAAAATCTGAAATTTAGGGAAAAAATATTCGACATCCAAGGCTGTGACTGCAGCTAGGACGATTTCAAGCACCAAGTGAAAGACGGCTTTTAAAAGGTGCCTGAGCGACACTTGTGGATGTTTGATAATTTTTCCAACTGTTGTGCGGGATGCTGGGAGCTGCCAGCAGTACGGGATGCTGAGACGGACGCGCAGGATTTTTCAGAGGTCAAAACGGAGCTCGGACGCAGAAGAGGCCAAAAATTGGCCAAGAATGAAAAGGTGGACAAAACTTAGGCCAAAGGGGGGGTACCCTTTGGGACCTTAACCCCCCCTCCCTCAAATTTTCCCACGATGGCGGCAATACATCATGGAAAGCAATGGCGGCGCAAAAATCCCCCCCCCCCCCCCCCCAACAAACTCGATTTTCAGACCCCATGGATGAGACATTGGCCACCAACTTCTCCCTCTTTCCTGATTCTATCGCTGGTCCTCGCGTGAGATATGGCCGTCTGGTTGAAGAGATCAGAATCTAGACTTTCTCTCTCCTCCCTCTCTCTTCTCTCTATGGGCTGTTCATGCGTACTATCTTGAAGGAGGAATCGGGAGGGAGATTGAATCAAACGGTGATGGAGATTGATGGAGATGCTGAAGATTGATGTGCATCATTGGATTGAGAGTGATGGAGGCTCCATCCACTGGTCATGCAGTCATTTAATGCGTCTCGGGTTTCGTAAAAACACGGTATGACCATTTTAATGAAGGAAAATAAAGTTTTTTGATAGTTTATGATTGTAATGATGTTTTTATTGGATGAAAATTTGTTTGAGTGCTGGTTGCATCATGATTAATTTCTGTTTATCAGAAAATTTTGATTTTGCAATGATTTACATGCGCTATTTAATTCCCGTAAACCCAAAATGCGGTTTTTAAGCGGTAAAATGGTAGTTTTATCGTTTCGGGTGGGTGAAATGTGTTCCTATGGGGGGGAAAAGGAAAATAAATTGAATGTCAGTATGTTGAAGTGACTGGAACAAGAAAAATCAGAAAATAGCATATTTTATTGACAAATAAATCAAGAAAATAGGGAAAATAAGGGAAAAATAGAAACATGCCTCACAAAAATAAGGAAAAATATAATGATTGTTTGTGGATGTATGGTAGTGGCAAAGAATGAGGTTTAACCTCAGTTTGCCCTATCTCTTTGTTAAAGTTTGTGATTTATCACTTTTTATACATCAAAACATGACAAAATGAACCTTATACCTATGCAATGAAAGCAATACCTAAACGTAGGGGGTTGGGATGCTTGAATGGTGCGATTTGCGTGTTGATTATTATTCATTTGCTGATGCACATCATGACATAGAGTTCTTTGTATTTTAATTAAGAGGATAGTAGCACGGGCGTTGTCTCAGTGCTATCCTTACATCGCCGCAACGGGTTAGTGAATGAGCATTGGAAAGCCTGGTTGTGCACAACACGTTTCTGATTGAAATTTATGTTTGAGTACTTTAGGATCATCCACTTTTGCATGTGCATGTTAACCATGGTATCAGAATACAAAAGATTGGATGCATAGCACCTGTTTTCGATGACGATGACCCACGCTCGAGTGTGGAAAGGCAACCTAAGACGTAGGATAGATGTTCATTTCTTGGGAGATTATTTGGTAAGGATGCATGGTATCTCCTGGAATACGTTCAAAATGAAAGAGTGGAGTTTGTTCGTTTGTTCTATATGTTGAGCAGCGCATCAAGGGGCCAATTCCTGCGATGTAGGAGAGCTGCAGTGGGGCCACGGTGATTCCACCGAGAGGCTGCCTCCCATATATGTGATTATCGTGGCATTTATTGGCAATGTGTATGGGTTCTCCCTCTGTGGAGTTTATAGAAAGGGAAACGTTGGACTACAAAACTATAAATGCATAGATTAGGCTTTAGATCCTTTAGCAACGGATAGAGGCTCCTGGCCCACGAGGCCGTGAGGGTGTGTTTGTCTGTTATGAGCATGAGGTCCGGCTAGTGCCATAGCCAGTGCCAGCCCATTTGAGGTCCCATCAGTGGTGTGTCTGCCGGGAGCTGCCAACAAGTGGTGGTTCTCGAATCTAGGGTTTTTAGGGACCAAAAAATTGGTTTATGTCCTCTGACAAGGACCGTCAAGCCAAAATACAAAAAGAAGAATGTGCTAAGAGAGTTAGATGGTAGTTGGAGATTGTAAGCCACTATTCTCCTCAAAGGAACAGCCCGATACGCATAAAAGGCAGTGGTCTTAGTAACCCAACTACTGCACATAGTCCTTTAGGTGCAGAAGGAAGCGCAAGTTCTTCCTCTCTTCCACCAAGTCAACCCACTTCAAGTGGGGGTGTGATCCCATCAGTCCAAACTCCTAGTGTCAATCTGATTGTTGTCATGGCACAACCCATTGCAATTCCTGCAGGGACGCCGGATCTGCCGGCTTTAGGAGTTCCTTTGCCCATTTTTAATGGGTCAGCCGAAGAAGATGCGGAGTTTCACATTTGTGAATTCCAAAGATTAATGTTTAATTACCGCATCCAAGATGAGGGACATCTTATGATGTTCTTTAACATGACACTAAAAGGAAGGGATGCAGTATGGTATCATGGCATAGAGACTAGAACCATCACTACAATCGACCAATTTTATGCAGCTTTCCGAGGATAATATGCCCCTGAAAGAGGTGGCCAATACTGGTTGTGTGTTTTGAATGTAACATGCCAAGATCACCATGAGAATGTGAAAGCCTATGCCAAGAAGCTTAAGGAAGTGTTTCATAAGTTACAAACTTACATTCCTATTCCGTCGGCTGCCCAATTGCAATACTTCTTGCATGGATTGGATTTCAATATTCAGGTACAATTGAGCAGTGTGGCTTTGGCTAATATAGACACCGCCATCACGCGGGCAGAAGGAGTAGAGTCATGATTACAAACGGCCTACTCCTCTCGAATAAATCTTAATGCAGGTCTAGTACCTGGAGGAAATTTACCATTGATAAATGGAAGTCAAGGGATGCCTATGAATAACCCTAATGAGAGAGGAAGCATGGTTCAAAATGTACCTTTGCTGCCAGCTCCTCCCAGTGTGACTATGCCTATGGCTAGTCAGTTGGCTCCACCAAATGTTGGAGGCCAAGCTTTGAACCCTAATGTTGTTCCTGTGAGTCAACAACCAATGTCCAATCACATTGTTAGGCCAATGGAACGATGGATAGATGATCAAGGCTATGAGTCGAGTGCCTCTAATGTCCTTGGCGAAGTTAAGGATATGATGAAGCACTACACTGACATGATTTCTGAACAATATCGGCAAATAGTTGTTGACGTCAATTTCCTGAAGAAGCAACAGAATCTGATAGGGAGTCGAGACCGTGAAGAGGATGGTCCCTCAAGATTCAGCTGTAAGTGATGTGGCGGACAACATTTCCCTAGAAACTGTCCAAATGTTAAATGTGAGATTTGTGGGAAGTTGGCCCACTTAGCTGCTACCTGTTGGAGTAATATTAGTTCCCTCCAACAAGGGAGTAAACAGCCAGGTCCAGTTAATCATAGAGCGCAAGGTAATAACCTCCAGAAAAATGATGGACTAAGACAAATACTGCAAAGGGGAAAGACCACTATAGAGGAGTTGCCACAAGGCAATGGAGTCAGCCTTGTCGAGGCTACACGTGGCAATGGCGTTGAAACCTCTAACCTACGAGCTGTGACAAGAGGCCAAAAGGCTAAAGAGGGTGATAAAGATAATGCAAAACCGGTCGAGAAAAACCCTAAGCAAGGGGATAAGGGGATGCAAGTCCTGAATCCTGGCATGGAAGGTGGACCTCTAAGGCCTGTTACAGAAAAGTCGATCCTAAGAAGGATGAGGAAGTGCCAAGAAAGAAGGCAAGAGCTAAAAAAGAAGTACCAAAGCTGGTCCCGAGACCAAAAGAGAGAATGGTTTGGCGAGAAAAGAGAGCTTTGGCTACCTATCATGATTTTGATTTAGCAAGTTTTCTTTGTGAAGTCAAACCAAATGTAAACCTCTTACCGTTGATTAAATTACCTCCTGGAGTACGCAAGGAATTCAAGAAGATCCTGCGTATTGGGCATATTGTAGAACCTTTGGGCATAGCATGAGTAGGGGAAGATTGGTTTGATCATGCTGAAAAGAATTGCCCTAGGGTTCCAGCATACGTGGATTGAATATTAGTGGAGCATGCTATCGTAGGCATTGGGTCCTCCGTCAATATCATGAGTTCAGAGTTGATGGAGAGGTTGGGTCTAGGCATCCAAAAAGATAGCTCCACCCTTCTTAGAATGGCTGATGATAGTCTAAGGCAACCAGAAGGTTGCGTTACTAAAGTCCCTGTTACAGTTGCAAGTGTAGAATGCTTCTTGGAATTTAGGGTAATAAGATTTGCAGGACGTCCTAGCTATCGAGTTTTGCTAGGTAGGCCTTGGATCTTACGAACAGACTGTCAAGTCGATATACCCGCCGGTCGAGTGGTTCTAGGTAGAGGTGCTAATCGAGTAGTAATAGTCGATGCTTACCCTGAGTCTCCTCAGAGTGAGAGAGCTCCTTTATCCTCTACTGAATTAGAAATAGCAGATGATCCATTTGGTAGTGAGACATCATCCAACGATGAATCTAAAGAGGGGTTCACTATAGAGGATATTTATCAGATAACTCTAAATGAGCCGACAGAGCCGCAAGATAGGATAAGAGACGCGGATGTGATTGAGTTGGACCTTGGCACGCCGAATGATTCGCGGCCAATTAAATTAGGTTCCATGCTCAGTTCAACAGAAAGGGAGGACTATGTGTCCTTGATTCAAGAATTCCGCGATATCTTTGCTTGCGAGCTGAGAGGCATTCCTCCCAGCCTGGCTGTTCATACTATTCCTGTAAAAGAATGCAGTCATTCTGTGCGTCAGAAAGTATGGCGTATGCCTTTTGAATTGAGGGACGGGCTATTTGAGGAGTTACAAAAGTTACTGAAAGCTGGTTTAATTTTCCCTGTATAGCACACAGAATGGTGTTCACGAGTTGTCATCAGGAAGAAGAAAAACAACCAGATCCGACTATGTGTAGATTTTAGAGAGCTGAATAAGGGAGATGGTTAAGGATTACTACCCGTTGCCATTTATTGACCAAATTTTGGATCAATTAGCGGGTAGTGAGATATATTCGTTTATGGATTGCTTTGCAGGATACAACCAGATGGCTTTGCAGAAGAGGACAAGTTGAAAATAACTTTCATTACTGTCTTTGGTACTTTTGTGTACCATGTGATGGCCTTTGGTTTGTGCAATGCACCTGGATCATGGCAATGAATAGCAGACAAGACCTTTGGAGACCTCTTCCCAGATGAGTTGAAAGTATTTATTGATGATCTGGGGGTAGCCACTGTAAGGGAAAGGATGTTGATTATCTTAAGAAAGTTCTTTAAGTGATGCAGACGATTTTGTATCACTCTTAACCCATGGAAGTGTGACTTTGGGGTGCCTTATGGGCTATTGCTAGGCCATGTGGTCAGTTCAGTAGGAATCACAACAACTGACCTTGAAAAGATCGAGGTTATAGTCGCTATGAGTCCACCACACACTCCGAAAGAGGTACATAGCTTTTTGTCATCGGTAGGGTACTATCAGAGGTTTATAAATGCCTTGGCAGAAAGGACGTTGCCATTAACAAACTCATTATCCTTTAGCTGTCTATTTGTATGGAGCGACCCTTGTAAGGTAGCTTTCGAGGATGTGAAACAAGAGCTAGTAAAATCACCAGTTTTAAAAGCACCTAAAAGAGGCGAGGTATTTTACATATTTTCAGCAGTCACCATGCATAGTATCAGCTATGCTGTTTAGCCCAAATCTGGGAGGAAAAGTGGTATCATCCAATAGCTTTTTCTAGTCGAAAATTGGGCATATCAGAAATTAACTACACCTACATGGAGAAGTTGTGCCTTGTGATGGTCTTTGCGAAGAAGGTAATTTTCTATACGAAGGCAGAAGGGCTTAGATTGCTTATGAACAACTACAACTGCCTGATCGTCTGGCAAAGTGGTTAATCACTTTGCAGGAGTTTGATTATGAGATTAAGAGTAAGCCACCGAGGTTGCAAGGGATTGTGGAATGCCTTGTGGATTTCGGGGAGCCGAAAGAGACTCTGGCTAAAGGAAGTGATATTGAAGAAATGTTTAAAATTGATACAGCTTCTATTCCATCTTGGTATGCTGCTATCATGCATTATCCATCAATGGGAGAGACTGGAACTAGTTTATCAAAATCAAAAAAGAGAAAAATCAGAAAACAAGATTTAAAGTTTTCCTTGATTGCAGGAATACTATATTGGCAGGGTGTTGATGATATCTATCACCGATGTGTGATGCTTGATGATGTTCCTTTCATCTTGTAAGAGTGCCATGACTTTGCGTGTGGAGGGCACTTCACTGGGCGGTTGACGGCACAGAAAGCTTTAAGAGCTGGATATTGGTGGCCGTCCATCTTCCAAGATTCCTTTGAGTACGTTAAGAGATGTGATACCTGTCAAAGACATGACAGCAGAGAGAATAGGAAACACCCACCTACGCCTATCATGGCTATCCTTCCATTTGAGAAGTGGGGCATTGATTTTGTGGATCCTATCACCCCGTCGTCTACTATCCAGAAGAGATAAATTATAGTAGCAACTAATTATTTTACAAAATGGTCAGAAGCACGGGCGACGAGGCAGGACAATGCAAAAGAGACTACAAGTTTCCTTTTAGAGCAGATTATCTGCCATTTCGGTCCATCGAAGGAACTAGTGTCAGACCGTGGAACCCACTTTTTGAATAAAGTGACTGAAGCTTGACAAATCAAGCATAACAAAACGACCCCCTATAATCCGCAAGCCAACGGGCAAGTCGAAAGTACTAATAAGCAGCTTGTGGGTATCTTGTCTACAATAGTCTCTGAGAAGAAACGAGACTGGGACAGGAAGTTGTATGTGGCAGTATGGGCATACAATACAACATTCAAGCGAGCTACCAGCCATACTCCATTTAAATTAGTTTATGGGGAAGCGTGTGTCTTACCCCTCGAAATCGAGTTGCCAACCATACGGTTTGCAATTAAACACTCTTTGGGAGATGAGGATGCACTCTTTGAACGTTTCATGACCATAGCCCACTTGGATGAGCTGAAATTGCAGAGCTTATTACACCAGGAGATAGCTAAACATCGGATGAAGCAGCTACATGACCTTAAAGCAAAGAAGTATACCTTTAAAAAATAGCAAATAGTTCTGTACTATGATGCGCGTAGGGAGTTGTTTTCAAGGAAGCTGGAACCTAGATGGGATGGCCCCTACAAGATTGTCAGGATAGGAAAAAATAGGTCTACGGCTCTACTAATTGATCTGCAGAGTAGAATTTAAAAATAAGGTTAATCTTAATAAGATTAAACCTTATTATTTCTAAGTATGCTAACACGGAGAAATGCATTGCAGGTCCATACTGGGGCTGATTTGAGACCTGCAAAAGAGCTTAAAGCTGGTTGATGGGGCGGTTAATTCCTTATCTGGAGCACCCATATCTGGAGTAGAGATACCATCAGGGGAAACTTATCTGCTAGAGCAAAGGATACAAAGTGATTGAGCAAGAAGATGGAACCTTTGTGTGGGAGATCAAAGTCTTCTGCCATCACTGCTTACGAATGTTGACAAGTATCCCTATTGATTTTAATGAAGAAGGTGGGATGGAGACGTCAGTTCACCCTCTAAACATGTTAAATTTTGACTATCATAATTACGAATAGAGGAGTTCGTGATGGCAGGCTATGTAAACCCATTGTGGACGTACACATTATATTTTGACGGAGCATCCAAGGGCCCTAATAAAAAAGGGAGTGTTGGAGTAGTAATCTGAGATCCCCGACGTAGAGTTACGATGAAGTTAGCTGCTTATCTCGGGGTAGGATTCACTAACAACATGGCGGAGTATAAAGCCTTGATTATGGGACTGCATATTGCCAAGCAAGGTGGTATTCGGCAGTTGTTAGTAAAAGGGGATTCCCAGTTGATCTTGAATCAGCTAGATGGGACATACACAATGCGGAATCCCATTCTTTGTATGTATCATCAAACTGCCATGACCCTACTTGAGGAGTTCAAGAGAGTGTTTCTTCAGCTGATTCCACGTTACTGGAATCAGTTTTTGCGGATTCATTGGCAAACCTTGCGTATGAAGAAGACATTTTCTTCAACTGTGGTCCCAGTTTGGATATTGCTATCAATAATGAGACAGGATCCGGTCGCTTGTGGGGAATGTTATCAGAGCATGCAATATATGGCAGGCAATGGTTGATATGGGTGATGCAAAGAGTAGCCGAGACCCATCTACCATTGTTATCTTGGACCCATAGGCTAATTAGACAACATGTTATAATCTTATGCATTTAGCTTAGGGCTGCAAGCCCTATTTTTCCTCCTTGGAAAGGAGTATATTATTGTATATCTGTACTATTTCAGGGAGGGATGTGTAGGTGCTATTTTGTTTGATCTCGTTAGGCCAAGAGGGCCAGTTTTGTGAGGTTTTAAATGTTTTATTTCATTAGGCCAAGAGGGCCAATTAGTTTTTGTAGTGAAGTGATTTATTTCATTAAGCCAAGAGGGCCAGTCGTCTGTTTAGTACGGGTGCGGTTAATGGTTTCTTGTTGTAGACCTATGCTAGATAGGTTTAAAGAAGAGCTTGGAAGGAGCCCATGTCATGCAGAGACTTCCCGTTGCCCTATCCAGGTGATATCTCTCCTTTACGAGTACCGTGTTTTTACGCTATATGTGTCTGTGTACTTGTAGGGGATTTTCTTATCTTGTTGGGGACCAGCGTCCAAGGCATGAAGTCCCAGGTTTAGGGTAGGTATGTCTGAGGGAGGTCTGAGTAGTCGTTGCCTCTTGTAAAGACATTGCCAAGCGTCGAAAGTCCTGTTTTAGAAAGCAGTCCTAGAGACCCTGTTCTGCTAGCCTGCTAGGCAGCCGTTCTAGGACTTTTTGTTAGTTGTGAGGTAGTTAGAGAAGCCTGTCGAAGAAAGTAAAATGATGATGGTAGATAGGAAAAACAAAACCCTGAATATCTCAAAGAAAATAAATATATACAAAGGTGTGTAAAAAGGGGTTCTAACCCTATAAAAATAGAAAAGAAAAGAAAGGAAAATTTATAAGCAGTTGATCATCGCCTTGCGAAGGCTGGGTAGGTTCCTGGGGACAAGCTAGACCCGAGGCCGATGCCTTGTCTTCCTAGGAGTGGCGTCTCGTTGGAAAAGAAGAAAGTAAGGAAGGTTGGAGCAAAAATAAAAGTGAGCGTCAGAAAAGGATTAAGTGTCACCTCGCGAGGGCTTGGTAGGTTCTTGGGTACCGAGACAGGACGCGAGGCCGATGCCCTGTTCTCCTTGGGTCACTACTCTCAGCTCCCTCCTTTTTACACGCCTGAGTATAGAAACATAAAAACCTAAAAGAAGAAATGTGCTAAAAGAAAATACTTATTGATTAGCTATACGAGTCCTTGCCTAGTAGGAGCTCCTGGTTGTGTTGTCCTTAATTAGGTAGGTAGTTCAGACCACCACTTAGGGCGACCTCTTTGATAGTCCTTTTTAGTTTGGCCATGTTGGAGGAGTCGGTTAGTGACTAGCTTTAGACCTTCTATCAGATTATGCTAGGCCTACTCCTTGTGGATTTCATGCTTTGGTTTTGTTAGGGGATAGGGTCAGCATTGTGTTGTGTTTTAGTATGTATCTATTTTGTATCAGCTTGATGCTTCCCTTGGATGTTTTGTGCAGATCTGTTGTGGGATTCGATGGGCTGAGTCGCCCTATCCCGTGGTCACCAATGAGAGCGGAGTTTTGAGCCCGGAATGTGCCTAAAATTTACCAAAAAATCCAGAATTTAGGGGAAAAATATTCGACATCGAAGGCGGCGGCTGGAGCTAGGACGATTTTAAGCACCAAGTGAAAGACGACTTTTAAAAGGCGCCCGAGTGACACTTGTGGATGTTTGATCATTTTTTCGACTTTCGTGCAGGATGCCAAGAGCTGCCAGTCAGTACGGGATGCCGAGACGGACGCGCAGGATTTCTCAGAGGTCGAAACGAAACCCGGACGCGGAAGAGGCCAAAAATTGGCCAAGAATGAAAAGGTGGACAAAACTTAGGCCAAAGGGGGGTTGCCCTTTGGGACCTTAACAAACACCCCCCCCCCCCCCCCCCCCCCCCCCAATTTTTCCCATGATGGCGGTGCAAAAATTGCCACCCCAAACCCCCCCCCCCCAAAACTCGATTTTGGGCTGCAAAGACCCCATGGATCAAACATTGACCACCAACTTCTCCCTTTTTCCTGATTCTATCGCCGGTCCTCACGCGAGATATGGTTGTGTGGATGAAGAGATCAGAATCTAGTCTTTCTCTCTCCTCCCTCTCTCTCCTCTCTATGGGCTCTTCATGTGCACTATCTTGAAGGAGGAATCGAGAGGGAGATTGAAGCAAACGGTGATGGAGATTGATGGAGATGCTGAAGATTGATGTGCATCATTAGATTGAGAGCAATGGAGGCTCCGTCCGCTGGTCGTACAGTCATTTAATGCATCTTGGGTTTCGTAAAAACACGGTATGACCATTTTTATGAAGGAAAATGAAAATTGTTTATAGTTTATGATGGTAATGATGTTCTTATTGGATGAAAATTTGTTTGAGTGCTGGTTGCATCATGATTAATTTCTGTTTATCAGAAAATTTTAATTTTGCAATGACTTACATGCGCTATTGAATTCTCATAAACCCGAAATGCGTTTTTTAAGCGGTAAAATGGTAGTTTTGTCGTTTCGGGTGGGCGAAATGTGTTCCTATGGGGAAAAAATGGAAATAAATTGAATATTAGTATGCTGAAGTGATTGGAATAAGAAAAATCAGAAAATAGCATATTTTATTGACAAATAAATCAAAAAAAATGAGAAAATAAGGGAAAAAATAGAAACACGCCTCACAAAAATAAGGAAAAATATAATGATTGTTTGTGGATGTATGGTAGTGGCAAAGCATGAGGTTTAACCTCAGTTTTTCCTATCTTTTTGTCAAAGTTTGTGATTTATCACTTTTCATACATCAAAACATGACAAAATGAACCTCTACACCTATGCAACGAAAGCAATACCTAAATGTAGGGGGTTGGGATGTTTGAATGGTGCGATTTGCGTGCTGATTATTGCTGATTTGTTGATGCACATCATGACATAGAGTTCGTTGTATTTTAATTAAGAGAATAGTAGCACGGGCGTTGTCTCGGGGCTATCCTTACATCGCCGCAACGGGTTAGTGAATGAGCATTGGAAAGCCTGGTTGTGCACAACACGTTTCTGATTGAAAATTATGTTTGAGTACTTTAGGATCATCCACTTTTGCATGTGCATGTCAACCATGGTATCAGAATACAAAAGACTGGATGCATAGCACCTGTTTTCGATGACGATGACCCACGCTTGAGTGTGGAAAGGTGACCTAAGCCGTAGGATAGACGTTCGTTTCTTAGGATATTATTTGGTAAGGACACATGGTATCTCCTGGAATACGTTCAAAATGAAAGAGTGGAGTTTGTTCGTTTGTTCTATATGTTGAGCAGCGCATCAAGGGGCCAATTCCTGTGATGTAGGAGAGCTGCAGTGGGGCCGCAGTGATTCCACCGAGAGGTTGCCTCCCATGTATGTGATTATCGTGGCATTTATTGCCAATGTGTATGGGTTCTCCCTCTGTGGAGTTTGTAGAAATGGAAACGTTGGACTACAAAACTATAAACGCATAGATTAGGCTTTAGGATAGTTCGTCCTTTAGCAGCGGATAGACGCTCCTGGCCCGCGAGGTCGTGAGGGTATATTTTTTTGTTATGAGCATGAGGTCCGGCTAGTGCCATAGCCAGTGCCGGCCCATTTGAGGTCCCATCACATGGGTCACATAATCCCTGATGTCTTCCTTATCTCTCTATTTCACGTTCATGAGTTGTACGATTAGGTTGTTTGAGTATCCAACCTCCGAGAATCTCTTGATGAAGAGAGTCTTGAGGTTATTGAAGTCATTGCGCTCTGTGGTATCTAGGATGGTGTTCTCCTCTCCTCTTCTAGGTCTACTATGACCTCCTTGGATATCCTACCATGTTCAGGCCTGTGGATTGTAATTGGCGACTAGCCACTGGATCTCTATCAAGAGACCACCTAGGTCGAGCTCTTTGTCCCATCCATGGTTAGTGCTTGTCTCTGTCATGTCAATGCTCTCTCTGTCCACTAGGTTATTGATGAGATTGATTAGATCAGGTGGATTTGCTTCTTCAATTGTGTCTATCCCTGCTGTGTCTAGCTTCTCTATTGCGTCTTCCGCTTGGTCCTTCACTTGGGGTTTCGATCACCTCACTATCTCCAGGTCTTCTCCTACCGGTGGGTTTGTTCTAGGGTTACGTCTGAGTGTTCCTTATTAATTGCAAACAATTCTCAATTTATAGTCACTCAGTGTGTGCGTGTACTCTCTTCTGTGCACTGTGCGCAATCAAGCTTTCAACCCTTCTTAGGTGTACTTCAAGTGCTGGAAAACAGTATGAGTGTGAAGGTAAAGTGAGTATGCAACTCTCACACTCTCATTTATAAATTGGGCCTAATAAGTTGTAAGTTCTGTGATTTTTGGCCATTCTCATTGGTCCTAGGGTCTGTGCTACGTCGTTCAGCTCACTCGAGATCCATTCGGGGATCTATGACTCAGTTTGGTGCTACTTAGTGGCTTGGACTGCCCACCACTAGTCGACTAGAGTCGCTTTTAAGTCCTTGTTTCATTGATCTACCTATTTCTCAAGCTAGAAAGGTATTCTAAGCGTATGTATGGCCTTCGATGTTGAGATATTTGCAATCACACCTACTTTAGTCCCTTTGTGAGAAGCAGTGAGGGCTTAGGACTAGAATCCCATATGCACAGTAGAAGAAAGTACCACCACTCAAATCTTATAAAGCATTGTACTTGCACTCTTTTTCTAATGCAATGATAGTACTCTTTTCTTTCTAGTAAAGTGTCATGTCACTGTCAATACACAAGATTGTGTTTATGAGTCTAAGTCTCAATCTTGGAACCTAATTCACTTGTATAACAATTTGTTCTAGTCAGGGTCAATGTCTTCATGAGTTTCTTTTTCCTCTTTCAACCTCCATAGCTTCTGCATTTGCCATGCTCTAGATCCCGCATATTTCACATGGTATCAGAGCTCAGTTGAGCATGACCCAACTCTCCTTTCACTCCTCTCAAACTCCTTTCATCTCTGCTCAGCTCAGTTTGAGTACTGGACCCTATCTCCAACTTCATTTGCATTTCTACCTTCAATGAAGCTTCCATGGCAGCCATAGCCAACAACACCTTGTCAGCTTGAAGCTTTCATATCTCTCTCCACAAGCCAAATCTCTTTGAAATTCCTTCTAGAGAAGTGTTTCTCTACTTATAGAGCTCCTCGTTGGCACCTCAATCATTGAGATTGGGCAACTATAGCTTCAGCATTGCCTCTTTTGAGAGTTACTGCCATAACTGTGTCTGTGGATAACACCTAGCTACCTCTGTTGGAGCAGCCATACCTCATCAACCAGGCCATATCTCTTCAAGCTTTCTTCTTGAAAGTTGTTCTTCGAGTCAAAGCGCAACTTCTTGGCACAAAAATCAAGGAGATTGATGCACACCATGCTCGACATTTGCATTTTCCCAAATCTGGGTGCAGTTTTGATAGTGACCACTTTGAAGGCTTAGATCTCTCAAATCGGGAAAAATGAGTACAAACCCTCTTCGAGGGAGTTAGATCCATTAGCGAGGGTCCTCCATCTCAAAGGGTTTGAGTAGATTTGAACTGTGGAGCTCGTGGGAGCTCATTTACCAGTCTCGCTGGTCCTTGTTTTGACACGACAACCAACTTCACCAAGCTTAAAAATCTCATCATTTTCTCTCTTTTGCCACTGGAACAACCCACTACCACTCAGATTTGAAGGTCCCAGCATCAAATTGAGAAGGGGAAGATCTGGATCTGAAAGAACTTGAAGGATTTTTGCAGGTCTGAAAGACTCAGGGAAGAAACATAGTGTCTATTGACACTCATTTTTAGTGATCTAAACACTTGTGTCTCTTGACACATCTCAACCAACTCTTCTGCTGGTTAAATTTGATAAGTTTGAAGCTGATTTGCTGCTGGTCTCTCAAGTCAAACATGGGCAAAGATTCTCCAACTGCCCTTTTCAAAGGAGTCGGGTTTCATACCTGGCAGGCCCGCATCAAACTGGTCCTGATGAAGAAGGGCCTTTGGGCCATTCCCACTGGAAAAGAAAATAAGCCTCGTGATGCGGATCTTGCTATCACTTAGCAAAAGAACGATGATAAGGCTTAGGCCATTATCAAACTGGAGCTAGACGACAGCTATATCCACCATGTGGATAAATGTGAGACTTCACAGGATACATGGAAGAGATTTGACACTTTGTTCGGTGCATAGTCTAAATCATCAAAGTATGGTCTCTTGATTGAGTTTTTCAGGCTTGAAATGAAGTCCATCACATCACTTGCCACACATCTAAATTACATGGAAGGACTTCTAACCCAACTTGTAGGAATCAACATTAAAATGGAAGAAGATGTTTGCATCGGTGTTCTACTTAAGAGTTTGCCTCTTGAATATAATAATGTATCAACAACTCTAATTAATATGCCAAACACTGAACTTGTTGATATCTAGGCATCATTGTTAGAGGAGGAAAAGAAGCTAAAAACTAAGGAAGAACCAAGTACCTCTAGAGATGAGCATGCATTATATGTTGGCAACAAGTACAAAGGCAAGAAGGATCAGCTCTTCTGTGATTTCTGCAGAAGGAGCAGACACACCGAGAAGTTTTGCCACGCTAGAAAGAGGTCCCAAAAGGCCTATCTAGTTGCAGTCAAAGAAGAAGAAGAAAATAGAGAAAAGGAAGAAGAAGAAGAAGACCACTAGGAGAAGGACAAACCTCATCAGTCCTTCTATTCAGACAGACTTTTTTAGCTATGTATTTTCTAGCCCTAATGCCTCAGACATAAACTTGTAAACTCCTCAGTTATCCCTGTACTACAGCCTCTGGATGTCCATCATGTTTGTGGTACCCACACTTAGCCTTTTCTGCAACAATCTCTGGTGTTTTGCCATGTTTATGGTGTGCCCACACTTTGCAGGTGTTGCTTTCACGAAAGCCTCTACACACTTTGTACTTTTGGTTGTGATTGAGGAGGGGTGTTGAGATATTTGCAATCACACCTACTTTAGTCCCTTTGTGAGAAGCAGTGAGGGCTTAGGACCAGAATCCCATATGCACAGTAGAAGAAAGTACCACCACTCAAATCTTATAAAGCATTGTACTTGCACTCTTTTTCTAATACAATGATAGTACTCTTTTCTTTCTAGTAAAGTGTCATGTCACTGTCAATACAAAAGATTGTGTTTATGAGTCCAAGTCTCAATCTTGGAACCTAATTCACTTGTGTAACAATTTGTTCTAGTTAGGAACAATGTCTTCATGAGTTTCTTTTTCCTCTTTCAACCTCCATAGCTTCCGCATTTGCCATGCTCTAGATCCCGCGTATTTCACATTCGAGGGTTTGCAGGCAATGGTCTGGGTCAATCAGGGTTAAAAATTTGGAAAAATCCAAATTTGGCCTAATAGGTCCGAATTGCAACGGCTGAATGGTTGATTCAGCCCGTCATTCAAATGGTTGAGGGCCAAATACAACCGGGCCGAATGCTCGATTAGGACCGTTTGAGTGTGGTTGTCCAAGGACCGAATGGCCAAACGGCCGAGAGTCGAGTCAAGCAGAACGAATGCCAAGTTGGTTTGAATGGTTGTTCAGCCAAGCCAAAATGTTTGAGTGGGGTTATTGGAGTGACCGAACACCCAAGGGCTGAGGGCGGATTTTGGGGTTCGGCCCAAAATTGCCATCACTTGGATGGGTCAAATGCAGCATGATTTTGACCAATGCAACAACAAATTGATCGAATCTCAAGATTTACATCATGCCATGTAGCATGCACCTCCAGATCAAAGCTATAGATAGAGGAGAAGAGTTGTGTGTACCTGCACAATGCATGAAAAACACCTGGGTAAAGTGATCGATCCAATGTGGGCAATAGGTCTCTCTCTCTCTCTCTCTCTCTCTCTCTCTCTCTCTCTCTCTCTCTCTCTCTCTCTCTCTCTCTCTCTCTCTCTCTCTCTCTCTCTCTCTCTCTCTCTCTCTCTCTCTCTCTCTCTCTCTCTCTCTCTCTCTCTCTCTCTCTCACACACACACACACACACAATGCAACAATTGCAAATGAGCTCTTCCTTAGCCTCTTGGGTTATAAACCCTTCCCCGGCTTGACCTCTCTAATCACTCTCTTAATGACATAAATCCTTTTGAGTACTCTTTTTTTCCTTTTTTTCCTGATTTGTGCCTTGTTTGGGCTTGTTTTATAGAAGCAACCCTAAAGATTTCTACTTCAATTTCTCGATCCTACCTACTCTAAATGTAACAAAAATCAAAAGTAAAGCACTGAAATGATTTCTCCTACTTGCCTAATTATCGAAAACACAAAATACTTTCTTATTTTGAAAATTAAACTCCCAAATCTTCTGCCTACAAAGAGCACCGGTTCGGGGATTGAACCCTACTTCGAAGCTCAATTTGAAGCGTGCAGGTGCTCAAGCTTGAATCCGTTGGTCTTGACAATGGAACCAAAATGTAGAGGGAGCTCACCGCTCAATACCAAGACCCATGGACCACTTAATCCTTCAAGTGTTTCAAGCAAGCACCTCTAGCTATCTCTCACCTAGCCGATGCACCTTCGATCCTACCAGGGTGTAGTGAGCTTACCTCGATGCCCGAATAAGTTGCCTCCTTCCTCAAGCATGCCGGTAGCTACATGATTCGTGATGCAAGCTCAAGCATTCTCAAGCCTCCACCTCCAAGATCCATCCTCCATAGCCGCACGCGAGAAGAAGAAGAAGAAGAAGAAGAAAAAAAAAAGAGAAAGAGAGGAGATGATGGAGAGCTTCACCTCCAAGATCCCTCACCCTCACACACTCACTCCCTCACACTCACACTCACACTCCCTCGCTCAAGCACACACAAGCAAGCAAAGAGAAGAGAAGAAGAGAAAAAATGAGTCCACTTTTTCCACACACCAAAATAGGAGGGAACGTAGCGCTCTTTTACAAAAATTTTAGGGGTGTCTTGTATTTAAAAATATGCTTTTGCCATTGAATTGATGTTTGAGGCTACCCTTGTGCTTTTAGCCATTCTCCATCCTGCCTCTTCCATTGCATCTACATTCTTGACTTCTTTTTCTTCTATCTCGACTAGGTTTAATAGAGGAAACTGTTGATGACACTAAGTCCCCCAATTCCCACTTCTACCATCATTAGACCGGATGGCACCTCCTCTGTGGCCATATCCCTCCCTGCCAACTTGTCCCAACAACAACTCATCATCATCCCACCTAAGCTTAGGTGGGAGGTGGCCCATTGATTACTGAACTTCATCAATGGGTTCTTGACTAGGCAATAACATTAGCAGCATGACCTAGCAATCTAGGTGGATCGCCTCAAGTAGGCCAATATTGACCTCTCTGAGTAACTCTAACAAAATGACACTACTCTTTAGGAGCATCACCAAAGCCTAAAAGCAAGCCAACATGCGTAGCTAGCCTTTGCTGATGATGTCACGAGCAGAGCATAGCATTTGGAGTGGGAGAATGTCTTTTTCCAGTCAGACATGATGGTAGGAGCAGAGAACCCAAATGTCACAACCCCGCTCTTCCTAGAGATCATTGAAGGACTCTAACACGACTACAAAGTGGAGTGGCTAGATAGATGGCTGACGAGAACTCAAGGCCACCATGACTGAATCCTACTCCCACCTCTGCCAACAAACCAGATGAGCTAGAAATTGACCCCCAGACTACTCCCCTCACTCATCCATAGACCTTAGTGCCTTTGCCCCATCCATCATAGCATGTGAATAGTATCCTTGCTCGCTTCGCCCCCTCTCACTCCCACTCTACATCAAGCTCCACAACTAAATTCAAACTTGTCACTCTATCTCGAAAACCAATTTCCACACTTGAGATCCTTTCAGAGATTGCCAACTGCCTACTAGTGACCAAGTAGACAAGGTCAAGCATCCCTTGTCCATTGGCAAAGGTAAACAAGTTGCCATAGAGGAACCAATCATATCCTTGCTGTGAGCAAGGAAGATGCATCACCCCAACTCCAAGTTCTAACTTCTTTGACTTCTCTACAAGGCATAAGTTCCATTGACCCGAAGTGGAAGCTCATGGTGGAGTAATGCAAAGCACTAGGGCAACGAAATCTGGACATGGAGGAGGAGTGGATCTAAGTGCTTCCAAATGCATTTTTAGACTTGAATTGAGACTAGAAGGAAAAATCCAACCTTCTTTGGCAACACATCCTAGAGACATAGTGGGCTAGAGTAGCCCAAGACATGAAGAAAGCTAACATTCACTGTTTGGGGCCAAGATTTGTTAGGCCCTTACCCTGATTCAAAATGCCACCGAAGTGCTCAACTTTGGCCTTAGGCCAAAGTCAAGAAAGAGATGTGCTTGAATCTGGAGGAGGATTTCCGAAATTCAGATGACCCAAGTAAGGATTAGGGAGGTAATGATTCTAATCTTGATGATCCACTCTTTGAAAACACCTCCACCTCCATCTTGGACATCATGAAGTTGGACGATATTACCTAACTTCGGACCCACTTGACTCAGTCTGAGGCCCTCTTCTTAAAGCACTGACACTTGATCCATGCCCTCCTAAATGCCGAGTCCTGGCATAAACTTCAACTTGAAGGAGTCCAAACCTATCGATTACCTTTGAATGGGACTAGCTAAAATAGAAAATCTAGCTTAGAGGCATCTACTTAGAGAAGCTAGTAGTAGAGCTCATGTACTACAACCTTTTGTAGCCTACACTCTAGACTCACATAGATCTGTGGCTATAGTAGCACCACTTATAGTACAACCCTCTCCACCACTCTACCACCCACCTCTCAACCTTCTAGCAATACCTCGCCTTTGGCCCCTACCCAATTTCTCTCACATGCACTTGACCTTACCTCCTATTATCCCTTCCACCTTCAGTCCTTCTCGCCCCACCTTTGCTATCAAAATAGTTCTAGGATTATGATGCACTTGACACATAGGACGATGGTGATATCAAACCAGTAACTTCATAGGTCCCCATGTATTCAAGTATTAAAGGTGATGGCAATTAGCAGCCTTTAAATCTAGGAGCCACCAACTGCACATTGATGAGCTAGTGGGTGTAGAAGCAATAAAGACTACTTAGTGCAGCACATGGGTAGACAGAATGTTGCTATAGGCAATGGCCTATATAAAGGAAGGAAGAAAATTGTTATTGTTGTTGTTCAAGCATATGCATAGCCCTAGAGATCAAGTATCAAAGGGTTTTCTTACTTCACTTCCATATTCTTCCCAAGTCCCTTCTGCCAACCTCACTTGATTGGCATCCTGAGTGCCCTCTACTAGCAAAGCCTATATTGTACTATCCACAATCACTATGTTTGGTAGTAGTATTGCCTTAGTCTTGTATCCTGTAGTTGCCTAATATTTATGCTCATGCATTAGTCATTCCCAAAGTCTTGCATTGTGACTATTTTGATCTCTAATAGTTGTATTGTTCTTACTTCATCAATATATTTTGGATTGATCTTTGAGTACATTTGGTGTTTGATCTCTTTGCTATGATTATGCCTCACTTTGCAACCTGGGCACTGATTGTCGAAAGTGATATCAGTGTCTGTCTATGTCAGTTTTGAGTATACCCATTGTCTGTTTATGACGGTAGTGCTTGGAGACTGATTAGAAAAACCCCTCTTTTCTCGTATACCCAACATTTCTCTTATGCTCTCTCTCTCTTTTTGTGCACACACACACACCCCCCATAAAATCTTTGAGAGTAGGGGAGGTCAAATTTGATAGCTCCCCTCAAGTTTCAACTTTTGGCAACACCTAAGGCAATCCACTCAACATGAAGTTATCTTTCCTCTTTTCAAGAGACTCATGATCACAACTTCTTCTCTTGACTTGCCTTACCTTACCTATTTCAATCTCTTTATAGTTTCTCTTTCCTTCATGATATCCATCCTTGATGGAGGTTTTTTGATTGTATCAATGGTTCTCCTACAACCATGATCTAGACTTTGGGTATCTCTAGCATGTTATTTTTGTCTCTTGCTATAATTATTTCAATCCACTACTAATTTCTAATAGTCTAGGGTTCATAACCTTCTTATGCAAAGGTCTCTCACCACCTATTGTATTGAGTGCTCTTTATCTCTTTCCGTTTTTATATCTAACTTGTCCTAGGCCTACCCTAACATCTAGCACCCTTACCACTCACATTGAGCATTTCTTACAATGTTTCCTTTAAGTTGTTAAGGTTTGATTTTTATTGCTATACATTTGCTAACATCTAGCAAATAAAGGTGTAGTTCCATCTAATAGAGAGTTTTTTTTTTCCCAACAAGAAATTAATAAAAAGTAACAAGATTGGTCCATTGCAATAGTGGTGGATATTAGCAACCTAGAAAGATAAATCGAGTTCCTTAGCAAGAGTCTATTTATGGAAATGCAAAATAAGGAGGGACTATTACAAAAAAGACCTAGGTCACATAATCAAAGTGGTGGCATGGAGAAAGCTTCATGAGAGATACTCACAATTTGAAAGGGTTAAATTAAAAAATGTGAAATTCTTAGCATTTCTTAAGAAGATAGGAATTATTATCATTTCTTGAAAATCATTTTTTAAGATTATGTGCATAATATTCTATTGATAAGGCATTTTCAAATTTGAATGAGTAGTTATAGACCAAAAATTTCTTATGGTTCAATTGTTTAGGGTATAAGACTTTTGCATTGGCTAGGAAGAAGTTAAAATGGAAGGTGGACATTATAGCTTCATATAGTTATCTCTCCTGATGTATGGATATTCTACTAGTTAAATTTTAGGTATTGCACCTAATAATCACATCAATATTATTATGAATAGTTGTAAAACCCTTGCTAGAGTGCATGTTGTACATTTACACTACTAATTTTGCTCAATTGAGCTATTAATTTGATTGTTATCTTTTTGTTCAAGATTGCACATCATGTAGTACTCATAAAAATGTGCAAGGGAGGAGGACATTATAATTGAATTGGATTCAATGTAGTTTAGCATAATACAAGCTCTTCATGATCGTGTTTTAATGTAGTATCTCCAAATCATGCTGATTTTTTAATGAAAGAAAGCCATATTTTGCACATCTCACTCTTGTATATTGAAAATGTCTCAAGTATCATGAAGGTTATATGCTTTGGAATCAAGTTTTGGAAGAAGCATTAAAGTTGATGGGACCTAAAATGGGCCGCCACTAGCTATGGCACTAGCCGGACCTCATGCATACGACAGACAACCCCACCACACGGCCTCGCGGGCCAGGAGCGTCCAAAACTCACTTTGCACTAAATGCTTATGATGATTTTGCGTTTGTATCCAATATGTAGTCCAACGTTCACCTTCCCTTCTCCTTAGAGGGAGATCCCATAACATATAGACATAGTGCCTCGTAATACACACATAGGGAAGCACCTCTCGATTGATTGCTGCGGCTCCACTGCGACTCTCCTATACCTCAGGGATTAGCCCCAAGATGCATTGCTAATACATATAACATTCGCACAAACTCTACTCTTTCATAATTCATTGTTCCAGGAGATTTTTATTTGCCTTACAAAACTTCCCCAACGGAAACACCCATGTAAACCTACAGCTTAGGTTTCCTGTCCTCTCAGTGTTGGTCAAAGTTTATCAATCAATTGCAATGCATTCCAGGAGATACCACATGGCATGCTTGATGCAAGGTGTATGACTATTGTGCACAACCATTTTATGATTAAAAAAACCAGCCATGTGAGGTGCAAAAAACAACCCTTTCATGAATTTTAACTAAGCGTTACGTGTTGCATTGCTTTAGGGACTAGCACCGGAACTTCCGTGCTACTAGTCGCCTATATTTAATTATGAAACGGTCCCTAAATGCTATGCACAAAGAGGGAAATCAGAATTTGTATCTTTTCAGCAAATAGATTATCACACAAACTTCACTCCCCCCTCACCGTTTAGGTGTTGCTGCGTTGCATAGGTGTAAATGGTTGTTTTGTGTCATTTTTGTATGTAAAAAGCAATAAACACGGAGTATAACACAAAGGACAAGGCCAAACTGAGGCTTAACCTCATGCTTTAACCTTGCCAAACATTCACACACATAAATATTATTTTTCCATATTTTTTGAGCGTAAAAATCTAATTTTTCCTATTTTTTCACTATTTTTCCTATTTATTATTCATAAAAATTAGGTATTTTTTGATTTATTTGTATTGGCTTATTACTTTGACTGAAACTTAACATTTTCTCTAATTTTGTTCCATTTCCATCCCTTTTTCCCATCCCTTGTTCCATTTCCATCCCTTTTTCCTCCCTACATCACGACATGTTTTTGTATGTTTTCTTCATTTAGAGTTTCATTTCATTTCATTTATAAAATGTCCACTTCAAAAAAAATCACTTTCACACTACTACGGAAGGGTTTTCAGCGTGTTTGGGGATGCAAACGGACTCCGATTCGCGATCCGATTGGACGGTTGGCTCCATGGCATCGAAATCTACAAAGATGGGCTCCGTCACACTCTTCTCGACTTCCAGATCCAGTAGCCGCTTCACAATCCCAAACCTTATGGGGATTAAATGGGGGATCAAACGACCTCGGAATTGAGATCTGAGACTTGCGTTGGATTCTTGACGTTGTTTTGCATCTAGGATAACTCCAGCTTGGCCATCTGCCATCATTTGATTTTCCATGAAAATCAGCACTAGCGCTTTAGGGACTTGCCGCTTAAAATCATCCTGATTGCCACCATCGCCTTCGATGAAGTCTAGTTTTCCCTTGATATTCGTAGTCTTTGGCTATTTTTAAGCACTTCTCGGCATTAAAAAATCATCTGTCATTGGCAACCACGGGATAGGGCGACTCAGCCCGTCGAATCCCATGAATAGATCTGCACGGAAACAACAAAAAGGAGCATCAAGCTGATACAAAAAATACACAACACAACATATCACAGCTCATACCCTACCCCCTGACAAAACCAAGGCATGAAATCCAGGAGGAGTAGGCCTAGCATAATCTGACAGAAAGTCTGAAGCCAGTCGCTAACCAACTGCTGCAACACAGCCAAGCTAAAAATAACTATTAAAGAGGTCGCCCTAAGTGGTGGTCTGAACTACCTACCTAACTAAGGACAACTCAACCAGGAGCTTCTCACAGGCGAGGACTCCTATAGTCTGATCAAAAAATATTTTCTTTTAGCACATTACTCTTCTTTTAAGCTTTTATTTTTCCATACTCGGGCGTGTAAAAAGGAGGGAGCTGAGCGTAGTGATCTAAGGAGAACAGGGCATTGGCCTTAGGTCTTATCTCGGTACCCAAGAATCTACCAAGCTTCCATCCTTGAACAAACCCCATTTTATGGTTAGCTTAGCTGGAAAGTATAAACTTAGGTCCCTTTACAACCTAGATTCGGAGACTGCCACTTAAAGGTACCTCCCGGCAACGCACCATTGATGGGACCTAAAATGGGCCGGCACTGGCTATGGCACTAGCCGGACCTCATGCATATGATAGACAACCCCACCACACGGCCTCGCGGGCCAGGAGTGTCCAAAACTCTTTTTGCACTAAATGCTTATGACGATTTTGTGTTTGTATCCAATATGTAGTCCAACGTTCACCTTCCCTTCTCCTCAGAGGGAGATCCCATAACATATAGGCATAGTGCCTCGTAATACACACATAGGGAAGCACCTCTCGACTGATTGCCACGGCTCCACTGCGACTCTCCTACACCTCAAGGATCAGCCCCAAGATGCTTTGCTAACACATATAACATTCGCACAAACTCCACTCTTTCATAATTCAGTGTTCCAGGAGATTTTGATTTGCCTCACAAAACTTTCCCCAACAGAAACACCCGTCTAAACCTACGGCTTAGGTTTCCTGTCTTGTTAGTGTTAGTCAAAGTTTATCAATCAATTGCAATGCATTCCAGGAGATAGCACATGGCATGCTTGATGCAAGTTGTATGACTATATTGTGCACAACCATTTTATGATTTAAAAACCAGCCATGTGAGGTGCGAAAATATGTGATGCGCTGCTTTAGGGACTGGCACCGGAACTTCCGTGCTACTAGTTGCCTATATTTAATTATGAAACGGTCCCTAAATGCTTTGCACAAAGAGGGAAATCAGAATTTGTATCTTTTCAACAATTAGATCGTTGCACAAACTTCACTCCCCCCTCACCGTTTAGGTGTTGTTGCGTTGCATAGGTGTAAATGGCTGTTTTGTGTCATTTTTGTATGTAAAAAGCAATAAACACGGACTATAACACAAAGGACAAGGTCAAACTAAGGCTTTTAACCTCATTCTTTAACTTGCCAAACATTTACACACATAAATCTTATTTTTTCATTTTTTTAAATCGTGAAAAACCCAATTTTTCCTATTTTTCACTATTTTTTCCTATTTATTATTCATGAAAAATAGGTATTTTCTGATTGATCCGAGACTTGCATTGGATTCCTGACGTCATTTTACATCTAGGAAAACTCTAGCTCGGCCATCTGCCATCATTTGATTTTCCATGAAAATTAGCACTAGTGCTTTAGGGACTTGTTGCTTAAAATTGTCCTGATTGCCACCGCCGCCTTCGACAAAGTCTATTTTTCCCCTGATATTCGTAATTTTTAGCTATTTTTAAGCACTTATCGGCATCAAAAAATCATCTGTCAAAAGTGCCTTGAGGATTCGTCAGCTTGCAGAAACCAAGGTCAAGAGATCTAGGAAACACTTTGACACATCATGAGGACTTGGCACACATAGCACCTAGGCAACATATATTAGACTAACATCACCTAGGGAGATTTAGGATCATAGTGTACAACCACAACAATCAATTTCACATCTAGTCATAGGACACATGGTAAAAGTTGGGGGGGGCGGGGGGGTGGGGGGGATTATCCAACCAAGTTACCATCAAGTGCAAACTTCTAACCATTGTACAGGTTCGATGAGTAAGAGGCTATTGACCAAGTTGTTGAGACTCTTAAGCCAAATTCAAATCATTTCAAGTCTTAGAATGCACCAAGGCTGAAGCGATTGAGAAAAGAAGCCACCTATTGAGCCCACAATTTCAACACTTGCGCTTAGTGCACAATCACAAGGAAGATTGACCAAAGAGAGAAAAATTTGAAGGATAGGAACTCCAAGAAACAAAATTGAGATATCCAAGAAGAGTTGATCATTATAGGGATTCAAAATAGTAGAAGCACACTCAAGGCTACACAAGACAAAGAGTTTACAATCTAGCTTTTAAGAGCCCTATACTTGATTGACATGTTTAATAGCAAACTAGACTGTGAAGTCTACAAGTCGTGAACCCCTAGGAGTTAACTAAGAGTATACATTCCCATCCAGCTAACCATTGACAAGATGATTGAGCTAGCAACTCAAGCCCCAAGGCCATAGCTAGTGGACTAGATGGCAATAGATAATTGGCCAAAGGTTGACATTAGATGCATTGAGTGTGGCATGACTCATGTGCATCATGATTGTTTGATACATAAGGCATTTAGTAGTACCCTAACTTAGTCTACCAAACCTAACATCCAAAAGGTCAAAGATACCAACATTGACTCAGAAGACAAAGAGTTGATACCTCTTATGTATCTTAAGGTCACTACCAAGTGAGAGCTCATCATTGACACTCTCATTGATGAATGTTCTGATTACAACATCTTGACTTATGATGTATGAACTAAGATTGTTCAATTTGAACTAGTTCCAACAAATGCAATCATTAGACCTTATGGAGGATCATTTTTCATGTGCTTCCAAATCGAGAAGATATAGGCAAGAAAGTCATGCTTGGAAGACCTTTCAAGTATGCAACCAAATGCAATGTGAACTATGAAACACACAAAATACACTTGAGGTTACCTGATGTCTAGATTGTCACTGCTTTTAAACACCATATTAGAGAATTTGGGAACTTTCCAAGTCCCATTTTCAAAAAAGTGATTAATATTTGGCCACATGGCTAATTCTTGATCCATATTTGAAAGTGGAATTTGGGAAGGTAGCTTTATATAGTATTTAGCTAAGTAAGACAAGAAGATTTAACCATGTGGTCAAATAATAAAGGTGTTGGGGATTCCCGAAGTGCATGGAAATTTTTAGATTCTCGAATATAGTGTTTTTAGTAAAGGTAATCTTATCACTTTTCCTAAGAAGGGCAAGAAGCATGTCTTAGAGTTTGCAGACCAAAACCCTAGTGAGGATGGCCAAAGAGTTCTAAAGGAACTACTCAAGGCACACTCTTAACAAGAGAGAGGTGCTAAGTAAGACTTCTCCTAGGACCAAGGGAAAGACCAAAGTTGCAAGGTATGCTAGACCAACTTTTCCAGCTGTCAAGAAGAGAATTTCATCGAGAAGGAAGATGAGAACTAGGGCATAAATCAGAAGAAGTGTCCCTAGAGAACTAGCACAAATCCATAATGGATTTCCAAAAAGTTTCTACATGCTCAAGGGTTTTATGCAAGAAAATGTTGGATTTGGTTGTTGAAACCATCCACATAGCCATCTCACCATAGCCCGATGGACCATAGCCCAATTCCCAATAACATCAAAGTGAAAGAGAAAGATATCCTCAACACATATCTCAATCAAGGACCAAGATACTTAAGGAGACAAAAATGGATGAGTTGGTAATTAAAAGGCTAGTTCTTCTAACACCATAGCCCACAATTCTAAAAGAGTGACCATTTGAGGATATTGCTAATCCACAAGAGGAACCCATTATGTCTAAGAAATATATGAGTCAAGCGGAGGAGACTGAGCAACCACTTCCTAGTGATGCTTCTCATGTTGATAAAAAAATTCAAAGAAGGAGAAGATAGATCCCTCAAGTGTTAACAAGAAATAACCCACCATTGTTATCGGTCCATCCTCCTAGTCTTCCAAACCAAGAGAGCCTTGTCACCTAAACCCAAACATAAAGTCCAACAACAATAAGCTAGTGTAGTTGCTCAATCAAAGAAAAAGGATCCACTAGGGGATAGCTCAAAAAATGGCTAGAGATTGATGACCTCCTTCTAAGAGCATTCTTAGAAAAAAATTTAGAGAATCAATCTAAGGATCCAAGTGTGCAATCATCTTTTTGACTAACAAGATTGACCAATCCACCAAATCAAAAGTTACTACTTCCAATTTTGATGTGGAATCCTCATAGTCACAACCTTTAGCATAACGAAGGCTCTCGCTTCAATTGAGGAACTTGCACACTTAAAGATGAAGCAATCTCTTTTGGAGTAAGTGGGTAAATCAATGCAACAAGAATATCAAGTGGAGGTTGAGCATTTGAAGGAACTAGAGGACATAATGTTCTCACTTGCTCATGCATATGTTGATGCAGATATTGGAATTCATAGTGCTAAGGATCAAAAGCTCTTAGAAAGGCCTTTGACAAGGCCAAAGCAATCACACATATGTTGGTGTTACCCATAGTCATGGGAGAAGTCATAAAGAAAATGACAAAGGAAAAGAAAGAGAAGCATTGGTTGGTTCTTGTCTTCTTCACACACAAATGGATTGGTTGTTGGTTCAAGCTGCCCATCTAATTTCTATCTCTAATTGTCGGATTGAAGCGCGGGGTGAATGCTGTGGTTGCCACTGGCTCACTCACGGTCCATCCTATCACTTGGGTGGCAGGATTTCTCTTGTTTGGCCCACAAAGTGACTGTGCCATGCATCGCATCCTCCTTATAAGTTTTGCTGGACCAAATGATCATATGCACATCTGGTACTGGCAATTCCTTGATGACCACTATATTGGCTCTCCTAGCATATGTGTTGTGTAAAAAATTACATAGAGAAACGAACAGAATCTGAGAAAGAGATAGAGAGTACACAACAAATAAGAGGAGAATCAGCAAATTCTTTAGCTCCAAACAACTGATACAAAGATGGCTCTGTCCACCTATGCGCTTCCACTATGTGAAGCTTAGATGGCGATCTAGACAGAAGATAGGTGAAGAGCTTAAGGCTAGTTGGAACAACAACTCTGACTGGGTGAAAGATGAATGATAGATGGATGTGAAGGGGTTTAGCTTTTATAGCCCGTGAAGGCCGTTAGGTTGGCCTGACCGACCTACCATACGAGCCTCCACTAGTCGGCTAGGGAATATTCTAGGGAATATTCCCTTTACAACATCGGACCGGGGGCGCTACCCTCGGATCCCCGCCAGGGGGGCCGCTGGTCCCCTAGGATCCACCAGCTAGGGGCCGTTTTCGCAGCCCCCGGACCCCAAAATAGGGGCCCCTTTTAACTCCCTTACCCCGCAACTCGATGCAATGCGCCTCGAGTTGCTACCAGCTTAACCACTCCGTCTAACCCAAAGATTTGTCAAGAATCGTGTGGTGGGGGGAGTTGCTCAAGATGCTGCGCCGAACACACACAGAATGCACAAGGAGAAGCTCACTCAAGAGACAAGAAGAGAGATGGAGGCCAAAATATTTTCTTGCTGGTTTCTTCTTCTTCTTCCACACTCTTTTTACAATGTACTCAAAGTATAGATAAGATACAACATAAAAGGAAAGTGGCCTACTAAGTCAAACAATGCATAACCGACTACACTAGTCGACTGGCGCTATAACTATGCCAGCTGTAAATAGGTGTAACAACCTGAATATAATAAGTAATGAGTCAGTGGCCATATGAGAGTCATAATGACCACCGACGTGCTAAGTGTAGACATGTGGACCCATCTAACCAGGCGGTCCATCATCCATGTCCACATGTGTTGAGCTTGCCATCTCAACACTCCCCCTCAAGCTCAACTGCATCTCTGCAACTCCAAGTAAGCTTCGAAACTTTTGAAGCTTCTCTGTACCCAATGCCTTCGTGAAGATATCAGCTATCTGATCCTGTGTGCTGACATACACCAAGTCAATCTCACCTGCTAGTACCTTCTCTCTCACAAAGTGGTAGTGTACCTCAATATGTTTTGTCCTGGCATGGAACACAGGGTTCCTAGCCAACTGTATACTGCTCATGTTGTCACAATAAATGACAACTGGACCTTCCACCTGCACATCCAAATCAGCCAATAACTTTTGCAGCCATACTACCTCACATGCTGCAACAGCAGCACCTTTGTACTCAGCCTCTGTACTTGACAAAGCAACTGTAGATTGCTTTTTGCTGCTCCAAGCAACTGCTGCACTACCAAGAGAGAACATGTATCCGCTGGTAGATCTTCTATCAGACATACTACCAGCCCAATCTGCATCTGTGTATCCAAACACCTGTACCTCTGTACCTGCCTCATAGAAAAGTCCATAATGTAATGTGGACTTCACATATCTCAATATGCGTCTGACTGCATCCAAATGTGGCTTTCTAGGTACTTGCATAAAGTGACTCACAAGACCAACAGCGTAGCTCAAGTCTGGCCTTGTAATGGTCATGTAGATCAAACTCCCCACTATCCTCCTGAACATAGTAGGGTCTTCTATCTCATCCCCAACATCAGCACTCAACTTTACATTCTGCTCCAACGGAACTGAAAGTGGTTTGCATGCTGTCATACCATACTTGGACAACATATCTAAGCCATACTGTCTTTGGAACAGCCATATACCATCATCACATCTGATCACCTCAATGCCAAGGAAGTACCTTAGTTCACCTAAATCCTTCATCTCAAACTTCATCTTTAAACAACCCTTGACTTCAGCAATCCCACTATCACTATCACCTGTAATAATCAAGTCATCCACATAGATGACTATGATGACCAAACCTGCATCTCCCTTTCTCACATAAAGTGAGTGATCAGCATCAGAAACATAAAAGCCAATATTAACAAGATACTCTCTGATCTTGTCAGACCATGCTCTAGGTGCTTGCTTGAGCCCATAGAGCGCCTTCTTCAACCTGCACACATACATGGGATGCTCTAAATCTTCATAACCTGCTGGCTGATCCATATACACTTCTTCCTGCAAATCACCATGCAAGAAGGCATTCTTCACATCCATTTGCTGCAACCTCCAACCTTTGGCTGCTGCCAAAGCAATCACACATCTAATAGTTGTCATCCTAGCAACTGGACTGAAGGTTTCATCATAATCTATGCCATATGTCTGAGCATAGCCTTTTGCAACCAGCCTAGCTTTGTACCTGCTAATAGAACCATCTGCATTGTGCTTAATCTTATAAACCCACTTACATCCAATAGCTTTCTTTCCCTTTGGCAATGATACTAGATCCTAAGTCTTATTGGCCTCTAATGTAGCCATCTCCTCATCCATTGCTGCATCCCAATGAGCATGACCAACAGCCTCCTCAAAACATGTAGGCTCAACATCCTCAACTAGTTTCACCATATAAGCATAATGGTGAGCTGCATAACCTTCAAAACCAAATCTTTTAACAGGGTATCTCACCCTGCTAGACCTGCATACCACTGGATCACTCAATGGAGTCTTTGCATTAACGCGTGCTCTCTGCACACCTGGAGTCCTCACTGAAGGAATGCCAAGCTCATCATCCAAGCTCTCTGAGCCACTGGAGTCTCCATCAAGAACTGCATCAATGCCTTTTGACACTTTACTCTTTTCTTTGTCTTTACCTGTAGTGCTACTAGATGCACCTGAAGATGTAGAGCTACTCCTTAGTCTCCCAGACCAAGGACTACCAGATGATGTCTCAGGTCCACTAAGAGTTCGTGATTCTTGCTTTTCAGCCTGCACATGAGTGTCATGATCATCATCATCATCCAATGCATCACCACTAGATGCATACCAACTGCTCATTTCATCAAAGATGACATCCCTGCTCACTCTGAACTTACATGTGACAGGGTTGTAACAGCGATACCCTTTCTGCTCTAAAGAGTATCCAATAAAGACACACTTTTCAGTCTTTGGATCCAGTTTCTTCCGCAACTCATCTGGCACATGAATATATGCAATGCAGCCAAACACTTTCAAGTGTGAAACATCAGGCTTCTTACCTGTAAAACATTCTTCGGGGGTCATACCATGAACTGCAGCTGTGGGAGTTCTGTTCATAATATAAACAGCAGTATGAACAGCCTCAGACAAAAAATGCTTAGGCATATTCTTTTCAGCCATCAAGGCACGTGCAACTTCTGCAATATGCCTGTTTTTCCTTTCTGCAACCCCATTTTGCTGTGGGGTATACCTGCATGTGAACTGTCTCTTTATCCCATGAGCCCTTAGAAAATCACTGAACTCATTTGAGAGGTACTCTCCCCCTCCATCTGACCTCAAGCACTTTACTTTCAAGCCTGTTTCTCTTTCAACTGCAGCCTTGAAAGTTCTAAAGTGCTCAAAAGCTTCACTCTTTTCCTTCATAAAATATACCCACAGCTTTCTAGAACAATCATCAATGAATGTGACAAAGTATGAACTACCTCCAAGAGATACATTTTGTGTAGGCCCCCAAATGTCTGTATGCACAACAGCAAGGATATTTCTGCTTACATCTCTGTCATGCGAAAAGGGTTGTCTTGCCTGCTTACCAAACTGACATGCTTCACATACCTTCTGAAATTCTGCAACTCTAAATGTAGGCAAACCTGTAACCAACCCTTTGGACTGCATTAATTTCAGCCTCTGTACATTTGCATGTCCAATGCGTGTGTGCCAAATTTCAATGTCTGCAACAACACCTTTTCCTTTGGCATACATGGCAGCATTCATAGTAGGAATTCCAGCATCCAGAGTAAACATACGTCCAACTCTACTTCCCTTTGCTACCAACCTGCACTTGTCATTGAAGTCTTCTACAAAGTAGCCCTTTGCATTAAATCTGACTTGCAGCCCTTGCTCTACCATTTGACCGACTGACACCAAGTTCTTTGTAATAGATGGCACATGTAATACATCTGAAAGACTCTTTGTCTTACCATCATGCAAGGACAAGGGAACTTTTCCAATGTGTGAAATTGGGTGGCATGAGTCATCACCCGTCTGCACATAACCTGCATTCTGCAAATCCTGCATCTCTCCAAATCATTCTGCATGGCTGGTCATATGATTGGATGCACCTGAATCAACATACCAAACATCTTCATGTGTTCCCTTTCCTGTAATAGCATTCAGCATATGCTGCATAACGAACAAACGTTTATTTTTGTCTTCATTCTGTCGTGAAGACGATGCATAGTTTCCTTGCTGCAACTTACCACTGCGGATATCATCTTTCTTAGCATAACGTTGGGCTGCAATATGACCTGTTTTGCCACAGTAGTGGCACACAATACCAGAGTTGTTAGAACCTCTGTTCTGCCATCCACCTCTTCCTCTAAAGCTCCCCCTGCCTCTAAAGTTACCACGACCTCTTGAAACCTGCATATCGCCAAATTGCTGATTCAATCTATTTTGCTGGTTATCACTACCACGTCCTGTACCATGGCCTCTTGAAGAGAACCTACCACGTCCCCTTCCTGAACTGGAGTAGAAATCCTGGACCTGTTCACCACTTCTTTCAGATGTCTCACTCTGCATGTTGATTTCTTCAGTGATCATTAGAGAGACCAACTCATCGAAATCTGGAAATGGCTTTCTAACATATACGGAAGTTACAAAAGACTTACAAGCCTTTTCATTGTTAAGTCCACCCAAGGTAGACGACACCAAATCATCATCATCGGGCATTGCATCAATCGCTGCCAATGCATCTGCAATGCTCCTTACCTTCAATGCATACTCATTGATAGACATCTTCCCTTTCTTCAATGTATTCAACTCTTGCTTGAGTTGAATCTTTCGTGCCTTTGTATTTACAGAAAACATACTTTCAAGTATGGTCCAAGCTGCATATGCATTCTCTGCATTTCTAATGTGTCCCAGCATATTATTGTCAATTACTGCAGACAACCAATACATGACCTTCTTGTCTTTTGCATTCCATTCCTTTCGTGCCTTTGTCTCTTCTGCAGTTGGAGGATCACTCACCTCCGGCTCCTTTTCTTCACCTGAAACGAACTCGTAGAGGTCTTTTCCAATAAGAAAGTTCGTGACACGAAACTTCCATGATGGGTAGTTGTTCTTGTCGAGCTTCTCAATGATGGGGCTTCCACTGTTCTCTGCCATTATCACAAAACTAATACCAAACAGCAAGCAAATCTTCTGCAACCCTTGACCTGTAGTGCACAGCAATACACCAGACAGCCTTTTTCACTGTCTGCTCAACAATACATGCAATCTGCAACCATTTTGCAGATAAACCTTGTGTTTACTCACTGGTAAACTCCTTTGAACTTACAGATCTAAAATCTGTAACCTGCGCACCCACATTTGGTCAATACAGTCGAAGTCACAATGTACCTTGAAACTGCTGTCCGCAACCTTGCGGCTCCAAAACGGGCCCTGAAACGGCCTCAAAAGCCCAAAATAACTGCGGGAGAACCCTAAAGGGCTAATCTGCAGAATATACAGCGCTCTTCGCGCACACCAAATCTCACTGCAATCTGAGATTTTTACTCTGCCCTGCTTCCGGTGCCTCCACAGGCACTATCCAAGAGAAGAAGTGGAAGAATGGGAGAGATTCTTACCCGTAGCTTGCTTGCTCGAACCTTGCTTCTTCTCCTTCCCTTCAACCTTCGAAATCAGCCTCTCTCAGTGGTGCGGCTCTGATACCATGTCAAGAATCACGTGGTGGGGGGAGTTGCTCAAGATGCTGTGCCGAACACACACAGAATGCACAAGGAGAAGCTCACTCAAGAGACAAGAAGAGAGATGGAGGCCAAAACGTTTTCTTGCTGGTTTCTTCTTCTTCTTCCACACTCTTTTTACAATGTACTCAAAGTATAGATAAGATACAACATAAAAGGAAAGTGGCCTACTAAGTCAAACAATGCATAACCGACTACACTAGTCGACTGGCGCTATAACTATGCCAGCTGTAAATAGGTGTAACAACCTGAATATAATAAGTAATGAGTCAGTGGCCATGTGAGAGTCATAATGACCACTAACATGCTAAGTGTAGACGTGTGGATCCATCTAACCAGGCGGTCCATCATCCATGTCCACATGTGTTGAGCTTGCCATCTCAACAAGATTAGACCCACAACGATCACCTTTTTGCCATTCGGTCACATAGACCTCATCTGATATACAAGTCAGGACTCAACCAATGTCCGGGCTCACATTTGGCTTCTCCTCATAATGGGGGCCTTACAACTTTGAGCACCATGGACCATTGGTGGCACCTAATGAGGGTGGGGCATTGATCATATCTAACATGTTGGACCTTGTCCTTGCCTCTTCTGAGCATCGTATTATCAGGACCAAAAATGTACACAACACTGGCTCTAGGGCTCTAGCTAGGCCTCTTATGTTCACCAAACCACCCTCATGGCCTTGCAGCCAGGAGCATCTAGATAAAGCAAAATTATCTATCTAACTAACACATTTGTAGACATGAGTTTCAAATTGTATTCCAACATATTTCCCATCTCGACTCCAAGCAAAGAGAGCATCCCATACATATATTGACTAACACCTCATCATACACAAATAGAGCACCCCCCATTTGATTGATGTGGCTCCTTACAGCTCTTCTACACCCCAAGGTTTTTGGGGTGCACTGTCTCAAACATAAAGAATAAATGTGACAAAATTCTCTCATGATATATATGACAATCTAGGAATATTTCAATCATGCTTATCATGTCCCCAAATATCGGCGTGCTATCTTATATCAAAGGAACCTTGCACCCTTAGCGTAGTAGTCATACAAGTGCTATACATCCCGGAGTTTCCCTTTGATACCATGCTCAAATGAAAATGCAACATGTATGACTCATTGTGCTCAAATAATTTCAACTATAAATCAGCCATGTATTTGTGAAAACAATATTTTCATGATTCCATTTCTCTAACGTTATGTTACATATTTCTCTTTAAAATTAAATAAAATAAAACCTATATACCATAATATGTAATAAAATTAGAACTCATTCAAATCTTATCTCTTTTCGATCCTTTTCTCCCTACTATTCAAGTTTTTCTTGCGTGCATATGTGTAAAAGGGTTTTGTCATCTTTTTTAAAATATAAATAAGCAATAAATATTTACTTTTCACACACAAATGGAGGCATATTGAGGCAATCCTCATGTCCTACCCTCATTATACACACACATATATTGTCTTAATTTTTGGTAATTTTTTGTGTATTAAAACAAATTTTCTTCTATTTTTTCCTTCAAAAAGACTATTTTTCATGATTTTTTCTATTCATTTGTATATAAGTTACCAAATTTTCTTTATTTTTAGATTTATGTGATTAGTATGGATTGTGATCCATCAATATACTAATTTTTATTCCATGAGAATAACATTGAACCTATGAAATCCAACAAAAATTCATTTATTTCACATATCGGGTTTTACAGTTTTAATCTTTTTATATAAATGACTTCAAGTGACTCAATTTTTAATTATTTTAAACATTGCCAAACATGATTCAGACATTTTAAAAGACGTTCCATGATAGATACAAGAGATACGATATAATATACAATAAATCGGCACTTACGGTAAATCCCACACATGTGATGCATGGTAATTCAAAAAATAGAGCAGCTGACGCCATCCCACAGTCGGTGTTGCTCTCCTTTATGCTTTCTTGTTCCATTCCTTGCATCTCATCATGCATTAGTACCCATTTCCCCCTCATTCTCTTAGCTCATACGAATAACAATTATGGCAAGAGAGAAAGATTGAAATCTAAACTTTTCATACAATAAGTCAAAACTCTTGTTGTTTCTTGGGATATGGAGCGAAGAAATAAGTATCTCAGCCCCAGGGGAAGAAGGCATGATTTGAATGGGCACAAAATGCCATTTTTTAATTAAAAAAAGGAGCATTAAAAAAATGACACCCTCCCTCGTTGAGTTTCACAACATTTAGGCTCTCTTAAGCTTAGTTAACACATAAGTTGCGAAAAACTAGTTTGACCCCATTGTGTTCACACTATTCAAAAATGGTTTTGGTCCAAACGAAAGGGCAAACAACCTTGGATTCCCGATCCGACTGGATGACCGGCTTCCTAGCATCAAAAACTATTATCCTGGCCTTTGTCACTTGTTTTTCAACTTTCAAATCAAATACTTGCTTCATAATGCCAAACCTTGTGGCCATTAAATGGGGGTTCAAATGGACTCTGATCAACAAACGGACACTTGCGTTGGATTCCAAGCATTGAAATGTATCTAGGAAAACTCCAACTCCTTGATCTGTGGAAGGATCGATACATTTTCTGCCAAAAATGCCACTTTTATGGATCTCATGCTACTTTTGCGTTTTAAATTCGGCTCTAAAATCAACTCTCACGTATGCTTGGGCATTAGGGCATTCAACTTGCTAGTGTCAATCCTGCATACAAAACAAGCAATGTTTAGAAAAAGACTAAACCTTGGATATACAAGGTATTCAACATTTTATCCTTCAATTGTGCATTTGGATCAATGCAGCTATTTAATATTGTGAACTTGGAGGTGTAAGCGCGAACTAATTTGTCACCTTGCTTGAGGTGGAGAATTTGTTCAAGTTTTTGTGCATCCATTTGGTTTGGTTGAAATTGGATACATAAGGCATTTAGGGCTTTATTCCATGATGGCCACCCATTTTCTATAGCTATCCAATTGCAGCCTTCTTTCACATTGAGGATTTGAAAACTAAAACCTTGTGAGCCTCATTAATATGATCAAGGTAATTTACTATGTATGTTACATCAAACTGCCACATAAAAGCATTCGGATTTTCATTTGAAGATCTTGAGAACTTTGGGAGAGAAATACTAGGATAGTGTGCTATTGGAATTGAGATGATAATTGAAGTGGGGATTGCTTGTGGGTCACCTACCAGGTTGAGTGAAGCGAGAAATTGGCTAGTCAAATTCAAAGGTGAAATAGGCAGAAAGAAAGAAGTATTTGATTCACTCCTAGTTAGGAAGTAGATTACAAATGACACATCCAAAATTTTGAGGTAGTGTGCTACACCTCGACTATAGCCTCAAGGAGGAATGGGATAGCCTCCGATCACAGCATATGAATGAAACATAGGAATGAACTCAAAATAAATCCAAAGTGTATTGTTGGAATCAAGGATGATACATCAAATAGTAACCAAAAGTTTATAGCATAGTTCTTTGAGAGAATAAGTACTAAACAACAAACTGAAGACAATATAAATAAAAATCTCTACTGTGAGAGAGCACTCACGATGCCAGTTAGGAAGTCTAGAGGGAAGATTCAACAACGATATGGCATGGGGTAAGAGGAATTCCTATTGCTTGGCCTCCAAGACTATGAATTTACTCGAACAACAACCAACATCATGCTTCGCTCCCTCTTGTTATATAGGTCATTGCTTGTGGCAAGGCCTTCTCACTATCCATATGCCATGTCATGCAGCAGAACATTGTCTTCATCCATGTGTTGTGTTGGGTCACCATTACTCCTCTGCTCCTATCGGCTCTTCAATGCACCATTGGTGGCTCCTATAATTAATGCCACTACTACCTTTAACACTTTACTTCCTCAAATTCAAATTCATTCTAATTTTTGGTCACCAAACATGTAAAAGTAGAATTGAGTAGTTTTGCATCCTTCTCTATTAAGACCTTTAGAAATTCATGTTGGATTAACATACCTTTTAGGAGTATGTGCCATGGCCCTCCTATATAGTGCACCAATAGGACACGGCCTCAACCACATCATCATTATTACCAATACCCGTATCAATAATTTCATACACCATTGTGAGGGTTCCAAAAGTCATATCAAGTTATTGGAACCCTCACAATGGTGTATGAAATCAAGTCATATCAATAATTTGCTCATGCTTTTGTTGTGGATGCATGGTCTTCACACATTGTTATCCTTCAAAGTGAGTGACTCCCTATCTTTCGATAGAGCATCATGAGTAATTGTCAAGGCTACTCTAATCTAGGATTGTGGATTTAGCAGCATGATTGGTTTGACCTATTGGCTTAGCTACAAGTCTTGATTAAAGACCCCAATTGTTGCTATTGGAGATATGCAATTGGGAATTCCTTTCATTTACATACTACTACATGCTTTATGGTATTTTGAGGAGCCATAATGGGTTTTGGAATTGTAACCATTGCCATTGATGTCTTTGGCCACTCCTTGAGAACAAATTTGATCTTGGGCGCTTGTCATGTTGATGGATTGAGCGATTAGACACATTTTGAAATCCACAATTAGCAATCAACTTGGTACTATCATTATACCTTTAATAGGGCCTTGGGCACCCATCAACATAACCATTTGTAAAAGGTGGGCCTTAGGCACCCATCACAGCAAGCTATACAACCACCCATGGTTCCTTCTTCATTGGATCTAAGTTTTGCACTTCCATTTAATAGTTTTTAGGACTAAGACCCAATAAATGCCACCATTGATTCAATTTTTGGTCTCCACTAGTAACTAATGATCTTTTTATTTTGTTTCATGGGCTTAGGTTTGGTATTGATTAACTTCGTACCCTTTGATGGTTGTAAAGCTATGTTACACACATGACATGCCAACCTTTGATGAAACTCCTATTGTTATAGGAGCTTCAATGCTCATGGACCCAACCATCTCTCACACAAGAGCTCACACTTTGATCTCATAGACAATATACTCTCCTCTCACTCTCACAAGCAAGCAAGTGAGCAAACAATCAAAGCTTATAGTAGGCCCACCTTCTTATCTCTACATGCCCAAGTCTTGAAGATGGCCTCATGATCCAAAGTGGTGCTCCCTCTACCCACTCCATTTGCTCCTTTTCTAGTATGCCATTCCTCGAGTACTCCACAAAGAGGAGAAGATGAAGAAGGAGATGGAGAAGAGCTTCTTCACTCCCAATCCCTCAATCTCTCACTTGCTCACACACAACCTCAATCTCAACCTCTCATTGTTGAATAGAAATAAGAGAAGAATACAAGAGAAGATGCAAGCTTCACTCTCCCATGTTCCACCCTCATTTTACATTTGCACAAGAAGATGGATGGAAGATAGAAGAAGATGGTGAAGACTCCCAATTTTTCACACAATTGCATGAGCTCTTTCATTCACTTTTTAGCTTTTATACATGGGCTTAGGATTTAGGGTTCCACCCATAGCTTGGAAACCCCCTTTGTTGGGGGTTAAAAGCAATCTATGCCTAGCTGCCTATATTTACTTCTACTTAATATCCATACACATGTACACTACAAGTGCTGGCCACCCACCATTGTCACTTTATTCTTTATTATTTCTATTACAATAGAATACGGGAAGGTGGATCAAACATTCAAAGTGTGCATTTGAGAAGCTTCACTAACATTCACTTTAGCCTGGGGAGAGAGCTTCATTCATAGATTTCCTGGTTGCTACTCATTGAGATATGCATCACTCCCATTGCTTCTTTGACCCCTTCCACCCTTTCTAGGGCCTTTCTTTAGACCTTTTGAGCCTTGAAAATTGGTCATTAAGATATTTTAGTAGACAAACAATAGCATTAGTGCAATTTGTGCCTAATGTTTTGCCCTTGTTCTTGACATTTTACACCTTTTCTAGATCTGGTTGTTCACTCTATGGAGGACAAACCTTCTATTCACTTTATGTGTGGGATAGACTTGTTGTTTAGCCTGCTATCCACTTTGTGTAGGACATATTTGATATTCATTCTATGTATCACAAACGTGCATACAATGTGTAGGACATAACTATTGTTCACTATGTGTAGGATAGACCTACTATTCAGTGTGTGTAGAGGATAAACTTGTTGTTCACTCTATTGTAGACAATCTACTATTCACTAGGTTGAGGGAAAAAATGATGTTCATTGTGTTCATGATAGATCCGTTGTTCACTACTATTTAGGAAAAACCTGGCACCCAATTGTTATGAAACACATTTATTAATTTTTTCTTTGCTCTTGGACATTCTAGATTTTCTTTCATAGGAGAACCTTAATATTTTCTCATTGTAGAGCTTGGTTTATTCAAAATAGTGGGAGTCCCTTGCTTATGCATATATGCTCAATTTTTGGTTTCAATCTGTCAGTTTGGAAAACAGGCAAGGAAACCATTTCCTAGACATGTTCAAGAGAGTAAGAAGCCATTGGAATTAATCCACTCTGATGTGTGGACTACTAAAGCTGCATCTCTTGGAGGCTGTCATTATTTTGTCAGTTTTATTGATGACTATAGCAGAAAAGTTTGGGTGTATTTTATGAAAAAGAAAAGTGAAGTTTTTGGGCATTTCAAAACTCTTAAAGCTATGGTTGAAAAAGAAACAGGCCTGCAAATAAAATGCCTAAGGTCAGATGGAGGGGGAGAGTACCTCTCAAATGAGTTTGCAAGGTTCTTGCAGGAGCATGGCATAAAGCAGCAATATTCATGCAGTCATACCCCACAGCAAAATGGAATTGCAGAAAGAAAAAACAGACATATTGGAGAGGTGTCTCGTGCCATGCTCAATGAAAAATACCTGCCAGATTTTTATTGGGCTGAAGCAGTTGCTACAGCAGTCTACATAATGAACAGGACTCCCACTGCAGCAATACATGGAATGACTCCAGAGGAGAGGTATACTGGTAGGAAACCAGATATTTCTCATTTGAAAATTTTTGGTTGCATTGCCTATGTACATGTGCCAGATGAGTTGAGATCCAAGTTGGATCCAAAAGCTAAGAAGTGCATCTTTATTGGTTACTCTCTGCAGCAAAAAGGGTATAGATGCTATAACCCTTCTACTCGTAAGTTTACAGTGAGCAAAGATGTTGTTTTTGATGAGATGAGTAGCTGGTATAAACCAGTAAATGTGATTGATGATGTAGATGCACAAAATGGTAATGCTGCACAGAATTCACAGCAGCAGTCACAAAATATTAGTGGACTTGGAGCGTCCTCTAGCAGTGGTTCACATTCTTCGCCATGGACAGGCAGATTGAGATCAGGAGAATCTTCTCAAAGTAATGCAGATAGTGGTATGCGGGTATCACGAAAAGGAAAAGAGAAGGTTGATCAGCCCATATTTGATGTGAATGCAGGTCACTCTTATGTGGATGGTGAATCCAGTGGCTCAGAACAGAGCATTGATGATGAGTTGGGTATTCCTTCTATTGTTACACCTGGAGTAAGGAAGACCAGGGATGTTTTGAGAGCATCTGGGAGTGAACCCACTTTGTGCAGGTCTACCAGAGTTAGGTATCCTGTGGATAGGCTGAAATATGATGGATTTACAGCCATTCACTATGCATATATGGTCAAGGTGATACAGGAACCAGAACCCACTTCTTTTGAGCAAGCCATGGGAAAAGAAAAATGGGAGAAAGCCATGGATGAAGAAATGGATGCCTTGGAAGCAAATGCTACATGGGAATTGGTACCTTTGCCTAAAGGTAAGAATGCAATTGGCTGTAAGTGGGTTTATAAGGTGAAGCACAATGCAGATGATTCTGTGAACAGATACAAGGCAAGATTAGTAGTCAAGGGGTATGCACAAACATATGGCATTGACTATGAAGAAACATTCAGTCCGGTTGCAAGGATGGCAACCGTAAGAGCAGTCATTGCTATGGCTGCATCAAAGGGATGGTCTTTACATCAGATGGATGTAAAGAATGCCTTCTTGCATGGTGATTTGCAAGAAGAGGTCTATATGGAGCAGCCACCAGGTTATGTGCATGCTGTTCATCCTGAGTTTGTTTGCAGGTTGAAGAAAGCTTTGTATGGCTTGAAGCAAGCACCTAGAGCATGGTCTGACAAGATAGGACAGTATCTTGTCACTATTGGCTTTCAGATTTCCAAGGCAGATTTCTCACTTTATGTGAGAAAAACAGAGAAAGGTATTATGCTACTTGTCATTTATGTTGATGATTTGATTATGACAGGTGACAGTGATGAAGATATCCTTCATGTGAAAATGCTATTGAAGCAGAAGTTTGAGATGAAGGATTTGGGAGAGCTGCGTTATTTCTTGGGCATTGAGGTGATTAGATCACCAAGTGGGATACAGCTCTTGCAGAGGCAGTATGGATTGGACATGCTGTCCAAGTATGGGATGACAGGCTGTAAGCCTATTTCAGTTCCTTTGGAGCAGAATGTGAAGCTGAGCGCAGATGCAGGTGAGCTTCTGGAAGACCCTACTATGTACAGACGCATAGTAGGAAGTTTGATTTATATGACTATTACCAGGCCAGATTTGAGCTATGTTGTTGGATTGGTAAGTCAGTTTATGCAGGCTCCAAGGAAACCGCATTTGGATGCGGCTAGACGCATACTCAGGTATGTGAAATCCACATTGCAGTATGGACTATTTTATGAGACTGGGGTTCAGATACAGTTGCATGGATACACTGATGCTGATTGGGCTGGTAGTATTTCTGATAGACGATCTACCAGTGGATATGTGTTCTCTTTTGGGAGTGCTGCAGTCACTTGGAGCAGCAAGAAACAGCCTACAGTTGCCTTGTCGAGCACAGAGGCTGAGTACAGGGGTGCAGCAATGGCTGCATGTGAGGTAGCTTGGTTGCATAAGCTACTTTATGATATGCATCAGTCTACAGATGGGCCAGTTGTCATTTATTGTGACAACATGAGTAGTATACACTTGGCAAATAACCCAGTCTATCATGCTAGAACAAAGCACATTGAGGTGCATTATCACTATGTGCGAGAGAGGGTTTTACTAGGTCTTATTGATCTAGTTTATGTCAGCACAGAGGATCAGGTAGCTGACATATTCATGAAGGCATTGGGCGCAGAGAAGCTGCGCAAGTTTAGAGACCTGCTTGGTGTGCAGGAATTGGGATTGAGCTCGAGGGGGAGTGTTGAGATATCGAGCTCCACTCGTGATACGCCAGGGTGACCGTTGTGTATTTATGTCACCGACTTGTCAGTTGCAGATGCGGTTGGTACACCGCCCATGAATAATAGCTACATGATAGCTATCCTTATCTACTCTAGTTCGTGGCTCAGTTAGTATGCCACCTTAGTTAGTTGAGTTTGGTTTGAGACCCATATATAGGGTTCTTCTATTTCTTTGTACTAGAGTTCTTTTTGGCTTACACAACTAAGAAGAGAAAAACTGTTTTCAGCCTCCACCCTTGTGTGTATTCCCCCATTGTGCAAGCAAGAAAGCTACAAGTGAGACTCCTTCCTTCTCTCCCACAATCTTGACAAACAAACCTTGCGCGCTACAGGACGCATAGCTCGGTGGTTCCTTCTGCTCTTGGAATTCGACTTCTCCGTAGTTGTACGAAAAGGAAAACAGCACTACATGGCTGACCATATGTCATGCATTCCCACGGGAGAAGTAGCTGGACAAGGAATTGTTGATGAATTACCTGACGCCCATCTATTTAACCTGTCCAATGAGAGAGATTTATTCAAGGCTGATCTAATGCCATATTGGGCGGATGACATAGTCCAAGTGCTTGAACACGGACTGCCTGATCGACCGATAGAAAAAGCCCGACTTAGGCGATGAATCCTTAAGATCCAGCCCTATCAGAGCTAATCTCGCAGGCCAACTCTATAGGCTGGGGCAAGACGGATCGCTGCGCAGATGCGTATGCAAACATGAGATGCACGATGTGCTCTCAGAGGCACACAACGGCATTGCTGGAGGGCACTTTAGCGGAGATACAACAGCACGAAAGGTGTTGCAATCTCAATTGTGGTGGCCCACGCTTTTCCGCAATGCAGCCCAATTCGTCAAGCATTGTGACGAGTGCCAATGGACAAAAGTCTTGATTCGCAAGGATCGGATGGAGTTGACCCCAGTTATTGCACGACAACCCTTTGAAAAATGGGGAATTGACTTCATAGGACCCATCAGTCCTGTAGCATAGTATTCACAGGCCAAGTACATCATTGTGGCCATGGACTACCTCATGAAATGGGCAGAGGCAAGAGCGACACGAAAAAACAACGCCAGGATGACTGTCAAGTTCTTATGGGAGCAAGTAATCTAGCGATTCGGCTGCCCCATCGAATTGGTCAGTGACCAAGGCACGCACTTCATCAATGAAGTGATAGCGCATCTCCTGTCCACCTTTCTCATCATCCATCGCAAATCCTCGCCATACTACCCTCAGGCAAATGGTCAGGCAGAATCCATGAATAAGATTCTTGTCAATGTCCTGACCAAGGTAATCTCAACCTCACGCAACGACTAGGACAACAAGCTGATGGCAGCTTTGTGGGCTTACCGCACAGCTTATAAAACGACTGTGGAACTGAAGTAGTTCTACCATTATAATTCTTCATTCCTAGCCTGAGAATAGCACTTCAAGAACAATGGGAAGGGAAGGAGGCATGGACGCAATGCTTGGTCGAGCTCGAACGCCTCTCAAAGACTCGCCTTCTAGCCACCCATGCACTTATATGTGAGAAGGTCTGACGCAAGAGTTGGTTTGACAAGCATGTCAAGCAGCACGACTAGAACAGGGCAACTTAGTGCTCCTCTATTCAGTTAAGGGGCATAATCAAAAAGTGAAATTTAGAGGTCTTGGACATTTCAAAGTTTGTATGATCAACCGCACAAGCAATGTCAAGCTCGAGACCTTAGACGGTGAGGGCATAGGCTTCTTCAATGGCAGTCGTGTCAAGAAGTACTACCCTCCCACCCATCCTTTGCACGAGCCCCCGATGTTAGAACCGCCTATCAAGATACGAGTGGCCACAATCACTGAGATTGATGATGAGGATGAGGAAGCCGTAGAGCCCGTATACCTCTATATCACGGTCACTGCAAAACAAACATGCACTTTCAATGCTTTGATCGACAAGGGAGTAGACTTCAATGTCTTAACTCATGATCATTGGACTCAACTTGGCAGACCACCACTTCAACCCACTAATGCGAAATTAAGCCCATATGGGGCCCATTCCTATGTACTTCTCGGCAAGTGCAGAGCCGCCGTTTCTATCGAGTCTGAGACTGTCCCAATGATTTTTTACGTGTTGCCAAATGCTAAAAATGCAGGCGCACGAAGTCGCTGCTAGGGCGAACTTTCAAAAAGCAGACTCACTGCAATGTTGATTATGAGTCGTAGCGCATCCACCTCGCAATAGGCAACGTTTGCATTGTCACAGCTTTTAGCAAGGATTGCGCGACCTCATCACTATCCGCAACGCCACCGGTAGAAATATTTGTAACCAAGTCCAAGGAGGGGGTAGTGCACGGCGCCACCTCCTAGATTTCATAAATCACAGCCCACAACAGCAAAACCTAAGGCCCAACAGCCTAGATTTCAATGGCAGCCTAAGCAGCTGCAACCGCCGCCTAGGAGTTGACGCTCCTATCCTCATAAAACCAAAAACTCTAAACCTAGGAGGCCAAGATGCAGTCATACAGAAAGCACCGCATGATCAATCAAAGATGGGTCCCTAAAGCCCTCTTGCATACGCAAGGCTACTACGTGGGCAACACCTGGCTGTGGATCCCTAAGGCCTACACAGCCAAAGGCACTACTCATACGCCGCCCTCAAGCTTAATCAACCCAAGTCCCATAAACCCTCCAAACCATAAGCCACATTGCTCTCCAAAACCACAGCCATCTGACTCATCCATGCCTTAACCCAAGAGAGTCACACAAGCCTATCGACCCAAACAACAGACTCCGTAACAAGAGTCATCACCCGACCAAATCAATCCGACTCCCCAAATACAATCTGAATGCAGCAGTCTGTCTGTTGTGGCTGCTCCTAATCCACCCATAATCCAAGAAGTCCAACCGCAGACTTAAGAACACTCCCAACCGCAACTCTTCATTGTCACAGGCTCTTGTTCTAGCAAACCTCGACTACCCGCCGTCGGCCTTACGCCCTCCTATGAATGCAAATCCTTTTTAGCGTTGGCCACTGACCTTGCTGAGGACTTTGGGGATGAATGGTGGAATGCATTAAAAGACTAGACACCACCTTCATGTCGCTAGCACTAACCTACGACCGCTTGGACTTAGGACTATTGGAGGAACCCTTTGCAACTGAAGCTAAAACGATGCCATGCTCCTGGGAGACCTTTGAATTCACACTCGCAAAATCTTCTCGTTCCACTGCTAAATTGCTCAACAACGAGATCTCCAAGGAGCAAACCATCAAATAGCGCCTCATCATGTCATATGATCAGCAAACCACTTCTGCCATCACTGATCAAGAAATCATAGCGTTATCAAAGCTCGCTGATATTGACTCCCCGTTCCTGAGGCATTCGTACACTCTTAGGCTGCAATGGGAAGTTGAAGGGTGCTGCATAATGACCAATGCTGAGCAGCGCCATGCTATCAAAACATCAGAATACGACCCCACATATGTCGCGCCAACCTCGTATAGAGTGTTAACCACTCTTTGGGGCCGACCCATGGAATAACACATCAAAGGACACCCCTACCTCGATTGCTTGTTGACTGAGGAGGAGTTACACATTGTTAGTTGTGTCAACTCTGGTGACTTCCTAACAGATGTTCTCACATCACACAAGTGGGGATTCGATCCTTTGATCTGGACTGCGAAGCTCACTTAGAATACAACCCCCAGTTCTATGATTGTCTCCTTCACAAGTAACTCCTACACCACCATGCTGAATGCCCTTGCCCTTCTGACCCTAAATCCTAGGAAGGATTCTTCTCAAGCTGGAAGGGGAGGGGGTAAGGTGAATCAAATCAAGCCAATCAAATCAAAATTACTGAAACACATAAACATATATTATGAAAAACGGATGGGGTAGGAAAAAGGGCATGGAAACTTTGAAGTAAAGGGCAAAAAGTCAAAGTCTGAAAAGGAAAATCTACATTGGTTCTTAATGAATTCATTCAAAAAGCATAGAGTTTTTCTTTTTCAGCAATCAGCAAGTTACTATGTGGAAAGCACTAATGAAAATTACGGTTTATGACAGGAACATAAAATGTCGTAACAAAACCGTGCCCACAGGCTCCCGTTCACAGAGGAGGAAAGAGCGCAGTATGGCATATCCCTAGAAAACCGCACCTACAATCAACTGAAGTTTCGGACCATCCAAAACATCAAAGAAGTAGTGTCGAAGGAGGAAGCAACCAAGAGAGTCATCGAGCAGTGCAACCTCACCAAGTATCTAGACAAATTTGCACAAAAGCCTGACCACACGAAGTGTGTGGAGTTTCTCAGGACATACAACCCCGACCAAGAGTGCGGCATCGTGATGGTGGGAAGGGGAGAAAATGCTAAACAGGTACAGATGCACTTGAACCCATCCTTGGTGGAGAAGGCGTTGGGATTGGAACCGAAGATAGAGAAAAAAAAAAAGGGATGTCTACACCATGCTGAAAATGAAAAGAGAGGAGGTGCTTAACCAATGACGGTATCAACATCCACGACATCCCTGATGCTGAAGCCACACTACAGGCAAAGCTAGTGCACGCGCTCTTTTCCAGCCAGTGCTACAATGCCTTAATGCATCGAATCAGAATGCCTGTGCTGGAGAATGTAGGAGCCCACACCTTAGATGAAGTCGACTGGAATGGGCATGTTTGCAAAACCATCGACCAGGCGGCCAAAGCACTGGCTTTGGGAAGTACGCCAGCAGGTGGAGAGTCTCCAGCTTCCAAGGCCACAGAAAGGAAGAAGGCCTCGTCCAAGGCCTCATTTATCGGCTACGGAAGCACTTTGACTGCGCTCATCTAGGAGGCAGTAAAGGAGACACAGAATGCAGAAGAAGAAGAAGGAGAAACATTGGATAGGTTGCCCCCTCATCAGGACAAAGAAGGGTCCATTGACAAAACCGAGATCGAGGAAGAAGGGAAAGAATAGAAAAGTAAGAAGAGGACCAAGAAACCCAAGAAGAAAACAGTCCTAAGGAAGAAAAAGGATAACGAAGGCCACAAGAAGGAGAAAGAGGACTTGGAAAGGGCCAAAAAAGAATCCCTTAAGGAGGCCAAGGAGAGGGAGAAGAAGAAGAAACAGGAAGAAGAAAAGAAAAAGGAGGAATTACAGAAGGAAAAGAAGGCGTCAAAATAGGAGGCTGAGGAGAGAAAAAGAAGGAAAATGAAGAAAAAGACAAAAAGGAGGAAGAAAGCGAAAAAACAGAAGCAAAAAGGCAAAGAAAAGCCGTTGAGGAAGAAGAGGAACTAAGAAGAAAGGAGGAAGAAGACCTGACTGAGGCTACACGCCGGTCTATCGAACAACAAAGCAGGGCAGATGAATTGGGGAATTTGAGCCCACAAAGAGAAGAAGGGCCTGGTCCTAGCACACAAGCGTCAGAAATCGTGCCACCCGCTGTCATTAAGGGCAAGGGCAAAGCCCCAATTCACCCGATTCCTCCCCTCATGGTGCCTCCCACCAAACCAACCACCATCACCCCCCAGCATCTTGACCAATGCCGATGTTTTGAATTTCGTGGCATGGATGCAATACTTCATCAACAAAGAAATGGCCCAGGGACAAAGCACCGAAACTATGGCCACAAGGCAAAAGAGGCCAGCCACTAATGTAGAATCAAGGCAAGACCCTAAACGATAGAAGGTGGAAGCCTCGACATCACCAATCCACACAGCGATGATGCCATCAGCTAACTATGATGAGTACGTCACCAAGCTACTCTCCCAATTGAAGAAAGCTAAGGAGGAACGAAAGATAGCTAATGCTGAGTTGGCGGCTGAAAATGAGTCAGTAGCTACCTTCCAACTCGACAAAACTAGAATGATGGCCATGCAGCAAAGGGAGATCTCGGATCTCAAGCAAGAAGTGAAGGCTAAGGACGATAGGGAAGAGCACTGGAGGCAGCTACTAGACAATGAAACACAGGAACTTGTGAAAATGCAGAGATAACACGAGCTCCTGATCATGTAGTATGAGGAGCTCATTGCAAAAACTGCCAAAGTCGAAGCACTTATGATTGAGCTCAATGCCAGGGACGAGGAAAGAAAACAGAACATGAAGCAGTAGTAGCAGAACGAGATCAGTCCCTGACTGATCAGCTGAACTCCAAAAAAGAAGAACAGGAGAAACAGGTCAGAGAGAACGGGAAGACCAAGAACAAAGACTCACGACCCTGGCTCTAAGGCAAGAAGAGAGCCTAGAAGAGATGAACAAGAGAGCAGAGGAGTGAGCCACACAGAATGAAAGAAGGGTGAAGACACTGGCACGTTGCCTTGCTCTAGTGGAAAAAGAGAAGATCATCGCATAGAACAAGGCAGAAGCCGCCCAGGTGGCCTTCGGTGCCCAACAAAAGGCCTTCCTTGACACAATCATGGACACCACCCGCCTAGAGGAGGGAGAATTGTTGGAGGTGGCACAAAAGAAGCTTAACATTGCACGTAGAGCCCCGCATGCAGGACTGCAGATGCCACCCCAACCTGTGGAGGTTAGACTGAGCCTGGAAGAGCAAAGGAAATACCTACTGCTAGCCGGCCTAGCCTCCTAGAAAATAGATGCCATAGGATTTGAAGAGGGAGCACAACAAGGAGACCGGCAGGGGGAGGAAGCAAAACTCGAATTTGACATGGGTAGATTCAGAGAGGATGTGATTCCACAACCCCCCTCACCACAATCTCAAGAGCAACAACAAGAGGACCCATCTGCAGAGAGACAAGCCGCACTTAAAGAGAGACGCAGGAAGTTAGTCGAAGAAGCCAGGAAGCAGTTAAGGGCCAAGCCAACCATGCAGCCATCCGCACCCCTCCCACCTTGCCCTGATGACATCCTAGTTGGATTCCATGTAGAGCTAGTGGTTTGGGAGAGACAAGAAAAAGAAAAGGATCCATTCACCTTTAGCTTTCTCTTACCCAACAGCCTGCGGAGGGTCTTGCCGCTTAAGGTGATGGAGGAGGTGATCGCAATTGGTGGCCAACTAGGGCAAAAGTGGCTAGAAGAGAGAGAGAAGACCCCTACCTCTTGGGGAACTAAAGAGGTCAACTACTGGCAAAACAAAGTTTTTGAAGTTCCACATACAGTACAGGGCTATAAAAGCCAACCCCTATGGAAGAGGCGAGTATGCGACATTAGTATGCTCGCTTGGATGGCATTTTGTAACACGCTGCCCTTCGAGAGGAACAACCCCACATACATGGCATACCCTCGAAGGGTAGGTGTGGATTTTGATGCCACCCTCCATGGGCATTACGACTTTCCCATTATCTATAACTCTAATGTAGTATCCTTCAAACATGCCCTCCTCTTTAACTCAGAAAGCCTAGATGACTCTATGATGCACTTCCTCGCAGATTTCTCGTCATGCCCCGATCCAGCTTTTGTAACTACATGTAACTACCTTAGATTACTTAAGCTATTACTTAAGCAGGACCTGACTCCACAAGAGCACGGCCTGTCTCTCCTCTTCTTCGACCCTAACGCCATTGACAGCTGTGCCATGGCTCATCTAATGATGAGGGCTAGTCTCCTCCCCTCTTTTTGCCTAGCCATCCTAGAAGACATGAATGACAGCCAGTTTACTAGATGCAATTACCCTTTCCTCTCCATCATCTCTCTCCATGTGCGCATGAATCTGAAAGAATACATGCAAAGCTACCAATTTTTGAGCAAATCCATCCGATCCCCTTTCCCTCCTCTTTCAGATGAAGAGAATTAGGCCCTGGCTGTCATTCCACTACTGTAACTTCAAAAAAAAAAGAAAAAAAGAAAAGAAAAGAAAATTAAAAGCAAAGAAAAGAACAGCATGAAAGGAAAAGCACGAAAAACACTCTCCACTAACTGGACAACATAGCCCACTTGCAGAAGCACTTACCACCACATAAAACACGATCACTGCAGCTAGGGGTTCTTAAGTTAGGCATGCCCGGTGGCTTCGGTCGGCCGGCTCCACTCCTAACCCCCTAGCCCTTTTGCTCCCCCACTTCACGCTTAGGGCACATCAAGGGCAGGACATACCTAGGGAGGTAACACTCGCCTATGGTTAGACCTATCACCCTAAGCCACTTGCACCACACCTCCCTTGGCACAAATGGGGTCCTCAAGTGTGGGACATCACCCAGGCTTGCCTGCGGTTAGACCCACCTCCCCGTTCCACTAGCACGAGCACAATGCACTAACACAATGAGGTAGGCACTCCCCTTAGGAACAACACCGCACCTTCTCCTTTCAAGGCATCACAAAAAGCAACAAACCATCAACTTCGGAGGCCCCCGTCAACCACGCAATATCCATTTGGCTTCTCTGACAAAAAAAAATTCACAGCTTCCACAAGCACTTGAGTCTCCAAGTGGCCCTCGGGACTGGCACCCGTCTAGGAGAGGGGTAATGTTAACCCCAAGTCAAGATGGCGGAAAAAGGAAGGAAAAAGAAGAAAAAACATGAAAAAAGAGCAAAGACACGCAGGCGACCTCCAAAGCTAAGCCGGGGCAAAAAGTGCAATTTTAAATGAAAGGCACCTCAAAAGACTTGGAAAACTCTTGTAAAAGAGCGCCAGGCTCCCTTCTATGCCAATTGTAAAATATTAGATGGGTGTAGGCTAGAGGCATAAGGCTAGAAGAGGGAAATGGAAAAAGGACCTTGCTACAATGGCCGATCATGTAAAAAAGGGATGGGCGCCCATGGGGTTTTTAGGATTTGTATATATAAAGTTCAAAAAGTGAATGGAAGCTCATTCTTTGGTGTGTGGCTAACAAGAGCTCTCTTCTTCTTCTCTTCTCCTCATCTTCTTGCTTGTGTGTACTCTTGAGAGAGGGAGTGTGAGAGTGTGAGGGAGTGAGTGTGTGAGAGTGAGGGATCAAGAGGGTGAAGCTCTTCACCATCTCCTCTTCTCTTCTTCTCTTCTCTTCTCTTTTCTCGCGTGTGCGGCTATGGAGGATGGAGCTTGGAGATGAAGGAGGCTTGAGGATGCTTGAGCTCACATCTAGGATCGTGGAGCTACCGGGGTGTGTGAGAGAGGTGGCAACTCGTATCGGCATCAAGGTAAGCTCACTACACTCATAGGATCGACGGCGTGTTGGCTAGGTGAGAGATAGCCATTAGAGCTCCCTTAAAACGCTTGAAGCAATAAGCGGTCCGTGGGTCTTGGCGGTTGAGCGTGAGCTCCTACTACAACACATGTATTTGTAATTAGAATATCTTAGTCTTGGTCTAGTTAGACTAAGGTTGAAGCATGTAATGATGGTTGACTGGCCTAAAGCCCACAAAGTGGGCAAGGTTCTTAAAGAGGGGTGCAAACCCGAAATGCAAAACACAAAAGGGGTGCAAACCCTGAACGAAAAATGAAAAAGGGACATGAACCCTGAATGCAAAAGGGGCGCAAACCCTAACTCTAACCCTAACTCTTTGTCTATATAAGGATGGGAGGTCTCAGTTGTATTCAACCTTTTGGCACATCCATGTTGGGTCTTACCCCCTTAATGTGTCCTAAAATTATGTGGGGGAAGTAAACAATGGGGCCAAGGGTTTATGAATAGAGATGGTTGATCAATGCCACTAGAGATACCTAATGCAAGGGCCACTAGGTGTAGTTCTATGTTTATGGGTGTATATTTTTCTTTTTGTTTTTTATCTTTATGAGTACAATGTTGCATAAGAAGGATTTTGTCGACCCTTCAAGCATAATCTATTTGTAAGGGTAAGAAGGCTCATCAAAAGAATAACCCTAATTGATGTCAAAAAGTTATTGATTTGGTAGTCCTTGGAATTTGAGGTGGGGTATCTCAAGGATTGAAGTCTCATGATCAAAGGGAAGCCTTTATTGTTAATGAAGGCATATGTTTCTATTAGAGTTGGGTATTATTGTGGGAAGAAATATAGATATTCTTATCTATTAGATTTGGGTATTCTTATGGAAAGAAAGAGTAGTAGATAGATATGCTTATCCAAGACATAGTTGCATGAGGAGGTTGACATTTGTAGATTGTGGTCTTGAAAGTCTTGTCCTTGGTTGGATCTTTTTCTTGGCCCATTTCTTGTTAATGTTGTAGCTAATGGTTCTTTAAGGGGAGTGGTGGCACTAGATGGTTTGGGAAGCCTTGATCTACCAATTTAGTGACCTATTTCATCTTGCATTCACTTAGTGAATGTTTGAGAGTATATGTGCTTGATCTATTTTGCACAAGGAAAAAGATTTCATGAAAAGAACCACCACTTATCTATATTGAATTGATTCAATTCTAGTTCTTGTCACATTAGCTTGATAGCATTGCTTGTATGGTGTGTGTGGGGTCTTTTGTACGTAATATATTATTTATGTATTTTTTTTGAAATGCATCATTTAATTATGTACTCATTCACAAGTGATGTTTTTATGTCACTTTGAGGTGGGAGAAGCTAGTTGTAGGCGTTAAGATTATACTCAAGTGCGGCATAGGAATCAAGGAGTCATGATAGCTTTACTAGCAAGGATAGCCATTGTGCAGCATGAACTAGTACTATTCATTGTCCAAGTCTAGTAGCAACATGCAGCTCCTCTTATATAAGGATTTCATCAACCAAGGGATACTCTGGGATTGGTCCACCTAACTCCATATCTCACATAGTTGCAAGTGTACAATGGGAGATAGGGGCTATAGGCTCTGACTCTTAAAAGGATTGAGGGTTGCATTAGTTGCTATAAGTTTTGTCTAACCTATTTTAGTCCATGTATTGTACATTAGGATATTGAAGCTACTCCTTAAGTGATGAGAGTAACAATAGTATGTTCTCTTTTTTTAGTAAGTTTGATCCTATAATAGTAGGCCATACTAGCTCATCATCTTTTGGGTCTATGTTCATAAACCAGATTCCAAATGCAAACCTTTGAGTTCCTAGCTACACTATTGGATGTGGTTCATGTGTTGAAATCATGGATCATGTGTTTTAATGCTTCTTATTTTCTATCAGCAATTATTGAGGACTGCCTTGTATAAGTGATTATTTTCGATCATTGCATATGTATTTTTCTTTGGTCTACAACTATATATGAGGATAATGGTAACTACATCACCTAACATGTAATATTTGGACATAAAATAGTGTCATTGTAAATGACAAAATTTGGCACTCTTATTTTATGGCAATAAGAATGATTGGTTCTGTTACTGACTAAAAACATGCCAAATTCCCGTTTAAATGCTTCAACTGCAGTATGGGTGAAAGAAGCTAGTATAGAAAACCCTTTTGACAGATGATTTTTGACACCGAGAAGTGCTTAAAAATAGCCAAAAAATTCAAATTTCAAGGGAAAAATAGACTTTCTCGAAGGCGGTAGCTCCAATTAGTACGATTTTAAGCGACAAGTCCCAAAAGTGCTTTAAAGATCCACCGAATGATGGTTGGGGAATTTTCATAATTTCACATGCTATCGGATGAGACTCCAGGAGATGCCCCGCAGTGGGGGACTTCGAGACATACACGCAAGATTTTTCGGACCTCGAATTGGACGTCGGGACGACGGCAGACAATTGGCCAAACTTGGTGAGAAGGGGCCCAAAGGAGAAGTGAAAGGGGGTGACCCTTGGGGGCCACCCCCCAAAAATTCGATTTCGTGGGGAGGGGGACCATTTTTTTTTCAATGCATGAAAAGTGGGGATGCCCTCCTATGCACGATGATTTTGGAGAGGGGGAGCTATGGAGCTTCAAAGCAACCCCAGCTTCTTTATATCCCTGACCTTGTGCTTCTCCATGCTCTCCATCATTGGTCTTCGAGTGTCAAATGGCTGCCCGGATGAGGAGATACAGTTTCAGTCTTTCTCTCTCCTCCCTCTCTCTCCCCTTAAGGGGCAGTTCATGCACATGAAGAAGAATGAAGACAAGTTGTTGAAGGATGCTTGCCCGGCATGAACCGGATTGCTCCAAGATCAAGAGGAGGATGAGGGGAGATGTTCAGCATTGAAGATTTGCTACTGGTTGGTCCGTTGGAAATCGGAAAAAATAATTCAAAAAACCCGCAACAAGCAAATAAGCAGTATGCCTCATTTTTACAAAGGAAATTTGCTTCTTGTTGATGTTTGATGGTTGAAATGGAATTCATATGGAACACAAATTTGTTTGGAGCTTGTTTGCGTTATGATTGAGGGCTGTGCATTAAAAAATGTAGATTTGTAATGATAAATAGTCTGAATAATTAAATTATAGCTCGAAAAGTGTCTTTTTAGTGTAAAAATGAAGGTTTTATTGGTTTCGAGTGGGGAAAAGAGATGCACATGAGATAAAATTTTGAGAAAAAACATCTTTCAGTTGTCATAATCAATCCATAGTCATAAATCAGAAAATAATCTATTTTTATGCACAAATAAATAGAGAAAAATATAGAATCCAAGATGAAGGACACCTAATGATGTTCTTTAATATGACATTAAAAGGAAGGGTAGTAGTATGGTATCACAGTCTAGAGGCCAGAACCATAACTAGCACTGACCAATTCTTCACGGCCTTCCGTAGAGAGTTTGCTCCTGAGAGGGGTGGATAGTATTGGTTGCATGTCTTGAATGTAACATGCCAAGAGCCAAATGAAAATGTCCAAGCCTATGCCAAGAAGCTAAAGCAAGTTCTTCACAAACTTAATACTTATATCCCCATTCCATCGGCTGCACAGTCGCAATATTTCCTACATGGATTAGATTTCAATATCCAGGTGCAGCTGAGTAGTGTCGCTTCGATCGACATTGACACTACTATTACACAAGCAGGAGTAGAGCCGTGCTCGCAAGCGGCTTATGCCACAAGGATAAATTGGAATGGTAATAATTTGGCATTGACCAACGGGAGTCAAGGGGACCCCATGTCAAATGTGAATGAAAGAGGGAGTATCATGCCAAATTTGTCTATGTTACCAGCTCCTTCTAGTCTGACTATGCCTATGACTAGTCAGATGGGCCCACTAAAGGGTGGAGGCCAAATAATGAATCCTAATGTTGCAATCCCTAATCAAGTGGTTAGGCCGATGGGATGAAAAACAGATGATCATGACAATGAGTCGAGTGCCTCTAATGTCCTTGGCGAAGTGAAGGACATGATGAAGCACTACATCGATATGATTTCTTAACAATATAGACAAATAGCTGTGGATGTCAATTGCCTTAAGAAGCAACAGAATTTGATAGGGAGTCGATGCCTTGAAGAGGGTGTTCCCTCAAGATTCAGCTATAAGTGGTGTGGTGGCCAACATTTCCCTAGGAATTGTCAGAATGTCAAATACGATATTTGTAGAAAGTTTGGCAATTTAGCTGCTACTTGTTGGAGTAAGATCAGTTCTCTCCAACAAGGGAGTAAACTGCCACGTCCAGTTAACCATTGCGCACAAGGGAATAATCTCTACCAAGATGAGGGACCAAGACAAATACTGCAACGAGGAAAGGCTATTGTAGAGGAGTTGCCTCATGACAGGAGTTAGCCTTATTGAGGCTATATGTGTCAATGACGCTAAAACTTCTAATCTACGAGCCGTAATAAGAGGTCAAAATATTAAAGAGAGTGACAAAGGAACTTTAAAACCTGTCGAGGGAAACCCTAAGAAAGATGCTAGGGGAAAGCAAGTTTTGAATCCTGATATGGAAGGTGGATCTCTAAGGCTTGTTGATAGTAAAGTTGATCCCGAGAAGGATAAGGGATTGCCAAGAAAGAAGGAAACAGTTAGAAAAGAGGCACCAAAGACTAAAGGGGAGAATGATCTGGTGCTGACGAAGGAAATTCAGTATGGCAGCCTCTATACTATGCCAAACTCCTTTCTGCCACAAAGTGAATGAGGTAAGGGCACCACCTAGTCATGGAAGAGCGGACTAGGACCCTATGCAAGAGGGAGAGGAGATTGTGAGGGAGAAGAGAGGAAAACTAAGAGAGAGAGAGAGAGAGTGTGTGTGTGTGAGAGAGAGAGAGAGAACTACAAAAAAAATAGATGAATCAATAAACTTAGGAGATGGAGAACCCTCGGGACATAACCAATATACACAATATGGACACCAATATCATGGGCTTATTACATTGTAGAGAATATATAAGCTATAGTAAGGGAAGGAATTGCATAAGCTCATGAGAGAGAATGGGGAAGGCTCAATAGGGCTGAAGAAGGCCTCTTGGCTCTCTCTCTTCTTGCAAATTACAAAGGAGGAGGCCTCTTTATATAGTCCTTGAGGGTGTTTAGGGAGGAGGTTAAGATAGAATAGGACTTAACACCACCAAAGCTGCATTGTTGACCAATTTGTACTTAATCAAGCTCCATCATAGGTGAGTTGTCTCCATTCTCCCCCCCATAGCTTGAGTCCAAGAGCTCTCCTATTAAAAAATATAGAGAATCTTCATAAAATAAGATCATATCTAGCAATAATGGAGAGAGAGTAGTGAGAATTCATACACTACTATTACAATTAAGCATGATTTGAGGGTGATTTAGGAGGGTAATTCTAATGGTTTATTAGCTTGAGAGAGAGGAGAAGAGAGGGGAAAGGGTTGGGAGTCTAATGAATAATGTCTTATGGAAGTGTTAAGTGTGGGGAAGAAAATATGGGTGTGTATAAAATTGGGAGGTGGTCTCCACCGCAGTTGGAAAAAGTTGGCATCCACCATTTTGGCCATATCTCCCGACTCCTAGCTCCAAAAAATTAAAATACCAGCCAAATCTTCAGCTCATGCGCTACAACTTTCATGTTAAAAAGTTTTTTTGGATTGGAGTGGAAGTATTTTTTAAAAATCTTACAAAATTATGTGTGTGATTTTTCTTCCACTAATGCTTCCAAGAAGGGTCCCATTTAGTTGAATTATCATAAGGCTCCAAAGTCATGGCATTATGAGCCTCACATGCCCTTTGGATGGCTCCAAATCCATTTCATATCTTTTCTTTTCACATTATACATTCTCCCTTCACCTTCCTCCATTGATATTTACTCTTCACCCCCCCTTGGTAAACTGGTCCATGAAATATTTCCATCCAGTGATTTCTTGGATTTCCCAAGAGGTTGTTCCCACCCTCTTCTTTATTTCAAAGCTCCAAATATACAAAAAATCAACAAAGTGTTAGACAAATATTTTTTTTGTGATTTTCTCGGATCAGTGCGAGAAGAGAACTTTGGCTAACTACCATGACTTTGATCTAGCAAGTTCTCTTTGCGAAGTCAAACTAGACATGAATCTCTTGCAATTGATTAAACTTTCTCTAGGAGTACGCAAGGAATTCAAGAAAATCATGCGTATTGTGTATATTGTAGAACCTTTGGGCATAACACAAGCGGGAGAAAATTGGTTCAATCATGCTGAAAAGCATTACCCTAGGGTTCCAACATACGTGGATGGAATATTAGTAGAGCATGCCATTGTGGACACTGGATCCTCTATCAATATCATGAGTTTAGAATTGATGGAGAGACTAGGTCTCGAAATTCAAAAAGACAGCTCCACACTTCTTAGGATGGTAGATGACAGTCTTAGACAACCAAAAGGTTCCATCACTAAAGTCCACGTTACCATTGCGAGCGTGGAATGCTATTTGAACTTTAGGGTGGTAAGGTTTGTAGGACGTCCTAGCTATTGAGTTTTCCTAGGGCAAGCCATGGATTTTACGAATAGACTGCCAAGTCGATATACCCATTGGTCAAGTGATTTTAGGTAGAGGTGCCAATCGTGTAATAATGGATGCTTACCCTGAGTCTCCTCAGAGTGAGAGAGCTCCTTTATCCTCTATTGAACTAGAAACAATAGATGATTCATCTGGTAGTGAGACGTCATCGAGCGATGGATCTAAAGAAGGGTCCACTACAGAGGACATTTATCAGATAACATTGAATGAGCCAATAGAGTCTCGAGATCGAATAAGAGACTCAGAGGTTATTGAGTTGGACCTTAGTACGCCTAATGATTTGCGGCCAATTAAATTAGGTTACATGCTCAGTTCAGAAGAGAGAGAGAAGTATGTGTCCTTGATTCAAGAGTTCTGTGACATCTTTGCTTGGAGCTATGACAAACTTAGGGGCATTTCCCCCAGTTTGGCTGTGCATACTATTCCTGTAAAGGAAGGTACCTGTCATGTACGTCAGAAAGGGCTCATGCCTTTTGAATTAAGGGACTGACTGTTTGAGGAGCTACAAAAGTTGCAGAGAGCGGGTTTGATCTTCCCTGTTCAGCATAATGAATGGTGTTCACTAGTCATGATCAGAAAGAAGAAGAATAATCAAATCGGACTTTGTGTAGAATTTAGAGAGTTGAATAAATAGACTGTTAAAGACTACTACACCTGTTGCCCTTTATTGACCAAATTTTGGATCAATTAATGGGTAGGGAAATATATTCATTCATGGATTGCTTTGTGGGGTATAACCAAATGGCAATTGCTGAGCAAGACAAGTTGAAAATGACATTTATTACTATCTTTGATACCTTTGTGTACCATGTGATGGCATTTGGTTTATGTAATGCACCTGGTTTGTGGCAAAGAACAGCAACCTTTGGTGACATCTCCCTAGAGGAGTTAAAAGTATTCATTGATGACTTGGGGGCGGCCACCACAAGAGAAAGACAGTTGATTATTTTACGGAAGTGTTTTGAGCATTGTAGTCAATTTTGCATAGCTCTTAACCCACGGAAGTGCGTCTTTGGAGTGCCTCGGGCTATTGTTAGGCCATGTGGTCAGTTCAATGGGGATTGCGACTGACCCTGAAATGATCAAGGCCATAGTCGCTATGAGTCCGCCGCGTACTCTAGAGGAGGTGCATAGATTTCTATTATCGATAGGGTATTATCAGAGGTTTATCAATGCCCTGGCAGAAAGAACATTGCCATTGACGAACCTATTGTCATTTAACTGTCAGTTTGCATGGAGTAATGCTTGTAAAGTATCTTTTGACTATGTGAAGTAGGAGCTTGCCAAAGCACCTATTTTAAAAGCACCTAAAAGGGGCAAAATATTTTATATATTTTCAGTATCACCATGTATAGTATCGACTATTGCTTATCCCAAATTTGGAAGGAAAAGTGGTATCATCCGATAGCTTTTACTACTCGAAAGTTGGGCATATCAAAAATTAACTACACTTATATGGAGAAGTTGTGCCTTGCAATGGTATTTGCGACCAAGAAGTTCAGGAACTACATTCTCTATAAGAAGGTGGTTTTTTATACAAAGCCGGAAGGGCTTCGATTGTTACTGAATAAGTTACAGTCCTTGATCATTTAGCAAAGTGGTTAATCAGTTTGCAGGAGTTTGATTATGAGATCAAGAGCAAGCCACCAAAGCTACAGGGAATTGTAGAATGTCTTGTGGATTTTGGAGAGCCAAAAGAAGTCCTGGCTGAAGGAAGTGACATGGAAACATTGTTTAAGATTGATACAGCGTCTATTTCCTCTTGGTATGCTGCTATAACGCATTATCTCTCTACAAGAGAGACTAGAGCTACTTTATCAAAATTCGAGAAGAGGAAAATTAAACAGCATGCATTGGAATTTTCCTTAATCATAGGAACACTATATCGGCAAGGTGTTGATGATATCTATTGCCGATGTGTGATGCCTGACGAGGTTCCATTTATCTTGGAAGAGTGCCATGACTCCGCTTGTGGGGGGGCATTTTGCTGGACAATTGACGACACAAAAGGCTTTAAGAGAAAGTTATTGGTGGCTATCCGTCTTCCAGGATTCATTTGAGTATGTTATGAGATGCGATAGATGTTAAAGACATGATAATTGAGAGAATAAGAAGCGTCCACTTATGCCTATTATGGCTATCCTTCCGTTTGAGAAGTGGGGCATTGACTTTGTGGATCCCATTACCCCGTCGTCTACCACTCAGAAGAGATACATTTTACAAAGTGGCCAGAAGCATGGGTGACAAGGTACGATAATGCAAAAGAGACTGCCAATTTTCTACTTGAGCAGATTATTTGCCATTTTGGTCCGCCAAAGGAAATAGTATCGGACTATGGAATCCATTTTTTGAACAATGTGATTAAAAGCATGACTGAAACTTGGAAAATTAAGTATAACAAGACTACCCCCTATAATCTGCAAGCAAATGGACAAGTTGAAAGTACCAATAAGCATATTGTGGGTATCGTATCCAAGATAGTCTTTGAAAAGAAATGGGATTGGGATACAAAATTATATGTGGCGGTTTGGGCGTATAATACAACGTTTAAACAGCCACTAGCCACATCCCATTCAAATTATTTTATGGGGAGGAGTGTGTCTTGCCCATGGAAATTGAGTTGTCGACCATAAGATTCACAATCAATCGTTCTTTGGGTGATGAAGATGCCCTATTCAAGAGGTTTATGACTATAGCCCACTTGGATGAGCTCAAATTGTAGGGTTTGTTGCACCAGAAAGTGGCTAAGCATCGGATGAAGTGGTTGCATGACCTAAAAGCGAAGAAGTATACCTTTAAGAAAGGACAGTTAGTTCTATACTACGATGCGATAGGGAGCTATTTTCAGGAAAGTTGAAACCTAGATGGGATGGCCCTTACAAGGTAGTTAGGATAGGTAAAAATAAGTCCACGGATTTACTAGCCAATCTGCAGTAGGGAGTGGAATTTAAAAATAAGATTAATCTTAATAAGATTAAAGCTTATTATTTTTGAGTATGCTAACGTGCTAAATGCATTGCAGGTCCATGCTGAGGTTGATCTGAGACCTGCAGGAGAGCTTAAATTGGTTGATGAGGCGGTTAATCCCTTATCTGGAGCACCCATATCTAGAGCAAAGATATCATCAGGGGAAGCTTATCTCGTGGAGAAAAGGAAACAAAGTGATTGAGCAAGAAGACGATACCTTTGTGTGGGAGATCAAAGTTTTCTACCATCACTATTTACAAATCTTAACAAGCATTCTTGTTGAGTTTAATGAAGGTGGGATGGAGCCATCAGTTCATCCTCTACATATGTTGAATTTTGACTATCATCATTACAAATAGGGGGAGTTCTTGATGGCTGGCTATGTAACCCATTGTGGATGTACACGTTATACTTTGATGGAGCATTCAGGGGCCCTCATAAAAAAGGGAGTGTTGGAGTCGTTATCTGAGATACCTAACGTAGAGTTACAATGAAATTAGTTGCTTATCTCAGGGTAGGATTCAGTAACAATATGACAGAGTATAAAGCCTTGATTATGGGACTGAATATTGCTAAGAAAGGTGGTATTCAATAGTTGTTAGTAAAAGGGGATTCCTAGCTGATTTTAAATTAACTAAATGGGACATACACAGTCCGGAATCCCATCCTTCGTATGTATCATCGAATTGCTACGACCCTATTTGATGAATTTGAGAGAGTGTCTCTTCAGCTACTTCCACGATCTTGGAATCAGTTTGCGGATTCCTTAGCAAATTTTGCTTATGAAGAGGACCTCTTCTTCAACTGTGGTCCTAGTCCGGATGTTGCTATTGATCATGAGATAGGACCTAGTCATTTGTGAGGAGTTTTATCAAACCACGCGTTATATGGTAGGTGATGGTTGATATGGGTAATGCGAAGAGTGGCCGAGACCCATCTGCCACTATTATCTTGGACCCATAAGTTGATCAGACGACATGTTATGTGTATGCCTCTTGCTATATATGCAGGAGGGATGGGTCACAACTTGATGCATTTAATTTAGGGATAAAATGCCTATTTTTTTCCCCTTGGAATGGAGCGTATTTTTGTATATCTACCTTCTTCTAATGAGGGATTTATATGAGCTGGTTTGCTTGATTTCTTTAGGCCAAGAGGGCCAAATGCTTTCAAGTTTTAATGATTGATTTCTTTAGGTCAAGAGGGCCCTATGTCTGTTTGGTGCAGGTACGTTTAATAGTTTGTTGTTTTATGATTACATCATGCAGGTTGATGAAGTCGTAGAGGGAGCCTTTGTTGCGGAGGAGCATCTTGTGGGCAGTCCAGGTGGTTTCGTCCCCTTTTTGAGTCTTTTTCCCTTAAGCAATTAATGATATATGTGTATGTCAGGGTGCTTTCTTTTTGTTGATTGGGGATCGGCAATCAAGACATGAAGTCCCAGGTTTAGGTTCAGTATGCCTATGGGAGGTCTGAGTAGTCATTACCTTCTGTACGGGCATTGCCAGGCACTAAAAGACCTGTTTTAGACAAGAGTTCTAGTGACCTTATTCTACTGACCTGCTAGGCGGTTGTTCTAGGAGTTCCTGTTAGTGTGGGGCAGTTAGAGAAGCCTACTAAAACTAGCCAAAAGGAAAAAACCCTAAATGTTTGAAAGAACATATATGAATATATAGAGGTGTGTAAAAAGGGGTTCTAACCCCTATAAAAATAGAAAAGGAAAGAAAGACAAATGCTTGAGCAGTTGTTCATTGCCTTGAGAAGGCCTGGTAGGTTCTTGGGGATGAGACAAGACCCGGGGCCGATGCCTTGTCTTCCTAGGGGTAGCAACTAACTGAAAAGCAAAGCAAATAAAAGAAGGTTGGAGCAAAAATAAAAGTGAGCGTTAGAAAAGGATTAAGTATCGCCTCGCGAGGGCTTGGTAGGTTCTTGGGTATCGAGACAGTACATGAGGCCGTATTCTCCTTGGGTCACTACACTCAGCTTCCTCCTTTTTATACGCCCAAGTATGGAAACCTAAAGAAAGAAGTCCACAAAATGATAATACTTTTTGATCAGGCTATAGGAGTCCTCGCCTCGTAAGAGCTCCTAGTTGAGTTGTCCGTAGTTAGGTAGGTAGTTCAAACCACCACTTAGGATGACCTTTTTGATAGTTCTTTTGAGCTTGGCCGTGTTAGAGCAATCGATTAGTGACTAGCTTTGGGATTTCTATCAGATTATGCTAGGCCTACTCCTCGTGGATTTCATGCCTTGGTTTTGTCAGGGGGTAGGGTGAGAGCTGTGATGTGTTTTGTTGTGTATCTATTTTGTATCAACTTGATACTCTTTGTGGTTGTGTTTATGTGCGATTGTTCGTGGGATTCGATGGGCTGAGTCGCCCTAATGACAGTTGATTTTTGACTCTAAGAAGTGCTTAAAAATAGCCAAAAAATCCGAATTTCAAGGGAAAAATAGACTTCATCAAAGGCGGCAGTTGCAATTAGTACAATTTTAAGCGGTAAGCCCCAAAAGTGCTTAAAAGACCCACCGAGCAACGGTTGGGGAATTTTCATAATTTTTTCGACTGTCATATGAGACTCTAGGAGATTCCCAGTAGTGGGGGACTTCGAGACGGATGCCTAGGACTTTTCAGAAGTCAATTTGGACGCCGACCGCGGAAGGAGTGCCAAAAATTGACGAACCACTTGAGAGTTGAAGGGATGCCACCCTTTGGGGGGGCTTGGGCACCCCCAAAATTTCACAAACTGGGGGGAGGGGGGGGGGCATTTTTTTTGGCGGAAAAAAAATGGATGAAGGTGTCCTCTTCTGCACGGCGATGATTTTGGGAGAGGGGGCCTATAGGCCATCTCCCACCTCAATGTACCCCTGTAAACTGATCTTACCAGCAAGATGCATATTCTTTCCGCTCTCCATGGCCACTCTCACCTTCAAAATTGGCTGCTTGGATGAGGAGATATAGTTTTAGTCTTTCTCTCTCCTCCCTCTCTCTCCTGTTAAGGGGCAATTCATGCACATGAAGAAAAATGAAGACCGGTTGAAGGATGCTTGTCCGACATGAACCAGATTGCTCCAAGATCAAGAGGAGGGTGAGGGGAGATGCTTAGCATTGAAGATTTGCTACTGGTTGGGCCATTGGCAACCCGAAAAAATAATTCAAAAAACCCACAATACACAAATAAGCGGCATGCCTCATGTTTACGAAGGAAATTTGTTTCTTTTTTATGTTTAATGGTTGAAATGGAACTCATATGGAACAAAAAAAAAAATTGGAGCTTTTTTGCATTATGATTGAGGGTTATGCATTAAAAAAATGCAAATCTATAATGATAAACAATCGCAATAATTAAATTATAGCCCGAAAAGAGAAAATTTAGTGTAAAAATGAAGGTTTTATTGGTTTCGAGTGGGAAAAAGAAATGCGCATGGGATAAAATTCTGAGACAAAACATCTTTCAGATGTCATAATAAATCCATAGTCATAAATTAGAAAATAATCTATTTTTATGTACAAATAAATAGAGAAAAATAGCTAAAAATGGAGAAAAATAGGATTTTCGTGTTATAAAAATCTAGAAAATTATGATTCATGGTTATGTTATATAAAAAAGCTGAGGCATGAAGTCCACTTTGTTTATGTGTGATAGTTCATGTTTTTTCTATTTTATGCAAAAAATACATACAAAATAAAACCCTTCACCTATGCAACGCAGCATAACCTAAACGTTAGAGGGAAGGGTGATGTTAAGAGATTGAGAGGGATGAGAGGGTTTCAATATTTGAAATATTTGATTGTGAATTGCATTTAGAATTGCGATATTTTAATTTGAGGGGCTAGTAGCATGAGAAATCGACGCTAGTCTTCATACATCATCGAAGCATACGTTTAGTGAAAATCATAAAAGGGCTGTTTTTCCACATCACAAAGTGTTGATTTGATGAATATTATTTGTGTACTAGGATCATATGTACTATGCATGATGCATGCCATGGTATCAGTCGTGGATTGCATAGCAATTGTCTTCCTAGGATATGATGTATACATGGAATGGAAAGGAACCTGAGCTGTAGGTTAGTCGTTCGTTTTCTAAGGGAATTATTTGGTGAGGACATATGGTATCTCCTGGAATGCGTTTAGAATGAAAGAGTGGAGTTTGTATTGTGTGTACTCTCTGTTGAAGCGACGCGTCTTGGGGCCAATCCCCCAAGTGTAGGAGAGTCGCAGTGGAGCCGCGGCAATCAGCCAAGAGGTGCTTCCATATGTGTGTGTTACGAGGCACTATGCCTATATGTTATGGGATCTCCCTCTCTAAGGAGAAGGAAATGTAAACGTTGGACTACATATCAGCTACAAATGCATAATTAAGTCTATCTAGTGTAATCGGTATACTATAGACGCTCCTGGGCGGTGAGACCATGTGGTGGGGTTGTCTGTTTTGTGCATGAGGTCCATCTAGTGCCGTAACCAGTGCCAGCCCATCACCTTCTAGATAAGGTTTAATGTGATGGATCGAAGATTCCATGAATTACTTCATTTAAGTCTATGACGGAGGACATAACTTACGATTACTAACTCTAATCATGCCATTGATCATATAGTTAAAACATTACACAATAATTTGAATACTTTGTCACATTTGTTCAATACAAATGAAATAACAATCATAATAGTCTCCCCTAGTACCTATTGATATGTCAAAATTTGATTCATAAACATAATAAGGTGTTCATTTTCACAGATTGTGACATACTGCTAGTTGAAGTAGATGGGCCCTTTTATTTGGCTTTCCTTTCCTAAGAACCATACATGAAAGTTACCCTTCATACGACTCATATGCATTTTCAATCCTATGACATGTTTACATGCATGTGCTTCAAAACCAAAAATATTCTTAGTCTATATATGAACGCTTGCTTATAGCAACAAGTAAATTCTAGTAGAAAATGTTGAGATGACAAGCTCAACACATGCGGACATTGATGATGGACCGCCTGGTTAGATGGGTCCACACGTCTGCACTTAGCACGTCGGTGGTTATTATGACTCTCACATGGCCACTGACTCATTACTTATTATATTCAGGTTATTACACCTATTTACAACTGGCATAGTTATAGCGCCAGTCGACTAGTGTAGTCGGTTATGCATTGTTTGACTTAGTAGGCCACTTTCCTTTATGTTGTATCTTATCTATACTTTGTGTACATTGTAAAGTGTGTGGAAGAAGAAGAAGAAACCAGCATGAAAACGTTTTGGCCTCTATCTTTCTTCTTGTCTCTTGAGTGAGCTTCTCCTTGTGCATTCTGTGTGGGTTGGGCGCAGCATCTTGAGCAAGTCCCCCCACCACACGATTCTTGACATGGTATCAGAGCCGCACCATTGAGAGAGGCTGATTTCGAAGGCTGAAGCGAAGGAGAAGAAGCAAGGTTCGAGCAAGCAAGCCATGGGTAAGAAGCTCTCCCATTCTTCCACTCTCTTTCCTAGATAGGACCTGTGGAGGCCCCGGAAGTAGGGTCAAGCAAAAATCTCAGATTGCAGTGAGATTTGGTGTGTGCGAAGAGCGCTGTGTATTCTACAAAAAAGCCCTTTAGGGATAATCCGTAGTTCTTTTGGGCATCTAAGGCCGTTTCAGGCCCCGTTTTAGGGCCGCAAGGTTGCGGACAGCAGTTTTAGGGTACACTGTGATTTCGGCTGTTTTGACCGAAAGTGGGTGCGCAGGTTATAGATTGCAAATCTGTAATTCTTGAGGTGTTTGCAGGAAGAAAACATAAGGTTTATCTGCAAACATGTTGCAAATTACATGTATTGTTGAGCAGATAGTGAAAAAGGCTATCTAGTGTATTGCTGTGCACTATAGGTCGAGGTTTGCAGAAAATTTGCTTACTGTTGGTATTAATTTTGTGATAATGGCAGAGAATAGTGGAAGCCCCATCATTGAGAAGATTGACAAGAACAACTACCCTTCATGGAAGTTCCGTGTCACGAACTTCCTTATTGGAAAAGGCCTCTACGAGTTTGTTTCAGGTGAAGAAAAGGAGCCGGAGGTGAGTGATCCTCCAACTGCAGAAGAGACAAAGGCACGGAAGGAATGGAATGAAAAAGATAAAAAGGTCATGTATTGGCTGTCTGCAGTAATTGACAATAATATGCTGGGACATATTGGAAATGCAGAGAATTCATATGCAGCTTGGACCATACTTGAAAGTATGTTTTCTGTAAATACAAAGGCACGAAAGATTCAACTCAAGCAAGAGTTGAATACATTGAAGAAAGGGAAGATGTCTATCAATGAGTATGCACTGAAGGTAAGGAGCATTGCAGATGCCTTGGCAACGATTGATGCAATGCCCGATGATGATGATTTGGTATCGTCTACCTTGGGTGGACTTAACAATGAAAAGGCTTGGGAGTCTTTTGTAACTTCCGTATATGTCCGAAAGCCATTTCCAGATTTCGATGAGTTGGTCTCCCTTATGATCCACTGAAGAGATCAACATGCAGAGTGAGACATCTGAAAGAAGTGGTGAACAGGTCTAGGCTATCTACTCCAGTTCAGGAAGGGGACATGGCAGGTTCTCCTCAAGAGGTCGTGGTACAGGACGTGGTAATGACAACCAGCAAAACATATTGAATCAGCAATTTGGAGATATGCAGGTTTTAGGAGGTCATGGTAACTTTAGAGGCAAGGGGAGCTTTAGAGGAAGAGGTGGATGGCAGAACAGAGGTTCTAACAACTCTGGTATTGTGTGTCACTACTGTGGCAAAACAGGTCATATTGCAGCCCAATGTTATGCTAAGAAAGATGATATCCGCAGTGGTAAGTTGCAGTAAGGAAACTATGCATCGTCTTCACGACAGAATGAAGATAAAAATGAACATCTGTTTGTTATGCAGCATATGTTGAATGCTGTTACAGGAAAGGAAACACATGATGATGTTTGGTATGTTGATTCAGGTGCATCCAATCATATGACCAGCCATGCAGAATGGTTTGGAGAGATGCAAAATTTGCAAAATGCAGGTTATGTGTAGACGGGTGATGATTCATGCCACCCAATTTTACACATTGAAAAAGTTCCTTTGTCCTTGCATGATGGTAAGACAAAGAGTCTTTCAGATGTATTACATGTGCCATCTATTACAAAGAACTTGGTGTCAGTGGGTCAAATGGTAGAGCAAGGGCTGCAAGTTAGATTTAATGCAAAGGGCTGCTTTGTAGAAGACTTCAATGACAAGTGCAGGTTACTTGCAAAGGGAAGTAGAGTTGGGCGTATGTTTACTCTGGATATTGGAATTCCTACTATGAATGCTGCTATGTATGCTAAAGGAAAAGGTGTTGTAGCAGATATTGAAATTTGGCACAAATGTATAGGACATGCAAATATACAAAGACTGAAATTAATGCAGTCCAAAGGGTTGGTTACAGGTTTGCCTACATTTAGAGTTGCAGAATTTCATAAGGTATGCGAAGCATGTCAGTTTGGTAAGCAGGAAAGACAACCCTTTTCACATGACAGAGATGTAAGCAGAAATATCCTTGATGTTGTGCATACAGACATTTGGGGGCCTACAGAAAATGTATCTCTTGGAGGCAGTTCATACTTTGTCACATTCATTGATGATTGTTCTAGAAAGCTATGGGTATATTTTATGAAGGAAAAGAGTGAAGCATTTGAGCACTTTAGAACTTTCAAGGCTGCAATTGAAAGAGAAACAGGCTTGAAAGTAAAGTGCTTGAGGTCAGATGGAGGGGGAGAGTACCTCTCGAATGAGTTTAGTGATTTTCTGAGGTCTCATGGGATAAAGCGACAGTTCACATGCAGGTATACCCCACATCAAAATGGGGTTGCAGAAAGGAAAAACAGGCATATTGCAGAAGTTGCACGTGCCTTGATGGCTGAAAAGAATATGCCTAAGCATTTTTGGTCTGAGGCTGTTCATACTGCTGTTTATATTATGAACAGAACCCCCACAGCTGCAGTTCATGGTATGACTCCTGAAGAATGCTTTACAGGTAAGAAGCTTGATGTCTCACACTTGAAAGTGTTTGGCTGCATTGCGTATGTTCATGTGCCAGATGAGTTGCGGAAGAAACTGGATCCAAAGGCTGAAAAGTGTGTCTTACTGGATACTCTTTAGAGCAGAAAGGGTATCGTTGTTATAACCCTGTCACATGTAAGTTCAGAGTGAGCAGGGATGTCATCTTTGATGAAATGAGCAGTTGGTATGCATCTAGTGGTGATGCATCGGATGATGATGATGATCATGACACTCATGTGCAGGATGAAAAGAAAGAATCACGGACTCTTAGTGGACCAGAGACATCATCTGGTAGTCCTTGGTCTGGGAGACCAAGGAGTAGCTCTAATAGCACTACAAGTAAAGACAAAGGAAAGAATAAAGTGTCAGATGGCATTGATGCAATTCTTGATGGAGACTCCAGTGGCTCGGAGAGCTTGGATGATGAGCTTGGCATTCCTTCAGTGAGGACTCCAGGTGTGCAGAGAGCACGCATCAATGCAAAGACTCCATTGAGTGATCTAGTGGTACACAGGTCTAGCAGGGTGAGATACCCTGTTAAAAGATTTGGTTTTGAAGGTTATGGAGCTCACCTTATATGGTGAAACTAGTTGAGGATGTTGAGCCCACTTGTTTTGAGGATGTTGTTGGTCATACTCATTGGGATGCAACAATGGATGAGGAGATGGCTGCATTAGAGGCCAATAAGACTTGGGATCTAGTATCATTACCGAAGGGCAAGAAACCTATTGGATGTAAGTGGGTTTATAAGATTAAGCACAATGCAGATGGTTCTATTAGTAGTTACAAAGCTAGGCTGGTTGCAAAAGACTATGCCCATACATATGGCATAGATTATGGTGAAACCTTCAGTCCAGTTTCTAGGATAGCAACTGTCAGATGTGTGATTGCTTTGGAAGAAGCCAAAGGTTGGAGGTTGCAGCAAATGGATGTGAAGAATACCTTCTTGCATGGTGATTTGCAGGAAGAAGTGTATATGGATCAACCAGTAGGTTATGAAGATTTAGAGCATCCCACGTATGTGTGCAGGTTGAAGAAGGCACTCTATGGGCTCAAGCAAGCACCTAGAGCATGGTCTGACAAGATCAGAGAGTATCTTGTCAATATTGGCTTTTATGTTTCTGATGTTGATCACTCACTTTATGTGAGAAAGGGAGATGCAGGTTTGGTCATCATAGTTGTCTATGTGGATGACTTGATTATTACAGGTGATAGTGATAGTGGGATTGCTGAAGTCAAGGACTTTTTGAAGAAGAAGTTTGAGATGAAGGATTTAGGTGAGCTAAGGTACTTCATTGGTATTGAGGTGATCAGATGTGATGATGGTATATGGCTGTCCCAAAGACAATATGGCTTGGATATGTTGTCCAAGTATGGTATGATAGCATGCAAACCACTTTCAGTCCCGTTGGAGCAGAATGTAAAGTTGAGTGCTGATGTTGGGGATGAGATAGAAGGCCCTACTATGTTCAAGAGGATAGTGGGGAGTTTGATCTACATGACCATTACAAGGCCAGACTTGAGCTACGCTATTGGTCTTGTGAGTCAGTTTATGCAAGTACCTAGAAAGCCACATTTGGATGCAGTCAGACGCATATTGAGATATGTGAAGTCCACATTACATTATGGACTTTTCTATGAGGCAGGTACAGATGTACAGGTATTTGGATACACAGATGCAGATTGGGCTGGTAGTATGTCTGATAGAAGATCTACCAGCGGATATATGTTCTTTCTTGGTAGTGCAGCAGTGCTTGGAGTAGCAAAAAAACAATCTACAGTTACTTTGTCGAGTACAAAGGCTGAGTATAGAGGTGCTACTGTTGCAGCACGTGAGGTAGTATGGCTACAAAAGTTAATGGCTAATTTGGATGTGCAGGTGGAAGGTCCAATTGTCATTTATTGTGACAACATGAGCAGTATACAGTTGGCTCTAGGAACCCAATGTTCCATGCTAGGATAAAACATATTGAGGTACACTACCACTTTGTGAGAGAGAAGGTACTAGCATGTGAGATTGACTTGGTGTATGTCAGCACACATGATCAGATAGTTGATATCTTCACGAAGGCATTGGGTACAGAGAAGCTTCAAAAGTTTCGAAGCTTACTTGGAGTTGTAGAGATGCAATTGAGCTTGAGGGGGAGTGTTGAGATGACAAGCTCAACACATGCGGACATTGATGATGGACCGCCTGGTTAGATGGGTCTACACGTCTACACTTAGCACGTCGGTGGTCATTATGACTCTCATATGGCCACTGACTCATTACTTATTATATTCAGGTTGTTACACCTATTTACAGCTGGCATAGTTATAGCGCCAGTCAACTAGTGTAGTTGGTTATGCATTGTTTGACTTAGTAGGCCACTTTCCTTTATGTTTTATCTTATCTATACTTTGTGTACATTGTAAAGTGTGTAGAAGAAGAAGAAGAAACCAGCAAGAAAACGTTTTGGCCTCCATCTTTCTTCTTGTCTCTTGAGTCTCCTTGTGCATTTTGTGTGTGTTCGGTGCAGCATCTTGAGCAAGTCCCCCCACCACGCAATTCTTGACAGAAAATCCATAGTTGTTCAAACCCCCTCCCCTCCCAAGTATAAAAGTAGTTCATTCCTGAAGATGGTGAACTTATCTGGTCTAAGAAAATTTGTGAAGATATTGTGATTTGATCATGTGTGGAGAAATGAATCAAAACCATTTATTGATTCAAGACTTTCTCTCAGATGGAGTTTAATGTATCTCAATGATCTAAGCCGTGGTTTGCAAGATAATATTATTAGAAAGGTAGATATTTGAGAGGTTATCACAAAAGTCTTTAGCTCAATATATATGCCATTATCTACCAGCATTATTCTTAGCCATACAAGTTCACAAGTAATATATGTTGCTCCTCTATATTCAACCTCAATAAATTAGAATATAATTGTGGGATGCTTCTTACTTGACTAGGTACTTATATCATTTTCCACAATAAGTAAAAATAACTTGAAGAATTATATCCTCCAATTCCTAGTCCAATAAGCACCCATATACCCAAAGGACTTCAAGGTTGATGTAGACTCATTAAGTAGCCCAAAGTTTTTCATCCATAATCTTTCACAAGATTTAGATTGGACTTCCATTGGGGTAGAGATTGGTTTTTATAGGATTGCATGTTAAACCTCTTCAAGATATCATCAACATATTATGTTGACAAAGAAAAATGGATTCATATCCATTGAGATTTGAAGCACAATTTTTTTTAATTCACTAATATATTTCATATCATATTTCTTTTCCAATTGATGTTTGATAGCATGCATATTTGCAAGACTACTACTAATGAGTATGAAATCATCGACATAGATAATGATTAGTGTAGTTTCCTTACCTTTCTACTTTATATAGAGAGTAGGATCAACATTACTATCCCAGCATCCATGAGCTTGCAAGAAGAAGTTTATCTTAATGTGCAAAGATCTCGGGGCTTACTCCAAACCATACTGAGACTTCTGTAATCTACATACTTAGTGTGGATAGTTGGCCTCTACATATTCCATGTTGTATGTAAATTTCCATTCAAGAAAGCATTTTTTACATACATTTGATGCACCATCCATCAATAATGACTAGCAAGAGCAATCACAAGTCAGATAATTATCATATATTGATTGCACCATGAAGATTCAACTTACTTTTCTAGACCCACTTACATCCAATGGCCTTCTTATAGTTTGAGAGATCAGTAAGTTCCCATATATTATTGTCCACCATAAGAGCTTTGTACTTTTCATCCATGGTTGTGTTCCATTCTTTTTTCTTTTTGCATGCTTCACTATATGATTGAGGTTCAATATCGGAAGATGCTTTTGACATGAATGCTACATGTATAGATCAAGATTGGCAATATAAAAAAGATAGTTTGGAGTATGAGCAGCTCTTGTAGATCATCTAAGGGATATGCTAAATTTCTAGGTGCATTCTTTGATTCATCTTTTGGGCGTACATCTACATTAGATGGGCTGAAGTGAAGGCTATGTTTTTTGAAATATGGTTAACCATCTGAGTCATCTTTGTTATAGAAACTTTATGGGACCCATTACCACCTTTCATCTTTAGCAAAAGAAACATCCCTTGAGATAATAAACTTCTTAGAATTAGGATTGTACAATTTGTGGTCTTTGGATTGAATTGAATAACTGGTCAAAATGCATCTTTGAGATTTGTCATTAAGTTGCCTTCTCACCATAGCTTAGAACCAAATTGAAGAGAATTGAGAGACCCACTAATTGCAAAAGAGAGTAGACTTGAGAGATGAAAATGAATGAGAAACCAATCGGGTACAATTTCCCCCCCATGCATGGGTGGGTACATTCCTCATGCATATAATTATTTTGATTTGATTATCTTAGTGCTCAAAATACAAAAAAATCTCAAAATAAGCCCATATATTTATCTTCCTTACACGTTTTTTCTTTCCCAAGAATTTTCCCAAAACTAAACTATATTTCCTAAAGGTAATATTTAAAAATATTAACCCTAAATTATTCAAGATGTATATCAAAATAATTAAAAAACAATGATTCCAAGCTTTTGTAAATTAGACCTCAAGTAATTCAATAGTGCTTTTGGTATACAACAGTCAGGCTAATGTAATGTGCCCACCTATCGATTGTCCAAGCACATTTTTAATAGTCCATCGAAGACGAGTCTAAGCGATGCTGCCCAGCACTCCCTTGGAATGTTACAGGGTTTGTTGCCTAGGGTCTCTCGAGTCCTCGTGGCAATAGAATGTTTGTGGCCGAACCCACTAGCATCGACCTGAAATCTGAGTCCCTAGTGGTTAAGGTCTCCTGACAGCATTCTAGCATCGGGTCTTGGACATCCTACTTTACGCAAAGATACCCAAGCTGAAGTAGATCTATGCCACGCTTGGTTCAAAGAGAATGGGAAATGAGAGGGATGCACCGCTCAAGCTCTCTGCCCATAGGGCATAGTCCCATTCCGGTCCCCTAAAATGGCATGAATCGGGGTTCTAACCTAACAATACCTAAGGGTCCAACTATGGCAAAACCTTGTGAGAAGGCTTCTAGTTCTTCGGGACCACCCTACCATAGGACAGACCCATCGGGGGTTCCGCCCACCCAGAGTAAGCAATCCTTTGATAAAAAAGTTCAAAAATTTTCCTTAACTCTTTGTCTCCTGCCCATATAGGAGAAATTATGTATCCCTTTTGTCCAACAGAAGTACATGGTCCAAATCACATGGCACCATAATTTCCATCCATTATCTAGAAAAGTATCTTCCAATGCCCTAGACATTGGGCTCACAATAGTATACAAAGTTGTTTTGGACTAGGAAAGGGGTGTCAAGAACTCGAGTAACCCCAAGTGACCTAGGAGTGAGACACAACTTCCATGGTTGGCCTTTTCACCACTCGACCTTTGGTCTCTGAATCGAGCAGTGCCCTCTGAGGGTAATTAGCGGTGTGATCTTGGAGATGATCCACCTGTGAAAAATATCCTTCCTTAATTAATCCATTTAGGAATCAAGCACAAACAAGGCATTCAGCCTTGATATCATTTTCCAAGAAAAACACTCCTTTATTCCCATGGAAACTTGTCATCACAGACCCCTACCATGCACTTACCATCAAGCACAAGCACTTGGAATATTCATCCAAATCACATTCCAACAATTAGTTTAATGCAAAAATAATTTAAGACAATTTTATATCAGTCAATAAAACAATGATATCCTTTTCCAACATTGCAGGAATAGTTGCGATAACCTTCCATCTCATATTTGCTCCCCCCTTGGGATCTAAGTGATTCTATGCAAACTTTACTTAACCTTCGGCTAAGACATATCCCAAGGTCTCATGCAATTATGCAAGAATGTAAATTCTATGGAGCACTTACATTGATTGAAAATCCGACCCTTTTCCCAACAAGTTTAGAAGTATTGGTATGTACTTGATCCCAGGGTTTCCAATCCCTTAAGTTCTTCCCTTGCCTTTGAGGCCTAGAAATGTTGTTTGCATCTAACCCAGTTCTGGAATAGGATTGATAAACATAGTCACTATCAGTAGATCTCAAGACATCTCAGTTTTTAGTCCTTATGATTGTTGCTTGTGTTAACTACGCATTAGAGATTGGAGATTGAATTTCCTCTAGGATAGGTTACTTACCATATAATCTATCAAGCATGCAAGCTCAACATACTTTTAGTGGGGTAAAAATACTTATCTATTATTTTTCAAAAAAGGAGAGTCGATGGTACCTTGGAGTTTGCAATGAATTTGCTTCTCTTGATGTAAGCACTTTGCAAACTCCACCTTTCGAATGTTTGCGATGAATTTATCATTTTCAATAAACCATTATCGTGTGGGTCTAATGCATCTTATGCGGGAATCAAAGCAAGCATTCATCAATCTAGAAATATGTTACTTATGACCGGTACTATAGTTGGATTGGCGGTGATGTCCTCGCTCAAGGTTTTATCACGGATTATGGGATTTCTGGCTATATTCAACATTCTGTGCTTGGGGGCCATTTTTTGGTCTTCTTTGCTTTAAACGCAATCCCTACAAGACTTCAATTGTCTCTTTCTTGAATAGAGGGGTCAATTAGGTGGTGGATAACGGAACAAGAGGGGAAGAAGAACACCATGTGTGGTCACCCTCTAAGGAGGGGAGGGGGAGAATAACCTTCTTAGAAGATTCTTTCTCTCTTTCTTTCTGTCACACACACACTCTCTCCTTCTCTCTCTCTCTCTCTCTCTCTTGGCAGTAAAAAGGGGGGAAAGATATGGTGCCTCTCTCTCTCTCTCCCTCTCTCTCCCTCAGCTTCTCTCTCTCTCTCTCTCTCTCTCTCTCTCTCTCTCTCTCTCTCTCTCTATCTCTCTCTCTCTCTCTCTCTCTCTCTCTCTCTCTCGCTCTCTCTCTCTCTCTCTCTCTCTCTCTCTCTCTCTCTCTCTCTCTCTCTCTCTCTCTCTCTCTCTCGCTCTCTCTTTCTCTCGCTCTCTCTCTCAGTTTGCAACAGGGGGAGGAATATAAGGTGGTCCTTCCTGTGCTTAACCAGGGGGGATAGAAACATGGGGTGATACATGGTCGCAAGGACTGGGCGAGGTGGTTGCGGGATAGGGTGATATGCCCAAGGGGGGGGGACATGCTTGGCCACATGGCCTTCCCCCCTCCATCATCACCTTCACTTCCTCTTTTATCGCTGCATCATCACCTCCTTTCTCCTCATGCTCGTCACCACCCTCAGCCACGTTAACTTCTACTTTTCCCCCTCGCCACTTGTCAGTGATAGTGGGGGGGAAAACAATTTTTTTTCATTATTTTTGTTAAAAATTGGGGGTGTTCATAACAATAGAATGTTACATCCTCTCCCCCTTAGAGAACTTGAGATGTCCTCATCTCAGAAGAATTGGGGATTTCGTTCTCGAACCTATGGGGTAGGGATCCATCACACATTCATTGTGACATTATGAGCACTCATAAGCACATGATCTTTTGAAATAACAACTTATTGTATTTGATATATCTGAGTAGTTTGGATTACAAGAGAAAAGTTTATAGTAGTTACATCTCATGGATATCTTCTAGGTTTTTCCTAAGTACCTAGTATATTCTGGATCACTGGAGCTTGTACAATTTCATTCCTTGTAAGCTCAAGTTCTCTTTGAGTTCTATTGGGACAATTGATGTAGTTATGTCCAATGTTGTGGCACTTTGAGCATCGGTGTTTAGGGTGCTTTGGACATTCCCTTTTGAAATGACCTAACTCCATGCAATAAAAACAACGCGGAGATTTATCACCTACGGTCACAGGATTCTTGGTCATCCTTGGCAGAATTTTTTTCGTTAGACCAAATTGCCTTAGGATCTTTTCAGCGGATTGAAGTGGTCCTTTATCTTGGAAACTATGTTCCCAGATTGTCCTCTTCTTAGTTCAAGAGTGAGCTCCATGGACAATCGGCTTTGCTTTTAATACTAAAGAGTACTTCCAAGCTTCGACATTCTGGTAAGACCCAATCCATATTAGTTGAGAAGAAATGACTTAAGATAAATTCATTGCAAGTTAGAACTGTCATACTTGCTAAAGTATCTCTAATCACTTGCAAGTTCTAAGCTCAAAATAGATACATCTTATATTATTTGGGTTAACTGTAGCTACAAGGGGAAGGTTTATTCCAATACAAGTTGTATTACATGTTGATAAAATCCCTAGGATTTCTAATCATCATGAAGAGGTGTAGTGGATTCTACGTCTTCATCTTCTTTTGATTCCTCTATATATCCGAAGACTGCACTAGTGCAGCTTTGCTTCCTTGGATGCTCCATATCAGGGCAGTCTACTTGGATGTGCCGTAGTTCATTGCAGTGAAAATATCGGTGGTTGGGATATCTCCTACGGATGTGCCCTATCTCTCCACATAAGTGGCATCTCCTATCCTGATCTCGGGAATCATCTTTGCTATAACTACCGGATTTAAGTTCTTGGATGATTGGAGTCGCTTGAATTAAGGCATCTTGCAAGTATTCTGGATGCATTGCTTCAATACGGTGGTTTAGAGTAGTGTTCAGGCCATGGCAAATCTTGGATACTTGCTGTGCAATATCCATAGGTGGCGCATATTTTAGTAGGGTTACAAACTTTGAGTAGTAAGATTCCAAGGTTAATTTCAATTGCTTGAGCTTAAAGAATTCATAAATTCTCAAAGTCTGGTAGGTTGGCGGAAGGTATCGTCTGCGTACAACATCTTTTAGCTAAGTCCAAGTGACAGTGGCTTCAAAAACACCTTGATCTTTGCACGATTGCTTCCACCATATCCAATCCTGGCCAACTAACTTAAGTTTGGCTATCATTGCATGATTGGTAGATCCAGTTCTCGAAGCAGAGAAATAATCATCCATCGATTCAATCCATATCTCAGCCTTTGTTGTGACGTCTATCCCTTCTCCATCAAATTTGGGTGCCTTAATTTGCTTGAGAAGGAATTTCTTCTCTTGCATGTCAACATTCAGGGGGTGCAAAAGGTGCCTAAAAATCAAGCCATACTACTTAGGTTATTCTGTTTAGAATATGTCTACAAACCATACATTAAGCAATCACATATGATTACGAAGTTTTGGCTCTGTGTAATATTTCCACACAATAGAAATTAGTTAGTTAGTTTGAAAGTAGTTAGTCAATTAATAAGTTAGTAAGGTTACTAACTAAAGACTAACTAAGGTCCATGCTCAGTTCAAAAGAAAGGAAGGACTACGTGTCTTTGATTCAAGAATTTTGTGATATTTTTTCTTGGAGTTATGATGAGCTGAGAGGCATTCCTCCTAGCTTGGCTATTCATACGATTCCTTTGAATCAAGATAGCCACCATCCTTATGCGACAGAAAGTAAGGCATATGCCTTTTGAATTAAGGGGCGGGCAGGCTACAAAATGCTGGCCTAATATTTCCGATTCAACACACAGAATGGTATTCACTAGTTGTTATCATGAAGAAGAAGAACAATCAGATTCGGCTTTGCATAGATTTCTGAGAGATGAATAAGAAGAAGATTAAGGATCACTACCCATTGCCTTTCATTGACCAAATTTTGGATTAGTTAATGGGTGGGGAAATCTATTTATTTATGGATTGTTTTACTAGATATAACCAGATGGCTATTGTAGAGGAAGACCTATTGAAAATGACATTTATCAAAGTCTTCAGTACCTTTGCGTATAATGTGATGGCCTTTGGTCTATGCAATTTGCTGGGTCTTGGCAATGAACAACGGATAAGACCTTTGGTGATATTTCCCTAGAGGAGTTAAAATTCTTTATTGACGATCTGGAGGTAGCCACCACAAGGGAGAAACAATTGATCATTCTGAGGAAACATTTTTAGTGCTGTAGACAGTTATGCATTGCTCTTAACCCTAGAAAGTGTGTATTTGGAGTACCCTATGGGTTGTTACTCGGTCATGTGGTTAGTTTAGATGGTATTGCGACTGATCCTGAAAAGATAAAGGTCATAGTACCCACTGCGTACTCCAAAAGAGGTGCACAACTTTCTGTCATCATTAAGATACTATCAAAGATTTATCAATGCACTAGTGGAAAGAGCATTGCCATTGAACATTTTATCTTTAAACTATCTATTTGTGATGCCACGAGGCATATTCCACGGTGGATTCCGTAAACTTTTATTACCGAGGCTCATACACAAAGTGGATTCTTTGTGCGAGAAGTTGATAGGGATGCCTATCCTTTTCGGGTGTTTTGTTAATTTTATGTATGGAAAATACCCATGGAGCTACCTCTAAGATTAACAGCCCATGGAGATTAGAGAAAAGGGAAAGTGAAAGTAGTGCTACGATGACACAATCATCTATGATCATTCATAATGATAATGTCATAGAAAAGACTGTGACAACGATGGTTAATATGCACATAGGAGGACGTGATGATTATGATCTACCCGACGCAGTTGGGTACCGTAGTGTGATTGCCAAGATCCATAAAGCATTGGATGATGTCCATGTGTGTGGAAAACCATTGTTAGTAAGGAAGATTTCATTAGGACTTATCCTAAGTTCTAGCAAAGTGGTGGCAGATGAGAATAGGCTTACTAGAACACCACTAGCAGATGATGGGATATATTCCCTATTGCATAGTGTTGGACTCCCTAAACCACTTTGTGAGTTGGCGGAAAGGGAAGTTCATGGAATTAGTGTCTCTTCCATACCAGTAAAGGTGGAAATGGAAGAGATTAAAGATCCTAGCACACTGGTATTAGGTAAAGAGGAATACGAAGATTTTGATGACCCAGTCTTGATCCCAAAAGGGAGGACTAAATGCCCTCCTCTTTATAGGGATCTCCCAATGTTTTATGGGTTGCCAAATGAAGATCCGATGATTCATTTAAGAGAATATGACCTAACTTGTATTGCAAGTGGGTTTGACGATATACATCGGATGCTTGTATTCCTGAGTACCCTAAAGGGAGAGGCAAGGAAATGGTACTGGAGCCTCCCAAGAGGGTCGATCAAATCATTTGAGGAGACTTGTGATAGATTTCTAGATGAGTATGAAAAGAAGCTCCCTATGATTCAGGTCTTAGGGCACCTTATGGAGTTTAGACAGGAGTCTTATCTTTCTGTTAAAGAGTATGCTAGAGCCTTTGATAGTACTCTTAGGCTTTGGCCAAGAAGAGACAGTGCATTACCAGATGATGTGCCATGTGAGCTCTTTTTGAATGGCTTAGAGATTAATACACAAATCCAAGTGGGACTGCAAAATCCTAAGTCGTTAAGGGAAGCAAAAATGCATGACATTGATTATGAGGGTCATGTTCAGAGATGCTGGGAAAAATTTTGGAGTTTTCCCCGCTCAGTACAAGTGCATCCTAGCTTCCAACCATTTCTACAAGGAGACAGCTCACTTGTTGATACCAAGGCAGCCTATGAGGGGAACCTTGGTGGTCAAAATCTCAAAGCAGAAAAGGGCAATTCTATGAGCAGTAATGACATGCCTCTCACGAAAATATTCCAAGCCATGCAAGTCCCATTAGGGCTTGCAACACTTCCACGAGAGGTAGTTGTGATGGCAACATGGATAGAACCATTGGGCCTATGAGTGTTGATAAGCATTCTGTGTGTGGTTCTAATTTTGTTGCTAGTAAGGCTCTTGAGAGACCTTTGGTGTCGGAATCATGCTTCTGGGTGGATGTTGTTCCCTTCAGTGAAAGCATGGTTCTTATGGAAAAAAAATTGTAGTATGGACGTAAACAAGTAAAAACATCTTTTGTAAAGAGGATGCAAAATGCTAAAAGTCCACCTGTGCTTCACAAAGGTCATAAGGATGTGAGGCCATTTGGCCATAGGGATAAGTTTGCATTAAGTTCATTACACCAGTGCAGCAAATTGAGGGAATGTAAGAATATTAAGGGAAATGTGAGATGGGTTTGGAGACCCAAAATCTCCAAAATTATGGCAGGAGTGTCGGATGCAAGGCCAAGGATCCCATCTAGATATATTTTGCTGAACCCCCCAAGAGGATAAGACTGGATCTACATCTAACAATATACACTGCCTTGGGATACACCCATGTGATGTGCCTAGGCTTGAAGCTCTACCTAGTTTGGGTCGCAACACTAATTTATGTGAAAACCCAAATAGGGGAGGTTCGAATGAGAAAGCGATGATTATTTGTGCCAAAGGAGCCACTCAGCCACTTGAACGACCAGTTTATTCGGATGATAATAAATGTGGGACATGCGAGCCCACTGAGGCCGTTCATTCAACTCATAGTGCCCAAGAAGGGATAGGTCTTATTGATGAGTTATTTGTGGAAAGGCTTGGACTTGTAGCTCTACAAAAAACCTAAGATAAAAAAATACAAGATCAAGCTTGTAGCTAACTTGTCTGAGTAGCATGGGGCTAGTTGACCTATGATATACTATCTTTGGCACCCTGGGTAGTCTGATAGGGTGTGATGTATATGCCAAGAACATCAACATTACATGGACTAAAATGACCTATCTAGTTTTAAGCTAGGAAGGCTAGATGCTTTGGATATTACGTCCAGATTTCGTTAGGCCAAGAGGGCCATGTTGAGATATCGAGCTCCACTCGTGATATGCCAGGGTGACCGTTGTGCATTTATGTCACCGACGTGTTAGTTGCAGATGCGGTTGGTATACCGCCCATGAATAATAGCTACATGATAGCTATCCTTATCTACTCTAGTTCGTGGCTTGGTTAGTATGCCACCTTAGTTAGTTGAGTTTGGTTTGAGACCCATATATAGGGTTCTTCTATTTCTTTGTGTGAGAGTTCTTTTGGCTTACACAACTAAGAAGAGAAAAACTGTTTTCAGCCTCCACCCTTGTGTGTATTCCCCCATTGTGCAAGCAAGAAAGCTACAAGTGAGACTCCTTCCTTCTCTCCCACAATCTTGACATGGTATCAGAGCCTTGTTCATGGTAAGGAGCTCAAGAAAGCAAGCCAAGCTCGCGGTGGTCTGGTAAGAGGAGTAGTGTTGCTTTCATTTTCTGTTTTGGGAGCAGATCTCTGCAGGTAGCACAGCCGGAAATTGCAGGAGTGCATTGTCTCAGGTTGAGACGCCCTTCGCGGTGAAGCAAAAGGGCAGTATATGCTGCGGGGGAGGGCTTTAGCCCTTGGCGACCTTGTTTTTTTGATTTGAGGCCATTTCGGGGCCTTCTTTGGAGGCGGAAGTTTTCTGCACGCACTCAGGAAAAGGCCCAATTTTATGCTGTGCAGCCACTGTTCTACAGGTCAGTGAAAAGTTTCTGTAGAAATTGCATCGTATGCTTGTGCGCAGAGACATTGGGAGTTACAGAATCATCCTTGGTTCCTGTTTATGCAAAATCGTCACTAGGAAGTGACTATGTGGTCAAATACCACTTTCGCCAGTTTTGCAGATTTGCCCTTGTGAGGCTGAACCTATGTTCTTTGCAGTGACAGAACTTTTTGCAGTATTCTGTAATGGCGTCTGATTCTCTCTCACAGATTGTCACTGAAAAGCTTGACAAGAACAACTTCCAAGCATGGAAGTTTAGAATGACGAATTTCCTTATGGGAAAAGGATATTGGGAATTTGTTGCAGGAAATGAAGAAGAACCAGTTCTTCCTGATGTTCCCAATCAACAGCAAATGCAGGCATTCAAAGCATGGCATGAGAGAGCCAGGAAAGTTATGTATTGGCTGTCTATCAGTATTTTAGACTCTATGATTGTGCATATTCAGGATTCAAGTACGCCAAAGGAGGCATGGGATACTCTGTCAAAAATGTATAGCACAAATACGCAAGCTAGGAAAATGCAGCTCAAGCAAGAGTTGCATAATGTGCAAAGAGAAAGTATGAGCATCAATGACTACCACATGAAGGTGAAGAAGATTGCAGATGCACTTGCTTCCATTGGGTCGCCAGTGGAAGATGATGATTTAGTTTCTGTGACCTTGAATGGTCTAGGAAAGGATTATGCACAGTTTCGGACATCCATTTCAGTTCGTGAAAGATTTCTTGATTTTGAGGAGTTGATTGCTCTTCTAATTTCTGAGGAGCAGAGAAATGGTGGTGCATCTTCTTCAGGAGGAACTTCAAAGGAAACTGTCTTCTACTCAAATGCTGGAAGAGGTAGAGGCAGAGGTAGAGGAGGCCGATTTGGAGGCCGTGGTAGAAATCAGAATATGCAGCAAACTCAAGAAAACCAGTCCTATGGAGGAGGACGTGGTAACTCTAGAGGCAGGGGGAGCCAAAGAGGTCATGGTGGATGGCAAAGAGGCCAAAATGCAAACAGTAATGTTGAATGCTACTACTGTGGTAAAATGGGTCATATGGCTAAAGACTGCTATAAAAAGTCTAATGACATCATGAATGGAAAACTGCAATAAGGGAATTATGCATCTTCTAGTAGACAGGGTGATGACAGAAATGAGCATTTGTTTATGGTGCAGCACATGAACAATTCTGTGACAAGTGCAGAAGAAAGAAATGATGTATGGTATGTTGACTCAGGTGCATCAAACCACATGACAGGTCATGCAGAACGGATGGAGGATGCAAGGAAAATGGAAAAACCAGGATTTATGGAGACTGGTGATGATACTGATCCTATTGTGCAGATTGGAAAAATTCCTTTGTCTATGCAGGATGGGAAAAAGAAATACCTGTCCGATGTATTTCATGTCCCGAATATCACCAAGAATCTGGTTTCTGTTGGTCAAATGGTTGAGCAGGGCTTGCAGGTCAGATTTAATCCTCATGGATGCTTTGTTGAGGATATGAAAAATAAAGGTCGCTTGATAGCAAAAGGAAAGAAGAAGGGCAGAATGTTTACATTGGATGCAGACATGTCTGAATTGAGTGCAGCAATGTTTGCACATGGGACCGGTGTAGTTGCAGATATTGATATCTGGCATAAACGCATTGGTCATGTTAATGTACAGCGACTTAAATCAATGCAGGCCCAAAATATTGTTGCAGGTTTGCCAAAATTCAAGGTTGCAGAAATGCATAAGGTATGTGAAGCCTGTCAGTTTGGAAAACAGGCAAGGAAACCATTTCCTAGACATGTTCAAGAGAGTAAGAAGCCATTGGAATTAATCCACTCTGATGTGTGGACAACTAAAGCTGCATCTCTTGGAGGCTGTCATTATTTTGTCACTTTTATTGATGACTATAGCAGAAAACTTTGGGTGTATTTTATGAAAAAGAAAAGTGAAGTTTTTGGGCATTTCAAAACTCTTAAAGCTATGGTTGAAAAAGAAACAGGCCTGCAGATAAAATGCCTAAGGTCAGATGGAGGGGGAGAGTACCTCTCAAATGAGTTTGCAAGGTTCCTGCAAGAGCATGGCATAAAGCAGCAATATTCATGCAGTCATACCCCACAACAAAATGGAATTGCAGAAAGGAAAAATAGGCATATTGGAGAGGTATCTCGTGCCATGCTCAATGAAAAAGACTTGCCAAATTTTTATTGGGCTGAAGCAGTTGCTACAGCAGTCTACATAATGAACAGGACTCCCACTGCAGCAATACATGGAATGACTCCAGAGGAGAGGTATACTGGTAGGAAACCAGATATTTCTCATTTGAAAATTTTTGGTTGCATTGCCTATGTACATGTGCCAGATGAGTTGAGATCCAAGTTGGATCCAAAAGCTGAGAAGTGCATCTTTATTGGTTACTCTCTGCAGCAAAAAGGGTATAGATGCTATAACCCTTCTACTCGTAAGTTTACAGTGAGCAGAGATGTTGTTTTTGATGAGATGAGTAGCTGGTATAAACCAGTAAATGTGATTGATGATGTAGATGCACAAAATGGTAATGCTGCACAGAATTCACAGCAGCAGTCACAAAATATTAGTGGACCTGGAGCGTCCTCTAGCAGTGGTTCACATTCTTCGCCATGGATAGGCAGATTGAGATCAGGAGAATCTTCTCAAAGTAATGCAGATAGTGGTATGCAGGTATCACGAAAAGGAAAAGAGAAGGTTGATCAGCCCATGTTTGATGTGAATGCAGGTCACTCTTATGTGGATGGTGAATCCAGTGGCTCAGAACAGAGCATTGATGATGAGTTGGGTATTCCTTCTATTGTTACACCTGGAGTAAGGAAGACCAGGGATATTTTGAGAGCACCTGGGAGTGAACCTACTTTGCGCAGGTCTATGAGAGCTAGGTATCCTGTGGATAGGCTGAAATATGATGGATTTACAGCCATTCACTATGCATATATGGTTAAAGTGATACAGGAACCAGAACCCACTTCTTTTGAGGAAGCCATGGGAAAAGAAAAATGGGAGAAAGCCATGGATGAAGAAATGGATGCCTTGGAAGCAAATGCTACATGGGAATTGGTACCTTTGCCTAAAGGTAAAAATGCAATTGGCTGTAAGTGGGTTTATAAGGTGAAGCACAATGCAGATGGTTCTGTGAACAGATACAAGGCAAGATTAGTAGTCAAGGGGTATGCACAAACATATGGCATTGACTATGAAGAAACATTCAGTCCGGTTGCAAGGATGGCAACCGTAAGAGCAGTCATTGCTATGGCTGCATCAAAGGGATGGTCTTTACATCAGATGGATGTAAAGAATGCCTTCTTGCATGGTGATTTGCAAGAAGAGGTCTATATGGAGCAGCCACCAGGTTATGTGCATGCTGTTCATCCTGAGTTTGTTTGCAGGTTGAAGAAAGCCTTGTATGGCTTGAAGCAAGCACCTAGAGCATGGTCTGACAAGATAGGACAGTATCTTGTCACTATTGGCTTTCAGATTTCCAAGGCAGATTTCTCACTTTATGTGAGAAAAACAGAGAAAGGTATTATGCTACTTATCATTTATGTTGATGATTTGATTATGACAGGTGACAGTGATGAAGATATCCTTCATGTGAAAATGCTATTGAAGCAGAAGTTTGAGATGAAGGATTTGGGAGAGCTGCGTTATTTCTTGGGCATTGAGGTGATTAGATCACCAAGTGGGATACAGCTCTTGCAGAGGCAGTATGGATTGGACATGCTGTCCAAATATGGGATGACAGGCTGTAAGCCTATTTCAGTTCCTTTGGAGCAGAATGTGAAGCTGAGCACAGATGCAGGTGAGCTTCTAGAAGACCCTACTATGTACAGACGCATAGTAGGAAGTTTGATTTATATGACTATTACCAGGCCAGATTTGAGCTATGCTGTTGGATTGGTAAGTCAGTTTATGCAGGCTCCAAGGAAACCACATTTGGATGCGGCTAGACGCATACTCAGGTATGTGAAGTCCACATTGCAGTATGGACTATTTTATGAGACTGGGGTTCAGATACAGCTGCATGGATACACTGATGCTGATTGGGATGGTAGTATTTCTGATAGAAGATCTACCAGTGGATATGTGTTCTCTTTTGGGAGTGCTGCAGTCACTTGGAGCAGCAAGAAACAGCCTACAGTTGCCTTGTCGAGCACAGAGGCTGAGTACAGGGGTGCAGCAATGGCTGCATGTGAGGTAGCTTGGTTGCATAAGCTACTTTATGATATGCATCAGTCTACAGATGGGCCAGTTGTCATTTATTGTGACAACATGAGTAGTATACACTTGGCAAATAACCCAGTCTATCATGCTAGAACAAAGCACATTGAGGTGCATTATCACTATGTGCGAGAGAGGGTTTTACTAGGTCTTATTGATCTAGTTTATGTCAGCACAGAGGATCAGGTAGCTGACATATTTACGAAGGCATTGGGCGCAGAGAAGCTGCGCAAGTTCAGAGACCTGCTTGGTGTGCAGGAATTGGGATTGAGCTCGAGGGGGAGTGTTGAGATATCGAGCTCCACTCGTGATATGCCAGGGTGACCGTTGTGCATTTATGTCACCGACGTGTTAGTTGCAGATGCAGTTGGTATACCGCCCATGAATAATAGCTACATGATAGCTATCCTTATCTACTCTAGTTCGTGGCTTGGTTAGTATGCCACCTTAGTTAGTTGAGTTTGGTTTGAGACCCATATATAGGGTTCTTCTATTTCTTTGTGTGAGAGTTCTTTTGGCTTACACAACTAAGAAGAGAAAAACTGTTTTCAGCCTCCACCCTTGTGTGTATTCCCCCATTCTGCAAGCAAGAAAGCTACAAGTGAGACTCCTTCCTTCTCTCCCACAATCTTGACAGGCCAGTTGTCTGTTTAGTATAGGTGTGGTTAATGGTTTCTTGTTTTAGTTTTGTGCTAGACAGGTTCGAAGAAGAGCTTGGAAGGAGCCTTTTGTTACGTGGAAGCTTCTCGTGGCCCTCTCCAAGTGATATCTCTCCTTTATGAGTACTGTGTTTTATGCTATATGTGTCTGTGTACTTGTTGGGGGATTTTTCTTTTCTTGTTAGGGACAAGCGTCCAAGGCATGAAGTCCCAAGTTTAGGTTAAGTATGTCTGAGGGAGATCTGAGTAGTCGTTGCCTCCTGTAAAGACATTGTCAAGCATTGAAAGACCTGTTTTAGAAAGTAGTTCTAGTGACCCTATTTTGCTAGCCTGCTAGGCAGCCGTTCCAGGAGTTCTTGTTAGTTGTGAGGCAGTTAGAGAAGCATGCCGAAGAAGAAAATAATGATGATGAAAAGAAACCCTGAATATCTTAAAGACAATAAATATATACAAAGGTGTGTAAAATGGGGTTCTAACCCCTATCAAAAAATAGAAAAGAAAATAAAGTAAAATTTATAAGCAGTTGATCATCACCTTGCAAAGGTCTGGTAGGTTCCTGGGGACGAGTCAGGCCGATGCCTTGTCTTCCTAGGGGTGGCTTCTTGCTGGAAAAGAAGAAAGTAAGGAAGGTTGGAGCGAAAATAAAAGTGAGTGTCAGAAAAGGATTAAGTGTCGCCTTGCAAGGGCTTGGTAGGTTCTTGGGTACCGAGACAAGTCCTGAGGCCGATGCCCTGTTCTCCTTGGGTCACTACGCTCAGCTCCCTCCTTTTTACATACCTGAGTATGGAAGAATTAAAAAAACCCTAAAAGAAGAAATGTTCTGATAAGAAAATACTTCTTGATCAGGCTATAGGAGTCCTTGCCTAGTAGGAGCTCCTACTTGTGTTGTCCTTAGTTAGGTAGGTAGTTCAGACCACCACTTAGGGCAACCTCTTTGACTGTTCTTTTTAGTTTGGCCGTGATTTGGAGCAATCGGTTAGTGACTAGCTTTGAACCTTCTATCAGATTATGCTAGGCCTACTCCTTGTGGATGCCATGCCTTGGTTCTGTCAGGGGGTAGGGTGAGCGTTGTACTGTGTTTGGTATGTATTTATTTTGTATCAGCTTGATGCTTCCTTTGGTTGTTTTTGTGCAGATCTATTGTGGGATTCAACGGGCTGAGTCGCCCTATCCCATGGTCGCCAATGAGAGCGGAGTTTTGATGCCGAGAAGTGCTTAAAAATAGCTAAAATTTACGAATATCAAGGGAAAAATATTCAACATCGAAGGCGGCGGCTCCAGCTATGACGATTTTAAGTGTCAAGTGCTTTAAAGGTGCCCGAGCGACACTTGTTGATTTTTGATCATTTTTCAGACTGCCGTGTAGGTTGTCAGGAGTTTCCAGCCTATGCGGGATATCAAGCCGGACGCCCAGGATTTTTCAGAGCTCGATTTGGAGCCCGGACGGGGAAATGGCCACAAAATGGTCAAGATATGAAAAGGTGGACATTGGAGAAGACCAAAAGAGGTGCCCTTTGGGACATTTTAACCCTCCCTTCAAATTTTTTATCAAGAAGCATGAAAAAACGTGGAGAGAGAATGGAAGAAGAGGGCACTATCTTCACGCCATTTTTTTGGCGCCTCCATGGATGGAGATGGAGATGACAGGCTGTGAGTACCCCATACAACCGATCTTGCGGCTGAACTTCTCCTTCTTGGCCGATCTTATCGCCTGTCTTTGCCCGTACAATGGTGGCCTGATTGAAGAGAACCAGATTTAGTCTTTCTCTGACGCCAGGAGGTATATTTCACGGTGGATTCCGTGCCACGGTGGATTCCGTGAGGTTTTACGGTGGATTCCGTAAACTTTGATGACCGGGGCTTATACACAAAATGGATTCTTTGTGCAAGAAGTTGATGGGGACGCCTGTCCTTTTCGGGCGTTTCATTAATTTAGTGTGTATATGGGTGATTCCATAGCGGGTGATTCCGCAAAATGTATATTAAATTAATAAACGTTTATGAGTTTAGAGTGCGCACTCGTAATAAATTAAGGTTAGGATTTATTTCTAACCAGTTGATTTATTTATGTAGCTGAAGACTGATAGCTATTCACTTTTGTCGGTTTAATTGTATTATTTTACTAACGATTGTGAATGCTTCAGTTGATGTGTAGAGATAGCAGCAGTGGCGGAGGAAAGCATTGGAGTCTAGCGAGTATTTGACCTATGGATTATATTTTGATAGGCGCCACGCCTATATTTTGTCATGTCTATTGAGGCATCGATTATTTATTATTATTTTGTATATGCCTATGCGCACGGATATGTTATTTCTATTTGGACATTGTGATTGGGCGTGCCAGACTCTTTGGGCACCATCCACTAGCTTTATTTCTATTTTTGTAAAAGCAAACTCAAAAGCTAAAAGCTTGTCATATTTTTGTAAATTTGGCTATTATTGAGCATGAAGATGAAAATATACATAAAATACATGCTTTGTGAAGCGCTCACACAAGGCATGGGGGGAGATTGAACCCATTTGGTCTCTTGTTCTTGTCGTTCATGCTTTTTACATTGTAATTTGTGCAAAAAGGTAGAGTTCATTGTTCTTGGGGACCTTCCGGGATTCATTACGTGAGCGTACAGTGACCGATCTGCGCACCATTCTCTCTCCTCCCTCTCTCTCCCTTAAGGGGCTGTTCTTGTGTGGAAGAAGACAATGAAGAATGGCGGAGGAAAGCTTGTCCGGATGAGACCGGATTGCTTTCGGATGGATGAAGAAATGAAGAGTGCTGTTCTTGAAGATGCTGAGCATTAAATGCATACTGGAATTCAGTCCCGTAATCAAGATCAAGAAACCGAGACTGGAAAATAAGCAGTAAAGCTACTTTTATGAAGAAAAATGATCTTTTTATGCTATTTGCTTTATGAAACTTTGTTCATATGGGATGAAAGTTCATTATAATATTGTTTGCCATGAGTTTCAAATGTTTGCAACCTGAAAATCAGAAAATATAAGGCTATATGGTCGGAATTAGTGTTAAAATACATGAAAAACATGCGTTTTAAGGGTAAAATTGGGTTTTTTGCTATATAAATGAGAAATATGATATGTCACACCAACTAAATCTGAGTTTTTGCTGTCAATGAACCTAAGGGCCACAACCCACAATAAATTTTCGTTTTCAATCATTTTTTATTAAAGAAAAATAGGGAAAAATACCCAAAAATGAAAAAAATGGGTCTAAAATTAGGAAAAAATAGGAAATGGGTTGATGAAAATTAGGAAAATTTATATCTATGTTTGTGCAATGTGTAATGATGGCAAAGCACGAGGTTGGCCTCAGTTTGTTCCCGTTTCTATGTGTTGTGCGTATTTATAGTTCTTTTAAAAGGAAAAAATGCATGGAAACCCTATCTAACTAATCACAATGATGCAAAATGCTAAGAGTTGGATGAAGAGGGGTTGAAACATTGAAAGATAAAGAAAAGATTTGATTTATGCATTACATTTGACATATAGGAAACGATTTAAATAAAGAGGATGGTAGCATGAGCATATGGCTCGGTGCCTCCTTTCAACGCAGCACGCGTTAGTGAAATTCATGGAAAGAATGCTTTATGCACCATTCACGATGCTGATTTCTTCTTTTGTCTGAGCACATAGTCATACACGATTCTCATTAAGCATAATAATTAAAAGGTATCAGAAAAACCTCCTGGATGCATGGCACTTGTCTTCCTTAGGTTGTGACCAACGATGAATGTGAGAGGATGTCCTAAGCTGTAGGTTAGTCGTTGGGTCCTAAGGGGAAAGTGTAGTGAGGAATGGTACATCGTGGAACGTAAAATATTGGTACCTTGAGAGGAGTTTGTGCTCGTTTGTGTTATATATTTAGCAGCGCATCAAAGGGCCAATCCCTGCGATGTAGGAGAGCTACAGTGGGGCTCTGACTATTAGTCGGTGGAGTGCCTCCCTATGTGCGTGTGACGAGGCGTTATGCCTATGTACTTTGGGATCTCCCTCTGAGGAGTTTAAGGAAAATGTTGGACTATAAACGTAGGAATTAAGCTTTAGGGCAGCTTGTCCTTTAGCCTTAGATTGACACTCCTGGTCCGCGAGGCCGTGAGGGTGTTTGTGTGTCATGAGCATGAGGTCCGGCTAGTGCTATAGCCAGTGCTGGCCCATTTTAGGTCCCATCAAAGACTCTCGATGATGATAATGGTTATTGTGGGATTCAGTGATACAGGCCTCATGGATGGTTCTTCTTGCCTCGTGGAGAGCAATGCATGTGTTGCCTCATCCGGCACATCTACATGTCACCAAGATCAAATCCACCTATAGCTAGCGTTTTAAGGTATCCCAAGTAGAACTTGGGCCATACAGGGACCAAGTAGTTCCTAGGTGCGTAAAGGATTTACTAGTCAGAGCCCCCGGCACCATATCCACCTCCTACTCAATACGATCCCTGCTAGGAAACCTCTTGCCATCAGAGCCGGTCCATGCTTCTACGACAGTAAAAACATCCCCTCTTGGTATGGGGGATTCATCACCTATCCTTAGGGGAGGTATAGGGCTCCTCAATTTTTATATGTTCCAATACTTAATTTAATCAGGATCTAATCTAGACAATCACAAACAAGATTGATGTCTTCAAGCATTTATGACTTCAATCAATCATGCAACTTTCAAGTGATGATTAATCTAGTAGCAATCGATACTTGAATTTCACATAATGAACTCTTCTCCTTGGAATTTAACTAAGGGTATCTAGATTTTGGGGTCTCTAACTTCCCAGTTTAAGGTTTATCCTTGTAACCAAGTTTCTCAGCCTTGAGTCAGTTTCTTTAACTTAGAGATATTTCAAGTCTCAAAATCTTCTATCAAAGCTTCTAGATTAAACTATATCCTTGACTAATTTCTTCAAGGTTCATTCTTAATAAATCTGTCTTGAAAATTTCCTCATAATTTCTCTTGAGGTCTAGAATTTCGTAGTTTTCCTAACAGTTTCTAGCCTATAAGATGTTCTAATAATTTACCAAGTGAATACTCCAAGATCGCAGTATTTTTTAAAAGACTTATCTTATTTCTATTGAATTCAGATAGATTTTTCTTTTTTGAAAAACCTATTGTATCACAATTAGTAAATGGTTGTTATCTGCACCTATGACTCCGTTAGTGACTCCTGTACTCGCAACTCCAATTGTTGCTTCCACATTAGTAGGGTCATTCGCGACTTCTGCTTTTGAATTCTTTTTCTTTGGGGCCATGACGGAAATATGATTCGTAGAAGAAGAAGAACATGGCAGTAATACCAATTGGCAAGGGTGTAAGACTCTCGATGATGATTATGGTTATTGTGGGATTCAATGATGCAGGCCTCACAGATGGTTCTTCTTGCCTCGTGGAGAGTAATACTTCTCTCTCTCTAGTAGACGGATAAGGGACGAGAGTAGAGGTATGACTTCTAACCGGATTGATAGAATAGGATAAAGTTCTTCAGTGTCTTCTCTTCTCGGTTTAGAGTAGAAGAGGATGAGAGACCTTCTGCATATCCCCTTCCTTGGGTTGAATAAAATGATGTCTCTTTGTCTCGTGGAATAGAGTCTCCTCCTTCTCAATCAATGTCTCATCCTCATCAAGATTGCTCTTGTTCCCCTTCTTGGTCATCCCCAAGCCCTCAATTTATAGTTTTGCAGGGGGAGTAAAAGAGAGAACACTTGCTTTTTAGCATTTCGATGACAAAGAGAGAATGCTTTCTTGTAGCGCTTCTGATGACATCATTGATGACGTTAGAGAGGGAGCTCCATTTTTGTAGCTCGAAGATAAAAATGTACGAATCTATGGGCAAGCACCACGTGGTGCATCATCGGGCAGCCGTCACTCCAAGGCTTACGACTAAGGCGGTGACCAAGGCATAGACCTTGGCATCTTGGCCTTGCCATACTTGGCAACGGGTTACGAAGGCTTCATTGGCACCGTTGGCTATGCACGAGAAGCTCCCACTAGCCTGTAGGAAAATCTTCTCGGGAGGTCACCCATCCTGGCAGTGTCGTCACCCAACTGCACTTAACTGCAAAGTGACTATCCACTAGGCTAGTTCTTTTTGTTGTTCTATACTACAAACATAGTTTTAATAAGCTAGTCTTGGGAGGGTCTCCCAAGTTTTTCTTCCATGAACTGGCATATAACACCTCATTAATAATAATTATTATCTTCATAATGAGAGTCAATTTCATAAGCTCGTTTTTTATATATATAAATGTGCAACATAAATCAATTTTCTTTGGAATGTATACGCACATTAAAATAAACTAACTAATGGGGACATTACACTTCAACCATGCTGCCCTTTGAAAAAGGACATTGTCATATAAATCCTTTCAACATTATCATAAATTGCTCTTAAAAAGACATCCACAAGCTGTGCACTAGCCCTACAACCTCCAATTCAATCACAAGATGTACTAAGAGGTGGGTTTATATCGTGAGTATGCTTGTGACCCAAATTGTTTCCACTGCTTCTCAGCTTAGTGATTGAATTTAGGATGTCATTATCTCCTTCTATGACATCTAGAAAACTAAGTTTGATAACTTATAATGGTCAAATGTATCTATGGAGTGACATAACTTGTAATCATGATGATCAATAGTATGAACTATCATAATTCTAATGCATTATCTATTATAGGTTAATGTAGAATAGGAAAAAAAGTACTTAAGCAAGTCATTGACTATATTTCCCAATACAAACCTAGCATATCTTATACCAATCATGGAATTCCAATTCTCTTTATTGGTCATATTTGGTAAATGTTGTCTTAAGAGAGTGCACCATACCCATCAACATGTGAATAGACTGAATGATTTTCTTTATCGTGCACTTTTCTTTGGTTGACACAACCCAAGGAGCACAAGGTAGTTGTACATGACTATCTGAGCTTGTTTGTGGCCAATACAATTCCATTCTACCTATTTCTTTCAAGTCCATCCTTGCCCGTGAAGTTTCTCCATTTCTTATTATATAGTCCCACAATAAGCTATCAATATTCTTGAAAATGTGCATGGGATCCAAAAGATGATTAATCTGTATATGAGTCTAATATAGTAACTTATAGAAAATAGAGAACCATCGCATTCCACTTAGAAGTAACTCTTCATGGACCATCTTCCAATGATACCATCTTTGTGCATTCATCCTTACAAAAGGTCTCCCAAGGAATCCTTCTCTCAAATCATGGCCATTTGTCAAGAATATCGCATGCCCCTAATAAACTATCTTCTTTACTATCAAGACCTTCAAGAGTCCCCAGCTCGCACAAAACATGCATGATAATATGAAGTGGTTGGCCTTACAATAATCACTATACATAATCAATGTGATTATAAAAGTGTATATTAGAGAAAGCAGTGATAATAGAGACTAATTTACTTAAGCATTCTCCTAAACCTAGAAATTCATGTATGGTCCACATAAAAATGGCCCTTATATTAGGAGAGTATCTCCTAGAATGCTTGCTCATGTCTTCCATTGTAATTCACTTTCATAACATCTTAAGCTCATCAACCAATGGATAGAGATATACATCCATATTCTTGACTTTATATCATCCAAGAACAAGTAAGCTAAGGATCAAGTGTCCTTTCTCAGTAGAAATCCATGGTGGGATTTTGTAGTTAACGAGGTGTAGTAGCCACACATTGTAAGAGGTCAAGTACAATCTGAATGGATTCACACTATCCATAGCAAGACTAAACCAAAGATTCCTTGCCTCTCTTGTAAAGTCCAAAAAACATTGAATTGATATGATGTCATGATTGTGAGTTTGCTAGCATATGTTGAATATCCTCTGTGGAACTATTTTTCACATGCCATGGATTCAAGCCTACCATAGTTGAGATACGTTGAATATCCTCCATGGAATTATTTTCACATTCCATGTTATCAAGCCTGCCATAGTTGAGATATGAAACATATTACAAACACGTGATATAAGCAAAAAGTATATGAGGACATTTTGAGAGACCATTTGACCTTGCAAGTCTTGTATGTTACAAAACATGGCTAATCAAGATTAGAAGAGTAGAGTATGGGGGGAAAAGAAGAAGAAGTGGAGAAACATGATGGCACTAAATAGGCTTCATTGGATTGACAATGAAGCAAGTATGTTATTTTATAGCTTTTCAATTATGCCACTATTCCCTCTCTTTGCTTATGGGATACAACCCTTTATGCCTATAGCATATATCACTTTTGAGTCTTACATCATTGTGCATTTAGCACTATCTCTAGCACCATACTTTTAACACCCCCCCTTGGTGCTAGCTCACCCTCTAGTAGACAAGTGCACCTAAGAATGTAGGCTCCTCTCCAGAATGCCTGCAAGGACTCTAGCACATGCAATGTCCATTAGAGTATAGGTAATACAACTCAAAATTTTGGATTCTTTCTTGTCACCTTGGCTACATCATTGGTGCCAATTGTGGACATTATAATTTTATTTTTTGTCTCTGATGCTTTGTGGATTTTGATTCCTTGGTTATGGTTGTCTCGTCTTTTGATTTTCTTCTTCTTGGCTTTGGCTCCACTTTGTTCTTCTAGCTTCCTTTCTTGGTCTTTGACATTCTTTGACAGTCTTCATACTAATCTTCATGGTGACCTTGCTCTTCTTAATCTTCTTAGACTTCTTTGTCTTCTTGGACTTCTTTTTCTTCATAGTATTGAAATTTCCTTTTATTGATATTTAACTTTAAGCCTTATGATATTCTCTTTTTGATGGATACACAAAGATACATTGCTTTGGCTTGATAGCATATGACTTGACATGACTTGATGAATTCATTACACAGATAATCTTGGGATACATAAAATTTTAGGATTTTGTTTAACTTTGGCTCAATGGCTTCATGGCTTGATGGATTTGATTTTGGACAATAGAACATTGTCTTTGCAGGATATGGAAAGGTCTTACCACTTTTCTTTTTCACTCAATGGTAGTGTTAATCCTGATTACAAGGATAGGGACTTTCTAATGACAGTTGACCGATGAAGCACTTATTTAGAAGTAGCACTTTTGAGTGTTTTACAATGTATATTTCTTGTTGGAAGGCACAAGATTAGCCTTGATAATTGCATAAACCAATTTTAATAAGGCTCAATGTGAATATAGCTCTATTTTAAACCAGTTTATGAGTAGAGATGGTGTGAACAAAAATTTGAGGCTTTCTGTCAAACTGGTTAGGAGAGGACAAGTTAGTTTCAATGTGACTAGACTGAAAGAAATAGGGTTTTTAAAAGCCTTAGTTTAAAGGTTTAAAGAGGAAAGAAAGAAAATTATCCTCTCAACTCAACCTACGATCATTTTAAACGACATTGATTGTGCCAAGTCTTCAAGATATTGTCCCCATGTTTGATCTAGTGCTAAACATTCTTAGGTAGCTAGTGATTCAACAAAGAGCATTAGGCTCCACCACTATCAACAATCAACTCTTCCCTTTATTTGACAAGCACACAAGTAGGCCCTGAGCTTGTAAAACAAGCTATCCCCCAACCTCTTTGCAAAATAGGCACTCAACTTTCTTGAAGCATGCCCCTTGAGCTACCCCCTTGCTTGATATTAGTCACCAAAAAAACCTAATTTAGGCTTTGAACCATCCCGGCCAAATGACTACAACCTTTTCTACTTTCACAATGACAACCTTCAAAATGTATTTGAGTGTGGTAATAAGCACAATGCAGGAGATATACCTCTTCCTTGAATTGGACTCCACACCCTTTGCAATCCTTCAATCTCCAAGCTTGAGCCTCTTCAATAGCATACATTCGAAGTCTTGAACTCCTTCAAACTTGCATAGCTATGGATACCTCTCTACCACACAACCTAGAGCAAAGAGGCTCTAATACCATGTTACAAAACATGGTTGATCAAGAATAGATTAGTAGCTTATGGGGGGGAAAAAAGCATAAGTGGAGAAACATGATGGTATCAAATAGTCTTGATTGAATCAATAATGAAGCAAGTACATTGTTTTATAGCTTTTCAGCTATGCCACTATTCCCTCCCTTTTCTTTTTGGATACAAATTCTTTGTGCCTATAGCACATGTTGCTTTTGAACATTACATTGTTGTACATTTGGCATTGCCTCTAGCATCATACATTTAACATTGCCAATACCTATCTACAATACACTTTGAACATATAGCCATGGACTCATATTCTCCTCAAAAGAACACATGATCATTGAAACAAGCATGTATGATATAATCCATGCCTAATTTTCACAATACTTGCCTTGCATCATCATCACACTACTCTAGCATCATGTTTTCGAATAGCAATATGTGATACTTCAATGTTTTCAAAACCCTAAAAATATTTTAAATTTTGGTACACATTTTTATACAAATAAACCAATTTATTATGTACCTAAGTAGCTGGGTCACACTTGCATCGCTCCATCCATACTTTTCTTGTATACTTAGGAGCACAATAGTAGGTATATTTAAGCCAGATACCTAGTACCTGTCATACAATGGTTTGGAAGTCTCCTATTTCAATAGGTTAGAGGACTCATCATTCATGGTAGTATTGCCTCAATCATCGCTTCCATCACAGACTCCAATATCTAAGAATGGTTCGACTAGTCCCCAATTTCTTCTCCAATTGGACAGTGCACTAGAGGAATCACCTTCAAGAGGATACATCTATTTGAGTGCTCCTTTGCATGATATGCCCACAACCTCTTCTTACCAGGCATAGGAGATCTGTTGCTTGCGATGTACCATCATCCCCTTTCTTATTAAGATCTTCACAGACAAACAATGTATTGCAAAATATTACAATTAAAGCTTGTCCATGTACCACAATTAATACATATATTTGCACACTTTACTCACCACTAACTCATAGTTTAAGATCGCATGGCAATGATTTTTGGATGAACTCGCTATAACATTGCACATGGTCTATGGACAAATGATATTTTTGTTGGGGGTAAAGGCGCCTCTGCCTAGCCGCCCGTGTATTACTACACTGACAGTCACTACCACTGCACACTGCAAGTGGCGGGTGCCCGTCACCGTCACTTTATTCTTTATTCTTTTAGTGATAGTTTGAATAAAGGAAGGCCTGGTCACACATTGTGGCTGTTGGAGTTCCCATTTCTTGTCTCTCACTTTCCTGCTCTTGCTCCCCCGCCATAGCTCTCGAGTGCAAGCTTCGATCCTTCTTACCTTTCAACTGGTATCAGAGCTCGACTTCCTGACTCTTGAGCTTGGCTCGTCGTATTCTCAGCTTCCCATCGACTCCCCACTTGCATTGGGTCTCCTTCCCGGCAGCCATAGCTCATTCTCTTAAGCTCCCGTCACTCCCCAGCTTCCCGAGCTTCTTCCTGGCCTATTGAGGCACCATCAGGGCATTGACATTGAGGTATTGTTTCATTATTTTAGAGATTTATTTCAATCCACATGTCTAGGCAAACAGGGCAGCTACCATTGAAGCTTCCAGCCTTCATATCACTTTGCCACCAAGTTGTGGGCTACTAGAGGCTTGTTCCCAGGCCCCCTTGGCTCATGTTTGAGTCCACTCTAGATCTACCATGTGGAGCAGCAAGATCAGCAGCAACCCCACGCAAATTTGTGCCTATTTTCTAGACAGCCACACAGTCAGCCACTTCAGCTCCAACTCCAGCTTGCATTAAGCACTTGTTCGGGCTCCATTTCGGGCTTCTTGCACATGTATTCATACTTGGCATTGATCCTTTGAGATTAGGCATTGGTTGGTGGCTGAAAACAGTGTTTCAAGTCTGTTATAAATAGTACATAGACATTTGATGCTAGTGCTACATTCACAGTTTATGCCTATGCTTGTTTGGGCATGACTACATAACCGATTTTATGCCTATTGCATCCCGATTGATTTGGGGATTGAAGCTACATGTAATGCTATGATTTTGGCATGATTGTGGGGTTGGAATACTCAGTTTATAATAGTAAATGCATGCTGAATACTCTTGGGCTGAAGCTATCTTTCATGCTTTGACATATGCCTATTGATTCTGGGTGTATGTCTTGGGTTATGCTATGATGTATTGATCATCGAGGGACGACTTCGAGCTTGACATTGGATCCGGATGATTTTGGAATCTTGAGATTATTTCAGCCCGCACTTATTGACATTGGTCTGTGCTTGACAGTGGTCAGTGCTTTGACAGTTATATGCTATTAGGGTACATGCTTACTTGACGCCTACGGCTTGATGCATTTGTCTTGGCATAGTGTACATGTTGAGATTTAGTGCTCTTTGAAGACGGCTTGGATTCTCATTTGCTATTCCGGAATTTTGTATTGGATGTCACTTTGGTTGTCAGAGATATTTATTGGGATGCATGTCTTGCTCATGGATGCTACCTCCAGTTACTTTGCATCCGTCATGCTCTTGGGATGCTATTGAGGCATTGTCTTAGTTACCTGTCTTTGGCACTTTGACTTGGTTTGATTGAGCTGTTGAGCTCGTTTATCCGTCTTTTGTGCCAGTGGGAGCATCTTGTATGCTTGACCGACATTGAGCAAGAGATTTATGCTATTTGAGCATTTTGTAGATACTTGAGACTTTGGGATCTCTTACACTTAGATGTTGCATGGTTCATGCACTGATATCTTGGAGTTGCTTTTGACCTGAGCTTGGGCTTTGCACTCTTGTGAGCATACACCTACTGGTGTCAGGTCTTGCCAGTGTTATGTATACTTTGCCCTACTGTCCAGAGGGTATGCCTACTCACTGACGGATGCGTTGGTGACATGTTTGGGTGTTTGCTTAGGGTCTTGATGACTGCTTGGTGCTAGTTTATGCCCGTTTATGGCTGGTCATGTCTTGGCTGTCATTTATTGACTTGGTGCAGTGATTTGGTCAACAATTGACTCTCACAGTACCCTACTGTCATTTATTACAGCAAGCATATAACTTCAGACTGACATGGATTTTTCATGCTAAAATATTCTGAAATGATGTACTTTCACTAGTACTTGGTGGATAGAAACTTTGATTACACTTTTCTCGCCATTTTCTCTCGATTTTTGTGATTTTTTGGTCATTTTCTGTAGTAAAAAGCAAGCAGTTTTGAACTGTCTGCAGTCTTTCAGCCTACATTATGGCGAGTTCATCCATTGATCATGCTATTTTCAACATCACTAAGCTTGATGGTACGAATTACTCTTATTGGAAGAGCCAGATTTGGCAGGTGTTGGTACAGAAATCGTAGATCAAACCACTGAGGTTCAGCGGCGGGCAGTCGCCTGCAACTATGCCAGATGAGGAATGATTTGAGCTTAATGAGTTATGCAAGTCCACTATTGTATTATCACTCATAGAACAGGTTCATTACAATGTATTTGAGGAAGAACAGAGTGCATGGCAGTTGTGGGATAAAATCAAGAGTCTCTATGATAAGAAAAGTCTAGTGAGTCGGATGTATTGGCTGAAGCAGCTTATGGATCTGTGCATGAAGGAGAATGTGACTATGTCTGCTCACTTGAGCCAGTTCCATGCTATACTCAAGAACTTGACTTTGCAGGATATCACTTTTGCAGAGGATGCCACTCCTCTTTTCTTGCTTCGTACTCTTAGTGAGTCATGGGATGTATTCCGCACTGCATTATGTGCCTCTGCTCTACTACCTTGAAATTAACTAATGTTGAGAGTGCTCTTCTGCAGGAAAAGGTTAACCGTAAGAATTTGGATGCCTCTCATGTGTCGCATGCTATGACAGTTAGAGGCAGGAATGATGGATATGGAAAGCATGGCAGTGGCAATGGTCATGGACGGGATTCTCAAAAATCTCGGTCCAAGTCTCGTGGGAAGTCACGCAACAAATCCCGTGGCAGGAATGCAGATGTTACTTGTCACCATTGTGGAAAAAAGGGTCATATTAGACCACAATGCCGTGAACTACGCAATGAAAGGCACAAAGATAAGGGGAAAGACAAAGTGCAGGATAAGTCTTTTGATCGCAGCATAGTGTCTACAAAGTCTAGTGTTAAAATTGAAGAGATCAATGTTATGCAGCCTAAGGATGTTGATGATGATTATATCCTTGCAGCTTCTTCTAGTGCTTCGCAAATGACAGAGATACAATCTATGTATGCACAGTGTTGGCTCTTGGAATCAGGTGCGTCCTTTCATGTGACACCTTGCCGAGAGTGATTTCATTCATACCGTATTGTTTTGGGTTCTGTGCGCTTGGGTGATGACAGCTCTCTTGATATTGTGGGCATTGGTGATGTTAGGCTGCAGTTTCCTTCTAGCAGCAGTTTTGTTATGCAGGATGTACATCATGTACCTATTTTGACACACAGTCTCATGTCAATTGGACAGCTTGATGACGCATGTTATCATGTATCTTTTGGAGACTCTGCATGGAAGATCACTCGTGGCAGACTTGTGATTGCGAGAGGTGCCAAGGCTGGTAGCCTCTATCCCTTGATTGTATCCGCTTCTTCCCTTGATCATGTTTTGTCTGTGGGTTCTATCCCACATGTATCTCTTTGGCATGCCCATTTGGGCCATATGTCTTTGAAGGGAATGAAAATGCTTTCTGGTTTGCAGTACTTACCGCCCCTTGATTATGCATGTTTTGATTCATGTGAGCATTGTCTTTATGGCAGGCAGACTAGGTCTACGCATAAGAATTCTAGTAGGCCACGCATGAGTGAGCCCTTGGCATTACATTCGGATGTCTGTGGGCCCATGCCTTCTCAGTCTATGGGTGGTGCAAAGTATTTTGTTACTTTCATACATGATTTTTCACGGAAAGTTTGGGCTTATCCCATTAAACTGAAATCCGATGTCTTGGCTCTATTTCAGAGATGGCTTGCATTGGTTGAGAACCAGTTTGGATATAGGCTAAAATGCCTAAGTACAAATAATGGGGGTGAGTATGTCTCACGTGCTTTTGAGTAGTTATGTGATGAGAGGGGTATTAAGCATCAGTTGATCGCCCCCTACACCCCCCCAGAATGGTTTGGCTGAGCGGATGAATAGAACCATCCAGGAGCGTGTACGTAGTATGCTTAGCCATACAGGCCTACCACAGAGCTTTTGGGCTGAGGCAATTAGTACAGTTGTGCATATCATAAACACATCACCTTCTAGTGGTTTGAATTTCCAGGTTGTAGAGGAGGTATGGACTGGAAAACCTCCCTCTTATGCACATATCCGTGTCTTTGGATGTGAGGCATTTTGCCATGTGCCAAGGGACAAGAGAAGTAAGCTAGATCCTAAGAGTGTCAAATGCATTTTCCTTGGTTATGGGGATGCAGGCGAGATGGGTTACCCTCTCTGGGATCCGCAGGTGTGCAGAAAGTCATCCGCAGTCATGATGTAGTCTTCCATGAAGACAAGATGCACAGGCAGCCTGAGAGAGTTGTTGAGATCCGCATGGTCATATTTCAGGAGGAGCCAAGAGCTCCCCCACAGCCAGTTGGGCAACCTCCAGCTGCAGCAGATGCTCATGGTCAGGGTATTGGACAGGCACTTGAGCAGGCAGTAGAGCCTGCCATGAGACAATCTGCTAGAGACAGACGTCCACCTGATAGATTTTAGCCCTCGATGCATTATGTCTTGGTTATAGATGCAGGAGAGCCTTTCACTTATGATGAGGCTATGCGCAGGGGTGACAGTCACTCCTGGGAGAGGGCTATGCAGTCTGAAATAGACTCCATGCATAAGAATGAGACTTGGGATTTGGTTTCCTTGCCTGAGGGCAAGAAGGCTTTGCCATGCAAGTGGGTGTACAAGCTAAAAAGTGCCCCTGGACACCCCAAGCCGGCATACAAGGCTAGATTGGTAGGAAAGGGTTTTAAGCAGGAGCATGGTGTGGACTTTGATGAGGTCTTTTCTCCTGTGGTTAAGGTGACCACCCTGCGCTTAGTCTTGGCTTTGGTTGCTCAACTTGACTTGGATTTATATTTGATGGATGTCAAGACGGCTTTCTTACATGGGGACTTGCATGATGAGATTTATATGGAGCAGCCTAAGGGCTTTGCAGAACCTGGCAGGGAGCACCTAGTGTGCAAATTGAAGAAAAGTCTTTATGGCTTGAAGCAGGCACCTAGGGAGTGGTATCATAAGTTTGATGCCTTTATGCAGTCATAGGGCTAGAGCAGGAGTACTATGGATCCGTGTCTTTAGACGAAGAAAGCCTATGATGGTTCTTTATTGATTTTGGTACTCTATGTGGATGATATGTTGATAGCATGGAAAGATCATGATGAGCTAGATGCTCTTAAGGCTCAGCTCAAGAAGATCTTTGAGATGAAAGATCTGGGATAGGCCGCTCATATACTTGGTATGCACATTAGACGCGACAGGTATCAGGGACTCCTCTACTTGTCGCAGAGGGAGTACATTCATAAAGTCCTTGAGCGCTTCCGCATGCAAGACGTAAAGCCTATTGGCTGTCCATTGCCTTCTTTTGTGAAGGTATCACAGGCTGATTGTCTGACAGATGAGTAGAGGACCGAGATGGCCAAGATTCCCTATGCATCCGCAGTGGGCAGTCTTATATATGCCATGATAGCCACTCGTCGAGATATTGCCTTTGCAGTTGGTGTTGTGGCACGCTACATGGCTACACCTGGCAAGAAGCATTGGGATGCCGTGAAGGGTATCATGAGGTACCTGAAGAGAACTGCAGATATGTGCCTATGCTATGGCAGCCAGGATACAGGAGTCGTGGGGCACATCGACTCTGATTATGCAGGACATGCAAATAGTAGGAAGTCCACTTACGGCTATGTATTCACCTATGCTGAAGGTGTTGTTTCTTGGATGTCCAGGGTACAGAAATGCATGGCCCTTTCTACTATAGAGGCCGAGTATGTTGCAGCCACTGAGGCTTGCAAGGAGGCCATTTGGTTGGGTCGTTTGGTTGCTGACCTTAGTATTGATGTTATCCCTACACTGCATTTGGATTCTATGAGTGCTATTCAGTTAGCCAGTCTTCCATGTGAAGATGAAACACATTGAGGTGAGGTATCACTTCATGCATGGGGTCGTTGAGGACAAGTCTGTTGACCTTGTCAAGATCTCGACTGACCAAAATCCTGCAGATCTGCTCACGAAAAGCCTCTCTACAGAGCGCTTTGCCTTTCTCAGGAGGTTGATGGGCGTGGAATGAGATGACGTCTTTCCTCATCCTGTTATACATGTGTACATGTTGTACTGTCCTTTTCTTTCTTTCTTTTCACTCCTCACTAGGACAAATTTGCCTTTAAGTGGGAGGTTGTTGGGAGTAAAGGCGCATTCGCCTAGCCGCCCGTTTATTACTACATTGACAGTCACCGCCACTGCACACTACAAGTGCGAGCGCCCGTCACCGTCACTTTATTCTTTATTCTTTTAGTGACAGTTTGAATAAAGGAAGGCCCGGTCACACATTGTGACTGTTGGAGTTCCCATTTCTTGTCTCTCTCTTTCCTGCTCTTGCTCTCCCGCCATAGCTCTCGAGTGCAAGCTTCGATTCTTCTCACCTTTCAATTTTTGGTAGAATTTTCACTTGCACTTAGTGCAAGGATATGGGGCACGTTGATTGAGATATGACCCTTGATTTCCAGTACCTCAGTCATCATTACTACTCATTTTTGCTTCTATGCAAGTAATAGGTCATCCATGTTGCCATCTTATGCTCTCACTGTTACTCTCTTAATTTCTCTCTCTCTATGTGTGTGTGTGTGTGTGTGTGTGTGTGTGTGTGTGTGTGTGTGTGTGTGTGTGTGTGTGTGTGTGTGTGTGTGTGTGTGTGTGTGTGTGTGTGTGTGTGTGTGTGTGTGTGTGTGTGTGTGTGTGTTCTCACTCTTTTTTTCTCTCTCTTTTACTTTCTCTATCTTTCACTCTCTCTCCCTTTCTCCCCTTCTCTTTCTCTCACATATATTAAATATATGTATGAAAAACTACATAGTCTTTTATCTTGTATATTAAAATAAAATTTTAAATAAAGTTTTAAAAAATGAATGCTTTCAATCAACTACTTGCTTTTCTAATTGAAAAAAATATTTTAACATCTTTCTACTTTTTATATATTTCTCTCTTTCTTGGTTTTTCTCTCTCATTCCCTTCTCCATCTACATCTCCCCTCTCTTTCTCTCTCCCCCTCCCCTTTTCCCCCTATTTTCACCATTTTCTCTACCCCTCTCAATCTCCCTCTCTCTCTCCCTAGCTTCCTCTCCCTATCCCTCCCTCTCCCTTTTAAATTTCCCTCTCCATCTCCTCTCTCTCTCTCTCTCTCTCTCTCTCTCTCTCTCTCTCTCTCTCTCTCTCTCTCTCTCTCTCTCTCTCTCTCTCTCTCTCTCTCTCTCTCTCTCTCTCTCTCTCTCTCTCTCTCTCTCTCTCTCTCTCTCTCTCAAACACTATAAAAAGGAAAGAGAAAGGCAAGGAGGAAAGGGCTTACCTCGAGGCTCGGAGATACACACACCCGCTTCTTTGAAGCTCTCCTTCATGATCTTCTCCTTTGTGTTTTTATCCTTCTTCTTGTCCTTTGCACACTACCTCTTGTTGTTTCTTGAACCTCTCCTTATCTCCTCAATTTTCCTTCTTTCTTCCTCTTCCTCTCACTCTGAGACTCTCCTTCTCCTTCAACCACCTCTTCCTCTCTTCAAAAGAGTCTATTTTTGCTTTCTTTTTCATAATAAGTCATCATTATTTGCATCACTATTATCACTATATAATGGCACAAATAGAGAGAATAATAGTGATTCCAATACCAATGTTGATTTAAAAAAGGTCACTAATTAGTGTCACTATCAGCCAAATCCCTTATACTGTAGTTGTGGGACTCCTATTCAAGAAAATTTTGATGATTATAAAACATATTAGTAATGTTAATGCATTATATAATATTCATTACTGTTATAGAACCCTAACATTATATCATCACTAATATGATTGTTATTAAAGTAAAAGTACTACATGATCTAAAAATTTTAGTATTAATAAGAAAACTTATTATATTTAAATGGTATGATAATATTATTAGTTATATTAAAAAATAAATAATATTATACTAGATTTTAACATTTCAAACTATGATTAAAAATAAGAATTTATAAAGAAAAATTAATAAAATTTTATGAAAAATAATTTATACTAAAAATTAGCTCAAATGTTGATAAATATTTCATTTATTAACATTACTTGTAAAAATCTCTTCTTGTAAATTGACATCTTGTTACAATATTCAATTTTAATAATCATTACAATATTCAAAATTAAAGCTTATTAAAAAATTTAATCCTATATTAAAGATTCAATTGTATGGTAAGTAAGTTATAATATTACAAGGTAATTTTGGTTATCATTTTTGAAATTGAAGTACATTGTAAATTTAAATCCTAATATTTAAAATGTATTTAAACATTAATTTTACAATGGAGTATCAACTTTAATATAATAAATTCTTTCATAGTAAAATATTACTTGTGAATATATTTTAATATTAATATTTTTAAATATATAATTTCTCAAACATTAATATCAAAATCATCAATGGTTACTTAATAATCTACTTTAATATTAATATATTTTGATATTAATATTAATATCTTAATGTTCCAACATTGAATTTTATATTAAATCTTAATATTGAAGCCTTTCAATCCATATACTTTGTAATAATAAATATTTAAAATTTTAATTGTTCAAAAATTTTACTTAAAAATTTAATCATTAAGATATTAATATAAACATTTATGATTTTTTAATATTTATCTATTTTTAAATATATTATTTCTCATAAAATGATATTAGCATGGTCAAAGGTTACTTAACAATCCAAATTAATATAAAGATGTTTTGATATTAATATGAAATTTGTAATGATACAATGTTTAATTTTATAATAAACATGAATTTGAAAGCTTTCAATTTTTTTAATAGTTAATAATAAATGTTTAAAATTTTAATGTTAAAACATTTGAATCATTAAGATGTGAATATAGTAATTTATCAAAGCACTTTAATAATAAAACATCAAAATATATATTTTAATTCATAAGATAGTATTGTCAAATATTAATTAATTAAACCTCAATGTTGCTCAATTCTTAAAATCGTAAACAAATAAGTTACTAGCATAAGAAGGAAATCAGCCGAAAGATTCAAGAAGGTGGGAGAGATGTTGTCTTTTATTTTTACTATCACATGTGTCAATTCTTTGACAATAGCGACACATCCTTCCTCTTGTGTGCATGCACAAAGGAGGGATTCAAAAGGTAAGAGACAAAGGACTAAAGATAATGGACTCAAGCTAAGGCTAACATCATCAAGGAGGGAGTGCATGGACTACTTGCAAGCTATGAAGAGTTTCAATGTCAACAGGCTTTGTACAATGTTCCCATTGTTGTGTCATGTAAGAGGGTGAATAGGACCTTTGTTATCTTTCCTTGGACAAAGTCAAACAAAGGTATGCAAACATGGTAACTAATGGTATGTTGTTTTACTTTCTTAGTTACTCTCCTAGCAAGGAGAAGTTCTCTCAATACTTCAATAACACCTTCAAGGGAAAGCCACCTTTGCTATAATACCAATTCAATCGCAAAGACTTCTACCTTGTGCTTGTGGCCTTGTGAGAGGAAAGGGATAGGATCCTTGTGTTGGACATTGGTCATTAGGGAAACTTGGTCTATATTTTGTCATGGTGTTCATCCTTCTCACCTAAATGGGTAGTCCACTAAGAATGCCCTATATGGGTCGTCTTCACTAGCTTGCCCATCTGGCTTGGTGATAAAGTGGATAAACTTACCTAAGCACTTGGACGAGTCCTTTATGTACCCATGACAACTACCCTCTCATGCAAACTCAATACAAAGAGAAAGGCTTGTGCATTGTGGGATTGCAGAAACAAACCTCCTAAGTTCCTAGAAATCTATTGTAAGGTTTTGAGGTTGTGGTTGAAGTCCATCTTCCTCCCTTCCTAGACAATCATTGCCTTTGCCAGGAGACACCCACTCTTATCCCAAGAAACCAGTCAACTTGATGTTTTTGAGAAGCCTGACAAAGCCTAGGATGAGAAGGAGGTCACTCCTAGCCTGTAGATTGGCAAGACAACTATCTTCAAATATAAATATGGGGATAAAGGTAAGCAATCACATGCCACAACCTTTAGAGGAGAGCGAAAAGGATTCCTCAACCAAGTGACAATATTAAATCCAATGTGGCTAGTGAAAGTCGGAGGATGATGTCCATCCTCATCCTAATGGCTTGCAAAAGGAAAGCATACATCCTAAGGATGGCTGGCAAACTAGCAAAGGCAATCTAGGCCACCTACCGAGAGGTGGAGCACCCTTCCACCATGGAAGCTAAGATATAAGCCTTTTGCACTCAATCGAAGTGGATAGACTTCCTCCACATGGAAAAAAATAACCTCAACATTTGATGCACTTGCGAGAGCTATTGAAGCAAAAAGGAGAAAATGTGATGTGCAAAAAAAGACTTCCATTGCATGAGAGCAAGGAGCATTGTAAAAAACATAGCAAGGAGCCAATAGATTGGCAACATATCTGAACTCGTGTTAGCCAATCGGAGGGCTCCAACGTTGTCATGCTAACCCCACAAAGGCATATTTCGCTGCCATGCTTTTGGCCCTTAATGCTACTTTAAATTGGCATACTTTTGGGCCTTGACAATATATAGGCCCATGTACCCTAATTGGCTGCAACACAAACCAAGCATGATCACCCTTCACCAAACAAAGATTGATGGACTATGATATCAAGGATTTCTTACTTATAGTGGTTTTGTTGGCCTGCCCAATGCCATATTGTTCACTTTCATCAACAATTTTTCTTAGCTCATAAAATAGAAACAAATCAAAAAGCATAATTGTTATGATTTTTTGCCCTTTTGGTTTCATTAAGATTAAGATGGGCAGTTTCCTATCTTGGCAATTCTTAAGAGTATTGGAACCGACACTCATCATTCGCAACCCATAATACCTCGATTTCCTATTGCTTTGCACCGATGCGGCTATCTTGCCTCTACAACAAGTCTCGTTCTAAACCATGCAACTTCTGTTTTTGTGATGCAATTGTTGCTACGCGATAGGATTGCTTCCTATGTGACAACTTCTATGCATTACAATTGCTTCTTCCATCCGGCGATGGGCGTGTTCTTTATTGTGATGCAACTCTTTCTTGTTGTATGAGTGTTTGTTGGCTATGATATGAGTACTTGCTTGCATATGATGGAACATGTTGCCGCCATGTGATGTGACTACTCGGAAAGGGTGTGATTTGGTTGTTTGAGGGCACATGAATAGCTCCTATTAGAACATGGAAAATGGTAGGAAAATCATAAATTGACCATAAGCACGTCTATGTAGTAGATGGCATGTGTCTTGTTCTTTGCCATTTCATGTGTATCCATATAGTCTTGAGTCAGGAGCAATATTGGAAGTGAAGGAGGCAAAATGTGCTTTTGTATGTTGCTGTTAGAGAGGTTAAGCTCCTCTTTGATTGATGGAGCAACCATATGATGGGAAGTCTACATCAGGACATGCCATCTCCAAACAGGGTAAAGTGTGTGCATTGTGCAACTTTTTATTGTTACAATGAACTTGCATTTGATATGTTGTTTAGTATGATTACTTGTATGTTCTACCCAGATGCAACCTATTGTAAATTTGTTTCACACTTTCATACTCCTGTGGAAAACCTATGTCTATGTATACAACACAAAATTGCAACATTGGGAATTCGGCCATATATCATTAGTGCATTTGATTTGCTCTTCCTATTTCAATGTAAGCTAATTAACCTATCATTTTGGCATAAGCAGTAGTTTGTAGTGTAATGGCTTTGTCCTAAAGAATGAGATTGTTGTAGAACTTGTTTTCACTTACCATCAGCCCATCTAATGTGCTTAAGATAAGGAAGTTTCTGAAAGTCATCAATGATCATGTCCCTACGTGTAAAGAAAATAAATTGTTCATTATTTGGAAATTAAGAGGAACCTATTTTAGTAAAATAGGATGTTAGAATCTATGGATGTAAATTCTCACACATTCTTTTGGTTTCCACATTATACATCTTGTATGCCTTAGATGATCCATCCACTACTTAAGTTGTGACTCCAAAACAACTAATTTATTTCTACCTTTACGAAATCAAGTAAACTAGGATCCATTTTATACATGCATCAATGTGTGTTCCCATAAAAAGTTATCAAGATTAGCAAATCAACATCATATCTTTTGTTGGTATTGGAATGACAATTGTGAACAATTATGAAGGTAGATGAGTTGAACCAAAATTTTCTAGACTTGGAATATTAATTGAATGAGATGGAAGGCTTTACTTTGCTAAAGCTTGTTAAATGTAATAAGTTCAATTGAACACTCATTTTTAAAGTATGATTCTACTTCTCCTAGTGTTGAAAATTGGAATGTCGAATGACAAGGTGGAGAAGGGTGGGGCAATCATTCTGCTTGAAGATCCTCAAGTTTAACTAGTTCTAGTATTAATCATGTTCAAATCTCATCACCGTGAGATTTTGATACTCCTAATGTTGTTGCGAACAAGCGATTAGTGGAAGTTTGAGGTCACTTTTTGGCCGTTTAGCATGTAGAGGGAGAGTGTGCTCCACCAATGAGAAGGCTTCTGTGATGGAACTTTTTTTTCGAAAATCATTTCCATATTCTCGAAAAATAAATTTGGTATTTTTTATATTATTAGTTTTTTTTGAAATGGGTAAAGTGATTGTCGCTTTCCAACAGTAAAGCGGAGTACTGGCATTTTCCAATATTAATGTTTTGCCGTCACATTTTAGCCATTTCTCTTATCAAGGGGAAAAAAGATAGTGGAAGCCTCTCCTCATTTGAAATCTTTGAGTGTTCTATGCTCATTCCCTCTCTCTTGCCTCTAGTCTGCACCCTTTGGAGTTTTTGTTTGTTTTCTCTCTACTCAACCGCGCATCTCTACCCTCCATCTTCCTACTCCATGGAGGCATCTTCTCAATGCAAAAGACATAGTGCTTCTATGGAGTCCATAGACACTTTCAATATGCTCGATGAGCAGGACAGGTGGGTTCACTTGACCATAACGAAGGGAAGTTGGATAATCATGTAGCAAAGAAAGTAGAAGAGATCTTCGATAGCCAACCCTTTTTTATCATGTTGGAAGGGTAGAGTAACGGATTTTAGGCTTGGTGGCTCCAATAAGACAATCAAAGAAGTGCGCATGTAGCATGTGTTCACGCATAAGGAGCTTCACCTTGAGCCTACTTCCTCTAATCTCCCTCTCCATAGACCCAACTATTGGTACATTTTGATTGCACCTACTTTCTGGTATTAATGAAGGTCCCATGTTTCTTATCCACCCTATAATTGATAAGACCATTTGATGTTAATAGACTTGTATACATCAAGCATCCAGGAGTGACAGCCAATAGAATATGTGGTAGATGTTTGGGATCTCATCCACAAGTCTATTGGTGAAGAGCTTTACGAGGGGAGGAAGAAAGCGGCATTGGCTAAGAGAACTATATTCTTTTACGATCATTTTTACATACCACCTTTCTCCAATGGGCAATAGGAAGTCTTCTCCAACCTTCCCCTTCTAGATTTCAAGAGTAGGGAATGGCCATTACTAGATTCTAGAATAAGTGAGAGTTACAAGTGTATTATATTTCATGAGGTATAGAAATGCTTAAAGCCCAACATTTCAAGTAGTCAAAGCAAAATATCCACTTTTATGCCTAATATAGCCATTTTCATGGACTTCTTCTCCAACACTGAAGTCCGAACCCCAAGAATTATATCCCTAGTAAAGCGCCCATATGTAAATAGTATCTTAGAGTTTGTGGTAATTAGATTCTATGATTGCCACTCAAAACTTCATCATGACATTTTTGTATAGCAGATAGCACCATGTTTGTGGAAAACTGATGCCACTAGATAAGAATGAGGGAGTTTTCTGAAAATTCATTACAAGATATTGATGTTTGGTTGGATGGTGAACTTTCGATCATTATGAAGGTAGGGTCAACATGCACATTGCGACAACTGAGGACGGAATTGCACAATGAAGTCATCCAACTTCCTACTTCGATTAGCTTTTATACCAATTATAAAAATGTGCATTGCTATTTGAATCGTTTATCTTTCTTTACATTCATATGATCAAAGGAATTGTTTGTTGTCAAGATTGTGGGAGAGAAGGAAGGAGTCTCGCTTGAAGCTTTCTTGCTTGCACAATGGGGGAAGACACACAAGGGTGGAGGCTGAAAACAGTTTTCCTCTTCTTAGTTGTGTAAGCCAAAAGAACTCTCGTATAAAGAAATAGAAGAACCCTCTATATGGGTCTCAAAACCAAACTCAACTAACTAAGGTGGCATACTAACCAAGCCACGAACTAGAGTAGATAAGGATAGCTATCATGTAGCTATTATTCATGGGCGGTATACCAACCGCATCTGCAACTAACACGTCGGTGACATAAATGCACAACGGTCACCCTGGCGTATCACGAGTGGAGCTCGATATCTCAACACTCCCCCTCGAGCTCAATCCCAATTCCTGCACACCAAGCAGGTCTCTGAACTTGCGCAGCTTCTCTGCGCCCAATGCCTTCGTGAATATGTCAGCTACCTGATCCTCTGTGCTGACATAAACTAGATCAATAAGACCTAGTAAAACCCTCTCTCGCACATAGTGATAATGCACCTCAATGTGCTTTGTTCTAGCATGATAGACTGGGTTATTTGCCAAGTGTATACTACTCATGTTGTCACAATAAATGACAACTAGCCCATCTGTAGACTGATGCATATCATAAAGTAGCTTATGCAACCAAGCTACCTCACATGCAGCCATTGCTGCACCCCTGTACTCAGCCTCTGTGCTCGACAAGGCAACTGTAGGCTGTTTCTTGCTGCTCCAAGTGACTGCAGCACTCCCAAAAGAGAACACATATCCACTGGTAGATCGTCTATCAGAAATACTACCAGCCCAATCAGCATCAGTGTATCCATGCAACTGTATCTGAACCCCAGTCTCATAAAATAGTCCATACTGCAATGTGGACTTCACATACCTGAGTATGCGTCTAGCCGCATCCAAATGTGGTTTCCTTGGAGCCTGCATAAACTGACTTACCAATCCAACAGCATAGCTCAAATCTGGCCTGGTAATAGTCATATAAATCAAACTTCCTACTATGCGTCTGTACATAGTAGGGTCTTCTAGAAGCTCACCTGCATCTGTGCTCAGCTTCACATTTTGCTCCAAAGGAACTGAAATAGGCTTACAGCCTGTCATCCCATATTTGGACAGCATGTCCAATCCATACTGCCTCTGCAAGAGCTGTATCCCACTTGGTGATCTAATCACCTCAATGCCCAAGAAATAACGCAGCTCTCCCAAATCCTTCATCTCAAACTTCTGCTTCAATAGCATTTTCACATGAAGGATATCTTCATCACTGTCACCTGTCATAATCAAATCATCAACATAAATGGCAAGTAGCATAATACCTTTCTCTGTTTTTCTCACATAAAGTGAGAAATCTGCCTTGGAAATCTGAAAGCCAATAGTGACAAGATACTGTCCTATCTTGTCAGACCATGCTCTAGGTGCTTGCTTCAAGCCATACAAGGCTTTCTTCAACCTGCAAACAAACTCAGGATGAACAGTATGCACATAACCTGGTGGCTGCTCCATATAGACCTCTTCTTGCAAATCACCATGCAAGAAGGCATTCTTTACATCCATCTGATGTAAAGACCATCCCTTTGATGCAGCCATAGCAATGACTGCTCTTACGGTTACCATCCTTGCAACCGGACTGAATGTTTCTTCATAGTCAATGCCATATGTTTGTGCATACCCCTTGACCACTAATCTTGCCTTGTATCTGTTCACAGAACCATCTGCATTGTGCTTCACCTTATAAACCCACTTACAGCCAATTGCATTCTTACCTTTAGGCAAATGTACCAATTCCCACGTAGCATTTGCTTCCAAGGCATCCATTTCTTCATCCATGGCTTTCTCCCATTTTTCTTTTCCCATGGCTTGCTCAAAAGAAGTGGGTTCTGGTTCTTGTATCACCTTGACCATATATGCATAGTGAATGGCTGTAAATCCATCATATTTCAGCCTATCCACAGGATACCTAACTCTGGTAGACCTGCGCAAAGTGGGTTCACTCCCAGGTGCTCTCAAAACATCCCTGGTCTTCCTTACTCCAGGTGTAACAATAGAAGGAATACCCAACTCATCATCAATGCTCTGTTCTGAGCCACTGGATTCACCATCCACATAAGAGTGACCTGCATTCACATCAAACATGGGCTGATCAACCTTCTCTTTTCCTTTTCGTGATACCTGCATACCACCATCTGCACTGCTTTGAGAAGATTCTCCTGATCTCAATCTGCCTGTCCATGGCGAAGAATGTGAACCACTGCTAGAAGATGCTCCAGGTCCACTAATATTTTGTGACTGCTGCTGTGAATTTTGTGCAGCATTACCATTTTGTGCATCTACATCATCAATCACATTTACTGGTTTATACCAGCTACTCATCTCATCAAAAACAACATCTCTGCTCACTGTAAACTTACGAGTAGAAGGGTTATAGCATCTATACCCTTTTTGCTGCAGAGAGTAACCAATAAAGATGCACTTCTCAGCTTTTGGATCCAACTTGGATCTCAGCTCATCTGGCACATGTACATAGGCAATGCAACCAAAAATTTTCAAATGAGAAATATCTGGTTTCCTACCAGTATACCTCTCCTCTGGAGTCATTCCATGTATTGCTGCAGTGGGAGTCCTGTTCATTATGTAGACTGCTGTAGCAACTGCTTCAGCCCAATAAAAATCTGGCAAGTCTTTTTCATTGAGCATGGCACGAGATACCTCTCCAATATGTCTGTTTTTCCTTTCTGCAATTCCATTTTGCTGTGGGGTATGACTGCATGAATATTGCTGCTTTATGCCATGCTCCTGCAGGAACCTTGCAAACTCATTTGAGAGGTACTCTCCCCCTCCATCTGACCTTAGGCATTTTATCTGCAGACCTGTTTCTTTTTCAACCATAGCTTTAAGAGTTTTGAAATGCCCAAAGACTTCACTTTTCTTTTTCATAAAATACACCCAAACTTTTCTGCTATAGTCATCAATAAAACTGACAAAATAATGACAGCCTCCAAGAGATGCAGCTTTAGTTGTCCACACATCAGAGTGGATTAATTCCAATGGCTTCTCACTCTCTTGAACATGTCTAGGAAATGGTTTCCTTGCCTGTTTTCCAAACTGACAGGCTTCACATACCTTATGCATTTCTGCAACCTTGAATTTTGGCAATCCTGCAACAATATTTTGAGCCTGCATTGATTTAAGTCGCTGTACATTAACATGATCAATGCGTTTATGCCAGATATCAATATCTGCAACTACACCGGTCCCATGTGCAAACATTGCTGCACTCAATTCAGACATGTCTGCATCCAATGTAAACATTCTGCCCTTCTTCTTTCCTTTTGCTATCAAGCGACCTTTATTTTTCATATCCTCAACAAAGCATCCATGAGGATTAAATCTGACCTGCAAGCCCTGTTCAACCATTTGACCAACAGAAACCAGATTCTTGGTGATATTCGGGACATGAAATACATCGGACAGGTATTTCTTTTTCCCATCCTGCATAGACAATGGAATTTTTCCAATCTGCACAATAGGATGTGCAGTATCATCACCAGTCTCCACAAATCCTGGTTTTTCCATTTTCCTTGCATCCTCCATCCATTCTGCATGACCTGTCATGTGGTTTGATGCACCTGAGTCAACATACCATACATCATTGCTTTCTTCTGCACTTGTCACAGAATTGTTCATGTGCTGCAGCATGAACAAATGCTCATTTCTGTCATCACCCTGTCTGCTAGAAGATGCATAATTCCCTTGTTGCAGTTTTCCATTCATGATGTCATTCTGCTTTTTATAGCAGTCTTTAGCCATATGACCCATTTTACCACAGTAGTAGCATTCAACATTACTGTTTGCATTTTGGCCTCTTTGCCATCCACCACGACCTCTTTGGCTCCCCCTGCCTCTAGAGTTACCACGTCCTCCTCCATAGGACTGGTTTTCTTGAGTTTGCTGCATATTCTGATTTCTGCCACGGCCTCCAAATCGGCCTCCTCTACCTCTGCCTCTACCTCTTCCAGCATTTGAGTAGAAGACAGCTTCTTTTGAAGTTCCTCCTGAAGAAGATGCACCACCATTTCTCTGCTCCTCAGAAATTAGAAGAGCAATCAACTCCTCAAAGTCAGGAAATCTTTCACGGACGGAAATGGATGTCCGAAACTGCGCATAATCCTTTCCTAGACCATTCAAGGTCACAGAAACTAAATCATCATCTTCCACTGGCGACCCAATGGAAGCAAGTGCATCTGCAATCTTCTTCACCTTCATGTGGTAGTCATTGATGCTCATATTTTCTCTTTGCACATTATGCAACTCTTGCTTGAGCTGCATTTTCCTGGCTTGTGTATTTGTGCTATATATCTTTGACAGAGTATCCCATGCCTCCTTTGGCGTACTTGCATCCTGAATATGCACAATCATGGAGTCTGAAATGCTGATAGACAGCCAGTACATAACTTTCCTGGCTCTCTCATGCCATGCTTTGAATGCCTGCATTTGCTGTTGATTGGGAACATCTGGAAGAACTGGTTCTTCTTCATTTCCTGCAACAAATTCCCAATATCATTTTCCCATAAGGAAATTCGTCATTCTAAACTTCCATGCTTGGAAGTTGTTCTTGTCAAGCTTTTCAGTGACAATCTGTGAAAGAGAATCAGATGCCATCACAGAATACTGCAAAAAATTCTGTCACTGCAAAAACTCAGCTTCACCCTCACAAGGGCAAATCTGCAAAACTGGCGAAAGTGGTATTTGACCACACAGTCACTTCCTAGTGACGATTTTGCATAAACAGGAACCAAGGATGATTCTAAAACTCCCAATGTCTCTGCGCACAAGCATACGATGCAATTTCTACAGTAACTTTTCACCGACCTGTAGAACAGTGGCTAAACAGCATAAAACTGAGCCTTTTCCTGAGTGCGTGCAGAAAACTTCCGCCTCCAAAACAGGCCCCGAAATGGCCTCAAATAAAAAAAACAGGGTCGCCAAGAGCTAAAGCTCTTTCCCGCAGCATATACTGCCCTCTTGCTTCACCGCGAAGGGCGTCTCAACCTGAGACAATGCACTCCTGCAATTTTCGGCTGTGCTACCTGCAGAGATCTGCTCCCAAAACAGAAAATGAAAGCAACACTGCTCCTCTTACCAGAACACCGCGAGCTTGGCTTGCTTTCTTGAGCTCCTTACCACGAACAAGGCTCTGATACCATGTCAAGATTGTGGGAGAGAAGGAAGGAGTCTCGCTTGAAGCTTTCTTGCTTGCACAATGGGGGAAGACACACAAGGGTGGAGGCTGAAAACAGTTTTCCTCTTCTTAGTTGTGTAAGCCAAAAGAACTCTCGTACAAAGAAATAGAAGAACCCTCTATATGGGTCTCAAAACCAAACTCAACTAACTAAGGTGGCATACTAACCAAGCCACGAACTAGAGTAGATAAGGATAGCTATCATGTAGCTATTATTCATGGGCGGTATACCAACCGCATCTGCAACTAACACGTCGGTGACATAAATGCACAACGGTCACCCTGGCGTATCACGAGTGGAGCTCGATATCTCAACATTTGTATCACTTTATCTCTAACTACTCTCTCAATGTTTGTCAGGTCCCAATAATAAAAGAAAAGAGCTTCACGTATATAAAGAGATAGAGAACAATGTTGTGCCTCTACGCTACCATTAGCAACCCAATAGACCTACCTCTAAGGACTGCACAGTTACAAGATAGCAAATGCCTACTTGCAAGATTCAAGGAGATACACCTAAAATCAAGACTTAAATTGTGAAAGAGAGATATGTATCATCATCGCCTAAGAAGTCCATCTACACTCAGCAATCACAAAAATGAAGCTAGCCTCACTCTTATAAAGAGATAGGACTACTACAACGACAAAGAGATAGAGATGGACAAAGACAGAGAGTGAGTATACAAAAATAGAATAGAAGTTGTACAGACATAAAGTAGATTAGGTTGAAGGTTAAGCATCACAATCTGCATTCGGATAGCACATTCCCTAGCTCTCAATATTTATTTTGTATCTAGAATCATTCCATACTTCTGTCCATGACTATCTTTACCGATGGTTTTCTTTATCCCAAGATACTAAAATTGATAGTTTTTTGTACTTCCTTAGTACCATTATTGTCTGTCTCATTGTACCATTATTGGTAGTCTTAGTACTTGCAAGTACCAAATTTAGTAGTCCTACAATACCTTTCAATGGCATCTGGGTACTTTCTCTACATGATAAATAGGTTCATAAATGTAGATTCCGTGTGCCTCATTTGAGTAATCTCTCATATTAGTGTGTATTGATCTACTTTGGGCTCTATAAACAAATCATATTAGAGCTAATTGTCATTGAGAATGGCACCAAATTTGAACAACCTACAGTTGGACAGTACAAGGACTATCACCCCAGGAGATGGTATGATAGCGTGTAAGCCTCTTTCACTGCCATTGGAGCAAAATGTGAAGTTCTTTCACCTTCAATCAGTTTGAATTTTTGCTAAATCCATTCTATTATATGGAATTTGTGAGAATCTAAATTCCATATGTCTAGCCAGGTCCTGAGTCCCTTCAGGTGCATTTCATGGGGTAACAGAGCAAACCTATCAATGGGAGTAATTGAGGGCTCATAAGCATGGGGAAAGAGCCATAAACTTCTACAGAGGGAAGCGTAGCTGAAGACCAACTAGCTTGAGGAAGTATCGTCTCCCATGATTTAAGAGCAACTGAAGATTGAGGAATTTTAAATTGCAGTAGTGGAGAGCAAACTACACCTTGCCAATCAACACTAGGCCAAGGGATCCCCTTGATAGGAGGCTGAGTGATCCATTTCCCAAATATTATGGCCCAAGGTTGCATTCCACCAGCTCTATTCAAGAGTTGAAATGCATGCCTTTGAGATTTTTCATAGAGACTTTCAAGGCCAGCACCCCATCAGCTTTATATTCAGTAAGGATGTCTCATCCAATTTGAGAGCAGTACAGGTTCCCACCAGAGAACTGTATGAAGTCTCTTATCATCTTCTCAATTCTCAGCCACACTGATTTGCTGAATGATAGTAAGGCTCCCATGTAGACAGTAGCTTAAGTCAAAATGTCTTTTGACACTATCAAACGTCCTGGGAATGTAAGGGCTTGAGGCTTCCATTAAATTAGACCTATACCAACAGGACAGCAGCAAATAACTCAGCAAAGTCTTCGTAGACGGCTAATAGGCTGTCCATAGAATGCTTCTCCGTTGCCACGATGCTCGCATTATCATCAGCAAAGAATTGTGCCGCTAGGCTTGAGTCATCTCGTAGAGGGAGTCCCTTAATTGAACCCTAATCTTTGGCAGACGATTCCTTCATGTTTCTTAAGGCTGACCGGACCACGGTGAGTCGGGCGATGGATATTTGCTTGATCTTATCAAGGGACGATGAAACTGTTGTTTTGTGGATTCTTGTCTGGTCTGAGACTGCAGCTCTGCAGGCTTCGTTGTATCTCTTCTGCTCATTCTTCAAACTCACTTCCACCTCCTTCATGTCTATACCTTCTGTGCGCAGAGCTTGCTTGTAATCCAGACGTGATGCAGCTCGATCAGCATCCATTTCCTCGACCCTCTGACACTTTCCTACAAAGACCTGAGTACGTCTCCGCACAGCGTGGCACATTGACAATGTCGATGCACGGCGCAGCCACTGCTATGGCGATGAAGACGTCTTCTCTCTTGCCCTTTCCCGGCAATGGCGATGGCGATCGTCTAGTGCATCTGTTACCCTGTTCGCTAAACCTCCTAATTTGCACTTAGATTCAATTGAGTAGCAGTTAGGTGAATGTGCCTAGTGAAGTGTTTGCATCTTGTCTTGTATATTGCCCAATCACATTACGACACGTAATTTTTCTAGCCTTTCATTTCAACATCCTCTACCTTGGTTTATTTGGCATTGAAATTTCATTAAGAAACCATCTATCACTGATCATAAGTATTTTCCCTTTATAAATTTTGAAGTTAAATAGGCTTTTATCAAGCTCATCACTTAATGACTAGCTTTTCAATCATTTGTCGTGTTAAAAAATTAATCCAATTCATCATTAGAAACTGCATCAAATGCCTCAAATGTATGATAAATAAAACTATAAAGAATATCATAATTCAGAAGTACTCCCTCTCTCTCTCTCTCTCTCTCAAACCTCATACTTGATAAGGTGTATTAAGAACCATAGTTTTCCATAACGTGCAAGTATGGAGTATGAAGTGGACTTCGTGTTAGAAACAAGAGGCCTTAGATCATAGTACATAATGAAATACAACTTAGTTAGTAGTATCTATCCAGGTGCACTAGGGGCCATAGCTTTCCATACATTTTCCCTTGTGAGAATGAAAATAGCATAGTTCTCAATGCAAGCATATATTGCCTTTGATTTCACCAAATCTTGAAAGGCATTGTAGACATAAGTGTTTGCAACATTGTGTGCTAATCTAGGGACGATTATAAGTTAAGAACCTATTCCCAGTAAGGTCTTGAGTGCCAGTGGGTGGTGTGGTAATTGATAATGGCAGATTTTACATGTTCCCATAGCTTCTTGCTTCACAATTGGCAAACCACCAGATTTTTAAAAGGCCAATAGAATACGATATTGCTATCAATAAAACATTTACAAATTCATCATGAGATATGTGGAAGTATGATTCCTGTATTATCTGATTGTTCGCACGAATTTCTTCACCTCATTGGCTACAAACTAAATGGAATCAATTTGCACAATGATATTTGGAAATGTTTTGCAGAGTTCAAATAAAAGTTTTATTGATTTCTAAATTGGATCAAGCATTGGATAATGATGGTGTATCCAAGGATCCAAGCCATAAATATGGAGCATTCCAATCTCTAGATATGATCCGATAGCTTGCAAATCCTCATTCACACAAGTTCCCAACAAACCAGTCATGACTTAATGTTTACCATGTATCATACAAATTTTCGAGAGTTTCTTCACAGCTCTTTAAGCCAAGCCAAGGATGATTTTCATGATGGAAGATGAAGATGGAAGGCCTCAAGTGGATGATCATTCCATTGCTAGAATGCTTGCTCAACATCTATCAACTATACTTGAAGCACAGCCTGAGTTTAATCCACATTTCCAAAGCATGCTTGAGGACTTCCTTGATTCCACTTCCTGGACTCATGGTTGTCAGGTACGAAAGGTACGATACGGTACGGTACTAATTGGTATCTTATGATTTTATAAGGTATGGTATGATATTAGTACGAAAAAAAAACAAAAACTCAATAATTTTAGATTATAGATAATAGAGCACATGTTTAGAGCTAAAATAGCAATGCCACTTGAGTTAAAACCTCATGCACAACATGCACCATGTGCTACTAGAAGATAGATGGGAGTGCATATGTAACACATCAGAAAACAAAGAAAAGTTTACGGTGGATGGACAAAGAGGCTCTTCATTCTTTTGAGAGGGAGAGAGAGAGAAGGGGGGGACGAACTCTTGGAATTGCATACTCATCTTGGAAGTTTAGAGAGAGAGAGAGAGATAGAGAGAGACACACACACACACAGACTTGAAATTATGATAATAAACCTAAGGCTTAGGAGTTGGAAGATATTGTATGGTCTAGCCTTCATAGGCCAAAAATAGCTTGTTTTTTCGTACGAAAAGGTATGGATACATGGTTATGGTACGAACCGTACAGAATGAACTAGTCCGTACATAGTACCAGTGCAACTATGCTTGGACTACTGCTGAGGAGGTTGCTTTGCTACTTGCCCAACCATTCACTGTTGAGGAGTGTTGGGCCTCCTTGTGAAAAAGATGGAGAGGAAAACCCCCTTGGCCCCAATGGAATTCTTATTGAATCTTAGGATGCTCAATGGGACATTTGCTAAGGATCTCAACGACTTTGCCAACCAAAGTAGGAATTCATAGAGTTTCTTCCAGCTTATGAAAATGAGAGACCTATCAAACTCCTCCCAAACTGTCTTAAGATGTCCAAACCCACTCAATGGAGGCCTCTGACCAAGCTCAATGTATGCTATAAGTTTGTGGTCAATGCCTTAGCTTTTTGAGTTAGGTTTATTCTTTCTAATTTTCTTCATGCAGACCAATATGGTACATGGATGAAAAAATCCACAATGCCATCCTCGATCTTTTTGTCTCTATGGAGTATGCTATCGAGAGAAATGGGCAGTGTACTGATAAACACAAAAAAGGCCTGCCTATCCCCAGCAGGTCTCAATTTTAAACAACTTTTCATGGATGATAACTCCAATGTCCTGTGGGCTGATAAACTGTTCCTATAAACTTCCTCTCCATCTAACACCAGTTTGACTTCATTTCTGGCTCTAAGATTAGGAATGCTACAACTGAACGACTATACTTGGGGTTGGCTGATCCCCTTTCATGTAGCCAACAACTTGGATCTAAAGTCATTGCAGCAGGTAATGGATCTAGATATTTGTGATTCCCATTGGATTGGGTGATATCCCAATTGAAGTGGGATATCCCCAAGTCAGAAGTATTACTAGTTAACTTCCAAATTGGAAAGTAAACTAAAAAGCTACATTGGAATGGGTGATATCCGCATTGAAGTAGGGATATCCCCAAATCAGAAGTATTACTAGTTAGCTTCCAAATTGGAAAGTAAGCTAAAAATCTAAACTCCTTACCTCTCAGTTTTGGTAGGGAAACTAATTGCAGCAACTCCAAATTGGAGAAGGCTAGAAAGGTAAACTTCTTACCTCTCAGTTTTGGTGGGAGACTCATTGCAGCAACTCCTTGCCTTTCAGTTTTGGTGGGAAACTAATCGCACCAGCCAGGATATATTAGTTTCCCAGACAAGATAATACATCCTGTGATCATGTTTGTGGCAGCAGTCACCCCATTCTCAAAGGCACAGCTCTACCATGGTGCTGTCAATGAAGGCTTTCTCTTGCACCTTATCTGGTGATCGACACTCACCAACGAAGCCCCACTGATGTGTATCTAGAAAAGATGTTGTAATAAATGAGTAAGAAGATGGCTAGATATTTTGGACGGCAAAGCTAAAGAGTTTATGCCCAAGAACAAGATCATTCTCAAATTTAAGCTCTCAGGCTGACAAGGCGGAGTGGCTCAATCAGGGCTACAGAAACTTGAGTTTGGCCACCATCTAGCATGGTTGGTGCGGAAAATTTTTGAGGTGCTTAGTTAATCACAAAGGCAAGCCTGCATGCACACTTCAAAAGAGGGCTGACTCTCTGAAGGGCTCAGAGGATACATTCCTGAAACTAAATGACAGTTGGAAAGGCATCTTCCCACGTGCATCATGGCAAATTGGAAGGGCAGAATAACTAATGCCTGGGAGTCAACACCTTCTCTCAAGCTGAATTTGCCGCTGTGTAAGGTGGTACCAACAAGAACAAGATATCAAAGCTCAGGAGAGAGTGAGTACAATATCAACTCTGTTTTAGGCAGAGGGAATCTCTTTCCTGTCTTATGTGTCGCTCTGCTCTTTTGCAAGTCTCATTGCACTAATTCCAAAGGCATGCAAACTGCCCTTTTCTGGAGACGGGATCACTTGATGAGTTGTCCTTGAAGTTATGGAACATCATTAGAGCAGTCCTTTAAAAAAACACATGGACAGTAAGAATACAGTACAGAAAGAGAAACATCTTTGAGATTATAGTCTCCCTTTAACGTCTTTAGCAAAGATAGTCAGGTTTTTAAGATAGCCTTCAAGCTCCTCTCAAAGGGCTACCTGCAGGGGATTTGGCATGTTATGGCACATCCTGAGATGATGTAAGTTTCGTACTTAATATATATTCTTTCTTCTGCTTTTAAAAAAAAAGAGAGAACAGTGTTTCCATTTGGTATTATCATGAAGAGTTTATCAAACAAAGGACAAGCCCACAGTCTCAAACATTTTGTTTGATCCAGTATAATTGGGCCACAGGATGCATAGACAAATACATGGAGTCTATGCCATGGATGAGATGAATGAGACCTCTGGAAACTTTAATACAACCAACCACAGAAATGCAAAAAATGTCAACACATAGTAATACTGTTCCAGTTATAAGGAACACTCAACTACTGTCATGAGACCAATAGCTGCATGTTAAAGCATTTTGAGACCATATTACCTCCAGACAAACATATGACATGCAATCCAATGGCTGTTTGCTCGACAAGAAATCAACCCTTCTTCATTTTATTGCATATTCATGTTTTCATGAATCTATACACCTTGCAAACAGCAAGTTGATTATTGTAAAAAGAACCCCCTTGATTCTTGGGGACCACCAACTTCATTGAGGAACCAATGTCAATTCCTCAGATTCAAAATTGCTAATGGGAATGTGGACTACTAATGCAAGCTCTGGTATTTTCAAACCCTCAATCTTGATCAGTCCAGCTGTTTAATGGACTTCTTGCAATCAGAAGGGGGAGTTCGTAGAGAGTAACTCAATCACCGTGTCTCTTCGTATAATTATTTGCCACCCACATTGTATAATTCTTTACCACTCTTGGTGCAATTACAAGAGATATTGTAGAAAGCAAGTCCACTTAACAGAACTGCAGTTCCAATTAAGAATTGTGGATGCAGAGAAGCTGGAGCCCCAACATAGGGAAGGGGGAAAGTGAATATAAAAATGGAAAAAGGCACTGCAAATTTATCGTAAACGTGTTAGCCTCAAGTAACAAAATTTATTCCACCACAAATAAGCCTCAAAAAAATCAGAGATGACATATTTCGTGTTCTCACGGAATCATTGTCCTCACTAACTTTTTATGCTTTGCAAGTTCAAAAAATTTATCTAACAAGCAACATAGCTGGAACAAACTGACAGTAATTTCAGATAGGGTGACAGATTATACCTGCAAGAGTTGTGCAAAGAGAAGAAACAACAGCAGATGACCTTTTCAAGAGGGACAGAAGAGATATATTAAAACACAAGTTTACTATCACATAAAGAGCTGTCAAAGATGCCGCTCCAGCACATTCTGTAAACAAAGCAACAGTTTCAGTATGCTTTATCAGGCGTATCTCAGGATATTATGTCTGATTATAACCAATGACAGAAGATCATGGGAACAAATTTTGTGTGCAGCAAAGACTTGACCTGTGCCCATAGAGCCAACGTTGAATAAACAACCTGCTCCTTCAGTCAAATAACCTCGCAAATGGCTAAATGGGACTCCCCGCAATTGAGATAAAAAGGGAAGCATCAAAAGAACAAAAAGTGCCTACAAAGAAACTGAAAGTTAGCCTATGCATGCATTGACCAGATCAAACATGAAATGTTAAAGAAAAAATACCTGGAAGGCTGATCCAAAGGAGTTCACAACAAAGAGATCAACATTCCCACCCTGATCAGATATTCAAGATATCAGATGAAGCAAGATTAAAACAAACCAGCCACACAGATTTTATACCAAGAGTAAATTGACTCACTTAGAAGTACAACCAAAGATGCATAACGACATTAAGACCTTAAATCCCTTTTGTGGATAGTTTGCTTGAAAAGCCATTCACAAGCGACCAATAATGAGCAATTGCTCATGGTAGAAGGATGTATCCCCAATGGGAATTATTAGAATCTTTTTAATAGATTTGCATAGCATCAGCTGCTGGTCATATGAAAGAAATTGCTAGAACTAAGTGACGCTACAGAACTTTGCAATGCATGGGGCAAGATTAGAGATCAGCATGCAGGCATCATGCATGGCATGTAAAAAGCATGTAGAGCCCATCACACCTATCATTGGAAGCTTCGCTAGGATGTTCAGAGCTATGTGGACAGAAAAGAATTCTTCCTAGCACCATTGGAAAGTTGTGATGTATTACTTAGAATGCCTTGGAGTCATCACGTGTATGCAATGGTTAATACCCATGACAAAGTTGAACTCTTATCGTTAGTGCAAGGTGCAAGGTCCATTCATTGGATGTAAAGTCAAAAGGGGAATTAGTCCCTATTGTATCAACCTCAACTATTTCTAAAGTAATGAAAAATCAATCCTTCAACCTACTTGGTTTTTGCTAATGATAAAGATATAATGAACATGTTGGAAATGTGTATAAATTGGATAAGGATTGCATTTCATTTCTGAAAATGTATGTTGATTGCTTCTCTTAGTCACTTTCAAGGCAGCTACCATCTGAGCGGCTAGAAGATCGTGCTACAGATTTGATCCCCGCAAGTACCCCTTCTAATAAGCCACCATATAGGTTGAGTGTTGCCCAATATGAGGAGATTATGAGCCAAGCAAATGAGCTATTGGAAACAGGGCTGATTCCAGCCAGCTCGTCTCCTTACTATTCGCTAATGCTTTTGGTGCAAAAGAAGAATGGTTCATAGCACATGTGCATTGAGTACTGTGCATTGAATAAGATCACAATTAATGATGCCACAGGATGTACCAAAGACTGCTTTCAAGACATCTTTTGGACTTTTGAGTTACTTGACATGCCATTTGGGGGCGCTCATAAATGCTCCTATCACATTCAATCAAAAGATGGATAGAATCTTTAGACCACATAGAGCTTTTATGGAAACATGTTAGCAGTCATGTTTGTCATACACTGTCCTCTTCCACCTATTGTCCTCTTCCACCTATGAACCTCAATCTAAGTTAAATAGGGTCATTAGGAGCTTTGACATTTAATCTGTCGTGTTTTGACAAAGGAAGCAGATCTTTCTGGAGCATGCATTACAGTGCATTTCTTTTTTAGTCAAGTTTTAGTTGTGTTCACACTAAGGTTTAATACCAGCCCTGCATTTCTTTTTCAGTAAGACTGGATGGTATATTCACACCTGTTTCTTTTGTGGCGGTCAACTCATATTGTAGGTTACTGCATTTTCTCCATTATTTTATGCAGTCGGCTAGATTTTTGGCACTCCTACATAGTAGTCGGCTAGTTTTTCAGTTATTTGACTATATATAGCCTACCCCTTCAGTTGGCTGGTCGTTCATCCTCGCAAGTTTCAACACACTTGGACATACAAATACTCTTCTCCATCTTCCAATGTTGTCTACCATCATCAGCTTGATCCAATGCCCTCACGGAAGCCTTGGGCTGCATGTAGGGACTAATCAATCCTTCTTGTATTCAGCATTCTTTCAGAGTTCAATGTAGATTTTCTTCTTCCATTCTCTTCTTTCATTGTAGTCTTTCTCTTCCTTCTCTCTCTATGTTCATGTTTCCTCTTCCATGGACCATTGTACTCTCTCACATGGAATCATCGCCTAAGTTAGAATGCAATGGCTTCCACAAGAGGCAACCACATCTAGGTTGCTATTTGGAGTAAATCTGTCGCGAAGAACACAATTTCCCTACATTTTTCAAGCCCCTTCTAGGCAAGAGCACATCAACCAAATCGAGGACATGCGAAATGAGCTTGGATCCCTACGTGCACCATATCTTCACGGGGTATGGCAATGATCATTCTTACTCGTCTACCATCTCTCGAGTATGATGTTTTCTACACCAGTCTATTGACCTCTAGTGTATAGGAGACCTCTCTCTTGGAGGAGTTAGCGCTGCTTGTTTTGCAGCATAAAGAGTGGCTTAAGGAGATTGGAGCTAGTGGATCCAGCTCTATGAAAGCTTCTATTGCATATTGTGCAGAAAGATTATCAGAGATTGCATAACTTTCTTACTACCAAGTTATCTAAACAGCATATGAGATAGACGAACTTCCTCTCTCCGTTATACTTTTAGATTGTGCACATTGATGATAAGAAGAATTTAGCGGCTGATGTACTATCAAAAAAATCCTCTGATTTCAGCAATTACCATGGTTTATCACACTTAGTTGGATGCCATGAAATATCAATATGTTGTTGATTCAGATTTTGCCAATGAGCATAATTCTCTTTGTAGCAGCCACATGCATGAGCACTATGTGCTTAGAGATAGCTTTCTCATGATACATGGGCAATTATATGTCACAGAGCAATTGAGGCCAAAGGTGATGATTGAGAGTGATACTTCCCCATATGCAAGGCATAGAGGCACTAACACTACGGTGAAGGTCAGTTGGGTTTCACTCACGCTTACGCTCACAAAGGAGTGTCAATGATCCATAGTAGAATACTGGAGCACTTTTTACTCTCCGTACGAGAGGTTTTTTCCCCTAGCCACATTATTCTCTGTTTGTGCATTTATGTTACATAGTTTGGTCACTTACGGTACTTTACACAATTTCGAGTGTGAACGCACCTTAAGGCACTTACTCAACCCTAAGATCTAAGGGTTGTATTTTGTACTTTTCACAAACACATCTGGAAATTGCATCGTGTGTCAAGCTGTGTCTTCACTCTCACTCTCTCTCTCTCTCTACTGTTCACTATGTTTTCAGCTGAGAGCTGCCATCTCCATTTCTAACATTTGGTATCAAAGCTACAAGCTCGCTCGATCCAACTGAGCCTCTCGCCCTATCTAGTTCTGCACCAGCAAGTTCGCCACCTACACCTGCCGCTAGCAACTCCGCCACCTCAGAGCTCAACTGAGCTACCCCCTACGCCAATTGTCGCCACCTCGTCCAGCAACCCAACTGCAAGCTCGCCACCTTGTACCACCACTGTCACTTGGCAGCTATGCTGCCCGTGCCTTGGTCCAACCTCGCCATCCTCTGCCTGCAAAGGCCGTCATCTGTAGTGGTGCCCCTGGTCCAATCGCTGTCATCCCCTCATCTATCCAGCACCACATGCATGCACCTCTACAAAGTCCTCCAATCTCACAGCTTCAGCTCCGTCAGGTCCTGCTACTGCCACGCAGCTCCACCAAGCCGCCAACACTAGTCTAGTTAGTTCGAGCCTTCACTTGGCTCAACTTTCGCTCGCATTTCGGAGGTGACAGGTATATTTAATTATTTTATTCGAAAATCAGAGCTACAGTAAGTAGCCTTTTGCCTGAGAGGTACATTTCTACTCCAGGAGGAGCTTTTGGGCACAATTGCAGAAATTTCTTGGAATTCGGGTCAAAAAGTTTGGGGTTTTTTTATATTTGGAAAACACTGGCACATGTACTGAAGATTTAGTCTAAAATTGACTAAAATTATGCACTTTGGACAGCTAAATTTTGGGGCTTTTACATTTTTTGTGTTGTGCTGAGCATTGTTTGTGCATTGGATAGTGTGCTATTCACTGAAAGCTGTGGGAATTTCAGCACATTGGACAATTGTGATCAAGTGTGACACAGCTTTGCTAATTACAGCTTGGTATATGCTATAATTTCTGGAAATCTGCAAATTTCCAGATTGTTCCAACTTTGGTTCGTGCTCTCGTGCTTTTTGAAAGAGTGACATTTATCATGGCCAGTCAAGGACAGAGTGATGTATTCACCTATGTAACTAAAGAGGATAGATTGGATGGCAATACCTATTCTCTATGGTCCATGATGAAGAATGTGCTCATTGCTAAAAACTTTTGGGAGTATATTAGTGGTGAAGAAGTCCATCCTGGAGTTGTAGCCCCTGCAACTCCTCCCCAAGAAGGACATGGTTATCATCGATTGCATTGGCCATTCAGCGGTCCATAATCCCGCATATATGGTCTGCTACTTCTTCACGAGTAGCATGGCTCACACTTGAGCAAATGTTTGATGGTAAAAATGAGAGACGCATTTCTTTCTTGAAAAAGGAGTTTGAAAATGTGAAGATGGATGAAGGTGATGCCATGTTGGATCATCTTAATAAAATTCAGGACTTGCGTGAGCAGTTGATGAATGTATATGAGTATTATTCTGATGCATAGATGATCTCTACTACTTTGAATTCCTTGCCACCTTATTTGGCCTTTCACACGGCCTTGAATCTCACAATGAGGATTCCTCCATAGCCACTTACCTCTCTTCAGTTGATTAGTTTGCTACTAGAAAAAGAGCAAACAAGGAAGAACACTGGAGTGGATGTTGTAGCCTCTGAACAAGCTTTTATGGCAAGACAAAAGGGCAAGGGCAATTAGTCTAGAAATGCTCCGCAGAGTTCTGGAAGTTCGGGCACTTCACATAGCAACAAGAAGGGGGGCACGCAAGCCAAGAAAGGAAAGTGCCATTATCGTAAAAGGTCACGTCACAAAATGCAAGAAACGCATTGCCAAGGAGAAAAAGAAGTCTGGGATGTCTGTTTCTAATACACCTTCTACTACTACTATAGAGTCCATGTCTTTTGTTGTTGACTGTGACTAATAATTTTACACTTGCAGTTATCATTCTTCTTGGGCAGATAGAGCATCCAACTCTACAAAGAATGCTAGCACCTAGTTCTTTGACAGTGGTACTTCTAAGCACATTATATCCTGCAGGGATTTGTTTACCTTTGATATTGTAGCTCCTATTGGTAAATCTGTGCAATGTGCCAACAATGCATCTTATCCCGTTAGAGGTGTTGGAGAGATTGTCCTAAAAGCCATTGATGTTAGAGATCATTGCCTGGTCGGACTGCACAGTCCAGTCGGACTGCCACGTGGCAGTCCGACCTGCTGCCGTACAGTCGGCTGCAGCCGACTGCATATTTTATGCGCCCTGATTCTGGCTATTTATAGCCAAGTTTTCAGTCTTCTGCCCACACATTCTTCTGCTCGCAGATTACAGGCTGGTGGCTCGCGCAGATTCCGTCTCTGTTCGCAGATTTCACACAGGAGATAGTGCAGACTGCAGCGGACTTCGAGGTGAACAGCAGGTTGCATCGTTGAGGTGGAGACACGCAGTCTTTGTATACAGCAGATCTTCATCTTCCACTGTCTCTTTCTCTCTTCTCTCTCTGCGTTCTCTCTCTCTCAGTCCTACGCTTCCGCACCGCTGCACTCTGACATGGTATCAGAGCAGTGTTGAAGGGCTGACAGAGTGTAGAACTAACCTGAAGAGGAGTTTCTATCGCGACACAAGGCTGCGTTTTCAGCGTTTGAGGGCAGGCAGGAGGGCTGCACCTCGGAACAAGGCTGAAGCGAGCGTGGGCGCGCGGGAAAGGAGTCCAGGTGGTGGATTTGCTGCTGTTTACTGCTGTTTGACAAGGAGGAAGTTTGAGTTTTCAGCTTTCAAGTGTAGGTTTTGCTTTTTCATCGCCTCCGGCGGGTGAAGAAGTTTCGGGACGCGGAAGAGCCCTAGCAGGCTGCGTTTTCACAGTTAGAGGGGGTTGCTTTTGCATTTGTGAAGGCATTACAGGTAAAGATGTCTACAGAGATTGACTTGGAGTTCCAGACGATTATGGACCGGAAGGTGCCTGTCTTACCGGCTCTTCTCGCAGATCAGAAGCTCGATGGCGACAACTACCGCATCTGGCGTGTGATGATGTTGGCCATCCTCGAGTCCTACGATTTGGCGGAGCTTGTACAGGAGGAGATCGACCGGCCCTCGGTGAGAGATGAGTCTAAACTCTCTTCCGATGCTCGTGCGGAGTTGGCCAAGGCACAGTCTCACTGGGACAAACTGAATGCAAGGATTCGTTCCTCTCTTTTTCTGTCTTGTACTACAGCCGTGATAGCTCACATCAAGCACTTGACGGTGGCTCGGGAGATATGGCTAGAGCTTGATCAGATGTATAACCGGATGACCCTTATGAAGCGGGTTTCTTTGGAGGTACAAATACGAACCTTGTCCGTAAACAAGTCTTCTTCGTTGCGGGAGCACATCAACAAGCTTAGACAACTTCAGATGCAAGTTCAGAATGCGGGGAAGCCGATTTCCTCCGAAGACATGGCGATTACACTCTTGTCCCAGTTGCCGCCACAATTCGGTGCTTTCTACTCCGCCCTTATAGCTTCGGGGCGAGAGTCCACTCTTCGGTGGAAAGAGTTGGTTCCTATGGTCTTGGACCAAGAGGAACAACTAAAGGGATAGAATGCTTCCAAGTCGGAGGCACTGACAAGTCAAGCCTCTCAGAAAAAGGGGAAGGACCAAAAGAAGAAGAAGGGGGATAACAAGTCAAAGAAGGACAAGGACAAGGACAAAGAATCCACATGCCATATTTGTGGCAAGACTGGCCATTGGAAGAAGGATTGCCCTGACAAAGACAAGAAGGACACCAACAAGAAGGACACGAAGGATTCTGGAGCGGTGGCTGCACCCTCATCAACTGCATTTCTTCATCTAGCTATCATTGAGGACTCTACACCGAATGCTTCTGATGCTGCAATGACAGCTCCCCAGGCTCGAGAGTGGATCGTTGACAGTGGTGCCTCCCGGCACATGACTCCTTCATCAGATGGTGTTGCCCAGTTGCCACCCTCGCGTGGGCAAATTCTCATTGGAGATAGCTCTTCAGTGTCTATTGCACGACGGGGTGAGATGCAGCTTATTCCAGATGGACGTGGCGGTATCCATACCTCAGAGGTCTTGCATGTACTAGGTTTAGGATATCATCTTCTGTCAGTTCATAAGATTTGCTCCCTTGGACTTTTGGTGGAGTTTGTCAGTGATTCGGTGCGAGTCCTTGATCATGGGTCAAGGAAGGTTCTCTCATTCGGATATGAGGAGAACAGCATCTATAAATTGAAGTCTTCCACCACCCTCTCTACTCTTCTTCTTACCTCTCAGACACAGTCAGAGCTATGGCATGCTCGGTTTGGTCACCTCAACTATGATTATCTTCGGAGGGCGTCACGTGGACAGCTTGTTCGAGGGTTGCCGGATATAGTGGTGAGCCAGCAGCCATGCGTCTGCTGCATTCGTGGGAAGCAGCATAGATATGCCATTCCCCACAAAGCTTCGCGACGGTCTACTTCACCGATGGAACTTGTATCTACGGATCTTTGTGGCCCTATGAGGAACGAGTCCTTGAGAGGAAGCTCGTACTTCATGTTGATCGTAGATGACTACAGCAGGATGACATGGGCCTATTTCTTGGCATTGAAGTCAGAAGCTTTCTCCCACTTCAAGGATTAGCTTCTCTTTGAGGAGAACCGATCAGGCCGGAGATTGAAGACCTTGCAATCCGACAAGGGTGGTGAATTTGTTTCTAATGAGTTTGCTCGTTTTTGTGCAGATAAAGGTATTCACCAGGAGTTTGCTAATACCCACACTTCTCAAGAAAATGGCATTCTTGAACGGAAAAAACGCAGTGTGATCGAGATGGCGCGCACCATGATGGAGCACCAACAGACACCTCAGTTTCTGTGGGCCGAGGCTGTGGCTACTACAGTCCACATCCTTAACCGATCCCCCACTTCGGCCGTTGATGGGATGACACCTTTTGAGGCTTACTTTGGGACGAAGCCCGATGTTTCTTATTTTAGGGTCTTTGGGTGTGATGCCTATGTTCACATTCCCAAAGCTCACCGTGATAAATTTGAAGCAGCTTTCCGAAGACAGGTATTTGTTGGCTACAGCTCCCAGTCCCAAGGCTATCGACTGTATGATCCCGTCAAGCGGGATGTGTATACCAGTCGAGATGTACGGTTTGTGGAGGTTCCGGCCATAGCAGCGGGTGACGAGCATCCCGTTCTGGGAGATCCAGGGGAGAGTTGGGCTCCCGCGACAGTTCCTTTGGAGCCCACACCTTTTGATTCTGATTCTGTTTCCGACACAGAGTCTACTGTTCCACCGGTCACCCCCGAGGAGTTACCACCGGTGGATATCCCAGAGTCTTCAGCTAATGGAGAGAGACGAGGAGAGGTCCGGCCTCCTCCTCGTTGGGTCCGTGACACACTCCGTGATTCAGGGATCGAGGGGGTTCCTGAGGAGTGGGGACCGCAGGATGGTCCGCGGCGGTCACGGAGGCACCAGGCACATTCTACGGAGCTTGTTTGCTCTAACTATTGTTTGATGACCCGTGTTATGCAGGATCGAGAGCCCACCTCCGTGAAGGAGGCTTTGCAGTCCGCACCATGGAAGAACGCTATGAAAGCTGAGTTGGAGGCTATTGAGAGGAATGGCACTTGGTCACTCATGCCACGCCCCCCGAATAAAAAGGTGATTGGCGTCAAATGGGTCTTCAAGACCAAGTACCTTAGCGATGGTTCTTTGGACAAGCACAAGGCTCGCCTTGTTGCTAAAGGTTTTGCACAACGCCCAGGGATTGATTGTCATGACACTTTTGCCCCCACTGCTCGTATGGCAACTATTCGAGCTGTTCTTGCCTTAGCTGGCCATAGGAGATGGCCTGTCTACCAGTTGGATGTGAAGTGGGCCTTCCTCAATGGTGATCTGAAGGAGGAGATCTACGTAGAGCAGCCTCCTGGCTTTGGATCTTCAAATGGGAAAGTCTACAGGTTGAAGAAGGCCTTGTATGGCCTCAAGCAAGCTCGGCGTGCATGGAACGAGAAGATTGATTCGTTCCTTCAGTCACAGTTGGGATATCGGCGTTCTAAGGCCGATCCACAGCTTTATGTCCACACTTCCGAGGCTGGTTGTGTGCTTTTTGTGTTGTATGTTGATGATTTGATTGTCACAGGTCATCATGCACAGAAGGTCCAAGAGACGAAGGCTGCTCAGAGGATACTTCGGTATTTGCGGGGGACGTCTGATTTAGGGCCTCATTATCCTGCCAGCACAGGTGGTTTAGATCTTGTTCTTGCATGCTGGAGCGACTCGGATTGGGCCGGTGATGTGGACCACAGGCGGTCTACTACAGGTTACTGTTTTACCTTGGGTGCAGGTGTTATCTCATGGAGTAGCAAGAAGCAGCCCACGGTAGCCCTTTCGTCTACTGAGACGGAGTATCGGGCCACGTCTTCCACCACATGTGAGGCTGTGTGGCTTCGGAGATTGTTGGAGGAGCTTGGCTGCCCCCAGACTCGTCCTACTTTGCTGCAATGCGACAATGAGAGTTGCATTGCCTTGGCACGGAATCCTGTTTTTCATGCCCGGACGAAGCACGTAGAGATCCAGTACCACTTCATCAGAGGGAAGCTTCTGGATGAGACCATCACCGTGGAGTACTGCAAGACGGAGGACAATCTTGCAGATTTGTTTACGAAGGCACTTCCCCAGGCTCTACTTCGGAGACATTCTAGATCCCTCACGCTTCTGCCCCACCCAGGCTCTGAGAGGGGGTGTTAGAGATCATTGCCTGGTTGGACTGCACAGTCCAGTCGGACTGTACAATCGGACTGCCACGTGGCAATCCGACCTGCATATTTTATGCGCCCTGATTCTGGCTATTTATAGCCGAGTTTTCAGTCTTCTGCACACACATTCTTCTGCTCGCAGATTACAGGCTGGTGGCTCGCGCAGATTCCGTCTCTGTTCGCAAATTTCAGACAGGAGACAGTGCAGACTGCAGCGGACTTCGAGGTGAACAACAGGTTGCATCGTCGAGGTGGAGACACGCAGTCCAACACACTGCGCCCGTGTATATATCTACATATCTTTGTATACAGCACACTTTATACAGCAGATCTTCATCTTCCACTGTCTCTTTCTCTCTTCTCTCTCTCTGCGTTCTCTCTCTCTCAGTCCTACGCTTCCGCACCACTGCACTCTGACAATTGATGGCTCTACTCTCCATTTGTAGGATGCATTGTATGTGCCAAGGATAAAGAAAGCAATGCATGGCTTGGCATGGAGCCCATGTTGCACTGCCCTCCTTGTTGGCTCTAGTTTTCTTTTTAGTTGTTCCAACTTCTCTTCTCCTCTTCGGCTACGTGCATTCAATGCACTCAAGGAGGATGCGTGTTGCTGCTTTGGGAGGTATTCACTCTTGGAATGTGCCAACTTGTAGGCTAAATCTTTGATTCCATTTTCATTAGAGCAATCTCCTCCTCCCTTTTTCCTTAGATTATTATTTCATCACCTTCATTGATGACTTTACTCACTTTTTTTGGGTCTATTCATTGGTGAAAAAGTCAAGAGATGTATGATACATTTATGAATTTTATTACACTTGTGGAAAATCAATCTAGCTGTCAGATTAAAACGCTTCATTCAGACCAAGGGGAGGAATATACGTCTTCTTTGCTAAATAATTTTTTGAAGCAAAAAGGCATTGCCCATCAGTATACTATTGCATATACTCCACAGCAAAATGGAGTTGCAAAAACGAAGAATCCGTCACTCATGGAGATGGCCAGATGTATGCTGAGAGCTAAAATTTTGCCACATGGTTCTTGGATGGAAGCAGTTATGTATGCTTGTCACGTTTTGAACAGGAACCCTACCAAGGCATTGAAAAATGTCACGCCTTTTGAGGCTTGGAACAACCGTAAACTTTCACTTGGCAACTTTCATACTTTTGGGTGTCTTGCATATGCTCATATTTTCAAAGTATTGAGAAAAAAGTTGGACAAGAAGGCTGCCAAGTGCATATTTGTGGGATACAGCTGTGAGGGTACAGACTATATGGTCCTGTTTCTCAGAAAGTCTTTGTCAATAGGGATGTGATTTTTTATGAAAGATCAGAATTATCTCTTGCTGTTTTTGACACATATCAAGCTACAAATGATGTGTTTGAAGGGTTGTTGCCTATTTCTTTTGGTGATACAATTGGAGCTTCATTAAATAAACAAAATGTTCAACCAGCTGCTCCATTAAACAATGTAGAGATTCAACATATCGCAGATCTGAATATTCCGTAAGATGCTGAATTTGAGGTTCATCAGAGCACCCACATAATCAAGGGTTTAGATAAATGCCTAGATAGTACTTGCAAACTTTAAAAGACAATCATCTGGATGCTCCTCTTGCTGGTCATACTAGAAGACAGGCATGTCTGCATGATCATGCTAACACAATGGAGTTTGTTATGGAAGCACACACACTTGATGATGAGGAGCTTGATTGTTTTGAGGATGCACAATAGAGTGTGCATTGGAAGGCAGCAATGCAAGCTAAATTTGATTCTATCATGAAGAATCAAACATGGGACTTAGTGACATTGCCTGTTGGAAAGAAAGCCATTGGTACTAAATGGGTCTATAAGTTGAAAAGAAAAGGGGATGGATCCATTGATAAGTACACAGCCAAACTTGTGGCAAAAGACTATACGCAAAAGAAGGGCATTGATTATGAGGAGACATTTGCTCCTACGCCCAGTATAACTACCATTAGATTATGGTTGCTTTGGTTGCCCATTATGGTTGGATTGTGCGCCACCTTGATATTAAAACTACATTTTTACATAGGAAACTTCAAGAAGAAGCGTTTGTACAGCAGCCCATTGGTATTGCAGTTGAAGGATCCGAACACTTGGTATGCAAGCTGAAAAAGGCTTTGTATGGTTTGAAGCAAGCTCCACAAGCTTGGTATGCAAAAATTGATGTCTTTTTACTCAGTCAAGGGTTCATTAACAACCCATCAGAGTCTACTCTTTACGTATGCAAAGAGGGGGGATTCTTGTTGGTCATTTGTTGATCTTTTGCTCACAGGGACACATGCTGATCACATTTCAGCATTCAAGAAAAGCGTGCAACAAACTTTTGAAATGTCAGATTTGCGGCCTTTGCATTACTATTTAGGCATTCAATTTATTCATGATGCTAGAGGCATTGGATTGTCACATTCCAGATATATCAGTAAACTCCTTGAGAGATTTGACTTCCAAGATTGCAAGCCAGTTAGCGCACCGATGGACAATGGACTTAAGTTGTCTTTGGATCTGTTTGGCATTCATACATATACTCCAACAGTTGGATGTCTCATTTATTTATGCAACACAAGGCCAAATATTCAGTTTGCAGTTTCAACCTTGAACAGATATATACACAGCCCACACATGTCATATTGGCAAGCTATGAAGCATGGTTCTCATTACTTGCAAGGTACTAGGACTCTTGGGTTGCTTTATGCCAAGGGGGGATCGTTGCAATTACATGCTTACAGTGATTCAAATTGGGCTGGTGATTTTGATTCATGTCACTCTACAAGAAAATTGTTTCTTTCTTGGTTCATCTTGCATTTCTTGGCTTAGCAAGAAACAATCCACTGTTGCCACATCATCTTGTGAAGCTAAATACAAGGCAGCTTTCACTACCACACTTGAATGTGTATGGCTGAGACATTTGTTGTCTGATATGATGTATCTATCACGGAGTCTACTCCTTTGTTTACTAACAGTCAGAGTGCCATTGCAGTGGCACTGAACCCAAGGTTTCATGCCCACACAAAACACATAGAGATCCACTATCACTTTGTCAGAGAGAGGATACATGCAATGGATATCAGCCTTGTCTACTATCCTATCAACAGCAATGTGGCAGACATCTTCACCAAAGCTCTTCCTCGCAACAATAAATTTGATCTCCTTTGGTAGATGATCCTTGTATGCTAATCACTTTTCACTCCAGGGAGTTTTGTTGGGTTTCACTCACGCCTACGCTCACAGAGGAATGTCGATGATCCGCAATAGGACACTAAAACACTGTTTACTCTCCGTACGAGAGGTCTTTCCCCCCAATCACATTATTCTCTATTTGTGTATTTATGGTACATAGTTCAGTCACTTACGGTACTTTACACACTTTCGAGTGTCAATGCAACTTAAGGCACTTTCTCAATCCTAAGGTCTAAGGGTTGTACTTTGTACTTTTCACACACACTTGGGAATTGCATCGTGTGTCGAGCTATGTCTTCACACACACACACACACACACACACACACTCTCTCTCTCTCTCTCTCTCTCTCTCTCTCTCTCTCTCTTATTCACTATGTTTTCAGCTGAGAGCTGCCATCTCCATTTCTAAGAAGGCCATAGTGCACTTTTTGTAATGGCCAGCTTTGAGATGTGATATAATGCAGTTTGTTTGCACATGCGTTGTGTGTTAGAAGTGTTAGCAATTTAGTCAGCTCATGAGTGAGTACGAGCCTGTGCAATTGTGGTCTAGGTATTATGGTCTATTTTGGATATTTGTTGTTGTCATCATTTTGATGATTTGGGGTATTGATTGTTGACCAGCTGCGTCATGATGTGGGTTGAACTATTCATTTCTTTGCATTATTTTATGCCTACAAATTTGGTTCCCTCATCCTCAGGGAGCCAGTGCCAATACCCACACAGCTAGTGACTCATGACGTATGTGACTATCTCATGTTGGTATATGGATTCCATTTCCCAAACGTATCTCTGAGTTCTTCCTTTGTAATGTTCTTTTGATTTCGTTTGTTTTCTCTATTCTCTTGTGTTGTGCACTCTATTACGGCACTCTTCTACGCTTCCATTGCAGTCAAGCATATGATAGGCAGAAGATTCCGAGTTTGTTACATACTTTGCATACACCTAATAGGCCTTGGTAGAGCATTGCTATGGATTTCAGTTTTTAATCTTTTGAGGACTTCTTTAGGGAATGAAGGAATTTGGACAATTACTTGCATGTTCAATAAGCAAGCCCATCTCATTTCTATACAGAAGAAAAAGGCTGATCATATGGCATAGTTATCTTTACAACACATTTTTAAGTACCATGGCATGCTTGAATCAATCTTGAATGGTCAAGACCTAGAGATGACTAGTTTCTTTTGGAAGGGACTGCCTGAAAATATGGGTACCATACTGAGATTTTCTTCATCCTTCCATCCACAAACAAATGGTCTCCGAAGAGACCAGCAAATACAACAGTATTGAATCTTTTAAGCTACTATGTTTTGGACTATAAGGCACAACAAGAATAGTATCTACCCTTGATTGAGTTCCCATGTAACAACACAATGCATAGTTCCACTAGCAAAGCTCCTTTCAAGGTGGTAGAGGGTGGGAAGAAAATCCCATCAATCTTCTGCATAAGGACAAGATTCTCGAGGCAAATAGGTATGTAGGTTGATAGGTATGTAGACTAATAGGTATGTGGAAAGCATGGATGTAGCCTATCAGAAGGTCAAGTAAATATTAAAAGGTAAAAAGAGAAGCAAGAAAGAGCAACTGATCACTGTAGACATCCATTGATGAAAAGTTTAGTGATATGTCATATAAGCTGAAATTGCCTCCACATTGGCAAATACATAATGCCTTTCATGTGAGCTTAGTGTGGCCTTTCCAAGGTGATGTGCCAAAGGATATATATGCTGAAATTCAGCCAAAGGTTGAGAAGCTAGATGAAATTGTGGTACCCGAGCATATTTGACACACAAAGAAGATTAGAGAAAAAGTTTCAAAAAGGTATTTGGTGAAGTTTTAGAACTACTCACTAATGGATACCAAATGGATGGAAGAGGATTCAACGAGTGTTTGCTAATGTTCTTTAACTATGATGGTATCCTTTCTCCATCGACATCTTTTTACTTGTGTCACATTGTAGTGCAATTGTCCCAAGGGGGCCTATCACAAGGATGTGTATTTTTAATGCTTAGCTTTGGCATTATTAAGTTGTGCACATGTGAGATGCAGGTGTGTAATGTAAGTCAATTAATTCGATGAGAACCTTGGTAGGCCAAGTGGATGACATTGACAAAAGTTATATGAGGTTACATTAGACAGGTACTTGTGGATGCCTCTTGTCAATTTGGGTCTAGGACATTATTTGGACCATTAAAATATCCAATGGTGATAGGCATTAACTAAATAATTAATGCTAGTCCTGAGCCAATTAATGTCTCGAACAAGTTAATGTTCCATGCAGGTTCGCACATTAAATGTGAATGGGCACCAGCAATTTATTGGATAGGGACATGTAAATAATTAATTAATTGAAAATTAGTTAATAAATGTTGGGAATTGCACTTAGAAGCTTGCCAAGTGGCAAACTTTCTCATGCAAGGTTGAGAGAGGGCTGTTGGGACTGGCTAAGACTGGTGGAAGTCATTCTGATGGTGAAGAGCAGCACAGAGAGGAGAGACCAGCCATTGGAGAGTGTCAAAAAGTAGCCGGCAGCTGATCAGAAGGCCACTACAGGCAGGCAACAGCCTCAGAAGGCTGTCTACCAGCAGGCAGCAATTAGGGTTTCTCAACCACTTTGGGAACCATGCCCAATTACTGTAGAGTGCATACTCAGTGTGGCAGCTAAAGATCAAAAATTTTGCAGCTGATCTGAGGGGTGAACCGATTCTCTATTTATTACGGCCCACAGGCAAGAAATTGGAAACCCAATTGTGCCCACACTGAAGCTCAATCAAGCGGCAAATGTATTCCAAGGGTTGCTCGTCATTTATGGCAGCCATTCTATTGAAGATTGGCGTAGATCAGTTCATATCTCAGTGTCCTTCAACCTTTGGCAATATAGATTTAAAAAATACCGTAAGAAGCATTAGTTGTTGAAGCCAATTGGGTGACAACTATCCAAGATGAACTGCTGAAGTGTGTGATTTCGGATTTGTGAATTTAATGCTTGCTGTAATTTGAGTTAAATTAGGTCATCTACCACCCTTGCTAAGAAGGCTAGCTGGTTTCAGTACAACACGCCTCTGATTCATGTTCACTTTTTGAAAATTACTTTGTCCTGTATAGCAGTTTCGTTTTTTCCCTTACACTAATAGAAATTGCTCTTAACAAGTAGCTAGAATTTCAACAGTTCACATGCTTGATTTAATTTTCCCCAACACAATAACAGCTTTTAAAATTTGCACCCAAAATCGCTTCCTACTGTAGGTGGGGTTGATTTGCACAAGAATCATGATTAACATTATTCTGTGGGATGGTTCAATTGGTCATTAAGAGAGAGCTCTTGTATAGGAGTGATTGATTTTTCTCATCAAAAGAAATGTACGTCAAGATTGTCCAATAGGGCTGACATGATCAAAGAAGATAGAAGTCTCTATTGTGAACCAGTATCTCAAATGACATCCCCCAGTAAAAAGAAGGCTGGTAACTGCCAGGTGGTATTCTACAGCACAGCGTGTGTGCATGTGTTTCGTGTGTGTGTGTGTGTGTGTGTGCGTGTGTGTGTGTGTGTGTGTGTGTGTGAGAGAGAGAGAGAGAGAGAGGCACCTTCAAATGTTGTGATGCATTTCGAAATATGGACTCCTGCAATAATTAGCAAACCTTATTTAGAAACTTCAAGCTAATACTTTAAAGTTGAAGGTTAACAATGTAAACGTAGACACCAAAATCCAGCATCAAAAGCATAACGAGGCTAACCTTGATAATGGTTGAACTAGCTTGCAATGCACATGAAAGTATCATTAGCAAAGATGGAAAATGACTAATCTGGACTGTGGATGATCCTGAGCTGCTCCTGCTCATAAGTACATATCATTACCTCAAAAGTGATTCAAAAGTATAGAACCAAAGATAGAAGATGCATCATGATTATAAATTACATTGAGAATTGAGAGGACAATGGTTGAACAACAACTTTATAAAGATATAACTGTGATGTCTTTATTATATATGGATAGAAATATTTAGTCAAAATCCCGCAGCACGCACAAAGTACAAAATTCAAGTTTTTTTTTTAAAAGCACCCGCACACACACACACAGATCATCATCTTCAGGCTGTCTTCACAAGGAGACTATAATGCAATGGCTCACAACATAGCCAGTTTGGTGGTCTACGGTCATGACGTCATTTGTCTTTGGAACTCTCTTTTGGTAGGTTGAGGACATTGCATGAGTTGTGCTGTGTACATGGCAGGTTGATCAGTGATTAAGGTTCTATAAGTAAGAAATTGAAATACAATTAGGGTTAGGGTAACTGAAAGACAATGAACACAGAGAATACTGAAGTGAATGCCTACTGAAAATACAATACTCGTGCAACAAACACACTATGCAATGAATGAATACTAAACCTCAAACTCCGTCATCTCAAGGAGCAAGATAGAGATAATGAGATGGAGAGAGTGTCGTACTCCGAACAAATTCCAAAACGCAGCAAGGCAGTCTCCAAGGGTTGAACACCAGCAAACACAACTGTGGAAGCTGGATCTAATGCAAACGAACAATGAGGAGATAGAAATACTAAAGACGCAAGTAACTGAAGAAAAAAAAAAACTAGGCAATAGCAAAAAACCTGCAAATGCAAATGCTGATGTGGCTCTCCCAGCCAAGTGATAGCAAAAACAGCAAGGTGACAATGTTTAGATGGTTACCAGCAGCAGGAAGTGGTCCAGAAGCAATCGCCAACTGTGGAGAGGGGTTGTGAGGTAGCAAATGCAGCAACTCTATGGCTGGATCAGCAAAGCAATAGCTTGAAGTTGAGAGACCAGCAGCATGGAGACTGGAAACAAGTGCCAGACTGATTTAGACAGTAATGGGCAGATTCAATTGAGATGTCCTTTGCGAACAAAGTGTAGGCATCAAAGCTAGAGGGCCTGAAACTTGAAAAAATAGGATTGGACTGAATGGAGGGCAGCATGCCTATTTATAGAAAGTTTTGAGACCTCGTACTGCACACCAACTCTCTCAAACTGTGTACCATTTTAGGATTTTGATTACTTAGGCATTTTTGGAACTATTTAAGTGGCTAATTCAATATGTGATGATTATCTTAGCTCATCTTTGGTACATTCTGCCACCTGGGTTTGAGTTTTGACAGGGAAGTTCCTTGTGACTCACTAGCTTGGGTTTGATTTGGATTTTGATTGGAAGTCCGAGTTTGCTAGTCCTTCCCCTACTGGCCCTTCAAAGAAGATGCAACAAAGAACCCCTTTGTGGAGGATGTTCCATGAAACTAATCGAACAACCAAGCGTAACCCAATAGTTCACACTCAAATTCATAGAACGTGGACATCTGAGGTTGTGAGATCACCTACTATACAAAGTGGTAATATTTCCTCAACAGCTTATTAAGGAAGAATGTAACCTAATCGTCAAAGGACTTAAGAGCCCTAGTGGTTGAGAGCTCAGCAAGGAGACGCCAATACTCAAACCAACTTGACTTTCAAGTAATCCTTATCAATGATTGTGAAGTTTTGCAACTCGTGGTCTAAGTTGATGGGATGAGTCCGATCCCATGCCGCATAGCAGTCAATGAGATGGGCTCAACACTCAAAAGGCAAGATCAAAGTGCCAAAGCTGAGACTGGAATTGAAGAACGAGACCTTGCATCAACTCGATGATGGCTATGGCATTTTGGCTCTTCCAAGAGCAACAAACCTCATATAGAAACCAACGGAGGTCAGGTTGGGGTTCTTGTCCAAGGACAAGATCCCACAAACCTTAGGAATCCAAAACATGCCTCATCAAATTGGACTAAGTGGTAAACCCGTTAAAATGAGTCTTGTTTAAAAACGCATGCTTGGTCGTTGAGGATGAATGGGATGTTGGTGGGGGATAAGAAGGTGGAATAAGATATGGAGATGGATAAAGTGGATTTAGTGGTGGTGGATAAGAGAGAGATGGATTAGGCGAGTAGGCAAAAATAGGCTGTGAGAGCCCCAAGGAGTGCCAATTGATGCGAAGACATTGAAACATGAGTGTTTTCATAAGGTGCCAATGATGGAGGTGGAGGCACTGGGACACATGAGTCCTATCCAAATGTTGACTAGGGAATAGAAAAATGACCAATCAATCCAGTAGGTAATGCTATGGAAGCAAATTGCATTACCAACTGGGGCACACTCAGGTATGTTTGGGATGCACTTCCAAAGGTATAGCTCGAAAGTATGTAGGGGGAAGGTGAATTTTCATCACGGATATGTCGTATCAATAGGTGGAAGGAGGTATCCTAAAGGCCTAAGTGGACGAAACCCCCTAAGGTGGAATGATGGAAGTACTATATAGTCCGTGCCAGTTTTCACTTGCACATGGCCAGTTCGTGAAGGAGATTCCGTCTTTCCTGCATGGTCATTAGTTCCATGCATTGAATCTAAAGAAGAAAACTCAATCTTACATTCAATATGTTGCTAAGCCCTATGCATAAGGATGAGAATGTACTCTGCAACTAAAATCTCCTATGGTCAGTGGACTCCATGATAGTCTGAAGTCTCTCTAGCCATGCTAGATCTATCAATGGCAAGCTAGGAGCCCCACTCCTGATTATTTTTGGATATGTTTGGGTAGGGAGACTAAAGCAGTGTGGAAATGTTCAAAACATCTGATCGTTCTATTGTTCCTACTTCTGCAGATGAGCTTTCCAATCAAAGTCCTCAATATCTCAAAGAGAACTTGGCTCCAATACCATGTGAAGAAATGCTCTAAACATAGAAAACACAAAACCAACCTTACAACAAAGCACAAACTGATAGAACATAGTTAGAATTAGGCTAACTAGACAATGAACACAAAGAATACTGAAGTGAATGTCTACTGAAAATACAATGTGCATAGTGCAAACATACTATGCAGTGAATGAATATTAAACCTCGAACTCCTCTATCTCAAGAACCAAGGCCGGGGTAATGAGGTGGAGAGTGTGTCGTACTCCGAACCCATTCTGAAATGCAAGAAGGCAACCTCCAAGGGTCGAACATCAGCAAACTCAACTGTCGAAGCTGGATTTGATGCAGACGGGCAATGAGGAGAGAGAAAGTCTAAAAATGCAAGGACCTAGAGACAGAAAAACTAGGCAACAACAAAAAAACTACAAACACAAATGCTAATGTGGTCCTCCCAACCATGCCACAACAAAAATAGTACGGCAACAATGTTTAGATAGTCGCCAATAGTAGGAAGTAGTCCAAAAGCAGTCCCCAACTGTGAAGAGGCGTCACAAGGCAACAAACGTAGCAACTGTGTGGCTCAATCAACAAGGCGATGGCTAGAAGGTGAGAGGACAATAGAGTGGAGGCTGAAAACAGGTGCTAGACTCGTGTAGACAGCAATGGGCAACTTCACATGAGATGTCCTCCACAAACGAGGTGTGGGCAATGAAGCTAGGAGGAGGCCTAAAACCTACGTAAACAAGATTGGACTAAATGGAGGGTAGCATGTCTATTTATAGAAAGTTTCGAAACCTTGTACCATGCACCGTTTTAAAATACTCTTGAACCGTGCATCATTTTAGGGCTTTGATTAATTGAACATTTTTAGGGCTATTTAAGTAGGCTAATTCAGCATATAATGCTTATGTTAGCTTAACACCCAAGACTCAAACAAAGGGAAAAAGAGGAGTCAATGCCACTATTGCAAGCAGCCCGGCCGTTACATAGACGAATGCAAAAAAGATTAGCAAAGTAGAAAAAAGACTCCGACTTGGCTATCCATGAAACGTCAGCCACTTGGTCTTCAAACTGTGATGCTACAACCAACTTGGTTGACGAGGATTATGGATTTCTCACTTACAATTATGACATGTCTATGGTTGATTTAACATTTAATGCTGCTAAAATGAAGCATGCATGGTATTTTGATAGTGGGGCATCCAAACACATCACTTCTTGGAAGTGTTTTTTCACATCCATGCAATCAACCCCTACGAGAAAGAGAGTTTCTTATGTGAACAGCTCTAGCTATGATGATTATGGCATTGGTATAGTTGTGATCGTTGTTACTACAAATGGATCAAATTTTCAGCTTATGGATGTATTAGCATCCAGGCACATCACTTTTCGGAAGTGTTTGTTCATATCCATGCAATCAGCCCCTATGGGCTGAAGAGTTTCTTGTGCAAACAGCTCTAGATATGATGTTTGTGGCATGGGTACAATTGTGATTCCTACTACAGATGGATCATATTTTCAGCTTATGGATTTATTATTTGTGCCTAAGATTACCAAACACCTTCTTTCTGTAGGGAGAGGTTAGGCACGGAGATCGAGGTAGACAGTCGTTGCACGCTGTGAGAGAGTCAGAGAGAGTGCAAGAGAGCAGAGTATAGAGTGAACACGTTTTTCTTTACAATGACGAGTGTACCACTTTAGGTTTTTAGATAGATATATGTATGAAAGGACAATATGCTAAGGGTGTGTTCACACCCGTACACATATAAAAGGCACGATGGCCCTTTATTCCCAACAACCTCCCACCTAAAGGCAATGTGCCTTAAGAGGAGAAAAGAATCAGCTAAGTCTAGGTATGTACAAAGCTGAAATAAATATATCCATCCAACTCCCATCATCTGTCAGCAATGAGCAAACCGCTTTGCTGGAAGACCTTTCGTAAGAAGATCTGCAAGGTTATCATCTATATGCACTTTGACAAGCTCAATGCTCTTGCTGTTAAGTACATCTCTAATGAAGTGGTACTTCACCTGTATGTGCTTTGTCTTTGCGTGAAAGACGGGATTCCGTGCTAGCATGATAGCACTCTGACTATCACAATGGAGAACAGGTACCTCTGTGATGCCATGCTCTCCCACCAGACGTGAAAGCCATAAAGCCTCTTTGCATGCCTCGGTGGCAGCTACATACTCTGCCTCTGTAGTAGACAATGAAACACACTTTTGTAGCCTGGAGATCCAAGAGACCGCTCCTCCTATGAAAGTAAACACATACCCATAAGTGGACTTCCTGCAGTCCGCATGACCAACATAGTCTGCATCCGTAAAGCCAACAACAAATGCCTTCTACTTTCCAAAGCAGATACACAACTCCTTTGTGCCTTTGAGGTATCTCATAATACCTTTCACTGCATCCCAATGCTTCTTGCCAAGGGTTGCCATGTATCTGCTAACCACTTCCACTGCAAAAGCAATGTCAGGATGTGTAGCAACCATGGCATACATCAAACTGCCAACAGCTGAAGCATATGGTATCTTGGCCATTTTAGCCTTCTCATCATCAGATGTAGGGCTGTCCTTTGCACTGAGTTTCACATATGGAGGCAATGGAACCCCAATTGTTTTCCCCTCCCCCCTCCATATTGAAACGCTGCAAAACTTTGGAGATATACTCCTTCTCAGATAGATAGAGTAAGCCTTTAGATCTATCTCTGAGTATTCGCATGCCAAGAATGTGATTTGCATCTCCCAGATCCTTCGTGTCAAAGCTGCCATGAAGACTTTGCTTCAATGAATCCAAGGCATGAGTATCCCTGCCAGCAATCAGCATGTCATCAACATACAAGATCAAGATAATCAGGCTATCATCTGCTGCCTTCTTGGTGTACAAGCAGTGATCCACTTGACTTCTATGAAAGCCTTGGGACTGCATGAATGTATCAAACTTATGATACCATTCTCTTGGTGCTTGTTTCAGCCCATACAAACTCCTTTTGAGTTTACATACCATTTTTTCCTTCCCTTGTTCAACAAACCCTTCAGGTTGCTGCATATAAATGTCTTCATGAAGATCACCATGTAAAAGCGCAGTTTTTACATCCATCTGTATGAGCTCCATATCCTCAACTGCAACCAAGCCCAAAATGGTTCTCAATGTAGTCATCTTGACTACAAGAGAGAAAATCTCATCAAAGTCAATTTCATGCTCCTACTTGTACCCCTTTGCAACCAATCTTGCTTTGTACTTGGGTGAGGAACCAGAAGTGACCTTCATTTTGTAAACCCATTTGCATGGAAGGGTTTTCTATCCTTTAGGCAACTGCACCAAGTCCCAAGTGCCATTTTTTTCAAGAGATTCCATCTCTGACAGCATGGCTTTATACCATTTCTTGCTGTCCTATCTGTCCATTGCTTCCTTGAAGCAAGACGGTTCACCACAGTCTGTCAACATGACATACTCAACCACATTAATTGCACCAGGAACAAATCTGCCAGGTTGTCTAGTAGCCCTAGATGATCTCCTAACGCAATGGTCATTGTTTGTTGGCTGTTCCTACAGATTTCCATTTTCAGCATGCTGTCCTGGCATTTCAGCCTGCAAATCAGCATTAACAGCTTGCTGTCCTGGCTGTTCCTGCACATGTAGTGGCTCATTTTCATGGTCAATAGCTAGCTGATCATTTCCAGCACCATTTCCTGCATTTACAGGTTCATTTACAGCAGGTATTTGCTGCTGTACAACGGGCACATTTTGTTGTCCAAAAGGTATTTCTTCCCGGACTACAACCCTACGGACCTTCTCAGTCTTTTCGGGCTGTTTGTGCGTGCGATCTTCCCAGAAAATAACATCATTATTGCGTACTATTTTCCTTTTCTCGGGATCCCATAATTTATACCCCATTTCACCCTCGTCACCATATCCTAGGAAAATGCGTTTACAGGACTTTGGCTCAAGTTTGCTGTGTTTTTCTTTACGAATGTGCACAAAAGCCTCGCAGCCAAACACTTTCAGATGAGCATATGAAGGTGGCTTGCCCGACCACACTTCTTGGGGAACTCCCCCTCCCAAAGACCTGTTTGGTGACCGATTAATCAAGTGAACGGCTGTCATAACAACCTCTGCCCAAAAACCATGGGGTAATGAAGCATGAGACAGCATCGTACGAACCTTATCCTGTATGGTCCGATTCATACGCTCTGCAACTCCATTTTGGGGTGGATTATGAGAAGCAGTGAGCTCCCTCTTTATCCCTTTGCTGTCACAAAATGTCTAAAAGGCTTTGGACACATATTCCCCACCATTGTTAGAGCAAAGACACTTAAGTGTCTTATCTGTCTGATTTTCAACCAATGCCAAGAATTTTTTAAACTTATCAAGCACTTCATCCTTGCTACGAATAGGGTAAACCCATACTTTCCATGTAGCATCATTGACAAAGGTGACAAAATATTTATTTTTCCCTAAAGATAATCCTGGCATTTGACATACATCCGAATGTACTAACTCTAGAGGAGAAGATTTTAAAGAAAGAGACTTTTTGTCAGAAGTCTGTGCATGTTTGCCATAAATACAACGATCACAGTGCTCAAAATCAGCATAACGAAGACAAGGCAAGTAACCCAAACGAGAAAGCACTTTCATTCCTGTTTGACTCATGTGTCCCACCTGGCCATGCCACAAAGAAACACTTGGCTGCTCGGTCACGACAACAACATGGTCACGCACACTAGATACATGAAGTGGATACAATGTATCACTCTTGCAACCTCTGGAAATAACCCTAGATCCCTTACAGATCTTCCATTTTCCATCACCAAAGGTGGTATGAAAACCATCAGCATCTAGCTGCCCTGTGCTAATCAAGCTCTTCTTGAGCTGAGGTACATGCCGTATATGCTGAAGTATAAAGACAAAGCCATGCTAAAACTGTAACTGTGCAAATACCTGCAATCTCACATGCATAGTTGTCCCCAAGATGGACAATACCATGTCGACCCCCTGTATAGGCAGAAAACCACTCACGATGAGGGGTGATATGAAAGGAAGCACCTGAATCAAGAATCCAGGTATGCATGTCATCATCTGTATCTGTAAGTAGAGCATGTGCACCAAAATGTGAAGAGACAAAGAGTACATCACTCCCACTGTCACTGTCATGAGTGACTACATTCACCTCTTTAATTTTTACACTGCTATTCTTAGGCTAACTGTCCTTCTTCTCTTCCTTGCAATCATATGTCTTCTTGCCTTTTCCTTTCTCTTTCTTCCATTTGTAGCAATCACGTTTAAAGTGACCCTTCTTGCCACAATGATAGCATTCAACATCTTTGTCACGTGATTTACTGCGTCCCTTGCCATCATATTTGCCCTTTTGCTGTGATCTGCCCCTAATATGCAAAGCACTGGAAGACTTACTGGATGCATTGTTCTGCCGATTCATCTCTTCCATAAGTAGAGCACTCTCTACATCAGCATACAAAAGGATCACATTAGAATTGCTCATAGCAGTCCTGAATGTATCCCAACTCTCTAGTAGAGTGCAAAGTAAAAAAGTAGCCTTAAATTCCTCATCAATCATGAACTTCAAGGCAACCAGCTGGCTGAAAATGGAGTTAAACTCACTCAAGTGAGTAGACATTGCTGTACCTTCTTTTATACACAAATCCATAAGCTTTTTCAACCAATACACTTTACTTGCAGCACTCTTCTGTGCATACAGTTCTTCCAGTCTAGTCCATATAGCATATGCAGAATCCAAACCTTCAACGTTGAAGAGCAGGGCATCAGAAATCGATAGCTCTATAGTTGAGCGTGCAAGCTCATTCAACTCATCCCAATCATCCTGATCCATGTCCGCGGGCTTTGCCCTTTAATTTTGATCGGCTTTGCCTGCTTCTTTTGTAACAAGATATTGTAACACTGTTTTTGCCACACTGCAAAATTATGTGCGCCTTCAAGCTTCTTTATATGCATCAAATTACTGCTGTCATTGCTGCCAGCCATGGTTTTCAGCCCAAATTTGACCAAAAAACTAGTAAATGCAAGCCCAAACTGTCACCCAAGTGACCAAGGTACCCAGCAATAAATGACCGCGCAGAAGTACAGATTTCAGATCTGTAATTAAGTTTTTAGAAGCATCAAACCAAGTGCTACAACATTATCCAACTGATTACAGCTGTTCCAAAGGGCATGTGCATCACATTACATGAGAAATCCCAAAATTTCAGCTGCAATTTCTGTTGTACATGTACCCACGGGTATAAAATTTGACACGAGCGGTCAAAAGCCCCAAAGTTTTGTGCTCAAAGCGTCAAACACACATCTACATTTCCTCTGTCATGCATAGGACTGTCCAATTTGCCAAAATAAAGCAATTTCAGCAAAATCCTTAAATTTTACCAAGTGTTGATGTCCAAATTGCGTGGAATTCAACCTGCATGTACATGAAATGACCAAATGCTGCATAAATTTTGCCCAAATCGCAAGAACCCCAAATTGCACGAGGTCCAATGTGCCTCAATGTTGAGAAATTGGGTCAATTTCAGCCCAATTTGTGCATGTACATGAAAAGCCCCAAATGTCGGGGACAAAATGTCACAAATTCCTGCAATTTCTGAGACAAATTTGCTTGTCCTGCATCAAATTTCCCAAATCTGGAAAAAGCCCCAAATTTCTGAGCTAATTTTGCACAGATTTGAGATCTTGTGCTTACGCGCACGAAACCCCGTCAATGGGTGAAGCAATTTTCAAAAGAAAAATGAATTTTTTGAAAAAGTTCTAACGAGGACGGGTCCGTTCACCCGCCAGGCGTTGCCTGACCGTCACGCCCGCCGGCTGATCAGGCTCATCAGCGCCCGCTGCAATCGCGTCACCGTTCGCACTAGTCGCTGTGCCCGTCGTGCAGTCGCCCACTCATGTGCAGCTATCTGTCGTCAGCACTGCCACGTTACCACGCCTACTCCTTGTTTTGGTCACTACCCGCTGGTCCCTCTCCGTGAGCCCCGCTGCTGCCTATCTGACGCCTACTACTACTCGTCAACTGCTGCGAGGACTTGACGACTATCGCTCACGTCAAATGCTGCCTGTCGTGACCTATCCGTTGACTCCTGTCGACTATAGCCTCTGGTTACAGCTTCTCGTCTGTCGGGCTTGCAACTGGCGACTAATGCTTGTGGCTTGAGCGAACCATTGTGGTCCCTCTCCGTGAGCCCCGCTGCTGCCTATCTGACGCCTACTACTACTCGTCAACTGCTGCGACGACTTGACGACTATCGCTCACGTCAAATGCTGCCTGTCGTGACCTATCCGTTGACTCCTGTCGACTATAGCCTCTGGTTACAGCTTCTCGTCTGTCGGGCTTGCAACTGGCGACTAATGCTTGTGGCTTGAGCGAACCATTGTGGCTCTGATACCAGTTTGTAGGGAGAGGTTAGGCGCGGAGATCGAGGTAGATAGTCGTTGCACGCTGTGAGAGAGTTAAAGAGAGTGCAAGAGAGCAGAGTATAGAGTGAACACGTTTTTCGGTACAATGACGAGTGTACCACTTTAGGTTTTTAGATAGATATATGTATGAAAGTACAATGTGCTAAGGTTGTGTTCACACCCGTGCACATATAAAAGGCACGATGGCCCTTTATTCCCAACACTTTCAATTACAACTTTTAATAAGCAATGCTCTCAGCTCATCTTTGAAGGTGATGAATGCATGTCAAAGATAGAGAGCTTGATCATGCCCTTTGTTTGTCATGTACTTCGTACAAAGGTCTCTTTTTGTTGGATACTTGTAATAAGAGATCTCATCATGCTCTAATAGTCAATACACTTACTCCAACTATGTAAAATGCAGCACCATGGCATGCTCGATATATATACATGATTTTTGGCAATCTCATGACTTTGAAAAGTGTCAAATGGTTGATGCTTTGCCTACTTTAGATACTTCACCTGCCCATGCTTGTGAGGGTTCCATTCTTGGCAAAATGCATAGGTTTGCCTTTAAAAGGATGGTACAACGCGTGTTATCCGGAAATTACAACTCATACATAGTGATGTATGTGGTCCCATGCGGACTTGTGCTCTTGGGGGTCATCTTTATTTCATCACATTTATCTGCTAGTAGTCTAGTCAGCTCATGTGTGAGTCTAGGCTATACCTGGCTGGTATTGCTGAGGTATTTAGGAATTTTCTAGTTATCATTATGATGACTATTTAGGCATTTTATGCTAGCCGACCTAATGCCATTTATGGCATTCTTTTGGCCTATTGATTCACACTCCACCACATTCATTTCATTAATCACTTCCACATCCAGTGTATGCCCTATGGAGAGAGGGAGCCAATGCCAATGCCCATGTAGCTAGTGACTCACTGTTGTATGCGACTGTCTCATGTTTGATATATGGATTCCATTTTCCGAGCACATCTCTCAATTTTGTTTTGCAATTTTCTTATGTTTTCTCTTTCCTTTCTCTTTTGTCTTGTGTTCAAGAGTCTATTTCAGCATTGTTTCATCCTTCAATTGCTGCATCCACTTCTGACATGGTATCAGATTTCAAGATCTATGCTCATGCTATCGTTTTCTGCTGATTATGGGTCTTCTACTGTTGACACTAATTTCTCTATCTACTACCATCTCCTTCCAGTCTAGCGCACTTGTCTACTACCAATTGCCTTGTTTCCAACCTCTGCAGTCTGCATTTATTGCTAGTTTGCGTTTTCAATTTTTGCATTATTTTATTGTGGTATTGCTGCATTTAATGCCTATTTTGTTTGCATTTTGACTCCTACAGTCTGGGCAACTATATTTTCAAGTTCTATTGGCTGTAATTTTCAGCTTGTAGATGCATCTGATTAGACTTTGTCATTTTGCAGCAATTATTTTGTGCTCAGCCTATCTATACACTAGGTATAAACTTTGTTTAGTGCAGTCTATGGTGTGCTTTGGCTGTACTCTCTCTCTCTCTCTCCTCCTCTATACTCTCTCTTCCCCCCTCCTAGTTCATTTATTTTTCTCTTTCTATCCTCTCCAAATGGCTCCCTCCTGCTGTTCTACTAATGACAAATTAGACAACCCCGATTACCTAACCTAGAGTGTTGTTATGAAAGCATGGTTTGTGCAAAAGTGGTTATGGTACATTGTTTCTAGAGATTTTGAGCATCCCACTCTCCCCACTAATTTCAACAAGGACAACTATGAAGAAGTTGTGCTCACATGGGTAACGATGATGTCTATGCCTATTCTTCTCTTCTTAGTTGTATCTCTCCAAAGAAGTTCTTCCGACAGTCAACCTCCTGCAAGACTTCTGCGATTTGGACGAAGCTTCAAATGTTGTAGAAGGACCCTTCAACCATGCATGTTGTTACCCTTTATAGACAACACCAACAAATGAAGTTTGATCCAAAGGATACTATCCAATCATTCTTGCTTCATGTTACATAGGTATAAGACTAGCTTTGACACATGCACTCCACCCTTCCAAAGGCTCATCTTGTGAGGACTCTGCTCTACAAGCTCCCTCCAAAGTTTGTGGGAGTGTCCAATGCTTTGCGGGCCTAGACCTCATCAATGCTAGTGAGTTTTACCCATATGTCCTCCATGCTACTTGAGCATAAAACGTCTTAAAGGTTACAGGGGCAGCTTGCATCCCAATATGGTGGCTCCAATGAAGCCTTTGCAACTTCAAAGAGAGGTGACAGGAAGAAGAAGTTGAAGGCCTAGTGTTATCACTATGGTAAGAAGGGACATTTACGCAAAGATTGCAAATAGTTAGCAGCTTTAAGGAAGAAGAAGGAGAGAAAGAAATAGTAGGATACCAACTCATAATTCTCCTTCGACTCTTACTCCGATCCTCCAATCAAGGCAAAGGACAAGGCATAGAAAGGGTCATCTTCTTCAGATCACGGGAAGGGGTTGGCAGCCCCCCCCCCAGCTCCTTTGTAGTGCAAGTAATGTGGTCCTCCCTCACAACTCTCTAGTACCAGAGAGGGAGTGTGAGCGGGTGGTGAGGTGGGGCAGGTTAGCCTCTTCTATACAAGTATACAATTGCACAAGTTCCAAAGAGAGACTTCCCTGACACGTCAACCAAAGTCTAGCAGGTTTTAAAATCCTGGAGCTGGAATTGACTTTCACGTTCATGATGGGCTGTTACTTGACAAATGGCAGAATTGGCTTCTCATCTGCACTTACACGAGTGGACACTTTGGCAATCTTGGCCAAAGGCAAGGAATCCATGTTCATGTATGCTCAGAGGCATTTTTGACAAGATGCCCATGTATACTATTGCGAGGCATTGATGACAAACATAGAGAGGTGCTATGATTCTTCTCTATTTTCAGGTTTTGGTACAATCGACATTGACAATCAGGTTCTCTCCAAGGCACCTTGGTGGCAGCTTGATTATCCACTAATTGGGTATCCATGGTTCTATTCTAGTGGTTTTTTGTTGTATGGACTATGATGAGTCATTATCATTGTATCATTGTATTGTATCACATCACCCATGATCTAAGAGAGAGTATTAGCAATCTAGTCAGCTCATATGTGATAGTTTGTGCTATACCTAGTATTATTAAGGTATTTAGGCATTTTTTTCAATAGTCATTATGATGACTATTTTGGCATTTTATACTAGCCAACGACCTAATGTCATTTATGGTATTCTTTTGTGTTGTTGATTCAAGCTCCTCCTTCACATTCATTTCGTTCATCACTTGCAAATCCATCCAATGCTAGTGCCAATGCTCATGTAGCCAGTGACTCACTCAAATATGCAACTATCTCATGTTTGATATATGGATTCCATTTCCCAATCACATCTCTAAATTCTACTTTGCAGTATTCTTGTGTTTTCTCATTCCTTTCTCTTGTCTTGTGTTCAACAATCTATTTCAACGTTCTTTCATACTTTCGTTGCTACATTCACTTCTGATATTATCAATGACTACTCTAGGTACACTTGGGTGTATGGTTTGAAGGACAAATCGAATGTATTTACGTACTTCAAAGATTTGGTTGCCGAATTGGAAACTGAAACTGATTTGAAAGTGTAGACTCTTCGCACGAATAGAGGGAAAGAGTACATGTCTAAAGCCTTTGATTGCTAGCCCATGGCATTGCATATCAATCTACAATGAGGATGACTCCTAAACATAATGGAGCTGCAGAACGTGAAAATCGTACTCTTATGGAAATGACTAGATGCATGTTGAAGAGCAAAGAGCTGCCTCATAGATTTTGGCTTGGAGGCCTCATGTGTGCAAGTCATGTTTTCAATCATGCTCCCACAAAAGCATTGAAGACCATAATCCATTACACCAAATGAGACATGGTATCGCAAGAAGCATAGTGTGGATTACTTTTTTGTTTTTGGTTGTGTTACATAAGCACATGTATCCAGAGAGCTTCGTGAAAAGCTCAATGACAAGGCAGTAAAATGCACTTTTGTTGGGTATAGCATGACAAGCAAAGGGTATAGGGTGTATAACCATTCCACATGCAATGTTTTTATGAGTAGAGATCTGATATTCTCTGAAAATTCAGCACATATGCATACTGAATTTGAAATGTCAACAAAAATAATCCCTAGATGGCTGTTGCAGACTCTTAAAGAGAGTCGTATGGATACTCCTTTGCCTCAACGCACATATTCCAAAGCTAGAAATACAAGAAGGGCACCTTTTATTGATACCAACCATCTTATTGATGGTGAGGAAGTATGTGCTTTTGCTAGTACTCTTTTGGATGAAGATGAGCCCACATGTTTTGAGGATACACGATAGGGTGTGCATTGGGTGTAAGCCATGAGTGATGAGATGAGCTCTATTGAGCAAAATAATACCTGGAGTCTTGTTGACTTGCCGGCCATTGGCACACATTATGCGCTCTATTGAGCAGAATAATACCTGGAGTCTTTTGACTTGTCGGCCATTGCACACATTGGGTTTACAAGCTGAAAAGGAAATTTGATGGGTCCATTGACAGATACAAGGCAAGGCTGGTTGTGAAGGGATATGCTCAGAAAAAGGGCATTGACTATGAGGGGACATTTGCTCCTACATCCAAGATGACCATTATTAGATGTGTAATTGCTATGGCTGCCCATTTTAGTTGGGATGTACATCAATTGGATATAAAGACAACAATTCTGAATGGAGATAAGAGGATGTATATGTTGCACAAAATCTAGGCTTTGTTGTGCAAGGCCAAGAGCACAAGGTTTGCAAGCTGAATAAAGCCTTATATGGCTTAAAACAAGCTACACTGCTTGGCTCCAAGATAGATGCATTTTTTACTGCACACGGGTTCCAAAACAGCCCAAGTGAACCAAGCCTCAACATCAAGAAAGGGGTGATTTGATCATCATCATTCTTTACATAGATGATATGCTGCTTACTAAACCGAATGAGAGAAAATTTGCAAATTTCAAGGCTGAATTGCAGTCTACTTTTGATATGTCAGATATAGGCTTTTTTTGAGGATTCAGTTCACCCAAAATCAGCATGGTATTGTTATATCCCAATCATAGTATGTTCAGAAGTTACTAACATACAAGATTGTAAACCTATGAGCATACCTATGGAAATAAGGCTGAAGCTTTCAATGCATAATGGCAATGATCTATCAGATGTTGCTATTTAGAGCTAGGTTGCTAGTTGTCTCATCTATTTGTGCAACACCTGTCCTGACATATAGTATACAATATCACAAGTGAGCAGATATATAAATAGTCCAAGGACACTATATTGGCAAGTTGTTAAGCGCATTTTTCACTGTTCACAAGCATAGTTGTCAAGTACGAAAGGTACAATATGGTACGGTACGATAAAATATGGTACTAAATGGTACGTTAAGGTATAGTACAATATTTAAAATGGAAATAGCCATTTCATTACAAAATAAGATGAATACATGAGGCTGTGCGCAACATGTGATACATCATACCACTAGAGTCTAAAAACTAGGACATACATGGAGAATGAATCATAGTGGCATGTGGATGCAATGATAGTAGATACAAAAAAAATAGAGACCTATGAATCTATAGACTATGATGAGGCATCACTATCATCATCATCAAAACCACCTGAGTGCTCATCAAGAGAGTCTGAAGATGACTCCTCGATATCGAATGATGAGACACTCATACTCATCCTCACTAATGAGGTTACCATCATCATTAAATGATGGCTTCCTAGGCACCAATTGTGTATGCAAGGGGGGGATGTCATCATGAGGCATGGGATGGGAGCTACTAGAGCCTCGCCTTACCAGTGTCTGAAAGCCACTCGAACCACCCCTTCTCAATGTCGAAGAGCAGTAAATGGCCATGCCCTTGCTACCACCTACTCGAACTCCTCACCCACGAGCACGCTGATTGTGAGTGTCACAAGTATCTACTGCTATAAGCTCTCTATAGAGCTCTACAAGATCATCTCCTCCTCCTCATCCATCTCCTAATGGATACTTGGAAGAGTGTTGCCCGTCAACTTAAATGCATCAACATTCACCTACACAATGTACATGATTGTAAATACTAAAGTCTAAATTGTAAAGTATAAACTTTAAAGTTTAAAGCAACAAATTTTAAATTTTATGGTTAAGTATTTACTTGCTTTGGACTACCCATACTTAACCAATAGAGCAAGTAAATACTTAACCATAAAATTTTATGCATAACCAATATACTAGCCACTCTAATTGTCATGTCACGTGTGCTAAGCCAATTGCGAATCTTTGTGTGAATGAGAGAATAGGCACTCCAGTTTCTCTCAGATGCACCCAAAGAGCAAGCTTGAGCAAGGACTCTCATAGCTAAGGGCTAAAGGATCTCCAATGCGTATCCAAAATTTTGCCACTAAAATAGAGGCTTCACAAGCAACTCTCTCATCCAACAAGTGGGAGAAGCAAAAGCCACATGCCCTCTCTAATCCCCATAGCATCCTAGCTCGTCCAACATTGTGGTTGTCCACAAGGACCACACGAGTCAAATAAGTAATCTGGTCCGAACAGAGCACTCTATCATCCATGGCCACCGATGACTTGTAAGCCGGATGTACCAATGCATCAAAACCATGGATGGCTTATGCATCCATGCCCATCTCCTCTCTGCTATCTCTAGAACATGTGCACTCTGTCTCTATAATCACCGTCCAAGCACGTGCCTCCACCAATGCCGCTCTAAAAAAGTGAATGAGAAGGCCCATGGTGAACCCCTCACAATCATTCAAACGTAGCACCCTATAAAAGGGAGTCACAACAATGACAATGGCACAAGCTTTCAACCAAATCTACTCATTAAGACACAAGTGCTGCATGGCTTTGGCCTCCTCTATCTCATGCTCATCCCACTCATTTCATAGAGTGGATACCACTGGCTAGCGCAAGGGGACCACACCTCATAAAGGCGCTCCAACAACAACCACATGTAAGCAAACCGAGTTGAAGAAGGCTTCTTCAACTCAAGTGTACTATGCTCACAATACATCACAAGCACCTTTACCTTTACCATGAATAAGGTGACAACTGATGTAGCTTTGCAAACCACCCTCTTCACCCACTTGAGCTTCCCGATGTCCTCCATGAGCAAGTCCAAACAATGACTTGCATGGGAGTTGCACTTCTTTGTGTCCCTCTCCACATGGATAGCGTGTAAATTGAAGGCCTCGTGCTTCTCACAAGTTAGGGTGCCAATGTCAGTTGGAGAGGCCCGAGGGAGAGTGAGAGAGAGAGAGAGAGGGAGAGAGATGCTGAAGCCTTGACTCGTGAAAGTTGAAAGAGAGGGAAAGGGTTGGAGTGAAGTTGAAAGAGCAAGAGTGAGAGAGAGGGGATGGGAGACTTAAGCCTCAAGCCTTGATAGGGTGCACGAAAGAGGAGAGAGAGAGAGAGAGAGAGAGAGGCTAGAGCTTCACGAATCACAAATAACCACCGAGATTCAAGATCCAAGAGAGGGAGGTGAGAATGGCAAATGCTTACTAAATTGGTGTGGAAGAATGGAGGAGAGGAGCACCTTTTGTAGATGAGAGAAGAGTCATACAGTCAAAGAGGACTGCCGGTTGGATGGAACCAAGTGGAGTTCGGAGAGGAGTGCATAGCCAGAAAAGGGGGTGGGCTGAAGTATCCAAGGCTTCCCGCCTCCTAAAATGCCACACACGATGACACGGACCCAAAAACATGCAAGCAGGAAGGCACAGGAACACGGAGAAACATGTCAAACACGGTGGCCAAAAACGGCATATCTGACAGTACGAATTTGTACAGATACGTACCGTATCGTATGGTACGAGTAGTACCGTACAACATACAGATGCAACTATATTCGCAAGGAACACAATCATATGGTTTGCTATTTTCCGAGGGGAGAACTTGCAAATGTATGCTTACAATGATTCAGATTGGATTGGTGATCACAATACAAGGCAGTCTACTAGTGGACATTGTTTTTTTCTAGGCCAATCATGCATTTCTTGGCTAAGCAAGAAGCAGCCTGCTATGGCTACCTCATCTTATGAAGCTGAGTACAAGACGGTTTTCACAGTGACAATCGAATGTGTTTGGTTATACCTTGTATTGACTGACCTACTGAGCTAAAAATACATTAGCTTGACTTAAACAGCCCCAAAACATGCTTAATTAATGAAGAAAACCTTTTATTTTAAAAAGAAACATGATCCTAGAGAGTTACTGTGTCCCACATACAAAACCCTAATTTGAGTGTCCCAAACTTTCTATAAATAGGCATGCAGCCCACCACCCTCCCTAATCTCGTTTTTGTAGATTTCAGGTCTTTCAGCTTGTTGTTCACACCCCGAACGCGGAGGACATTGCGGTCCAAGCTGGCCATTGCTGTCTACAATACCCCGGCACATGTTTCCAGCCTACCACAAGCTGTTCAAAGCTAATTTCAGCCTGTTGACTACTATTACTGATCTCCTCACCTGCGTTTTTAGTCTTTCTCTCTCCTGCACTGCCGTCTACATCACATCCAACCTTCCGACACTCTCTCCAACTCATTACCCCTACCCTAATCCTCAAGATACAGGATTTTGTGATACATTATTCATTCTCTGCATAGTGTGTTTGCTGCATGAGCATTGTATATTTAGCAGTCATTCATTTCATTATTATTTGTGTTTATTGTCTCTGAGTTACCCTAACCCTGGTTGTGTTCTGTGTTATCAATTTTTGCTTTGTCATACGATTGGTATTGTGTTTTTGTGTTTAGAGCATCTCCTCACATGGTATGAGCCAAGTTCTCTTTGAAAAACCTTGGACTTGATCAAAGAGCTCATTCGCAGAAGCAAGAACAACAAAAGGTTCAAATGACTTCGAACACCGAAACACCGCTCCAGACTCCACAGCCAAGCATGTCAAGGAAGGAGCAAGAGTGGGCCTCCCAACTTGCCCTTGCTAGATTTGGCATGGGTGAAGAAACTTCGGACTACCATAAAGTCCATCAACCGTACGAGATTTTAGCCCGTTGAGTACGATCTCATCCTTATGCATAGGGCTTAGCAGCAGATTGAAGGTAAGCCAGAGTTTCCTCCTTTAGATTCGATGCACAAAACTATTGACCATGCCGGTACGACGGATCTCCACTTTAGACTAGTCATCCTCAAGTGGAAACTGGCATGAATTACATATCACTTCCATCTTACTTCTTTTCTCTAGTGCCAAGTATGCAAGATCTTGTTTCTCATTCTATGGTATCTTATTCTTCTATTCGTCATGGTTCGGGAGATCCTCTTGAAGAAGGGGTAATACATAACATTTTTTGGTTTGGAAGTAATGAGGAAGATAGATATTTCTTTGAAAACTCCAAACAAGGTAAGAAAAGAAGCAAAAACTTGTAAATATCCTTTCTCTTCCTTTTCCTTCAAATAATTTTGTTTCTCATTGTCATACTAAAGTAGGTACATCTCATTTTGTTGCATTTAATGGACAAAAGGGACCAATGATGTTTCCCACATCTTCACCCATCACAAATCCATTTGGACTCCCACCCATCCCTCCCTCATCTTCCACTGCACATTCCTTTCAGCCTCCATTAAGTGCATTAATCAAAGGCAAGCGGCACACAGCCAAAATCCAAGTCTCAGACCCCCACAACCCAACAAGGTAAACCCCAGCAAGGGGAGTAGGGTGGTGGCAACCAATCTCAGGGGCCGTGAAAAGCTCAGTCTCACACTGTCACCAATCAGTCATCATAGTCAACAACGTTCCCAATGCTAGAGGGCTTGTCTAATTGGTCAACAAAGGCCCACATCGTCTCTTTAGAGGCATCACATGTGAGTCTCATCCATATCTCAGTTGTCTTCCGAGAAGACGGTCGCAGAGGACCACTTGTCACAGCCGAGCACTTCAGCTCCTACTTGAATGGTGGATAGTGGAGCTACACATCACATGACGCCTACAAATGACCACTAAACATCCTGCGATTGGGAGAGTTAGAATAGGGAACAACTTCTTGGTCAAGATTCAGGCTTGTGGTTGCATCAGTTCTGCCACTGATGAGGGCCAAGATCGCGCTGTGCTGGATGACGTTCATCATGTCCCCTAGCTTGGGGTGAATTTATTGTCTATTCAGCAACTTTGTCACTTGGGACAAGTAATCTTCTTTACATCGACCGCAGTCAAAAGTCATTGGATGACAAGACTAGTTTTGTCGTTGCTCGTGGTAAGGCACAACCTAATGGCCTCTATCACCTGACGCGCTTTCTTACCATACTAACACCCAAGAACTGGTTGTTCCATCGCTTCCAGGCTTTAGCCACTACACGGGAGCCTTTGAGCATTGAGCGTCTCTCGCATTATCTCTTAGGACATCTTGGATACGACTCTCTTTAAGAGTTGTTGTGTCACCATATGGTTGATGGCATTCCCTACCTGAAGCTATCTCAAGAGGTCTGTAAAGTATGTGAGCTAGGTAAACAGCAATGTATCCCCTTTCCATAGTGGTCCACACATTGAGTTGAGGCTCCATTGAGATTGATTCACATTGATCTTTGTGGCCCAACACCCACTGCCACCTTAAATGGCACGCTCTACTTCTTTTTGATAGTGGATGATTTCTCTCGATACATGTGGGTGTGCTTTCTCAAGCACAAGTCTAATGCTTTCACCTATTTCAATGCTTGGGTGCCGAAAGTTCATGACCAAACTAGACGCCATGTAGGTACCATGAGGAGTAATAGCGGTGGCGAGTTTATCTCCCACGAGTTTTCTGAGTTTCTACAAGAGCATGGTATTTCTCGTCAGCTCACCTCTACCAACTCCCCGTCCCAAAATGGAGTCATAGAGAATAGGAACCGGACAATTTTGAACATGGCACACTCTATGCTGTTTGCAACAAAGCTTCTCGATCACCTATGGGTTGAGGCTGTTAGAACTGCCATATACATCCTCAACCGATGCCTGACCACACTAGTCCCTCAATAGACTCCCTACGAGGCATTCTTTGGCAAGAGGCCTATTATTTCTCACTTCAGAGTCTTCGGAAGTCAGAGTTAGTTTAACTCCAGTTGAGTAGAGATAGGTCTAAACCTATTGTACTCTCATTCTATCATTCTAGTACTTGCATTTTTTAAGTATGGGACTGCTGCCACTCTTGCTCACTATCTTGTGTTCTCACACACACACACACACTCTCTCTCTCTCTCTCTCTCTCTCTCTCTCTCTCTCTCTCTATTTCCAATACATGCAACCATGGACACATCCCATCTCTTTATGCTCCATGTGTATATTCATTACCACATCAGCATGCCATATCATCATGACATAATATTGTCATGTTTATAGCCAAATGTATTCTCTTGGAATCCTCTTTCCAATTATGTAATTTACATTATTCTTGATCATCTCTCCATTGAAAACTCTCATTCTAAAATAGATTGGCCCTCCACTGAATACTCTCATTCTTGATCCATTTCATTGTTGGCCAATCCATCCATTATTCACCATACAATCTTGTACACACCTCATTGCTCTACCCTCCGTCAATACATTAGGGTTGGCGTTACAAAGGTAGCATACAAAGGGCTATAACACTAATGCCCAAAATGGTCTGAAGGGAACCCTAGTGCCCCAAAGCTTCAAGAAGACCATTTGATGATCTTCAAAAATAATATTCTCATACCCCATACTACCGAACATGGCAAAAGGTTGAATTTGGATGCCTTGATACAAGTAGCGTGTGGCCTCAAGGTGTGTATAGTGGCTAGGAAAGCAATGCATCCCAACAGATTGCCTTGGCCTTCCCCCAAAACCCAAAAAAGAGCACCCTGGGTGGGGCGCAAATCCGCAGTTCCCCTCGAGGTAAACGCTTCAGAGGGATTGGCTATTGGGTGAATTTTGAAACAACAAAGATGTCAATCTTCATATACTCTAGGATCACAAGTGGTAATGGCTGGGACAGTGAGCACATAGCTAACACCTGCCATTTTTAGACTATTCAGGAATTATTGGCCAGTCCCATTTTGATTATTTAGCATGGCTAGTAGGTGCACTAGCAATGGGACCAGCATTGGTGACCTTGCGAAGGAGAGACAGTCAGAAGTCTTAGGATTGAAATGAGGCTCCAAAGAGACTTAAAGAGTAGAGCTGTGGAGCAGCCAGTCACCTCTTTAGATCACCTATTTCTTCTAGCTCCAATAGTAGTTCACTCGCTTAGGTGGCAGCTGGGGCAGCTACCATAGACCTCAGCTGAGCATTGCTTGTAGAGTTGTCCAGCTGCTAGCATGCGACACAGTTTTTCCAATAACCCTGGAAATGGGTGACATTACTTAGGGCAGTTTGCTGCTCCATTCAAAGTTGTGACCCTCACCAGTAATATGATGTGTCAGAAAATCACCAGTTGACAAGATCTCCATCTGGCAATCAGGTCTCCCACATGCACAAGTGAGAGAGCAAGCTCAATATTTGGATAGGATAATAACATCACAGATTTGGTCTGCAGATGCATGGGGGGAAGCAATTCTCTGATTGATGCAGTCCACTTTGGATAAAGATCATTCACACTCCTAAGAGGAACGGGAAAGCATACAGAATGCATTCTAAAATGAGCAGGTCTTTTTCAGGTTAGAAGAACCAACGTTGTATCCCTTGCGAAAATGGTATTACAGAGTGCACCAGAGACCATGTATCTCTTTCGTGCTGAGAGGGTATTTATACTTCATAAGGGACACTTGCACTGTAAAGGCAATGTCAACACCACCTCATAGCACACAGTTGTAAAGAACACACTCACATATTAATTAGTACACAATCATAAAGAGCACTTACCCTGTAAGTGCAATAATAACTCCAGTAAGCACCATAGCACACCCCACAATTTGACCCATGTTGTAACGTCTTTTCAGAAAGACTGTTGAAAGAGCAAGTTGCCACACCAGGAAAGTCTGTACAATGTATGATTGAGCACAGTCATCAACAAGAAGGATGACAACAGTGTGATTTCCATAAGCAGTGAATAGTCACTCATATTTAAGCTGCAAAAAAAAACCAACCTGAAGCAGAACTGATATTGATGCTCCAGGAAGAACAGCTGCTTTGTTCCATGAACATAAACAGAAAATGCAAAAATAGAAGTGAGAAACTTATATTTGCAGAAAGTATTTAAGTATGGTTAAAATGCAACACATTCTGATGCACGGAATTCTTTATTACCTGCAGCTGCCATGCCAGAGGCCACACCGAGAGCTTCAAGAGCACCCACTAATATGAAATGAGTCTTTGGTATTTCCAACATTTCATCTGTAACAATACCTGCTTGGTACCGCATATACAAGATAGAAAAGTACACAAGTACATACCTGTGCAAGGTACAGCAGCAAAATAAATTAGGGCAAAAGGATTTTCACCTGTGAAATCCAAAAGACTAGTTCCTCTCCACCACTAGAATTCCAAAACTTTCAAAGTCTATTGTGTGACATCCTCATTTCTAGAAAATTACTTGGAGATTTTCCAAACAAAGACTAAGAACAAACAATTATGCAACAAACCTCTCATTTCCAGATTTTTAAGGTCAATAAGACAGTATAGTCTGCACTACTCTCCTCCATCCAAGCATATTCATCAACCACTCTTACCTCACGACTTGTCCTTCACTCCACATGTCATAGTTTTACACATCCTTGCACAAAACTCAGTGTCTAACCCACTGTTATGTCTATGCTCACTATTTTTTGTTACACAATTTCCCTTTTTGAAGGTTATACATTAAATAGGAGGACGATGTCAATTTAACCACTAAACAAGCAAAAAGCAGCAACGAACTCAACTCATACAAGATTAAATGAAAAGAGAATGTTGAAATCCCATCATAGAATGTATTTAAGTGCTGTCTCTGATAGCCTGGGCATGCTTATATATCTAAGGAGGGCAGAAAATATGATACATAAGGATATGCATTGTAATCAGGCTGAATGCTAGGCAAAGGGACTGAACTCGTAAACTGGAATTGGCCAGTCATAGTATACATACAATGAATGCGTGAGATGGCCTTTATGTACAATGAATGTGTGAGAGTGCTTAAAAATAGGCTGATGGCACAGCGCACCACCAGAGACTGCAAAACAGGCCAACCTGACTTTGCCACATGGCAAAACTGGTTTCACTGCTGCCCAGTGTCATCTGCCATATCATCATAAAAACTGTATCTGCTTGCTTTGGATGTGGTGGAAAGGAGGCTGTGCTTCACAAACACATCCACATCACCCCCCCCCCTTTTCTCTCTCTTCCCTGTTTTGCCTGGGCCCCAATAAAAAGCTGCAACGGTCAGTGCACATCTCCATCTTAGAGCCGGATAAGACGTGAAAGCTGATCATAAATTAAATATTCAATGAAGCAAGCAAACTTGAAACACAACCTTCAACATTCAATCTTAAGTCCTTATGTCTGACAATCTATGCACAAACCCTATCAAGCGATCATAATCTTGGGAAACTCTAAACCTGCAAAACAGCCACACACATGCAGATTGCAGCAAATATTGTAAGGTTTGCAAGACTCAATTCAGGTGCTTCAACAAATTCCATTTTTCTGCTAGTAGCCATGTGGCTTTTTTGGTCCTTTGGAACAGCAATAAAGGACACCCTATCAGGCCAGTCAATTAACCCTCCAGCATATATGATTTCATCAGCAACAACATCGGACATCCAATGTTTGAATTAAACGTTGATCGTAACCAAAAATGGATCATTAGAAAGATAAGCTGAACATAAACGAAAATGTGATGTGAAACTACAAACAGACCATAAACAAGAACAAAGAAGCATGCACCAAGAGTTCAAAAAATAACTGTGGCCTTGATCGTTCGGCATATCACATATACCAATGCAAGATGTAAACTGTCATGTTCTATATGAACAGCTTGAATAATCAACTCGGAAGTAGCAGGTTTTACCCGAATGTGTTGATCAAGGCTAGAAATAATGGGTAGTTCTTCAGTGGAACAAGGGCCATCTTGTACAGCACTTTGTTAGCCACTGCACAGACAACAGTGATGGCAGCTCCGATTGCAATTTGCAATTCTTTACTTGAAAGGAATGCCCTAGCTAGTCTGAGCAATCCATCTTGTGTTGCTTCACCAACAGAGGTGCTAGAAGCCCTAATCACTGTTCGCTTGTTGCACTTCCTACCACAATTTCCCCATTTCAGAGAAATGTAGGAAGGCGCTAAAACAAAGCTACGATTACCATGTTGCTTCACAACTGGGGCTTCCCAAACGACCCTTGTAGTGATCTTATCTTTCAAAGGGGATATGTCGACTGATTGGAGGAAGTGGGTATTCTGTCTGTGCACATTGCGTGAGTCGAAAGCACTGAGATGCACTCTCTTGAGGCAAGATAGGTTGGCCATTGTGATTCCTCTGACAACGGTGGTTGCAAATTGAGAGGAATCAGACCTTGTGAAAAATTTCCGTTGGCACCTGGATGGCACTTACTGCCCAGAAAGTGGCAAGGTGGTTCATTGCAACATCTCTTCCTGGGGTTCCAGCTCTTCCGCTCCTTAAGGACTACAGTTCGACCTGGTATGCTTATAGCAAATCAAGAAAAATTTTGGAAGTTCATCCAAGCACGTCTCTCCACCAGGGGCTTGTGGTTCAGGTGGACAGCGTGCAGGTGGCCAATTCCAATTCCAATACGAATCCTTCGTCCTAGTATACTTCTGCTCGCTCTTCTTGTGCTACCTTACCGGATTCTTCTTCTTCTTCGTCCGCTAGATACTTCTTCTTTTTCTTGTTCTTCTTATAGCTCTCCTTCTTCTCCTGCTACAATGGATGTAAGGCCAGTTTCTGCTTCCTGTACTTTTATTCTCCTTCTTCCGCTACCTTGGATGTAAGACCGGATTCTTCTTCTTCTTCTTCCACCTCGATTGTAAGACCGGATTTTTCTTCTTCTACATGTAAAACCGGATTCTTCTTCTCCTCCTCCTTTTCTTCTTCTTCTTCTTCTTCTTCTTCTTCTTCTTCTTCTACCTTGGATGTAAGATTCTTCCTCCTCTACAACTACTTCTTCTTCTACTACTACTACTACTTAGTGTTCTTCTGATTATGCTCCCTCTTCTTCTACTTTGGATCGAAGGACCGGAACCTGCATTTTGTTTCCATTTTATATTTGCTTTTTCTCTTCTCCGAGGAAAGATGCCGAAGACCTTCCCGTCTCTTCTGCGCTTTCGTCCTTTCTTACGCGTGTGAGAGAGCTGTCTGTGCTAGGGTTTGGGGGTCTGCTGCGGGGCATACGACCGTGTTGCCGTCACCATGGGCATCACCAACAATCGTCACCCTCCCCGTCAAAGAAGGGTGTCGTCACCATCTGCCGTAAGACGCAAAGAAACTGCACACTGCAACTTCTGCAAGTATATGTGGGGGCCCAGGCATGCTGCCAAGTCGACCGCAGCCCCGTTTCCTCGCTACAAAAGCCATGTGGGGCTTCAATGGTTCGAGGATGAATCTCGCTTTTAAGAGCTTGCATCAAAAGGATCCTTTCTGTCTATTCCTAGCTTTATTTATATAACTTTGTTCAGCTTGCCCTTCTTTTTCCTCCTGCTAGATTCTGTAGGTCTCAACTTTCTAACGCCTCAATCATTCCATTAGCCTTCTTCCATTAGAGCCCCTTCACATGCTCACAATTCTTCAATAGTGACCCGAGCACATGGATTCTCGTAGATGGCACTATCGCACCGCCAATCACCAAGCATGTGGTTGGCACAACCACAAAGCCGGTCCCTATTATCTTGACCTCAAAACAACCCCTTCTAGGCTCCATCATTCCATAACCCTTCCCTTAGTAGACATTCACATGCTCATGTTTCCTCCATAACGACCGAGACATCTAGATTCTCATAGGGCATAGTCACGCCACCAATCACCTTTATCTTGGCTTCAATCCTCATCTCACCCCCCCCCCCCCCCCCCCCTTTCCCCCAAAACCCCACCACCTGAGCACCCACCCACCCCATGGTCCAACCACATTAAAAAACCCCAAGAAAACAGCCCATCCAAACTAAAAAGAGTGAAAAACAAAACAAGAATTATGTAAGGCTCAATCATGCAATGACCCTTATTGCATAATGCCTTTGAACCTTCATATTAAATTATTTGCATCCCTTCAAAAAAGGAAAGGCAAACATGTTCTCATTTCTAAAAAGAACATGCATACTACAAAAATATATGTGCATCACATGCTTTTGTCATTTTGAAATCAAAGTTAACATCAAAACTAAAAAGAACATTCATACTAAAAAATATATATGTTGTGGAATCAAAGTTAACATCAAAACTAGTTTGACTTGCTACGCTTTTCCGCACAAGTTTTTTTATATCATATAATAACTAACTATTATGAAATTGGAAAACCCCATACCCAAGTATTATAACTAACTATTGTTATGAGATCCAAAAACTAGTGCACTATCCATTACGAAACCAAAAAACTAGTATACTATTTATTCTAAATTCTAAAAAACAATCATAACTAACTATTAAGAATTTGAAAACCTTCTATCCAAAAAATTTCAAGGTTTTTTAAAGTTCATTTTAAGTTGAGCCTCGGTTAGTCATGAACAACAATTGTGCAATGGACAAATGATTGGAATGCTTCTCATTAGCAAGTGTCAAACTCATAAAGTAAAAAAAGACCAATGTATAAAGTTCATGCACACACAATCTATAGCTTGCAACATCCTAATGGTGCAAATCTGTTGATTATCAAACAAGGCAATGCCTACTAGCCATTGAGTAGACATTGCCTTGTTGATTATCAACAAAGCAATGTCTACTAGCTCTTGAGTGACAAAAATGGAAGATCTAGCAACCTTTGGATAGTGCAACAACCACTTGCTCAACTAGAAGGGTGTGTGGGTGAGTTTGACAAGATTACTAAATTGAATCCCTTATTAGCTTATAGGCTCCACTATGTGCTACTCTACCCAATGACAATAATGAGATTCCACCTTTGGGTCCAAACTACCCTTTTGGGTGAAGAGATGAAATGAAGGAGAGTCAAGTTCTTACACATATATCATTTTGTTCAAGGCAAACAACATTTTGCACAACACATGTAGCCTTTGTTTTTCTTTTTCTTAATGAACCAACTTGGGAAAACTATATATGCAAGTGTACAAATGGTCGATATCAAATTCATCTTTTCAATTTTCATTATAATGGAAATTTGAGTCTACCTTTTAGGGCCATGAGAAGAAATATTCCTCCATAACACATGTTGGTAAGTGCAAGAATCCTCAAAAGGTTATCCTTTCAAAAACAATGTCTTGATTCTTGAAATTATTGTCACCTCATACCAAGGCAACTTTATGATAGGTGAATCTCCAAGGAGGATGTAATCAATTATATGATAGCGTTTCAAATATTACGATCATTGGTGTGACTTCATACCAAAGGCAAGTTGAATGATAGGAGAGTCTCCAAGGACTCCTACTAAGCAACGTGTGATAGTTAACTAAGTTATAATTCAAAATTAGAATAGTATATTATGTCAACATCTTGAAGGAGGGAAGACCTCACTGGTCGCTCATGCAACAAAGTGCTAAGATCACAAAGGACCACTTACTTTCATAAAAGAACTCTAGTGACATTGAAAGGTACCTATTAATGATGGAAGAGTCTCTTATCAAAACGAAAGCAAGCTTATGTCAAAAGTACCATCATAAGGTTATCAAAACTAAAGCAAGCTTATGTTAAAAGTACCATCATAAGGTAAATGATGTTATCCACTTTAAAGTACTTGTTAGTGGTCATCATTCATTTCTACTTTTTGAATGTTTTTGTCTTCACACTCCTTTGCACTTGTGTATTTCATAACTTCAAGACCCTCATATAAGATATAAGCTAAAAGGTCTTGCTTTGTCCGTGTAATATATTATGTTCATGTAGTCTTCAACTAATTGTGCATGGGAGTCTTGCCCAAAGCATGTTAATCTCATTGGCTTCTTACAAGTGGACAACTAAAATTATGTGTGATCTAATTAGCACCTTGTTTGTGCACAAAACCTTGAAGAGAGTAGCCACTTGTGTACGACCTAACCTATGTTGGCTAGATGTGATTCAATTGCTTTGCCGGAGTGTGCATCAACCATCACAATAGTGTACTATTATGGTGCAATACTTAAAAATGTTTTCAATGCCTACAACAAGACCTCCATAGTAATTAGATATGTTTCCTTTCAATAGACTTTCACTAATGCCCTTATAGATTGAAGATTTAACTACATATATTGTAAACTACAAGAAACTAGTACACTTCTTTTGGGATTTTTGTTTAAAACTCGGTGTATTTACACATTCAAGATTTATATACATGCATTATAAAGCTTAAGAAACCCATAATTTCATTTGGGAAACCAATATCTTGGCTATCCTATATCTTAATTTGCTTGCGGCTTTGGCATAAGGGAGAAAAATCCAAGGGTTTATCTCATTATATCATATGACTTACAAATTCATGACATATTGAATCCTCTCTTGAAAAATAGGTCCATTGAGAGGAGTGGATCGTGGGGATTTCATCACATGGAAAAATCTCAACGTTAAATAGGCAAATGTTTTGATGTAAGATAAGAGTTGATCATGTAATAAAATCTCGAAATATAGTGATTTTGTACAAATCATGTACAAATGATATTAAAAGGAGACTCATGGATAGAATTGTATTTGTCTTATTGTGAAGGACAAATTGGATTAACTATATGTGCCTTCATCTTAAAGTGGAATGAAAAAGGGGGTATTTATATTATTATGAATTGGGTTTAACCATATGTCATGGAATGAAAAAAGTGATCTTATGGTTTGCAAGATGTGTGAGATTGGATTTGAGTATATAGAAAGTCTTGTTTTATAGGGGGACAAAGAAAATTGTTCATTGAAACAAGGCAATTTATTTATTGCAAGATGTTGTAAAATTGGAATTGACCATATAGGAAAATCTCATTTTGTAATAAGATTAATAAAGCTGTTAATTTATTGCAAGTTATTGTGATATTGGATTTGACCATGTCACTAAATCTCATTTAATAGCGGATCAAAAACAATGGTACCTTCGGTGCAAGACAAGATTAGACCACATGGCCAAACGTCCTTGTATAATTCAAAGTCTTTATAGGATTTCAAGTTGAAAATGATCTTCCCACTTAGGAATAGTATATTGGATGTTCTACTTGAAATTTTTTGTCATATAGCCAAACCCAATGTGGGTGAATATTTGTGATTAAACCCACCATAGATTTACTCTTAATGTTTTAAAATTTTCTATCTATAGATTTGACAATGGCAAACGAGTTTTATGATATGTTCCATAAGCTCACAAGAGAGTATTCTTTTATGAAATTGGCCATATGACAAAATATCTACTTAGGGTCAATAATGCTTTGTAAATTCCCTCTTAGAGTTGGGATTATGTATTGAACCTCATTTCAAAGTAAATGAACAATGAAGGGGCTTTTTGAAAGATGGGATTGATAACATAAGAAAAGATTTAACCATATCGACAAATCCATATTCTAATGGATTCAATACAATATGCCATTTTCATATTGCAAAAAAAGATTTAATTGTATGTAGAAATATCACAATGTATTAATATGAAGCCAATACCCTAAACCAAGATTCACACCTTCATGAGTTGCACAAGAACTATGCCTCCCTCTTGCAAATAGTCTTAATTTTGGTCAAGAGTTGGATTAAGGAGAAGATTTGACCATATGGCCAAATCTCCTATTCTAATGGATATACTTATAGTATACTTCTGGGAAGATCTCATATTCTAATGGATACACTTATGATATTGTAAGAAACAATTTGACAATATGGCCTAATCTACATATTAGTAAAAGTGCACGATATGTTTCTTGTTAGAAGATCACATTTCATCCTATGGTTAAATCTTATGCTACATTCAATCTAATATGCTTTATTGCTTAAAAGAAGTTATCAATGTACATCCATATACTCATCACAAAACTATATATAATGAAATTATCAACCAATATGCAAATTTTTTACAATGCAATAATATGGAAAATTATTTAGAATGCAACTATAATTTAATGTAAAATGCTACACGACAAAGCATAATATCATGCATTAGATTTACTAATTTTGGTACTCACTCAAAGTGTCATTTTCAAGCATAGTCTTACAATGTGATCTAATTATTATATATGCATTGTAAATTTTGTGGTAATATAATAAATCTATCCACATTAAACAACCCAATTGAAGATCAACTAGCTAGACTAATAAGCATGTACTTAGGAGTCTTCTTTTGAAAGTAATAACATTTAACAAAGTACTTAAAAACCTCTTAACGGTAAGAATAATACCATATAGATGCATGACTTTTGCTAGCTCACATTGAATAAGATGTGCGCATCATAACATTCATTCTTTGAGAACTTAAAGTTAGATAATAAATTGTATAGTTGGAGAGTGAAGTTAAGGGCCCAATGTCTTGAGATGAAGCCTAAGGAAAATGAGAGGAAGACTTAATTTTGCAATTGACTTGAATGTATCTTAGAGGCTCAATTTTTAAATTAAACTTGAGAAAGAGGCCTCACCTAGTCAAATTTGGGATTAAGCATAACAAGGGAGGAGCTATAATCCTTATATCTTAGAGGCTCAATTTTGAAATTCAATGTAAGAAGAGAGGCTTTATAAAGCCTACTTGATTTTTAAAGCAATTATAAGGAGAGAGAAGCTAAATTACTCTTGGATGCTCAATTTCATAGAGTTTAAGTAACAAATTGGTAAGGCACAATAGAGAAAACATGAGACTTCTTAGAGACTCAATTTTAAAATTCAACCTAACAAGGCATGAGCTATGTGCTCTTACTAGCTCAATTCTAAAATAAAGCTTGAGGAGGTGGAAGGTGGGTATTCTTGGGACGCTCAATTCTAAAATTTAGCATAAGAAGAAAGAAGTTAAAGGTCTTTGAGAGGTTCAACTTTAAAATTGAGCTTGAATATGAAATTTTAAGTTTCTTAGATACAAGAAAACAATCCTTGTCTTAGGCTAGTGAGAGAGCAGATTGGCAAGAAAGTCTCCAAGAGGATAGCACATGTGGTGTATGTTGCCCAGTTGGACTAGATGCAAGCCAAATAGATTGTGGAGGACTCTAATGCGGAAGGGGTAGCACAAGTGAAGTCACTGATGGAGCAATGGATGTAGAAACCTATCCCTCTTATGTTTAAGAGATTGTTCAAGCCTTCTATGGCAATATGCTCAAGATATCAAATGTGAGGAAGAAGATAGCTCTCTCAACTCCCAAGTGTGTGCATAGGATTGAGATGGAACTCTCGATGGGACATATGTGCAAAATACACTATGATTTTTCTGTTGCTAGGCTTTATTTTTATTTTATGGGCAAGGTCCCCAATAATGATGAGCTCTCTAAATGGTTCCACAACACTTATCATGTTTATTGTAGTCTTTGATACTACTAGCTTGTGGTTAAGAGCTTTTACCAAGTGCTCATGGCTCTCAAGTAGAGAGAAATTGGATTTTTTCATGCTTTATTGGTTACAAGGGCAACTTGATGTGCATAGAATGCCAAGGTCCACGACCTTCTTTCCCAATGAGATCCTCCTATCAGAGTATCTCATTTGGGTCACTTTCTTGAGTTTGCATGCAATGTTCAACACTAAGATTAGAATGATTGCTATTGCTCTGGGAAAGGTCCTATATGTGCCTCTTTTACCCTCCAACCCTAGAGAAGAAATGAGGGCATTCATTCTCTAGGGAAGGATGGATGAACCATCTATGGCCCTAGAGATTATTGACAAGCATGGACTTAACATTTTCTATATGAGGTTAAGTTTGCTAGCTTACCGGATGTGTGTTGGCTAGGAATTTTGCCGATGCATCTCCCCAAAAACAAAGTTGTGATGAGGATGCTTCATGCAGCAAAGAAGCTACTAAGAACCAGTATGAGAAGGAGCAATGAATATTCAAGAATGTGGAGAGGAAAGAAGTTGGCAATGCATCTAAGAAGATAGTTGAAAGAACACCAGCAATGACAATGAGCATGAGCATGATGCAATCTAGACAACATGACATCAATTGCAGCCTGTGATGATTACAATCGTGATGATTGCCGAGTGGTGTGGTGCTATACTGTTCATATGGTCTGCTTTGTAGTCACATCGTGTGTGCTATCATGATGATCGTCACCCTTTGATCATGTTATAGACATCTCAAGTTCACCTCAAATACTCTTTCGAGATAAGGATGGTGTTGCAACTCTGTTGATGTACTAGCACATGATTTGCAAGATACTATCATGATCAAGATGCAATTATGAGTACATATTCATAACATAGCCCTATATTAAGATTAAGTGCAAGTGCATTTTTGGGGTATGGTTGTAAAATGGGCCCATCTTACTTGATGGTTAGCCATTCGTAGGGTGGCCATCTTGGCAATCATGTGGATGGTAGGGATGAGAAACTTGACCCTACATAATTTTACTCCTTGATGATGGTTGCAAGCACACTCATTGATCATATGGATGACTGTCTATAGGATTGTGAGGGGATGAAAAGTAAAGGGATAAGGATCGTGATTATGAGGGTTGGCTAGGGGAGTAGTAGCTATGGTAGTGGTTAGGGGCAATTGGAAGGTAAGTTTAGTGTGGTGGTAAGGAGGGTATGAAGGAGTTTTAAGGTAGGACGGGGGATAGGGAGACGATAGTCACTAAAGTAGTGCAAGTGGAATAGGGGTATGGCATAGTAAGTCACATAATGGATAGGTGTGAAGTAGGGGAGTGGTGAGAGTAAGAAACAAGGTGGTGAGATTGCCATGACATGTTAGGTGGAGTTTGTGAAGTGAGTGGTTCATGAGAGAATACGTAGGGTGTGAGGTGAGGAGGTGTCTATGTATATGACATGAAGGGGTGAGGTATGGTGAGTGGATGAGAGGAATATGGTGAGAGTATGAGGTGTGATGAGTGGATGAGAGTATGGTGAGAGTATGAGGTATGGAGACATGCAAAGGTGGCGGTCACAATGAGGGGATTGTGTGGTGATGGTGAGGGGATATGTTTAATGGTGGTTACGTGAGGCAAGGGATCAAAAGAGAAGGTTTTCATTGGAAGGATTGCATACTGAGTGGTATCAAAGATGTGTAATGTAATAAATTGTGTGCTAGGTGGTCCAAGATATTGTGTTGCATATGTCCTATTATACCACTCCATCAACTATCTGATGCTTTTAAGCTACTCAAGGCTATGAATAAGGACAACATTGATAAGCTTCCAAATACATCTTGCTTGCACAAGGCTGGTAAGAGCTTTTGCAAGCTCTTTCGACTGCTGGACTTGATGGAAGGCTTATTGTTTGAAGCACTTCATTCGATTTGGCAATGGTTGTGGTTACCTCTCACATAGCCTATACATCTTGTGTACTCATCGATTTATCCATTCTTCTCCCAAACCACATGAAAGTAAGAATAAACAAATTGACGAGGGTGTAGGGAACTTAGCGCCTTGTCTTCTCCTCAACACCATAAATCAAAGGCTCGATGGTGGCTCTACGATTTGTATGGTGGTACTTGATCTGCCACCTCTACTCCATGCTCCCAATCCAATCTGCAAGCATCTGATCTATGAGAGGAAATACGAAGAAGAAGAGAAGCAACCCAAACCTCTCCTTTGATCCACCTCTCACCTAAGAAGGGGAAGAAAAGAAGAGTGCACTCAAGGAAGGAGTTTCACCTCTCAAGTCCCTTACTCTCTCCCTCACTCTCAAGATGGAACACAAGTAGATAGAATAGAAGCAAGAGGAAGAAGCATGCTCTAAAGTTTGCATACCAAAAGAATGAGCTTAGCCATTCACTTTCCAATTTTTATGCATGGGTTTTGAGGTTGGGCTTCCACTTAAGTTGGGCACCCTTCCCTCCTATTTGGATGTTGGTTTGTCTTCCCTAGTTTATGCATATATGCTTAGATCATATCGATGGTCATGAAAGTGAATGAAAGCTAGTGCCCGCACCCTTGCCAAGCTATGGGTCTTCTTGGTAGAAAATATTCCAACTTACATAGGTGATGTGCTTGGCTCTTAAAATAATATTACAAATAATTGTACAATGTTGTGACGCCATGCATTCACACATAAAAAACCAAGATTGTGGAGTTTAAATAAGAAGGTGTCACTTTTATGTGGTTTACTAGTTTCTTAGTAGTTGATTAAGAGGAGAAATAATGTGGTTCATTGTTTTTCTTGGAGAGGAAGTAAATATTCAATGATATTTTGGGATACAAGATTCATGTGGAGCTCAAAGTGTTGTATGTTGAGTGCATTGAGATGATGGCTAAATCTTTGAGTTGAAGAGTTGAGGAAAGTTTGGTGCATGTGGCTTTAATGGTTAAGGATAAATTCCCTTCTAAGGGTGTTGATTTGATGAAGTCTAATGTAATGAGGTAGGGCTCAATTAATGGGCTTAGGTCATTCATGTGTGAGGGGGGAATAAATGCAAAAAGGGGAGAAAAGAAGCAAAGGAGGAGATATATTGGAGAAAGGCAAACAAAGCATGAAGGATTGCATGCTTATGGCATGTAAAAAAAGAAGAAAAAAAGCTAATGTCAACGAGAAGAAAAAGCAACGGGGCTTGTGGATAACCACCCATGGGATTGTAAAGAGGGCTGGCTCAACCCTTCTAAACATGATAGAGCTTTTTGAGGAGATGGCATGAGGGACCTGGTACATCTAATTTTGTAATGTGATCTGCAAGCCTCCAATGAAGGAGATAATTGTATGAGGGTCATCAACTTGCTAGAAAAGGAGAAGCCACCATTATTTTGAGAGCAGTAAAGCTGAAAGAATCAAGTTGTGGATGTTAGAAGGGCACTAATTGAGAAGATGTGAGAGCATGTTCCTGAGTCACCATTCTTGATCATGAGTTAAGGAAAGAAGTAGAAGGTTAATTATGCACCTATTATCGAGCTCAATGAAGATGGGAAGGAGGTTAGTCCTCACAACTCTCAAAATATGTTATATGCACCATGGTATCTAAAGGTAGAGAGGATATGTGATGACTACGTGCTACTGTTGTTGAGGTCCTTATTGAAGACATGCAAAGTGGAGAATACGTTGATGAACTTGAGATTGTTGACAAAAGGAGAAGGCAAATAGTGTAAAAGAAGCAGACAGATTGCTTGGAAGAGAGAAGAAGAGACAATGATGAAGGATAGATGCACTAAGTTTGGAGGTGTCACTAGTGTCGAAAACTTCAAAAGAGAGGCATCTCACCATCTTTCTACAATATTTGGGAAGTTAGCTTCTAAAAGGTCTTGAAAGTTGATGGCGCATTGAAGCGCTAACTTTGTTGCTACCCAAAGCAATGTCATCATTGCCAACTAAATGAGGAAGGACACCGTCATGAAATCATTGTTGAAGTTGAGGATCACATAGTCACACTCATGGATTAATGATTAGCCTCCCCTTACCTTCATACTCTTTACCTTATATGAATCACAAGAACCAAACTTGTTTCGTACACACACTTGTGTCTACACACATGTAGCATCTTATCTTCATATGTTACTCCTCTGTTACTGTTTAGAAGAGGCAATGATCTATATATCAAGCTATCATTGACTTGAACTTCTTAGAGGTGCTTCTATAAGTAAAAAGGATTCTCACATGTTGCAATTTAGTGACTTCTTTCATCTTGCTTCATACCTGATCCTCCATGGATTTGTTGCGTGATGTGATTGCCCTTCGACAACGATTGTGGACATTGGCTGAAAGTTATTGTATTTGTGCCTTTTGCTTGACTTGCACTTCTCTTTGCTTTTGTTTTGCCGATTTATTCTTTTGTTTGATACCTTTCCATTTTACAATTAACATTACCCCCCTCCTATCCAAGTACCAGTTCCATGGCACTCTTCATTGGAGATAGCATGCTTTGGCTTACACTGACAATGAGGAATGTTAGGTACAATTGTGGAATCATTGTGAGGAGAGTGGTGGCTATCATTGAAGATTGATTTGGATGCTAAAGTTATTGGAAACTCATTGTGGGAATCATCATTGTTCTGCATATTAGATGTAAAGCATGAAGTGATAATGTGGACTAGATGCATCTCACAGAACTAGGATCTCCTAGTGGCAGGCCATTTGGAATCAATTGGATTGGTTGAAGCTAGGTAACTTATAAAATGTTTACATGAGGTAGAAATTGTTAGCTCCCAATTTCACTTACACCTACAAGGGAAACCTCTTATGCTCTCTCCCTAGGGGAGTGCTAATTTGTTTGTGCACATAGGACATATATATGGATTGGCAGATGGGTTGAACTCCAGGAAAAAGTTAAAGCATTATCCCACACTCGAGGACCCAATTTATGCATAGGTTATAGTGTGATTATTATGTGAGTGCATGTGCTTACATAAGCTATTACATAGTTCGAAGATATCATGATGATTTAATAGGGCAGGAGAAGAACCTCAAAGTACTATGAGATCCATGGGATTCACAAACATAAGTGTGATGAGGAGGCTTTCTTTTTAATGAATACAAACTACAATGATAAGTACATGATTGACTTGCTAAAGTCATGCTTCCTATAGTGTTGCCATAGTTGTGAGAGATTGGAAAGAATTAGAAAAACTTATACGAGTGACTTAGGGAGACGTCTAACTAAGGCAAGCGGAGACTCCTTGGGTGTGTCTCACCCTTGATATGCCTTAATTTTATGTATGGAAGTAGGAAGTGGGGCTAGGGAGTTAGGGACGGAGCTAGCCAACCAAGGCTATAGGTATACCTAACGTAACGACCCCTAGGTGCGGTGCCATGTCTATGCATGCATGCTTTTCTCTTCTTCTTTTTCTCTCTCTCTCTTTCTCTCTTGTTTCTTCTCTTTTTTCTTTCTTTTCTTTCCTTTGAAATACAACATAGTATAAAAAGACTTTCCATCCTTGGTGAGAAGCATATGACAAGATCGAGAGCCTAGGGGGCTTATTCATGAATATATACATATATCACATGGATTCAAAGTAAGAGATATTTAAAAAGCTATTTTTATACATTTTAAACATACAAAAGAGTGTCATATAAATGGATTATTTATAGATTGAATAGAAAAGGACTGCATTTTATTCAGGAAACATTCATAGATAAGGGTATTTATAAAGACAGTTTGAACTTACGTGATATAGAGGATATACATATTGTGAACATGCCGAGATCGAGAGACTTGAGAAGGCTCTTGATGTAGTAAAAAATACTTTCTAGCCTTGGTGGGAGGAATATGACAAGATCAAGAGACTTAAGGAGGATCTTAAGGAGGGATAACTTGGTTGATGTTGAATAAGTAATGCTAGAGTGGTTCATGGGACTTGAGGCCAGGTGTCACTAAAATTATGGCTTGCTTGATGAAGGAGCTATTGTCATTGATAGCAACTCGCCTTCTCATTGATATTGTGGCATGTTTGTTGGTAGAGAGAGTACTAACAGAATACCTATGGAGACACACTTGTATATGGAGCATGCTCCTTCTCGATAGGTCCTTTTTAGTTGCTTCCAATGATATGTTCCAAGTAGGCCTTCATTGCTCGGTGGTGCTTTTGGTAAAATTTCCAAGGGACGATAGCCCTTGGTGGCTTCAATCATTTTATTTGTCCACATAATCAGTTGGTTGTCTTGCATTCACTTGATGAAATATGAGAGTATGTATAGTGATGTGCTTGAAAATCCCTTAAATTGGATTTTTTTGAAAAAAGTACCACTTACTTGAGTCTAGTTGTGTTGACCTTGATTGTGGCTACCTTTGCTTGATAGTCATTTCTTGTAGGATGTGTAGTTTTAAAAAAATATAAATAAATAAAAGTTTGTTTGATCCATATACAACCATTGAAAACATATTTAATTTATGTACATATTTACAACTATGAATCCATGTCAACTTTGAGTTGTTAGAAGCCAATTGTAGAACTCATGATTATACTCTAGTGTAGTGCAAGCATCAAACCGCCACCATTGGGACTTTACCAGGAAGGATAAGTATTGTGTGACATCAAGGAGTACCATTCCTTGTCCTAGCCTAGTAGCAACATGTAGTTCCTCTTCTGTTAGAATTTTATAAAGTAGTGGATTGTCTAGGATGGGGCTTGCTAGGGTCATACAATAGAAAATAGCCAATATGCAAAAGGAAGTAGGGGCTATATAGGTTGGGTCTCTTTGAGACTGCCACACGGCTCGTCACTCCTCTTAGATGGCTTTTGATTCCAAGCACCATCAAAGCCCAATTATTATACCAACATTTCTCAAATTAGCTTCATACCTCAGCTTGTTGTTTGAACTTCCCAATCTCAGATGAACCATACTAACAAAGCACTTCATTTGACTATAGCTATAAGTGGCACTCTTTGACTTCCTCATTTGGGATGTGCCATAGAAGATTGTCAAGTAGCCCATCATAGTGCTCCCCAATATGTTATTATGCTATAGGTATTCCTCATATTCTTTAGGCAACATACCCATTGTTGGCTAGATGCAGATGCATGCAAGAACCTCAACCTAGCATTCAATTCTATGAGATACTCAACGATATTCCTATTTTCTAAGTGAGCTTGTTCTACTGCAAGTTACTCTGAGGTTTTGATCGTTTCTTTGGGCTTTAACATAGACACTGGTTTAGGATGAGCTAGGCAAGATTGCAGGATCATAGGATTGCTTGTGCTTTTGGGATTCTTCTGTTTATTCTGAGGCTCTATGGCTACCACATCTTATTCCTTATTGGATGTGATAGGTGTAGTCACAACTATTAGTTATGACTACTTGGTTTTCACACTTGATTGGGGATCGGGCTCTTTGTTATTAGTTGATTAACTTTTATTTGCAATGGTTGGAAGCACTTGTTGCTTGAAATCCTTAGAACCTTCAGAAGGATTCAATGGCTAAATGCTTTTCGGAGAAGCATCCATGGAGATATTTATGGATTGGTTTTCTATCAAGGCCATTGGCTTCTTTCTTGGCTTTGTGGACTCCTTTTTTGTGGCTTCTATAGTTGCTTGCTATTGTTGTTGTTTCATTAGCTTCCTTTTTATTCTCTTGGATAGTGAGGGTGTGGACTTAGGAGATTCTATGCCCTCAATTGGTTTGGTGACTAAATTATTGGACTCCTTATTAGACTTCTCATGAGGGATCTCTTTTCCTTGTCTCCTCATTTGGCTTTCCTAGGTCATGCTAAGTGATATTGCCACGCCTAGTGATTCCATTGCCTCTCTTGTTTTGAAGAGTTGAGACTTTCAACTATGTCTTCTTTGTTAGGTAAATTAATCATGAGCATGGGCAATTTTCTTGCTTAGTATCCATCTCACTACAAGGGAATGGATGATAGCGATGGCCATTTGCGACATAAAACAACAACGTCTCTAAAAGCATTGTTATAAGCATCACAAAATTGAGAAATTGTGATGTTGATAGTGATTCCACTCTAAGAAAAAAAAGCTGAAAACCTGAGCATGGCATTTGTCGAAAACATTTGTGAGAGAGCATGAAAGAGAGAGTGAGAGAGTGCAAAGCTTTGAGAGGGAGAGGGAGAGGGAAACAAAGAGAAAGAGGAAGAGAGAGAGAGGGAGAGCTCATCACCACCACTGCCATTGCCATCGCTATCATCGTACATGAAGAAGAAGGAGAAGTATGCAAGGGAGAAGGGAGGGAAGCCACAAAGAGGAGGCACAAAGGGTTTCATCTTTAGGCCTTTGAGGTAGGTACATTGCCTCTTCTTGCTTTTTTTTGTATTTTTTCCTTTTCTTTTTTTTTTTCTTTGTGAAGAGATACATTGAAAGAGAGGAAGAGAGGGAGAGAGGGAGAAGAAGAAAGGGAAAGGATGAGAGAAAGAGGGAGAGAAAAGGGACAAAGGAAACAAAGAGAAAGATAAAGAAAGAAATGAGAGATGGAGGGAGAGAGGAGATGAGTGAGAGAAACAACAAGGGAGAGAGGGGGAGAAACAAAGAGAGAGGAAACAACAAAAGGGAAAGAGAGAGAGAAAGAGGGGGAGAAATATAGAGGGAGAGAGAAGGAAGGAAGAGAGAAGGAGGAGGTAGAAAAGAAGGGCGAGGTAAAGAGAGGAAGGAGAGTGGAAAGAAGAGAGAGAGAGAGAGGGAGAAAGAGAGATGAAAATAGAGAGAAAAATAGAAATAGAGAGAAAACAAAATAGAGGGAGAGAGAAATAGAAAAATAATGAGAGAATGAGAGAGAAGGGAAAGAGAGAAAAGTAATGGGAGAGGGGGGAGAGAGAGAGATAAAGAGAGGTAGGGAGACATTGCTTTCAATATTTTATTTTTTAAGGTTTTTATTTTCTATCAAGTTTGATTTTGTTTGCAATGAGATACGTCGAGTGAGAGTAGGGAGGAAAGGAGAAGGGACAGAAATAGGGAGAAGAAGGGAGGGGGAGGAAGAGAGAGATAGAGAGAAATAAAAAAGGGAAGAGAGAGGGGCTTCATAAAAAGTAGAGAGAGAGAGGAGGCAAACAAAGAGAGATGAAGGGGGGCAAACAAAGAAAGGGAAATAGAGAGAGAAAGAGGGATGGAGAGAGAAATAGAGGGGGATAGATAAAGATAGATGAAGATAAAGAGAGGGGGAGAGAAAAGGAATAGAGAGATGGAGGTAGTGAGAGAAACAATGAGAGAGAGGGGGGTAGAGAGAAGCAAAGAGAGATGAGGGGAGGCAAACAAAAACAAAGAAAGGGAAAGAGAGAGAGAAAGAGGATCGAGGAGAGAAATAGAGAGGGGAATAGACAAAGATAAAGAGAGGGGAAGAGAAAATGAATAGAGAGATGGAGGTAGAGAGAGAAATGATGAGAGATAGAGGGGCTAGAGAGAAGCAAAGAGAGATAAAGGGAGGCAAACAAAGAGAGAGAGAGAGAGAGAGAGAGAGAGAGAGAGAGAGAGAGAGAGAGGGGGGGAGAAAGAGAGAGATAGATAGATAAAGATAAATAGAAGGGGAGAGAAAAAGAATGGACAAGAGAGATGAAGGGAGGCAAACAAAGAAATGCAGAGAGAGAGAGAGAGAGAGAGAGAGAGAGGGGTGGGGAGAGAAATAGAGAGGGGGATAGATAAAAATAGATAAAAGTAAAGAGAGGGGGAGAGAAAAAGAATGGAGAGAAGTAGAGAGATAGGGGAGAGAGAGAAACAACGAGAGAGAGAGGAGAGAGAAAAAAAAAGAGAGATGAAGGGAGGCAAACAAAGTAAGGGAAAGAGAGAGAGGTGGAGAGAGAAATAAAGACGGGGAGAGAAAAGGAATGGAGGGAAATATAATAATCGAAAGCGAGACAGATAAGTAGAGACTAAAATGGAGGAAGAGAAACAATGATAGAAACAAAAACATATTATTTACTATAACATAGATCAAATGGACAATGATGATGGTTGCGATATTTAAGATCATGAGGCATATCGTGTCCCATGTCCTTGCACTTAGTGCAAGCTGGCAATTGAACGAAAGCGTTGCTTGTCTATAGACCATGTGTGACGCTTCGACGAGTTTCAATTGGAGATCATTGACCAAGCAATCTCAAACTTTGAGTGAACGGTAAGAAAAGTGTGTATCAATCATGCTTTACATTCTCAAGTAATTTAATATCACATGCAATAATACTAGACGTGTCCTGGAAATGTCTATAGAGAGGTGACACTCCATCCCAAGAAATGCACCTATAGCAGCTTGTCATAAGAGTTCATGGGCATGTGATGGATGGACTGCATGAGCCAATAAACCCATTGGAGGGCATGCTGCTAACTATACCCTCGATACCAGAAGAGACGGTGGACCTTTTGGACCTTCATCCAATCTTGGAGCCTGAGATGGAGGCAATGATCGATGCATTATTGCCCATGGATACTGAGTCAGCTGATCCACTAAGAGAGGAAGCATCCATACCATTGTATGATGGGTGCTGAGTATCTCGCTTAAAGATGCTACTTGCACTCCTAAGTGTGCAAACAAAGTACGACTGGAGTGATGTGAGTGTGACCAAGTTATTTAGGTATATACTATGCTTCCTTGTTTTTGGCTCCATTATAAAAATGCCTTTTATGCTCTTCAAAGATGCTTGGTTTTTTTTGAAGGTTGCTAAAATATTACATGTTGCCACTTGGAAACGCAATGCTTGAGTCCATTAGTTGTTGAGCTCAAGATTTTGTGAGAGGAGGAGGTTGTTGTGGAAGACATGAGCAAGTATGATGGTCGGCGTTCCACTATATACGAGCCATTCTTATGTGAACCATGCATGACTTTTTGGGATTTGGGGAGTGCTCAGGTAAGTGGCTTCCCTTCTCATTGTTGATATCTAACATGGCACGTTCAAGTTTGTGTTGACTGGATAGGGATATTGTTTTGACATGTTTGGTTACCTTAGGTTATCATGCATGTCAATTGTGTGGGCCATAGTTAGACTCCTGAAGGTCATGGACCATGAAGAAGATGGCATATCAGTGATACACCGCATTCTTGTGGAGGGTCATGAATTGAGGGAAGGTTTTCTTGGATGACCTCTAGCACGATTAAATGCCCAAAGAGTTGGTACAAGTTGAAAATGGTCCATGAGGAGTCACATCTAAGTAGAATGCAATGGTTCTCAGTTTTCTATGAGTTGCCATATTGGATCCACTTACAGATCAACAATTTGTTGGATCCCATGCATATTTTCAAGAATGTGGATAACTTATTGTGGGACCATATCATAGGAAAGAGAGACATTGTAGGGGCATGAATGGATTTGAAGGAGGTAGGTAAGATGGAGGCGCTTTTGCCATAATTTTGCAGAGCTCTAATGGTCGCTTACAAGTACCTTGTGCTCCTTGGGTCCTGTCCACTAAAGAAGAGCTCATGTTGAAGCAAATTATTAGGTCTATTTGTACCCTGATGGGTGTGATGCATTCTCTCAGGTTTGCTTTTTCTAAAGATAACCAACTAATAGGATTGAAATCCCATGATTGGCACAAGATATGCTAGGTTTATCCAACCTTAATAGCAAGTAACCTTAGTATTTCACTATTTTGTATCGATTCGATATTCGTAATGCTTTAAATTTCTAGTAGTTCTTACTATTGATTGTGATTGCGGGGTGTCTCACTCCAAAATTACGCTCGGCAATTTATAAGCTATCAAACTTAGTGCAATCGATCTCATAGAAGGAGATCAAGACATCCTCTGTTGAATCTACAAGGCGGGGAGTGGTAGAGAGGGTCTGTCTCTTTGAGAAGTACTCGTGAGCATGCTCACAATATAAACTCACCTCTTGGTACATCTGGTGGATGATGTAGAGATTGCTACTCCTCGCTCTCTCGTACCAATTCTAGAGAGGATGGCTTAGGTGGATGTCGCAAAGGCATCGATGCAGTGTCTCTGTCTTGTCAATCTAGTGGATACTTGTCACCTCCAGGGTTTGTCACACCTGTAGGGACATTTACTCCTGTGACTCTAGGTTTTGCTCAGCTGTCCCTGTAGAGGCGGCTACTCTGAGAGATACCACCCCCAGGTATGCCAGATGTACAAAGGTCTGCTAGTTATGCCTATGAGCATGGTCGCAAGTGGAAGAGGATGCATCTCATAAACATATCCCAATAGTGTACGAATACCTTGTACATGAGAAAATAGGTGATGTAATCATGAATGATGACGAGAGGAGGGAGATGGCTTGCATGAGAGAGTTGTATCAATAAGTATTTAGGCACAAGATTTTAGACCATTGGAAGAATATACTGAAGGGGAGTAAGAACTATCTAGTGGCATCTTTGCATAAGGAGTTTTCGATACCTACGATGATGACAGAGAGGTTTTCCATCGGGTGGGTGATGGAGTGTATGCGTGCATACATGTCACATAGATGATCAGATGCATGCAAAGCAATCAAGAGTGGCATCTCAAAGCCTAAGTGGTTGGATGCAAAGGATTTATAGAGACTCAAGGAGGAGGCCACAGACTCTCCAAGGGGCAATGGTTGGTGGTAGTAGCCAGAGGCAAAGAGGGCATGATTGGAGGCAGAGGTCATATATCATTTAGAGAGTGGTAGCCATAGGACTTATTTGGAGGACTTTGTAAGTTTCGTTTGGTTCTTCTTGCTTTCTTATTTGGAACATCACTTGTACTAACAACCTTCTTTCTAACAATGCTATTTTATTTTATTCGCAGGACTCCATCACAAACCATGATCCTACATGTTTGGAGACTCGATATGCAGAGAGCACGGTCTCACTGCACTTATCGATAGATTGTATGCGAGCGATGTGGTCCGATAAGTCAATTCTCTTTCTTGTTTGTAGTCATTAGTTTTTTTGTGATGCATTATGTAGAGTGGACAAAACTCTGATTGTTTATTTTGTAGAGTCCGTTTGACGTTTCATTGTGCCGGGACAAGCTTTTAGATGGCAAGGAGCTATAGCATACACTTGGACTCGTGGAGCGTATATCATTTCCTTTTTTGGTGATCTTTGCAGACCTTTTCCATGTAGCATTCCTTAGATATATTTCTCATCCTTTATATAAAATCACATTTTGTGATATTCATAGATACCTTTCTATATTTGTTTTGGACTCTCCTCTCCATAGTTCCATGTAATTTTATGAGTTGTCATCATCAGTCTTGTATTTATTTTATGAGTTATCAGTCTTGTAGTTTTGTGTAGTTTTTGCATCTGCCTTGATGATGATTGTATATTCCATGTATAATTGCTTTGCAAAAAATCATTCAGCACATGGTGCTGGGGGGTGGCAAGGTAGCTACTCTACTATCAATTTTTTTTTCTTTGTAACAGCCCGCTATTTGCATTACTAATTTACTGTATGTGTCTGTTAACCCTCAAACGAATAAGGTGGAAAATCCGAAAAAAATAAAGCAAAAGACAAGGCCAAGGCAAAAGTGAAACGGAATATGAAGGTGTGCCAAGAAGAATCTGGAAACACAAGAATTATAAAAAAATCCTAAATCAAGGAAAAAGGTGCACTAGAAAAAGCATGAGTCTATACTTTTGTAAAAAAGCACAAGGCGCACCATGATTTATTTTAAGAGTGTTGGGCTCTCACTCGTGCAATTTGTAAAGGTAGATGGGTGGTAGGAAGGAAGCCAGGAAGATAGGAGAACAATGGGAAAAATGGCCTAGGCTATGGCCGGCCATGTAAAAAAAGGGGATAAGGGGATGACTGCCCAAAAAGAGATTTAGGGTTTTGTATATAAAGTTGAAAAGTGAATGAGAAGCTCATTCTTGTGTGTGGCCAAAAGTGGCTCTCCTCCTCTTCTTCTTCTTCTTCTTGTTCTTGTTCTTGCTTGCTTGAGCTTGCTTGAGCTTGTGCTTGAGAGAGGGAGTGTGAGAGTGTGAGGGAGTGATTGTGTGAGGGTGAGGGACTAGGGTGGAGAAGCTCTCATTCTTCTTCTCTCTTCTCCTCTTCTCTTCTCTTCTCTTCTCTTGCTCACAGCAATGGAGCTTGGAGCGTGGAGCTTGAGGATGGAGCTCACTCAATGCTTGCACTTGGATTGTGGAGCTACCGTAGTGCTCAAGAGAGGAGGCAACTCAAACGGGCATGGAGGTAAGCTCACCACACTCATAGATAGATAGCGGGTCAACTATGTGAGAGGCGGCCATTAGTGCTCGGCTTGGAATACTTGAAACAATAAGCGATCCGTGGGTCTCAGTAGTTGATCGCAACTACATTTTGGTTCAGTTTCCGAGACCGACAGATTCAAGCCTTGAGCGCTTGCACGCTTCAAATCGAGCATTGAAGTAAGGGTTTCATCCCCGAATCGGTGCTTAAGGTAGATAGGTAGGAAGTGAGGGATTTTGAAGAGGTATTCTATCTCCTTAGCAAGTAGGTTTTTGGTTTTTTGGATTTAGAAAAGCATGTTGGAGTAGTGTAGGTAATTGCTTTGTGATTTGGATGCATTAGGGTAGGAAAAAACAAAGAAAAAGAGGAAAAACAAGCATTGGGGTTTCTGTTATCATAATAGGACATGAGGGTTTGATTTGTTTGCTAATTTGCATTTTGGAGTTTATTTGCTATTCCAGGTATATACAACTCTTCCCCTCCATCTATAGCTTTGATCTGGAGGTGTGTGCGATAGGCCGTTATCGGAGGGGTTTTTGTCGAAAGGTTGAATCCACCACGGATCAGAGGTAGAAGGAAGTAGATATAGGAGAAGGAAGAGAATACACAAGTGGCAAACACAACAAAGACAAAGCACAATGAATTGAATCAATATGTATTGAAAGAACCTGGAATCCTTGCACTACTCAGAAGCAATATCTAGGCATTAGATCTCTTGGAGCTTCTTCGTAGAACAAAACGTGTATCAAAATTACAGCTCCTTCTCTACTGCTCGGAACCCAAATTTGATGTCTCCGTTGGCTTCAAAAGGGGAGTAAATCCCCAATACACTTTACCAAGACACTTGGTCACGGATCTCCTAGATCACTTCTTCTTCCTCTTCCAATTCAAACTACAGTTTTCAACCTATTTACAGCGATCGCGATGCGTGCAATTTCGTCAATCTGTTTTTTTTTGTGAAAAATCTCCTAAGTGGCTGAAAAAGCAACTTGCTTTTTGCATGCCATCCTAATCTAGAAGCTTTTCTAATGATAATATCAAAAATAGGATAAAGTTATCCAAAAATCTAGTATTTTTGGATAATCCATGCAACTCACACTAGTACTAATGACTCAGATCACATTGACTCTCTTGATCAATAAGAAAGTCCGATGATAATGCATTATAGAGTTTTTCACACCGTGTCTGCGTAGTGGCACGACATCCACCCCCTCTGAATTTGCACATCCTCCTGTATGTGCCAAAATCCTAGTTGTCATTGGATTCTGAGTCCTCCTCATCCTCTACAACCATATCCTTTTCCTCTTCATCTTCCATATCTTCCTGGCTATCCCCTGCATCATGGCCACCATTTTCTTCCAATTCTAACAACTCATAAGCAGTAGATTCCCGCCTCTTGAATAATTTGATTCTTTTCCCTGCTACCGGAAGTTTTATGGTTGTTCCATCTAGTTCATTTAATGCATAAGTAGCATTATCAAACACCCGTCTTACCACATAGGGTCCAACCATCTTTTGGAAACTTTACGCATGGCACTATGCTAGTTGTCTAAACTGCTATCATAAGCCAATACCCAATCCCCATCTTGTATAGTTCTTAGTCTCAGTCTATGTATTTTGTCAAACTATTTCTTGTTATGTATCCTTGTTGCCCTTAATTTTGCAACCGCTGTCTCTATGTCTTCTGACTTCCTTTCCAACTGTCTAATGCGCAAGGCCAACAACTCCTCTCCATTCAACTCCTCCTTCCAAGGTAGCACACTCCATGTGACTGTCATCTCTTCTATTGACATGATAGGTTTGACCATATATCAATTTTGTAGGCATATATCTTGTAATGGCACTATGAGTTGTTATGTTAGCCCACAAAGCATAAGGGAGTAATCGTGGCCACTCTTTTACCTTCTCTCCACATGCTTTTGCCAAGGCCTTCACAATAGGTGGATGACCTCTTTCACTTTTGCCATTTCCTTCAGGGTTATAGGCTGAAGTTAAAGCAAGCTTTATCCCCAACCTTGCAAAGAAATCATGAGCTTCATCTGCATCCAACTCACCCCTATCTGCTATAATTTTTCCCACATAACCATACCTACAAAAGATCTCTTCTAAGAGAAAACTTCTAAGAGAAAAGTACACACAACATTTGTTGTTAGTACGTAAAGCTCTCCCTTCCACTTGATTAGTCAAGTCTTCACGGGCAAGCATAAGATACCTCATTTTCCAAGGACCTGTAGGCATTGTGACCAAATCCACCACCCACTTAAAAATGAAGAGACAATGGATATGTGGGCTACAATCCATCCCGATGTCTCACAGATGAATACATTTGACATGTTGTACATGTTTCCACAAAGTGAGCAATATCCTTATACATACCTTGCCACCAATATCTTTCTTTGATCTTTGCAAAAGTATCCCAAACACCTCTATGACCAGCCCATAAGCTTTCATGAAATTCTTGCATGACATTTACTTGTGAAGCTTTGTCACCCAAAACTCGCAATGGCATACCCTGTTTCTTTTTAGCATGTTTTCATAAGTACCTATCTTTTAAGAAAAACCCGTTGGCTTTCCTCTTAATCTTTTTAAACTCCTCATCTAACAATTCATCTCTCTTTGTTAATGTACTGAGGTATTAACCAATTCTCATCCACTCTCTTGCATATTTGTCTTCCAGAAACACTTCTACACAAGATGCAAAACATCTAAAGTGTCTTCTCTTTGTTGTCCAAGCTTCTATTAATGCTATAGCAATACCTTGCATTGCTAAATTCACTCTTACAATATCATTTTCAGCTACAAGAAAGTCATCTTCCTCCTCCTCATACATCATCCCATCTTCATTCTCATAGCGTGCCTGAGATAACATGTCCGCCACTGGGTTATCTCTTTCTGCAATATGCTGAAATTCAGGGTTCAAAGATTTGATGTATACAATCCACCGGAGCATAGCAATGTCCAAGGTAGCACAACTAGTAATCATACCCAATACCAGCAAGCAATCGGTCTCAATGACTACATGAGCACCCATAAAATACTCCTTATTGCATTTAAGGGTTGTCACAATTCCCCATAATTCTCTTTTTATATGTGTATATCTTCTATGTCGTTCAGTCTATACTTTAGTACCAAAGCGAATTGCATATCTTTGCCCTTCCTCATCATCTTGCCTAGTTGCCCATCCAATCCTGACTAGGCTTGTATCAACAATAATAATGATATGCTTTCCATGTGAATAGTCAGTCTTTCTCAATGTAGGAGCATATTTTAAGAGATGCTTCAATTTCTTCATTGCTTTCTGATGCCTCCTTTCCCATTGAAATCTCTGACCTTTCCTTAGAAGCTGATAAAGAGCATCGGCTACATGTGCAAAGTGAGGAATAAAGATTACCCAAAGAATAGATCGCTCTGCTTGCAAAAGCCTCTGCAAATTCATCAACCACAGGACCCGCACCCACATTTCTTATGGTCACTTTATTGACCGGTTGCATATCTTAAATAAATCTCAAAGCCCCATTCTTTTTGGGCATAGTAAACCAACGATTTGACTACGAGGCTAAAGAAGGCTCCAAGATCTTCATGCGAATCTTTTCATTTAGCAAATCCATCATCTTTGGCAAATAAGCTTTAGGCAATGGAATAGGCCTCAAGTTCCATGGTACATGTGGCACAGTAAATATGACCATAGGAGAGACAACATTTGGATCCACACAACCTATTTCACTTGGCTGAAATGCAAATGCCTTTCCATGCCTAGCCAACATCTGCATAAAACACTCTCTCTCAGCAGGCAAAAGAAACCCTTTTGCACCAACTTTCAATTCTTGTAATGTTTCAGATGTAAACTGATGACCTATATCTTTAGGATCCCATAAGCTTGGCTACCTTGACACTTTTTCATACATACCCTCACTCTCTGGTGGAAGTGGCAAAGCAATTGGTTTCACCTTTTTGTCAACTGTCTTATACTTTGTCTCCACAAGTGCTTCAGCCCATTGTAATCCTTCCTACTAAGCAAACAATGCTATAACATCATACATATCTGTAACGTGTCCGCTTTTCCAATAGTGGGACACGTCTTAGCAATCCATTGGGAGATATATCTAGAAGACACCGCCCAGCACTCCCAAAAAATGACACAGGGTTTGCCAACTAGGGTCTCTCGAGTCTGCCCCGCAATGGAACTTATCCGACCGTTTCCACTAGGATCGGACCTGAAGTCCGACTTTTCCTAACATTTCTCGTTAACATTTCCTTTAAGGAAAGCTCTCGGCTAACCGAGACCACCCTCCATAGGATAGACCCATTGGTCACATCCACCACGCTTCCCTCAGGGGTTGTTTTAGTTATCTAATTACCTACCACATTATGTTTGACACATAAAAGCAGCTTCCTTAATTAACCCGTTAATCACAGGTTTCTTTACGTAATTTAGGGCATTGACATGAAAACAAGATAAAACAAGATCAAACACTTCCTAAACTTATCTTTAGATTAATGTTTGTCTCCCGTCCATACAAGAGAATTAAGTGTTCCTTTCTGCTTCCGCATAAAAATCCTTCCGTCTTCCAGCAATAAAAACCCGAAGGTTTATCCTCCCAAGATTCCGCCTTGTAACTAGTATCAAGGCCTCGAGATCCCATCTCGAGTCACATTGAACACTTGTGTAGGACCCAGAGACATTGGGATTTACGGCCAGAGCCCCCACTGGCACCCAAGCGTCCTCCTACACCAAGTAATTTCCACGGAGAGACCTCTCGTGACGGGTTCGGTCCACATTCCCGGCGCGGATTCACAACCCCCTTGGTTAGGGTTTGGGGGTTCGCGGGGGGTAGCTAGAGCCATCCTTCCTTAATTATCCCTTTAGGAAATCAACTGAAGCAACCATCTTAAAAACAATTACTAGGGAAAACATCCCTTTTGATTCCATGGCAATCAGTCATCTCAGACATGGCCATACAATCATCAATCACACCCCACTTGGGTTAACATCCAAAACCACATTAACAAACAGTTGAATGCACAACCTCTTGCTTCAAGGCATCGCAATCCCATTGCATGCACAATCATAATTTAACTTGGATGTATCAAAACACTTGCTCAAGGGATTTACAACCTTTTCAAACCACCAAGCATAACTTGGGACAACAATCCATTTAGGGTTAGGTCACCAGCTTCAATTAAGCTAGGAGCGTATCCCTTTGCGATAGTCCATAGCATGATCGATAAAACAACTCGCAGGCAATTATACCTATTCCTAATGCACCGGATCTCATGAAGGTCTAGGTTTCTATCCATCGGAAACTATCATTTCATGTGTTTCTTTTAGTCATGATTGTGAAGCATGAACTCTAAATAACTATTTATGTACTGAACTAGTTTAAAGGCTTTTATTTTATGTGAAATAATGAGAAAACCTTATCATTCTATGTGTGCAAAAGCTAATATTTCAGGTATATAAACTTATGCGAACTCCATACTTTATCATTTTGCGCATGCAACCTAGCGCCTAAGACTCGTCCGTGTTCCATGCACGTAGCTAACCCCTTCATTTCTTTCATGAGAAATAAAACATAATTAATTACAAAACTTAAAGAACCTGGGTTTGGTTTGTGATCGTAGGGCCATTCGTCACGTTGGTCACTCCGCTTGCCTCTCTCGCATTACCGGTACCAACGGTAGCTTTGGCACCTACGCTTCCCGCGATTTTCTTCTTGGGAGCCATATCTACTGGGGGTTTGGGAAGTCCGGCCCTTAGCCGCCTTCCGGATGATCGGTTCGGGAGGGAAGGGTCACGGGAAGGGAATCCTTTGTCGATGAGGGGGTAACTTGTCTCCAACTCTCTTCCTTTCTCTTTGTCCTTCTCTCTCTCTCTCTTTCTTCTTCCTCTTCTCTTCTCCTTCTTTCTCTCTCTACTTCTACTTCTCTCTTCCCTCCTTCTACCTCTTCTACTTCTCCTTCACTTCTTCTTCTCCTTATTTCTCTCTCCTCTTTCTCTTCCTCTTCTTCTTTTCTCTTATTCTCCTACTCTCTCTCCCTCCTTCTCTTCTCTTCTTCTCCTTCTCTCCTTCTCTTCTCTCCTTCTCTTCTCTCCTTCTCCTTCTCTCCCTTTTCTTCTCTTCTCTCTCTCTTCTCTTCTTCTTCTTCTTCTCCCTTCTCTCTCTCCTTCCTCCTCTTCTCTCTCACTTCTTCTCTTCCTCTTCTCTCTCTCCCTCCTTCCTCTTCTTCTTCTCTTCTTCTCTCTCACTTCCTCCTACTCTTCTTCTTCTTCTTCTTCTTCTTCTTCTTCTTCTTCTTCTTCTTCTTCTTCTTCTTCCCTCTCTCTCTCTCCCTTCACTTCTTCTCTCCCACTCCTCTTCCTCTTCTACCTCTTCTCTTATTCTCCTACTCTCTCTCTCCCTCCTCCTTCTTCTCTTCTTTCCCTCTTCTTCCCTTCTCTCGCCCACTCCTTCTTCTTCTCTTCTTTCCCTCTTCTTCCCTTCTCTCCCCCACTCCTTCTTCTTCTCTCCTTCTCCTTCTCTTCTCTCCCCCACTCCTTCTTCTTCTCTCCTTCTCCTTCTCTCCCTCTTCTTCTCTTCTCTCCCTCTTCTTCCCTTCTCTCTCCCACTCCTTCTCTTCTTCCTCTTCTCTCTCTCCTTCTCTTCCTTCACGGGCCTCGCAGAGCTGATTGGCGAACACGTGGGGGGGGGGTGCTTTAGTCGGAAGCCCAGGAGGTGTTACCTCAAATCCGGAGGGGGGGCACTATTGCTCACGCCCAACAGGGGGCGGCTTGTATGTTCGGCTAGAGAGGGGCCGATGTGCCGCAATGGAGGGGGGTTACAACGTCTCTGATGGGGGGGGGAAGGCTTTATAAGAGGGGGTGCAGCTGTCCACCACCACCTGGGGGATGCATGCCCCCCTTCCTTTATCACTCCTACTCTCTCTGTCTCTCTCTCTCCCTGCCATGCAGTCGGCAGGGGGAGAGAGAGGGAGTAAAAAAATTTAAAAAAATTTAACAATTTTTCTCTTGGGGGGGGGGGGGGGGGGGGCTTCCTATGGGGAGCACGAGAATATTACAATATCCAACAACATACTAACAAAACTCTATTTTCAGCCTCATTTTCTGCATGTATAGTTGTTGAAATTTCAGCCATAGTGCCATTGATATTCAGCCCATAAAAGATGCATGGAATGCCTTCATTTTCAGCTAACAGTCCCAATGCTCTTAGTTCCTTAGTAGCTCGTTTCATAGATATGCGTTCAGCCTTGCACATAGCTTCCATAGGCTTAAACCAACATGAATTGCTTGCTATAAATTGATAATAACCAATAGTAAATACATGCTTCATTCCATCAAGAGGCGAGTACATCCTTTGAACATCACAACTGTAGCCCCGCATTACAACAATGCTTAATGAAAATCCAGGTCTTTGAATTTCCTTGCATTTGGAGTCAAAGAAAACTCTCGAAGTGTATCCCGATTTCTAGGATGATTAACACAAACAGTAAGAAATTGGACTGCTGTCCTCCCATCCTTGCTTCTAACTCTTGCATAAGCAGAACCATCATCAAGCACCTTTGTTTCTATATGCACTCCTATAATATAGGGCTATCCCAAAATCATTGCATATGAGGAATTATCTTGCACAAAGAAGTGTTGCTCTTCTTGTAAATCACCAATTGTCACTTTTACATTAGGACATGCAGCATAGAGCTCTCTCGAAGAATTATTTGCATCCCTCATATGCCAACCATGATCAATGTCTACATGCCATGCACCATTTTCATACAATCCATGCTCAATGACATTTATCTCAGACCCATGGTCAAGTAAAGCAACATAAGGAGTTTCACGTTCCCCTATTTTCACTACTATTTCAGTGGTAGCCCTAGCCCAATGATTCCTTGTGTAATGACTTCGAGGAATAAATCATAGAGTCTCTTCCCCATATTGTTGCATTTGCCTTACTCCACCATGCATATTGCTACAAGACAATGCATTTTCAGCCACTTTCTTCTCTTTTCCACATGCTGTCCACTGATTAGTAGCATCCTACATAGATAATCGAGTACTTACTTCATGCTCATATTCAGTTTGAATACCCAACAAACCAGTTTCCTCTTCAAATTGCAGCAATGCACTAGTGGTATCACCAAGAAACTGACGCTTCCTCTTAATTATGTCAATGATCTCATCATGAAATTCTCGCTTGGGCGATGCCAAGCACCTCTCCCAAGGTGAATTCCACCCGACTGTTTAAGATTCGTTCTTCAAGAACCTTCTCAAGATCTATGGCTATCTCAATGTTAGATTGCAACTTATATCCTGGCTACTTGCCCTTCTTTTTGCCCTCTTGTTTGCTATCTTGTTTTTTCTCTTGAGACTGATCTCTTCCATAACATGCTCGAGAGGTGGCTGATTTGCAGCTTTAGGCTGATCCACACTTCTTCTTGTCATTCTTTTAGATGTCCTTGCATTATCTTATTCTCTTTTTCATTTTTCTTCCACAAGTACATCCGTGTTTTGTACCTTGCTAAATATGCATCTACCGGTGATTCCCAACCAGTTATGCCACGAATGTCTTGCCCTACATGATACATTTCACTATTAGTGACCTTTCTCTTTTTAGTTGCATGTAAAGCATGTGTCCATATTTCAGCCTTTAGACCAACCTTCACGTGGTCATGCATTCTATCCAACTATAGACCAAAAGTAGAAGCATATACCATTGTATAAGCATTTCAAATTGCCAAGTCTTCCAACAACTTCTGCATACCTCCCTTTTTGAAATTCAAAGCAAGAGGCAATCCCATTTCTTGTGCATGGATCTTGCCATATTTCCAAAAGATGAGCTGTCATGCCAAGGCCTCCTAATAGGCAGCACAATCCTTTCTCTCATGCTGCAAACTATCACACCACATACATCTTTTTCCTGGCTTAGGGACTGCTGCCCATCCCCTTTCATCTTGTCCTGTCCTTTTGCAACCTTCAATTGAAGATCCCGCATACCTTTGACCAATTCATCTAAGACATCTTCCCTAATAGAGGGAACAATAACAGGTACACCCATAAGGTTAGCCACAGAAGTAGGTGGCTTACTGGATACATCAACTGTCTTGCCCATAAGAGTGGGCAACCTAGAGACATGCAACCTTTCTCTTCTTCTATGCTTCTTCACAAGTGCAGTAATGGCTTCCTTGACATATCTCCACTCTGTTTTAAGACCTATCTTTGTAGTCTGATCCTCTAGCAAATCATCAAGCTCCTCTTGAAGCTCAGGATTAGCTACTTGTAGAAACAATTCAATTTTCTGACTTGCAAGAGCTTGCTGTTCAGCAAGATCCAACTGCTCAAATTGACTTTCAAATTCTCTTAACAAATATGTAGCCACAAGACCCTTATTGGGTTGTAAAACCCACTTTTGAAAAGTCTTGCGCATAATCAAACTAGTATCTTCAATGTAAAATTCTTCCTTGAGTGTCTTCTTGAAAGCTACCTAGTCAACATCCTACAAGTATAATTCAATAATCCATGCTTTCAGTTTATGTACAATAACACGTACAAAATACTGGCTCCATGCAGATTGAGCCACCCAAAAGAATTCCATCTTTTGAGCATAGGTATGTACATATGCAGATACATTCCTACCATTGAATAACTCCACCTCATGCTCAATTGCTTGCAAAGCATTCATCACAACACTTTTTGTTTGAGCAGAAGCCTGTATCACCTGTTGTTGTTGTTGTACCTACATAAGCATATTCATATTTTGCACCAATTGTTGCAAAACATCACTAGAGATTGTGTTCAAAGATTCTCCCATCTTGTCTTTCCTTCTTCTGAACGACCTTTCACGTTAGGTTCACCAATGTCGGAGGGGGTTTTTGTCGAAATGTTGAATCCACTAGGTATCAAAGGTAGAAGGAAGTAGAGATAGGAGAAGGAAGAGAAGAAAGAGAATACACGTGGTAAACACGACAAAGACAAAGCACAATGAATTGAATCAATATGTATTGAAAGAACTTGGAATCCTTGCACTACTCAGAAGCAATCTTTAGGCATTAGATCTCTTAGAACTTCTTCGTAGAACAAAACGTGCATCAAAATTACAACTCCTTCTCTGCTACTCGGAACCCAAATCTGATGGCTCTGTTGGCTTTGAAAGGGGAGTAAATGCCCAAGACACTTGCCAAGACACTTAGTCATGGATCTCCTAGATCACTTTTTCTTCCTCTTCCAATTCAAACTGTAGTTTTCGGCCTCTTTACAATGATTGTGACGAGTGCGATTTTGCCAATCTGTCTTTTTTTGTGAAAAATCTCCTAATTGGCTGAAAAAGCAACTTGCTTTTTACATGCCATCCTAATCTAGAAGCTTTTCTAAACTTTTCAAAATTTTATAATAAATAATATAAAAAATAGGCTAAAATTATCCAAAAATCTAGTTTTTTTGGATGATCCATGTAACTCACACTAGTACTAATGACTTAGATCACATTAACTCTCTTAATCAATAAGAAAGTCGAATGATGATGCATTCCAGATTTTTTCACACCATGTTCACGTAGTGGCATGACACTGTGACCTAGATCATGGGACTTGAGCAAATTATTGTTGCGCCGGCTGAATTTGCACCGCGTTCGGCCCTTCCGAGTGACAATGATTCTAGGTTGAGTCCTAGAATTGACCCTCGGACCACTTGACTTGGACACTCATCGCTCGGCCCCCGTTTGAGTCAATCATTCGGACCACTTGATTCAGCCCTCGGTCCTGTCGACTCGGCCCAATCCCACTCAGACAAGTTGACATTCGGCCTAGCCGAATTCACCATTTGGACCAACTTTGCATTCGGCCCACCTGATTCAGCCCTCAGCCGTTTGGTCCAAACCCATTCGGATGAACCACTTGGCCCTCAGCCAGTCAATTCGGCCCACTATCATTCGACCATTCGACCCTCGGACACAACCACATTCAGATTAGCCAAATTTGACATTCGGCCCAGTTGCATTCGGCCCTCGGCCATTCGGATGGGCCGAATCCAGCATTCGGCCCCTACAATTCATACCTGTTGGGCCGAGTTTGGATTTTGTCAAATTTTGTATTCTGTAGACCTTGAAACTGACCTAGAGACCATATATACCTGAAAGCACATCATAGCTCTATCACTAGGCTGAAATCTAGAGCAAATAGTTCAAAACTTGGCTACGAATGGGGTCCTTCAAATTGCACATGGTGTTTAGCGTAATGGCCCTGTGGGCCGAGAGGGACTGCCCCCAGATCCCCGCAAAGGGGGTTCTGCCCCTCCACACCTCCCCCAAGTAGGCTGGAGAGAAAATGCGCACCGCGATAGGTCCTCCACCAAATTAGATCCGAGTGTAGTAGTGGCTCTACACAAGCATAAATTCTTACTTGCAAAACAACAACGAAAATCCCATACCTAAGCAAAGACAAATAGAGACCCTAGAATCTCAATGGGCCAATCTAGCCAACAAGGGCAAATAGGCCACACCACAAAAACATGCATAGGTTGCATTCAGATTGCATCTAGCCAGAGTGGAACGAAACAACATCAAGCTACAACTGCAAGGATGACTAGACATGACAATCCCGATGATAGATGCACCTTGAATGGCACTGCACACACGACCCAGAACATTAGGGGAGAGTCCACATATGGTCGTGCAGTTGGAAACTCAAAGGCATTTATCAGAAGGCTTAAATTTATAAGCCAAGGCTTGGAAGATGAAGACATAGTACCGCCTGCTTATCTTAGGGTCAAACTCACTGCAAAAAGGGAGCACTGTGTCGACGCTCTCATCGATGAAGGAGTTGATTTTAATATCTTGATCTATGAAGCATGGACCCTATTAGGCCAACCAGAGCTCACACCGGCTAATGCAACTCTTAGTCCTTACAGGGGACACTCCCAAGCACTTATAGGAAAGTGAAAATCCTTGTAACCATTGAAAGGGAAAGCTTACATATCCTATTCCATGTTCCTCCAAATAGTGCTACTTGCGAAAAGGAAACCCTCCTAGGGTGACCCTTCAAAAAGGCGACGAAGTGTAAGGCCGATTATGTAGCATAGAGGATACACTTGACACTACTAGGTGTGAGGATAGTCACAACCTTTAGTAAAGGTGGCCTCATCAAACCTCAGGGGAAAGATAAGGAACATTCTGACATGCCATGCAAACCTAGTAATGAGAGCAAGGACTTGTTGAAAGAGTTGATAGAAGCGTAGGTTGAACAGAGAGAACCAGTGAGCAAGGCCATGCTTGAAACAAGAAGGTCAGGAGAAAATGCCAAGGATAGGCTTTGGACTTATAAATATCGTAGAAGACCACAAAAGAAGCCCAAACCTTATAGATGAAGGCATCAATGGAGAGCCAACACAACGCCATGATGGATATCCAAAGCATTGCTATGTGCTCAAGGGCATTACGTAGGTAACTGATGGAATTGGGTACCAAAACCCCCTACTAAACCACCTCTATCAGCCAAAGGCCAAGACGTATTAAGAGCAAAGAAGCATAGGAGGAAATCTAAATGAAAAACCCAAGTCTTGAGTCAAAGACATTGGAGTGACCGACCCCCTCACGATCGAAATCAAGAAACCAAATGGGACTATTCAAAGGGTAGATCCTCAACCTAGCGTGATTGATAAGCAAATGTTAGATGTGGTCATTGAGAGTGCACAAAAGCCACTAGTGCCCAAGGAACCTTTTATTTCCCAAGAGGATGATGAGCATCATGGGCGCAACATTGCTCATGGTAAGATTGATTGCTCAACAAAGCAAATGGCAGGATCACCTAACAGCCACGAGTAAATCTTCCAACTAGTGCTAAGTCCACCTAGGAGTCCCAAATCTCCTACACCCTCTTTCCCTAAGCGGACACAAGAAGCACAACAACAATCGTCAAGTGCAGCTACTCAATCCCAATCTCTATCTCCATCTAAGCTTCCAAATGTCCAAGAGGTGGGACATGACACCACCCTTAGCTCTCAGCCTAAGGATATGCATTTGCAATCCATCGTGACTAGCTTAATTGATGCTCAATTTCCACAAGTGAATGCGCAAAGGGCAACAAAAGACATGGACACTTCTGATGTGCTTAGGGACTTGACACCGCAGTCTACCAATGGTGGCCAGTCCATTGAACTAGCTGTAAGAAAGCAATCAACCATGGAATGAAATCTAACTGAAATTGAAAATTAACTAAGCTACAGCAAAGAATTAACAAATCTATTGCACCAAGACATCCTCATCATGTATTAATGGTCGGGGATTCAAGAATACGTGACGGCCATGGCTGAGTGCTTCATAGGCTAAGAAGAAGCTAACTCCAAGAAAAATGGTAAAGCCAAGATTATTGAATGATCAAAAGATGTCTTGCCTTTGGCCTCTAGTCCCTTTTTATTCTAACCCTCTTTCCAGACTTAAGGGCTGTTCACACATGTACACATAGGCTAGGGCTAAATTTACAAAGGCTGGAATTAATCCAAGGTGCAAATATTAATGTTGTATTTTCCTTCATGACAAACCATCCCGTCCTGAAGATGGTTTTGTCCTCAAAACCAAGAAGTAATGGACTAAATCCAAGTCAAGGATGATAGTAATCATGCCCATTCATCTTCCAAGTGATAAGAAAGCACTGTCCATGAAAAGAAAACCTTTTTGCATGCCAAACTGTGAGAAAACTGGCTGCTGTCCAAACAGGGCTGATTCACTAAAACTGCCATAACTTTTGATGTATTGGTCCAAATGAGGCGTATGAGGTGTAGAAACGAAGTATACACTCCCAAGCATCACCCCATAACATCAGAATCAAATTTTGATGAAGTCAGGACAGTTTTATTGTCTGCAGAAATTTCATACAACAAGCTGTCTCTGCACAGTCACTGCATACTGCATCATATATCATCCTGTAATAACCAAGGAAAGTTACTGACATAAGTGGATGGTTGCCAAGAAGACTCTTCAATGGGCAAAGAGTACGATTTCTGAGAACTTTCTCTCTCTTTCCAATAATGCTTTCAGGTTCATATATGATCAGTCCTGCCTCATCCAATGGTGGTAACTCTTCCAATACTTGTACATCGGGCCCAACATACTTCTTCAGCTGTGAAATATGGAATACATCATGTATTCTAGTGGAAGATGGTAGCTGAAGTTTATAAGCAAGCTCTCCAATTTTATCCAAGATCAAGTATGGCCCATAAAACCTATGAGCAAGCTTATTGTTCCCACCCTTTAATGAAGCATAATGCGTCTTGGGCACTTTGAGAAATACCCAATCTCCAACCTTGAAGTCTAAATGTCTTCTTTTCTCATCTGCATAGACCTTCATTACCTCTTGTGCTTTCCTTATGCTGTCCTTGCATTGCCTCATGAGCAACTCCATTCTTTCCAACTCTTCCTTTGCTTGTGGGTTGATGTCTTCATGGAATAAAACTGATGGAAGTTGGACTTTATACCCATAAAGAGCTTCAAACGGAGACATCCCAATGCTCATGTGATGCATGTTATTATAGCAAAATTCAGCAAGGTGGATCCAACGATCCCATGAAGCTTGTGTGTCATGACAATAATGCCTAAGGTACACTTCCACCCAATGATTGACTCTCTCCGTTTGCCCATCAGTCTGAGGGTGATAGGCCGTGCTAGGAGTGAGGAAAGTACCCATAGAGGAGAATAGACTTTTCCAGAAGTTGCCCATAAACTTTGAATCACGGTCTGATACTATTCTCATAGGCATACCATGTAGTTTGAACACACCTTCCATAAATTGCTCGGCGACTTGCCTTGCTGAATATTGGACTTTAGTTGGGATAAAGTGGGCTGATTTGGTCAATCTATCAACTACCACATAGATACTGTTCCATCCATGACTGGTAGTAGGCAATCCCGTTATGAAATCCATGGAAATATCTGTCCATTTGCCCGTAGGTATGGGTAAAGGCTAAAGTAAGCCGGCTGGTAATAGAGTGGAATCCTTATTTTGCTGACACTCCAAGCACTGAGATACATACTCTTTAACATCTTTCCATAGACCTTTCCAATAGAAGCTCTGATAAACTCTATCAAACGTCTTGAAAAGGCCCAAGTGACCAGCCATTGGCGATGAATGCATCTCTTGAAGCACCTTCAGCTTGAATTTACTGCTGGGAATCAAGTACACTTTACCCTTAAACCATAAGAGGCCATTATGCACTTTAAAATTAGGAAATTCAGCATCACACCCTTGCTGTAATTTCTGTAAAATATGGGCAGCATGCTCATCAAGCACATATTCCTCTTGAATGTCTTCAATCCAATCCTTATAAATGGTAGACACAGTAGATAGACTGCATGCCCACATTCTTGATAACGCATCAGCCACCACATTATCCTTGCCAGCCATGTATGATATTTCAAAATCATATGATTGCAAAGTGGCCAACCATCTCTTTTGCTTGGGAGAAAGATTGGGCTGCGAGAGAAAATATCTCAAGACCCTATGATCGCTTTTGACTTTGAAGTGTGTCCCATAGAGGTAGTGGTGCCATTTCTTGATTGCATGTAAAATAGCAAGCATCTCCTGCTCATAAACATGCATCTCTCTCTCTTTGTCATCAAATTTTCTGCTCTCAAATGCAATGACACCATGCTCCTGTACCAAAACTGCTCCCAAACCTCTACCACTTGCATCTGCATAAATGGTAAAAGTCTTGGAGAAGTCAGGGCAAACTAGTATGGGTGCTGAAACAAGCAATTGCTTCAGCTCATTAAAGCTCTTGTCAGCGATCTCATCCCAAAAGAAGGCCTCCTTTTTCAGCCGATCGGTAAGAGGAGCTGCAACATGAGCATAGTTCTTCATAAACCGTCGGTAAAAGGATGACAAACCAAGGAAACCTCTTAATGACGTGGCATTGGTTGGTGTAGGCCATTCTTTAATGCACTGAACCTTCTTAGGATCCACTTTGATTCCATCTTCTCCCACTATATGACCCAAGTACTCAACTTCCTTTGTCATAAAAGAGCATTTAGTGGCCTTGGCAAACAGTTTGTGTATCCTCAATATGTCAAAGACCTCTTTTACATGCTGCAAATGGTCTTCTTTATTCTTGCTATAGATCAAAATGTCATCAAAGAATACCAAAACTGTTTTAAAGAGCAATGGCTGAAGTATCTTATTCATGAGAGACTGGAATGTGGCTGGAGCATTTGATAACCCAAAAGGCATAACCATAAACTGGTAAAGACCCCTCTCCGTCCTGGAGGCTGTTTTAAATTCATCCCCTTCCTTCATGCATATTTGATGATATCCCGATCTCAAGTCAATTTTGGAGAACACCTTGGCATCCTTCAATTCATCTAAGAGATCATCTATTCTAGGTATTGGATACCTATTCTTGATAGTGACCTTGTTGAGATCGCGGTAATCAATGCACATTCGAAAGGAGCCATCTTTCTTCTTCACAAGAAGGACTGGTGAAGCAAAAGGTGATTGGCTTGCCTTAATGAGACCCATTTCCAAAAGCTCTTTGACTTGGCATTCTACCTCTTCTCTTTCCACTTTGGAGAGGCGATATGGTGGTTTGTTGATGGGCTTTGTATTGGGCAGCAAGTCAATGGGATGCTCTTTTGGGAGGAAGAGAGGTAGGTGGCTGAAAAATATCATCATATTCTTTCAGCAATTTACAAAGACATGGGTCCATGTTGTTGGTAGGAGAAGAGGGCTGATCCTCTTCAATCTTGGAAAGAAGAATGGTGAACATACATGCCTTTGCATTTATCTCTTTCTTAACCTTCTTGGGCTGATCATCTCCATTCTTTTCTTTTCAACTCCATGTAGTGTTACTTGTTGTCCACACCATTTAAACTCCATTTCCATGTTGTTGAGATCCATGGTAAATCTGCCCAAAGATTTCAGCCAGTTGCAGCCAAGTATTATATCAATGGGACCCATTTCTAATGCAATTAGGCTCACCAATGTAGTGCACAATGGCGAAAGGGTGATAGGTACATTTGGACAGCATTGATTGCTCTTCTCAAAATTTCCATTTGCCACTTGGATTTTGAGTGATGTAGGCATTTCATGCGTATTCAATTTCAGCCCATTGAGTGACTTAGCATTAATGAAGCTATGTGTACTTCCCGTATCAATGAGTATATGAGCAGTCCTTCCCTTGATTTGACCCTTAAGGCATAGGGTATTATCCCCTCTTGAACCACTCCATGCATCACTTGATATGGCACATAGCGATGGATGTAAATCAGTCCATGAATCATCCAAATAATGACCGCCCGGGTCGAAAGGAAACCCATCCATCGGATCATAGAACTCATCATGGACATTCTCTTCATTTTCATGCGCCTCTTCTTGAGTTGTTGTGTCATCAAGCTGAGCCGAGCTTCCTTCAATAGATTCAACATCGGAATCATCCTCGATGATCATGCTAATCTTCATATTTTTGGCCTTGCATTTGGACTTATGATCGGGTGACCATTTCTCTCCACATTTGAAGCATAGTCCTTTAGCATACATATCTTTGAGCTTGTCATTCAATACATGTTTGCCTTGAGTAGGGGCTAAAGTTTTGGCACTTATATCAGTTCTCTTTCCATCAAATCTATTTTCAGCATTAGGTCTGAAATTACTGCTTTGTTTTGACCCAAAAACAGTAGGAAAAGTGGGTATCTTGCTGTAGGTATTGCTGAAAGTATTTGATGGCTTCCCAATATGCTGAAAATCAGTTTTAGCATGCCCATAATGGCCTGATATCCTTGGAAACTGCGTAGGCTGAAAAGAATGCCCTGTTTTTGGCTGAAAACCCTTGTATTTCTGCCCATAACGTTCAGCCAATTGAATGGCAGCTTGTAGGGATGTAGGATTCATGGCTCCAACTTCGGAAGAAAGAGTAGGTTCCAAACCAAATATGTATTTATTCAACTTGGCACTATCGGAGACCCCATGAACATACATCGAAAGGTTCAAAAACTGATTTGAGTACTCTCTAACCGAGAGACCACGTTGCTCAAGTGCATACCACTTCTTCTCTAACCGCTCTTTTTCAATAGGGGAAACAAAGACTTCAATCATAACATTTTTCAATGCATCCCAAGACAAGAAGTCATGTCCCATCCTCGCCATATATCTCCACCAAGTGTGAGCATAGCCTTCTAGATGAAGGGCTGCAAATTTTACTTTGGCATTCTCGGGCCTTGGGTAAAGGGAAAAATACATCTCTAACTTGTCAAACCACTCCTCCAACTCCGTGGGTGAAGGGTTCTCTCCCTTGAAGTTTGAGATAATTATTTTCTCCTTGTACTCTCTCTCGTATTGAGGAGGTTGTCCATTATGGTGCTGCTGCCCACTATGGTGTTGTGGCCCAAGAGAATTGCCAAAAGGTCCTTGCCTAGGATATTCATTATTTCCATGCCCTTGTGCATAAGGAGTTTGCTGTCCATAATGCATACCATGACTTTGTGGCTGGAAATAATGTCCTTGAGGCTGAAAGTATGTGTTGCTCACATTGGGAGGTTATCCATGGTTCCCTTGAGGTTGTCCATGCATAGGTGAGTTGAAAGGTGGTTGCTGCCCATTATTTTACTGATTCCAACCATGATTTAACATGGGACTTGGCCTATTGGGCTGCACTTGAGTAGAGAAATTATGTTGTGGCTATCCAAAAGCATTTGGGGCTGAATTCACATGTCCATGTGGCTGCCCATAAGAGTTTGGGGATGAATTAACATGCCCTTGCTCATAGCCACCAACATTTGCTTGAGGGTAAAATTGCTTGTAGAAAGAGTTGCACCCATGGATGTCTTCATCATGCTTTGAGTTTGTTTGCACTCTCTCTTGAGGATCCTGCCCATGTGGCTGAAAGTGACCCTTTTGTTGATGGAATTGTGGCTGAAGTGAAGTGGGCTGAACAAACTCCTTAGCTTTAGATGACTCTCCAACTTCAAATTAACCTACCACCTTAGGAGTAGGTGGTTTAGGTGGTTCTTCAGCCCTATGAGGATGTGGGACATTAAGACCAGTTGTAGGCAACATTTTCTCACCAAGAAGTGCTACAAGCTTGTCAATACCCAACCTCATACCCTCAAAACCTGATTTCATATCCTTTATGTCATTTGACAATTGTTGAAAACTGTTTGAATTCATTGAGATATGAGACATCTCTATGGGTTGATTGGTAGGGGAGTGGGTGGAACTTGCATCGACCTCTTCGTTCTCATAATGCATTCGGTAAATGGCATCTTGAGAAGTGTCATGTTAACCTCTTTCCTGTTGATGTTCACCCCTTTCCTGTTGATATTCCTTCAATTCTTCATTGATAGTATCCAAAACAGGGTCTCTCTTCTTATTCCTAGCCATGGGTTGATTTCTGTCCTGAATTTCCTGCAGTAGAAAAACTTGATTATCTTCACTTCTAGAGCTCCAAATTACGAGGTCTTTGGCTTTGTTCGAAGTTTGAAGAGTCCTCTATCCAACGAGCTATCAAGTGAAGAAAATGGATGAGTACAGAAATTTCTGTAAGGGATTTTCTGTTGCTGTTTGAAAATTCCTGCAGGCAGTGAATACCCTGTTCTAGTCAATTAATGACTTGTACCATCAATACCCAGCATGTACCAACTTCATAACCCTGTAGGAAAGTCTCATACATCTGCCCATACTGAAAATGACCTCTGTAATCAGTAAAATGGCTGTCTAACTCAATGTAGACTGCAATCTTTAATGAGGGTATGCATACATACTCTGTCCCAAACTTTTAATGCTGAACCATAGTGTCTTTACCATAGGATGCATACATTTTACTGTAGCCATATGTCTTCATACATTTGCCATAATTCATGAGTACCATACATTTGCAAATATCTCAAGAACTCACTGCCCATAAACTCATGCTGTAGGCTGATTTCAAGTGCCTTTGAGATTTGTACCTGCACCTAAATTTGAAAATGCGTGGGATCCGAGACCCGAGGGGTTTGCAAAGTTCCCTCTCGAGCCGGGTTGCGCTCCCCTTCAGGGTCCTCGTCGGTAGGGGAGGGTCACCTCTCTTTTGTCCTACCGATTCACCCAGCATCCACTTTTCCTCGTGGGCATGTACATGGCAAGTGAATTCTAGCTCTAAAAATCAGTATGATATGCGTGGAATAGGAAGGAAATACAATTGCCTTTCATTTGCCCTTTCATGGTATGCAAGATTGGAATTGAAAAGGCTGAAATGTAAATGAGAAATGGAGAGGTATTTACCTCAGCAGTGACTCACTGCTTACAAAGCTTTTCTCACTTACCAATTGGGTAATGATTTTCTTATGATCAAGAGGCAAAATAGGCAATCAATTTCATGTCAGGGTTAGGCAATAAAGATTGAGTAATGAAGCTCAAGAAATTACTGATTTCAGTGAATGAAAGTAGATGGGTAATGCTCATTCTTTAAGGAAGAGTTTGAGACATTTAGAGATGGCCATTTTAGTAAATTGAAGAGGTTTAGTAAAGACAATGACTGACATACCCTATAGGCTTCATGTAATGCATTAAGCTATGAATGAAAGCTTCATTAATCCTCTTATTTCTCTTCAACAATTGGAAATGAGATCAGCAATTGGATGTAAAGAGAAATTAAGAGTGATTAGAGTACCTCATTTAATTGATTGGAGAAGAGCATTGTTGATGGAATGACCTTCAATCCATAATGCTTGACATAGGTGAGTTGAGCTTGATAATCCTTCTAAAATCAGTCGAAGAGATCTTCAATCTTCAAGAATAATCCCTTCCTTGATAAGCTTCAGCTTCATTAATCCCATGAAAGCTCCATGACTCCATGAATGCTCCAAATGAGGGTTGATGAAGACCGATTACCTTCTCTACTTGAAGTAGGTTGCAATAGGTAATAGAGAGGGCTTCAATGTGTCCAAGAGATCCCGAAATTTGAGAGGGAATGCCAAAATTTAATGGCATAAAAGCTTCATGCTGTCCATTGAATACCTAGACCTCCATTGGCTTCAATCTCCTTCAATGTCGGTCCAATGTTGATGGATTCTTGAGGGGAAATGGTTGAGGAAGCTTCAGAGATGCTTTGCCCACAAAAGCCCCATGATTTGCTTCAAAAATTTCAGGAATCTTTGATGCTGTCCCAAACTGTTATGCATAGGGTTTGCAATCTCCATATCCATGCTCCATCAAAGCTTCAAGCTAGGGTTTGAGAAAGCTCCCATCTTCAAAAAGAGTGAAAGATCAAGTAGAAGATGATGTATACTCCATAGTTGCACTCCATTTGATCATCCTATGAAGAGTATAACCTCCCATTGCATCACATTTTGTTGATCAAGAGGGGGGGGGCTGTAAAAACAGCGCAAACTGCTGCAATACGTCCTCTTACAGCACGTGATGAAAACGAGATGGATATGAATTATATAGGTATTCAATAGGTAGCTCGAGACCCATACAACATTCTTACATAAGCCATTTGAGCACTAGAGGTCATGGGAAGAAGATCTGAGAAGAAATGTCCATGGCAGTTTGTAGGGAAGCTTGAAGGAAAGAGGAAAGAGAAGAAGAAACCCTTCCTTCTCAAAAGTAACCACAGTTAAAGTGTCCTGTAACCATTAGTTTGTCCACTTACCCCAATTTTTGGCTCAAATCTTGATCACGTCCTGCTATTTTGGCTGGAGCCCTCCATTTCTTCCATTAGTAATGCCAAGAATCACCATAATCATCCCTGTTTGTAGCAGACCTTCACATGTAACTCTGGTTTGAAGCCTTCATGTCCTGTCAAGTCCTGTCACTCAAATTTCTAACTATGGTTTGCTCTCTCTAGCCTAGGAAACTGAATCTAGTACTTGAAAATGACTTCTGCAAGGATCTAAGCTACGGCTCTGATACCAATGTAAGAAAGCAATCAACCATGGAATGAAATCTAACTGAAATTGAAAATTAACTAAGCTACAACAAAGAATTAACAAATCTATTGCACCAAGACATCCTCATCATGTATTAATGGTTGGGGATTCAAGAATACATGACGGCCATGGCTGAGTGCTTCATAGGCTAAGAAGAAGCTAACTCCAAGAAAAATGGTAAAGCCAAGATTATTGAATGATCAAAAGATGTCTTGCCTTTGGCCTCTAGTCCCTTTTTATTCTAACCCTCTTTCCAAACTTAAGGGCTGTTCACACATGTACACATAGGCTAGGGCTAAATTTACAAAGGCTGGAATTAATCCAAGGTGCAAATATTAATGTTGTATTTTCCTTCATGACACTAGCCACTACTACTTCCAATAAGGAATCACACCTTGTACCCTCACAACCTAGCGAAGCTATTCAGCAGGCTGCAGCTATGTCCCATGAGGACACACTAGAGAAAGAGAATGCTGAGGCGCAACCAATCACACCAACATTTGACCTAGTTCAGGGTCCTGAGTCATTAAAGGATGCACCACATTGCCTAAGAAAAAGAGGAGAAAACAATGGCAGTTGCTAGTGGCTGTAGACACCAAGAAGATTGAGACCAAGAGCGCTGAAGAGCTGAGGAATAAAGCATCGAGTCCATCCACCAATGAGCCCATTGCCATCCCTCCTAACACCGGTGAAACCTCAAACACATCTGTGTGCTCTAAAGAATCAAAGCAACTATTACCATCAACGGTTGCTTGCAACACCTAATCCACTGATAACAGAACCCACGTTAATCAATCAGGAGTGGATACAACACTGTCACAACAATGTGACAAAACTATACCAGTCACATCCAAGGAGAACCATAACGCAATAGCCACAAAGCCTCAGGAGAAACAAGAAAACCTCAAGGATATAAGCAATCCTAGCATTGATCAATCTTGCTTATCTAGGCTTGATCCCCCAGCTATGCTTAAGCCTAGAAAAACTCCCAGAACCTTGCAGGAGATAGCAACCGAGCAAGCCTTCATAGAATAAAATAGAGTGCTTGGCTGAGTTGGATGCTAAACTCAAATTATTCACACATGTCTATGTCCTTGCCGACATGGGCACATTCCCTAGGGAGCAACTTGAGGAATACTTGCCATGTCCCCTATCCTGGGAAGAGTAAGAATGTCTTAACGAGCACTACGACACGCTCCTATATAAGCGCATGCAACTCATCTCAAATGAGGAGGCCGACAAACTACGTTCAAATGTGACTTTCAACGAAGTGCTTTGCCAACCAAATCTCTTAGAGATAGAGCAACTAACGCGACAATCAAAGGGTTGAAGTCAATTTGAAAAATATTTTTTTGAAAACTGTGTTACAATGACCGAACTAGGAGCCTAGATTATGACAGGTCTCAGAGGAGCAATTGGCGGTCTCAAAGAGACCCAACCTATGTGGTGCCAACTTCCCTTCGAGTATTGACTGCCATTCGGGGTATGAACTTAGCCGGAACTAGCCAAGAGAACTCTCTGGTTGATAAGGTTCTCAATAAGGAGGAGCTACATGTTGCGAGTAGACTTGGACAAGGTACCATGCTACTTGATGTTGCAAAATATCTGTTGTTATTGAGTAGGCTGCCACGAGTACTGGATGCATGTGCCACACTCCAGTACAATCCTGAGTTCTACAATTGGGGTTTATCCTCATGAAGTGACATGGGTTCGTAAATATGTACATAAATAAACAATGAGTTTGAGATTGTCCATAGATGGTACCAACACACACAATCAATGATAGTCAAGTGCATTGAGAATAGTTTGGGTTTGATAGGCTGAGCTTCTCAAGACCGCCTCTCACCACATGTCTAGAAGTTGTGTGACCATTACCACCATAGAAAGCCCTGACCAACACCTCTGAGGGCATAGATGGGGTGCCACCCCCCCTTCTATATGCCTTTTCCCTTTTTCAGTCTATCCTTCCGGGGATGAGCCCTGCTCCACTCCATCACAACTAGTCCGCGCAACTTAGCATAAGCCAAGATCCGCTACTGGCTGGAATCCGCCCCATATTTGAGGCAAGACGAATATCATCAAAGGGACGCCCCACTATAGCAAATGTTGCATGCCTTGCCCCACCCCTCCTTATCGTATGCGCTTGATAGCCCACAGTTTAATCCCTTTTATGTAACTCTATCATGCCTCAGGGCCTAACCCTTTGTTTGCATTTTGTAGGTTCCTCCACAGTACCTCATCATGGAGCGCACAACACAGTTGGCCTGCAAGGAAGCTCTCCTCCATATAGGAGGGAGCATAAGGCAGGAGTACCTCCACCAGAACGTTACGTGCCTATCTTAAAGAGGTATGTGCCGAAAAGAGGCCCCAAGCGACACCACCTAGGATGCAGGCCAAAAACTCCTCAATCCAAGAGGACGAGGGCTCAAGGGAGCGCTCGGGGTGTAACGACACCTGCCGTGAAGGCCCTCCCCGAATGCTCAAGCACCAGGTGCTCAAAGGAGGAGAAGAAAGCTCGAATCAAGAAAGAAATTGATGAATTGTTTCGGAGCATTCTTGAGACCAAGGCAGCCAGGGATTACACCATTTGGGTCCCAGCCGACATCTTCCCTGCCAGCCTAATAGGATCCCACCATCGGCACATCCCCAGTCTCTTGACCACCCAAATTTACCCTGCCACATACAAATAGAATAGGCCCTATGTTGTATAAGTTGCTTGCCAAATGCCATCTTGGCATAATTTTTTGTCCTTAGGTGGTTAAAGGGGCAGGCTCCCTAACTGTACAAACCTCCTTTATCGACTACTAATACATGTCACATCTTTAACAAGCGCTGATGATATGCATCACAGTCAACACCATAGGATTTAGATAAAGCAACATCTTCTTACGTTGCATTTGTTCATTATAATTGACGCATGTGACGTGCATATACTCTCACGAAGTGTCAATTGGATGCAGGATGACATTGATTTTTTTATGAAAGTGTTCAATGCCCAAGTCATCGCAAGACCAGCAACCTCACAAAGAGCCATGATGGAAGCCTCATTTCCGAAAGTGAAAATCACCCTTGTCGAATGAACATTTTCGTCACTTTTAACATCGGTATAAGGCCTATATCTTGTAGTGCACCCACCCAAATCTCACAATCACTTTGAAAAATAGTGGTCCTCTTGATGTTGACCAGGTAAACCACTCATCTCACAAAATTGAAGACATCCTTTACAACCCTCAAACTCTCCTAACCACCTTTCCCAGTCATCCTAAGGTTTCTAATTCTATTATGAACATCCCAACTCGTGCACACAAAGAACACTACGTGCACAATGAAGGCGCTCTCTCAAGTACGTGTGCATCTAGGTTTTACTACATATAGCTACATCGGGCATCATGCCATACTAGTGCTCAGCAATGGTACAAAGAGTGCATTTACCCAACCCATGGCATGAAAATAATTGAATAAAAATCAAGAGACAACCCTCGAGTCCAATAATTTATCCAATAAGTGCAATATGAACTACTCGTGAATCCATAATCCCTATGATGTGCAAAGATATCAGCAAGAAAATATACTTGTACCAAGATGTCCGGTAGTTTTAATCAAAATCCAACTCCACTCTATCCAAAAAATACTAATCTTGACCAAAGCTATCAAGCTTTTAAGCTCAACAAATCCATAATTATGACATAATTAATTCTTACTCTAGAAAAACACAAAAATTTTAGATAAAAAACAGCAAGTCAACTGGTCACACAAACAACTAAGTAAATAAAATCCTACCTACATGATGTTTTACTAGGGGTCGATTGATTAATTCAATCATCTAATTAATTCAATAATCTAAGATGGGTGGAGTTATCATATGCAAATTCGACCAAGTGGAGCCAATATCCCAACTCTATTGTACATTAGGGCAAAAGTATCTTAGGTAGGTCTCAAGCCATTTATTTACCCTTTGGGTCTTCTAACCATCAATCTCTGTGAGTGCTAAGTAGTGAATGGAGCAAGCTTGGTGTCCATACATGTGAAAATTGCATGCCAAAAGTTGCGCATAAACTTGACATCCCTAACATGCACTATGACTTGCAGTAATCCATACAACTTAAATACATGCTCCATAAACTAAGTGGCCACCTGAAATGTGGTATATTGAGTTTTAGTGGGAATAAAGTGGGCAACCTTAGTGAAGTGATCAACTACCACTTATATACTATTCCACTTTTTCTTAGTTATAATTGTCCATTTCCCTTCAAGTATAGGCAACAGCTACAAGAGACTAGCTAGTCTAAGCATATTATCCTTATTCTATTGGTATGGGACACAACTGGCCATAAAATCCTTGACATCCCTCTATAGACCCGTCTAGTAAAAGCTCTTTGCAATCCTATCATGTGTTTTGAAAAGACCCAAATGACCAATAGTGGGGCAAGAATGCATCTCTTCCATGATCTTCCATGTGAAGGGAGAAGTGTGGGGGATGAAAATCTTGCCATGGGACTATATATGGCTATTTTTAGCTAATATTGGGAGTTTTCATCCATTACTCCATACTATAATTTTTAAAATATGTAGCTGAAGTCCTCATTTAGCAAATAGGCGTCCTAAAGCTCCTCAATCCAATCACTATGTAACTCTGAAATGGAAGACACTCTATATGCCCACATCTGTGATAGTGAATCAACCACTATATTGTATTTGCCCCTAGTGTGAGAGATGTCAAAATCATAATTTTGTAAAGTTGCCACCTATCTCCTCTACTTAGGATTCAAAGTAGACTAATTAAGAAAGTACTGGAGGACTTGATGGTCGCTCTTCACTCTAAACCGACTGCCACATATAGGTAATGGTGCCATTTCTTAACAACATGAAGGATGGTCATAAACATTCATTTTCATCTCCTTTTCATCAATCTATGGGTACAAGGATAGGGACTACTTAAGAAATCATTTCCTTACTAGTTAAAGCTGTGATCACCAATAGCATCCTAAAAAAATGATTCATTCTTTAACTAATCTGTCAAAAGTACTACAACGGTGGCATAGCGCTTGATGAAAAGTCTATAAAATGAAGAGAGATCAAGAAAACCATCTAATGAGGTAGTGCTAAATGGTACGGACTAGTCCTTAACACATTGTATCTTTTTGGGGTTAGTATGTATGCCATTTTCACTAACAATATGCCCCAAGTACTCCACTGAGGTTTGCATAAAGATGCACTTACTTTCCTTAGCAAATAGCATATCCTTTCTCAAGACATCAAACACCTATCTAATATGTGCCAAGTGCTCCTCTTGTGATTTTTTGTAAATAAGAATGTCATTAAAAGAATATAAGTACAAACTTGAAAAGGAAGGGGTATAATATTTTATCCATGAGACTTTTAAATGTGGCGGAGGCATTAGTCAATCCAAAAGGCATCACTAGAAAATGATAAATCCCACAATAAGTCATTGTGAAAATCATTTTGAACTCATCACCCACCCACATACATATCTAATGATAGCCAGAGCACAGATCAATCTTAGTGAAATACCGTGCCCCTTTCAAGTCATCAATTCGTGGGATAGGACACAGCTCTTGACTGTAATCTTATTCAAGTCTCTATAGTCAATGCATATACAAAAAGAGCCATCTTTCTTCTTCACTAACAGGACTAGGGATGCATAAGGTGAGGTACTATGTTTTATAAAGCCCATCTCAAGTAACTCTTTGACTTGCTTTGCAACTTCTTCATATTCACACTTAGAGAGTCTATAAGGCAACTTGTTCATTGGCTTAGAATCTGACTCAAGATCGAGTGGGTGGTCCACTTGCCTCTTAAGGGGAAGGGCCGTGGGCATCTGAAATAAAACATCATACTCCTCTCTAATAAAGCTTTCAAAACTGAATTCTTAGATACTTTGGAGGGCTAATCTGAATTTTCTTTATTCAAGTGTAAGAAAAAGATACTTTGGAGGTCATAGAACTACTCTTGGTCGTCCAAGTCCTTTGCATACTCCTTATTTTCAGCATGTGTGAAGTGATTTGCAACATGCAAGGCATGTAGTTCCTCCTCATCATTGTGCCCATCTTCATCACATACATGCTGTGAACTTTAATCTTTGATGTCTTGTAGGGGCATTTTGAGACATAGTCTACTGTGTACTTATCACCACACTTAAAACATAAGCCTTTTTCTTTCCTCACCTTCATGACATCTGGGGAAATGAATTCTTGACCACTTAGATCACTCAAGGTTGATTTATTTTGGAGTCTAGTTTCAACATATTTACCCTCACCATTAGAGCTAAATGTTGTTCTGAAAGTGCCATGTTTTCTTAAATTTTAAAGATTTAAATATGCTTCACCACTTATATGACACATGCTAACTTGTCATTCAACATAATAAAAAGGCTAACTAGTCGGCTACCCCAATAACCAACTACTCATTCTACATAATCATTGAGTTTTCAATTGACGTTATAAATTTAATCATTACACCATCATATATAAATAAACTATAAGATATTCAAGGCACAATAAAAAATTACATGTTAAAGTTTACAAAGTACATTGTATTGCAATGTGTTTTATAAAAACTCCAAGCCCTTGGCATTGCTTATATCTCTCCCCTTATCCTTCAAGCTAATTGCATGTCTCTCTACATGATGTTCACCTGCTTTGTATAATTGCACATAGATATGCCTCCTCAAAAAAGGCAATAATGTGTGATTCTATGGCTTCATGGATAGCCTCCATTGCAATCCCTTGCATGCAAAGTCAATATCCATAATAGTGAAGGAATTTCTTCACAAAGCATGCATAGGGCACTTTCTTGATCAACAAGTTTATGCCCTTCTAGTAATTGCCGATCTCCCTGAGGGTAGCTAGGTGATAGTTCTTCCTCCACTTTAGCCTTTGCCCTGCTAGCTAGACCTCGATGTGGTTGTCATCCCTATACTTATGGGGATTGAGGTTGGGGCTCAAGTGCAGGTTACTTTTAGTGGAAGCTAGTTTTGGAGTAGGGAGAAGGGGTACTAGAGGAGGAGGAGGAGGAAGAAGTGCTCTAGGTCACTTCATTTGTATTTGCAATGTCACATGGGGCCTTGCCACCTATTTTGTGTCCCTCGATTGCATTTGCAATAGCCTTAGGCCAATCAATCATGTCATAAAGCTTATTGATGTTGTCTTCAATGTTGATCTCATTATCGTTATTTCCACCTTGTTCATTTGTACAAGAAACATACTCATTGTCCTCTAGCTAATTGTTGTCACCTTCCATATCCTCACTTGCGTCTTCCTCTTCAAAATGGTCTTCTTGCTCATGAGCTCTTTTTAAAGTCTCTGAGGCCAATTTTAAGAGGGTCTTTGTACCTTTGGATGGACCCGCGGGGGGAAGGATTATGAGATGAGGAGGTTACACTGCTATTGGAGTCATCCCGCCTACTAAAATTGGGGATCTCTTTGCTTGCTATGGTGGATAAGTAAATACTTGCCCTTGGACTTGGCCTGATAGTGGATGCTATCACATGGTTTGCTTGGTATGGGGGGCCATGAGGTGGATTAGAAGAGGAGAAGAGAAGATAACAATAGAAGAATGAAATAAGAACTGAACTAATAGAGCTCTATTTATATGAAACCTAGTATTAGAGTTTAAGGAGACTTCGCATGCAGTTTTACATACATGCCCATTTCAAACCTTCACCTTGTCATACACCATGTTGTATGTGTATTCACTACAGATGTGTTTCACCACTTTTTCTTATTACACACTTGGATTTCTTTCATGAGAGATTTAGCCAGTGTGGTAGGCTTAGTATCTCCAATGTGAAGGAGCGACTGAGGGTACATCTATAAAAATTTTAGAACATTTCTACAAGGTAGCTTTTCTTGATAGGACCGCCTCCATGGCAAAGTGTTCTTGAAATATGCAACACGGGCCTAGTAATGAGACTTCTCTATACCTTGCATGCTCCATACTTCCAAAGACCCATACTTCTCTAAAAACTATGATCCATTGAGCATATAATATGTACAACAAAGATTTGGAGCATTGACATTAAATTTGGAACACCAAATTATACAAATATAGAAGAATGTGCAAGTAGTAGAGTTGAAGGCATACCATGTAGTGGGTGACTTTGGTTTCTCCCTATACATGGTAGCTAGCTTTGTAAAATCATCGACCACTATATGAAATTCAACTTGAGTAAAATAATCTATTGACGATTTTAACATTATACACACTAGCTTATCAAAAGAGTTACTAAATTTTTTCCCAAGTATTCTTAAGATTAGGGTCTCTTTCCAAGTCTATACTATATTTGCATAAATCTTTCCACATCTCCCACTTTACCTTTAATGGCTTGTGAGTCATATTGCTCAAGAATATCTTCGCCTTCATCACACTCATTGATATTTTCTGTGCTACGTCATAAGTTAGGTTGTCTGGTCCTTTTTAATCTTAATCTTGCCTTCATGTATATCTAATGAATTTAATAGCTCCTCAACTTTCTCAATAGCTCCTTCACATCTGGAGGGAAGCTTTATTGTGTATACATAATTTAGAGGAAACTTCAATAGCTAATCAAGTATGTGCATGAGATAATGCAAAGTGTAAAAATGTACATTCTCAATGTCAATTGGAAATATGGATTTCCAATTTTCATTAAGATGTGATCTATTTGGTGGTGTCTTTTTATTGCAGGCTAGTGCTTCTCCCTTCTATGCAACATTATCTAGGCCTCAAAAGAATTGTTTATTTTCATGCAAACTGGACAAGGCAATGATGCTGATGCCTTAGTGTCACAATTGAACATACACATTAGAGTCCTAAGATCACTGTCCATGTGCCAATACATTGAATTCTCCAACTCCTTCCATGTAGAGCTTCTTGCCACTTGTTTGCTTGGAAATTATATTCGAATATGAAGTACATTGGAAGATCCAATAGAGAACATAATGGATCCCTTTAGGCATATCGATTGCTGCTAGCCACCAAATTTCCTTTTTCGATTACATACTAAATAATCAAACAAGCATGCTATCTTTTGCATAGGCCATGGTGTAATTCATCAATGTGAGATCCTTGCTCTCCAACTTGCATCCCTTTATGATTTGCTATTCATCAAGCTTGATAACAAACTCTAAGGTTCAAACAAAACCTAGCAATTATAGTTGGCACAAACTTAATAGAGACAAGTGTACTACATTAAATTTGAAATATTAAGGAAAATATGGACTAAAAAGGGTCCTTTAGATTAGGGGTTAATCTCTTTTTTAAGCAAGGAAGATTTGAGGTGAACCAATGGGAGGGGGGGTGGTGTGCACATTCTATCCACTTACTTTCCTCCCTTAGGCCCACCATTGATAGTTTTCCTCAAAAGTTGAGTGATATTGTGAAAAAAGAAATTTTGTTTTTAATTTTTTATTTGTCCTCACTTCTCACGAGATGAACTGAAGGTGATGGAAGGGAAATTCAAATTTCAAATTGAAAATGATGACTCTGTCAATTAAAAAGTTTGTTTTAGGTAGAGCGCTTTTTCTGCGATGAAGCATCACGTGACATGTGGTAGCAAGTCCACTCCAAGGCCCAAAAAATCACGCTACTCATGTAGGAAATTGAACCCTTGGGCATACACTTATAGCCCCATGGCCCTACCACAAGGCCAAGGGCCAGTCACATGTTGATACGTCAAAAATAAATTTGATAAAATGCATTTTTGTGGTTTCTTTCTTTCTCTTTTCAATAAAACCACCCTCAGTTTTGCCTCAATACCATCTATATAGTCATTATGACATCTTGGCCCACTTTGATGCTAAGATTACGAAAAGTAATCTTTCCTTAATCCATTTTTTACAATGATCTTTTTGAGTCCATATTCCTCCTAATGGTCTTCCAAGCATTGCACCTTGTAGAAATGAGCTATGGCACGTTACAACTTAATCAGGTCAACAAAGATATTGTTGAAGTTATCATAGTAATAAGAAATATTTCCAACTTTAGTTTCCTCCACTTTCATTTGATCAGTGATTAAAAAAATATTCTTTTATTGAATCAGCAATGGATATATTTCATGCTCGTCTTGTAACTCTAAGCCCAAGTGGACGATGCAAAATCATGTGTTTTATTTTGCTACGATCTAATGCATTTGCTATCATACTGTATATAGCCTCATAGCCTTGTTGACTAACCCCAGCTGTATCACCCATTATTTGAAAATCTTCCATGGATAAACTATTAACAATATCTATAAGAACCTCTAATGCCAGGAGGCATATTCCACGGTGGATTTCGTGAGGTTTTGCGATGGATTCCGTAAAATTTTATTATTACCGGGGCTCATACACAAAGTGGATTCTTTGTGCGAGAAGTCGATGGGGATGCCTATCCTTTTCAGACGTTTTGTTAATTTAATGTGTAAGTGGGTGATTCCATAGCGGGTGATTCTGTAAAATACATATTTAAATTAATAAACATTTATAAGTTTAGAGTGCGCACTCGTAATAAATTAAGGTTAGGATTGATTTCTAACCAATTTATTTTTGTAGCTGAAGACTACTAGGTATTCACTTTTGTCGGTTTAATTGTATTATTTTTCTAACAATTGTGAATGCTTTAGTTGATGTATAGAGCAAGCAGCAGTGGCAGTGGGAAGCATTGGAAGACAGCATGTATTCAAATTATCATCAATTTTTGATAGGCGCGTATCTTAGGCATGGCACTTATATTTTGTAGCGCTTAGATATTTATTTATTATTTTTGTATGCGCATGGGCGCACGATTTAAATACTTGTATTGGACATTGTATTTGGGTACCGCTTGACTTCTTGGACGTCCAATAGCTTTAATTCTTTAGTGGCACAAAAGCAAACACAAAAGCTAAAGCATGCTATTTTGTAAATTGGGCTATTATTTGAGCTTGAAGATAAATAATATATTAAATACATGCTTTGTGGAGCACTCACACAAGGCATGGGGGGAGGTTGCACCCAATTGGTCTCTTGTTCATGTCATGCAAGCTTTCTTCATTGGTTTTTGTGTAAAAAGTAGAGTTCTTTTGTTCTTGGGGACGTTCTGACGCTCACTACGCGTGCATACGGTGACCGATCTGTGCACCAGTGGTATCAGAGCGAAGCTGAGATCGAGAGCTTCCAATCGCTTACCATCTCGTGCGAAGGCGGAGCTCTTGGAACAATCGAGCTCTACAGTCAGTCTTGTGGCAAATAGTCGATACCAGCGTGTTCCTGGCAGTGAAGAACCCCCTTTTATACCCTCTGATCGCAAAGGACCTCTCTCGATAGGCACAGGACCGGCAGCAAAGCTTCTTCATCAAGTCGTGGAATAACAGATAAGAAATTCTCCATAGCTTCAAAGCTTTCAAAGCTTTAAGGGATTAGTTATTAAGCTTTCAAGAAGCTTATTAAAAAGCTTCCATAATCGAATTTGTTAAATAGCGACAGCAGCATGAACTGAATGACGCCGAATCTGGTGAAAAGATATTGAGGTCCTCAAAAATCACACTTAGTCAACAAAGCTTTAGACTTTAAATCCTCCAAGTTCCCCAAGTCATCAAGGTCCTACAAGTCATCTTCAATGATGACCATAGCGGCAGTTCGTACTCAGCAACACACGATTCACTCTGGAAGTCCCTGTTCATACTTGCAGTCTTGTTGAACCAGTTTTAGCAAAAGCAGAAGTTCATACCCAGACTATACGCAGTCTACATGCAAAAATTACTTTCTTGGAAGACGGTTGTGACAATGAATTCCGCAATCGTAAAGAAGACAAAATTAAATGTGTCACTAACCATTTAGCTGAGAAAGACAAAATTAAATGTGTCACTAACCATTTAGTTGACCGAGCATCCTTATGGTGGACTGTGGTCCGCAAAAGCGTTGATTGTCCCACTACTTGGGAGACTTTCCAAAAGAAATTTTTGCAGAATTTCTTTCCTCTTCAATTCCACGAAAAAGCAATCAAGCAATGGGATCTTCTACAACAAAGGGATCGCGAACCTATTTTCCAATACAATGAACGTTTCTAGAATGCCCTATTGCAACTACGTATGCTCGAAGATGTACCTGAAGCAACTCATAAATGCAAGTTTATGTCTGGCCTACTTGGATATTTTTATGCGGAAGTCAGTATGTTCAAGCCAACAACACTTAAAGATGCAATTTCCTTGGACCATGACACTGAAGACAAAATTCGCGGACGAGACAAGCGACCACAACAATTTCCAACTAATGGTAACTTTGGTTCCAAACAATTCAATTCAAATTTTCGAAGATTCAATCAAAGTCGTTTTCTTCCATCTTCATTCCGTAAATCTTGGACACGACCACCTTCTTTGCCATCAAACACAAATCCAAACCCTAATCCATCTCCACAGTCTAACTCCAACATTCCTAAACTTCATCCCATTACCAATAATGTATCCAAAGCAAAACCCATAGTTTGTTACAAATGTCATCAACCTGGACATCTAGCAGCCAATTGTCAATCTAAAAAGCCATCTGTCCATATCAACTATCTGGGAGCAATCGAAGATGAAGAACGTGAGGAAATACCGGACTTTATGGAAGATGATGACGACATTGGTACTACTTCGGATACTTTGCCAGGTATGCCAACTCCCCATTCTTTATTAACAATGAAATGTTTTGTGCATGGTAAAGAAAATACTATTTTACATGATGATGGGAGCACACATGACTTTATTTCTGCAAAATTAGTCAAAGAATTGAATTTACAAATTGTTTCTACACATTATCGCATCAAGGCTGCATTCTTAGGTACGAGATATAATGGAACACAAGAGGTGCATAATTTAGAAATTAAAATTGGTGAATATACTGAACGAAGAAATTTCTTAGCTGTACCTTTGCAGTCTAGTGACATTATCTTAGGAATGCCTTGGCATCATCAATACAATCCTGATATAGATTATTCTACGCATTCAATTAAAATCTCTTTTCAAGGAAAACAAATCACACTGCATGGTATGCACGCTTTCAATAATTTTCCATCGCTTACTCATACTCAGGCTAAACGTACATTACATAAAAGTAGCAATTCCTATTTATTATGGGTGAATGAAGTTCAAGCTAAAGAAAAACAGATGCATCCTAGGCATACACAATTTCTTGCCCAATTCCAAGATTGTTTTGCTGCTGATTTACCACCTGGATTACCACCTTCACGACTTGAAGGTCATAAGATACATTTAATTCCTGGAACACAACCACCATGTAAAGCACCATATAGACATAACCAAATTGAATAGAAAGAAATTCAAAACCAAATAGAAGAATTGCTTAATAGAGGATTAATTAGACCTAGTAGTTCTCCATTTGGTGCGCCTATCTTATTAGTGAAAAAGAAAAATAATACCTATCGCATGTGCATTGATTATCGTGCCCTAAATAAAATTACTGTTAAGAATAGATATCCGATTCCTAGGGTAGATGATCTTATGGATAAGCTACAAGGATCTGCCATATTCAGTAAGATAGATCTTAAATCTGGATATCATCAAGTAAGATTGGATAAATCTGATATATTCAAAACTACATTTAGAATACAATTTGGACACTATGAATTTTTGGTTATGCCTTTCGGTTTAATTAATGCACCAGTCACATTGAGTCGTATGATGAATCGCATATTTCTGAAACATCAGCATTGTGTCATAGTTTTCTTTGATGACATATTAGTTTTCAGTAAAAATGAGAATGAGCATTATGAACATTTGTCTTTAGTTTTTAAGTTGTTAAAAGACAATCAATTATGCTAATCCAGAAAAGAGTGAATTCTTCCAAACAAAAATTGAATATGTAGGACATATTATTTCATCAAAAGGTATTAAAGTTGACCCTAAAAAGATAGAAGCAATTTTAAATTGGCCCATACCCAAAAATATGCATGAATTACGTTTTTTTCTAGGTCTTGCTAGCTTTTACAGAAAATTTGTGAGGAATTTCTCATTACTTACATTACCTTTGACAAAACCCTTAAAGAAGGGTATTGTGTATAACTGGTCTGGCAATCAACAAAAGTCCTTTGAATTATTGAAACATGCTTTAACTCATGCTCATGTATTACAATTACCTGACTTCAATAGACCATTATTCTTAGTAGTTACTGACGCTAGTGGATCTGGAATAGGAGTAGTCCTTATGCAAGATTCTCATCCCATAGCTTACTCTAGCTGCAAACTCAAACCATCTGAACTTAAATATTCTACCTATGACAAGGAATTGCTAGCTATAGTACAAGCCTTACGTCAATGGAAACATTATTTAATGGGATCTGAATTTATGATCAAAACTGGCCAACAAAGCATTAAACATCTCCTTAGTCAACCACAAATATCTGACCGACACATTAAACGGGCCGCTTTTATTCAAAGTTTTCATCCCCTTATACAATATCAACCTGGAAAAGAGAATCTTGTCGCTGATGCTTTGAGTAAAAGACCGACAATTCAAAATATTTCTGTGATATCATTTGATTCCCTCATTCCTATGAAAGATACTTATTATCAGGATCCTACTTTTCAAGCTGATTGGAATAAACTAGTTACAAATAATTGGATTCCTATTGATTCATTGTCTTACACTAATGGAGTTATGTTTTATGAAAAAAGATTATGTGTGACAGTTCCATTTCGATCATTTATTTTGCATGAAATTCATTATCCTCCATATCAAGGTCATAGAGGAATTATATCTACTTTGCGTACATTGATTGAAGATTTTTATTGGCCACATATAGACACTGATGTATCTAACTTTGTATCTGAATGCTTAATTTGTCAACGAGTTAAAAGACACCATGGTAAACAATATGGTTTACTAATGCCATTATCTATTCCATCACGACCATGGGAACAGATTTCAATGGATTTTATCACTGGTTTACCTAACACTAAAGCTAATCATGATTTGGGCTATTGTAGACAAGTTTAGCAAACAAGCATATTTTATTCCATGCAAAAAAACATTAACTGCATCTCAAGCTGCTCAATTATTTTTGAAAACTATTTTCACTAACCATGGTTTACCAAAAGTCATTATTTTTTATTATGATTCTAGATTTTGCAATAATTTTTGGATTACTTTGTTTGCTAACTTAGAAACAAAGATTGATTTTTCATATGTATTTCATCCTGAAATAAATGGTCAAACAGAAGCTACTAATAGTACTATTTTAGATCTTTTGCGTGCTTACACCATTTCAAAACCACACACATGGGATACATATCTACATTTACTTCAGTTTGCATATAATAACACACCACACACAGCTATAAAGAAATCACCATTTGAAATTATCTATGGATATCGATTACACATGTTGCATCATTATCACACAAAATTCAAACTGTTGATGATATTACTAATATGCATGCTACTATTTTTTATGAAGTTAAAGATATGATTGCCAAAGCCCAACAATCATACACAAAACAAACAAACAAGAAAATATAGGCTATGAATTTTAAAGTTGATGATTATGTTTGGTTACAAATTTAAAAATGAAGATTACAAAGTGTAGATAAACACCCCATTGTCAAATTAGCACCTAGATTTTATGGACCATTCAAGATTATACACAAAATCAATGACAATGCATTTAAACTAGAATTACCACAACATTGAAAAATTCACAACACCTTTCATATCAGTTTATTACGACCTTTTAGAGACCAATTACCTGTACACCCTGTCTATGAAGACCCTCCTTTGCTAGATGATAAAACTGAAATCCTTGAGCCTGAAACTATTATAGATACTGACTTTATGACTGCTAGAACTGGCCGTAGATATTCTAGATATTTGGTCAAGTTTAAAAATCATCCTTTTGAAGAGGCCCAATGGATGCACGCTAGAGACCTAAATGCTTTCCCCACACTATTAGCTCCACATTGAGCTAATAGCAATTGAGGACAATTGCTATCCCACCTCGGGGGTATGATGCTAGGAGGCATATTCCACGGTGGATTCCGTGAGGTTTTGCGGTGGACTTCGTAAAATTTTATTATTACCGGGGCTCATACATAAAGTGGATTCTTTGTGCGAGAAGTCGATGGGGACGCCTATCCTTTTCGGACGTTTTATTAATTTAATGTGTAAGTGGGTGATTCCATAGCGGGTGATTCTGTAAAATACATATTTAAATTAATAAACATTTATGAGTTTAGAGTGCGCACTCGTAATAAATTAAGGTTAGGATTGATTTCTAACCAATTTATTTTTGTAGCTGAAGACTGCTAGGTATTCACTTTTGTCAGTTTAATTGTATTATTTTTCTAACAATTGTGAATGCTTAAGTTGATGTGTAGAGCAAGCAGCGGTGGCAATGGGAAGCATTGGAGGATAGCGTGTATTCAAATTATCATCAATTTTTGATAGGCGCGTATCTTAGGCATGGCGCCTATATTTTGTTGCGCTTATTTATTAAAGCGCTTGATATTTATTTACTATTTTTGTATGCACATGGACGCACGATTTAAATACTTGTATTGGACATTGTATTTGGGTACCGCCTGACTTCTTGGGCGCCCAATAGCTTTAATTCTTTAGTGGCACAAAAGCAAACAAAAAAGCTAAAGCGTGCTATTTTGTAAATTAGGCTATTATTTGAGCTTGAAGATGAATAATATATTAAATACATGCTTTGTGGAGCGCTCACACAAGGCATGGGGGAAGATTGCACCCAATTGGTCTCTTGTTCATGTCGTGCAAGCTTTCTTCATTGGTTTTTGTGTAAAAAGTAGAGTTCTTTTGTTCTTGGGGACCTTCTGACGCTCACTACGCGCATATACGGCGACCGATCTGTGCACCAACCTCATATAAGGCAGTAAGACAGAGGACTCGATGTCAAGGGTCTCTCAAAAATCCAACCAGATGCTTGCATTTTAAGAATGCCTTTACAAGCTCCATCTACTTACCCTCACCTTAGTCTCTAGCATCATTTAAAAAAAATCTTTTTTTAAAAAAATATTTTAAGAAATATAGTAGATTTATATTTTGTTTCAATAGAAAATTGCAAACTTTAATGCTTTCACACATCTTTTTTGTACTTATTTAAGGATATTGACAGCATTGGTAGTAATCAATATTTTCTTTCCTTATATCCATGGGAGTTTTCTTACAACTTTGCAACTTTGCTTTTGAAATATTATTATTCGTCTCCATTTTCTCCAAAAGCGATTTTAATGAAGTATTATCCTCCTTCAAGGTTAAATTTCTTTGCATGTCCTTTGCCATCTCTTGTCCCTTGTCTTTACATTGCTTCGATTCTTCTTCAAGCTTCTACACTTTAATTCCTTGATCTTGCAAGGCTTTTTGTAACGCAATTAGAGAACCCTAGGATTGTAACAAAGATTTATGAGCATTATACAATATTTATTGATAATATTAATGCATATGAATATTTTTATCTAAGTGTTTGTAATAACCTAGTAGACCATTTTCACCATCCCCAACAAAAGTGAGCAACAAAGGAGTGGAATTGAAATGCGGATTTAGCTTAGTGCTAGGGTCATTAGAATACAAGGAACCATCTACCCAAATATCAATATTTTTTTCCCTTCTAAACAATATTGGGAAGTAGTTGTTATATCAAGGCCACACTTGCTATAAGGAGACTTTGCAATAGCATACTTTTCATTTACACAAACATGCAAATCCACCTCTCTCTTACTATTTCTTATGTCCCGTATAAGTGGTTTCATTAAGAAATACAAGGCATGAGAGGAAATGAAGTACCTTATGTTTTTAGTATAATATTGATTTGGAAGGATCAAAGGGCAAAAGAAAGCATGAAAAATGCTTAGATACGTATATAATATAGTTATGCACTACTAGAGATGGAAAAGACCATGTTTTGAGAGGGGAGGGAAAAAATCATTTTTTTGGATCATAATTAGTCTACCTTGCTAATGTGACACTTAGGAGAAATAGTGGAGCATAGAGTGGATGTGTAACTACCTCTGTAGGTCCCAAGTACCACATATGTGAATATTTAAAAATATAAACTGTTTTGGAGGGCCTTTAATGTAAAAATGAGTATTTTAACTTGCAATATGATTGTATATCTTTTGAGAAAAAAATCCGTTTTTTGTGAAAAAAATTATAAGACATTTTGTGGGACAAAAAAAAATCCAAGTTGTTGATGTGACACTTTTGAAATAGTGGTGGTCTTATCTTGGAGAAAGAACTAATTTGGAAAACATTTAATACAAAAAAGTACATTAAAAATGAACATTTCAACTTGAAATATGATTGGGTACCTTCTAAGAAAAATAATTTATTTTTATTAAAAATTAAAATTTTTTACTTTTTAGAATAAAAATAAATCCGAGTTGTTGATATGGCACTTTTGGAAGAGTGGTGGTCCCATCTAGGAGGATGAGAAAGGCTAGTTACCAAGGTTGAAAAAAAGGAGACCCCTCTCCTTTCTAGGTAAGGTCTACCACCGAAAGTGGTGGACATTAGGAATGTAGGGGGGGGGCTATAATACAAAAAGGCATGCAATGATGTGACCATTGAAGAAGAGTAATCCAAGATTAAAGATTAATCAGTTTCTTACAAAACCCTTTTTAGTACATCTTTCCTCTAAAGTCTCTCGGACGGCATTGATACTCCGGAACGATAGGTCTCTCAAAGGCCATATTTAAACATCAAAATGGCCGACAACTAAACGATCTATTGGGGCCACTCCCTTCAGCGATAGAATTTGAAAATAAAAAACATTTGAAAAAGGAAGCTCAATCGTCACTCTCTCCCCCCCCCCCCCAACGGGCCCACCAAGCACTCAGCTACTTAATGGCTTTCCACATCTCTCCCTCTTGGTCACCCTAGCCGCCTTGGGCCGCCATCCCTTGGCCATGCCATCAAGCCACTTGGCCTCCCAACTCTCTCTCTCTCTCTCTCTCTCTCTCTCTCTCTGTCTCACCTTGGCAGCCGTTTAGAGTTACCCTCTCACTAGCACATGGCCCGCCGTCCCTCCCTTTCGAGTCTATCTGATAAGGCTTGTCATTGAAAGTAATATTTAATATCAACATCCTTTTAGCGGGGCTGATAAGGATGGTGACCAAATAAGCCCTCCCATTTTTCATTCAGCCATTTTTTCATTTGGCTCATAGTTAGCCATGCAATCAGTCGCTATTTAGGTTGCCAAATCAAATGTCACTTGATTACACATACTCAATCTTTTAGATTATCATTCAATCATCCGTTTGACTACACCCACATTTAGCTGACTCAACACACTCCAGCTATTTCAATTGACCGTCTGCATTACATACACCATTCACATCAATCAAGTACATCCGGGCACTTATCATTCAAGCACACATATTTGTGTTGCACAAAAACATGTTGAGAAACACTAATAAAATTTTCAATTTCATCAAACAAATAAAGGATCACAAAAAAACAATGCGTGGATCAACATGAGTGACATTAACCTACTCCATGATTGTTGTTCTACCCATTTAAAGGCTATAATCATAGGGACATATGATGGTTGTCACATAATGTGATGCAAGTACATCATCTCACAAAATCTTCAACCAGACCATCTTGAAACACATGTCTCAAGAGTTCCCCATAGTCACGCCAACACAAATATATATTTAAACACATTTAAATGTTAACCATTGAACCAAAAAACCCAATCTTTTAAGAGTCACAAACTTGGCCAACCTAAGATGCAACATATTTCAAGTTGCCCTTTATCCATTTATTGAGTGTTGCATCTAATTTTAGGGTCACCCATCAAAGTATAATGAGAAGTACCATAAGTTAGAATGCAGTTAAGGGGCCTAATTGTGAGAAGTGCCTAAAGGATGTCATGAGTAGTTCTCATTAAATGACCTCTAGTAGATGAAAATGGAATGCCTAGAATTGACATCATAGAGATTCAACCACTCAATCAAAGGTTGAAAAGCATTGTATATGATCAAACAAGATCACTCAAGGCAACATCAATGCAATTACCCTAAGGAGAAGCATATGTCTTGATTTGAGTTGTCCATCAATTCTATGTAGGAAGAAGCATATAACCTTTGTTAAGTGGGAAAATAATGTAGCCACTACCTTTAACAATATTTTTGTCACTTAGGGGTTGAGACACTTGAGCCACCTAGAGGATAATTGCTACAGTCTTGCTGAAAATGTTGGCAACTCACTGGAGGAATTGGCAAAGGTTGGAGGCTTGATTTAATACACCAAAAGTGCTAGCTTAAATTGCAACTCCCCCACCTTGAATGTAACATGTGCCTTAAGATGCATGCCACTAAATCCCCTCATGAGTGCATAAAAAATGCTATCCTAGTTGCCCCACACTTAGACTCATATGCCATTCAAGGAAACTCAATTCACATTAAGATTTATAGCATTGAGGTAGTGGTTACATTGAAGCACCATTTGATTGAATTTTTCACTCATCGAAGACCTTGCCCTTGGGCGCGCAACTATTGGCTAACAACTCATAAGGTGAGAGAGCCTTACAAATTGTTGGAGCTCAAAGGAACAAGACAACAAGACAAAATTGACACTCTTGGATAGTGTCCACGTGGACACCTGAAAAGCATGTTTCTAAGTCATTGCACCTTGCCCTTGTTGATTAATGTTCCTTATCACATTATCACTCTTTCAGAAGGCACCATATGATCATAACTCGCATGTTCACACATTAAAGGTCATCATTTAGTCACTTTGTTGGAGATTAAAAGAGTTTAATTTATTGGTCTAGGTTCAACAAGAAGGCCATCTTAGCTTGGTCGGGAATTCCTTGAGACATTGATATGAATAATGCCATGATGATGGGTGTGCTTTGCCCACAATTTCACGTGTAGCATACTATTATCCTAACATAAGAACTTGTGCTACCTAAACCAAAGAAGAAACAATCAATTATTATTTTTGAGGACACACCCCTAGCTATCAAGGGTACTCAATGGGATACTATTATACTAATGACATACACCTTAAAGTCACAACTCTCTAAGACTCCATGCACTAATGGAACATCTTGTTGCTTCATGTGAATAGCCTAGATAGAGCCAAGCACATCAAACTTCAATCTTCCCATGATAGGGGCTACAATTTCTTAAGATAAAATCACTCAGGACATTACTTAAGGAATACTTGGAGGCTCATTGAAATTTGCACACATCCTTGGATTCTCAACCTCACCATAGAGAGGCTTGCACCTTGTGGAACTAAAAACATTGCACTAGGAGATGCCATATACCCTTGAATTATAAGCTCAAACATGATCATAGCATAGCATTTTGTCCTAGGAAATGACCTCTATGAGTGATATTTTGAACCAAGCCACACTTGACCTAGCATATACCAGTGGAAGCATCATCACCCTAGGGCGATTGGACATTCTAGCGCTTAGCAAGAGCCCTTAGGCAAGGAAACTCATTGGACTCACATTATCGACAAAGAGGGAAATCTCCATAGTCATACAGAGTATTGAAATTGACTAGAAGAACTAGTGCATAGGAAGAAAACCCCAGTGACCCATTATGAAGCACACTAGAAGCCAAACTCTTAAGGAAGACTATGATAAAGACCCAATAGACACTTGCATATCAATAAATAATTCAAAACTCTAGGCTAGAATCCAACCTCCAAAAGTGCACATGACATTGATTTAGGGACTTGCCACAATTAAGCTTAGGGGAATTTCACTACATTGAAGACTACCTAAAGATAGCCATGGAGATTGCATTCAGATGTACATAGTATTGAAATTTTGTTTGTGCATAACACAATGTTGATCAAAAAGTGGAAAGCCTGATTGAGCATGAGTTGCAACTAGCATACTTGTGAACTATAACCCAAATGGAATTGATTTAGAACAATGGAAACCCTTTTTATACACACATAGTTAGCATAACAATTGGGGGAGAAGGAACTACAAACATCATGTGTCTCGTGAGAGAAAATATAACAAAGAGCACATAAGAAAATAACCTCTCTCACCGCATCAAATAAAACAAGAAAGGAAAAATAGAAGCCACAACTACAAAATAACAACAATGGAATAACAAACCATATTGAGGCCCATATAGTTACAAGAGACTAAAACTCCATCAAGAATACACAAAGGAGAATAAGCTAAATAAGAAAACTTCTATTGGCTAGATTGAGAAGAAAAAGAACCTAGAGATAGGTCTAAGAGCTTAGGTGGAATGCAAAAGACCAAGGGACATTCTAATACAGGGAAGCCCACACATAACGACTAAAAATAGAGACCATAGAACTCAAAGGGGCCACACTAGCCATTAAGGGCAACTAGCCACACAAAAACACCTATATACTGCATTCAAATTGCACTCGGTTTGAATAGAATGCAACACCTAAGGAATGACAACATAAAGATGAATCAACTCAATATCTTAGACCTTAAATGCAATAACATTAGTATTTCATGAAAGAGTGATAATTCTAATACACAATCCACATCCGATAGTGTAGCTAGGGGTCTAAGGACCTACATTCAAAATGTCATGGTTATAGACCCAAAAGGCGATGAGATAATACATCGTGCCTATTTTAGGATCAAGCTTACTATAAAAAGAGAGCATGTTGTTAACACTCTCATTAAAACAAAGGAGCGGAATTTAATATTTTGATTTGCAAAGCATGAACTAAAATAGGCCAACCAAAGCTTGAATCGACCATTGCAATCCTCCACCCCTATGGACAAATACCATACTCTCCTAGAAACTTGTAGAATCCTGACAACTACTAAGACCAAGAGCCTATCCATCTTATTCCATATGTTCCCAAATCGTGAGGACGTGGAAAGGAAATAATTCTTAGTAGAACCTTCAAGTGAGCAACAAAATGTGAGGTCGATTATGTAGTGCAATAGATACATTTGACACTCTCAAATGTGAGGATAATTATAAGTTTTAGCAAGGGTGATATTGCTTGTCCTCAAGGGCAAGGCAAGGATCAAATCTTTGACTCAAAAGCTATATTATCTAGTAAGAGAAGTAGGGAAACACTTGAGGAGTTACTTGGAGCACACAACAAAGAGAGAGAACTTATCAGTACAATCGTTCTTCAAATGAAAAATTTAGAGAGCAATACCAAGCATACAAGATGGGCTTACAAAACTCATAAGAATTTATGAAAAAGGCCCAAACCCTATTGCCAAAGACATCAATGGAGAGCTAATATGGAGTGATGGGCTCCACGATACCTCTTACTCACTCAAGGATACTATGCAAGAAATCATTGGCTGTAGCTACCCAAACCACATGTAGGACCACCTCCATTACATCACATACAAGTGCATCCTTAATAGACCAAAAACAAATCTAGATATAAAACCAAGCCTATGAAGAAATAGTTGAGGGAGGCAATGTTGATTGAGACTCCTAAGAAGAAGAAGGCATCTACACTAGGATAGGATAAGGCCCAAGAGACACTACAAGATATAGGCCACATATCAATAGTTTATTTGACACAAATATTCATCGAAAAATTTTCCCCTGTCATCACTAAAAGTGTCAGTATAGATATCTCTACAGATTCATCACTATATGTGTCGCTATTTGCGTCATTTTTTGTGATACAAATAGCAACACAGATATCGATGCTTCGCAATGCATATAACGACTCAAAAGTGACACTGTAGTGGTGATCAACTACCGAGACCCACGGACCGCTTAATGTTTCAAGCATTCCAAGCCGAGCACTAATGGCTTCCTCTCACATAGTTGACCCGCTATCTATCTACGAGTGTAGTGAGCTTACGTCATGCCCGTTTGAGTTGCCTCCTCTCCCGGGCACTATGGTAGCTCCACTAAGTGCAAGCATCAAGTAAGCTCCATCCTCAATCTCCACGCTCCAAGCTCCATTACTGCAAGCAAGAGAAGAGAAGAGAAGAGAAGAAGAGAGAAGAAGAATGAGAGCTTCTTCACCCCGGTCCCTCACCCTCACACACTCACTCCCTCACACTCTCACACTCCCTCTCTCAAGCACAAGCTCAAGCAAGCAAGAACAAGAAGAAGAAGAAGAAGAAGAAGAGGAGGAGGAGAGCCACTTTTGGCTACACACAAGAATGAGCTTCTCACTCACTTTTCAACTTTATATACAAAACCCTAAATCTCTTTTTGGGTGGTCATCCCCTTATCCCCTTTTTTTACATCGCCGGCCATGGCCTAAGCCCTTTTTCCCATTGTCCTCCTATCTTCCTAGCTTCCTTCCTACCACCCATCTACCTTTACAAATTGCATGGGTGAGAGCCCGGCAATCTTAAAATAAATCATAGTGCACCTTGCTTTTTTAAAAAAGTATAGGCTCACGATTTTTCTAGTGCACCTTTTTCCTTGATTTAGGACTTTTCTTCACTTCTTGTGTTTCAAGATTCTTCTTGGCGAGCCTTCATCTTCCATTTCGCTTTTGCCTTGGCCTTGTCTTCTACTTCAAATTTTCCAAAATTTCCACCTTGTTCATTTGAGGGTTAACATTACCCCCCTCCTAGGTCCCATGGCACTCACCACCGTAGGTAGCAAGCTTTGGCATATACCGAAGACGTGGGTGGAAGGGACGTCTGTGGTTGTTTTAGAGGAGTTCTAGTGGTGGGGCATATGAAGGTCGTTGTGTCACGTTGTTGTGGCGGGGGAAGTGGCTAGTATTATGGTTGTTGGAGTTGGAGATAGGATTGTTCGTTGTTGGGAATTGCACTGGTGGCTGGCACAGGTGGTGGTTTGTGGGGATGCTGCACAGGACGATTTTTTGGTGGGCTTGCACAATGGGAATGGACAAGAGTTCAGAGTTGAGCGTTGATGAAGAGCTATTGACACTTTTGTTGGAGTCTTCAATACCTGCAAATGAAAACCTTGCAGATGTGATCTCTCCATGGGGGTAGTGCTAGTCTTCTTATCGTACACAAGACATAGTTTGATTAGTTTGGGAGACAGGTCGAAATCTAAGCAAGCTGAGAGTAATGTCTTTCACTTGAGGACCCAAACTGTGTATATATTGTGGTGCCGATATTATGTGAGTGCACGTGCATACTTAGATATTATGTAGTTAGAAGACCACGGGTTTGGTTCCTTGTAGCAATGGGTGGATGAAGCAAGGGTTCAATCGGGTGGACAAAGTTAGGATTGTTGAGGAAAAGTACGCATGAAGGCGTTTGAGCCTTTATTTGTACTGTGACAATACAATGTAGCATGATTGAGCCCAGCGACACCTTACTTTCGGTAACGGGTAGCTACTTGTATTGCTTGATGAGTACAGTGTACTTTCCATGGCTGTTCGTGCATTGCTTACCATGATCAATTGCAATGGTACTAAGGCGGAGTGTAAAAAGGAATCGTGCAAATGGGTCAGGGCGATAGGTCTAACCATAGGCGAGACAAGCTCTGTAGGTATGTCCTGCCCTTGATGTTCCCTAAACAATTGTGGGGGATGTGTAGAGGGCTAGGGGACTAGAGATGGAGCCAGCCGACCAAGGTCACTGGGCGTACCTAATTTGAGGACCCCTAGGTGGCGTGTTGTGATTGTGAGTGCTTTTTTCTTGTTTCTTTCTTTCTTTCTTTTTTTCCATTTTTTTTCTTTTTTTTTCTTTTCTTTTTTAATATGTATAAATAAGAATAACATGAGTACAACCATTGCAATACGTTGAGGCTGTCAGCCTTTCAATTGGATTGGGAAATGTCGAGATTCAAAGACTATGAAAATGGATATTACAATGACGATTGTGTCCTAGCCTCGTTGCTAGAGGAACAATTGTTGAGATGGGAAGATCCATTGGAGATTTTTCAAAACCTCTTTGTAACATGCGATGTTGGTACAATTGAGGTAACAGCAACCGTGAGTCGTTATTGGTGATGCCATAGAACAATCGGTATTAGCATCGTTATCAACAACGCTTTGCGATGCATTTTGCGATGCTAATAGCGATGGTAACATGTATATTTTTTTTTGGTGGCAGGCCAACAAGCTAATCTGCCACATATAGCACTATGTGCTTTATTTGGGCCATACAAAATAGTTTTAGTAATGTGTACAATGCTCGTGTAAATAAAGGCAAAGTATACTTCAATCATAACACTGATACATGAAATAAATACATGATCGCATAATGAAAGTGACTTGTATAATCATGGCAAGATACTACTACTACATAGAAAATGTCTACACAGATCACGTGACCAAAAAAGAAGGGTATGTGAGCTCCAGGGATCCAAGGGCAAGCTGTAGATCCTCGCCATCCGAAACCTCGTCCTGTCGCAAAGGAGCATCGAACAGACTCTGCAAAAAAAGAAACAACTACACATCAGTCCACCATACAATAACACATTCTAATTAAACATAATAACTACGAACAAGAAAGATGAGTGACTTACATGGCCACTGCGTCCATATAATCAATCGATCAATGTAGTGAGACCGTGCCTCTCTGCATATCGAGTCTCAAGGCCGGTGGGATCGGATTTGTAATGGAGTGCTGCAAAGAAAACAAAATACAATTGTTAGAAACTTACAAAGTCCTCCAGATATGTCATGTGGCCACCACTCTCAAGATGATGGACCACTCTGGCCTATAGTCGTGCCCTCGTCGCCTCGCGCTGCTATCTCCAATGTCCTGGAGAGTCTATAGCCTCCTCCCTGAGTTGGCGTCAGTCGTCCGTGTCTAGCCACTCGGGCTTTGAAGCCCCACTCTTGAGTGTCTTGCGTGCGTTCGATTGTATGTATGACATGTATGCACGCATGCACTCCATCATCCAACCCATAGAAAACCTATCTGCTGCGACTGGTATCGGAAACTCCTCATACGAGGATGCTACTATGTAGTCCTTGCTCCCCTCCGGTATGTTCTTCCAATGATGCAAGACGTTGTGTCGAAAAACTTGTTGGCACAACTCTCTCATGCGAGCCATCACCCTTCTCCCTTCATCATTCATGATGATGGCTCATGACCTATCATCTACAAGGTAGGTATACCTCTCTGGGGTATGCCTAAGATGGATCCTCTCCCACCTGCGACCACGCTCTTGGGCATATCCAGGAGACCCTTGTACATATCCAGGACGTCCCCACAGGTGTGACAAATCTCAGAGGTTACACAACTCTAGTAGAACGACGAGACGGAGACACTGTGTCGGTACCTCCACAGCAACCACCTGAGCCACGCTCTCTCGAACCGCCACAAGAGCGAGGAGTAGCACCTATATCCCAAGCCATGATCGTGGGCTCACTGCATCTGGATCTCTGTAGCATCCCCCCTGAGCCACTCCCTCTGTCTTGCCCAAGTTTGGAGCGTCGACCTCGTTTGCTAGAAACTGAAGCATCAGAGCACACCGAAGTAGATCTAATAGAGCGGCTTGATGGTGTCTGAGATAGCTCTTAGTCTGCCATATCTCTGAATCTCGCCATCTGATCTGGAGACATATACGTGAAGATCTCCTGTAGCTCCTTGTCGCTCATCCCTTGACTCATTCGTGATGATCTAAATATCCACAAAGGTCACCTGCATAGAAAAAAATTGATGTTAGCATAATCAATATAAATCATACAAAGTACGGTAATATAAATCTTTAAAAAATGATCTTACTTAAAATGCATTTCTTATGTACCCTTATAAGCGATTCATCAACGAATTGAGTAGGTGGATGCTCCAAGTATGAAGTACCTTATGGTCCCATGTCAATATCTTGACACAACTCTGCATACATTGGAAGATCGATAGACATGTCACCACAAAAGAATGAGTCCACCTCATTCTCAAAGAATTCTTGGACTTCTGTATTTCCATCATTGTTACCCAATGCTGGCTCCTCTACATGCTTCAAGCTTTCAGTGGCCTCCACCCCTTGCAATATCGACCCATCTATTTGCATATTGTCCTTATCTATGCTCAGAACATCGCTTTGATCATATACTCTCATACTTCGGGGAGTTGAAGGTATAATCTACCACCATCGAGGTTGTCAGGGGTTTGGATAGAAAATTACATGTCCATAATCACGTACAAGAGAGATTTAACTATTGTGACATGTACCATGTCGTAATACAATTAAAAAACACATGAGTTCATGCACTTGTTCACAATGGACCGGCAACACAAACATGTCACACAAATCCGTCCATTTTTTTTCGAAATCTATTTTGAGAAATCCAGATGGACCTCGTTGAACTGTTGCTCCAGCTCCTTCAAGTACTACTTTGAACCACTGCACATTGAATAGGATCATGGAGAAGCTACGGTAATCCACCATGACAATACTTTGCAAGTTTCCAAAATACTCCATCTCATCTATAACCATGCTTGGATCTGTTGCGCTCATCGTCGACTCTCTTACTCAAACCTTGCCATGATACCACAATCTATTGTGGAGCGCATTTTGTCAATACGCTCCACGCAAAAATGTCGTCCGTGCGACCATGCCGCACTATATATTTTGTATTGTACATTGAAACACTCAATTAGTTGTCGCATATAAAATATAGATACGACAAACCCTAAACACATCATCACCTTTGGACTACATCCCCTTGAGAATTTCCACTCCCTGGTTGAGATCTCCGCCCCTTTCCGAGACGTTGTGGTCTCAAAGCTCCATGCAACCATAGTGTTGACATAAACCGCGACATCTCATCCATGCCCTTGAAATATCAAATTGGTCAATGGTGCGTACTACATTGAAATTCAGTCGCACTTCCTCTCGATCTTTCCTAGCTCAGTGGTACCTAGCGAGCCACGTCTCCATAGAGGCATAGTGCAACATACAAAAGCGATTCACTTTCTCCTCCATTGCAGGCCACTTACAATCCATTCATAGTACAAACCTGACATATCTTATGCCAATCATGGGATTTCAGCCCTGATAATTGGTCATATTTAGAAAACGTGGACCTGAGAGAACACATCATACCCGTCGGAGTGCGGATAGACTTGACTATTTGCTTCATAATGTGCTCCGTATCCTTGTAGTGGTGGAGTTGAGTGCAACAATTATTCTTTTTGTTGAGTGTTGAGAGGTGAGGTTAAGGATTGTAAATTAACCAAGAAATTGTGTTACGTGTCATTGCATGGTACATATTTTAATATTGAACTTGTTTTCAAAATCATGTATGTTAGAGCAGAGAGTTCATCCTCAAATAATATTTTTGAATAAAACACAATGCATGAACAAAGGCAGACACACTAGAAATATCATTTCTTTTTGAAGACATATACGGAAGCTATGCTTGCGATATAGGGTGGCCAAGGAGGTTTTATGAGGACCATGTTTAATTATGTGTAGGTGGACTTCCTGCCTTATATGTAGATCATGTGCCTACCTGTGTTTAGGAAGGCAACAATATCATTTTATTATTACAAGTAGTAAGCTTTCTTGATAAAGTGAGTATGGGAAAAGGATGCTACTAGTTGGAGACTTGCAAGGCCTTTGATATTCTATAGAATTGAAAATGATTCGAGGACTGTAATCAAGTTTCACCACTAGATCCTCTTTGGAACCACTGGGTGTTGATTACATCCATTATCTAGTGACAGATGAGTTTTCCTCTCCGAATTGATATGCTCATATAAATTTTGAGAAGCTTGTGCATTTGCCAGATTGCTACTTAGAATGATAACAAATAGAGAAATCTTGGAGTGTTGGATCCACACTGGCAACATAGGCATTCAGACTATGCCTTGCCCAAAGACAAATACATAACAACATGCTCTCCTCCTGCTCATGTGTAATGTTTTGAGAATACTAGGCTAGGCCATATAGTATGAAGCTTTATGCAAGAACGGGGGGTGGGGGCGAGCATAGGAGGGGCCTGATGGTTGATCATTAGGATGAAGGAAGATATCATAGAGCCATAGTGGAGAAGCAATGATCATCATAATAGCAATATCAAAGGATCTCCTTTGTGTTTGTGTGATTGCGCTTGTAGGCTTGATCGTCCTCAATGTGTTGCTGGTCATGGCAGTAGCTAGCTAGAGAATTGCAGATTCGGCTAAGTATTTGGTCTCCTATTGTTCTCGGACTACCGCCTTCTATTGGTCAACAATATCATCGTTATCTTTGACTCCACCTTCATGAGTAGCTGCAAGACTAGCGCACTACAATAGAAACGAGGCATAGACGTGCATGTTAGATGCGCAAAGTCGGGCGCGCCTATCACAATGTCTATAAGCGCGTGTAAACGTGCATATAAATAGACACGACTTTTGCTTTTATATATCTGGGCAAATAGACACGCTTATACACACAAAAATAGACGCACACGTCAAAATTCAAATCATACTTAAATCATTTCTTTTCAAACTACGCCTTTCCTTTCCTACGTTTTTTGTGGTTCTGAAGCTTGAGTTTATCCGACATGCAGTCTCTTCATGCCTCACCTAGTCTCTTCATGCCTCACCTCCTCATGACTCATCTCTTCTTTCATTTCAAACACACAAGAAGGGAAAAAGGAAAGCCAAGGAGAGGAAGAAAGAGAGAACAAGAGAGAGGAGAACAAGAAGAAGCAGCAAAGCAAGTAAGCAAGCATCAAGGGAGGGTAACTTACCAAGGAGAGGAAGAAGGAGAAGGAAGAAACGCCACCACCCGCCACACCAAACACCCAAGGTGAGTCTCTTCCTCTCTCTCTCTCTCTCTCTCTCTCTCTCTCTCTCTCTCTCTCTCTCTCTCTTTCTATCTTCCTCTCTTTGCTCTGTCTGTGTATTTAGGATTTGTGATTCCATTATGTATTGCATTTTGTAAATCAATAATGGCGGTCGTCTGCTAAAATCAGCCGACCAAGCGCGTCTAATAGACGCGAAAAACATTTCTCTGGGGGCGCGCCTTTGAGCGCGTGTGCGGGTACGTGTGCTCTGCAGTGTACACGCGAGGATACACGCACTCACAGACACCCACAAAGACGCAGGTATAGACGCGCACAGAGACGTAGGTATAGATGCTGTATATAATATGTTTTATCTACACAGGGTAATATGATTTTTTTTGTGTAGATGTGGAATCCTGGATCCTCCAGCACCCCATTCAACAAGGAGCAATTCATGGGGGAGATGACCAATTATCTTGGTCGCCCTCCCACTGCAGATGAGGTTTTCAGTGTGATGTCTGGGACACCTATCACATCTTTGCCTACACAGGGATCAACTGAGGTACATGGATCAGCCGAAGCACGTACATCTATAGAGGCACGTGTATCGAGTGAGGTAGAGGGTAGTGCACGTCGAGGGAGGAGGGAGAGTGGTGCGGGAGGACGAGGAGGTTGAGGGCTTTGTGGGGGTTGCCTAGGTGGTGGCTCTCGATCACCCTCACCGGAAAATGAGAGAGGTGAGCCTCCACAAATGTACTACTCTATCACTGATGTTGGTGGTATCTTGCATGATTTTGAGGGGAGGGAAGTGATAGCTTACTTGAGGAGTGTCGTGCATGCCACATACAAAGATTGCATGATTCCCTTCAAGCACAAAAAAAAAGGTTTGTGGCAAGAGGTGCTGCGAGCAGTACATAAAAGGTACCCTAATCCCGAGAATTCACGATTCTCAGATGATTGGGGACGGTCAAAGGTGAGAGATGTGCTTCATAACAAGAGGTCTCACCTTATGACGCGCGCCAAGGAGTCATTGCGGAGACAAGAGCAGGGGCACCCTGGATATGGCCAACCACCCAATTGCCACCGCAAGGAGTGGAAAGAGGCCAAGAAGAGAGCAACGGAGAAAATGACAAGTCGCTAGCATGCAGAGGCGCGACGTATCCAGATGTCAACCATGGGATCGTCGCATTATGGATCGGGTGGCAGGGAGTCATGGGAGGCTGAGTTTGTAAGTATTATTTGATTTCCTTTTTTAAATTAAATTTTGTAATTTATTTCACTTCATTATGTAGTGTGTTTTAATATGTTGTATGTTCAAATTGTTTTGTAGTTCCATATCGTTGGTAGGATGCCTACTCCTAGAGAGGTAGGCTACCATTGAGGTCATAACCGGGCGTCCACTTGGCAGCATTTCTACGAGGAGGGACTCATCACGGAGGAGCAATATAATCGCGCCATGAGGATTCCACCACCAGAAGAGGTATGTTTTATTTTTTACATGAAAAGTATAGATAACTCTAATTTATTGTTTGTAATGGTATTTATATACTTTAATCCTTTGTGTAGGCGAACCCTAATGCAGTTGAGGATAGCGAAGGGGGGACTAGCAGTAGTGGTGGCGGCAATGGCAACGGCACAGGCAGCGGTGGTGGTAGCGATGATGATGCCTCTTCTGAGGAGATATAGAGGAGCCCCATGCATGCACGCCTCCCCTTGGCTTGTAATTTTCATTTTTGATATGTATTACTTTCAGCTAGTACTTGCGACCATGACGTCACAAGCACTAGAACTCATAATGTAAAAACGTTTCATCTATATATATGAAATTTCATGTGCTACATACATTGTTTTGCTTTCAGTATCCAATCTTCGAAATAATCTTTCTCTGTTTTTCCTAAGTATACAATTTGATATTGATGGGGGGAAAAAAACCAAAGAGCATGTGGCTTGCGAAGTCACATGCTCTCTGGTTTTTTTTTCATACCTCTATTTTGCGTGTCTATCAACGCGTCTAAATTGCAGGATAAATGTGCGTCTATTCTCGTCAAAAACTTTCAGAGCAAACGCGGTTTTAGACGCGTAGATACACGTGTGTATAGACGCACAATATGAATATATCCACTTTTTTATAAATATGATTATATATTTACGTAGCGCGTTTATACGCGCGTCTAAGTGTGCGTGTAACTCTGATCATAAGCGTGCTTTTAGACGCGATTCTGTAGACGTGGAAATAGACGCGTTAATAAACGTACCCGACATTTTTTTTCATAATTCAAATATTGCATCTACAAGCGTGTCTATGGAGCCTTTTTGTTGTAGTGGCGATTCTCTACGAACAGGCCACACTGTCTTGCTATGACGAGAAGTTAACTGCGATTGTAGAGGTAATCGGTGTCGATTCAGGAATGTCGAAAAGGATAGGAGATTTCTAGTGCAAGAGCCGCGTGGATCTGGCGTTCATCTTCTGAGCAGTATGTTTGTAGGCAGCACAGCTACATGCCTTTAAAGTAGGTGGAAGAAGCCGAAGAGTGCCGCAAGTCCCAGGAGTCAGAGAGATTCCCCAAGGAAGTGCAAGGCTAGAAGGTCAAGGAGCAGAGCAGTAGAAGAAGCAGACGGTGAAGAAATGGTGGAAGAGAGACAAGACTTGGCAACTCAAGATAAAGAATTTCTGTGAAGGCGGTGACTCACAATTAGTTTAAAACAAAAGCATTTAAAAACAAAGCAATAATGATTGAAGGTCAATAAAAGGCTAAAGCAAATGCTTAAAACTTTTTGAAAGTTCATGTCTTAGTGTCATGTAAGAGAGAAGAAAAAAACCTATATAAGAAGGGAGAATATTGAAGGTAGGGGCCTTTCTCTTGTGATAGAAAATTGTCTATTTGAGGACAGGAGGGTCACACTTAAGACAAGGCATATTGAAGAGATTAAAGGTTTCTATGAAGAACTTTGGCCCGTACGAGTTTTCAAACATAATGGACTTAACGTGTTTGTGACTTCGCAAAATTTTGACAAATTGAGGTATGGTGTTTATTTCTTGGTTGTTTTTTTAATGCTCTATGTGCATGTGTTTAGTGGCTACATTAGGCATCAGTGTTATTGGATTTGCTCATGTTTGGAAATTTATCTTGTTGAGTTCTGTACTTAAACACAGTCATTTTATTTACGACACTCTTTTTTCTCTTGTTTTTTCAAGTTGTGACTAGGGTTTTCCTTGATTGCTGCTCCTGCGACAATGGGTATAAAGCTCCCCTCCCTATGATCCTGTTTAATAATAAGATCGACCACCAGAGTAGAGGAGTTAGAGCACATCAGGTCCTGCTTCAACAATACAAAGTGAATCTGCAAAAGGCACAAGCTCACATGAAGCTTTATGCTGGTAAGAGAAGAAAGCAGTTGGAATTCGAAGAGGGAGAGTTGGTTCTATTGAAAGTGCCTAAGTCATGTTACTCCACCCTCAAGGACGGTAGCCTTGGTCCATCGTTTCTATGGACCCTATTGGATTTTGAAGAGAGTTGGTGACTTGGCTTACTAGTTAGGGCTTCCCTCCATCACCAAAATTCACAATGTGTTTCATGTCAGCCACTAGCTGAAGCCCTTCATTGTTGGTACCTTAGTGGACTATGTGGAAGAGCTACCTCCCACAGGCTAAGAAGGTATCATTTAGTATATCCATGAGGAAATCATTGGGCAGTGAGATAAACACTTGAGATCTTGATCCATCAAGGAATACCTCATCAAATGGTAAGGCCTACCTCTAGAAGAAGCCTCTTGGTACCTAGCCACTATCATGGAAGAGTTTCCTCGCCTTCGAGAGGCCCAACGAAAAATTGATATGCCCCATTTTGACCTCAGACTACTTGCAAACTACACATTGTTTTACAAAAAATTATCTTGCATTAATAACAGCCACATAGGCCATAAGTGCTCATCCTAAGCTCTGTTTTGACATGTGGCACACCCCATTTGGAGTAGCACATCAAAAGTTATGGTAGATTTACCTTAGCAAGCTTGTAATGGATAACATGTTGTCCATAGTCTTCATGCCCTCAATTAAAATGAATTGGTGGCATTTTTCCCTTGTGATCATGCCCACGGCATACATGTCAGCTATCCCTTACCTTATTCCCCAATTCTCCTTGGATATGCCCATCAAATCTTCTCATTATAATGCTAATCAAAGTAGTATTGTGCAGCCCCACTCACTAGCTACTCTGACAAGTCCCTCTAGTTGTCTTTTGTTTTTTAGGGCAAGAACTTTCGGGGTCAGTATGGAGTGTAACGAGTGAGGTTCATGTGTACTAGGGGTTTAGCTCCCCAGTACAATGATCCGAGTATAAAAGGTATAAGAGATCTAGTTTAGGGCATGCATGTATAATCAAGAATTGACTCTTCACCTTCTCCTTTAGCTTCCATGGCTTCCTTCCTCTCTCTCCCTCCTTTCCTATCTCTATCTCCTGTCCTAGTATTTCTCTCTCTTCTTCTTCCTCTATTTCTCTCTCCTCTACTCATTCTTCCTCTCCTCTCAGGCTCCATTATAAAGAGTAGGTTCTAAAAATGAATCTCCAACAAGTTTGGATCTCATTTGTGAAAATTTTAAAATGCCCCCATTTTTTGAGGGAATCTTTTGGTCAAACTCCCTTAGAAGGCCATTTTTTGACCTCAAATTTTCCATAATTGTGGGTAAGTGGCTAGCTTTGGATTTGAGATATTTTTCCTTGTTGATGTCCTAACCTTTGACCACACCCACGTGATGATTTCATGTAGGATCATATGCAGTGGAAGCACTATTTAAGGCACCTCACCTTTCAAGCTCAATACAACCTTCCTCCTCATAGAAAAGATATACATTGTGCATGTTAACAAGATTTGGGAGGAAAAAAGTTCACTTATCCATGAAAAAGGTGACTACTTTTAGCAAATAACATGCGAGAAATAAAGTTGAGTTGGGGAGAAGGTAGCTACATTTAGTTCATAAGAGGAGCTGCTGTCGCGACGAGGAGCCGCCGATCCATCTTAGACCTTTGAGGTGAGTGCATTGCTCCCTCTTGGTTTGTTTTTGTTTTTTCTCCTTTTCTTTTTCTTGTTTTTGTTAAAAATGATGTGTACTAAGAGAGAAAGAGAGGAAATGAGAGAGGGAGAGGAAGGGAGAAAAAGAAAGAAGGAAAGAGAGAGAGAGGGAATAAACATGAAACATAATAAAGAAAGAGAGAAAGAGAGAGAGAGGGAGGGTGAGAGGAGAATGAATGGATAAAAAACAAAGAGAAGGTAAGATCTTGTTCTTTAATTTCATCTTTTCTTGTTTGTTGCAATAGTAGTACTTTAATTTCTTCTTTTCTTGTTTGTAGTGGTAGTAGTAGTAGTAGTTCTTTAATTGCTTCTTTTCTTGTTTTTTGTTGTCGTTGTTGTAGTAGTAGTGGTAGTGGTAGTAGTAGTAGTTCTTCAATTTCTTCTTTTCCTGTTAAATTTGTAGTAGTAATAGTAGTTTTTTAATTTATTCATTTTTTGGTTTTTTTGTAATATATATATATATATATATATATATATATATATATATATATATATATATATATATATATATATATATATATATATATATATATATATATATATATATATAGTTTAAGGTGCACCTTGGGTGTGTTCGACGCTTCGAGAAGGCGAGTGGTGGTGGTGGTGGTGGTGGTGGTGGTGGTGGTGGTGGTAGTAGTAGTAGTAGTAGTAGTAGTAGTAGAGAGAGAGAGAGAGAGAGGTTTTGTTAAAGATGCACCTTTGGTATGTTCGAGAAGGTGAGTACTAGTAGTAGTAGTGGCCCAGTGCAATACCACAGGATGGGAAAGACTCCGACATAGGGTAGCTACTCCCTCATCCCCATGCATAGCATATTAGACTTTACATATTGTAGGTCCCCCATTCGTAGGTAGATCGAGACTTTACATACGTTAATTTTGTTGAGTTACAAGAGAAGAAATCCCTTCTCAAACAATTTAAGAAAGAAAAAAAGAATGATAACAAAAACAAATTGTTTGTCGTAACATAGACCAAATGGAAAACGATGAAGGCCATGATGTTCAAGATCGCGAGGCGTATCTTAATCAACGTGTCCCATGTCCTTGCTCTCAATGTAAATTGGCAATTAGACAAAAACATCGATTGCCTAAGGAACACGTACAACACTTCGGCGAGTTTCAATCAGAGATCATTGATAAGACAATCTCAGATTTTGAGCAAACGGTAAGAAAAGTGTATATAAATCATGCATTGTATTCGCAAACTAATTGAACATCATATGCAAAAACATTGGATGTGGTCGTAAAATTTATTATAGGGAGGTGACGTCTCATCCTAAGGAGGAGTTCACCCTTTGTGGCCAGTTAGAAGAGTTTGTGGGCGTGCGATGAATGCAGTAACTGAGCTGATCCACCACTTTGAAGGTACTACCCAATCTATACCGTCAATACCAGAGAAGAAAGGCAGCCTTCCAAAATTTTCTACAATCTTAGAGCCTGAGATGGAGGCAATGATCGATGCAATGATGCCCATGGATGTCGAGACATCTAATCCGCTTAGAGAGGAAGCATCCATACCATTATATGATGGGTGTTGAATGAGTATCTCGCCTGAAGACACTGCTTGTACTCCTAATTATGTAAGCAAAATACAGGTGGAGCAATGCGAGTGTGACCGAGTTGTTTAGGTACCTTCTATGTACATTTCGTTGATTTCATTTTGGCATTATCATAAAAAACAATTGTACTTTTTCAAGATGTTTTATGTTTTTTTTTCAGGTTACTAAAGTATCATATATTACCACTTGCAAATACCATGCCCGAGTCTTATGATGATGCGTGACATGTTTTGCAAAAGCTTGGCATAGACTATAACAACATCCATGCATGTATCAATGATTGCGTACCATTTCGAGGAGAATACATGGCTATGGAGACATGTCGAAAGTGTGGTACTCACAGGTATCGACATGGCTTGCAAGGGCAAACCATCTCTCAAAAAGTTCTTAGACATTTTTCGCTTATCCCCCATATACATCACATGTTTCATACGTCCAACATGGTGAGCTTGACAACGTGGCATGCGTAGAATAGATCTATAAATGAAGTCTAACAAATATCAATGAATTCACATGCATGGAGCCACATTGACTCTTCCTTTCTAGGCTTTGCTCGAGAGGACGGTCCGCCAATATTCGAGCCATTCTCATGTGGACCATACATGACTTTCTAGGATGTGTGGTAACAAAATCATGAAACCTTTTAAAGGTATCCAACACTTCCTTTTTGCTCTTTACACATACACCCATGACTTTCTACTAAAATAATCACTGAAAGTGACAAAGTACCATACATTCCCATATGAAATAACAAGCATAGTGCACATATCAAAGTGTAATAAATCAAAAGCACTGGACTTTTTAACAACACAAGAGTAATATGGAGACTTCATATGTTTTCCATATATGCAATCATTATACAAAATTCGAGACCAGAGCCTTTTACATCAAATCTCCCTAAAGAGGAGAGAATTTGAAGGCCCTTTTGGCTCGTATGGCCAAGTCTTCTGTGTGAAAGTTCCATCTATGAATGAACTTTAGCCACAGCCAAGAACTTGCTAAATAATGCTTTACAATGCAAATAATACAAAGTCCCCTTTTTGCTATCTAACAATTAGCATAAAGCCATTTTGGACCTTCCAAGATCCACCACCAAAGGGTAGTAAAATACCTTATTGCATAAAGCAGCCCAACTGATAGTAGAATTTCCTTTGTGCCGCGTACACATATCTAACATCTTGCAAAATCACCTCTTGGCTGTTGTCAAGGACCAAGTGAATGGTACCTATACCCTCTATCTCAGATGCATAGTTGTTGCCCAAGTAAACCTTGCCTACACAACCTGCAATGTATTGAGAAAATGACTCCAAGGAGGGAGTAACATGAAAATAGGCACCACTATCCACTATTCATGATTAGGATAGCCCATCATGAGTTGAAAGTAAGGCATCAAACACTTCCTTTTTGGTGATGTGCATATCACCTGTGTTGCTGCCATAGTGTCTACATTGTATGAGGCTACAAGTATCTCTCCAGTGTCATAGAGCTCTTCAACATGACCACATTAGATGCAACATTTCCCTTTGGAACTTCTTTTGAGGGAGAGTTATCATCATCTTTCTTGTCATCCTTTTTCTTTCCCTACTGTTTCTTTCTTTCTTGCTCTTTCTTGTAATGTTGGCACTCAAATTTTTTATGCCCTTTACATCCACATTGATAGCAAGTAACATCCTCTTGTTTGCCCTTCCTTTTACTTGTACTTTTACCTTTATTTGCTGCATTACCTCTCTTCTCTAACCTACCTCTAAGATGATAGGCTAAGCCACTACTTTCTCCACTAGACTTTCTTCTAATCTCCTCATTTAGGATAGAGTCTCTAACATCATCAAAGGTTAAAGCAATGTTGTTGCTAAGTGAAACAATCAAAGCCTCCCAATTATCAGGTAAAGTCATTACTAAGAAAATAGCTTTGAGTTTGTCATTGAAGAGCTACAAACCAAAGTCCTGCAACAACTGACTCAAAATCCCTGTGAGAGCACTCCAATGCTCAAATGCTACTGTAGACTCATCCAACTCCATGTTCACAAGCTTGCACATGAGATGCACTTGATTTGCTAGAGTTGTATTTTCATATCCATTCTTTTTCCATATTGTTAACTGTCAGACGAATAAGGTGGAAAATCTGGAAAAGTTAAAGCAGAAGACAAAGGCCAAGGCAAAGTGAAACAGAAGACAAAGGCACACAAGAAAAAGCGCAAGTCAATACTTTTGTAAAAGAGTGCAAGCGCATCATGATTTAATTTAAGGAATGCCGGGCTCTCACCCGTGCAATTTGTAAAGGTAGATGGGCAGTAGAAAGGAAGCTAGAAAGATAGAGGGACAATGGAAAAAAGGGCCTACTACGTAAAAAAGGGGATAAGGGGATGACCGCCCAAAAGGGATTTAGGGTTTTGTATATAAAGTTGAAAAGTGAATGAGAAGCTCATTCTTGTGTGTTGCCAAAAGTGGGTCTCTTCTTCTTCTTCTTCTTCTTGTTGCTTGCTTGAGCTTGTGCTTGAGAGAGGGAGTGTGAGAGTGTGAGAGAGTGAGTGTGTGAGGGTGAGGGACCGGGGAGGAGAAGCTCTCAATATTCTCCTCTCTTCTTCTCTTCTCTTCTCTTCTCTTGTTTTGCTCGCGGCTATGGAGCTTGGAGCATGGAGCTTGAGGATGGAGCTTGCTTGAAGCTTGCACTTGGATCGTGGAGCTACCAGAGTGTGCGGGAGAGGAGGTAACTCGATCGGCATGGAGGTAAGCTCACTACACCCATAGATATGGATGGCGCGTCGGCTATGTGAGAGGTAGCCATTAGTACTTGGCTTGGAACGCTTGAAACAATAAGCGGTCCGTGGGTCTTGGCGGTTGAGCGAAAGCTCCCACATTTTTGGTTCCATTGCCAAGACCAACGGATTCAAGCCTTGAGCGCTTGGGCGCTTCGAATCGAGCATTGGAGTAGGGTTTTTCCCGAATCGGTGCTTGAGGTAGATAAGTAGGAAGCGAGGGAGTTTGAAGAGGTATTCGATCTCCTTAGCAAGTAGGTTTTTGTTGTTTTGGACTTGGGAAAGCATGATGGAGTAGTGTAGATATTTTTGTTATAAATTTTTCTTGCATTTAGGAAAGATAGCAGCAAAACATTGGAGCAAACAATAGGGTTTTCTATTGCTGTATAACAGGTTGAAATAGGGAAAAAAAGGGCAAGAAATGAAATTTTGGGTTAAATGTTAGTAAGGGAGACAAGACTAAGGTGAGTACATGCTTGGGCAGGGTGATAAGGGGTCAGGAGTGGCAAGAAAGGCCACATTGTGCATTGTAGGGTTTTAGGAGAGTAGGAGAGAGGGAGAAAGCTTCATCACATAGATCCGCTTCGATCTGGCCATCCGGGAGTTATTTGCCCAGCCCAGGTAATTCTACACCTTCCCCTAGATGACTAGGTTGGATCTGGAGCTGCTCGACCAGGGGGAAGGCCTCCAACGCTCGACGCGGTGAATTTCGTGAAGTCCGATGAAAAAATGCGCCGCGCTCGACATGTCTGAGTGACGGTGATTCTGGGCCGAGTCCCAGCATCGGCCCTCGGACTGCTTGGCCATTCGGCCTTCGGCCCACTCGAACCACTTGACTCGGCCCACTCAACTTGGACACTCATCGCTCGGCCCATCCGAATTGATCAATTGGACCAACTTCGAAATTCGGCCTCGGCCCACTGGACTCGGCCCACCTGACTCGACCCTCGGCCCACTCGGCCCTCGGACAACCAGACTCGAACTGACTGAATTTGATATTCAGACCAGTTACATTTGGCCCTTTCTACTCAGCCCCCCTCGGACGGGCCGAATCAGGCATTCAGCCCCTGCAATTTGGACTTGTTGGGCCAAATTTAGATTTTTTCAAATTTTAACCTGAAGATAGTGAAATTGACCGAGAGACCATATAGAGCCGAAACCATAACATAGATCGATCATTGGGCTGAAACTTAGAGCAAGTAGTTCAAAATTGTCCGTAGAAGGTCCTTCAAATCACATATGGCATTTACCGTAACGGCCCTGCGGGCCGGGGGGGACTATCCCCCCCCCTCCGAACTCCTGCAGAGGGGGCTCTGCCCCCTCCGCACCTCCCCCAAGTAGGTTGGAGAGAAAACACACGCCATGACAGGTCCTGCAAATTGGACCCTAGTGTAGTAATGGCTCTAGATGAGCATGGATTCTCACTTGCAAAAGAGCAACCAAAAGCCCATACCCGAACAAAGACGAACAGAGGCCCTAGAACCTCAATGGGCCCATCTAGCCAACAAGGGCAAAAAGGCTACACTACAAAAATACATACGTGTTGCATTCAGAATGCATCTAGTCAAAGCAGAAAGCAACAACATCAAGCTACAATAGCGAGAATGACTAGATATGACAGTCATGACAATAGATGTTCCTTGAATAGCATTGCACTGATGATCCAAGACACTAGTGGAGAATCCACATCTGGTCATGCAGTTGGGGACTCAAGGGCATTTGTCAGAAGGCTTAAATTTACAAGCCAAGACTCGGAAGATGAAGACATAATACCACCTGCTTATCTTAGGGTCAAACTCACCGCGAAAAGAGAGCATACTATCGATGCTCTGATTGATGAAGGAGTAGATTTTCATGTCTTGACCTATGAAGCATGGACCCTACTAGGCCAACCAGAGCTCACACTAACTAATGCAACTCTTAGCCCTTATGGGAGACACCCACAAGCACTCATAGGGAAGTGCAATATCCTTGCAAAAATTGAAACTGAAATCTTGCCTATCCTATTTCATGTTCCTCCTGAGCCCTGCTCCACTCCATGACAACCAGTCCACGCAACTTAGCATAAGCCAAGATCTCCTAATGGCTGGAGGCAAAATGAACATCATCATGGGGACCATCCCTCTACAACAAACACTACATGCCTCACCTCTTCTCTCCTCATCATATGCGCTTGATAACCCACTATATAAACCCTTCCATGTGAATAGTTTTATCCTGCCTCAAGGCCTAATCCTTGGTTCACATTTTTCAGGTCCCCCTACGGTAGCCAGCATGGAGCACCCAGTGCAGCTGGCTTGCAAGGATGCTATCCATTGTCGAAGGGAGCATGCAGCACAAGCTCCTCCGCCAGGACGCTACATACCTACCCTTAAAAGGTATGCAAAGAAACGAGGCCCTAAATGACACCGCCCAGGACGTAAGCTGAAAAACCCCCAAGCAACGAGGATGAGAGCTCAAGGGAGCACATTGGGCATGGCAACACTGGTCCTACGGGCCCCCACCAGACGCTCGGGCACCATGTGCTCGAAAGAGGAGAGAGCAGCTCGAGACAAGCAAGAATTTGATCCAGTGTTCAAAGCATTCTGGAAACAATTGTGGCCAGGGACTACACCATCCGAGTCCCAGCCGACATTTTCCCTGCCCAGCCTCACAGGATCCCCTCACTAGCATAGCCTCAGTCACCTGACCACCCAGACTCGCCCCGCCTCATACAAATAGAGTAGCCCCATGTTGTATAAAAGGCTTATCAAATGCTACCTGGCCATGACTTTTTGTCTTTAAATGGTTAAGTGTTGACATGTTCCCCCCGTTGTACAAACTTTTCATATATGCATTTAATATATTTCATGTCTTTAGCCAAAGAAAAAGTTAATCAAGCGCAGGTGTAAGTATCTAAGTCAACACCATGGAATTCAGATAAGTGATGTCTCCTTGTGTTGCACTGGTTTATTATAGTTGCAGCATATACCGTGCATGTACTCTCATGAAGTGACAAGTGGATGCAGGATGATATAGGTCTTTGTGCAAAAGTGTTCAATGCCAAAGTCACCGCAAGACCACCGACCCCACAAAGAGCCGCAACAAAGCCACACTGCCGGAAGCAAAAATCACCCTTGCCGACTGCCCACATCGCATGGCCCAAAGCATAGTCATGGGCTACGCTCTCTTTCTGGGTCAAGTTCTACAGTTGGCTCATGGCAGTTGTTACCTCAATTGTACCGACATCGCGTGTCACAAAGAGGTTTGCAATATCTCAAGTGTATCTTCCCATCTCAACAACTACTTCTCTAACAATGAGGCTAGGGCACAATCATCACTGTAATATCCATTTCCTGAGCCTTCGAAGCTTGACATTTCCCAACCCATTGAAAGGCTGATAGCCTCAACATATTGCAATGGTTGTACTCAGGCAGGTCCAAAAAAAAAAGGAGAAAAGAGAAGAGAAAGAAATAAAGAAAGAAAAAAGCACAAGAAAAAGAAATAAAAAAGAAAACAGAAAAGGAAAAAAGAAAAGACGAAAAGAAAAGAAAAGAACGAAAAGATACGAAGCACCCACGATCATAGCACAACACCTACGGGTCCTCAAATTAGGTACGTCTAGTGACCTTGGTCGGCTGGCTCTGTCCCTAGTCCCCTAGCCCTTTAGCATCACCCATAATTGTTCAGGGCACATCCAGGGTAGGACATACCTAGGGAGCTTGTCTCGCCTATGGTTAGACCTGTCGCCCTGACCCATTCGCACGATTTCCTCTTGCACTCTGCTTTAATACCATTGCAATCAATTGTGGTAAGCACTGCACGAATGGCCATAAAAAGTACACTGTCCTCATCAAGCAAGTCCAATAGCTCCCAACTACCGAAAGTGTGGTGTCCCTGTCAAGTGCAAGACAATACTCTCAACTTGCTTAGAGTTCGACCTGTCTCCCAAACTAATTGAACTATGTATTGTGCATGATAGAGAAGACTAGCACTACCCCTAGGGAGAGACCACTTATGAAAGGTTTTCAAATTGCAGGTATTGAAGACTCCAATGAAAGTGTCGTTCTCTCTTTATCGACACCCAACTCTGAATTCTTATCCTTTATCATTCTGCAAGCCCGCAAAGAATCGTCATGTGCAGAATCCCCAACAAACCAACACTGGTGCTGGCCATCAGTGCAATCCCCAACAAAGAACAACCTTACCACCAACTCCAACAACCCTTCCACCAACCACCTAGGCCACCAACATGCCCCCAAGGACCGTCCTCCCCACCACCACTAACACTCCTCCACGGCAACCACAGGCGTCCTTGCCACCCACGTCTTCGGTGCATGCTAAAGCCTGCTACCTACCACAGTGAGTGCCATGGGACTGGCACTCGCCTAGGAGGGGGTAATGTTAATCGTCAGACGAATAAGATGGAAAATCTGGAAAAGCTAAAGCAGAAGACAAAGGCCAAGGCAAAGTGAAACAGAAAACAAAGGCACCCAAGAAAAAGCACAAGCGCATCATGATTTAATTTAAGGAGCGCTAGGCTCTCACCCGTGCAATTTGTAAAGGTAGATGGGCGGTAGGAAGGAAGCTAGGAAGATAGAGGGACAATGGGAAAAAGGGCCTAGGCCACTGCCGGCCATGTAAAAAAGGGGATAAGGGGATGACCGCCTAAAAGGGATTTAGGGTTTTGTATATAAATTTAAAAAGTGAATGAGAAGCTCATTCTTGTGTGTAGCCAAAAGTGGGTCTCCTCTTCTTCTTCTTCTTCTTCTTCTTGCTTGCTTGCTTGCTTGAGCTTGTGCTTGAGAGAGGGAGTGTGAGGGAGTGAGTGTGTGAGGGTGAGGGACCGGGGAGGAGAAGCTCTCCATCTTCTCCTCTCTTTTTCTCTTCTCTTCTCTTCTCTTGTCTTGCTTGTGCTATAGCTTGGAGCGTGGAGCTTGAGGATGGAGCTTGCTTGAAGCTTGCACTTGGATCATGGAGCTAATGAGTGCGCAGTGTCAAGCGTTTTTGTGACAACTGAAAACCCCTAGTCAAAATTGTAGTTAGGTTTAATTTTTGCTAGCTTAATTGTTTGCGTGACTATTTGTTTTGTTATTTCGTAGTTGGATTTCTTGTGTTTGTCTAGCTTAGGATTTGCTTCTGTCATTCTGCTGAGTGTGAAACTTGATAAGCCTTGGTCGAGCTTGGTATTTTTTTGAACAGGATGAAGCTTATGTTTGTCAATAGCTACTGAACATTGAGGAGCTAGGTATGTTTTCTTGTCGAGACTTTTGCACATCACGGGGATAATGGGTTCACGAGCACTTCACATTGCACTTGTTGATGCACTACACTCGAGGATCATCTCTTGTTCTTATCAAATACTTCCATGCCATGGATTGGGATTATGCACGTTTTGTACCATCGTTGAGCACTAGCACAACATGAGGTCCGCTGTAGCTATATGCAGTAAATATTAGATGCAAGCGCACGTGAGAGAGCACCTGTCATTGAGCATTCACATTTCTTGCATGCACGATATTTGGGATGCTCATCACAAAGTTAGGAACCTTTGGTTGAGTGTGTAAGAAGGTTGGGTGAGTTAGAGGGTCGTGAAGGACACCGCCAATTGTGAGATGGGTTTTTGATATCTGGTCAACATTTTGAGGACCATCATTTTCTAGAGTGATTGTGAGATTATGGATGGGTGGAGCAGAGTATGTTATATTTTTTTGAAGAGCATTGAGAGGTGAGGATAAGGATTTTAAATAATCAAGAAACTATATTTGCATTTTGCATGATGTACGATCACATGTAGATAGGCTAGGCATAATTCTTCAAATGCATACATTATTTTTGTGTAGCATTGATTGATTGGTTGCATACCATGGATCCAACATTGTATATTTTTCCAAATCATATATGGTTGTGCACGGAGTTCTTTTTCATAGCATATTCCTGCTAGGACACACTGCATTAAAAAAAAAAATATCCAGAGAATATTTATTTTGAAGACTCAAGGATCAAAGGAAAAGATCATACGTTTTACATCATCAGGGAGTATTTCTTGAAGGAAAAGAGGACATGTGTGGTGAAAGTGTGTGCAATTACAATAACAATAGGCCAAGGAAGGAAATAAATTGTCCAAGTTAAAAGATGGAGAAAAATGATGTGATTTATGAAAATCAATATTTTTGCTTAGTTTTGATGGATTTTTGTAATTCTGCCCACGTTGGCTTGTCGAAAAATGTGTTCTGATTATTTTGAGTACCCGAACAACTATATTCAGAGTTCAAATGACGAAGTTATGATCCAAACAAGTTGCAAACAGGCATAGAGCAGAAAAAACAAAAATAATGAAAAGCAGTAGAAAAGCAAAAGCGAAAAGCTGAAAGCAAAAAGCCTAATGTGTGTGAGTGTGGATAGAAAACTATATAAGAAGATGAGAATGGAGAGTTAAGGGCCTTTCCCATTGATTACAATTGTATTTTGTCAGAGAGGAGAGTGGAGGGTCGCATGCTAGAGTGAGCTCTTGTCATGCCAATTTGGAAGTTGGAGCTTTTGGGTGTCAAAGCACCGAGCATCGGCTCAAGGTTGTTAAGGTACGAAAATATATCTCACTTGGTTTATTTTTTAATTATTGTTATTTTTGTTGTGTTGTGGTTATGTGATGTTCTACCCACATTCAGGTTTTTACTTGTTTTGAGCTTCAAGAGGCATTGTGTTTTGTCTTGTTTTTATATGTGGCTTGTGGTGTATTATCGAATATTTGAATTTTTCAAGTTGTGTTGTGCATTCGACAAAGTCAATTACCCCAACCGGCATTCCTTAACATCTCATTATCGAGTTGTGAGTGAGGCTTGCTCTCGATCACCACTCGCGTAATAGTGGGAGAGGAGGTAACTCGATTGGCATGGAGGTAAGCTCACTACACCCGTAGATATGGATGGCGCGTCGGCTATGTGAGAGGTAGCCATTAGTGCTCGGCTTGGAACGCTTGAAACAATAAGCGGTCCGTGGGTCTTGGCGGTTGAGTGAAAGCTTCCACACATATAGTATAAGTTGTATCAAGATGCTTAATGTCTGTAAGTACATCATCAGATATAGCCATTTTAATGTATGTAATGGCCTTCTTATTACATACATTAAAATGGCCTTCTTATTGTATCAAGATGCTTAATGTATGTAAGTACATCATCAGATATAGCCATAGCTATAAGCTTAGTTTTCAAGAGAGCATCATCACAGTCTTTGAGAAACAAAATGTCTTGCATCCTGTCCTTCCATAGATTAAAGCTAGTTAAACATGTTTATTTCAAGAAGGGATTTAGTGTCATTGTTGCGGCTAGAAGCATTATTGGCCATTTGTTAGTAAAGTGCCAAGTACAAATGCTATAATTTATGACAACAAATAACATGCTAAATATTCAACTAATTTCAGCCCAAAATTTTAAGAAATAAGAGCAAGTTTTAGTGTCACTATATTACAAACAGTGCCCAAATACAAGTACAATAGTAGAGGAAATGTATTTCATCAATATAACTGAAATTTGAGCATATAATAGACACATACATCACTCCCAGGTGACTCCCACTTCAACAATGTTACGAAAAATTACATCTGCAACAATCCCAAATCTGCAAAAGATCTCTAAGATTGTTGCACCATGAATATTCAATAATACATCAACTCAGTAGGAGGTGCTTGACATATATACTGCATACATATTTGTCCAAATCAACTTTTGATACATAAAAAATAGCCAAGAATTCTTTGCAATTTCTCCAAAATCTCACAACTGGGAGATAAAGTGCTCAAATTACACTACTTACATTACCAAATTGCTTTAGCAATGTCCCATAAATGCATTGCACGATCAATTTTGCCAAAATCCATAGATTTCAGCAAAAACCCTAAAATTTTACTGATCGATCTACTCTGATTGCATTAATACATGTTCTCGAGAGCATAAAATGATCAAATTTAGCAAGATTTCACAAAATTTTGCAAAAGCCCCAATTTCTCATGTCCAAATGTGCACCAACGTCAATAAATTTAGCTCAGTTGAACACAATTTCATTGATACATGAAAAGCCCCAAATTTTTTAGAGCAAATGTACACTATGTTTGCAATTTCCAAGTCAGATCTCATTATTATGCATAAATAGCATCAAATCTAGGAAAAGCCTCAAATTTTAGCTATGAAATTTCTAAAAAATATTAATTGTGCTTCCACATGTGAATTGGGGCCTATGTAGATGTGCCAAGTCACACAAAAAATGCCAAACATACTATCGACTGACTATTGGATGCTGTCACAAGTTGGCACCAGTTGTCATGAGCTGTCACCTGGTCAATGTTAGTCAAAATTGATTGCCACCAGTTCTCATGAACTATCACCTCATGGGAATTAACACATGTTCTTACCTAGTCAAAATGGATGCACAGATTTAGAGTTTCTAACCTATCGCCTATCTATCTAGCACATACACATGCCTGAATCTGTCGTCTACACTCAACTTGGCATGAAGCTGACATTTCTTCATGCAAACAAGTTGAATCTGACACACAGAAACTTAGAGAAACATGCATGCCTTAACTGCAACTTTGATATCAGTTTGAAGGGAAGAGTGTGCAATGGGAGTGCGAGTCAGAAGTGGAGAAGTAGTGTTGAGAGTGAGAGAGAGTGAGTACCAAGATGAGTGAACCAGATTGTGTCGGTACTGCACCAAATAAAAATGTATTTATATGTTAGGGTATGAATAAGGGTGTGTTCACACACGTATAACTTTACACAGAGACGAAGGGACCTTTACACCCAACACATAAGAGTCTACAAGGAAGCTATGCTGAGGATTACACGTGTGGAGATCTCTCTCATGATCTTCAATTGATGAGACATCTTTGTGAGCTTGGAGTTCTCAAGGGAGTGTATCAAACCTCTAGTTTGTTTCATGTAATTGGATTTGCATTTTGGGTATGTTTTCATCTCTGTTCAAGAGCTAGAGATTGTTCATGTGATAATGAGGTAAGGTTTAAGAACTCTGTAAACCTTGTCATTTCACAAACAAGTTATAGGTGTTGGGTATGGCAGAGTGTATTTTCAAACTCTTATACATTACAAGTCTTAATGTATGATGTATTGAGATCAGTATAAATGGCATTTTACCTCAATTAACAAGTTATTAATAATAGTAGATTCTTGGATTTCACTACATAATGTCTAAGGGGTTTAATTAGATTGTCACTGCAACAAGTTTGACAAGCACAACTTCCATACTTGGATGTTTAGATTGATCAAGTTCCTTATGGGTAAAGGTTATTGGGAATATATTGAAGGAGATAATGCTGAGGCTCTCGAGTTACTAGGGGAAAATGCCATACTTGAGCATGCCAAGGCATTTAAGGAATGGAACCAAGTTGCTCAAAAACTGATGTATTGACTTTCCATCAGTATTTTAGACAACACGATTGGGCACATATAGGATGCAAATAGGCCAAGGCATTTAAGGAATGGAACCAAGTTGCTCAAAAACTGATGTATTGAGTTTCCATCAGTATTTTAGACAACATGATTGGGCACATATAGGATGCAAATAGTCCTACAAATGTATGAGATAATGTGATCAAGCTGTTTGGTACAAATACCAAAGCCAAAAATTTGCATTTGAATTTTGAGTAAGCATGGAAATTTGTCTATCAATGACTATGCATTGAAGATTAAGAGCATTGTTGAAGCTCTTGGATCTATTAAAGTGCAGGTTGATAATGATAATATAGTGGTTGCATGTTCGGATGGTTGGGACGAGGATTACAAGTAGTTCCAAACCTCAATCAATACAAGAGACGTCATCCCTAATTTTACAAATCTAATATCTATGTTGATATTAAAAGAGAAAAACTTGGGTGTTGTTGCATCCCTGTCACAAAGTAAGAATAGTTCAAAACAACTACTCTACTCTAACACAAGTAGAGGTAGAGGTCATGGTAGTAGAGGCCACAGTGGTGGCCATTATGTACAAAATCAAGGGTAATCTCATGAATCATAGGAGTAGTCACATACATGTGGTAGAGGCTAGTCTCAAGGCAGGGGGCCATGAAGGATGTGGTAGACAAATCATAGACTTTGGTAAAAAATAATACTATAATAATCACATTGATAATGAGAAGTCATTTGTAATGCAACGCACATGATGAATGCAATGAATGTAGATGCATCAACTGTGAGTGATAATGTGTTGTACATGGATTCAAGTGTGCCTCTACTCATATGACATCTCATGTAGAATGGTGTAGAGAAATGGAATATCCTTAAAAATGCTTGGTTATTGTGAAAACAAATGATAATACAACACACCATATTGCTCATGTTAGGAGTGCCCCATTGTCTATGTAAGATGGAAAAGTCAAGTGTTTGTTTGATGTGCTTTGTGTGCCTAACATTACAAATAACTTGGTTTGTGCTAGGTAAATAATTGATAGGCATTGAAAGTAAATTTCAATCAAAATGGCTACTTTGTAGAAGAGTTCAAGGATGGATGTAAAGTGGTTGCAAAAGGCAAGCTATGGAAGAATGTTTTGCTTGGATGTAAAAGCTACCTTGGATGTGGATGATTTGATTGTTGGGATGGTATTGTGCAAGAGATCAAGCATGTGAAGACTCTTTTCAAGCAAAAAATTGACATGAAATTTTTAGGAGAGCTAAAGTACTTTCTTGGCATTGAGATGATAAGAGCATCTAAGATATGGCTCTCAAAAAGGCCATACATCTTGGATTTGTTAACGAAGTATGGTATGGTTGATTGTAAGCTAATCTCAATGCCATTAGATCAAAATGTAAAGGTAAGTGTTAATGTGAGTGAGATATTGGAGGATCCCACAATGTACATGAAGATGGTGGGGAGTTTAATCTTTACTACTGAGAGTCAATTTATGCAAGTGCCTCATAAACCTCATTTTGGATAGTGTGAGACATACCTTTCCATACCTTAAGGCCACGTTAGATTATGATATCTTTTATGAGGCTAAGGTGCAGTTATTTGATTATACTAATGAAGATTGGATAGGCAATGTGTTTGACATGAAGTGCACTAGTGGCTATGTGTTTTCCTTTGGGAGTGCGAGCATGACTTGGCAAAATAAGAAATATCCCATTTTTACATTATTGAGTGTAGAAGCAAAGTACATAGGTATTTCTATGGCAACATGTAAGGTAGCTTGGATGAAAAGCTACTTTATGATTTGGAGATACAAATAGACATGAGAGTTGCCATTTATTTGACAACATGAGCAACATACAGTTGGTGAGGAACCCATTGTTTCCTACATGCATGAAACACATTGATGTTCCTTACTATTTCATTAAAGATTGGGTCTTGGCACATGGCATTGATCTCACATATATGAGCACAGAGGAGTAGGTTGTATATATTTTTACCAAGGCCCTAGGAGTAGAAAAGCTCCAACAATTTCAAAGCTTGCTTTTAGGTCTTGGAGTTGATCTTGAGAGGGAGTGTTGAGATGTTAAGCTCAACATGAGCTTACACTCATGTACCTTCATGACTCTTTCTGCATTCATATCACTAGTGTGATTGGTACCTACATGGATATATGCTTCCAATGATACTTTATAGCTCGATCACCTACCCAAGTTATGGGATATCTATCTAGTCATATTTCTAGTTAGCATATTTACACTATAGATAGCTTGTATATTATGTATATTGTACTCTCTCTTTATTCTTGGTAGACTATTATAGTGGAGAAGAAGGAGAAGAGGAAATATTGGGGTTTTAAAATTCCTATCTTGTGTACATTCTTTGTGTGTATTGGGCTAAATGCATAATAGTTAGGACATTAGACGAAACTTCTATTGTTTCAGAAGTTATAACTCACTTTGGCAATAATCTCATATTTTGGTTCCATTGTTGGGATCAAGTATGGTGCAACCACCAAGGTTCTTTGACTTCAATATTCACAAAATACTATTAACATTATCCCCCTCCAAGTCAAGTGCCAATTGGCATGGCACTCATATCAAATATAGATATTACTAGTTGATGAAGAAGCTATGAAGAAGTAATGGTCGTGATGGAGGAGTAAAACATGTGGTTGTTGAAAAACATTGGATGATGATGATGATGATATTCATGCTACAAGTAGTACAAGTGATGTTGCTCCTATGGTGGTAGACATCAATAAGAAAAATATGATTGGGAACACAACTGTGTTGGTAATAAAGAGACAATTGATTGATGGTTTGGCTAGGGGAAAGAACTTGAAGGCCTACCAAAAAAGAAGAGCAGCTTGCAAAAGATAGGAGAGTCGATCATGGATGCAAAAGGGAGTGATCATGAGTCTCTCTAGGAAGTTTGGTACCTACAAAGTAAAACCTCTCATGCATTCACTTCCTAGGGGAGAGTGCTACTTTCAATTTTGTGCATAGGACATAGAATATTGTTGGTTTGGGAGATGGGTTGAACTGTCATTTTTTATACTATCAAATTAAATTTATGATTTTGGGTCCTCAAGTGCGGAATAATACTTTAGGCTATAAAATACTAACATTATTATATTGTACTAAAAATGTACATTCATCAATAGTAAGATAGAATATTAGCATTGCTATAGGTATTTAATTAGTATAATGTAAATTTGTGCATCAGGTATAGAATATTGTTAGTATCATGAATAGGTTATAGTGCAAATTTTATGTGAGTGCACATGCTTACACTGTCTAATATATAGTTAGAATATAGTTCCAAGGGTTCTTCTTCTTATGATGGCTAATGAAGCAAAGAATATTGCACTAGTGAAGATGGAAAAAAGTGTTGCAGACAAGGGAAAAGGGACTTATTGATGAAGATCGTGAAGAGACACCAGTGGTGAGATGGACAAAAGGTACAGACAATAAGCTCTTGAAGCACATTGTTCTCCATTGTATCAAGCACAAGGGGGAGTTGATGGAACTAGTCCTTTTCTACTTAAAATATCTTGTCCTTCTTGGTTCAAAGTGGAGTTGTGTGAGCATTGGGATGAATAAAGTGGAAATGCAAGTGGCTCAAGGAGACATGTCTAACTAAGGCAGGTTGAGACTCCCTAGGTATGTCCTAACCTTGATGTTCCCTAAGTAAATATGGGGAAAAATGAAAAGAGAGCTAGGGGTTAGAGAAGGAGCCGACCGACCAAGGTCACTAGACACCTCCAAATTGAGGACCCCTAGGTGCAATGTAATGCATGTGTATATATCTCTTTTTCTTTTTTTCTTTTTCTCTCTCTAATTTATTTTATTCCCTTTTCTTCTTCTCTCTTTTCTCTCTTTCTTGAAGAACACAATGTCAGACAACTTGGCTCTAGTAGCCTTATAAAATTGAAATAGAAGTAGGAGAGATCTAAAGGTTCATTGAGAATAGTAGACTTGGCTCAAAGAATGGAGTTGTGTTTTGGAGGGTGCACAAGGGAGATAGAACATTGAGCACCTAAAACGGTGAATCACAATGCCATATAGTCCATTCAGGAGTTATGGAAGAAGAACTTATACTAATTGATGAAGGTTTATAGTGTTGATGAAGGTTGTAACTTCTTTGCACTAAGTAGATGACCATTGTACGTTGGAGTCAAGGGATTTCTTCATTGAACAAATTGAGAACCACATTGTAGATGGGTATTTGATGTCTCTGTCTCGTGGTATTGTTGACTTGATGTTACCAAAAATTTGAATCTTTAGAGCAAGCTACTATATTGTTGATGATGCTCACTTCAAACCTTGAGGTTTCATTGCATTGTGTTGTCTCTGTTACCAAAAAAAAAATTTGCATTTCACCATTTTGCCTTGAGTAAAACTTTTGATATCGTAACTTTGATCTTACCCTCACATAAGATGTAGCATTGTTTCAAAAAACAAAGGGCTTTAGCGCTTATCATTGCAAAAAAAGAAAAATATATACAAGGAAATGGAGGCTAGTTAGATAAAAGGATTATTGTGTTGTAGTTTTTGGGATCCACTATTAAAAAATATTTGGATTATACTCCAACTTAGCAAAAGCATCCAAGTCAGTAAGTTTGGTAGCTAGTCCATGAAGGTAAGTAAAGAAATCACTAAGCAAGGAAAGCCGTACAAAGTGTCTAGCTATATGTAAATCCTCTTCAATCAAAATTTTGTTCAATGGGTGATATTTCAGTTGTGGTGGCATGTCAAGATTTTGAGCTAGGATGATAGAGTGCAGTAAAGTGGTCTCATAACAAGTTGGGTTAGATTGAAGTTACTGACTATACATAATTGCTCAGCCATTGTCATAAGACGAATGCCATTGCAAGTGAGGTCAAGCCAATGAGAAAACCAATTTCATAAGAATGGACTCAAGGAGTTGTGGTTCTTCTCAAGTCGATCAAGTATTGATTGAGCTTGGATTTTGGTCACAAAATCATAAGAAGGAATGAATTGGCATGACTACAATTTCTCCTGAGAAAACTCTTAATATATTCATCTTAAATCAAGAGGCTTTTGTGAAAGAGATGCTCACTCTCTTCCCAATGGGATTCCATTTGGAATAAACTTGTATTGCCTCATCATTAGCAAGGCCTAAATCAATCCTTACAAACAACTTGGCATAAGTGGTGAATATGGCATCAAATTGGAGGAGCTATTTCATTTGAGAGGGTTTGAATTTCTTTTCCAAATGAGTAACCATGGTACTTAATGGGCAACATATCAGTGAAGGCAAGAGGCCAAAAAAGGAGGGTCAAGTTTAGTAGGGTTGATCTATAGGTGGGTATAAGCAACCTCCTCTAGGGTATCTCAGGATTTAGCTAGCTCAACTAAACAAACAAGTGAGGTGGGTTAGTAGGGATATCAATAGTTGTGGGCATAGGATCTAGAGTTTCAAGCACACTTCTTTTAGCCATTGTGTCACTGTTAGTAGAATTTTTATGTATATCACCCTACTTCACATCATGTAATGAAGATTCATTCTAGATGGTGGTAGGCAGAGGAAAGATGAGGTTTTGTGTAACTCAACCTTAGAATAAACCCCTTGTAAAAGTTGGGGATTGTATTGTAATGAAGCATGATCATGAAGTTGTGGGTCATGTGTAAGGTAGAAAACATATATAATGACATCAATCATCACGGTTCTTTGTCCCAATCAACTTGTAATATGTAGCTCTTCCTTTGAAAGGAGTTTGTCACACAAGAGATATAGTTCAGCAAGTTTAGAAATGTTTACACTAAATCACAAGCACTCTCAAAGATGTAGGGGCTATATAGGATCATGTAGGGAAGTTTGAACTTTAACTAGAATATCATTTCCTCTCAAACTCACTTCATCCTTCAACTTTCTTAGCTAATGCTACTAATTCCTCCCTACTTGCTTGACCCTACTGGGGTGGAACATAGGAATCAAGCAATGCTTCTCTTGCTCTACCTTGGTCATTTTCTTCATGACTTCTCCTACAACTGCTAGATAACACCAATAAATTTGGGATTGCTTTGACCATGTTAGATCCATTTCTAAGAGCTTTTCATCCTTAGGAATCCGAACTCCAATGTGAGCATGAACATTTGCACAAGTGAGCGAAGTCAATAGTGTTTCATCTAGGTCCTTAGAACTCGTAAACTTGGATTGATCCTTTTGTTGCCCCATATTTTCTAAAGCCTTTATGAGAGATCTTGTAATTGGCTTTAAATGCACTGGAGCATTTAAACAAGAAGGACAAGGCTTGTTAATAACTGGATTCATTGTGCTATTCGGGCTAGAATTAGTATTCTATTGTGAGACTGGAGTACTAGAGTCTTGTTCCTTAGCTGAAGTGACAAGTTTGGTCATAACCAAAAGCTCTAACTATGTGGGTTCCACCTCAAAATTGGAAGAAGTAACTTTCAATGCAGTGGATTAGTCAATCTTACTAATAAAAGATGATTGTGCACTAGGATCCTTGGACTAATGGGAAGTAGTCTTGGTCCGGGGATTTCAGTTATGTTCTTGAAAACACTCTCAAAGGGAGGTTGTTGATCCTTTGACATTTTCCTGGCTATCCCTTGTGGATTCATTTTCTAGGATTGAACAACTACACTATGATGCTGCTCAATTTTCAATTTGAGATTGGGTGACAAAGGTTCTTTGTTTCTAGTGGACTCAAGCTCTTTTGAAGGACCAACAACAAGAAATGGTTGTTTATCATTAATACTTCAGGGCTCTATCTTCTCCTCCTTTGAGTTGGCTATTTCAGCATGAGCAACATCACTACAAACTAGTAGCTTCCTTTCTTGCACTTGATAACTTCTTAAATACTACTAGTTTCTCTTGTGAATTAACAACTACCTCAAGTAGTTGCTCTTGTTGAATTGTGGTTGTTGCTGGTGTCACAAAAACTAGCTTTTTGGCAATCACGAACTTGTCTATTTTTTGCTTCTCAAGCACCTTGGCTTGTGACCTAGATCTACATTTGGGTCTCTTTCTCTTTTGCTTGGATTTTAGTGGGACTTGGGTTGTGGTTAGTGGAGGTGGCTTTGTAGGTGGTATCGGAAACCAAATCCAATAATTTTCCACATAAAACCATCAAGCACATAGCAACGCTTTGGGATCCTATCGGAGTGTCATGCCGCTACACGCACACCATGTAAAAAAATCTAGAGTGTGGCTTTCTTATTGATTTAGAGAGCTAATGCCATTTTAGACATTAGTGTTAGTGTCCATGGTTCAAAAATATTAGATTTTTGGACAAGTTTTAGTCAATTTTTTATATTTTAGATATTATCTCTTGTAAAAATCCATAAAACTATAGACAACTTCTAGATTATGATAATATGTAAAAGAAAGCATGTAGCTTTCAGCTAATTTGAGAGGATTTTATGTAAAAAGAGAGATTGGAAAAATCGCGCAACACATGATCACTATTTTTAGGCAATGAACAGCACTCTAAAAAGTGGAAGATGAAGAAGGAGTGATCTGGCTTAATTTTGGCCAAGTGTCCTGGTATTTTACCCTCCTTTCGGAGCCAATGGAGGCATCAAATTGGTGTTCTAAGGAGCATAGAAGAAGGTATTATTTTATACATGTTTTAGAGTTTTATCTTCTCATAATGCAGGAATAAATTGACATGCTTCATCTCTATTAGTATTCTTCTACATTTTCTATTTCTTTTTGTGAGTATTCTTCTATGTCTTATATTTCTTCAAACCCTTCTCTTCCGTGGGCTGATTTGGGGCTAATATCTTCAGTTATATTCAGAGATTTAGCTACATCAGTGTTCTTTTAATTCATTTCGTACTCTACAGAAGACATCTTGTCAAAATATGCAAGTATTATGCGTCCCTATGGTAGAGCAATGTTTGTAGATCATTCATAGATGCTTTAAGTTGAATTAAGAGGAGCTTTTTCTCTTATTTCCTGGCTATGGTAACTTATCCTTATCAGGAACTCAATTTGAAGCTCTCTTGAAGCAAGTCTCTTTGCACTATAAGCCTTGTAATTGACTCATAAACTTTTGTCCCAAATAGTGTATATTGAATGTAATCATGCAAAGTTTATTCATGCTATGGCATCATGTATGAATGATGGGATGAAGAGTTGTTTATGATACATGACATCATATTGTACTTTTTTTAAAATTGCTCTTACAGTCAAGAAAACAAGCTTGATTTGAGTTAGAACTTATGAGATAATACTCTTGTGATCTTTGCTAAGAACATGCAGTTGGAAGCTCTATTAACTTCTTCAAGGACTTGGCTTGAAACCTTCAACCCTTCTTTTATCTCTATCATCTCCGGAGTCTAAGCTCTTGAACCCCCATACATTCTTTTCTCTCAAACCCTTGTGATTGACCATGAGGTACCTCTTGAACCTTCAAACATTCACTGTAATCTACTTATCTCTTGAAGACACATCTCCATCCATCTTGTACAGTTTTTTTGCCAAACCTTTGTGGTGACCTCCAACCATACGCGCTGCAACATTGGTGAACCTGACATGAAGGTGTGAGAAATGCGGGATCTAGAGCATGGCAAAACCGGAAGCTATGGAGGATGGAAAAAGAAGTGTAGACTCATGATGGAAAGGACACTGTTTGTTACACAAGTGAATTAGGTTCCAAGATTGAGACTTGGACTCATAAACACAATCTTGTGTATGTGGACAATGACATTGACACTTTATTGAAATGAAAAGAGTACTATCATTGCATTTTGAAAAGGAAGCAAGTACAATGCTTTATAGGAAAGTAGGAAACTACAGTAGGCACTATTGTGGATATGGGATAAGTTAGCCTACATATCCTTGACCCTGAAGCTCCATACAAAGAGGCTGTTTAGTGAGTGTGATTGCTGATTCTCAACACCCCTCCTCAATCACAACTAGAAAAGGCACAAAGTGTGTAGAGGCTATAATGAGAACCACCTGCAAAGTGTGGGCATACCACAAACATGGCAAAACACCAGAGGCTATCGCAGAAAAGGCTAAGTGTGGGTACCATAAACATGGTGGACATCCAGAGGCTGTAACAGGGGCCTCACAAAGTGTACAGGGACTGTAATGCCAAGTTACATAAGGAGTTTACAAAGCTTATGGCAGGAAGCATTAGGGCAAGGAAATACAAGGCTTTTAAAACAGTCTATCAGAATTATGAGAGTACAAGGACTGATGACTCTTGTCCTTCCGATCCTGGTGGTCTTCATCTTCATCTTCTTTGACTGCGACTAGATAGGCCTTTTGGGATCTCTTTCTTGCGTGGCAGAACTTCTCGGTGTGTCCGGTCCTTTTGCAGAAGTCACAAAAGAGCTGATCCTTCTTGCCTTTGTACCTGTTGCCAACAAATAATGCATGCTCATCTCTAGAGGTACTTGGTTCTTCTTTAGTTTTTAGCTTCTTTTCTTCTTCTAACAGTGATGCCTGGATATCAACAAGTTTAGGATTTGGCATGTTGATTAAGGTTGTTGATACATTATTATATTCAGGAGGCAAGCTCTTAAGTAGAACACCAATGCAAACATCTTCATCCATTTTAATGTTGATTCTTGCAAGTTGGGTTAGGAGTCCTTCCATGTAATTAAGATGTGTGGCAAGTGATGTGCTGGACTTCATTTCAAGCCTGAAGAACTCAATTAGGAGACCATACTTTGATGATTTAGATTGTGCACCGAACAGGGTGTCAAGTCTTTTCCATGTATCCTGTGAGGTCTCACAGTTATCCACATGGTGGATATAACTATCGTCTAGCTCCAGTTTGATAATGGCCTGAGCTCTGTCATCATTCTTTTGCCAAGTAGTTGCAAGGTCCGCGTCCCGAGGTTTCTTCTCTTTGCCATTTGTGATGGCCCAGAGACCCTTCTTCATCAGGATGAGCTTGATGCGGGTTTGCCAAGTGTGGAACCCGACTCCTTTGAATCGAGCATTTGGAGAGTCTTTGCCCATGTTAGATTTACGGGAACAGTAGCAAATCAACTTCAGACTTATTAGATTTGAGCAACAGAAGAATTGGTTGAGAGACACAAGTGCTAAAAAACACTAATTGAGTGTCAATGAATACCAAATCTGCAAAAGTCTTTTACTCTTTTAAAATCCAAGTGATCTTCCCCTTCTTGATTTGATGCTGATGCCTTCAGATCTGAGTGACAGTACTTTAATGAACTTCAGAGAGTATTGCTCAGTGATTAAAATCACTGTTGATAACTTCAGTGAGAGAAACAGTGAAAAATGTCAGAATTTTGAAGCTTTGGCTATGGTGGAATTAGGGTTTCTGAGACACGGGCCTGGTTTTTCTCAGATTGCAGGAGCTACACTTGATCATTTTCAAAAATTTTTACATGCCTAGGAAGCTGACTTCATGGGCTACCAAAGCCCTATCATAATCGTCAAGATTGTGGCCTGTATGAAGCACGCAGACACGTCGAACAGAAGCAGGCGCAGTTCTGACAGGATTCCGCGATTTCCGCAATGCTGGAGCCAGGGCGCAGTAATGCAGTCGATTTTTGTGCCAAGATGAAGCGCCTTGAGCAAAGGAACAACTCCCTAGAAGAAATCGTGGGCTGAAATGGCCTGGTTGAAGAGTTATGGAAGCTCCAAGTAAGGTAGGTCCTGTCTGGCTATGGCAGACACAGAGCAGAGATTGAGGATTTTCACAATGCTGAGCTCCAGATGGTCCAATGTCCTGGATTGATGTGATACAGGGAAGCTTTGTGAGTTGGGGAATACTTTTCCAGAAGGAAGCTCCAAGAGATTTGACCTGTGGAGTGAGATATAAGCAGCTCAATCTGACAGGGTGCTGCTGGCTATGGCTGCCATGGAAGCTTCAGTGAGAGTAGAGTTGGGAGATGAAGTCATGAGCTGACATTGAGCTAGACTGAGGTTGAAAGGAATCAAGAGAGGCTAGACAAGCAATGCCATGCCCAACTGGGCTCTGATACCATGTGAGAAATGCGGGATCTAGAGCATGGCAAAACCGGAAGCTATGGAGGATGGAAAAAGAAGTGTAGACTCATGATGGAAAGGACATTGTTTGTTACACAAGTGAATTAGGTTCCAAGATTGAGACTTGGACTCATAAACACAATCTTGTGTATGTGGACAATGACATTGACACTTTACTGAAATGAAAAGAGTACTATCATTGCATTTTGAAAAGGAAGCAAGTACAATGCTTTATAGGAAAGTAGGAAACTGCAGTAGGCACTATTGTGCATATGGGATAAGTTAGCCTGCATATCCTTGACCCTGAAGCTCCATACAAAGAAGCTGTTTAGTGAGTGTGATTGCTGATTCTCAACAGAAGGTCGGTGTAAGAGAACTCCAAGATGGGGTATTCTTCAGGAGATACTCTACAACAATTGGTGTGCATACTGCAGCAGACTCAGCAACAACAAATCCAAATATTACAACAACAACAAAAAAGGCAAGACAAAGAGAAGATTGATTCCACAGCTATCAAGGCCCTAGAGGAGGTTGGGCAGGTGTGGGAGCTTTCGCTCAACCGCCAAGACCCACAGACCGCTTATTATTTCAAGCGTTCCAAGCGAGCTCTAATGGCTATCTCTCACCTAGCCGACGCGCCGTCGATCCTACGAGTGTAGTGAGCTTACCTTAGTGCAGATATGAGTTGCCTCCTCTCTCGCGCACGCTGGTAGCTCCACGATCCTAGATGCTAGCTCAAGCATCCTCAAGCCTCCTCCACCTCCAAGCTCCATCTTCCATAGCCGTGCATGCAAGAAGAGAGAAGAGAAGAGAAGAGAAGAAGAGAAGAGGAGATGGTGAAGAGCTTCACCCTCTTGATCCCTCACTCTCACACACTCACTCCCTCACACTCTCACACTCCCTCTCTCAAGAGCACACACAAGCAAGAAGAGGAGAAGGAGAGAAGAAGAAGAAGACTCTTATTGCCACATACCAAAGAATGATCTCTTATTCACTTTTTGAACTTTATATATACAAATCCTAAAATCCCATGGGGACCCATCCCTTTTTTACATGACCGGCCATTGTGGCAAGGTCCTTTTTCCATTTCCCTCTTCTAGCCTTGTGCCTCTAGCCTACACCCATCTAATATTTTACAATTGGCATAGGAGGGAGCCTAGAGCTCTTTTATAAGAGTTTTTCGAGTTTTTTGAGGCGCCTTTTCATTTAAGGTTGCACTTTTTGCCCCGGTTCATCTTTAGAGGCCGCCTGCGTGTCTTTGCTCTTTTTCCATCTTCCTTTTGCTTTTTCCTCCATTTTTTCGCCATCTCGACTTGGGGTTAACATTACCCCCCTCCTAGACGGGTGCCAGTCCCATGGCACTTCGGCGTTGGTGTAAGGGTGAGGGCGACATGTAAACTCAGGTGCTTGTGGAAGCTCAAGAATGATAGTTGTCGGAGCAGCTAACTTGATGTCATGGGTGGATGAGGGCCTCCGAAGTTGGTGGTTTGGCATTTTTGGGATGCCTGAAGAAGAAGTTGCGGTGCTCTACCTAAGGGGAGTGCTTTCCTCAGCGTGTTGGTGCATTGTACTCATGCTAGTGGAATGGGGAGGTGGGTCTAACCACAGGCGAGCCTAGGTGATGTCCCACACTTGAGGACCCCATTTGTGCCAAGGGGGTGCGGTGCCAGCGGCTTAGGGTGACAAGTCTAACCATAGGTGAGTGTTACCTCCCCAGGTGTGTCCTGCCCTTGATGTGCCCTAAGCGTAAAGTGGGGGAGCAAAAAGGGCTAGGGGGTTAGGAACGGAGCCAGCCTACCGAAGCCACTGGACACGCCTAACTTAAGAACCCCTAGGTGCAATGATCGTGCTTTTGTGGTGCTAAGTGGTTCTGCAAGTGAGTTTTTCCATCCATTTAGTGTGGAATGGCGTTCGTGCTTTTCTTTTCTTCGGTTCTTTTCTTTTCTTCTTCTTCTTTTTTTTTTTGGGAATGAATGACAGCTAGGCCTAATCCTCTTCGTCTGAACGAGGGGGGGAAGAAGGGCAGATGGATTTGCGCACAAACTGGTGGCTTTGCATGTACTCTTTAAGGTTCATGCGGACGTGGAGAGAGGTGGTGGAAAGGAAGGGGTGATTACACCTAGTGAATTGGTTGTCACTCATATCCTTTAGGAGAGCTAGGCAAAAGGAAGGTAGTAGGCTAGCTCTCATCATTAAGCGGGCCATAGTGCAGCTATCAATAGCATTGGGATCAAAAAAGAGGGGAGGCAAGCCATTTTCCTGCGTTGCCAGATCTTGCTTGAATAGGAGCTTAAGAAGCCTAAGGTAATTACACGTAGTTATGAAAGCGGGATCGGGACAGGAGGAGAATTCCGCGAGGAAGCGTGTCATGGAGTTGGTTAGGCTTCCTAAATAAAAAATTAGAGCATCCTCGAAGGAGGTGGTGTTGGAGTTGTAGATGATGGGGAAGTCGTGCCTCCCATGGAGGGTGGCGACAAAATCCACGCCTACCCTACGAGAATATGCCATGAATGTGGGGTCGTTCCTCTCGTAGGGTAGGGTATTGCAAAATGCCATCCAGGCAAGCATGTTGGTATTGCATATTTGCCTTATCCAGAGGGGTTAGCAGTCGTAGCCCCTTACGGTGTGTGGCACTTCGTACACTTTGTCTTGCCAAAATTTTGCTTCCTCCGTGCCCCACAGAATGGGGGTCTTTGCCTTGTCATCCAGCCATTTTTGGCCTAGTCGGCTGCCAGTCGTGATTACCTCCTCCATTACTTTGATCGGCAGGACCCTTTTCAGGCTGTTAGGCATAAGGAAGCTGAAAGACAAAGGGTCCTTTTCGATTTCCTGCCGTTCCCAGACCACCAGCTCCGCATGGAATTGCATTGGGAGGTCATTGGGGCATGGTGGGAGGAATGTGGATGGCCGCACAACTAGCTTGGCTTGCAGTCTTTTCCTAGCTTCTTCCACCAATTTTTTCCATCGCTCCTTGAGCGTGGCTTGTCTGTCCAGGGGCGGGTCAAGTGGTTGCTATTCCTGATTGTGTGGCGAGGGGGGTTGTGGGATTACATCTTCTCTGAATCTGTTCATGTCAACTTCAAGTTCACTTCCTCCCCCTGTCGGATTCCTTGTGGAGCTCTGTCTTCAAATCCTAGGGCATCCACTTCCTGGGGGGGTTAGGCCGACCAGCAATAGGTATTTCTGTTGCTTGTCCAGGCTCAGCCTAACCTCCGCAGGTTGGGGTGGCAATTGTAGTCCTACGTGTAGGGCTCTGCATGCGATGTTGAGCTTCCATTGTGCCACCTCCAGTGGCTCTCCCTCCTCTGGGCGGGTAATGTCCATGATGGTGTCGAGGAAGCTTTTTGTTGGGCATTGAAGGCCACTTGGGCGGCTTCTGCCTTGCTCTCTGCAATGATCTTTTCCTCTTCTACCAAAGCGAGGCGCCGTGCTAGTGTCTTCACCCTCTTTTCATTATGCACCGCCCACTCCTCTGCCTTCTTGTTCATGTCCTCCATGCTCTCCCCTTACTTCAGGGTCAGTATCATGAGCCTTTGCTCTTGGTCCTCCAATTCCCTGATCAGCCCCTCCTGTTCTTGTCTTTCAGAGTTCAACTGATCAGTTAGATGCTCAATCTCTTCTTACTGCTCCTCCATGTCTTGCTTTCTTTTCTCATCCCTAGCATTGAGTTCAGCCATGAGCTCTTCAACTTTAGTAGTTTTTGTAATGAGCTCATGGTATTGCATTATCAAGAGCTTATGTTCTCTTTGCATCTTCACCAGCTCCTGTGTTTCATTCTCGAGTTGCTGCCTCCAGTGCTCCTATCTATCATCCTTAGCCTTTATTTCCTGCTTGAGATCCGCGATCTCCCTTTGTTGCATGGCTATCATCCTGGTTTTGTCAAGCTAGAAGGAGGTTATTAATTCCTTCTCAGCTGCCAACTCAACCACCGCTACCTTGCGTTCCTCCTTAGCTCTCTCCAACTGCGAGAGTAGCTCGGCGACGTATTCGTCGTAATTAGCCGGTGGCATCATCGTTGTTTGGATGGGTGTTGTTGAGGCCTCCACCTTTTGTCGCTTAGGATCTTGCCTAGACTCTGCGTTTGTGGCCGGCCACTTTTGCCCTATAGCCGTAGTTTCAGTGCTCATCCCCTCGGCTATCTCCTTGTTAATGAAATACTGTATCCATGCCACAAGATTTGATACGTCTGTACTGGTGGGGATGCTGGGAGTGATGATGGTTGGCTCGGTGGGAGGCACCAATAGAGTAGGAATTGGGTGGATCGGGGCCTTGCCCTTGCCCTCAGTGACAGCGGGCGGCACAATCTCTGGCACCTGTGTGCTTGATCCAAGCCTTTCTTCTCTATGTGGGCTCAAACTCCCCAGTTCATCAGCTTTGCATTGTTGTTCGATGGACTGGCATGTAGCTTCAGTCAGGTTCTCTTCCTCCTTCCTTCTTAGTTCTTCCTTTTCTTCATCAGCCTTTCTTCGCCTTTCCTCTTCTGCTTTTCTCTACTCTTCCTTCTTTTTCTCTTTCTCTTCCTTTTCCTTCCTTTTTCTCTCCTCTGCCTCCTGCTTTTATGCCTTCTTAGCCTTTTGTAATTGCTCCCTTTCCTTTTCTTGTTCCTGTTTTTTCTTCTTCTCCCTCTCTTTGGCCTCCCTAAGGAACTCTCTCTTGGCCTTCTCCAAGTCTTCTTTCTCTTTCCTGCAGCCCTCTTCATCCTTCTTTTTTTTTTTTTGCATTGCCTTCTTTTCGATCTCCTTGACCTGCTTTTTACTTTTCTGCTCCTCCCCTTCTTCCTCGATCTTAGTCCTATCACTGGACCTCTCCTGGTGTTGATGAGGAGGTGATATGTTGGGTATTTCCCCCTCCCCCTCTTCTGCCTCTTGCGCCTCCTTCACAACCTCCTGGATAAGCGCTATTAAGACACCTCCATACCCGATGTAAGAGGCCTTGGATGAAGCTTTCTTCCTCTCTGTAGCCTTGGAGGCTGGAGACCCTCCACTTGCTGGTACACTTCCTAAAGCCAATGCCTTAGCTGCCTGGTCGATAGTTTTTCTTACATATCCGTTCCAGTCAACTTCGTCCAGAGTGTGGACTGCTATGTTCTCTAGCACAGGAACGCTGATTTGGTGCATCAGGGAGTTGTAGCGTTGGCTGGAGAAGAGGACATGTACTAGCTTTGCTTACAGCCTAGCTTTTGCGTCGGGGATGTCTAGGATGCTGATGCCGTCATTGGTGAGTACCTCCTCCTTTTTCATTTTCAGCATCGCATAGACATCCCTCTTCTGTTTTCTCTCCGTCTTTGGCTCCAGCCCCAACACCTTCTCTACCAAGGCTGGGTCTAGACGGACCTGCACCTGCTTGGCACTTTCTCCTCTACCCACCGTCACTGTGCCGCATTCTTGTTTTGGGTCATACGATCTGAGGAACTCTACACACTTCAGGTGGTCCGGCTCTTGTGAGAATTTTTCAAGGTACTTGCTGAGGTTACATTGCTCGACCACCCTCCTAGTTGCTTCCTCCCTAGCCACCACAACTTCTATGTTGCGGACGGTTCGAAACTTAAGCTGGCCCCGAAGGCGCGGTTTTCTAGGTGGATGCGATATTGCTCTCTTTCCTCGTCTGTGAACGGGAGTCAGTGGGCGCAATCTTGCTGCGACATCTTTTGTTCCTGTCATAAACTGTAATTTTCATTAGTGCTTGCAACATAATAATTTGCTGAAAAAGAAAAACTCTATGCTTTTGAATGAATTCATTAAGACCCAATGCAGATTCCCCTTTTCAGACTTGACTTTTTGCCCTTTACTTCAAAATTTTCATGCCCTTTTCCTACCCCATCCATTTTCCATAATATATGTCTACATGCTTCACTGAATTTGATTTGATTTACTGATTCTAATTTAATTCACCTTACCCCCTCCCCTTCCAGCTTGAGAAGAATCCTTGCTAGGATTTAGGATCAGAAGGTTAAGGGCTTTCAGCATGGGGGTATAGGGGTTACTTGTGAAGGAGCCAAGTATAGAAATTGGGATTGTATTCCAAATGAGCTTCGCAGTCCAGGTCAGAGGGTTTAATCCCCACTTGGGTGATCTATGTGAGAACATCGGTTAGGAAGTCACCCGAGTTGACTCGGCTAGCAATGTGTAACTCCTCCTCGGTCAACAAGCAGTCAAGGTAGGGGTGTCCTTTGATGTGTTCTTCTATAGGACGGTCCTGTAGAGTGGTTAACACTCGATATGAGGTTGGCGCGACATATGTGGAGTCGTACTCTGCGGTTTTGATAGCGTGGTGCTGCTCAGCGTTGGTCATTATTCGGCATCCTTCAACTTCCCATTGCAACCTAAAAGCGTACCAATACCTTAAGAACTGGGATTCCATCTCAGCAAGTCTTGACAGCTCTACAACTTCTTGGTCAGTGATGGCAGAAGTGATTCGATGATCATACAACGTGATGAGGCATTGTTTGATTGCTTGTTCTTTGGAGATCTCACTTGCTGAGCAATTTAGCAGCGGAGGTAGCGACTTTTACAAATGCGAATTCAAACGTTTCCCAAGAACAAGGCATCGTTTGAACTTTGGTTGCTAAGGATTTGTCCAATAGGCCTAAGTCAAGGCGATCATAGCTCAGAGCTAGCGACACAAAAGTGGCGTCCAATCGCTTAATGCAATCCACCACGTCATCCCCCTATTTCTTCAGCTAAATCAGTTGCTAGTGTGAGAAAGGATTTCCTCTCATAAGAGGGCCTAAGGCTTGCGGGTGGTTGGGGTTTGGTAGGACTTGAGCCTTTGGCAATGAAAAGTTACGGTGGTGAGTGCTCTTGAGCTTGCAATTGGGTCGCTAGGACTATGGCCGGGTTAACAGGAGCCTCGAGTGACGGCCTCCTACTTTCAGGATGGATTTGGAAAGTCAGATCGACTCTGGCATGTGATGACTCTTGTGATGGTGGTTGTCGCTTGGGTTGATAGGCTTGGGCGACTCTCTTGGATTTGCGCATGGATGAACTTGATGGTTGCAGGTGAGGGAAGCTCTACGGCTTGTGGTTTTGAGGTTTTACGGTTTAGAGTTTCTGGTCTTACAAGGGTAGGAGCATCGACTCCGAGGGGGTTGTTGCGGCTGTTTAGGCATCCATTGAAGGCGAGGCTATGGGGCCTGAGCTTTGGCTGCTATGGGTTGCGGCCTATGAAATTCGGGAAGTGGCGGCCGCGCACTACCCCCTCCTTAGACTTGACTACATATGTTTCTATCGGTGGCTTTGTGGCCCGGGATGGGGTCGCGCAGCCCTTGCTAAAAGTTGTAACAATGCGAGCATTGCCTATTGTGAGGTGGATGCGCTGTGATGAATAATCAACATTGCAGTGGGTCTGCTTTTTGAAAGTTCGCCCCAATAGTGACTCTGTGCCTGTGTTTTTAGCATTTGGCAACACATAGAAAATCATTGGAATAGTCTCAGACTCGATAGAAACGGCTGCTTTGCACTTACCGAGTAGTGCGTAGGAATGGGCCCCATATGGGCTTAATTTTGCATTAGTGGGCTGAAATTTTGGTCTGCCAAGTTGAGTCCAATGATCGTGGGTTAAGACATTGAAGTCTACTCCCTCGTCGATCAAGGCATTGAAAGGGCATGTTTGTTTTGCTGTGACCGTAATATGGAGGTATGCGGGTTCTATGGCTTCCTCATCCTCGTCGTCGATTTCAGTGATTGTGGCTACTCATACTTTGACAGGCGGTTCTAACATCGATGGCTCATGCAAAGGGTGCATAGGAGGGTAGTACTTCTTGACACAAGTGCCATTGAAGAAGCCTATCCCTTCATCATCTAGGGTCTCAAGTTCGACATTGCCTATTCAGCTGATCGCACAAACTTTAAAAGGTCCAAGACCTCTAAATTTCATTTTTTGCTTATGCCCCTTAACTGAGTAGAGGAGCACTAAGTCACCCTGTTCGAACTCGCACTGCTTGATGTGCTGGTCAAACTAGCTCTTGCGTCGGGCTTTCTCACAGATCAACGCATGGGTGGCTAGAAGACGAGTCTCCAAGAGGCGTTCGAGCTCAACTAGGCATTGTGTCCATGCCTCCTTCCCTTCCCATCGTTCTTGAAGCATTATCCTCAGGCTAGGAATGAAGAATTCTAATGGTAGAATCGCTTCAGTTCCGTATGTCAGCCTAAAGGGGGTTTGACCGACAGCCGTTTTATAAGCTGTGCGGTCAGCCCACAAAGCTACCATCAGCTTGTTGTCCCAGTCGTTGCGTAAAGTAGAGACAACCTTGGTTAGGACATTGATAAGAATCTTATTCATCGATTTGGCCTAGTCGTTTGCCTAAGGGTAGTATGGTGAGGATTTGCGATGGATGATGAGGAAGGTGGACAGAAGACGCGCGATCACTTCATTGATGAAGTGTGTGCCTTGATCACTGATCAGTTCGATGGGGCAGCCGAATCGTGAAATGACTTGCTCCCATAAGAACTTAGCAGTCATTCTAGCGTTGTTTTTTCATGTTGCTCTCGCTTCTACCCATTTAGTGAGGTAATCCGTGGCCACAATGATGTACTTGGCCTACGAATACTGTGCCGCAGGACTAATGGGTCCAATGAAATCAATTCCCCATTTTTCAAAGGGTTGTCGAGCCATAACTGGGGTTAATTCCATTTGATCCTTGCAAATTGGGACCTTCCTCCACTGGCACTCATCATAGTGCTTGACGAATCGTGCTGCATCGCGGAAAAGCGTGGGCCACCACAGTTGAGACTGCAACACTTTTCGTGTTGTCGTGTCTCCGCTAAAGTGCCCTTCGACAATGTTGTCGTGCACTTATGAGAGCACATCGTGCATCTCATTTTCGCATACACATCTGCACAACAATACGTCTTGCCCCAGCCTATAGAGTTGGCCTGCAATCAGCTGATAGGGCTAGATCTTAAGGATTAATCGCCTAAGTTAGGCTTTTTCTATCAATCGATCAGGCAGTCCGTGCTCAAGCACTTGGACTATGTCATCTGCCCAATATGGCGTTAGATCTGCCTTAAATAGATCTCTCTCATTGGAAAGGTTAAACAGATGGGCGTCGGGTAATTCATCAACAACACCTTGTCCAGCAGCTTCTCTAGTGGGAATGTGCGACATGTGATTAGCCATGTAATGTTGTTTTCCCTTCTGTACCACCACGGAGAAGTCGAACTCTAAAAGCAGAAGGAGCCATTGAGCTATGCGTCCTGTAGCGCAAGGTTTGTTTACTAGATAGAGCAAGGCTTGATGGTCCACGAAGAAGGTAAAGGGCGTGGCCAAAAGATAATGCCGAAATTTCTTCACAGCGAATACCATGGCTAATCCCTCTCTTTCCATTGTCGAGTAGTTCATTTTCATCTCAATGAGTTGTCTACTAGCAAAGCTCACTAGATAGTCTAAATTGTGTTCGCCAGGTTGGCACAACACTGCGCCTACAGCAAACTTAGAAGCATCGATGTGCACGTGGAAGGTGATGGTCCAATCTGGGGCTCGTAGGATTGGTGCTGTGGTTAGAGCCTTCTTCAACTCTTTGTTAGAATATCAAGCTCTTTCATATGTGTTTGACCGACATGAGCTGGACACAGCTAGTCTAGCTATATTAGTCAGGTATATTAAATAAGTCAGTACTCTAGTCTTTATGGTTGGTATGAATGGTCCTTCTGGACTTGTAAATACTTGACCTATGTCTTTTCAGAAAATGAGTAGAATGAGAGAGGAAGCATGTTGCTTCACTCTGTGTGTTGCTCTCTATTTGCATCCATGAAAGTTAACATGGTATCAGAGCCATGAATGGGCTCACTAGTGGAATGCACTGAAGACGAAGACTTGAAGATTGACCTCAAGGGCTGGAAAAGGAAGAGGACTGACAGTCGTTTCCATCAATGGTCACATAGAGGTATGCATTGTTGAGCATTGGATTCTCATTGCTTGAAGAAGGAGCTGTGGCTTGCTGAGGAGTCTCCCAAGGATTGGTTGAGCACTAGTGAGTGCTTCATCATTAAAATAACCATCAAATCATGCAGCAGCAGACGTTAGTCCAAGCAGCGTGATTGCGCCTATTTTGCAGGCTGAACTCCATGGCTGGGATTTATTATATGGACTGCTCACCAAGGCTCCATTGAGCATTAACAAGTGTGTGGCTTGTTTGGAGGCTCACCAAGGCTCCATTGAGCATCAACAAGTGGGTATTCATCATCATTACCATCAAATCTGATCCGAATATACTCTGAACTGTCTGTGTGGACCGTGCCTATGAACAGGCTACTCTCATTGGCAGAGATTTAAGGTGAAAAGAACTTGTCAAGTGGCATAGAGCATGGATGCATACCAAGGAAGGTTCTTGAAGGGTATACTTTGCTATTGCCCCTATGGGAGCTCATGTGTGAGCTGTAATAGAGTTGTACAAATCTGAATACACAGGGCTGAACTGTTATTGGAGTTACAGGGACATTATACACTTGTGGTGTCTGCATTTTGGATGCTCTTTGGCATGTACATTGAGCTTGAATGTAGCACATGATGCTTGGTAGAAGACATGTCATATTTCTTGGGCATTTTGACATAAATTTGGAGCTTGGAATGGCCTAATCTGAGAGCTTGTGACAGGCTGAAAACTGGAAAAATTTTGCAAACATAAAGCACTAATTGGTTACTCCTGTTCTTGGAAGAACTAGTTGATTTGGTTAGCCCCACAGGTACTTGAAGACTTGGTCTGTGACTGTTAAATGCTTGAGCATTGGAAATGGAAGTGATGCAAATGTTTTATGGTTTTTTGGGACTGAAATCAATCCCTGTTTGCTAGTGCATTGGCTGTTTGAAATCTGGGAATGTATTTACGACATTGATATATGCTGGTTATATACTGTTTTGTGTTTCTATGCCTATGTACGGCTTGACACATGTACTAGTGGCTATCTATGAAAGTTTGGGACATGTATGACATGTATACCACTCAGTTTTGGGCTTGAAACCACTGCTGGTCACTCACAGAATTATAGTTTTCAGACTGCTATGACAGGACCTAGTAGTCAGATAGTATCCCCATGGACAGGGAGATTGAGGAGCTCACCATCCATTGGCACTAGTATGTCAGTGAGGGGGAGACATGATGTCTTGGACAGCAAAGGAAAAGAGAAAGTTATTGAGGATGCATCTGGTATGATGACACCTAGCAGAATGACTTCTGGCTATGAGTTTGTTGATACTTTAGACAGTGAACTTGGTATTCCGACTGTCTATACACCTGGCACAAGGTAGAGTAGGTATATTCCGCCTCATGAGAGAGGGGAATCGAGTAGTGCACCACAGCTTAGACGCTCGCAAAGGGTCAGATACCCTGTTGACAAGTTGACATACCGTGGCTACTCCGCAAAGCATTATGCTTACATGACAAAAGTGATGGAGATCAAAGAACCAGGTACATATGCTGAAGCAGTGAAAGATGAGAACTGGAGTGTAGCCATGGATGAAGAAATGAATGCCTTGGCTGAAAATAAGACATGGGATTTAGTGCCACTGCCTGAAGGGAAAAAGACCATTGGCTGCAAATGGGTCTACAAAATCAAATGCAAGTCAGATGGCAGTGTGGAGAGATACAAAGCTAGGCTAGTCGCAAAGGGGTATGCCCAACAATATGGACTTGATTATGAGGAAACATTCAGCTCTGTTGCCAAGATGGCAACCATTCGCACTGTGATTGCCTTGGCTGCTACTAAAGGCTGGAAATTACAGCAGATGGATGTTAAGAATGCATTTCTTAACGGTGACCTAGCAGAGGATATTTATATGGTTTAGTCGGAAGGGTATGTTCACCCTGATTTTCAGCATTATGTATGCAGACTGAAAAAGGCATTATACGGGCTGAAGCAGGCTCCGAGAGCTTGGCATGCTAGGATCAGTAACTACTTGCAGAGATTGGGTTTTGTTGTTGGCACGGCTGATCACAGCCTATTTACAAAGAAGACTGACAGTGGCTTGGTAGTGCTGGTCATATACGTTGATGATATGATAATCACTAGTGATGATGACTTGGGCATACAGCATGTAATGAAGATGCTAAAATCTGAATTTGACATGAAAGACCTAGGAGAACTGAAGTATTTCTTGGGCATTGAGGTAGTTCTAGCTGAAAATGGTTTATGGCTGATGCAGAAGCACTATGCCATGGAGATGCTGAAGAAGTATGGCATGGTGGAATGCAAACCATTGGATACACCTCTTGATCAGAATGTCAAGCTAGACATGAACTTTGGGGCTGAAGTAGAGGATGTGACTATGTACAGGCAGATGGTTGGCAGCTTGATTTACTTGACTCTATCACTAGGCCTGACTTGAGCTATGCTGTAGGGCTCATAAGCCAATTTATGCAGAAGCCTAGAAAGCTGCACTTGGATGCAGTTAGACGCATTATGAGATATGTTAAGTCCGCCGTAGAGTATAGGTTGTTCTATGTCAGAGATAAGCCCTTGACATTGACTGGATACACGGATGCAGATTGGGCAGGTTGCTCATATGACCGTATATCTACGAGTGGATATGCATTTGGATTTGGTAGCGGCATGATTAGCTGGAGCAGGAAGAAGCAGCCTACAGTTGCTTTGTCGAGTACTGAGGCAGAGTACAGGGGTGCTGCATTGGCAGCATGCGAGATTTCATGGTTGCTCAAGCTTATGGCTGATTTGGACATAAGGTAGATGCTCCAGTGAAGTTACTATGTGATAATCTGAGTAGTGTACTCCTGGCTATGAATCCAGACTATCATGCCAGGACAAAACACATAGAGGTACACTACCATTTCATCAGAGAGATGGTTCTTGCAGGACAAGTGGATCTTATGCATGTAAAGACAGATGAAGAGGTTGCAGATATCTTTACCAAGTCTTTGGGTAAAGATAAGTTCTGTGTTTTTAGACAGCTGCTTGGAGTACAGATGTTGTCTTGAGCTTGAGGGGGAGTGTTAGAATATCAAGCTCTTTCATATGTGTTTGACCGACATGAGCTGGACACAGCTAGTTTAGCTATATTAGTCAGGTATATTAAATAAGTCGGTACTCTAGTCTTTATGGTTGGTGTGAATGGTCCTTCTGGACTTGTAAATACTTGACCTATGTCTTTTTAGAAAATGAGTAGAATGAGAGAGGAAGCATGTTGCTTCACTCTGTGTGTTGCTCTCTATCTGCACCCATGAAAGTTAACACTCTTTGTATGCCCGTTGGCATGCTTCGGTCCATTCAAAGACAATAAGCAGCTTGTACAAGGGTCTGGTGATCAACGCATAATTCAGTACAAACTGCCGATAGTATCCAGTATGACCTAGGAAGCATTGAACTCCCTTGTAGTTGTTTGGGGTTGGAAGGTCAACAATGACCCTGACCTTCGAGAAGTCAGTGGCAATGTCGTTCTTCGACTCCACATGCCCTAGGATGCATCCATGCTTTACCCAAAACTAGCACTTTAAGGGGTTCAAGGAGAGATGATATAAGCGACACCACTCGAAGACTGCTTGGAGTTTGTATAAGTGTTCAATCCAGGTCGAGTGGACACAGAGATCGTCGACAAAGACTTCTAACTCCTTGCGAAGCATGTCCTTAAAGATGGTGCACATGAGGCATTGGAAAGTGGCAGGGCCATTAGTCAATCTGAAGGGCATGACTATGTAAGCAAAGACGCCCCACTCAGTGGCAAAGGCAGTCTTATGCCTGTCCGCAGGATGCACTTGCACCTGGTTGTACCCTGAGAAGCCGTCCAGAAAACTGTAGGCTTCCTTGCTTGCCACTCTCTCAAGCATGTGCTCGGTGTACGGCAATGGATAGTTGTCCCTCTTGATAGCAGCGTTTACCTTCTTGTAATTGACACACACTCGGATTTTTCCATTCTTCTTCATCACGATGACTATGGGCGATACCCAGTCTGTGTGCTCAATTTCGTAAATGAATCTCGCTCTCATCAGCTTATCAATCTCTTCCTTGACAACATGAGCATGTTTTGGATTCACAGGGTACGGTCGCTGCTTGACCGGTGTTGCGTATGGCATCATGGGTATGTTGTGAGTCACGATACTCGAATCTACCCCCTTAAGCTCTTCTAAGGACTAGGCGAACATGTCTATGTACCCTCGCAAGAGAGCGACAAGAATCATTTCTTCTTCATCAGTCAAGTCCTCGGCAATGAAGACTGGTCGGGGTGTTTCCCATTCCAGGGCTAGGTCCACCTCTTTGACCTTGGCTAGTCCCTCGATTGGTTCACTTGTCTGCGCTTGATGTTTTGCACCTAACAAAACTACCACCCTATCCCCTTTTTTGAATTTCTTAAATTGTTTAGGGAGGTCCTGCGATTTTCATTGTTCTTCCATTCGTGTATCCCTGGGTTTTTTTGCCTTTTTCTGCCTTGATCGTCTGCGCCTCAGGTGGATGGGTAGGTCCCCCTTGGTGCATCTGGTTATGGGCGGCCTAGGGATTTCCGGATCACTATCCGAACTAACCTTCGATTCAGAGTCGAACCCTCCGTCTTCGCTAGAAGAAGTGGTCTCCCCTGGTGGGCGCAGTTCAGATGGTGATTCATTCCTAAGCACTGATGTCATTCCTCGCTGGGCTAGGCCTGCTTGCTCAAGGTCTATGGCTCCTATGTGTTCCAACCAGGTGCAATCACACTCCATGCGCATGACTTCTCGCTCCATCCTGAAGATGCTCTTTTTCTGCGGCTTGGAGTCTTCTCGTATTTGCTCTATTACTTGTCCTTCAGTGTCGTACTCCACAATATCTACCTCACCCTTACTTTCATCACTGAAGGATTGGCAGTCTTCGTATTCTCGTTAGAATTCTCTTCATCAGACTGCTTGTCGTCTCCTAGGGCTTGGCCATTGGTCAAGAACCAGGGCCCAGTTATACATGAGGTTTAAGTCATGCACTCTGGTCCATTGCCACTTGGATTCATCTAAGAGATCCTAGAGTGATTTGAAATTTGCAGCTGGATTGCCAGCTAGCTTGTCCATTAGGTATTCCAGTATCTCCTGGAGTTCCCTTTTGTTGGTTGGGACTTGGAAGTTGACGGGCTTCGGTTTCCCACGAAGGCTTCCTGCCATCATGCAGACTAGTACGGAGGGTGTGTCATTAGCCTTGCCGATTGTTTTGATGGCTTGCTCATACACCTCGTGATCAAAGAACGGCAGGTTGATTGTAGCAAGGACATGCATCCAATCCCGCTCGTCCTCTGGGCATGGGATATACTTGGTCAAGGGCCCATAGGACTTCTTGATCTGAGCATTACCCTTGAGCATAGCAGAGATGGCATCTAACTCGACTGGTGAGGTCTTCCAGGTGTCCATCTCTACTCTCACAGCGTCCGTCCTATTGCCAAGGAAGATCAAGCCATTACCCCAATCTTCGATGACTCTAGTGTTGCGCATCCAGGGTCGGCCTAATAGGATGTCGTAGTCCACTTCCTTCATGACTATAAAGTCAACAAAGAACTGGAGACCTGCGATCTTCACTGGCCAATTCTTAAGCACCCCGAAAGGCTTGACTCTCATACCGTTTACTAGTGTGACATTAAACCTAGCAATCTCAACAGGTGGGTTTCCCCAAGTTTGAAGCACTGCGTGGCTAGGCACACTAACCCTAGCTCCCATGTCCATGATTCCCTTTCTCATTGTATCGCCTAGGGCTAAGACTGGTAAGACCGCATGCATCTCGGAACCTTCCCAAAAGGCATTGACGTGCAAGGATTTAGGCATAGAGTGCAGCGTCAAACTCGGTATTTGTGGCTCTGCATCATGGTCATGAGGGTCTCCGTGACCTGCTCTTGTGACCCTTCAACCCACTACTTAAGATCTTGCCATAGGGTGAGGTGCTACCTAAGCAGATCTCCCAGACTAAGTGTTATGGGGGTCACCACCAACGTGGTCAGGAGATCGTTGGGTGTTCGTCTCTCTCCTAACCTGGATTGTCCTAACCAGTGGCCGTGACTAAACCGCGGCCCTATAGCGTCGATGCTTGGCCTTAGCGGTACTGCTTGTGGTGCAGTTGCTTCTCTTAACTTTGGTTGTGGAGGTGAAGTTGGCGTACTTATGCTGGAGAGATCATCGATCTCATCCTCTATGATGGGATCAATGCCTTTTAGATGCTCTTGAGCCTCCTTCGCCCATTCCTTCACCTTTTCTATGGCCTCTAATTGTCGCTTCGGATGCGGGTATTCCCCTACCTTAGCGCTTTCCTTTTCAGCCGTCTTAGGGGCTGACGTCTCTACCTCTGTGTCAAAGACCTTCTTTCCAGTAGACAGAGTTGTAGCACTCTCCGTTTTTAGTGCGATTTTAGCTTTCGACCTCTTCCTCCTTCGTCTACGGCTCTTTTTCCCTATCGAGGCTGCATCGAGATTGCTAGGTCCTAGCAACCGGCTTACTTCGTTTGGGCACGAGTCATGACCCGCAATGGGATAGGCGTGGTTCTCAACACCAAACAGCCCCAATGGGACAGATGGCTCGTTGGCTGAGCTAGACGACGGCTTTCGCCTTGGGCAATCGACGAAGAGATGGGTGATTCTGCACTCAGCACACCTTTGTTCAGCCTTGTCTCTGTTTTGTTGCTCCCTTTCAAGGCAGCGTGATGAGACATGACCTGGGTGACCACAAGTCCAACAAGTGATTGAATCCTGCATCTGCCCTCCTAGGCCTTTACCTCACCCTCTTCCTAACGCCATCACCAGTACGGGGCGATAATCCATGAGGACAACATTGCCCTCATCGTCATGCGAGACGTACGGGCAGATGTAAGCTTCTTCCTCATTTGGTTCTTCCACATAGTGGACAGGAGTGTCACTCGGTGGATGGGTTACGTAAGGGACAGGAAGTCTAGGAATGCCTGTAGGATTTATTTTCATACTAGGAACAGCCAACTTAATGTCATTAGGCGTAGGGAGGGCCAATGGGGCTCCCCTTCCGAAAAACGGCTGCGGCCTATTCGCTAGGTAAGGCTGGCCGTATGGTTGTGAGTATGGAAGTCTTCTTGGCAATCTACAATGCACGACGTCATGACCGAACCTACCGCAGTTAGCGCAAGGTCTTGACCTAGGGTCTTGACACTCGGCTCTGGCAAGTGGTTATTGCCACAGTACAGGCATTGGACATGTGGGCGCATTGGTCGTCTCAGCATGTCTTGCAACTTGGCTAGTTCCATCTTAATGTCAGCCGTCTCGGTAGTTTTCCCCTTATCTTGGGATGATGAGATTGATCGCTCACTCAAGGTTGACGCTCTCTCTGAGCTTTGCGAGTTGATCTCTTCTAGGTTCGCGCTTCTGGAGCTCTGCTCCTTCAACTGATCATCAACTCGGATGGCTTCCTCAAAGACCCTAGTTAGCGCGTCTCACTGCAAGCTCGAGTTGCCTACCAAAGCCTTATATAGTTCCTTGTTCTGAATCCTACTGATGAATACAGTTGATACTGCTCTTTCAGTCAACCACTCTCTAGTAGGGATTCTCTTGATGAGACTCCGCACATGGGTCACGTAATCGCGAATGTCTTCCTTCTCTTTCTGCTTGACGTTCATCAAGCGTACTAGTAGATTATCAGAGTATCCGGGCTCAGCAAACCTCTTAATGAAGAAATCCTTGAGGCCATCAAAGTTGGCTCGCTCTGCATTATCTAAGCTCGTATACCACGTCCTACCCTTGTCACCCAAGCAAAGCCTGAACGCTTGAGAGCGTTGAGTTAGGTCGTTGAGGCCGTTGTCTTTGTAAACTTGCTCAAACTGCTCAACAAAGCTGTATGGATCAGGGTTGGTACTTATCGAGTTTCTTGGCAACAATAGGGATTTTAGACTGGCTCTTTGAGCCCTGGTTTGCTCCTAATCCTGCGAGCAGCGATGTCTCTAAAGCCGTGGCACTTTGTTCTACAGCCGTGTTATCGAGCAGTCGCTTCATGAGAATCTCACTCAGTGTTAAGTCTCCTTCTAGTGCTCTCTCATGGTCCGTTCGATTTCTGCCAGCCAGGTTTAGTACCCGCTGCACCTCTCGCAACTCCATGCTTTGCCTTTGGCTCCTAGCCTGCTAATCCCTATTGTATTCAACCATGCTTTGCAATGCTTTGCGGGCCAGCTTTCTCTCCTCTTCTAGATATGCGATGATAGCGTATGCTGTCCTACCGCGGTGCTCATACCGGGCAGGAGCATCGTAACTGCTGACCAGCTTGCTGAATAGCATCTGGAAAGGCTCCTAAGTCAAATTCCTCGTTAGATTTGCGGTCTGAACTTTCTTCTGCCATCGTCGAGTTATCATGCTCCACCAAGCTATCGATCAGGTTTAGTAGACTTGTCAAATCCACTTTGTCGGTGCCCCTTGCTTAGTCCTACTTTTGAGCGTTGATGGTTCGTCTATGTCTTGGGTCCCCTCCTACTGGTGGGTTCCTTGAGTGGTTTATCTGGGTGAGTTCCTTCAGTTATTGAATACAATCCTCAATTTATGGCCACTCAATGTGTGTGTCTTTCCCTGTGCACTTGTGCTCAATCAGGCTTTCAGTTTCCTTAAGTGTACTTCAAGTGCGGAAATTCATGGTGAGTGCAACAACCAATTTCTGGGCGTCTTACGCACTCTCACGTTGTTTCGGGCCTAATAGGCTTGTTGGTCAATTTTTTGGCCGTCTTGGCAGGGTTTAGGGTTTCTGTAATATGTTGCCTCGTTTATTTTTTGTCCAATCAGGCTTTACAACTCAGTGGTTTTCGTCTAAATCTCTGGGTCTAGCAACTGCCTACTTCTAGCTGCTAAGCGGCTGCGCCCTACGATTTTGCCTATTCCGTGTGCCAGAATCAAGTTTTGAGCGTCCTAAGGGCTTTTGACAGTTTGCGCTGCTGAGTTCTAGCCGGATCAGGTCAAATTTCTGAAAATTTGGTAAAAATCTACACTCGGCCCAGCTAGTCCGAATTGCAGGGTCCGAGTGGGTCACTCAGACGGGCCAAGGCGCATGGGCCGAGGGCCGAATTTGGGACTTGGACAGGGTGGGCTCGGACGGGCCAAGGAGCGGACTCGGACGGAGTCACTCAAACAAATTCGCTCGGATAGGCCGAGTGGTCAATTCGGACGAGGTTGCTCGGACGGGCCGAGGCAATTGGGCCGAGGGTCGAATTTTACACGTGGCAGAGGGCCGAATCGGTCCACAGTCCGAATGATAGACTCGAATGGGCCGAGTGGGCCAATTAGGATTTGGGCCGAGTGGGCTGAGCGAAATAGGGCCGAGGACTGATTCTGGGACTCGGCCCGAAAGTGACCGTCGGACGGGCCGAGCGCAGCGCACGTCAACAGCGCGAGTTTGATTTCGATTGTTTCTTGTGATTCACTCAATCGTACCAGGCACAAACCTCCAGATCCTACCTAAGGGGATAAGAGAAGGGATTCATATACCTGGATAGAGTGGTGGGCTCATCATTGGTGCGATCGAATTCGAATCGGGCAATAGCTCTCTCTCTCTCTCTCTCTCTCTCTCTCTCTCTCTCTCTCTCTCTCTCTCTCTCTCTCTCTCTCTCTCTCTCTCTCTCTCTCTCTCTCTCTCTCTCTCTCTCTGAAATGGTCACAAATGAGCTCTCCCTTAGCCTCTTGGCTCTTATACCCCTTCCCGGGTATGGTGTTGGTGCCCCCAATCACTCACTTGTCGATCTTAGGCATCCCAAGAGAGCTTTTTGCCATTTTTTGCACGATTTTTGCCCTGTTTTGCCTTGTTTTGCAACAGGAAACCCTACCCTTCTCCGGTGTGATTTCCTAATCCTATCCTACTCTAAATGCAGCAAGAATCGAAAGCAAAATACTGAAATGATTTCTCCATGTTTCCCAATCATCAAACAAACAGAATAACCCAAAATACTTACTTGTTTTGAAGATCAAAAACACCCAAACTTGCTACCTATCTCAAGCTCCGTTTTGAGGATGAATCCCTTACTTCGATGCTCGATATGAGGCGCGCAAGTGCTCAAGCTTGAATCCGTTGTCCCGATAACGAAACCAAAATGTGGGAGCTTTTGCTCAACCGCCAAGACCCACAGACCGCTTATTGTTTTAAGCGTTCCAAGCGAGCTCTAATGGCTATCTCTCACCTAGCCGACGCGCCGTCGATCCTACGAGTGTAGTGAGCTTACCTTAGTGCTGATATGAGTTGCCTCCTCTCTCGCGCACGCTGGTAGCTCCACGATCCTAGATGCTAGCTCAAGCATCCTCAAGCCTCCTCCACCTCCAAGCTCTATCATCCATAGCCGTGCGCGCAAGAAGAGAGAAGAGAAGAGAATAAGAGAAGAGGAGATGGTGAAGAGCTTCACCCTCGTGATCCCTCACTCTCACACACTCACTCCCTCACACTCTCACACTCCCTCAAGAGCACGCACAAGCACGAAGATGAGAAGGAGAGAAGAAGAAGAAGACTCTTGTTGCCACACACCAAAGAATGATCTCTTATTTACTTTTTGAACTTTATATATACAAACCCTAAAATCCCATGGGCACCCATCCCTTTTTTACATGACTGGCCATTGTGGCAAGGTCCTTTTTCCATTTCCCTCTTCTATCCTTGTGCCTCTAGCCTACACCCATCTAATATTTTACAATTGGCACAGGAGGGAGCCCGGCGCTCTTTTACAAGAGTTTTCCGAGTTTTTTGAGGCGCCTTTTCATTTAAGGTTGCGCTTTTTGCCCCGGTTCATCTTTAGAGGCCGCCTGCGTGTCTTTGCTCTTTTTCCATCTTCCTTTTGCTTTTTCCTCCATTTTTTTGCCATCACGACTTGGGGTTAACATCAAAAATTAAAACAATTTAATGGTCAAAATGTCTTTGTTTTCATTCGCTTGTATGTTGAGAAAAAGCTCTCCTTTGGTGTGCCACCACATGCATGGAGTCACTATTTTGCCAAACTAGCCAAGCATGGTCTTTAAGAAAGAATCCATGGTCTTTTTTAGCAAGATGTGGATTGGATTGCATTCAAAAAATCCCTACGTGAAGAATTCTTCTTAGAAGACTTTGGCCTAATGACGAATAAAAGTTTCACTGATTGGGTTGAGAAACCCAACAAAGGTTTAGCTGCAACAGCTTTATACCCTGAGTTTGAAAGTAAATTTGGACAACTTGATACTAAAGACCAACAAAGTATGGAAGGTCAGAATATTGAATTATTCCTTAAGGGTGCAGATCCCATTCTGTAAGAGAAGCTTGCTGATCGCCTAGAAGATGCTACCTCAGAATCAAGAGTCAAGAATACATGGATAGATGTTACTGATGCAGTTAACATGATTGCTTGAAGAGAGCAGGTGCGACTAAGATTGGGCTCTACTTCAACTTCAACAAGTCCATTGATGGAGCTTGTTCCACCTTCAAAATCCCCTATTCCTTTGACTAATCAACCAACTCTTTCTTCTTCTATTCCTTCTAAAAATTATGTCATGGATGAACTCATTAAAAGCATGCATGACCTTCATTTGAATCTTACAGAAATTAGTTCTAAGGTGGAGAAATTGGATATCAAAGTTGAAGAATGAGGACGATCATCAACTCAAAGACCCACGAGAGAAGGCTTTAAGAGATGTTGTATTTGGTGTGACAGCCAACAACATGACAAGAGGGAGTGTTTTTCCTTCCATGAGGCTAAAGCACAAAAGCTCGCCTTTTGGAAAGACTGAAAAATTCATGCAGCTGAAACTGGTCTTCCACTGGAGCTAAATTTTGGCAATGGTGGAATGAAGAAAAGATCAGAAGATTTAGCTGTAAAGAATGCCTATGCAGCAATTGATGCAGCTACTTATGGGCTGCAAATTGAACCAACTAAATCAAATTTGAAAGCATGTAAAGCTAATGTGCAATCTAAAGTATGGATGCATGCACTAGATCAAATGGAACATGGTAAAGCAACCAAAGAAGATTTGGCTAATGCCAAGTCAGTGCATTCGAGGAATAATTGGTTGGAAAGAACCGATAGATTCTTTTTTCACCTTTGCACATTTGGCTGACATCAATCATAAAGAAGTCTTGATTGAAGAAAAGAGAAGAAGAGAAGATAAACCAGGGCCTTCCTCTTCTGGCCCTCCGAAATGGGTAACTAGAAGAATGCTTGAACAACCAAAGCTTGCTGAAAATATAACCCCAGATCAAGAGATGGAAGATGCACCACAAACAAAGAAGACCGAAGGAAAGAAGAAAGGCAGGTAGCCATGCTACAAATTGTAGTCTGACATAGAATCTGCAACCGATCTCAAACGAGTCCTACAAGAACAAAATCTGGGAAGCAAAATTGAATTTACCTTAGGCGAAATTCTAGGAATTGCTAAGCATGAATTCCATGATGTAATTATTAATGTAATCAAAAGGAAAAGACAATATATTGGTGATGAAGTTGAAGAAATAGTGCATGCTTTTTTGCAAGTTCTTCGAGTTTTTGTGCAAGATGAAGAGAAGCTGACTTCACAAGGAATTCATCTTGAAGCAGTTAAAGAATTAATGGTAGCAATTAACCTGAAGATAAAGAAAGCATGGATGCAAAAATTAAAGAAGTGAAGGCTGAAAATATAATGGTCGGCTGGTCCACACCAGTTAGGCAGCCCACCTCTCAAAAAGAATACCGTCTATAGCACATGGATGAGGACGAAGAGGCTCAGTTAATTCCAAGCAGTCACTACTCCTGTATGCATTGGGAAAGAGCAACAACAAAGACAATTGTTAAATTTGGAGAAAAAGAAACACCATATATTGCACTCTTAGACCATGGCTCAGAGATAAACGTCATGGCAAGGAGTCTCTATGAAAGTGGCAGATGGCCCATAGATGTTGATCCAGGTTAGCGAATGAGAGTTGCAAACAACTCTTCTGGAGAGTTATATGTTGCATGTCCTAATGTGCAGGTAACTATTCGAGACATAAAAGACAATTTTCACTTTTTTGTTCAAGACTCTTGTAGTTACCCTATCATTCTTGGGCAATCTTACATTTTTTAAGCCCGCTTGGAAACAAAAGCTCTTGATGATGGTTCTTCCTATGCTTGAATCCGAAGCAAGGATAATAAACGAGTTGTCCAATTTCTTACTCTGTGTGTTAACCATCATTAAAACACAGATCGACTATGTGATTATCCTGTGCCTCCTAATTTCCAAGTTTTCAAGGGTTTTCGGGCTGCACTGCTGTAAAAGGAGGCTATGGCAGTGCTCATGTAAAAAAATTGAACCTCCTTGTGCTACAAAAATTGTGTCTCTAGTAAATCTGTATGTATGTACAGCCAATAGTATGGGCTGTTATAAGTCTCTTATAGCCATGACTAAAGCTAAAAGAAAATATTTATGTCATGTAAAAAGGGAGCTGAAAACTTATGACATGATGGCTGAAAATAAAGATATTTCGGGCATTTTTTTAAATTGATTACTGCTAACACATTGGTTGAAATATATGTAGCTACTCATACAGAAAATCAGACTGAAAATCAATCCATAGAAGTATGTACATTGGATTTTTATCAAACAATTCAAGAATTTGTTGAGCATGAAGACATTGGTTTACTCAACAAGGCTTAAGCGCAAGTGGAGACAAAATACAAGATGGTGGATAAGAAAGTCAAGCTTGTGGTAGTCCCACTGCCTCCTGAAAGTGAAGGGCTGGGTGATAGGGTAGCAAATCAGCCAAGTCTTCATGATCCTTCCAACATTGGTCACAAGCTCACATCTAAAAGTATAAAAGAGCTCAAAATAGGTGAAAATTCTTTCCTTTCACCAGCTGAAAAATACTCTTTTATGTAAATGCTAATGAAACATGGAAAAACTTTTGCATTTCAACCAAGTGAAATAGGCTGTGTGGATCCAAATATTGTGGCTCTTATGGTCATTTTTACGGTCCCACATGTACCTTGGAAACTGAAGCCCATTCCCATTCCAAGGGTGCATTTGCCCAAATTATTGGAACTTCTAAATGAGAATATCAGAATGAAGATTTTAGAACCTTCTTCAGCACCTTACTCAAATCGATGGTTTATCGTGCCCAAGAAAAATGGATCTTTACAATTCATCCAAGATCTATAGCCTATTAATCGTGTCACAATCTGAAATGTTGGTTCGGGTAAAATTGTTGACGAGTTTGCTGAATCTTTTGCATGTAGAGCAATTTATTCTATGGGAGACCTATATTCAGGATATGACCAATTTCAGCTTTTATTAGAAAGCCGAGATATTACGACAATGAAGCCACCTCTTGGATTGGCCTGCTTGTGCACTCTACCACAAGGTGCAACAAACTCCTTAGCCCATATGATGAATGCCATGCACAAAGTCTTAAGGGACTTTATTCCACAACTTACTCTTCCATTTCTTGATGATGTACATATCAAGGGATGTGAATTCAATGAAAAGAATGAGGAGCTTGACAAAGATGGTTGTAAGACATTTGTAATTAACCATATTCATGATTGTGATAGGATTTTGACAAGGCTAGAAGAGGTACATCTAACCCTTTATGGAGCTAAGTTGATTTTTGGAGTAGAAGAAGTCCTACTAGTCAGACATCTGTGTAGCCCCTACAGATATAAACCTTCACCGATCAAGATAGATGCCATCAGTAAAATGGAAGAAAAATGCATAAATATCTCAGAGGTGAGAAGATTTCTTAGTGCATGTGTATTCTATCTCATATGGATACCACATTTTGCTCATGTCACCGAAAATCTTTATCAATTATTAAGAAAAGGCCAAAGATTCTCTTGGGGGGGAGAGCATACTCTCATTGTACACAAACTTAAGAACTTGTTAATTTCAGCCCCCACTCTCAAAAGGGCTGATTATTCAAATGGTCAACCCATCATCCTTACTGTGGATATAAGTCCCATTGGGATAGGTGGGCTATTGGCCAAGAAGACCTTGAAGGTAATAGGTATGCAATTTTTTTTGGAGCAAAGGTTCTCAATGAACGTCAAAGAAGGTATGCACAAGTAAAAAGGGAATTGTGGGGAGTTGTTATAGCATTAAAGTGTGATCATGAATACTTTATAGGTTCTTCTGTAGTGGTAGAAACTTATTGTCTTCCACTCTTGGGCATGATTGCCAACTGCTCTACACCCGACATTGCTATGCTAAGATGGATTGCATATATTAAATCTCTCAACTGCAAATTAAAGCATATTGCAGAAAAGGTGAATCTAGTTGCTGACATGCTATCACGTGCAAGATATGATAATGAAGAATAGCTGACGGAAGAAGATGAAGCTGAAGAATCTATACTTGCTGAATTTCATTCCATGGCTGCTAAAAGTACATTTTCAGTTCCTGCATATACAAACCCAAAGCTGAATCTTGCAGGGGAAGCTGATCTTTTTAATGGTATAGCATTAAGTACAGTAAGAACAAGAAAATGTGCTACTGTAAAACAACATACAACAACAAAGATCAAAGATTTATCTATGGAAGAAGGGTGGTCAACTAGTAACCAACATGCACATTGCATTGCTCAAGTTCTAGTTCATTTCCTTGAAGAAGATTATGAAGAAGATTGTTGGCCAATATTTGAGCACAATGAAGAAGGAGGAGTCTTGGACTGATGAAGAGTTCAAGCATATTAAGAGGAAAGCTTATGGCTTTTTTCTTAAAGAATGGCATCTATGGAAGCATAGAAAGAAGAAGAAAGGAGCGCATGTCCAAGTTTTAGGTAACAAAAGATTGCAACAATAAGTAATGAAGGAATTTCATGAAAGCCTGTGGGTTGGCCATAGAGGCATATGGGGAACCTGTAGTAAAGTCAAAGAAAAATATTGGTGGCAAAACATGTATCGAGACATAGCACATTTTGTTGAAACCTGTTATGTATGTCAAATGTATTCTATGGTCAAGCATCGAGATGGGTTACAACCAACTTATCCTTTGTCTATACATTATAGATGGGTTATTGATCTTATAACTATGCCTAAAAGAATATGGAATATGCGATATTTAGTGCTTACAAGAGAGGATCTAACCATTCAAGTTGAAGGCAAAGCCTTAACAACCAAGACCACTCAAGCTGATTGTCGTTTTTTGCTTGAAGAAGTGTTTTGTAGATATGGTTGTGTGAATAAAGTAACTATAGATAGAGAAGAGTTGGATGCTGATGAGGCATGCAACTTCTTTGCTCAATTGGATATTAAGTTGGCTTTAACATCAACCTACAACCCTGAAGGCAATGGAAAAAGTGAGAGAGGGCACCAACCTATTCGCAAAGCTCTAGCAAAGTCTTGTAGAGGAAAGATCAAAGAATGGCCTAAAATGCTACCTTTTGCTTTATGGGCTAGCCAGACTACTCACGGTATAGTGACTGGCTATATGCTAGCTGAACTTACGCATGGACAACAACCAATTATGCTAATTGAAGAATCTATTCTCACATGGAGTCTTCTACCTTGGGAGGAAGGCATCAGTAGAGAAGAGTTGCTAACTTTGCGCATATGGCAGCTAGAAAGAAGGCCTAAAGATGTTCAAGCAGTTATTGAGAAGCTAAAGACAGCAAGACTAAAGAACAAAAGAAGATTTGATAAGCGACATTAACTTCGGCCAAGACCAATTCAAGAAAATGACTAGGTGCTTGTCCACTGCAAATCCGTAAGACTTTGGCACATGCCAGAGGATGTGTAGGTTAGGAGGGGGTGGATATCGTGCCGCTACATACACACCGTTTAAAAAAATCTAGAGTGTGACTTTCTTGTTGATTTAGAGAGCCAATGCCATTTTAGACATTAATGTTAGTGTCCATAGTTTAAAAATATTAGATTTTTTGACAAGTTTTAGCCAATCTTTGATATTTTAGATATTATCTCTTGTATTCCATAAAACTATAGACAACTTCTAGGTTATGATAACATCTAAAAGAAAGCATGTAGCTTTTAGCTAATTTGAGAGGATTTTATGTAAAAAGAGAGATTGAAAAAATTGTGCGACGCGCGATCTCTAATTTTAGGCAATGAACAGCACTCCAAAAAGTGGGAGATGAAGGAGTGATCTGGCTGAATTTTGGACAGGTGTCTTGTATTTTACCCCCCTTTAGAAGCCAATGGAGACATCAGATTGGCAATCTGAGCAGCATAGAGGAAGGTATTATTTTATACACGTTTTTGTCTAGTAGAGTTTTATCTTCTCATAATGCATGAATAAACTGACAAGCTTCATCTCTATTAGTATTCTTCTACATTTTCTATTTCTTTTTGTGAGTATTCTTCTACGTCTTCTATTTCTTCGAACCCCTTCTCTTCCGTGGGCTGATTTGGGGCTGATATCTTTAGTCATATTCGGAGAATTAGCTACAGTAGTGTTCTTTTAATTCATTTCTTACTCTACAGAAGACATCTTGTCAAAATATGCAAGTATTATGTGCCCCTATGGCAGGGCAATGTTTGTAGATCATTCATAGATGCTTTGAGTTGAATTAAGAGGAGCTTTTTCTCTTATTTCTTGGCTATGGTAACTTATCCTTATTAGGAACTCAATGTGAAGCTCTTTTGAAGCAAGTGTCTTTGCGCTATAAGCCTTGAAATCAACTCATAAGCTTTTGTCCCAAACAATCTATATTGAATGTAATCATGCAAAGTTGATTCATGCTATGGCATCATGTATGAATGATGGGATGAAGAGTTATTTATGATACATGACAACATATTGTACTTGTTTTTTTTATTGCTCTTACAATCAAGAAAACAAGTTGATTCATGCTATGGCATCATGTATGAATGATGGGATCGAGAAAACTTATGAGATAATACTCTTGTGATCTTTGCTAAGAACATGCAGTTGGAAGCTCTATTAACTTCTTCAAGGACTTGGCTTGAAATCTTCAATCCTTCTCTTATCTCTATCATCTCCGGAGTCTAAGCTCTTCAACCCCCATACATTCTTTTCTCTCAAACCCTTGTGATTGACCGTGAAATACCTCTTGAACCTTTAAATATTCACTGTAATCTACTTATCTTTTGAATGTCAAGATTGTGGGAGAGAAGGAAGGAGTCTCACTTGTAGCTTTCTTGCTTGCACAATGGGGGAATACACACAAGGGTGGAGGCTGAAAAACAGTTTTCCTCTTCTTAGTTGTGTAAGCCAAAAGAACTCAAGTACAAAGAAATAGAAGAACCCTATATATGGGTCTCAAACCAAACTCAACTAACTAAGGTGGCATACTAACTGAGCCACGTACTAGAGTAGATAAGGATAGCTGTCATCTAGCTATTATTCATGGGCGGTGTACTAACCGCATCTGCACAACTGACAAGTCGGTGACATAAATGCACAACGATCACCCTGGCATATCACGAGTGGAGCTCGATATCTCAACACTCCCCCTCGAGCTCAATCCCAATTCCTGCACATCAAGCAGGTCTCTGAACTTGTGCAGCTTCTCTGCGCCCAATGCCTTCGTGAATATGTCAGCTACCTGATCCTCTGTACTGACATAAACTAGATCAATAAGACCTAGTAAAACCCTCTCCCGCAGATAGTGATAATGCACCTCAATGTGCTTTGTTCTAGCATGATAGACTGGGTTATTTTCCAAGTGTATACTACTCATGTTGTCACAATAAATGACAACTGGCCCATCTGTAGACTGATGCATATCATAAAGTAGCTTATGCAACCAAGCTACCTCACATGCAGCCATTGGTGCACCCCTGTACTCAGCCTCTGTGCTCAGCAAGGCAACTGTAGGTTGTTTCTTGCTGCTCCAAGTGACTGCAGCACTCCCAAAAGAGAACACATATCCACTGGTAGATCATCTATCCGAAATACTACCAGCCCAATCAGCATCAGTGTATCCATGCAACTGTATCTGAACCCCAGTCTCATAAAATAGTCCATACTGCAATGTGGACTTCACATACCTGAGTATGCGTCTAGCCACATCCAAATGTGGTTTTATTGGAGCCTGCATAAACTAACTTACCAATCCAATAGCATAGCTCAAATCTGGCCTGGTAATAGTCATATAAATCAAACTTCCTACTATGCGTCTGTACATAGTAGGGTCTTCCAGAAGCTCACCTGCATCTGCGCTCAGCTTCACATTCTGCTCCAAAGGAACTGAAATAGGCTTACAGCCTGTCATCCCATATTTGGACAGCATGTCCAATCCATACTGCCTCTGCAAGAGCCATATCCCACTTGGTGATCTAATCACCTCAATGCCCAAGAAATAACGCAGCTCTCCCAAATCCTTCATCTCAAACTTTTGCTTCAATAGCATTTTCACATGAAGGATATCTTCATCACTATCACCTGTCATAATCAAATCATCAACATAAATGACAAGTAGCATAATACCTTTCTCTGTTTTTCTCACATAAAGTGAGAAATCTGCCTTGGAAATCTGAAAGCCAATAGTGGCAAGATACCGTCCTATCTTGTCAGACCATGCTCTAGGTGCTTGCTTCAAGCCATACAAGGCTTTCTTCAACCTGCAAACAAACTCAGGATGAACAGCATGCACATAACCTGGTGGCTGCTCCATATAGACCTCTTCTTGCAAATCACCATGCAAGAAGGCATTCTTTACATCCATCTGATGTAAAGACCATCCCTTTGATGCAGCCATAGCAATGACTGCTCTTACGGTTGCCATCCTTGCAACCGGACTAAATGTTTCTTCATAGTCAATGCCATATGTTTGTGCATACCCCTTGACTACTAATCTTGCCTTGTATCTATTCACAGAACCATCTGCATTATGCTTCACCTTATAAACCCACTTACAGCCAATTGCATTTTTACCTTTAGGCAAAGATACCAACTCCCATGTAGCATTTGCTTCCAAGGCATCCATTTCTTCATCCATGGCTTTCTCCCATTTTTCTTTTCCCATGGCTTGCTCAAAAGAAGTGGGTTCTGGTTCCTGTATCACTTTGACCATATATGCATAGTGAATGGCTGTAAATCCATCATATTTTAGCCTATCCATAGGATACCTAGCTCTGGTAGACCTGCGCAAAGTAGGTTCACTCCCAAGTGCTCTCAAAACATCCCTGGTCTTCCTTACTCTAGGTGTAACAATAGAAAGAATACCCAACTCGTCATCAATGCTCTGTTCTGAGCCACTGGATTCACCATCCACATAAGAGTGACCTGCATTCACATCAAACATGGGCTGATCTACCTTCTCTTTTCCTTTTTGTGAAACCTGCATACCACTATCTGCATTGTTTTGAGGAGATTCTCCTGATCTCAATCTGCTTGTCCATGGTGAAGAATATGAACCACTGCTAGAGGACACTCCAGGTCCACTAATATTTTGTGACTGCTGCTGTGAATTCTGTGCAGCATTACCATTTTGTGCATCTACATCATCAATCACATTTGCTGGTTTATACCAGCTACTCATCTCATCGAAAACATCTCTGCTCACTGTAAACTTACGAGTAGAAGGATTATAGCATCTATACCCTTTCTGCTCAGAGAGTAACCAATAAAGATGCACTTCTCAGCTTTTGGATTTAACTTGGATCTCAACTCATCTAGCACATGAACATAGGCAATGCAACCAAAAATCTTCAAATGAGAAATATCTGGTTTCCTACCAGTATACCTCTCCTCTGGAGTCATCCCATGTATTGTTGCAGTGGGAGTCCTGTTCATTATGTAGACTGCTATAGCAACTGCTTCAGCCCAGTAAAAATCTGGCAAGTCTTTTTCATTGAACATGGCACGAGATACCTCTCTAATATGCCTGTTTTTCCTTTCTGCAATTCCATTTTGTTGTGGGGTATGACTACATGAATATTGCTGCTTTATGCCATGCTCCTGCAAGAACCTTGCAAACTCATTTGAGAGGTACTCTCCCCCTCCATCTGACCTTAGGCATTTTATTTGCAGGCCTGTTTCTTTTTCAACCATAGCTTTAAGAGTTTTGAAATGCCCAAAAACTTCACTTTTCTTTTTCATAAAATACACCCAAACTTTTCTGCTATAGTCATCAATAAAAGTGACAAAATAATGACAGCCTCCAAGAGATGCAGCTTTAGTAGTCCACACATCAGAGTGGATTAATTCCAATGGCTTCTCACTCTCTTGAACATGTCTAGGAAATGGTTTCCTTACCTGTTTTCCAAATTGGCAGGCTTCACATACCTTATGCATTTCTGCAACCTTGAATTTAGGCAATCCTGCAACAATATTTTGGGCCTGCATTGATTTAAGTCGTTGTACATTAACATGACCAATGCGTTTATGCCAGATATCAATATCTGCAACTACACTGGTCCCATGTGCAAACATTGCTGCACTCAATTCAGACATGTCTGCATCCAACATAAACATTATGCCCTTCTTCTTTCCTTTTGCTATCAAGCGACCTTTATTTTTCATATCCTCAACAAAGCATCCATGAGGATTAAATCTGACCTGCAAGCCCTGCTCAACCATTTGACCAACAGAAACCAGATTCTTGGTGATATTCGGGACATGAAATACATCGGACAGGTATTTCTTTTTCTCATCCTGCATAGACAAAGGAATTTTTCCAATCTGCACAATAGGATGTGCAGTATCATCACCAGTCTCCACAAATCCTGGTTTTTTCATTTTCCTTGCATCCTCCATCCATTCTGCATGACCTGTCATGTGGTTTGATGCACCTGAGTCAACATACCATACATCATTGCTTTCTTCTGCACTTGTCACAGAATTGTTTATGTGCTGCACCATAAACAAATGCTCATTTCTGTCATCACCCTGTCTACTAGAAGATGCATAATTCCCTTGTTGCAGTTTTCCATTCATGATGTCATTCTGCTTTTTATAGCAGTCTTTAGCCATATGACCCATTTTACCACAATAGTAACATTCAACATTACTGTTTGCATTTTGGCCTCTTTGCCATCCACCACGACCTCTTTAGCTCCCCCTGCCTCTAGAGTTACCACGTCCTCCTCCATAGGACTGGTTTTCTTGAGTTTGCTGCATATTCTAATTTCTACCACGGCCTCCAAATCGGCCTCCTTTACCTCTGCCTCTACCTCTTCCAGCATTTGAGTAGAAGACAGCTTCTTTTGAAGTTCCTCCTGAAGAAGATGCACCACCATTTCTCTGCTCCTTAGAAATTAGAAGAGCAATCACCTCCTCAAAATCAGGAAATCTTTCACGGACGGAAATGGATGTTCGAAACTATGCATAATCCTTTCCTAGACCATTCAAGGTCACAGAAACTAAATCATCATCTTCCACTGGCGACCCAATGGAAGCAAGTGCATCTGCAATCTTCTTCACCTTCATGTGGTAGTCATTGATGCTCATATTTTCTCTTTGCACATTATGCAACTCTTGCTTGAGCTGCATTTTCCTGGCTTGCGTATTTGTGCTATACATTTTTGACAAAGTATCCCATGCCTCCTTTGGCGTACTTGCATCTTGAATATGCACAATCATAGAGTCTGAAATGTTGATAGACAGGCAGTATATAACTTTCCTGGCTCTCTCATGCCATGCTTTAAATGCCTGCATTTGCTGTTGATTGGGAACATCAGGAAGAACTGGTTCTTCTTCATTTCCTGCAACAAATTTCCAATATCCTTTTCCCATAAGAAAATTCGTCATTCTAAACTTCCATGCTTGGAAGTTGTTCTTGTCAAGCTTTTCAGTGACAATCTGTGAGAGAGAATCAGACGCCATTACAGAACACTGCAAAAAAATTCTCACTGCAAATAACACAGCTTCAACCTCACAAGGGCTAATCTGCAAAACTGACGAAAGTGGTATTTGACCACACAGTCACTTCCTAGTGACGATTTTGCATCAACAGGTAACAAGGATGATTCTGTAACTCCCAATGTCTTTGCACACAAGCATACGATGCAATTTCTACATTAACTTTTCACCGACCTGTAGAACAGTGGTCGCACAGTATAAAACTGGGCCTTTTCCTGAGTGCGTGCAGAAAAGTTCCGCCTCCAAAATAGGCCCTGAAATGGCCTCAAATCAAAAAAACAGGGTCACCAAAGGCTAAAGCCCCGTCCCGTAGCATATACTACCCTCTTGCTTCACCGCGAAGGGCGTCTCAACCTGAGACAATGCACTCTTGCAATTTTCGGCTGTGCTACCTACAGAGATCTGCTCCCAAAACAGAAAATGAAAGCAACACTGCTCCTCTTACCAGAACACTGCGAGCTTGGCTTGCTTTCTTGAGCTCCTTACCACGAACAAGGCTCTGATACCATGTCAAGATTGTGGGAGAGAAGGAAGGAGTCTCACTTGTAGCTTTCTTGCTTGCACAATGGGGGAATACACACAAGGGTGGAGGCTGAAAAACAGTTTTCCTCTTCTTAGTTGTGTAAGCCAAAAGAACTCAAGTACAAAGAAATAGAAGAACCCTATATATGGGTCTCAAATCAAACTCAACTAACTAAGCCATGAACTAGAGTAGATAAGGATAGCTGTCATCTAGCTATTATTCATGGGCGGTGTACAAACTGCATCTGCAACTGACAAGTCGGTGACATAAATGCACAACGGTCACCCTGGCATATCAGGAGTGGAGCTCGATATCTCAAACATTGAAGACACATCTCCATCTATCTTGTCCAATTTTCTTGCCAAACCCATGTGGTGACCTTCAACTCTACACGTTGCGACAGTGGCAATTGTGCTAACCCTCAATTGACATGTGCCAAAATGTGCCCTAGATGACAATATACATACCTTTTTGTGGAGAAGTTTCAAGGTTCCCTTTGCTAAAAGTAATGATAATCTCAACTCCTAGTAAGCTTAGAAGTATTCAGTGTGCTTCATAGTCCACATCACATTTGGTTGCATACTTAAAAGGTCTTCCAAGCAACACATCCTTGCCTATATCTTCTTGGTTTGGAATCATATAGAAAATAATCGGTAGGCTCTCGGTATTTATAGTCAACAGAACCTCGCATTGTCCTAGGAGAGGGGATAATGTGATCGTCCATAAGGTTTGATAAGTGCATTTTTTTGGGATGACCAATCTCAGTCCAAACATCATAAGTCAAGCTATCATAATCTGAACCTTCTTCAATGACAACATCAATGATGAGCTCTCACTTGGTAGTTATTTTGGCTTTGGGATACATAGGAGGTATCATATATTTGTCTTTTGGGTCAGTGTTGGTGGCTTTGACCTTTGTCTTTTGGGTCAGTGTTGGTGGCTTTAACCTTTTAGATGTTAGGCATGGTAGACTTAGTTAAGGTGCTACTAGACACCTTGCATATAGAACAATCATGGTAGATATGAATGATTCCACACTCAATGCAACTTAGGTTAGCCTTGTGAATGTTTCTATCTCCATTCAATCTGCTAACTCAAGCATATTGGCAATGGATAGATGGATGGAAAGGCTTTTCTTTGTTGTTGACTCCTAAGATTTTAGGGATCATAGACCTATGGCCTAGTCCACTATGAGGCACGTCAATTAAGTGCCAAGCTCTTAAAAGCCTGATGGTAAGCTTATCAACTCTTCTTGCAAAGTCAAGTTCTTATCTGGTTTCTTATGTGTAGTTTTGTTCTTCTAAATCTCTTAAATGATGTAAATTCAACTTGGTACACTTGATATCTTGGTCAATAGCTTCTCTCTCATTAGGCCCTTATGGTAGTGATTGGACTTTAGCTCTTGGTGGAAAGCTTGGATGATTTCCCCCCTTCGATTTGTAGTGGGTCATAGGGATAGATAGAGTTAGCCTAATGTGTGTGTGTGTGTAGCCTAGGTGTGCCAAGTCCTTTTGATGTGCAAAGTGTCTCTTAGGCTTGTTGACCTTGGTTTGTGAAAGCTTCTCAGTGAATCCTCAAGGCACTTAAGTGCTTCTTCCAACAAATTGATTCCAAAACATACACTCTTCAAGGCACATGAGACACTTTGAACATACAAGAGTGAGATGTGCAGAATAAGGCTTTCTTTCTTTCAAAAATTAGGGTGCATGTGCAAAGGCAAACAATGTGAGAGAGTGTTGTGAGGGAATGAGCTAAGTGCAGAACGACTAGGTGCAATTGAGCTTTGAGGGGTGCAAATGAACTTGATTAATGAGAATTGGTGCAAAGTAACTTATTCTAACCTAGGTGTGAAGGAACTCTTAGTGCAAAGGAAATCTAACACTAGGTGGAAAGAATCCTAGGTGTGAATGATCCTAAGTGTGAAAGTACTTATCAAAATTTTCCTAAGTACAAATGATCTTTTAGTGTGAATTAAAGGAACTCTAATGCAAAGGAACTCTAGTGTGAAGGAACTCAAGTGCGAATGAACTCCAGGTGCGATGGAACTCTAGTGTGAAGAAACTCAAGTATGAAGAAGGAACTCCAATGCAAAGGAGCTCAAGTGCGAAGAAACTCTAGTGCAAAGGAACACGAGTGCAAAGGAACTCTAGTGGAAAGGGGCTCTAGTGCAAAGGAACTCAAGTGCGAAGGAACTCTAATACATGGAAGGAGCGGGAGTGCAAAGGAACTCTAGTATAAAGGAGCTCAAGTGCGAAGGAACTTTAGTGCAAAGGAACTCTAATGTGAAGGAATTCTAGTATGAAGGAACTCAAGTGCAAAGGAACTCAAATGCAAAGAAATTCTAGTGTAAAGAAACTCAATTGCAAATGATCTTTTAGTGTAAAGGAACTCTAAGCCTAGGTGTGAATGAACTCTTAGTATACGAAGGAGCTCTAAACCAAGGTGTGAAGGATCTGAAGTGTGAATGACTTCTTAGTGTGAACGAAATGTAAATCTGGGCTAACCTTAAGTGCAAAGGGTCCTAAGAGAGAATGAAATTTGTGATCTAGATGTAAACAAACTTTGTGATCTTGGTGTGAATGAACTTAATAATCTAGGTGCAAATGATCTTTGTGTGAATGATCTAGCTGCGAATGATGTTGGTGCAAATGAACTTGTGCAAACAAACTAGTGACTGTGAGTGAACGGGTGCAAATGAGCTATGTGCATGTGTATGATAAGAGCCAAATCAACCAACAATTCAGCCTATTCTTCTCCCTTCAACACCATCAACTTAGAGGGTAAGTGCCTTTCACAACCTATGTGTATGCTTAAACAGCCTACAATCTTAGCCTTATAGAGCTTGGCCTTGGATTTGGCCTTTCGACTATTATGTTATAGATTGGCATCATAAAGCCCTTTGCCCACCATTGTAGTGCCACAAATCAGCTATCTTGGCCCTTGAATCAAGGATTAACTAGCACAAGTCTTAACGTATTCCCAGTCAAGGAAAAGCTACCAAGGCAAAACAATCACCAAGTCAAAGTCGTAAATCATTCCTTAACGCTTTGATCCTAGAGGAACCCTCTAGGGCTAGAACTCTTACTACAATGATTGCAATGCCTAGTAACCCTCTTATAGAAATGACTAAAGAAGAGGCAGCAAAGGATCCAAGCTATCAGAGATTGTAAAGAGAAATTTCTGTCAAGGATTCAAATCCAAAACGCAAGACTAAGTATCATGTTTTTCCCATAAATGGGAACTTGCCTATTACAAGACAAGACTGTGTATTCCTGCAAGTCAGGAACTCCAAAGGAAAATACTCTTGAAAGCTCACAATTCTCCATTTTTGCACCATCCTGGTTATGCTAAGACGCTTAATATAGTCAGAAGAAGCTTCTACTGGGAGCATGTTTTCTAAAACTTGTAGCCCTTGAAAAGTGATTGTAAACAATGTAGAAGTTTTTTTATTATGTGGTGCATGTGTGAGCTTCTCAATGAAGTTGGAGTTATGGATCAACATCTAGGTTTTGGTAAAAGGATTCACGCACATGCTTTGTTTCAAAAATTAGAGAAAATCTTTGAGTTTTTATGACTACCAAATATGTCTTATTGATCATTGTTGTTAGGATGTGCATATTTGCTACCATAAAGAGAGAATGAGGAGGTCTTTCATGAGTACTTGAGGAAGAGGGTACAAGGCTTTGATCATAGAGGTAAGAAAATAAGGGAGAGAACTTGGTTGTTCCATTGAGTTGAGAATTTTGTGATTGAATGTTTCAAGTGGATCAATAATACATATTTGGCCCTCGAGTCATTATCATTGGTGCCAATAAACAAGGTGTCTCCAAGATGATGGGCTCCATGCCTTACTAAAGCCACAATTCTTACACAACTCAAGTTGCCATAATAATCTTATTACACAAAGCCACATGACAAGCTCTTGAACCACTGAGTATTAGCATCTTTACTTTTGGGTACATAATATCCATGCTTTTTAGGCAAATTTCCTTTGCATCATTCCCTGAAGATCACACATGTCAAAGCATGAGATGTCATAGTGGTTACTTGAATCTTGAGTGCACACTCTCATGAAATAAATGAGCTATTGCCTCCTTGACAACTAATCCTCAATCTTTTAATCCCTTCTTTCTCACTACACCAATTGAGGACATGTGTGGCTAGCTTTATGATCTAGACATAGGAAACATTAACACTTATATGTTACAAGCCAATGACAAACTAATATGTGTGGTAACATAGGTGTTAGAAGTGCAAGCTTGAACATAGTTGATCATAAAATAGAACCTCATTGCAATTTCTAAACCTAAGGATCACAAACCTTGTAGTTGCACATGCAACTAGCACCACACCATCACCTTGGGAAGTTACTTGGCCTATGTCAAGTCACTCTTCCCTAAACCATGACTAAGCTAAACACTTGATCCAAGTAGACACTTTTTGAGCCTAATAGTTCTTGGGATTCAATACTAAGAATGACATCAACTAGCCACTAAGTGACAATCGTCTTCAGTTGAAAAGCTCTACTAGTCACCCCAAGAGGACAAATGCATAGTACTATAATCCAATCAGTAGTTATGTGCCTCAAGTAGAACTTAACAAGAGTTAGAGATATCTCCTCCCCAATTGGACACTCAAGTTGTACCCCATACAACCATTTTCATTTCCACTAAGAACATCCACCCTAAAGATGAGCTTAGGGTCTTTGAGCCCATATATGGTGAAAATTCATCTCAAAGTTGACATCTTGGCCTAGCAAGGTTGAGATAGGTAGTGATACTTGACACAAGGGACATATAAAGCCCTAATTGGGCCTCTAGACCTCATATCCAAGGGTATTTTGCTTATTTCTTGTAGAATGTAGGACTCATCATCCTCCCTCAAGTTGTGTCTTGAGTATCTCAATGAATCACCTTAACAAGAGCCTAAGAAGTCAAACATATAGACCAAGTCACCCAAAGCTAAGAGAACTTCGTGAGAGCTCTACATTCCAAAAACAAGCTTTATATTGAGCTACTCAAACACTATTGGGGCTAGCTTGGACTTGATTAGGAACATAGCAAGGAACAAGCCACCATTTGAAAAGAGGAGAATATTGAAAAAATAAGCTTGCTCATGCATGAAAAGACCTCAATTGAGGGCAAGGAGTTACCCTCAACCCAGAGAGCTATGAGCTCTTAAGACTGGTGCCTAGTCCATCTACCTCAAGTCACTTATAACTACATTCTTTGTGAGCCATAGGTACCATAGGAGTACCTATATTTTCAAGAATGATAGGGCATTTATTTCCATCATGTCTTAAGAAGACCCACATGCCAAGAGTATCAACTAGATTGTAGAGCCACATTTTAGGAGTGCATTGAGATTGGCATATTCAATATTATCAAAACCCCAAGGGACATATTGTTGCCCTTACTCTAATGACCAAGACTTGTGAATAATCATATCTTTAGGCATTGTGACTTGATCTTAGAAAATAGAGAATGACCTCTTAGGAGGCCTATTAATTCAATATCATGAAAGGACACTAAGCTCAAGCAAAACCACAAGGCAAGATGAAGGGAAATCCTACCTAGTGCAAGAGGAGGAGAAACACCAATGATTGTGAATCATGAAGGACAAAACATTCAAGCCATGTTAAGAAATGTGTATCTACACAAGGGCTTAACAATCACCAAGAACAAAACTCATGGAGAGAAATTAGAGCAAAGAGAGTGTTTAGGAAAAGTTGACCAACTCGAACAAAAACAACCCTAAATTTAGATTTCATAGCCTAGGAAAACTCAGAGGGATTCGAAGTGGGTAGAATACTTAGATGAGTTCAAAATCACAAAGCACACAAACATGAACCCAAAAAAAAATCAAAAACAAAGAAAGGCCACCCAATTGAATAAACTAGAGACCTTAAAATCTTAAAGGGCCTCGCTAGTCATGGAGGGCAAGAAGGTCATGCAATAATCCTTGCACAACTTTTTCAGAACGCTCACAATTAGAACAAGCATAACACCTTTGGCCAATAGAAATGAAATGAGAAAAGTCAAAAACCTTGCCCTTGAACCCTCTCCAAGAAACATTGCATGGATGAGCCATGATTCTAACACTAATACCATGTCCAATAGTGCAGCTAATGACTCAAAGGTTCATATTCAAGAGGTCAATTATGAAGACTTAGATTTAGGAGACCGATAATTGACACCACTTGCCTATCTTAGGATCAAGCTCATTGCAAAAAGAGGGCATAAACATCGACACACAAGATTATCATTGGTGTCCATAGAAGATGCCTACATTGTTTCATGGCTTATATTTGGAGGGTTCAAGCCCCCTTGTCAACATCGTGCAATGTGTGAGTTTTACAAACAAAAAATAGGAGGAAATAACTTATTGGCACTTCCAAGTAAGAACCTCACCCTTTCCGACTTTGAACAAGGTGTAAACACAAACACTCCTCTTCTTCAATTCTCCACTCTTCCAATTTGATTTGCAAGGTGGTGAGGACACTACATTAGCCACATTAAGATTTCTACATTAACAACTTAACATCATTGTGTCATATGTTTGCTTTTCTTACTCTCAACACATCATAATTTTTCCAATTGCAAACACTTTCCATTTGCATCAAAAATGGCATTTTCCACCCAAATTGTGATGCTTTTTATCAATACCCTTACCTTCACCTTAGTGCTTGATATTTGTTAGATTTAAGCTATCATCATTAGGACTTCCTCATCACACCACCTCTTAGGATGCTCCTCAAAGATTTTGGTTCTTCTTGACATGTAGCTTTCACATCATCAATGGCGTTGATTGTTAGATTTGTTTTCGATCATGGCTATTTTTCATAATGATGCATTGCAACCTTTGATCATATATGCTTAAACCTTATTAGATAATGATCCTCATTTTCTTTTGTCATAATTAACCCCTTAGCAATATGCACCAATTTATCCACATTAAAACCAAGTCACCCATACATTCTCCCTTAGCAAACACAAATACCCCCTCTTTCATAGAGCCAAAAATATGTCAACTTGTTCATGGCCTTGGTTAGTCATGGTATCCCTATAAACCTCTTAAATCTAAGAGTGCACTTCATAATTATGAGCATCATATGGTTAACTCTTAGTTTAACTCATCTTTGCTATTGCACTTTTGGAGACAATCCAAAACACATTTGTAAACCATAGTATCCATATGGTCTCCTTCAATTCAAAATATGTATCTATTAGGTGAACGGCACAATAAAGAACTCAATTTGAAGCAAGATTCCCTAGAGAAGAATAAGACCTTGATAAATACACCCTAATTCTATGGAATCTTTGCCTATGATGATACAACCTTCTTTTATTGAAACCTATCCTCCCTTGAACTTCATGCAGACCAAGGAACCTAGAGACATCCCCTCTTTGAATTGCAACAATATAATGGCCTAAAATCCTTTTTTAGAACCTCTAATAAGCAAGCAAAACAACACATGTCTTCTTCCTCCAATACAAGGTGCTTCAAGTAACTTATAACATCTTACAATGCAATCCGATGTCATTGCTTCAAATGCAAACACATCTTTGCAATCCCATCACTCTTGCTGCCCTCTTCTTAACGTTGGCTTAGTCAAAACCCTAAAACATATTATCAAGTACTTATTGAAATCTTGCTAATCAAAGATAAATCCTACACACTTGTCACAAAGAAAACATTCAATCTAAAGGTTGATTGTGTTCTGCCCTAATGGCACAAAACTTGGTCTTTTCTCCTTACTATGGCATAACCAAGTATCCATGTATCTCTTGCTAAGAGTTTTCTAGCTCACAAAAAAGAAAACACTTCATAGCATTGAATAAAGTTGCATTTTCATGTATAGAATATTCCATATGATACTGTACCATATGACCATTCCTATACAACCCATATGATATTCATGGGTTCTACCTATCAGACCATCGAGACCATTGCACCCTATATAAAAAAGTGACTAGCATTGCATCACTTTTAGTGACTTTCATCCAGTCATTGTTTTTGCCATCCTACCTACACTTCCTCTTCCAAACTTCATCTTCAACTTCTCATTCAAACTTCAACCCAGTGGCAGGCCTTCATCTCATCTCATCGTCTTCTTTAGCCTTCATCTTCTTGAATCTCCCTCTCTTGAGCCCATCCACCTTCCCCTTTCAAGCTTCACCTACCCTCCCTTTCCCTTTCCCTGTCTCTCTTTCTCTCCCACTTTAACCTACTCTCCCTCTCCCTCTTTTCCTCCCTCCCACTTTCATCCACATCGCTTCCTCTCCTCTCCTTACCTCTCTTCCTCTCTCTTTCTCGCTTTCATCCACACCTCGTCTTCCTCTCCCTCACTTTCATCCATACTTCCTCTCCCTCTCCCTCTCCTAAGTCCCTTTCCAAATCCATCTTCCTCTCCCTCCCCTCCTTTCTCATTCCTCTCCTCTAGGATGCCTAAGGCTCTCCATGAAGCTTTTGATCTATACACCACAAATCTTGACAAGGCCATGGTTAAGTCAAATTGCTATGATGGACTTACAAGTTTTTTAGGAAATCCATGATAAGTAGCATAACAAGGCATATCATTTACTTGACCAAGGTGGGTGGACAATGCGGCCCATGTTCCCAAATCCCTCAATCCCTAACCGATGATGAGATCATGAAGAAGTACTCTCCCATCTCCAATCAAAGAAAAAATGTCTTATTGAGCATGGCAAAGACTCAAGCAGCAGAGGTTGTCACCCCCAACATGGACGTATATGTTTTCACTATCATAGTCCATCTTTCTCAGCAACCTCAAGCTCTATTGCTACTATCAGAAGCAAGAAGCCCACCAAGAGGCAAATTTTCCTACAATAAGCAATAAAAGGTAGCTTTGGTCCTTTATATATCCTCAAAGAGAGGATACAAAACACAGAGATAGAAATTGCACAGACAACAGACTATGATTGAGTGCAATATCCCATTCCATTTTATTGGAGTAGATGGAGGAAAAAATATGTCAAAGCCATTGTTGTGATTGGTCCATGTTAGGGGTGTTACAAGCTCACCTACAATCACATGCGAACCAAAAATCTTAATGAGGAGAGGAAGATACTCAACAAGTCTCTCAAGCTCATGCATGCCAGATGGTAAAAGTATGGTTGCCCCATACTTTTCGATGCATTGAGCAATAGGGAGAAACAAAGCATCTTTAATATTCTTATTTCTTCACATATTGACACTTTTTCCTTACAAGCCATGGATGCAAAGCAAAGAGGAAGAAGAACTATGGAGAAGTTCATATACAAACACATATGGCAAGCTATTAGTGTGGTAGGCCTTAAGATTCAAAAATATATTTCACTTTATTTTATGTTTCATTTTTTATAATACTTGTGCCTCTCCTAAGTTTTATCTACAATCTCCTCATTCATGATTCACATACCTCAATTCTACCTCAATCATAAATCTCTATCTCTTCTACTTCATTTACTTCACCGACCTCCTTTTCTACTTGTGCCATGTAGATTGATGTGGGCAACGTGGTGCAAATAGTCACTAATAATGCATCTAATTATCAAAGGATGATATGCTTGCTAGAAGAAAAATTCTCATCTATTTTTTAGAACCATATGCCTCACATTGCATCGATCTTCTCATGGAAGATATTGGGATACTTGATTAGGTGAAGAAGATTGTGATACTTGATTGGGTGAAGCAAAATTCCCATCTATTTTTTAGAACCATATGCCTCACATTGCATCGATCTTCTCATGGAAGATATTGGGATACTTAATTAGGTGAAGAAGATTGTTACAAAGGGTTGCCTTATTGTGAATTTCATCACAAAGAAGGTGAAAATCATGGCCATCTTTACTACCTACATTGGTGTAGAGTCTAAAAATCCCTCCAAGTCCTCTTTTGTCACCTTGTTGTTGCTGCTTGTATGTGATTATATGAGGTGCAAAATAAAATTCAGCAAGTCATGGTTTCAAAGAGGTTCAAGCACAATTATTAGAGGGGGCATCATTCTCAAGTGCAGAAGAGGGAAAAGCCATTTAGAGACTTTTCTTAAGATATACATTTTGGCATGATATATAGGTCTTGGTCATAGCAATTACATGCATTGCACATGACTAATATGGAAGGCCCTACCTTGGAACTTCTCATTCACTTTATGAGAGAAGCCATTGAGGAAATCAAGGCGTGCAAACTGTCAAGATTGTGGGAGAGAAGGAAGGAGTCTCACTTGTAGCTTTCTTGCTTTGCACAATGGGGGAAGACACACAAGGGTGGAGGCTGAAAACAGTTTTCCTCTTCTTAGTTGTGTAAGCCAAAAGAACTCAAGTACAAAGTAATAGAAGAACCCTAGATATGGGTCTCAAACCAAACTCAACTAACTAAGGTGGCATACTAACTGAGCCACGAACTAGAGTAGATAAGGATAGCTATCATGTAGCTATTATTCAAGGGCGGTGTACCAACCGCATCTGCAACTGACAAGTCGGTGACATAAATACACAACGGTCACCCTGGCGTATCACAAGTGGAGCTCGATAACACTCCCCCTCGAGCTCAATCCCAATTCCTGCACATCAAGTAGGTCTCTGAACTTGCGCAGCTTCTCTGCGCCCAATGCCTTCGTGAATATGTCAGCTACCTAATCCTCTGTGCTGACATAAACTAGATCAATAAGACCTAGTAAAACCCTCTCTCGCACATAGTGATAATGCACCTCAATGTGCTTTGTTCTAGCATGATAGACTGGGTTATTTTCCAAGTGTATACTACTCATGTTGTCACAATAAATGACAACTGGCCCATCTGTAGACTGATGCATATCATAAAGTAGCTTATGCAACCAAGCTACCTCACATGCAGCCATTGTTGCACCCCTGTACTCAGCCTCTGTGCTCGACAAGGCAACTGTAGGCTGTTTCTTGCTGCTCCAAGTGACTGCAGCACTCCCAAAAGAGAACACATATCCACTGGTAGATCGTCTATCAGAAATACTACCAGCCCAATCAGCATCAGTGTATCCATGCAACTGTATCTGAACCCCAGTCTCATAAAATAGTCCATACTGCAATGTGGACTTCACATACCTGAGTATGCGTCTAGCCGCATCCAAATGTGGTTTCCTTGGAGCCTGCATAAACTGACTTACCAATCCAATAGCATAGCTCAAATTTGGCCTGGTAATAGTCATATAAATCAAGCTTCCTACTATGCGTCTGTACATAGTAGGGTCTTCCAGAAGCTCACCTGCATCTGCGCTCAGCTTCACATTCTGCTCCAAAGGAACTGAAATAGGCTTACAGCCTGTCATCCCATATTTGGACAGCATGTCCAATCCATACTGCCTCTGCAAGAGCTGTATCCCACTTGGTGATCTAATCACCTCAATGCCCAAGAAATAACGCAGCTCTCCCAAATCCTTCATCTCAAACTTCTGCTTCAATAGCATTTTCACATGAAGGATATCTTCATCACTATCACCTGTCATAATCAAATCATCAACATAAATGACAAGTAGCATAATACCTTTCTCTGTTTTTCTCACATAAAGTGAGAAATCTGCCTTGGAAATCTGAAAGCCAATAGTGACAAGATACTGTCCTATCTTGTCAGACCATGCTCTAGGTGCTTGCTTCAAGCCATACAAAGCTTTCTTCAACCTGCAAACAAACTCAGGATGAACAGCATGCACATAACCTGGTGGCTGCTCCATATAGACCTCTTCTTGCAAATCACCATGCAAGAAGGCATTCTTTACATCCATCTGATGTAAAGACCATCCCTTTGATGCAGCCATAGCAATGACTGCTCTTACGGTTGCCATCCTTGCAACTGGACTGAATGTTTCTTCATAGTCAATGCCATATGTTTGTGCATACCCCTTGACTACTAATCTTGCCTTGTATTTGTTCACAGAACCATCAGCATTGTGCTTCACCTTATAAACCCACTTATAGCCAATTGCATTCTTACCTTTAGGCAAAGGTACCAATTCCCATGTAGCGTTTGCTTCCAAGGCATCCATTTCTTCATCCATGGCTTTCTCCCATTTTTCTTTTCCCATGGCTTGCTCAAAAGAAGTGGGTTCTGGTTCCTGTATCACCTTGACCATATATGCATAGTGAATGGCTGTAAATCCATCATATTTCAGCCTATCCACAGGATACCTAACTCTGGTAGACCTGCGCAAAGTGGGTTCACTCCCAGGTGCTCTCAAAACATCCCTGGTCTTCCTTACTCCAGGTGTAACAATAGAAGGAATACCCAACTCATCATCAATGCTCTGTTCTGAGCCACTGGATTCACCATCCACATAAGAGTGACCTGCATTCACATCAAACATGGGCTGATCTACCTTCTCTTTTCCTTTTCGTGATACCTGCATACCACTATCTGCATTACTTTGAGAAGATTCTCCTGATCTCAATCTGCCTGTCCATGGCGAAGAATGTGAACCACTGCTAGAGGACGCTCCAGGTCCACTAATATTTTGTGACTGCTGCTATGAATTCTGTGCAGCATTACCCTCTGGAGTCATTCCATGTATTGCTGCAGTGGGAGTCCTGTTCATTATGTAGACTGCTGTAGCAACTGCTTCAGCCCAATAAAAATCTGGCAAGTCTTTTTCATTGAGCATGGCACGAGATACCTCTCCAATATGCCTGTTTTTCCTTTCTGCAATTCCATTTTGTTGTGGGGTATAACTGCATGAATATTGCTGCTTTATGCCATGCTCCTGCAAGAACTTTGCAAACTCATTTGAGAGGTACTCTCCCCCTCCATCTGACCTCAGGCATTTTATTTGCAGACCTGTTTCTTTTTCAGCCATAGCTTTAAGGGTTTTGAAATGCCCAAAAACTTCACTTTTCTTTTTCATAAAATACACCCAAACTTTTCTGCTATAGTCATCAATAAAAGTGACAAAATAATGACAGCCTCCAAGAGATGCAGCTTTAGTAGTCCACACATCAGAGTGGATTAATTCCAATGGCTTCTCACTCTCTTGAACATGTCTAGGAAATGGTTTCCTTGCCTGTTTTCCAAACTGACAGGCTTCACATACCTTATGCATTTCTGCAACCTTGAATTTTGGCAATCCTGCAACAATATTTTGGGCCTGCATTGATTTAAGTCGCTGTACATTAACATGACCAATGCGTTTATGCCAGATATCAATATCTGCAACTACACCGGTCCCATGTGCAAACATTGCTGCACTCAATTCAGACATGTCTGCATCCAATGTAAACATTCTGCCCTTCTTCTTTCCTTTTGCTATCAAGCGACCTTTATTTTTCATATCCTCAACAAAGCATCCATGAGGATTAAATCTGACCTGCAAGCCTTGTTCAACCATTTGACCAACAGAAACCAGATTCTTGGTGATATTGGGAACATGAAATACATCGGATAGGTATTTCTTTTTCCCATCCTGCATAGACAAAGGAATTTTTCCAATCTGCACAATCGGATGTGCAGTATCATCACCAGTCTCCACAAATCCTGGTTTTTCCATTTTCCTTGCATCCTCCATCCATTCTGCATGACCTGTCATGTGGTTTGATGCACCTAAGTCAACATACCACACATCGTTGCTTTCTTCTGCACTTGTCACAGAATTGTTCATGTGCTGTACCATAAATAAATGCTCATTTCTGTCATCACCCTGTCTACTAGAAGATGCATAATTTCCTTGTTGCAGTTTTCCATTCATGATGTCATTCTGCTTTTTATAGCAGTCTTTAGCCATATGACCCATTTTACCACAATAGTAGCATTCAACATTACTGTTTGCATTTTGGCCTCTTTGCCATCCACCACGACCTCTTTGGCTCCCCCTGCCTCTAGAGTTACCACGTCCTCCTCCATAGGACTGGTTTTCTTGAGTTTGCTGCATATTCTGATTTCTACCACGGCCTCCAAATCGGCCTCCTCTACCTCTACCTCTACCTCTTCCAGCATTTGAGTAGAAGACAGTTTCTTTTGAAGTTCCTCCTGAAGAAGATGCACCACCATTTCTCTGCTCCTCAGAAATTAGAAGAGCAATCAACTCCTCAAAATCAGGAAATCTTTCACGGACGGAAATGGATGTCCGAAACTGCGCATAATCCTTTCCTAGACCATTCAAGGTCACAGAAACTAAATCATCATCTTCCACTGGCGACCCAATGGAAGCAAGTGCATCTGCAATCTTCTTCACCTTCATGTGGTAGTCATTGATGCTCATATTTTCTCTTTGCACATTGTGCAACTCTTGCTTGAGCTGCATTTTCCTGGCTTGCGTATTTGTGCTATACATTTTTGACAAAGTATCCCATGCCTCCTTTGGCGTACTTGCATCCTGAATATGCACAATCATAGAGTCTGAAATGCTGATAGACAACCAATACATAACTTTCCTGGCTCTCTCATGCCATGCTTTAAATGCCTGCATTTGCTGTTGATTGGGAACATCAGGAAGAACTGGTTCTTCTTCATTTCCTGCAACAAATTCCCAATATCCTTTTCCTATAAGGAAATTCGTCATTCTAAACTTCCATGCTTGGAAGTTGTTCTTGTCAAGCTTTTCAGTGACAATCTGTGAAAGAGAATCAGATGCCATTACAGAAGACTGCAAAAAATTCTGTCACTGCAAAAACCACAGCTTCACCCTCACAAGGGAAAATCTGCAAAACTGGCGAAAGTGGTATTTGACCACACAGTCACTTCCTAGTGACGATTTTGCATCAACAGGCAACAGGGATGATTCTGTAACTCCCAATGTCTCTGCGCACAAGCATACAATGCAATTTTTACAGTAACTATTCACCGACCTGTAGAACAGTGGCTGCACAGCATAAAACTGGGCCTTTTCCTGAGTGCGTGCAGAAAACTTTCGCCTCCAAAACAGGCCCCGAAATGGCCTCAAATCAAAAAAATAAGGTCGCCAAGGGCTAAAGCCCTTTCCCGCAGCATATACTGCCCTCTTGCTTCACCGCGAAGGGCGTCTCAACCTGAGACAATGCACTCCTGCACTTTCCGGCTGTGCTACCTGCAGAGATCTGCTCCCAAAACAAAAAATGAAAGCAACACTGCTCCTCTTACCAGAACACCGCGAGCTTGGCTTGCTTTCTTGAGCTCCTTACCACGAACAAGGCTCTGATACCATGTCAAGATTGTGGGAGAGAAGGAAGGAGTCTCACTTGTAGCTTTCTTGCTTTGCACAATGGGGGAAGACACACAAGGGTGGAGGCTGAAAACAGTTTTCCTCTTCTTAGTTGTGTAAGCCAAAAGAACTCAAGTACAAAGAAATAGAAGAACCCTAGATATGGGTCTCAAACCAAACTCAACTAACTAAGGTGGCATACTAACTGAGCCACGAACTAGAGTAGATAAGGATAGCTATCATGTAGCTATTATTCAGGGGCGGTGTACCAACCGCATCTGCAACTGACAAGTCGGTGACATAAATACACAACGGTCACCCTGGCGTATCACAAGTGGAGCTCGATATCTCAACACAAACTACTTGATATTGAGGATCTAAGGTAACTATACTTATTTTTTTACAAGTTGAATATTTCCTTTAAGTTTTAAATTCTAGAGGTTTTTTTTATTTAGATGTAGTGTATCGGAGTACATGCCAAGGCATGATGACATCCTTTATTTCATGGTGGATAAAAGATGGAAATAGATAAGGAGATCCATCTATGTGCTTGTTGCCCTCTTGCAAAATCATATAAAATCCCTTCTATTTCATGGATCATGAGCTAGTAATAGATAGAGATGCCTATCTCCCAAAGGCATTAAATGAGGACCACAAGGGAGCATTCTTGCAAGAAATCACAAGTTATAGTGACCAAAGACAAACCACCTTTGCTAGAGTTGTGTACTGTAAGTCTCTTTTGTCAAGCCTTTTCTTTTGTGGGAGTCTTTTGGGTATCAAGTATCCAATGTCCAAAAGATTTCCCTTAAGAGTTCTTGCACATGTGGTTTGAAATTTAACATTCACAATTTAAACTTGTCACCTAGAGCTTTACAATTTACAATTATTGAGCGCAATATGAACATTGAAGTTAAAACCCTTTAATTCTTTTCCCTGACATAGGATTACTCCAATGGAGTACGTGAGAGAAATTGGTTTTCATAGTCTCATACATATCAAGATCTATAGTAGGTCGTAGCTCTGACTTACGTATGCTATGGACCATACATGAGATACCCATGGCTAAATAGTTCAGTTGAAACATTTCAATGTTTTCTTCTTGTTGATATATTTGAATCTTGATGTATAAATTATCATTTGGCTCTGATTAGATAAATGTGCAGAAGTTGACCAAGGCAACTCTAAAGAGTGTCAAAAAGAGGGCAATAAGGAGAAAGAGGCCATATTTAGGGACCTCTATATATGAATCTATAATAGACCAACCACCAAGCCGCACCTACCTGCAAGGGCCATGGAAGTTGCAAGCACCAATACTATCACTACACCAATTATCAAGGCTTATGTAAGGCAAGGCTCTAGGAAATCCAGTACTACATTAGCACTTGTAGAGGATGCTCCAATTAGAGAGCTCGAGTATAATAATGACAAGAATGTCATTGGTGACAGTGTCTTTAATGAGACTTTTTAGGCTTCTGCTAAATGAGAGTGTCTCTCCACCTATCGATGTATCTAACCTTGATGATGAGGATTTCTTGTGAATCATTTTGTATTATGTAATCCCAAATGATTCTCAAATCTTGAGTCCTTTTATGAATATTCAGTCATAGCATGTGTCATGAATCATGTGGTGGGGGGAGCTTGCTTGAATTATTGTCTTGAACACACATGTCAATACATACAAGGGGAAACTCACTCAACAACAAAAGAATAGAGATGAGACCAAAACATTTTCTTTCTAGTTTTTTCTTCTTCTTCTACTCCCTATACAATGTACACAATGTATAAATAGGATACAATATAAAAGGAAAGTGGCTTACTAACTCAAACCTGATTATACTAATTGATTGGTGCTATAACTATGCCAATTGTAGACAAATGTAACTAGCAAAATATAATAAGTGATGAATCAATGTGGTCATGTCAGAATCACAATAACAACTAACGTAATAAGTATAGACATGCAGACCTATCTAACCAAGTAGTCAATTACTATGTTCACATATAGTGAGATTGCCATCTCCACACTCTGCCTTAGGCTCAACTAAATTTCTACAGATCCAAATAACCTTTGAAATGTTAAAAGGTTCTCTACACCCAATGCCTTTGTGAAAATGTCAGTTATCTAATCTTTTATGGTAGCATACACCAAGTCAATATCATCTACAAGTACCTTCTCTTTCACAAAAGATAATGTCCCTCTTTCTGTTTTGTCCCAACATGGAGCATAATATTCCTAGCCAATTATATGCTACTCATGTTGTCCCAATGAATGATAATTGGACCATCTACCCACACATCCAAGTCACCCAATAACTTTTGTGACCATACCACTCGCATACTACCATAGTAGCACCTCTATACTCAACCTTTGTACTCAAAAAATCCACTATAGTTTCTTTTTGTTGCTACAAGTAACAATTCCACTACTAAGGGAAAATATGAATCCATTGGTAGATCTCCTATGAGATATATTACCAACTCAATCTGCATCTTTATATCCAAATACATGTACATCCTAACTCGCCTCATAAGAAATTCCATAATACAATATGGACTTCACATACCTAATATACATCTGACTGCATCCAAATGAGGTTTTTGAGGTGCCTACATAGACTAACTCACAAACCCAACAATATTACTCAAATTTGGCCTTCTAATAGTCATATAAATCAAACTCCCTACTATCCTCCTATACATATTAGGGTCTTAAAAGAGGCTTACAAGTCATCATACCATAGTTGGAGAACATATTCAAACCATATTGCTTTTGGGACAACCATATACCATTAGCACAACTAATCACCTCAATACCAAGAAAATACATTATCTCACCTAGATCCTTCATCTCAAACTTTTGCTTCAAAATTCCCTTGATAACAATAATCTCCCTAGTACTATTATCTATAATAATCAAGTCATTCACATAGATAGATATAACAACCAAACCCACATCTCCCTTTCTTACATAAAGTGAGTGATTAGTATCAAAAATATAGAAATAGACATTGACAAGATACTCCATGATCTTGTCAGCTGTAGGTGCTTGTTTCAATCCATAGAGTGTCTTCTTTAACATACAAACATATGTGGGATACTCCAAATCCTCATAACCTATTAGATGCTACATATACACTTCTTCTTGCAAGTCACCATGTAAGAAAACATTCTTTATATCCATTTGCTACAAACTCTAATCTTTGGCTACTACCAAAGCAATCACACATCTGACAATTGTCATCCTAGCATCTAGATTAAATATCTCTTCATAATCTATGACATATGTTTGAGCATAGTCTTTCACAACCATCCTAGCCTTATACTTCCTAATAGAACCATTTGCATTTTACTTAATTTTATATACCCACTTACAACTAGTAGCTTTATTTCCCTTAGACAATGGTACTAAATCCCAAGTCTTGTTGGTCTCTAATGCATCCATCTCCTCATCCATTGTTACATCCCAATGTGCATGATTGAAAGGCTCCTCAAAACAAGTGGGCTCAACATCCTCAATTACCTTTGCCATATAAGCATAATGGTGAGCTACATAACTTTGAAAATTAAATCTACTAATAGGGTATCTCACTTTGCTAGAATATGTACCACTAGATCACTCAATGAAGCCTTCGCATTACCACGTGCTCTCTGTATGCATGGTGTCTTGATTGAAGGAATATCGGGCTCATCATCAAACTCTCTGATCAACTAGAGTCTCCATCAAGAATTGAATGACTACTAGATGCATCATTGTCATCTAACATTTTTTTGTTTCTTTTTGTCATTATCTATATTACTACTAGATGTACCTAAAGATGAGGGGTTGCTCCTTAGTCTCCTAGATTGCTAACTAATTATAGATATGCTACTAGATGATGTCTTTGGTCATCTAAGGGTCCATGATTCCTATTATTTTGTCTGCATATCATTATCATTATCATCCAATGCATCTCCACTAGATGCATACCAACTACTTATCTCATCAAAAATAACATCCATGTTCACTCTAAACTCACCATTGACATGGTTATAATAGCGATCCTCTTTTTCTCAGTAGTATATCAAATGAAATTTCTTTTTAAAAGACTTTAAGTCCAATTTCTTCCTCAAATCATCTAGCACATGAACATACACAATACAACCAAACACTTTTAAGTGAGATACATCAGGATTCCTTCCTGTAAATCTTTCTTCAAGTGTTACACTATGAACTGCACCTATGAGAGTTTTTTTTATAACATATACAACATTATTCTCAGACAAAAATTACTTGCATATATTATTTGTAGCCATCAATGTCGGTGCAACTTTCATAATATGCATATTATTCCTTTCTGTAATCTCATTTTGCTATGGGTTATTGAAACCAGTCTTCCTTCCATGGTGGATGGGTGGTAATTCCCTAATTACAACTTAGTTACACCAATAACATTTATTACAAAATTGGAAAAATAACACTATATTAGGGAGTTTGGGAATTTTCATATACTCTAGGAATTTATAGAGTGGTCAATATTTGGTCACATGGTCAAATTATTACCCCCTTCCTTGAAGGTGAAACTTTTTCTAAATATTATATAGATTCCCAGCACCCAGTTCCATCTTCAAAAAAGGGATTAAGATTTAGCCACATGGTCAAATCTTTAATTCTAATTTAAGAGTGGAACTTGGGAGATTTCCAAATTCTCTAATATAGTGTTAAATACAAATTAACTTACAATCTTGGACAATGGACACCTTGTTGGCCCCAAAACTGGTGCCCCTTTTTCGGTATTTATGTAACTTAATTGAAGAAGAAGTTGATATACAATGAGATTCTCCCAATCCCTTTCGTTATTCCAACTCCCCTTGCTGTCCAAAATGACTAGCAAGTCCTCAATCCGGTTTGCCCCTTGATTTGAAAAATCAACTAACCTTCATCCACTTTGATGGAAATGGAAAATGCCCCAAATTCATTGATTTGCTCGTCCCTCCACTTGAATTTGACTTAAAAAAACTTCAGCCTGTTGAATCCAAGTCTCGGAGCTTCCAATTTCAGGCATGCTTTCAAGGCTACTGCTAAACCCTAATTTTTGCTACATGTTAGGGTTTACAACACAGAAATCTGAAATTTCTCAGCCCCATTGGTGATCTCAATGTTGTAATATTTGGAGCAAGGTTGTAGAAAGGCTGGGAGATGAGAGAGAATACTAATGAGGAGATAGAAAATTCATAATTTCTTCACGAAGAACTAAAAAAAATTGGTCATGTACTACTGCTACCTTGTCTCAATAGCCCTGTAGATGCTATCTCTTGCTCTTAATTAGTTTTCTCATGCCCCCAGCTACCTCAGAAGATCCTCCAATGGCTGTAGATCAGACCAGTAGTATCTTCTCTCTCTCTCTCTCTCTCTCTCTCTCTCTCTCTCTCTCTCTCTCTCTCTCTCTCTCTCTCTCTCTCTCTCTCTCTCTCTCTCTCTCTGGCTAAATGCACTAAAATGCCTCTCTCTGGCCTCTAAAGATATTTGTCGATCTTGCATGGGCATTTTTTATGAGTGGCGACCTTTTCAAATGGCTTTTCTAACTTTATCCATAATTAAATATTTATTATCAATATTTAAATATTAAAAATTAATCTAATAGTTATTTTGATATCTAAAAAAATAATCTGACTTGCTAACATTTAAAATTGGCTAGGCAACTTCCATTCCTAAGTGTCTTTGCGTCATCGTCTTTGACCATCAGATTGGCATTAGATACCATTAAGTGCCACTTTTCTAATGTCACCAACTAACACTTATGGACAAATGAATGACATAGGCCAACAATTGGTACCAAATGCCACCAAGTACCTGTGCGGCATAACTTATAGTAACTTTTGCCTTTGACATCTCATGATTTCTTTGGGTCCTGAGATTGTAAATTTACTCTAACCTAAATTGCACCTCACATATGCAACATTTACTTAACCATGTGATTAAAAATTAAGCCACATGTTAAGTGAGGTTTCTATAATGCATGTCTTCATGACAGCCCTCCCCCTTAAAATCCTTGCAATCATCCTCAATTGCACTACCAAATGCATCAAAAGCAAAATAGTGGATTGGAATTTCCACAAGGCATCATAGTTAACACAGCATTGTGCATTGCTACTTAACCATTCCATATGCCCAACACATGTTGAAATTCACCAGTCAATCATAACATAGCATAAGACTCACAAATAATCTCAAAAACATTACCAGCTTATCATGTGATATGTCTATTTCTCATGAGCTAAACTCATTTGGCAAAACCAAACCATAGCATAGCATAACAAGCATAAACCATGGCTAAAACATCAAAACTGCTACAAGTGTGACCCCAAACTGATCACAAACTCATTGCAAAAACTGACCAACACAATCAATGTAAAAATTGATGCAAAAATGATCCCAAAAGTGACCATAAATGATTCTCAAGCTGTGAGCTGAAACTGGTCACGATTTTGTCTCAAAATTGAGGTAAATTTTATGTCAGATTGATCATAAAGTGATGCAAAAGTATCGAGACAACACTCATGCTACTATCCTCTTAATTAACATACACCAAACCCTATGACATGATATGCATTAGAAAATTAGCAATAATCAGCATGCAAATCACACCATTCAAGCATCCCAACCCCCTACGTTTAGGTATTGCTTTCGTTGCATACGTGTAAAGGTTCAGTTTTGTCATGTTTTGATGTATAAATAATAATAAATCACAAACTTTGACAAGGAGATAGGGCAAACTGAGGCCAAACCTCATGCTTTGCCACTACCATACATCCACAAACAATCATTATATTTTTTTCTATTTTTCCAAGACGTTTTTCTATTTTTTCACTCATTTTTCTCATTTTCTTGATTTATTGGAAATATAATATGCTATTTTCTTATTTTTCTTATTCCAATCACTTCAATATACTAAGATTCAATTTATCTTCCATTTTCCCCCCATGGGAACATATGTCACCCACCCGAAACGAAAAAACTAGCATTTTACCGCTTAAAAACCGCATTTTGGGTTTACGGGAATTAAATAGAGCATGTAAATCATTGCAAAACCAAAATTTTCTGATGCATAGCAATTACTCATAATGCAATCAGCACTCAAATAAATTTTCATCCAATAAGAACATAATTATCATCATAAACTATCAAAAATCCTTCATTTTTCTTCATAAAAATTGTCATACCGTGTTTTTACGTAACCCGAGATGCCTTAAATGACTGCATAAGCAGCAGACAAAGCCTCCATTGCTCTCAATCCAATGCTACACTTCAATCTTTAGCATCTCCATCAATCTCCATCACCACTTCCTTCATTCTTCCACCTGGTTCCTTCTTCAAGAGAGTACACATGAACAGCCCATAGAGAAGAGAGAGAGGGAGGAGAGAGAAAAACTAGATTATGTTCTCTTCATCCAGATAGCCATTCCTCACACGAAGACCGGCGATACGATCAGCCAAGAGGGAGAAGTTGGCATGCAATCTCTGTTCCATGGCTGCAAGAAGAAGAAGAAGAAGAAGAGAAATTTTAACCCCCCCAAATTTCGCGCGGCCTGCAGACGTTGCCATCTCTTCTTCTTTTTCACGTTTTTTTCATAAAATTTGGGGGGGGGGGGGGGGGGGGGGGGGGTTAAAATTTCCAAAGGGCACCCCCCCTTTGGTCCAAGTTTTGTCCACCCTTTCGTATCTTGGCCAATTTTATCCAAGTTTTGTCCCCCTTTGGTCCAAGTTTTGTCCACCCTTTCGTATCTTAGCCAATTTTTAGCCTCTTCCTCGTCCGGACTCCGTTTCACCCTCTGAAAAATCTTCCGCGTCTGTCTCGGCATCCCGCACTGACTGGCAACTCCCGGCATCCCCCATGGCAATCGAAAAAATTATCAAAAATCCACAAGTGTCGCTCGGACGTCTTTTAAAAGCCATCTTTCACTTGGTGCTTAAAATCATCCTAGCTGCAGCTGCCGCCTTCGATGTCGAATATTCTTCCCCTAAATTCCAGATTTTTTGGCAAATTTTAGGCACATCCCGGGCTCAAAACTCCGCTCTCATTGGCAACCACGGGATAGGGCGACTCAGCCCGTCGAATCCCACAACAGATCTGCACAAAACAACCAAAGGAAGCATCAAGCTAATACAAAATAGACACATATTAAAACACAGCACAATGCTCACCCTACCCCCTGACAAAACCAAGGCATGAAATCCACAAGGAGTAGGCCTAGCATAATCTGATAGAAGATCCCAAGCTAATCACTTAATCGACTGCTCCAACACGGCCAAACTAAAAAGAACTATCAAAGAGGTCGCCCTAAGTGGTGGTCTAAACTACCTATCTAACTAAGGACAACACAACCAGGAGCTCCTACTAGGCGAGGACTCCTATAGCCTGATCAAGAAGTATTTCCTTTTAGCACATTTTTTCTTTTAGGTTTTTATGTTTCCATACTCGGGCATGTAAAAAGGAGGGAGCTAAGCGTAGTGACCCAAGGAGAATAGGGCATCAGCCTCGGGCCTGTCTTGGTACCCAAGAACCTACCAAGCCCTCGCAAGGCAACACTTAATCATTTTCTGACGTTCACTTTTATTTTCACTCCAACCTTCCTTACTTTCTTCTTTTCCAACGAGACGCCATCCCTAGGAAGACAAGGCATCGGCCTCGGGTCTAACTCGTCCCCAGGAACCTACCACGCCTTTGCAAGGCAATGAGCAACTACTTATAAATTTTCCTTTCTTTCCTTTCCTATTTCTATAGGGGTTAGAACCCCTTTTTACACACCTTTATATATACTTATTGTCTTTAAGATATTCAGGGTTTTTCCTCTCTATCATCATCCTTTTTTTTCCTATGGCAAGCTTCTCTAACTGCCTCACAACTAAGCAAGAACTCCTAGAATGGCTGCCTAGCAAGCTAGCAGAACAGGGTCACTAGGACTGCTTTCTAAAACAGGTCTTTCAATGCCTGGCAATGTCTTTACAGGAGGCAATGACTACTCATACTTCTCTCAGACATACCTAACCTAAACCTGGGACTTCATGCCTTGGACACTGGTCCCCAACAAGAAAAGAAAATCCCCTACAAGTACACAGACACATATAGCATAAAAACACGTTACTCGTAAAGGAGAGATATCACCTGGATAGGGCCACGAGAAGTCTCCGCGCAACATAGGCTCCTTCTAAGCTCTTCTTTGAACCTGTCTAGCATAGGACTAAAACAAGAAACCATTAATCACACCTGTACTAAACAGACGACTGGCCCTCTTGGCCTAATGAAATAAAGCATTGAAAACCTCGCAAAACTGGCCCTCTTGGCCTAATGAGATCAAACAGAATAGCACCTACACATCCCTCCCCGAAATAGTATAGATATACAATAATATGCTCCTTTCCAAGGAGGAAAAATAGGGCTCAGATCCCTAAACTAAATGCATAAGATTATGACCCATCCCTCCTGCATATATAGCAAGAGGCGTGCGCATAACATGTTATCTAATCAACTTATGGGTCCCGGATAACAACGGTAGATTGGTCTCTGCTACTCTTTGCATCACCCATATCAACCATCGCTTGCCATATATTGCATGCTCTGATAACATTCCCCACAAGCGATCGGGTCCTGTCTCATTGTTGAGAGCAATATCCAAACTAGGACCACAGTTGAAGAAAATGTCTTCTTCATAAGCAAGATTTGCCAATGAGTCCACAAACGGATTCTAGTAACGTGGAATTAGCTGAAGAGACACTCTCTCGAACTCCTCAAGTAGGGTCATAGCAGTTCGATGATACATACAAACGATGGGATTCTGCACTATGTACGTCCCATCTAGCTAATTCAAGATCAATTGGAAATCCCCTTTTACTAACAACTGCCGAATACCACCTTGTTTGGCAATATGCAGTCCCATAATCAAGGCTTTATACTCTGCCATTTTGTTAGTGAATCCTACCCCGAGATAAGCAACTAACTTCATCGTAACTCTACGTCGGGGATCTCAGATTGCTACTCCAGCACTCCCTTTTTTATTAGGGCCCCTAGACGCTCCGTTAAAATATAATGTATACGTCCACAATGGGTTTTTACAGCCTGCCATCATGAACTCCTCTATTCGTAATTATGATAGTCAAAAATTAGCATGTTTAGAGGATGAACTGACGGCTCCATCCTACCTTCTTCACTGAACTCAACAGGGATACTTTTTAACATTCGTAAGCAGTGATGGCAGAAGACTTTGATCTCCCACACAAAGGTTCCGCCCTCTTGCTTAATCACTTTGTATCCTTTGCTCCACCAGATAAGTTTTCCCTGATGGTATCTCTCCTCGAGATATGGGTGCTCCAAATAAGGAATTAACCGCCCCATCAACCAGCTTTAAGCTCTTTTGCAGGTCTCAAATCAACCCCAGCATGGACCTGCAATGCATTTCTCTGTGTTAGCATACTTAGAAATAATAAGGTTTAATCTTATTAAGATTAATCTTATTTTTAAATTCTACTCCCTACACAACAGCTAGTAGAGCCGTAGACCTATTTTTTCCTATCTTGACAATCTTGTAGGGGCCATCCCATCTAGGTTCCAGCTTCCCTCAAAACAACTCCCTATGAGCATCATATTATAGAACTAATTGCCATTTTTTAAATGTATACTTCTTTGCTTTAAAGTTGTGCAACTGCTTCATCCAACGTTTAGCTACCTCCTGATGTAATAAGCTCTGCAATTTCAGTTCATCCAGGTGGGCTACAGTCGTGAAACGTTCAAAGAGTGCATCCTCATCTCCCAAAGAGTGGTTAATTGCAAACCGTATGGTTGGTAACTCAATTTTGAGGGGTAACACACACTCTTCCCCATAAACTAATTTCAATGGAGTATGGCCGATAGCTCGCTTGAACGTTGTATTGTACACCCATACTACCACATACAACTTCATGTCCCAGTCTCGTTTCTTCTCTGAGACTATTTTAGACAAGATACCCACAAGCTACTTATTAGTACTTTCGACTTGTCCGTTGGCTTGCAGATTATAGGGGGTGGTTTTGTTGTGCTTGATTTGCCAAGCTTCAGTCAGGCTTTTGATCCACTTTATTCAAAAAGTGGGTTTCACGGTCTGGCACTAGTTCCTTCGATGGATCGAAACGGCAGATAATCTGCTCTAAAAGGAAACTTGCAGTCTCTTTTGCATTGTCCTACCTCGTCGCCTACGCTTCTGACCATTTTGTAAAATAATCAGTTGCTACTATAATGTACCTCTTCTGGGTAGTAGACGACGGGGTGATAGGATCCACAAAGTCAATGCCCCACTTTTCAAATGGAAGGATAGCCATGATAGGCATATGTGGGCGTTTCCTATTCTCTCTGTTGTCATGTCTTTGACAAGTATCACATCTCTTAACATACTCAAAGGAATCTTGGAAGATGGATGACCACCAATATCTAGCTCTTAAAGCTTTCTGTGCCGTCAACCATCCAGCGAAGTGCCCTCCACACGCAGAGTCATGGCACTCTTCCAAGATGAAAGGAACCTCGTCGGGCATCACACATCGGCAGTAGATATCATCAATACCCTGCCGATATAGTGTTCCTACGATCAAGGAAAACTTCAAAGCCTGCTTTTTTATTTTCCTCTTTTCAGATTTTGATAAACCAGCTCCAATCTCTCCTGTTGATAGATAATGCGTGATAGCAGCATACCAAGATGGAATAGAAGCTGTATCAATTTTAAATATTTCTTCAGTATCACTTCCTTCAGCCAGAGTCTCTTTCGGCTCCCCGAAATCCACAAGGCATTTCACAATACCCTGCAACCTCGGTGGCTTACTCTTAATCTCATAATCGAACTCTTGCAACGTGATTAACCACTTTGCCAGACGATCTGGCGATTGTAGCTTGTTCATAAGCAATCTAAGCCATTCCGCCTTCGTATAGAAAACTACCTTCTCATAGAGGATGTAGTGCCTGAATTTTTTAGTCGCAAAGACCATCACAAGGCACAACTTCTCCATGTAAGTGTATTTAATTTCTGATATGTCCAATTTTCGACTAGCAAAAGCTATCGAATGATACCACTTTTCCTCCCAGATTTGGGCTAAACAGCAGAGCTGATACTATGCATGGTGGCTGCTAAAAATATGTAAAATACCTCACCTCTTTTAGGTGCTTTTAAAACTGGTGCTTTTACTAGCTCTTGTTTCACATCCTCGAAAGCTACCTTACAAGGGTCGCTCCATACAAATAAACAACTGAAGGATAATAAGTTCGTTAATGGCAACGTCCTTTCTGCCAAGGCATTTATAAACCTTCGATAGTAGAGAAGCTATGTACCTCTTTTGGAGTGCGTGGTGGACTCATAGCGACTATAACCTTGATCTTTTTAGGGTCAGTTGTGATCCCTACTAAACTAACCACATGGCCTAGCCCATAAGGCACTCCAAAGACACACTTCCGTGGATTAAGAGCCATACAAAATTGTCTCCAGCGCTCAAAGCACTTTCTTAAGATAATCAACATCCTTTCCCTGACAGTGGCTGCCCCCAGGTCATCGATAAATACTTTCAACTCATCTGGGGAGATGTCACCAAAGGTCTTGTCTGCTGTTTGTTGCCATGATCTAGGTGCATTGCACAAACCAAAGGCCATCACATGGTATGCAAAAGTACTAAAGACAGTAATGAAAGTTGTTTTCAACTTGTCCTCTTCTGCAATTGCCATCTGGTTATAACCCTCAAAGCAATCCATAAATGAATATACTTCTCTACCTGCTAATTGATCCAAAATCTGGTCAATAAATGGCAACAGGTAGTAATCCTTAACCGTTTGCTTATTCAACTCTCTAAAATCTACACATAGTCGGATCTGGTTGTTTTTCTTCTTCCTGATAACAACTGGTACACACCATTCTATGTGTTGTACAGGGAAGATTAGACCAGCTTTCCTTAACTTCTGTAACTCCTCAAACAGCTCGTCCCTCAATTCAAAAGGCATACGTCTTACTTTCTGACGCACAAGACGACTCCCTTCTTTTACAGAAATAGTATGAACAGCCAAGCTGGGAGGAATGCCTCTCAGCTCATCATAACTCCAAGCAAAGATGTCGCGGAATTCTTGAATCACAGACACATAGTCCTCCCTTTTTGTTGAACTGAGCGTGGAACCTAATTTAATTGGTCGCGAATCATTTGGCGTACCAAGGTCCAACTCAATCACATCCGTGTCTCTTATCCTATCTTGCGGCTCTATCGGCTCATTTAGAGTTATCTGATTAATATCCTCTGTAGTGGACCCCTCTTTAGATTCATCACTGGATGATGTCTCACTACCAGATAGATCATCTGTTGTTTCTAATTCAGTAGAGGATAAAGGAGCTCTCTCATTTTGAGGAGACTCAGGGTTAGCATTGACTATTACTCGATTAGCACCTCTACCTAGAACCACTCAACCGGCGGGTATATCGACTTGACAGTTTGTTCGTAAGATCCAAGGCCTACCTAGCAAGACTCCATAGCTAGGACGTCCAATCTTATCACCCTAAAGTCCAAGAAGCATTCTACACTTGCAACTATGACATGGACTTTAGTAACACAACCTTCTAGTTGCCTTAGACTATCATCAGCCATTCTAAGAAGGGTGGAGCTATCTTTTTGGATGCCTAGACCCAACCTCTCCATCAACTTTGAACTCATGATATTGACGGAGGACCCAGTGTCTATAATAGCATGCTCGTATGCTGGAACCCTAGAGCAATTCTTTTCAGCATGATCAGACCAATATTCCCCTACTCGTGCTATGCCCAAAGGTTCTACAATATACCCAATACGCAGAATCTTCTTGAATTCCTTGTGTACTCCTGGAGATCATTTAATCAACTGTAAGAGGTTTACATCTGGTTTGACTTTGCACAGAGAACTTGCTAAATCAAAATCACGATAGGTAGCCAAAGCTCTCTTTTCTCGCCAAACAATCCTTTCTTTTGGTCTCGGGACCGGCTTTGCTGCTTCTTTTTTAGCTCTTACCTCCTTTCTTGGCACTTCCTCATCCTTCTTAGGATCGATTTTTTTGTCAACAGGCATTAGAGGTCCACCTTCCATGCCAGGATTCAGGACTTGCGTCCCCTTATCCCCTTGCTTAGGGTTTCCCTCGACCAGTTTTGCATTATCTTTATCACCCTCTTTAGCCTTTTGGCCTCTTGTCACGGCTCGTAGGTTAGAGGTTTCAGCACCATTGACGCGTACAGCCTCAATAAGGCTGACTCCATTGCCTTGTGCCAACTCCTCTATAGTGGTCTTTCCCCTTTGCAGTATTTGTCTTGGTCCATCATTTTGCTGGAGGTTATTACCTTGCGCTCTATGATTAACTTGACCTGGCTGTTTACTCCCTTGTTGGAGGGAACTAATCTTACTCCAACAGGTAGCGGCTAAGTGGCCCGACTTCCCACAAATATCACATTTAACATTTGGATAGCTTCTAGGAAAATGTTGTCCGCCACACCACTTACAGTTGAATCTTGAGGGACCACCCTCTTTAGGGCGTCCACTCCCTATCAGATTCTGCTACTTCTTCAAGAAATTGACGTCAACAGCTATTTGCCAATATTGTTGAGAAATCATGTCAGTGTAGTGCTTCATCATATCCTTAACTTCGCCAAGGACATTAGATGCACTCGACTCATAGCCTTGATCATCTATCCGTCGTTCCATTGGCCTAACAATTTGATTGGGCATTGGTTGTTGACTCACAGGAACCACATTAGGGTTTGAAACTTGGCCTCCAACATTTGGTGGAGCCAACTGACTAGCCATAGGCATAGTCACACTGGGAAGAGCTGGTAGCAAAGGTACATTTTGAACCATGCTTCCTCTCCCATTAGGGTTATTCATAGGCATCCCTTGACTTCCATCATCAATGGTAAATTGCCTCCATGTACTAAACCCGCATTAAGATTTATTCGAGAGGAGTAGGCCGTTTGTAATCGTGAATCTACTCCTTCTGCCCGCGTGATGGCGATGTCTATATCAGCCAAAGCCACACTGCTCAATTGTACCTGAATATTGAAATCCAATCCATGCAAGAAGTATTGCAATTGGCCAGCCGGCGGAATAGGAATGTAAGTTTGTAACTTACGAAACACTTCCTTAAGCTTCTTAGCATAGGCTTTCACATTCTCATGGGGATCTTGGCGTGTTACATTCAAAACATGCAAGCAGTATTGGCCATCTCTTTCAGGGGCATATTCTCCTTGGAAAGCTGCATAAAATTGGTCAATTGTAGTGATGGTTCCAGTCTCTATGCTATGATACCACACTGCAACCCTTCCTTTTAATGTCATGTTAAAGAACATCATAAGATGTCCCTCATCTTGGATGCGGTCATTAAACATTAGTCTTTGGAATTCACAAATGTGAAACTCCACGTCTTCTTCGGCTAACCCATTAAAAATAGACAAAGGAACTCCTAAAGCTGGCAGATCCGGTGTCCCTACAGGAATTGCAATGGGTTGTGCCGTGACGACAATTGGATTAACAATAGGAGTTTGGACTGATGGGATCACACCCCCACTTGAAGTGGGTTGACTTGCTGGAAGAGAGAAAGAACTTGCACTTCCTCCTGCACCTAAAGGACTATGTGCAGCAGTTGGGTTACTAAGACCACTGCCTTTTATGCATATCGGGCTACTCTTTTGAGGAGAATAGTGACTTACAATCTCCAACCACCGTCTAGACCTCTCAGCACGTTCTATTTTTTGTATTTCGGCTTGACGGTCCTTGTCAAAGGACATAAACCAACTTTTTGGTCCCTAAAAACCCTAGATTCGAAAACCACCATTTGTTGGCAGCTCCCGACAAACGCACCATTGATGGGACCTAAAATGGGCCGGCACTGGCTATGGCACTAGCCGGACCTCATGCTCATAACAAACAAACACACCCTCATGGCCTCGCGGGCCAGGAGCCTCTATCTACTGCTAAAGGATTAAAGCCTAATCTATGCGTTTATAGTTTTGCAGTCCAACGTTTCCCTTTCTATAAACTCCACAGAGGGAGAACCCATACACATTGGCAATAAATACCACGATAATCACATACATGGAAGGCAACCTCTCGGTGGAATCGCCGGGGCCCCACTGCAGCTCTCCTACATCGCAGGGATTGGCCCCTTGATGCACTGCTCAACATATAGAACAAACGAACAAACTCCACTCTTTCATTTTAAAAGTATTCCAGGAGATACCATGTGTCCTTACCAAATAATTCCCCAAGAAACGAATGACTATCCTACGGCTTAGGATGCCTTTCCACACTCAAGCGTGGGTCATTGTCATTGAAAACAGGTGTTATGCATCCAGTCGTTTTTATTCCGATACCATGGTTAACATGCACATGCAAAATTGAATGATCCTAGAGTGCTCAAACATAATTTTCAATCAGAAACATGTGGTGCACAACCAGGCTTTACAATACATTTACTAACCCGTTGCGGTGATGTAAGGATAGCATCGAGACAACACTCATGCTACTATCCTCTTAATTAACATACACCAAACCCTATGACATGATATGCATCAGAAAATTAGCAATAATCAGCACGCAAATCACACCATTCAAGCATCCCAACCCCCTACATTTAGGTATTGCTTTTGCTGCATACGTGTAGAGGTTCAGTTTTGTCATGTTTTGATGTATAAAAAACAATAAATCACAAACTTTGACAAGGAGATAGGGCAAACTGAGGCCAAACCTCATTCTTTGCCACTACCATACATCCACAAACAATCATTATATTTTTTCCTTTTTTTCCAAGACGTTTTTCTATTTTTTCACTCATTTTTTTCATTTTCTTGATTTATTTGGCAATAAAATATGCTATTTTCTTATTTTTCTTGTTCCAATCACTTCAGCATACTAACATTCAATTTATCTTCCATTTTTCCCCCATGGGAACATATCTCACCCACCCGAAACGGAAAAACTAGCATTTTACCGCTTAAAAACCGCATTTTGGGTTTACGGGAATTAAATAGAGCATGTAAATCATTGCAAAACCAAAATTTTCTGATGCACAGCAATTATTCATAATGCAATCAGCACTCAAACAAATTTTTATCCAATAAGAACATAATTATCATCATAAACTATCAAAAATCCTTCATTTTTTATCATAAAAATGGTCATACCGTGTTTTTACATAACCCGAGACGCCTTAAATGCATGCATAACCAGCAGATGAAGCCTCCATTGCTCTCAATCCAATGCTGCACTTCAATCTTCAGCATCTCCATCAATCTCCATCACCACTTCCTTCATTCTTCCACCCGGTTCCTTCTTCAAGAGAGTACACATGAACAGTCCATAGAGAAGAGAGAGAGGGAGGAGAGAGAAAGACTAGATTCTGTTCTCTTCATCTAGACAGCCATTCCTCACACAAAGACCGGCGACACGATCAGCCAAGAGGGAGAAGTTGGCAGGCAATCTCTGTTCCATGGCTTACTTACAGCCCCGAATTCGGGGGGGGGGGGGGGGTGGTAGTAAAAATTTCCAAAGGGCACCCCCCCTTTGGTCCAAGTTTTGTCAACCCTTTCGTATCTTGGCCAATTTTTAGCCTCTTCCTCATTCGGACTCCGTTTCACCCTCTGAAAAATCCTGCGCGTCCGTCTCGGCATCCCACATTGACTACTAGCTCTCGGCATCCCACACGGTAGTCGAAAAAATTATCAAAAATCCACAAGTGTCGCTCGGGCGCCTTTTAAAAGTCGTCTTTCACTTGGTGCTTAAAATCATCCTAGCTGCAGCCGCCGCCTTCGATGTCGAATATTTTTCCCCTAAATTTCAGATTTTTTGGCAAATTTTAGGCACATCCCAGGCTCAAAGCTCCGCTCTCAATCTCACAGTGGCTAGTACACTAAGTAGTGACCTCATGGCAAACATACTATCAGCACAATATCTTGGATGCATGCTAAATATATTCGAGATCCACTACATGAGAAGGAATTATTTCTTTAGGAAAATCCTTTTGTGGTTCCAGTTTTTGAAATAGATGTTGATGGTATCATACAAGAGTATCAAGAGCAGCCCAATGTGGCTGGAAATGCACTTTTGGAGTAGTAAACTATTCAAACTGCAGTCCAAAACCAGTCATAGCAAAATTGGGAAAGACTTTCTCGAGATCTAGAGCTCCTGAATTTCTGGACATATTTGGGAATGAACAGAATAAATTAATTCAGGACCAAAGTACTACTCATCCTGAAATTTTTTAGCAAGGACTTGAAAAACAACAAATTGATATGGACAGTTCTGTCGTACTGGAAGAGAAAGGGTAGAAAGCTATTGTTCAAGCTAAATTAAGATATGAGCATACAATGAGAAGATATGCAAGAGTAGTTGAAGATGAGGTTCAGGAGGTTCACCTGAATAGTGAAGAGGAGCCTAAACCTATCAAGGTCAGTATTTTTGTGGAAGACAATTTCAAGCAGGATTTGATTGAGTTGTGCAGAGAGTTCCAATATATTTTTGCTTGGGATTATACGAATATGAAAGGATTTGATCTAGCTATGTGTCAACATAGGGTAAATTTGAAGAAAGATGCTAAGCCTATTGTTCAGAAGAGGTATAGAATGAATCCTAACTATGCCAAACGGGTCAATGAAGAAATTGACAAGCTTTTGAGAGTTTGGTCTATCAAACCAGTTAATGAGGTTACTTGGTTATCCCCTATTGTTGTACTGCCAAAGAAGAATGGGAAGATAAGAGTTTGTGTGGATTATAGGAAATTAAATGTAGTTACTATTACTGATCCCTTCCCAATTTCTTTTATTGATTCTCTCTTGGATGATGTGGATTACAAGAAATTAAATGCAGCTACTATTACTGATCCCTTCCCAATTCCTTTTACTAATTCTCTCCTAGATGATGTGGTAGGCCATGAGATGTACAATTTTTTGGATGGGTTTTCAAGATATAATGAAATCAGGATGCATCCGAAAGATATGGATAAGATAGCTCTTATCACAGAGTGGGGAGCTTATGTTAGTACATTTATGAATTTCAGGTTGAAAAATGGACCGCCTGAGTTTCAGAGAGCTACTCATAAAACATTTGAACCATACTTAACAACTTTTATGAGAGTAATCATTGATGATTTTTGTGTTTTTGGCAGCAAATAGGAACATTTAAAACACCTTAGATTATGATTTTAGAGATGTAGAATGTTTGGCATGTCATTAAATCCTTTCAAATCAATGTTTGCAATCAAAAGGGGTGTGCTTTTAGGTCATATCCTATCTGAAGAGAGTATGAGTATAGATCCCAAAAAGATTGTAGTTGTTCAGAAGGCTAAGGCTCCAAGTAATGTGCAAGAAATTATGCGGTTTGTGGGGCAAGTTAAGTGGCATAGTAGGTATTTGAGGTATCTGTTACATATTTGCTCTCCTCTTACAACTCTCACAAAGAAAGGGATGCAATTTGTGTGGAGGAAATATCAAGAGAGAGCCTTCAACATTTTGAAAAAGATGCTAGTTGTGGCTCTAATCTTGCAACCTCCAGCATGGGAATTGCCTTTCCATGTTTTTATTGATACATTTGATGTGGCAGTGGAAGTTGTTCTTATGCAGCAGGACAAAGTGCCTGGTTGGTACAAACCAATTTATCATGCAAGTAGAAGATTGAGTGCTACTGAAAAGAACTATTATGTTATTGAAATAGAAGCACTTGGAATGGTCTTCTCGATGCAAAAATTCAGACATTATTTATTGGAAATCGAGTTGTTTTCCATGTCGATCATCGGCACTATTGTTTTTTACTAATAAGCCTCAATTGACAGGTAGATTGGCAAGATGGATGTTATTGTTGCAAGAGTTCAATTTTAAGGTTATTCACAGTCCCGAGAAAGAGCATGCCATTGCTGATTACTTGAGTAGATTGAAACTAATGAGCATGAAGTAGGGAGTCATGATCAACTGCCTAATGCTGAGCTTTTTGAGGTTCACCTGCTTGACCCTAATTCATATTATGACCAGATGCTACATTTCCTAAAGTCAAGAGTTATGCTTGCACACCTTTCACCCGATCAGAGAACAAGGTTAGCATTGAAGAGTAGATCATTTCAGGTGATTTTGAACACACTGTAGAAGGGGAGTTGATAATGTGCTACGAATGTGTGTTCCTGAATTTGAGCAACCAGCAGTTTTGCATGAAGCCCATTTCGAACTATCAGGAGGTCATTTCTCAGGAGAGATAACGTGCAAAAATATACTACAATCAAGTTTATGGTGGCCTACTATGTTGAGAGATGCTCATCAATATGCTAAAGAGTGTTTGCAATGTCTCAAGGAATGTCAACACCTTGACAGGGATAGGATGCAAGATCATCCTGTATTACCACTTGAACCATTCCAAAAATGGGGGATTTATTTTTTTGGGCCCATCAAGCGTGCAACCAAAAGGATAGGTAATAGATATATTTTGGTTTGCACTGACTATGCTACAAAGTGGGTGGAAGCTCGAGCATTAAAGGATAATAAAGCAGTTAGTGTGGCTAAGTTTTTATATTCTAACATTATGACCAGATTTGGTTGTCCTATTGAGCTAATTAAGTGATTGTGGAAAGCATTTTTGAATCACGTTATTAAAGAACTGACTATTAGGCATATGATTTTGCACAAGAAATCTACTCCGTATCATCCTCAAGCTAATGGTCAAGTTGAAAGTTCCAATGAGATTTTACTTTGCATCTTGAAGAAAATAGTTCAAGATAACAAGGAGGATTGGGATTTCAAACTTGATTCAGCTCTATAGGGATTTAGGGTTGCATATAAGGTTGCAACAAGGCTCACACCTTTTAGGCTTGTGTATGGGTTGGAGGCTATGGTGCCCATGGAATATGTGGTACCAAGCATGAGAATAGCAGTCACACATAAATTGGATCCTCAGGAATCAGTGTATCACAAATTAGGACAACTCCTAAAATTAGAGGAGGATAGGGTGCTTGTTACCTACATTTTAGGAGTTACCGAGTAGCGGCGGAGGCAAGCTTGGGTGAATAGACAGATCATAAAGAAAATTTTTTAGAAAGGTGATTGGGTTGTGGTGTATAATTCCTGACTTGGTAAGTTTCCGGGTAAACTGAAACTCCATTATGCAGGCCCATTTGTGATCTTTAAGGATGTTGGGCAGGGCACATTTTTGCTTGAAGATTTGCAGGGAAAGGTATTGCAGTCTGTAATCAATGGATTTAGACTCAAAAGATTAGTGCAACCTTATTATGCAGAGGTTAATTTGATTTTACAATGGTTTCTTCACTCAACTGTGACATGCAGTGATTATATGGGGTAGTCTAAGTTGTGTCATATTGATATGACAACTAGCACGACAAGGTTCAAACTCATAGAAGACTTGGACTTTAGTTTCAAGATGGAGAAGAAGCGTTCTTTTTTTATTGCTTCTTCTTTTTCTTCATCTTCGTCTGTGTGTCAACCTACATGGCAGTCATGACACATACTTGGCGTACATCCACCAAAGCACTATCTAGGAAGAAAAGACCTCATGTGGAGGATGATGATGACACTGAGTATGATCCACATGAGGAGGAGCGCTCGGAGCAGCTAGAAGTGGCATCAATACTGAGGTCTTCATCTAAGGTACTTGGTTCGAGTGCTGCATCTAGACCTGTTGTAGATTCCACTTTGGCATTGGATATTGAGCATGCACCTACAAAGGCATGGCTGGAAAGAATCGGTTTGTATCAATTTGCATGTCTTCCTTGGCAATCATGGGCCGCCAATATACATATGTTGGCACAGCTAGATATCTTGAGACAATCTTAGGGTAAAATTGCAAGTTGTCTCGAGCTTACTACGGGAGTGGTAAGCCATGTTTTTGCATTACCAATGAATGTAAACCCGATGTTGTGGAGATGCTCTGATGACCAAAAGCATGAAGCATTCGGAGATGTCACGGGTCCACGTAAGGTTTATGTTATGAAGCGTATTGATGCTGATCGCAAAATGCATCTTCGGTGGCTTGTGGAGAAGTTCATGTTGTTTATTGATATGGATTCCATAGCTCGAGAAACTTATGGCTTGATTTACTATGCTGAGAATATGGATATGCCGAATTGGGCTTAGGTTTTGTATGACAAGTTAATGATAGAGATCAAAGTGCTTAAGACTAAAAAGGTTTTTCATAAATCCCGAATGGGTTACTTCTTGGCAACCTTATATGAGTATGCTTTTAGACAATATCTTGGTTTGACTATGGTAGCTTTATTAACTTAGACACCTAATTCTATGTCTCAAGATGTAGGCCATGTTGATGAGATAATAAAGGATACCAATAATTGGAAAGATAGTGATAATGATGTTGAACTTTTTGGTGGAGATGAAGAGAGATTAACTATTTACAGAGATTTATTGCAAGCAGTTTATCAAGAGTCGTATGCAAGATAGGTTGCTATGAATTTTGTGAAAGATTATGGGAAGTCAATGTATGATGGGAAGGTGGAGCATTTGGATGCAAAGGTTAAGGTGGATGGGTTAAACTCTACATGTAATATGGGGAAAAAGAAGCAAAAGATTGGTAAGATCTAGTTCAAGGGTAAATCCAAGGTGGATGAGCAGCCACAACATGTTTCAGTGGATGTTCCTACTATTGTAAGAAGGCTTTGCACAAAGACTTTGAGTATGTACATGTAGCTAATACTCCTTTGGTTTCAAGTGAGTTGGATACTAATATTTCCCAAGTTGCTAGTATGGCTGATGTCATGAGTATGATGCAGAAGATCATGGTTTATTTGAGACACCATGAAAGAGATCATTCAGGTATTGCAGCACAGGTTTTGAGTTTGTAGCATCTGTTGACTACTGAGAGGATGAGGGATGAGGATTTGGCTCAGCAATTGACGTAGAAAGTAGCAAATTGTGATGCTCTGTTTGCTAAGTATCATGAATAGGTTTTAGCATTGCAGTTGTAGATAGAGCATAACAAAATTTCGGTGAATGTCTTTGAAAGATGAACTGAAGAATTGAAGTCACAATGTTCAAATAGGATGCATAATTTTATGGATATGTATGCACAGTTGCAAGTTGATTATAAACTGTTGATGAATAGGTTTGATCCTTTGACAAAGGTTGAGCAATAGATTCTTCAAAATTTGGATGTGGATGTGGATGGGTCAGTAGTACTTAAATCTAAGTATGAAGAACTTCATGATGCTTTGCTTTTGGAAGAAAACAATCATGGCAGAGGGTTGCTCAAACTTTGGACGCTTTGGTTTCTCATCCATTTGCTATGTTTAAGGATGTGTTTAGGATAGAGCAGTCATTTGATAGTCATGAAAGTGAAGAGTTGTATAAGAAGATATCTATCCTTGAGGGCAAATCTCATGATTTGGAGATTAGATTGTAGGTAGCTATGGAAGCCAAGAGAAGCAGTGAGGATTACATTGCTACTTTGTTGCAAGAGAAACATTTTTATGCCATCAATAGCAGTGATATTGTGCATGAGGTAGTGCATGAGGTGCATGATGAGTTCCAGGAGAGAGGAGGAGTTGTACCTATTGGACATGATAGTCAGTCGTTTGGAGTGCAAATGTCATCTTGCAGAGATATCATTGTCCATGTTCCTATTTCTTTCTAGCTGCTCATAGTTTCATGGTGTTCTTTCTTTTTTGTATCTTTATAGTTTGTCTATCTTTTTGGTTGGCTTTGGAACTGCTTATGCAACTGCACTAGAGAGCTTTTGAGTATCCTAGAGGGGCTCTACTCACTATTGCTCAATGTGCCTTGTCAAGGGGTGCAAGGCCTCTAGCAAGGTATAAGTATGTTCTTTATGTCACATAGTGTCTTACTTTATGCTTGTGGGTTCTGTGCCAGTCATTCACCAAGCTGTGCTAGGTGTTAGGGGCACAAATCCCTAGGACTCAAATTCCATTAGTGACCTTAGTTTCTTACTTTCATATATGGATATAGTGGTTTGAGATCAACCTATGTAATCGTGTCTTTAAATGTCATGGGAAAGAATACCTATAGGCCAAGCAGCACTGATTTTGTTATACATATGTGGGTATTCCTGATGTTAGTCGTATGGATTCTAATATACAGGAATGGACAATGCCATGTGTTTATGGTTGTTGTTTGATGTTTTCAATGTTTAAGTCATGTTCTTCAAATGTACGAATCTCTATTTCTATATTATGAGATCATAAAAGCTTTTCAGTTATGAATGATGAAGTGTGGACACATAATATGTTTGTGTTTACATTCTTTATTCTATGGATTCTCTGTGTTGTTGAGCATGCCTTAAACATATAGAGATTGCTACATGTATAGAGATTGCCTATGTAGTGGGAGTGATTAGTATGTATAGGGAAAACCCAAATAGGAAGCATTGGGAGGTAGTAAAGAGTATTATGAGATAGTTGAACAGCACTAGGTCTATATGCGTATGCTTTGGAAGGAATGATGCATTTATTCTTGGATATATATATGCTAATTTTTCAATGAGTGTAAACTCTAGGAGGTCTATTATAGATTTTTTCTTCACTTTCATAGGTGGTGTCATCTCTTGGATCTCTCCATTATAGCCATGTATGGTGTTATCTACCACTAAGGCAAAGTATGTTATAGCCATTGAGGCCTACAAGGAAGCCATATGGCTTACTCCTCTAATAGGAGACTTGGGTATCATAGGAGAGGTTTCTACATTGCATTGTGATAATCAAAGTGCCATTCAATTGGCACATAATCTTGTCTTTCATGCAAAGATAAAGCATATTGAGGTGAAGTATCACTTCATTAGGAATCTTCTTGACACCAAGTTCATTAAGCTTGTCAAGATCCATACAATTGATAACCTTGCAAATCTTCTCGCAAAGAGTTTACATTTTAAGTGTTTTGCACATTGTAGAGTGCTGATGGGCATTGGATAGTACCTCCATTTTCTTCATATACCCTTGTAAAGGTGCATTGGCCTTTAAGTGTAAGGTTTTTGGGGTGAAGGACAATGGCCTATAGCTAGCATATAGCTAGATAGGCACCCCATATATACATACACATTGTACAATCATATATAAGTGAAGATAACAAATAATAAGAGTGCTACTCATTATGTATCCACATAACTCTTTTGTGCTCTTCTCTCTCTCTCTCTCTCTCTCTCTCTCTCTCTCTCTCTCTCTCTCTCTCTCTCTCTCTCTCTCTCTCTCTCTCTCTCTAAACTTAGAAGTAAGGAAGCAAGTATGATATAATGTTGCAAGGTATTGTAAGCCATGGATCATTACTCTACATGAGACCAAGTTGGATGAGGCTACAATAAAGGACATTTATTTTGATAAATATTTGGCCTCCTCAAATACATATGGGACTGGAAAGGGGTATCTTTGATACCAATTAAAGAGGAGTATGGCCCAAGCTTTACATGGAGTAGTGGAGATGGCAATTGTGTGGTAAGAGGTGAGAGGCTTATAGTTGCATCTATGTACACTTCTAATACCTCATCCACTAGGGCTAGGCAATGGGAGCTAATTAAATATAAAATGCATGATACTCCAACCTTATTGACTAGTGATTGGAACATGACCTACTTTGATGGTGGTAAGTTGGATGAGGGAGGAGGTATCATCATGGAAGAGAAAGCATCTTGGGATGACTTGGTTTGCTCACATGATTTATCAGACTTGACATTAACAAGGTGGGATGGATCCAATATCTTCTGCATGTGGCACAATAAGTACCTAAGTAGTACATGGAGAGGCAACAAGATTGATGGGATCAATGCCAATCATGATGTATGGTGGATAAGTGGAGAGGTAAAGATGAGGGCTCTGCACAACATCACTACCTAAGATTATATCCCTATCCTCTATACCTTATGCATGCTCACCTCAAGGCAGATGTAATGGCCCACTACCATTTAGGTTATGTGTCTCTTTTAAATAGCTCAAAGTTTGTAAAGGCCCTTAAAAGTGCATGGTATAGTGCAAGTGAATCTACCCTATCTCTTGACTTTAAGTGGGGAAAGTGTACAATAGTGGTAATTATTGCAACGAAAAAGCATGGAAGGTTCACGCTAATGCTCAAAAAATGAGTTGTAACATAGGATCTAATGTAGAGAGGCTCTATTCAAAGCCATTGCTATTTGCCCTATAATTCTATTGTGCATAGGATGTTACATGAAGTTGAAGTTTCATTAAGTATCAAAAGGAGCTTCATGTTCAAGATACCATATAAGAGTGATTATGAGGTACTAAGAGACACTCTAACAACATCTTATCTTAACGTGGTGAATAAAAATCTTAAGAAAGAAGGTGATTCCTTTCACAAAAAATAGGGAAGGAGTCATAATCAATGATGATGAAGGTATATTTGTTTTGGTTAGAGATCACTTGGCTTCAATTGTGGAAACTAAACCTCAAGTGCTAATATGGCATGAGGAGAAGCTCTAAGAGATCCTCATGAATGTGGCTACATTGATTTTGAGTGGGGAAGCATTACTCTCCTTGAGCATGCCTTCTTGGTTGAGAAAAGTAAAATGGTGGTTGACATGATGAACCATGCAAACTTGATGGATTCTAATGGCCTACCCAGGGAGGCCTTTGGCAATTATGGAAAGTGTATTAGCAAGACCTAGTTGATATGCTGAATTGGGTAAGGATATCAAGCTACCTAGTGGAAGAATTCAATAAAGGTCTTATCAAGCTAGTATTAAAACTATGGCTAGAAGCAGACTATCTTATTGGAGACTATTGATGATACTTTATCGTGTTAGAATATCAAGCTCGCGTTACTCTTCAGTCATTCTATCTTTATGTGTGTGACCAACACTAGCTAGATACAGTTGTACACATGTGTGACATTCAATAAGTCAGTGTAGTCAGTGACTTAACCACAGTTAGTCTTGGTTAGTCATACATGTGTGTGTAAGTCTCTTTCAATTAGTATGATGGAAGAATAATGGAAGAAGAACAACAATGAGCTGAGGCTCATCTTTTGCTCCACTCTATCTCTCTCCCTCTCTTCCAACATGGTATCAGAGCTTGAACGCCTGAATCCTAAAGGCTTGGCAATGGCCATTTGACATCAAGACATCATATATGAAAAAAACGTCATCAAAGGAGACTATGCCTTTTGCAAAAGCTATATATTGCTACAAAAATAGTTTTTGGAGAAATGGCCCTCCATCCTAGGTTGTTTCGACGTGATCTACAACTTTGCAGATTTTGAGATATTCAGCACAGACCTGTGCAGACTGGCTATTTACTGCAGTAATAGCATGTGATTCTAAGGTACTCATGGTTTTCATCCTAACAATGTATATGCCCTTATTATCATGCATTTGAGCATGATATTGGAGTGTTAAATGCTTAGTTTTGGTGCTTATTTGCAGGCTGGAAACAGTGAATTGGTTGTTGTCCTAAATTTTGAAACAATATACCTACAGGGTTGAAGTATCTATGATGCTTATTTGCTAGTGACAAATGCTTGGATCATACCACTTGAGTGGTAGATGTTTTTTGGGATATTGTGAGTGCTAAAAGGCCAAATTTTATACTGATTTGTTGCTGGTTACACCAAGGTATTGACTGGTTATTGTTTGTAGGAAGGATACCTATCATCTTTACTTGACATACATGTAATATTTTCTGACCAGTTGAACATGTATCAACTCCTGCATAGAGTGGTAACTGAATGAGATGTTTTGGGGTTGTTTTGAGGTTTGAATACTCTTGTTTTAATAGAGAAAATACTACTGGTTATAGCAGTGGGCTACAAACATTGATACTTGTATGGACATAGTTTATTGCTGGGATGTTTTGCCACTACCATAGAATGTTTTGAACTAATTTGAGCTTGGTTTATGCTCAGTTTATTGTGTTTCTTCATTGTTGGAATACAGTTTATAGCAAGCAAGTTGTCAGGAAAACTGTCCTAAATTTCAAGAAACTATCTTGAATAGCAAGAAACTGGTCCTGAACTGTAGAAAAAGGAGTCAGATACTTACAGGTTGTATACATCACTAAATACCTAAGCTGCAACTATGGAAAATGCTCAAGGCACTAATAAAAGTACTCAAATTGTGGGAGAAAAGCTGGACAATAAAAATTTTGCTTTATGAAGTTCCGTATATGAAGATTTTTTTGGTTGGCAAAGGTTATTGGGACTTATGTACAGGTGATGAGGCTGAACCTGAAATGCATGAAAGGAATATGATAAATGATCAGAAAAGGGCTCATAACTATGGACTGAGAGAGCATGCAAGGTGTTACATTGGTTTTCCTTATGTATATCAGATGCTATGGTTATACAGATTACTGGATGCAGTTTCCCAAAAGATGCATGGGACATATCATGAAGAATTATGGAAACGTAACACATGCAAGAAAGATTCAGTTAAAGCAATAGTTCAATAACATGTCTAGGAATGGCAAAAGCATTCAAGTTTACACTATAGAGATCAAGAACATAGCGGATCAGCTTGCCACCATTGGATCTTCAGTGTCTGAGGATGATATGATTACATTGACATTGAATGGACTTGCCAAAGAGTATAAAGCATTTGATATGTCTATTTCTGTGAGAGTTGAATCCCCTAATTGGGATGAGCTGATTACTTTGCTACTGCATGAGAAAGTTAAGCTTGGGCTGAATACAGGTTCTTGTACATCTCAAAGCAGAGACACTGTTCTTTACTCTAGAAAGGGTGGTAGAGGCGGCAGAGGCCGTGGCTCTTTGCGAGATTGAGGAGATACTCGAAACACTTATGGACAGCATCAACAGAATGCTTGGCATTGCACAAATACATAGGGCCAGCGTGGATCTAGAGGCTTTAGAGGCAGGGGAGATCACCACATGGTAGAGGTGGTAGATTTGGTTCATGGCAGTCGAATGATCAGTCAAATAGAGATAAGGATTGTCATTACTGCAGCAGATATGGACACATTGCAAAGGATTGTTACAAGAAGCAGGGAGATATGGAGGCAAAGGGCAAACAACATGGGCACTATGCATCTTCTAGCAGTGCTCATGATGAGCAGGTTGACAGATTGTTTGCCATATAGCATGTGTCTAAGAATGCATCTAGGCAGAACAGAGATGAGAGATGGTACATTGATTCAGGGGTTTCAAATCATATGACACCCCATGGAGAATGGTTTGATGAGATGGTTGCAGGTTCACTGGTTATGTGTGCACTAGGGATGACACCCAACATGACATTCAATGCAAAGGAATTGTTCCGTTGTTGATGCCTGATGGCAAGAAAAAGAGCTTACATAATGTACTACATGTACCTACAATAACCAAGAATCTTTTGTCAATTGGACAGATGGCAAAACAAAATCTGTAGGTGAGATTTAATAGAGATGGATGCTTTGTTGAAGAATATGGTAATGGCTACAAATTGATTGCTAGAGGCCGAAGAATATGGTAATGGCTACAAATTGATTGCTAGAGGCCGAAGAGAAGGGAGATTTAATAGAGATGGATGCTTTGTTGAAGAATATGGTAATGGCTACAAATTGATTGCTAGAGGCCGAAGAGAAGGGAGAATGTTTACTCTTGATGCATCGATTCCAGATTTGACAGTAGCCATGTTTGCACATGATGATGGTGTTATACGGGATGTTGAGATATGGCATAAGTGGATTGGCCATGTTAATGTCCAAAAGCTAAAATCTATGCAGGAGAAGGAGATTGTGCTTGGATTGCCTAAGTTCAAGTATCATGACTTTGGACATGTATGTGATGCATGCCAGTTTGGAAAGCAAGCACGGTTTCCATTTATGAGACATGTATGGAATAGCTCACGACCCTTGTAGTTGGTACATTCAGATGTATGGGGTCCGTCTCATAATGCTTCATTTGGTGGTGCTCATTACTATGTATCCTTCATTGATGATTTCAGCAACAAAGTATAGTTGGCTTTACATACTGAAACATAAGGATGATGTGTTTGATGCATTCAAGGACTTCAAGAAGCATGCTGAAAATGAGTTGAGCTGTAAAATTTCATGTCTTAGATTAGATGGAGATGGAGAATATATCTCTAATCACTTTAATAGGTACCTTACTAAACATGGGATCAGAAGATAGTTAACTTGCAGCTATATGCCGCAAGAAAATGGTGTAGCAGAAAGGAAAAATAGGGTACATATGGAATCAGTAAGAGCTATGCTGAATGAGAAGAGTTTGCCAAATGGTTATTGGATTGAAGTAGCAATGACTTCTATCTATGTGCTAAATAGAACTCCTACAGCAAGGAATCATGATGTAACTCCATATGAGAGGTTGTATGGTCATAAGCCTCACATTTCACACTTGAAGATATTTGGCAGCATTGCATATGTGCATGTTCCTGATGAAAAGAGGAAGAAATTGGATCCTAAAGCTTACGAGACCAAAAAGCTTACAAGTGTTATGTATGACCATCTACACATGAGACATTGATTAGCATATATGTTTTTTTTAATGAGCTGGCATCATGGTATGGTAATCCTGTTGCAGTGACTACTGATGGATTAGCCAGCACTAGTAATGCTAAAAATACACCTGCAGTGAGTACATCTATGAGTGGTCCTACAGGTGATGGGTCACCCACATTAAGTCCTTGGTTAGGACGCTTGCGGAGTCATACTCCTACATCCATTGACATGGATATATCAGTGAGGGGGAGATTGAATAAGGAAAAAGAAAATATGCTTGAGGATGTGACAGGTCCACTTACAGCAAGTTATGAGTCATCTAACAGTGACAGTTTGGATAGTGAGTTGGGCATTCTATCTATTATGACACCTCAAGCAAGGTAGAGTCGCTATGTACTGCCTCATGAGAGGCAAGCTCAGTGTTAACCTCAAATCAGAATGGTGGAAAAATAAAGAAAAAAGCGCAAAAAGAACGAAAAAAGAGCAAAGGCGTAGAGGTGGCCTCTAAAACTAAACTAAGACAAAAAGAGCAATTTTAAAGGAAATGCGCCTCAAAAACTCTAAAAAATCTTGTAAAAGAGCACCCGGCTCCCTCTTGTGCCAATTGCAAAAGAATAGACGAGTATAGGCTTAGGGCATGAAGCAAGAAGAGGGAATTAGAAAAAGGGACCTTGCCATAATGGCCGGTCATGTAACAAGGGATGGGCACCCATGGGGGTTTTAGGGTTTGTATATATAAAGTTCAAAAAGTGAATGAAAGCCCATTCTTTGGTGTGTAGCTAACAAGAGTCCTCTCTTCTTCTCTTCTTCTCTTTTTCTTGCTTGTGTGTGTGCTCTTGAGGGAGTGAGTGTGAGAGTGTGAGGGAGTGAGTGAGTGTGTGGGAGTGAGGGATCAAGAGGGTGAAGCTCTTTACCATCTCCTCTTCTCTCTCCTTCTCTCTTCTCTTCCCTTCTCTTGCCTTGCATGTAGCTATGGTGAATGGAGCTTGGAGATGGACGAGGCTTGAGGATGCTTGAGCTAGCATCTAGGATCGTGGAGCTACTAACTTGTGTGAGGGAGGAGGCAACTCATTTCGGCATCAAGGTAAGCTCACTACACCTCGAGAGGATCGACGGCGTGTTGGCTAGGTGAGAGATAGCCATAAGAGCTCACTTGGAACGCTTGAAGCAATAAGTGGTCCGTGGGTCTTGGCGGTTGAGCAAAAGCTCCCACATTTTTAGTTCCATCACCCGGACCAACGGATTCAAGTTTGAGCCCTCGTGCACCTCATATCGAGCATCAAAGTAAGGGATTCATCCCCGAATTGGAGCTTGAGGTAGGTAGGAAGTTTGGGTTTTTGACCTTCGAAACAAGTAAGTATTTTGGGTTATTTTGCTGGTTTGATGATTGGAAAAGATTGAGAAATCATTTTAGTTTTTTGCCTTCAACCGTGGTTGCATTTAGAGTAGGTTAGGATTAGGAAATCGAAAAAGAAAAGCGTAGGGTTTGCTGCTATAAAACAGGGCACAAGTCATGCAAAAATGGGAAAAAAGAATGCTTGGGATATTAATGTCGGCAAATGAGCGATTGGGGACATCAAAACCTTACCCGGGAAGGGATTTAAGAGCCAAGGGGACAAGGAAGAGCTCATTTCGTGCCTGACATTGAGAGAGAGTGAGAGAGAACGAGAGTGTGTTTCCAGCATTGATTTGATTCGATCTTGCCATTGAGGAGTTCTCCGCACGATTCAGGTACATCAGGACCTCCCTGCTATGTATTTGTTGTGATCTAGAAGGCGGCATGCTCGGTGGTTGTGCAAATCGTTAGATTCGATGAAATCATTCTTGATGCGGCCGTCGTCGCACACGACTCGGCCCGTCCTAGTGTCGGCGATTCTGGGAATCGTCCCTCGAACCATTCGGCACTCGACCCACTTGACCACTCAGCCCTCGGCTAACTATACTCGGATGCCTTTCACTCGGCCTATTCGAGTGAGGCATTCGGACCAACTTTAAAATTTGGCCCTCGGCCCAGCACCACTTAGACAAGTCGACACTCGGCCTGCGGTCGAATTCACCATTCGGCCCTCGATCCACTCAACTCGACCCACTCGGCCCTTGGCCCATTCAAACCAGTTACTATTCGGCCGTCAACCAAATTCACCATTCGGACTAGTTACCATTCGGCCCTCGGCCCCCGCCCAAGTGAATCCACTTAGCCTACAATTCCATTTGGCCCTCGGCCCATCCGAGTGACACACTCAACCCCTGCAACTTAGACAAGTTGGACCAAGTCAAGATTTTTCCAATTTCTCCGGTCGCGTAAACCTTCGTGAGTACCCTCGAGGTGCAAAACTTGATTCTGGCACAAGGAATAGGCAAATTCAGAGGATACGATCACCTAGTAACTCGAGTAGGCTATTGCTAGACCCAAAGTCCTAGCGCAGCCAACTGAGCCAAAGATCCTAAATAACCCAAAAATGGACAAGACGGCCAGATGCGGGTTAACAAGCTTATCAGGCCTAAAACGAAGCGAGAGAGTGCATAAGCCGCTTAAACACTTGTTTTTTGCACTCACCCTGAATTTTCGCACTTGAAGTACACTTAAGAATAGCTGAAAGCTTGATTGAGCACAAGTACACAAGAAAGAACACACACATATTGAGTAGAGGTAAATTGAGGATTGGATGCAATAAGTCAAGGAACTCACTCAAATAAACACCTCAAGGAACCCACCAGTAGGAGAAGATCCCAAGACATAGATGGACAATCAAAGCATAGAGTAGAACCAAGCAAGCGGCAGTAGAGAAGTGGATCTGACCAACTTGTTCAACCTGATCGACAGCTTGGTGGAGCACGAGAATGCGATCATGTCAGAGGAAAGCTCAAACCGTAGGCCAAAAAAGGAACTTGACTTAGGAGTTTTTCCAAAGCCGATTCAGCAATTGGTAAGCAGCTACGATGCGCAAGCTCGGTATGAGCAACATGGCAGAACAGCAGAAGCCATCATAACAGACTTGGAAGAGGAATAGAAGCTAGATCACAAGGAACTGTAAGGCATAGTGAAATACAACCAAGACCAGCGTACTAGGAGCTTAAGGCAGAATGCAAAATTGCACAAGATACAGCTAGTGCTGAACCTAGCAGGTGGGAATCGGACCGATCATGAGAGAGCCCTGGAAGGAGACTTGACATTGAGTGAGCTTCTCATGAAGCGATTGCTCGACAACACAGCAGCAGAGCAGAGTACTGCAGCACTAGCGACATCATTACTAACAAGATTAGAAACAAACCAAGGCTCTAAGGGCCAGTCTAGGATCCCAATTGTTGCAAAGCAACTCGACAAGTACCAACCCCACGATGACCCATACAACTTTGTAGAGCAATTTGAGCAAGTCTGCGAGGCCAACGACCTCACCGACTTGATTCAATGCTCTCAAGCATTCGAGCTTTTCTTAGGTGACAAGGGTAGGACGTGGTACACAAGTCTAGATGCCAGAGAACGAGTAGACTTTAATGGCCTCAAAAACCTCTTCATCAAGAGATTCTTCGAGCCCGGATACTCTAACAATCTGTTAGTGAGACTGATGAATGTCAAGCAGAAAGAGAAAGAGGACATTCGCGACTATGTCACCCATGTGAGGAACCTCTTCAAGAGAATCCCCGTGGGCAAACGACCTACTGAGAGAGCGGTGTCCATCATATTTATTAGTGGAATAAGGAGTGAGGAGCTGTATAAGGCCTTGACAGGCAACTCAAGCTTCCAGCGAGACTCGATTGCTAGGGTGTTTGAAGAGGCCATTCAAGTGGATGACCAACTGAAAGAGCGGAGCTCCAGGAGCTCAAATTTAGAAGAGACCAACTCGTGAAGTTCAGAGAGAGTGCCAGCCTTTAGTGAACGATCAGGTCCAACAGTCCAGGACAAGGGGAAAGCCACTGAGACAAACCAAGACTTGACTGAGGTAAAAATGGAGATAGCCAAATTGCAGGATATGTTGAGACAACCAACGCGGCCACACATCCAATGCATGTACTGTGGCGGAAACAACTTGCCGGCCAAGTGTCAAGACCCTACATCACGACCTTGCGCTAATTGCAGTAGAATTGGTCACGACATTGTGCATTGCAGATTGCCAAGAAGACTCCCATACTCACAACCCTACGGCCAGCCATATCTAGCGAGCAGACCCCAACAATTCTTTGGAAGGGGGACCCCATTGGCCTTTCCTACGCCTAGCGACATTAAATCAGTTGTTCCTAGAATGGACATAAATCCTACAGGTATACCAAGACCGCCTGGTCCCTACGTGACTCATCCACCAACTAACTCACCAATCAAGTACGTGGAGGAGCCAAATGAGGAAGAGACTTACGTATACCCATACGTCTCGCACGATGATGAGGGCAACACAGTCCTTATGGACTATTGACCAGTACCAGTGATGGTGTTAGGAAGAGGCCAAGGTAGAGGCCTAGGAGGGCAGATGTAGGATCCAATCATATGTTGGACTTGCGGTCACCCAGGGCACGTCTCATCACGTTGTCCTAAAAGGGAGCAACCAAATAGAGACAAGGCAGACCTAAGGTACCCAGAGTGCGGAATCACTCACCTCTTCATTGACTATCCCAAGCGAAAACCATCATTAAGTTCAGCCAACGTGCCATATGTCCCATTGGGACTGTTTGGCGTTGAGAATCTCGATGGGGAGGCCACATCTATACCATTGCGTGTCATGAACTGAGCATAGACGAAGCAGGTCGGCATATTGTTGCCATGTCCGAGCAACCTCGATGCAGCCTCAATTGAGAACAAGAGTCATAGACGGAGAAAGAAGAAACCCGAAGCTAAGGTCACGCTGAAAACTGAGACTACCACTACTCTGCCTGCTAGAAAGAAGGTCACTGACGTGGAGGCAGAAACCTCAGCCCTAAGACAGCCGAAAAGGGAAGTGCTAGGGTAGGGGAGTACCCACATCCAAAGCGCCAATTAGAAACTATCGAGAAAGTGAAGGAATGGGTGAGAGAGGCCAAAGAGCATCTAAAAGATTTTGAGCCCATCCTAGAGGATGAGATCGAAGATCTCTCTAGCATAAGCATGCCAGTCTCACCCTCTCGACCGAAAGCAAGAGATGCAACTGCGCCACAAACGGTACCGCTTAGGCAAAGCCTCAATGCTACAGGCCAACAAATCAATCACGGCCATTGGCTAGGACAATCTGGAATAGGAGAAAGACGAGTAGCCAACAACCTCCTTACCACGCTGGTGACCACCCCTGTGACGGTGAGCCTAGGAGACCTACTTAGGCAGCATTTCACCCTATGGCAAGACTTGAAGCAGTGGGTTGAAGGATCACGAGAGCAAGCTGCCGTAGACCTACACAACCGTGATGCAAAGACACAAATATCGAGCCTGATACTGCACTCTATGCCTAAGTCCTTACACATTAATGCTGTCTAGGAAGGCCCGAGACGCATGCGGTCTTACCTGTCTTAGCCCTGGGTGGCACAAGGGGATTGTAGACATAGGAGCAGGGGTTAGTGTACTGAGCCACATAGTGCTTTAGATGTGGGGAAGCCCGCCTGTGGGGAAACCTGCCTGTGGTTCAATGTCACACTAGCAAACGGTATGAAAGTGAAACCATTCCGGGCACTTAAAAACTAGCCGGTGAAGATCGCAGGCATCCAATTCTTAGTCGACTTTATAGTCATGAAGGGAGTGGACTACGATATCCTATTAGGTCGACCCTGGATGCGCAATGCCAGAGTCATCGAAGATTGGGGTAATGGCTTAATCTTCCTTGTCAATAGAATGGAAGCTGTGAGGGTAGAGATGGACACGTGGAAAACCTCACCACTCAACTTAGATGCCATCTTCGTGATGCTTAAGGGTAACGCCCAGGTCAAGAAGTCCTATGGACCCTTGACCAAGCATATCCCATGCCCGGAGGATGAGTGAGACTGAATGCATGTCCTTGCTACGATCGACATGCCATTCTTAGATCATGAGGCATACAAGAAAGCCATCAAGACAATTGGCAGGACAAAAGACACACCCTCCATACTAGTCTGCATGATGGCAGGGACCCTTTGTGGGCGACCTAAGCCTGTCACATTCCAAGTGCCAATTAATAAGAAGGAACTCCAAGAGATTCTGGATTATTTGACTGGCACACTAGCTGGAAATCTAACAACAAACTTCAAGCCACTCCAAGATTTACTAGACGAACAAAGGTGGCAATGGACCAGGGTGCATGACTTAAACCTCATATACAATTAGGCCCGAGTCTCTGACCAAAGACAAGAGATATGCCAAAACCTAGGAGACAATGAGTAGTCATACGAAGATGATTCCAATGACGAGTACGAAGATTTTCATTATTTCAGTGACAAAAGTAAGGGTGAGATAGACACGGTGGAATACGATACTGAGGGATGAGAAATAGAACAGATACGAGTGGACTCCAGGCCACAAAAAAAGGATGTCATTAGGATGTAACGAGGGGTCATGCACATGGATTGTGACCATGCGTGGTTGGAACACACAGGAGCCATAGATTTCGAACAAGCAGGCATAACCCAACCAGGCACGACACCAGTGCTTAGAACACAGTCACCCTTTGAAATGCGGCCGCCAGGAGAAACCACCTCTTTAGTGAAAACGATGAGTTTGATTCCGAGTCAGAAGTAAGCTCAACTAGCGACCTAGAGATACCTAGTCCATCCAAGACCAGACGAACCAAGGGGGACCTACCCGTCCACCTGAGGCATAGATGGTTGAAGGAAGATAGGGCAAAACAGCCTAGGGACGCACAAATTCAAGAGCAAAGAAAGTCGCAAGATCTCTAGAGGAGATTTACGAAGTTCAAGAAGGGTGACAGGGAAGTAATCTTGTTGGGTGTCAAACGCCAAGGGCAAACGAGTGTACCCATCGAGGGACCAGCCAAGGTCAAGGAGGTGAACCTAGCATAGGAAGGGGAGACACCTCGACCGGTCTTAATTGCTAATGACTTAACTGAGGAAGAGGAGACAAGTCTTGTTGCTCTCTTGCGAGAGTATATAGACGTGTTCGCTTGGTCCTTGGAGGAGCTTAAGGGGGTGGATCTGAGTGTAGTGACTCATAATATACCCATGACGCCAGATGCAACACCGGTCAAGCAGTGACCGTGCCCGATGAATCCAAAACACGTTCATGTAGTCAAAGAGGAAATTAACAAGATGATGAAAGAAGGATTCATTTACGAAATCGAGCACACGCATTGGGTGTCGCCCATATTCATAGATGATGAAAGCAGGATTCATTTACGAAATCGAGCACATGGATTGGGTGTCGCCCATAGTCATAGTGATGAAGAAGAATGGAAAGATTAGAGTGTGCATCAATTACAAGAAGGTGAACGCTGCCACTAAGAGAGACAACTACCCATTGCCATACACCGAGCACATGCTCGAAAGAGTGGCAAGCAAAGAGGCCTACAGCTTTCTAGATGGCTTCTCTAGATACAATCAGGTGCTAGTGCATCCTGTCGACAGGCATAAGACTGCCTTCGCCATCGAATGGGGTGTCTTTGCTTACATGGTTATGCCCTTCGGGTTGACTAATGCCCCAGCCACCTTTCAACGCCTCATGTGCACCATATTTAAAGACATGCTTCACAAGGAATTGGAGGTCTTCGTGGATGACAGGTGTTCACTCAACTTGGTGAGAACACTTAGGCAAACTTTGAGTAGTCTTTGAGCGGTGTCACCTATATCATCTCTCCCTGAACTCCTTAAAGTGCCAGTTCTGGGTGAAACATGGATGCATCCTAGGGCACCTGGTATCAAAGAACGGCATTGCCACTGACTTCTTGAAAGTCAAGGTTATTGTTGATCTTCCGCCCCCAATCAACTATAAAGGAGTTCAATGCTTCTTAGGCCATACGGGGTACTATCGACAGTTTTGCTAAACTATGCATTGATTGCCAGACCTTTGTACAATATGTTGATCATTTTCGAATGGACTGAAGCATGTCAACGAGCGTACAAGGAATTGAAAAAGGTTCTGACTACTGCACCAATCCTACGAGCCCCAGATTGGACCATTACCTTCCATGTACATATTGATGCTTCGAAATTTGTTGTGGGTATAGTACTGTGTCAACCTAGAGAACACAACCTCGACTATCCAGTGAGCTTTGCTAGTAGATAAATCACTGAGACCGAAATGAACTACTCGACGACTGAGAGAGAAGACTTAGTCATGGTATTTGCTGTAACGAGGTTTCGGCATTATCTTTAGGCTACGCCTTTTCCTTTCTTCGTGGACCATCAAGCCTTGCTGTATCTAGTGAACAAACCCTGCACTGTAGGACGTATAGCTCGATGGCTCCTTCTGCTTTTAGAATTTGACTTCTCCATGGTTGTACGGAAGGGAAAGCAGCATTACATGGCTGACCACATGTCACGCATTCCCACGGGAAAGTCAGTTGGACAAGGCATTGCCGATGAATTGAGAGACAGCCATCTGTTCAACCTTTCCAATGAAAGAGATTTATTCAAGACTGATCTAACATCATACTGGGCAGATGACATTGTCCAAGTACTGGAGCACAGACTGCCTAAGTGACCAATAGAAAAGGCCCGACTTAGGTGACTTATCCTCAAAATCCAACCCTATCAATTATTAGCATGTCAACTATATAGGTTAGGGCAAGACAGGTTACTGCATAGATGCATATGCGAGCATGAGATGCACGATGTGCTCACAGAGGCGCATAATGGGATTGCTGGAGGACACTTTACCGGAGACACGACAGCCCGCAAAAGGTGCTGCAATCTCAATTGTGGTGACCCACGCTTTTTTGCAACGCATCACAATTTGTCAAGCATTCTAATGAGTGTCAACGGACAAAGTCTCGATTCACAAGGATCAAATGGAGTTAACCCCAATCATTGCACAACAACCCTTCAAAAAGTGGGGAATCGACTTCGTAGGACCCATTAGTCTTGCGACACAGTACTCGCAGGCCAAATACATCATTGTGGCCATGGACTACCTAACGAAATGGGCGAAAGTAGAGCGACACGAAAAATTGATGCTAGAATGATTGCCAAGTTCTTGTGGGAATAGGTGATCTCACGATTCGGTTGTCCCATCGAACTAATCAGTGACCAGGGCACACACTTCATCAATGAAGTGATAGCGCATCTTCTATCCACCTTTTTTATCATCCATTGAAAATCCTCTCCATACTACCCTCAGGCAAACGGACAGGTAGAATCCACAAATAAGATCCTTGTAAATGTCCTGACCAAAGTAGTCTCTGCTTTGTGCAATGACTGGGATAACAAGCTGATGGCAGCCTTGTGGGCTTACCATATAGCTTATAAAATGGTTGTTGGTCAAACTCCCTTTAGGTTAAGCTATGGGACTGAGGCAATTCTACCAGTAGAGTTATTCGTTCCTAGCCTGAGAATAACACTTCAAGAATGGTGGGAAGGGAAGGAGGCATCGACACAACGCCTGGTTGAACTTGAATGCCTCTCGGAAACACGCCTTTTAGCCACTCATTCGCTCATATGTGAGAAGGCTCGATGCAAGAGCTGGTTTGATAAGCATGTCAAACAGCGCGACTTTGAACAAGGCGACTTGGTGCTCCTGTACTCAGTTAAAGGACACAAGCAGAAAATGAAGTTTAGAGGTCTTGGGCCTTTCAAAGTTTGTACAATCAACCGAACCGGCAACGTTGAGCTCGAGACTTTAGACGGCGAGGCCATAGGCTTCTTTAATGGCAGTCGCATTAAGAAGTACTACCCTCCCACGCATCTGATGCATGAGCCACCAATGTTGAAACCCCCTATCATGGTACAAGTCACCACAATCGCGAAATTTGGTGATGAGGACAAGAAAACCATAGAACCCGCATACCTCCACATCACGGTCACTGCTAAGCAAACATACGCTTTCAATGCCTTGATCGACGAGGGAGCAAAATTCAATGTCTTAACCCACAATCATTGGACCCAACTTGGTAAACCACCACTATAGCCCACTAATGTCCAATTAAACCCATATGGAGGCCGCTCATATGCACTTCTCAGCAAGTGCAGGACCGCTGTTGTTATCGAGTCTGAGACTGTATCAATGATCTTTTACGTGTTGCCAAACACTAAAGGCGCGGGCACAGAGTCGCTACTAGGGCGAACCTTCAAGAAGCAAACTCATTGCAATGTTGATATGAGTCGCAGTGCATCCACCTCACCATAGGCAACATCCATATTGATATAGCCTTCAACAAGGGCTACGCGACCCCATTGAAGTTTGCAAGGCCACCGGTAGAAATACTCGCAACCAAATCTAAGAAGGGGGGTAGGGCTCAACCACCATCCACCAAGTCTCACGGGCCGCCGGTCACAGCAGGCAAAAGTAAGGCCCAACAACCCGAGTTTCAATGGAGGCCTAAACAACCGCAACAGCCGCTTAGGAGTAGACGCCCATACCTTCGTAACACAAGAAACTCTAAACCCAGGAGGCCGAGATGCAGTTACAAAAATAAAAGCATGATCAAGCCAAGATGGGTTCCTAAAGCCTCTTGCACATGCGCAAGGCTACTATGAGGGAAATGCCTGGCTATGGATCCCTAAGGCCAAAATGACCCACGACATTGCTCAAACGCCACCCTCAAGCTTAATCACCTCGAGCCTCGTGGAACCTCAGAGCCACAAGCCGCAATGTTTTTCGAACCCGCCTCCTACCAACTCACCCATGCACGAGCTCTGAAGAGTTGAGCAAGACTATCGGCCCAAACCCCAAACAACGTTACACCCTTCAATCCATGCTAATGTCGATAAGACTTGCCAAACCCAATCCGAGTGTAGCAGTCCATCCGTAGTAGCCACTACTTGATGCTTATCCACAAGACTCAACCACCGCTTCATGGGCAACTACCACCATCTGCTCACCGTGCTTACTAGCCCCATCAAACCCCAGCCACCTGCGGGCCTTAAACCATCTTACGAGTGGAAATCATTCTTAACTCTAGCCACAGACCTAGTCGAAGACACAAGGGATGACGTTATTTCTTGTCTTAGACACTTAGATGCCACATTCATGTCATTGGCTCTAAGTTATGACCGCTTGGCCCTCAAACAAATGAAGGTGGAAAATCCGGAAAAGCTAAAGCAGAAGACAAAGACAAAGGCCAAGGCAAAGAGAAATGGAAGACAAAGACGCACAAGGAGAAGAGTCCTAAATAAGGGGAAAAGACGCATAAGGAAAAGCGCAAGTCAAAACTTTTGTAAAAGAGCGCAAGCGCATCACGGTTTAATTCAAGGAGCACTGGGCTCTCACCCGTGCAGTGCATCATGGTTTAATTCAAGGAGCGCCGGGCTCTCACCCGTACAATTTGTAACTGTAGACGGGCGGTGGAAAGGAAGCTAGAAAATAGAAGGACAATGGAAAAAAGGGCCTAGGCTACGGTCGGCCATGTAAAAAGGGGAAAAGGGGATGACCGCCCAAAAGGGATTTAGGGTTTTGTATATAAAGTTGAAAAGTGAATGAGAAGCTCATTCTTGTGTGTGGCCAAAAGTAGCTCTCCTCTTCTTCTTCTTCTTCTTATTCTTGCTTGCTTGAGCTTGTGCTCTAGAGAGGGAGTGCAAGAGTGTGAGGGAGTGAGTCTGTGAGGGTGAGGGACCGAGGTTTCTTTCCCACAGCTAGCACTGTTTGGAGGGACATGAAATAGGATAGGCAAGCTTTCCATTTCAATTGTCGCAAGGATTTTGCACTTCCCTATGAGTGCTTGTGGGTGTCCCCCATAAGGGCTAAGAGTTGCACTAGTCGGTGTGAGCTCTGATTGGCCTAGTAGGGTCCATGATTCATAGGTCAAGATGTTAAAATATGCTCTTTCATCAATCAAAGCATCAATAGTATGCTCTCTTTTCGCGGTGAGTTTGACCCTAAGATAAGCAGCTGGTACTATGTCTTCATCTTTCGGGTCTTGGCTTGTAAATTTAAGCCTTCTGACAGATGCCCTTGAGTCCCCACTTGCATGACCAGATGTGGATTCTCCACCAATGTCTTGGGTTGTCTGTGGAGTGTTGCTCAAGGTACATCTCTCGTCAAGAGTGTCATGTCTAGTCATCTTGGCATTTGTAGCTTGCTGATGTTGCATTTCGCTCTGACTAGACATGGTATGAACACAATGTCTTTGTGTTCTCGTGGTGTGGCCTTTTTGCCCTTGATGTGGCTAGATTGGCCCATTGATGTTCTAGGGTCTTTGTTTCTCTCTGTTCGGGTATGGGCTTTTGGCTGCTCTTTTGCAAGTGAAACTCCATGCTCGTGTAGAGCCATTACTTCACTAGGGTCCAATTTAGAGGACCTGTCACGATGCGTGTTATCCCTCCAACCTACTTGGGGGAGGTGCGGAGGGGGCAGAGCCCCCTCTGCGGGGGTCTGGGGGGGGCAGCTCCCCCCGGCCCATAGGGCCATTACGGTAAACACCATGCGCAATTTGGAGGACCGTTTATAGCCAAATTTTGAACCACGTGCTCTAAATTTTAGCCCAATGATGGATCTTTGATGTGCCTTTAGCTCTACATAGCCTTTGGGGTCAATCTCGGGGTTTAGATGTGTCAAAATTTGTATTCTAGATACCTATTTGATTTTGACAGTTTTCAGTCCGATTCTCAGATGTCTGATTTTCAGGAGTCCGATTATTAGAATCGGACGTTCGATTCTGGGTGGTCCGATCGGCCCAATGGTCCGATTTTGGTCACTCCGATTCTAGGAATCGAATCGGATAGGGTGGTCCGATTGCTTGGATCAGACGAGCGTCCGATCGGATAGGATGGTCCGAGTGTCCGAGTCAGACGGGGTTTGTCCGAGTGTCCGAGTGTCCGAGTGTCCAAGTCGGACGGGTTGGTCCAAGTGGTCCGATTGGATAGGATGGTCCGATCGGACGGTTGTCCGAGTGTCTGATTATGGACTAGTCCGATTCTAGGTGGTTTGATTCTAGGTTTGGGATAGCCTGGTCCAATTCTAGGACTCGGACGGCCTGGTCTGACGGCGCGGAGGGCGGCCCGCGAGTTGTGCGCGTTGCCTCTAGGTCAACATTTACTCCACCGAATCATCCAGCGCCTTCCAAATAGGTACAAACCACTACAAGGAAATGCCAGACATGCCTGGAATCACTATGGTGCTCGAATCAAATGGCGCTCCAAGGATCTGTGCCTCTATTTTCCTGTTTTAGCCTATTATACAGCAACAGAAAACCCTATTGTTTGCTTCTTTTTCTTTGTTTTTTCCTATCCTAAATGCATACAAATCACAAAGCAATCACCTACACTACTCCAACATGCTTTTCCAAATCCAAAAAACCAAAAACCTACTTGCTAAGGAGATCGAATACCTCTTCAAACTCCCTCGTTTTCTACCTATCTACCTCAAGCACCGATTCGGGACAAACCCTACTCCAATGCTTGATTCAAAGCGCGCAAGCGCTCAAGGCTTGAATTCGTTGGTCCCTGCAATGGAACCAAAATGTGGGAGCTTTTACTCAACCGCCAAGACCCACAGACCGCTTATTGCTTCAAGCGTTCCAAGCTGAGCACTAATGGCTACCTCTCACATAACCGACGCGCCATCCATATCCCCTAGGAAGACCCTTCAAAAGGGTGACCAAGTGTGAGGCCGACTATGAAGCACAAAGGATACACCTGACACTACCGAGTGTGAGGATAGTCACAACCTTTAGCAAGGGTGACCTCATCAAACCTCGAGGGAAAGGCAAGCAAGGTGTCGACATAACATTCAAGCTTGCTGACGAGAGCAAGGACTTGTTAGAAGAGTTAATACAAGCACAAGTCAAACAACGAGAACCAGTGAGTGACCTGAAACAAGAAGGTCAAGAGACAATGTCAAGGATGGGCTTTGGACTTACAAATATCGTAGAAGACCCCAAAAGAAGCCCAAGCCTTATAGACAAAGGCATCGATGGAGGGTCAGCACAACGCCGCGATGGATATCCAAAGCATTGCTATGTACTCAAGGGTATTATGCAGGCAACCGATGGATTTGGGTACCAAAACCCCCTGTTAAACCTCCTTTGTCAACTGAAGGCCATGACGTATCAAGAGAAAAGAAGTGTATGAGGAGATCTAAACAAAAAACCAAGTCCCAAGTCAAAAACAGTGGAGTGACCGAGCTCCTCATGGTTGAAATCAAGAAACCCAACGGGACCAATTGGAGGGTAGATCCTTAGCCTAGTGTGCTTGACAAGCAGACATCAGATGTAATCGTTGAGGATACGCAAAAGCCACTATTGCCCAAGGAGCCTTTGATTCCCCGAGAGGATAGCAGGCATCATAGGCACAACATTGCTCATGGCAAGGTTAAATGCTCAATAAAGCAAATAGCAAAATCATCTAACAGCCACGAGAAAATCTCCCAACCAGTGTCAAAGCCACTTAGGAGTCCCAAGTCTCCTACACCCTCTTCCCCTAAACGGACACGGGAAGCACAACACTCGTCAAGTGCGGCTACTCGATCCCAATCTCTACCTACATCAGAGCTTCCAAATGTCCAAGAGGTGGGACACGACACCCCCCTTAGCTCTCAACCTAAGGATATGCCTGTGCAATCCACCGTGGCTAGCTCAACTGATACTCGATCTACGCAAGTGAATGCTCTAAGAGCAACGACCACCTCCAATTGCCCTAAGGACTTGACACCGCAATCCACCAATAGTAGCAAGTCCACTGAACTAGCTGCTACTATTGCAAATCAAGGATCACAACAGTCATAGCCCTTGGCCATGACAAGGCCCCTTGCGGAACGTGTCCTTAGTGGTTTACCTGTGAAGGAGGTGTCACGACCTATCTCCTTAACAACTCCAGCACTTCCAAAGTGCCTAAAACCTGGGTTGAAGGAGTTAAGCACAGGGGAACGAGCGGAAGAGCTAGACTCCCCCAAAAGGGAGACAGTTGTACCCATGCAACCTGGAAAGGCTACTCCGCAGGCCACGACTAGGTCACATGAGGACCCTCTAGAGAAGGGAAATGCTGAGGCCTGACCAAGCACATCAACGGTCGATATATCCCAGTGTCCTGAGACGTTAGATGCACCTGCGCTGACCAAGAAAAAGAGGAGGAAACAATGAAAACAACAATGGTTGCAGGTGGTTGCGGACCCCAAGGACATTGGGATGAAGAGTGTTGGAGAGCTGATGAATAAAGCATCGAGTCTATCCATCAATGAGCCCACTGATGCCTCTCCTAATAGTGGTGAAACATCAGACACATCCGTGTGCTCTGACAAATCAAAGCAGTCGTTGTCATCAACAGTTGCTTTCAACACTCAATCCACCGACAATAGAACTCATATCGACCAATCAAGAGTGGATACAACGTTGTCACGACAGGGTGACAAATCTATACCAGTCACATCCGAGAAGAACCATGAAAAAATAGCGGCAAAACCTCAGGAAAAATGCACAATCCCTGAGAGCATAAGCAATCCTAGCGTTGACCAATCTTGCTCATCTAGGCCTGAGCCCCCAGCTATGCTAAAGCCTAAGGAAACTCCTAGAACTTTGCATGAGATAGCAACCGAGCAAGCCCTCGTTGAACATAGAAGTGTCATAGAATGCTTAAATGAGTTGGATGCTAAGCTCAAAGTGTTCGCACGTGTCTACGTCCTTGCGGACATGGGCGCATTTCCTAAGGAGCACCTCGAAGAATACTTGCCATTCCCCTTATCTTGGGAAGAGCAAGAACATCTTGACGAGCACTATAACAAGCTCTTACATGAACGCATGCGACTCATCTCTAACGAGGAGGCTGACAAACTGCGCTTAACCATCACGTTCAATGAAGTGCTCTACCGACCGAATCTCGTAGACATAGAGCAACTAAAGCAACTGTCGACAGGCCAGAGTCAATTTGAGCAGCGTTGGTGTGAAAACCGCATTGCAATGGCCGAACTAGGAGCTCAGATCATGACAGTATCTGAGGAGCGATTGGCCAAATGGCGGTCTCAAAGAGACCCAACCTATGTGGCACCAACTTCCCTTCGAGTGCTGACTGCCATTCAGGGTATGGACTTGGCTGAACCTAGCCAAGAAAACTCTTTGTTTGATAAGGTTCTCACTGAAGAGGAGTTACATGTTGCCAGTAGACTCGGACAAGGGTCCATGCTGCTCGATGTGGCAAAGTATCTATCGGTACTAAGTAAGCTTCCACGAGTGCTAGATGCATGTGCCACGCTCTAGTACAACCCCGAGTTCTACAATTGGTTCTTATCCTCGTAAAGTGACATGGATTCATAAATATGTATGTAAATAAACACTGATTTTTGTGTCACCATGTATAAACAATATCAACACACACAAGCAATGATAGTCAAGTGCACGGAGAAGAGTTGGGTCTTTTTTGACAGGCTAAGCTCCTCAAGTCCTCCTCTCATCACGCATTTAAAAGCCGTGTGACCATCCCCACCCCTCCCCTTCTCGTCCTATGTGCTTGATAACCTGCATTTCTCTTTTTTTAATCCCTTACATATGAATGGTCTTATCATGTAAGAAATCCTAATCCTTGATTCGCATCTTACAAGCCCCCCGCGAGGAAAACATAGAGAACCAAGGGCAGCTAGCTTGCAAGGACGCTCTCCGCAGCTGACGGGAACATGCAGCACATGCCCCTCCACCGGTGCGCTACATGCCCGCTCTTAAAAGGTACGCAAAGAAACGCGGCCCCAAGCGACACCTCCCCGGACGAAGGCCGAAGAATTCGTGGGTCAGGGGAGCGGACGCTCAAGGAGGTGCACACAATGTGGCAACACCAGTGGCACAAACCCCCAACGTATGCTCGGGCACCAGGTGCTCAAACGCAGGAAAGGCAGAGCGGGACATGCAAGAATTTAATGAATTGTTCAAAGGTATTTTGGAAACGGTGGCGGGCCGAGACTACACCATTCATGTCCCGGCCGACATGTTCCTTGCCCAACCCCGCGGGAGCCCTGCACTAGCAGAGCCCCAATCGCCCGACCACTCATACTCACCCCGCCTCGTACAAATAGAGTAGCCCCATGTTGAATAAAGGCTTATTAAAAATTACCTGGCCAGGACTCTTTGTCTTTAAATGGTTAAGTGTTGACATGTTCCCCAATTGTATGAACTTTTCATATCTGCATTTAATGTATTTCACGTCTTTAGCAAAAGAAAAAGCTGATCAAGCGCAGGTGATAAATATCTAAGTCAACACCATAGAATTCAGATAAGTGATGTCTCCTTGCGTTGCACTGGTTTATTATAGTGGTGGCATATACTATGCATGTACTCTCATGAAGTGACAAGTGGATGCAGGACGATACAGGTCTTTGTGCAAAAGTGTTCAATGCCCGATCACCGCAAGATCATCGACCCCACAAAGGGCCGCAGCAAAGCCACGCTGCCGAAAGCAAAAATCACCCTTGCCGACTGCCCACATCGCATAGCCCAAAGCATATTCATGGGCTACGCTCTCTTCCTAGGTCAAGCTCTATAGTTAGCTCACGATAGTCATTACCTCAATTGTACCAACATCGCGTGTGTCGCAAGGAGGGTTGCAATATCTCAAGTGTATCTCCCCATCTCAACAACCGCTTCTCTAACAACGAGGCTAGGGCACAATCATCACTGTAATATCCATTTCTTGAGCCTTCGAAGCTTGACATTCTCCAACCCACTGAAAGGCCGTTTGCCTCAACATATTGCAATGGTTGTACTCAAGCAAGTCCAAAAAAGAAGAAAAAGAAGAAGAAGAAAAAAAAAAGGAACGAAAAGATCAAAAGCACCCACAATCACAACACAGCACCTAGGGGTCCTCAAATTAGGTGCGTCCAGTGACCTTGGTCGACTGGCTCCGTCCCTAGTCCCCTAGCCCTTTAGCATCACCTACAATCGTTCAGGGCACATCAAGGGCAGGACATACCTAGGGAGCTTGTCTCGCCTCTGGTTAGACCTGTCACCCTGACCCACTTGCACAATTCCCTCTTGCACTCTACCTTAATACCATTGCAATCAATTGTGGTGAGTACTGCACGATTGGCCATGAAAAGTACACCGTCCTCATCAAGCGAGTCCAATAGTTTCCAGCTACCAAAAGTGCGGTGTCCCTATCTTCAATTATGCTACGTCGTGCAGTCACAATGCAAAGGATGTCTCATATACATTCACGTGTACTGCTTCTCAACATGGACAACTTTGCTTCATCCACACATTGTTACAAGAAACTAGCCTGCGGTCTTCTAACTACGTAATATCTAAGTATGCACGAGCACTCACATAATATCTGCACTGAAGTATATACACAGTTTGGGTCCTCAAGTGCAGGACAATACTCTTAGCTTGCTTAGAGTTCGACATGTCTCCCAAACCAATCAAAATATGTTTTATGCACAATAAGAAGACTAGCACTACCCCTTAGGGAGAGACCACATGAGAGGTTTTCAATTGCATGTATTGAAGACTCCAACAAAGGTGTCGTTCGCTCTTCATCAACACTCAACTCTGAATTCCTATCCTTATCACCCTATAAGCCTGCCAAGAATTAGCATGTATAGAATTCCCAACAAACCGCCACTTGTACTCCATCAATGCAACCCTCCCAAAGAACATCCCTACCACCAACTCCCTTTGCCCTACCACCTACCACTCAACCCACCAATGTGCCCCCAATGACCTTCCTCCCCACCACTACCAACACTTCGCCATGGCAACCACACACGTCCTTGCCACCCATGTCTTTGGTGCATGCTAAATGATTGCTACCTACGACGGTGAGTGCCATGGGACTGGCACTCGTCTAGGAGGGGGGTAATGTTAACTCTCAAACGAACGAAGGTGGAAAATCCGGAAAAGCTAAAGCAGAAGACAAAGACAAAGGCCAAGGCAAAGAGAAACGGAAGACAAAGACGCACAAGGAGAAGAGTCCTAAATAAGGGGGAAAGGCGCACAAGGAAAAGCGCAAGTCAAAACTTTTGTAAAAGAGCGCAAGCGCATCACGGTTTAATTCAAGGAGCACTGGGCTCTCACCTGTGTAGCGCATCATGGTTTAATTCAAGGAGCGTCGGGCTCTCACCCGTGCAATTTGTAAATGTAGACGAGTGGTGGAAAGGAAGCTAAGAAGATAGAAGGACAATGGGAAAAAGGGCCTAGGCTACGGCCAGCCATGTAAAAAGGGGAAAAGGGGACGATCGCCCAAAAGGGATTTAGGGTTTTGTATATAAAGTTGAAAAGTGAATGAGAAGCTCATTCTTGTGTGTGGCCAAAAGTAGCTCTCCTCTTCTTCTTCTTCTTCTTATTCTTGCTTGCTTGAGCTTGTGCTTGAGAGAGGGAGTGTAAGAGTGTGAGGGAGTGAGTGTGTGAAGGTGAGGGACCGAGGAGGAGAAGCTCTCCATCTTCTCCTCTCTTCTTCTCTTCTCTTCTCTTCTCTTGTCTTGCTCGCGGCAATGGAGCTTGGAGCGTGGAGCTTGAGGATGGTGCTTGTTTGAAGCTTGCACTTGGATCGTGGAGCTACCAGAGCGCGCGGGAGAGGAGGTAACTCGAACGGCACGGAGGTAAGCTCACTACACCCGTAGATATGGATGGCGAATCGGCTATGTGAGAGGTAGCCATTAGTGCTCGGCTTGGAACACTTGAAGCAATAAGCGATCCGTGGGTCTTGGCGGTTGAGTGAAAGCTCCCACACCCCATTTTTACAAAAGTGGTACACTTTGCGATTGCAGTGGAAACTCGAAGGATGCCAAATCATGACCAATGCTGAGCAGCACCGCACAATCAAGACATCGGAGTATGGCCCACGGAGTATGACCCAACCTATGTCGCACCCACCTCATATAAAGTATTAATCACTCTTTGTGGCTGACCCATGGAAGAGCACGTCAAGGGACATCCATATCTTGATCGTCTCTTGACCGAGAAAGAGCTCCACATCACTAGCCACATCGATTCAGGCGATTTCCTAACAGATATCCTCACTTACATCACACATGTAAGTACCTGACCCTTCGCTCTGGACCCCAAGGCTCAGTTGGAATATAACCTAGAATTCTATACTTGGCTCATGCGCAAGTAACCCTTATACCCGAACATTGAATGCCCTGGATCTCCTAACCTTCAATCCTAGGAAGGATTCTTCTCAATCTGGAAGGGGAGAGGGTATGACGGTAGCGTGAAGGTGAATAGGGTAAATGTCAATCAAATTAAAACCAATCAAGATCAAGTAAATGCAAGATGAATCAATTTAAAACCTAGAAAGATAAAGTAAACGCAATAAACACATAAGAAACGGGTGATGTAGGAGGAATGTCACAAAAACTTTGGAAAAAAAAAGTTTGAAGGGAAAAATCTATATTGGATCTTAATGCTTTCATTCAACAAACATAAAATCTTTATTTCTTTTCAATAAATTTTTGTATGTATATTAATTATAGCAATAATGGAAAGTATGGTTCATGACAGGAATGAGAGATGTCGCAACAAGACCGTGCCCACCGACTCCCCTTCACGAAGGAAGAGAAAGCGCAGTATGGCATCAGCCTGGAAAATCAAGCTTATAGTCAACTAAAATTTTGCAGCATTCACAATCTTGAGAAGATGGTGGCCAAGGAGCAGGCCACAAGGAGAATAGTGGAACATTGCCACCTCCATAAGTATGTAGAGAAGTTTGCACATGAACCTAACCACGCAAAGTGTGTAGAGTTCTTGAGAATGTACAACCCCGACCGAGAGTGCGGAATGGTGACGGTGGAAAGGGGGGACAATGCTCGACAAGGTACCACTAACCTAGGCCTTGGTGGAGAAAGCACTGGGGCCAAAACCTAGGGTGGAGAAAAAAACGTAAGAGGGATGTGTATGCATGTTGAAGATGAATAGGGAAGAAGTCTTTACAAATGATGGCATCAGCTTACAAGACATCCCCGATGCTGAGATTTGCATATAGGCAAAGTTGGTGCATGCCCTTTTCTCCAGCCAATGCTACAATTCCCTCATGCACCGGATCAGTGTACCTGTGTTAGAGAATGTGGTAGCTTGCACCTTGGATAAGGTGGATTGGAATGGCTATGTGCGCAAAACAATAGACTAAGCGGCCAAAGCACTAGCCCTGGGCAACAAACAGGCAGGTGGAGAATCCCCCACATCTACGAATATGGAGAGGAAGAAACCTTCCTTGAAAGCCTCCTTCATTGGGTATGGAAGCATACTGATGGCCATCATTCAGGAGACTGTGAAAGAGGCCCAACAGGGAAGCAAAGGAGAAGATGAGACCCCAAATAGGTCATTGATCCATCAAAAGGAGGAGCAATCGAGTGACCAGACAGAAATCGAGACAGAGAAGGAGGAGTGAGAGGCTCAATCCACACGAAGAAAAACAAAGGAGTTCGCTAGGAAGGCGACTCAGAAGAAGAAACAGAAGGCAAGCAGGAAAGAGGAAGAAGAAGATCCAGAAAGAGCAAAAAAAGAATCCCTGAGAGAGGCGATGGAGTGGAAAAAGAAGGAGAAGGAAGAAGCTAAAAGGTTGGCCGAGAAAGCAAGGAAAATAGGAGAGAGAAAGAAGAGCTATGGAAGAGGAGGCAGAGTTGAGAAGACAAGAGGAGGAAGACATGGCCGAAGCAATCCACCGGTCTATAGAACAACAAAGCCGACTCGATGGCCTAGGGACCTTAAGTCCGCATAGGGAAGATAGACCCGGCTCAAGCGCACAAGTACATGAAGCCATGTCCGTCCATGGTCATCGAGGGCAAGGGTAAGGCCCCCCTCCATCCCATTCCGGCCCCCTTGGTACTCGCCAACGAAGCCACCACTGCCACCCCCAGCATTACGGGAAGCACCGACATGGATAGCTTTGTGGCATGGATGCAATACTTTATCAATAAGGAACTAGCACAAGGAAGGAGCGGGGAGGGCACAAAATGCCAACTACAGATGCCAAATCCAAGCAAGAGCCAAAATGCCAAAAAATGGAAGCCTTGACCACCCCAATCCCCACCACCATGACGCCACATGCAAATCGTGATGAATACGTCGATGAATTGCTCTCGCAGTTAGAAAGGGCAAGGGAGGAAAGGAGGATAGTGGTGGTTGAGCTGGAGGCAGAAAGGGAAGAAGTAGCGGCCTTCTAGCTCAAAAAAACAAAGCAAATGGCTGCGCAACAAAAGGAAATTCTCGACGTGAAGAGGGAACTAAAGACCAAAGAAGAAAAGGAGCAAAGCTGGCAGCGACAACTCATAGATGAAAATCAAGAGCTCGAGAAGATGCAAAAATAATATGACATGCTGATCATGCAATACGAGGATCTAGTAGCAAAAATAGGGTGGATTGAGCAGGGCATGAAGGAGTTTACCACAGGGGAGGAAGGGAGGAAACAAGAAGAGGAGTACCACCACCGAGAAATGGAAACAATGATTGAAAGATTGAGCCTCGAAAGAGAAGAACATGAGCAAATGAGTAGAGAGTTGGAAGATCAGCACAGGGGAGGCTCACAGTCTTGATGCAAAGACATGGAGAAGGCATGAAAGAAATGAAAAAGAGGATTGAAGAGTGGGCAAGCCAGAATGAGCAAAGAGTGAAGACCTTGATGCATTGCCTGGCTTTAGTGGAGAAAGAGAAAATCCTAGTAGAAGGTAGAGCAGAGGGAGCCCAAGTGGCCTTCCACACTCAACACTCAACAACAAATCTTCCTGAACACCTTGATGGATGCCACTCATGAGGAGGAAGGGGAATCCTTGGAGGCAGTAAAAAAGAAACTGCGCATAGCGTGCAGAGCCCTGCGAGTAGTGCTACACATGCCCTCCCAACCCAGTACAGTGGGGCTAAGCCCGGGGGAACAACGTAGGTATCTGCTATCAGCCAACCTAAACCCCTAGGAAATTGATGCCCTAGGGTTCGTAGAAGGGATGCAATAGCAAGAGCGCCCAAGGAGTGAGATAGAACTACGCATCGACCTTGGCAGATTTGAAGAAGAAGTGGTTCCACAACCCCCTTCACCCCATCTTGAAGGGCAAGGGCAGCCAACAAATGCATCTGTGGAGAGGAAAACCACCCTGAGGGAGAAGAGGAGGAAGCTGGTGGAAGAAGCCAGACAAAGATTAAGAGCTAACCCTATGGCCCAGCCCTCTATACCCCTCCCGCCATGCCCAAATGACATGCCTCCCAGTTTTCATGTGGAGCTCATACTCTGGGAGAGACATGAACAGGAGAAGCAACCCTTCACCTTCAGCTTCCTCATCCCCAATGCCCTACGCAGAGTTCTTTCCACTAAAATAGTGGACAAGGTGATCAATGTCGGAAGCTGCCTAAGCCAATAGTGGTTGAAGGAAAGAGAGAATAATCCCACCCTCTGGGGCACCGAGGATGCGAAATACTGGAAAAATAAAGTTTTTAAAGTGCCTCGGTCCATGCCAGAATACGAGTGCCAACTACTGTGGCAAAGGCGCATCTGCAACGACAACGTATTTGCATGGATGGCCTTTTGTAACACTCTCCCTTCGGAGAGGAACAACCCTGCCTACATGGCGCACCCTCGACAAATAGGAGTAGACTTCGATGCAAATGCCCATGGCCATTACAACTTCCCTGTAATATACAACCCCTGTACCACCACTTTAGCCCAAGCCCTCACCTTTACCTCCGACAGCTTAGATGCCACCATGACACGCTTTATCACTGATTTCTCCTCCTATCCGAATCCCACCTTCATCACCACTCGTAACTGTCTTAGGTTCCTAAAAATCCTACTTAGGCAAGACCCTACCCCGGCCAAACGCAGCCTTCCCCTACTCTTTTTTGATCCTAATGCAATTGACGGCTACGTGATGACCTGCCTGATGATGTGAGCCAGCCTCCTCCCTTCTTTCTGCCTCGCTGTTCTTGAAGACATAAGCGACAGCCGGTTCACTCGCTACAGCCATCCTTTCCTCTCCACCACTCCTCTCCATATTCGCTTGAACCTTATGAATTTCATGCAGAGTTTGAGAATTTTGAGCCATTCCATTAAATCTCCTTCATCACCCCCCCTGAGGATGAGGACTAACAATTCCCTACTACTTATTAAAAAAAAAAAAAAAACGAATCCACACGCAGGTCGCGGCACATGGCTCACAATCCCTCCACCTAGGGATCCTTAAGTTAGGGGCGTCCAGTGACCTCGGTCAGCCAGCCCCATTCCTAACTCCCTAGCCCTTTTTTGCCCCCACTTCATGCTTAGGGCACCCCAAGGGCAGGACACACCTAGGGAGGTAACAATCGCCTATGGTTAGACTTGTCGTCCTACACTACACTCACCGCACCTCCCTATCGCACGAACGGGATCCTCAAGTGTGGGACATTAACCAGGCCTACCTATGGTTACACTCAGCTCCCTGTTCCACTAGCATGAGCACAAGGCACCCCACCGTAAAGCAGACACTCCCCTTAGGTAGAGCGCCGCACTTTCTCCTCTCAGATACTGCAAGATATACCAAACCATCAACTTCGGAGGCCCCATCATCCACTTGACATTATTTCCCACGCTTCCACGGCAGCCCAGCCCACCTGTGGCCCTACCATCACCGGACCAACAACTTGCCAACCGCTTGCCCTTCCTTAACAAACAGCTCGATGTGCCATGGGGCTGGCACCCATCTCGAAGGGGGATAATGTTAACCTCAAATCGAAATGGCAAAAAAATAAAGAAAAAAGTGCAAAAAGAACGAAAAAAGAGCAAAGGCGTAGAGGTGGCCTCTAAAACTAAACTGAGGCAAAAATGACAAGTTACAAAGAACCTACAAAGTTTGATGATGCAGTTACAGCCTTGGCTGAAAATGAGATATGGGAATTGGTTGAGTTGCCTGAAGGCGAAGTCCCCATTGGTTGCAAATGGGTATACAAGGTTAAGTGCAAGTCAGATGGTTCGTTAGAATGCTATAAGACCAGGCTGGTTGCAAAAGGGTATGCACAGCAATATGGCCTTGACTATGAGGAGACTTTTAGTCCAGTGGCTAAAATGGCAACAGTCAGAACTATCATTGCTTTGGCAGCATGCAAAGGCTAGAAATTATGGCAAATGGACTGCTTTCTTGAACGGTGATTTGGTTGAGGAAGTATATATGGAGCAGCTTGAAGGCTATGCTCACCCAGACTTTCCTACACATGTATGTAAGCTAAAAAAGGCTTTATATGGACTGAAATAGGCACCTAAAGCATGGAACGCTCGGATCAGCAGTTATTTACAACAACATGGATTTAAATTGGGTGATGCAGATCACGGTCTATTCACGAAGAAGATAGATCATGGATATGTGTTTCTAGTGGTTTATGTAGATGATCTTATCATCACTGGAGATGATGAAGAGGGGATTGTTGAAATTAAATCATGTTTACAAGCTGAATTTAGAGTCAAAGACCTTGGTGAGCTGATGTATTTTCTTGGGATTGAGGGAGTCTCTACGCCTCAAGGTATATGGCTGCTACAAAAGCAGTATGCTCGTGACATGTTACAGAAGTATGGTATGGCTGAATGCAAGCCTATGGAGACACCTCTTGATCATAATGTCAAGCTGCAGACTGATGTTGGGAATGACATAAAGAATGTGACCATGTATTGACAGATGGTGGGCAACTTGATATACTTGACTATTACCCGTCCTAGCTTATGTTATGCAGTGGGGCTGATTAGTCAGTTCATGTAGAAGCCTCGCAAACCACATTTAGATGCAATTTGGAGGATCATGAGATATGTAAAGGGTACTATAGATTATGGAGTGTTTTATGCATATGGAAAATCTCTTGACTTGACAGGGTTTACTGATGTTGATTGGGCTGGTTGTGCCTATGACAGGAGGTCAACCAGTGGTTATGCATTTGGATTGGGCAATAGTATGATTAGTTGGTAGAGTAAGAAACAACCTATTGTTGCATTTTCTAGTACAGAAGCTAAGTACAGAGGAGCTGCCTTAGTAGCTTGCAAAGTAGTTTGGTTGATGAAACTACTGAAAGACTTGGAAATACAACTGGAAAGCAGAGTGAGATTGCATTGTGATAACCTTAGCAATGTTATGTTGGCTAGCAATCTTGTCTACCATGCTAGGTCCAAACATATTGAGATTCACTACCATTTCATCAGAGAAATGGTTCTTATAGGGCAGATTGACTTGCTTAATGTGAAGACTGAAGACCAGGTAGCAGACATATTTACCAAGTCTCTTGGTAAAGAAAAGTTCATATACTTCAGACAGCTACTTGGAGTTTATAAGATGGTTTGAGCTAGAGGGGGAGTGTTATCATGTCAAGCTCACGTTACTCTTCAATTAGTATATCTTTATGTGTGTGATCGACATTAGCTAGATACATTTGTACACGTGTGACATTCAATAAGTCAGCGTAGTCAGTGACTTAACCACAATTAGTCTTGGTTAGTCATACCTATGTGTGTAAGTCTCTTTCAGTTAGTATGATGGAAGAACAATGGAAGAAGAACAACAATGAGTTGAGGCTCATCTTCCACTCCACTCTGTCTCTCTCCCTCTCTTGCAACATATCGTACCTACAAAGTTTCAACTAACACTCTTACATTGAGGGACAAGCACCTTCTAGCCATTGTAATTTGTCCACAACAATATGGGTTTCTAGCCATGGTAATTCATCCACTACAATATAGGTTTTTACTAGTTAGAAAACACATGTTGCTATGTTAAAGTCTTGGATCGTGCTTAGAGTTTTTAGGTTGACTTTTGTGCTGGTTGATATGTACCAGAGGAAGGTTACTACAGGGTAAGCTTGTCTGTCCTTATGGATGTTCTAAAGTCATTTAAATTTGGTCTTATCTTCATGAAGATGTATGGATCCCTATTCAGTAATGCCTTTGCATGTGTTAAGATCAATGAGTTGGTATCTCCATTGTTTGGTTTGAAGAGATCCATTAGGTAAGGCTACCCCTTGGTCTTGCTCTTGTGTGCCCTCATCATAGCTCTAACATTGTGGAAGATTGTTAAGAAACTTCAAGATGGTGTCATCAAAGGTCTACTAATACAAAGGGAAGATCCTTCATGATTCAATTCTTTACCAATGATATTGCAACATTCTTGTAGTTGAGAAGCAATTAGTGGATGGACTTCTAGAGATTTATGAGGAATTTGCATATCTATGAGCTTCTAATATAAATCAAGCCAAAATAGAGTTGATTCTTCTCAGTTTTGGGGGGAGCCTCATAAATGGTGTTGAATTGTGGATTTAGATTGGTAATGCTTGGGGAAGTCATCATGTTTATGGGGTGCCCAATAAGTGTTAGCCTCACAATTAAATTTTGATTTGAATGGTCTTATTCTAAGGTAGGAGAGAAGTTAGAAAAGTGGCACTAGACCCTTTTGTCCACTATAGGTAAACTATTTGTTCTTAAGCACTTTTTGATTATAGCAATTAGATTTGTTGGCTTGATAATTAGCTTCAATAAAAGAGCTCTTGAGGGGGGGGGGGGGGGGGGGGGAGAGTAATAGAGGCTCTGTAAGGACTTCTTATGGTCACATAAAGGTAGGAAATCTTGTCATCAAATCAAGTGGGAGATCTCAACCATCAATAAATAGGATGGTGGAGTTGGCATTGAGCCTCTAATGGACAAACTCAAAAGACTTTGCCTTGACTTCTTTTTAAGGCTCCAAAAATTGGAATTGTGGGCAAAGTTGATTAGGCATAGGTTGGTGAAGGCCCCTCTTTAAGGAGGGATGTGGATGAGCATTTGATGCCATGATCATTTAAAATATCGCATGGCTCCTATCAAGTTAAAGCTTTTGGAGGTTGCTCAAAGGTTTGGTCCAAAATTTTAAGGGAATTTTGTTGGATCACTACCCAAGATTCTAAAGTTGACTCTTCTCTTTTGCATAGTGTTTAGTTGAGCCCTTATGCCTATGACCTTTCTAATGCCCCATCTTTAGAAGACAATAAGACAATACACAAAATGCATGCCAAAATAATGAGAAAGTTGGTTGATGTCTCAAACTAGGTAGACTAGAATTCCAATGGAGCATGAGTCTCAATTGAATGTCAAGGAGAGGATTGGATTCGAAGGACCATGCAAAGGCTCAAGGAGGGATGGCCCACTTCAAACACTGAGAGAGATCTACATCTAGTTAAGTTTCTAGCAGCATTGAGTGGGAAACTTTTGTGGTTTTGTAAGAAGAGTAGGACTTTAGTGGCTCCACAAGTAGGTTGTACATATAGGCACGGACTAAGTGAAATAAGGTGTTTCTGCTTGTAGAGTGTGGACTACCACTCCTTCAATTTGGTTTTTTTTTTTGGAAGATAGAAAATTGTAAATTGCCTCTCAAAGATGGTTTGTTTGCCTATCTCCTCACTTTGCCCTCAATGCAAGAGGGAAGAGAAAATGAAAACTCATTATTTATAGGAATGTGTTTGGTAGTTTTGGTGTGAAGAAGACTCAAAAAGTGATTAAAGGGAGTGAACCTAAGAGATCATTTTGAGATGAAGACTATCCTCTTCGAGAAAAAGATGGATTGGATGAGGAGAGCTAAAAGTTAATCAATATTCTCCAAACTTTGACTTTAACATTTATTTGGAGAAAAGGAATGCAACTATTTTTGGAGAAATGGCCAAAAGGCTCTCATGGATGACATCTTCAATCTTTATCAAGACTATATGGTGGCTAATAGGAAGCTTAACCTCAAGTTATTGTCCATAAGCTTTTTTGTAAGAAACTAGCTATTATTGGATGCTAGGCTTTTGCCTTGGTGCATTTTTAACAAAGCTATCTCTTTACTTTTTATAGAACGCTAGTGGTAGTTAATACGAAACTTAACCCCAAGTTATTGTCCATAAGTTTTTTTGTAAGAAACTAGATATTATTTGACACTAGGCTTTTGCCTTGGTGCATATTTAACAAAGCTATCTCTTTACTTTTTATTGATTAATATACCAATCACATTGTTTAAAAAAAAAAACTTTTGAATACAGAACACTTCTTTCTCAATCCTTTCAACAATTGCATATAGAACACTTCTTTCTTTGTCCTTTCAATGATTGCATAGTCTCTTCTCCTTCTTTGATGCTCTAAAAAAAAAGATTAAAAAAAGGGTCTACAAGTCCTCTTGAAGTTCATGAGGCTTGATATGGCCTTCATCCAACCTCCCTTGATTATGCAAAAATGGTTGTCTTGAATGAAAGGTTGTCAAGATACAAACATCCTCAAAAGAGAGTAGTCAAAGCTCTTTTTTTATTTTTTTAAAAAATGTGTTAGTGAGAGCTTACTAAAGTCTCTAGAAGCTTTTGAATACAGAACACTTCTTTCTCAGTCCTTTCAATGATTGCATAGTCTCCTCTCCTTCTTTGATGCTCTCAAGAAAAGATTTAAAAAAGGTCTACAAGTCCTCTTGAAGTTCATGAGGCTTGATATGGCTTTTATGGTTACAGTGTACACCTCTAATGTAGTTTCTTCATCCAACCTCCCTTGATTACGCGAAAATGGCTGTCTTGAATGAAAGGTTCTCAAAGATACAAACATCCTCATAAGAGAGTAGTCAAAGCTCTTTTTTAAATGTTTTAAAAAATGTGAAAGTGTGAGCTTACTAAAGGCTCTAGGAGCTATTTTATACACATGCTTGAAGTTTTTCATACTCCCCTAAACACAGCTTTGACATATAGCAGCTTAAAAAAAAACTAAAAAACTGAAGGTTCTCTTTCTACCGCGAGTTACCGTCATCGTATAATGGAGTTCTGACCTCTAAGCCTTGACACACTCGTGAAAATCTGCTCTCAGGAAATGCCAGCTCAATCACCGGTCCATCGACTCAAACACAAGGATCCACCGCGCCTCGCCCCACTCTTCCTTGCCATTGCAGGGGTTTTGGGGCTCTACTTGCTGGGCACGCTGTGGGGCTCATCACCCAACATCAAAGCCAAGTCCACACAAGCTTGCCCTCTCTCACCCAAGTCACAGAGATCCGCCTTCCAGCTGCCCAGCTCCTGCAATTTGGCCGAAGGCAAGTGGGTGCTCGACCCATCAAGGAGCCCTGTCTATGGAGACAGTTGCCCCTTCCAGAGGAATGCATGGAACTGTGGTAAAAACAAGAGACCCGGCCTGGCGCGCATCTACCAGTGGAAATGGGTGCCCCAGAACTGCTCCTCATCTGCCATTGATCCGCATGAGTTCATGCATGCCATCAAGAACATGAGGATCGGCTTTGTGGGTGATTCTCTCAATGAGAATTTCTTAGTGTCTTTGCTATGCATCCTGAGTACTGCTGATCCGGGGGCCTCTAAATGGAAGAAAAAGAAGGCTTGGAGGGGGGCCTTCTTCCCCAAGTACAATGTGACGGTTGCGTACCACAGAGCGGTTCTCCTCGCGGATTATGAAGAGTATGCTACCTGAACATCACACCCCTTTCACACCATATGTTCAGCAGGATATAGGGCACTATGAAAGTTGTTGGAACACGGAAGTTGTGATTTCCATGTGGTGGATCACGTCATGATGTTTAGGTAGGATGAACAAGACGTTTAAACACCTGTGGCCTTTTCAAGTGCTTTTTGAACTTCTACTGTTTCTGCATCTCTCCTTTTTTCTATCAAATTTCAAGCAAAAGGGCTACATGCATAATTATTAGTTTGTGTTGTGTTTTCTTAGCTTGCAGAAGTGGAGCACTGACTTCTCTCACAAGTAGATCATCATAGCAGCTGATTTGTTATGTGTTTTGAAGAGGGCATCTGTTGTTGTACCATTGTTTAAGTAACTATGTATGATTCTCCCCATCAGTTCCTCCTCTTTGCCTCCATGCAAGATTTATCAAATGGATGTGTAAAACAAAATGTGCGAGTCTCTTCTTTTGGGGGTAGTTTGTGTGAACCTTTTTTTTGTGAAAATGGGTGGCTAATTGTATTGCTAAGAAAATAATATGACAATGGAGCAAAGAGTGAGGAACTCATAGCAATGCAGGAGCTGCATCAAATAAATATGAAGCCTCTCAGGGCAGTCTGGGTGGTTTAAGGCAAAGAAGCCAAGGTGGAATAGTATAGATCCACCATGAGGTGCCATCCTGTAGCATGAAGAACAAACCATGGTATCCTCAAGTGTGAAGCAACACCTTTTTGAGTTCTTGCCAATGCTGGAGTCACATTGAAGCTGCTCCTATCATTCTGAACAATTCGATGACAGAAGATTACAGTTGGGTGTATATTGGAGAACACTCTCTGCTGAAGATCAGTTAACTGATAGCAGCTCTTCCAGATATATTATCCTGTGAGGCTTCCTAGATCTCTGTTCACAATGCAGAAGACTTTGGGATCTGCTTGCTGCCACAGGCCTCTAACCTCATGGCCACATCCGACCTAGTCTCAATGACAAAGGTTGTGTCATGCATCTCAGCCTCATTGGCATTTTTGGCTGATTGACTGGGAAGCCCTCCACGTAATGCACCCCAAGCTCAGGTCTGCCATGCCGGCCTCCCTCCAAATCACCTGTGCTGCCCTGCACACTCAAAGGGAATGCATTGTTGCCTCAAGCATCACTATGGACATGTTTAGTAAACCCTGTCTTGCTGCATCTATGCCACCACTGGTGGCCTTGTTTGGCCGACTCCATCTCTAACCCCCTAGTCCACTTCTCCCACATCGCCATTTAGGCTATATCAATGGTAGAACACACCGAGGTTCACTTGATAAACTTGTCACCTTGAATTCAATGCACAATCACCTTTCGAATGATTGGGTCCTTCATCATGGAACATACCTAGGATGTGCCAACCTACCTAGGATTAGACCCATCTCTCAATTGCACTACATGAGCACTTAGGGAGGGAGCACATAGTTTTCTTTTAGGTACACTTGGAAGATACAACCAATCTATTATCAACATCCATCTTACTTCCTTCAGCAACTCCATACCCATATCATTACCTCTTCACTGACAACTACTAGCTTGTCACTAGTAACTAGCCACAAGGGGAAGGATACCTTTTTGGTCATTAACTATTCCATAGGTGCTTCGAAAAAGTGCATTTAATAGGCTTGATGATGCTCTACTTTGCACAATGATGGCTCTTGGTGTCTTCTTTGTGAAGAAATGCTCTAAACGCAGAAAATACAAAACCAACCGTACGACAAAACACAGACTGATAAATGTAGAATATAGCTAGGGTTACGGTAACTCAAAGGCAGTGAACATAATAAATAATGAAGTGAATGAATATTGAATATATAATGCTCATGCAGCAAATACACTATGCAATGAATACCGAACCTTGAAACCTCATATCTCGGGGGATCAAGGCAGAGGTTATGAACGTAGCAAGGCACCCTTTGTGTGTCAAACACCAAAGCACAGGTACCTAATGAGAGAGAAAATTGGCGATAGCTGGAGATGGCAAACGCAATAGTCTAGAGGTGAGTGATAGTATAGATGATCCTGTGGAGGAGAGAGAAGATCAAATGCAGGTAGTTGGTGCAAGGCGACAACACTTGGATGATGGCGATAGCTCTAGAGACCCTTGATGATTGCAAACGCAGCCTGGATGATGACGTGAGAAGTTGGGGATGGACGTGTGGCAGCGATTGCAAGCTTGGCAGTGTGGAGCAGCAAGTAACAATTGGATGTGGGTGATGGAGGTTGGAATTAGGTGCCAAATGGTACTAGACAACAATGGAAGACTCTGACTGCGATGTCTGTGAACGAGGTGTGGGCAGCAGAGATGCGGCTCTTGAAACCTGCAAAAACGAGATTGTGGGAGAGTAGTAGCCTGCATGCCTATTTAGAGAGAGTTTGGGATACCCAAATTAGGGTTTTGCATGTGGGACACAATAACTCTCTAGAATCACGTTTCTTTTTAAAATAAGACGGTCTCTTCATTACTTAAGTGTGTTTTGGGGTGGTTTAAGTTTGGCTAATGCATTTTTAGCTCATCACCCCCTCTTAAGCCCAAAATTGAGCCATGAGAAATAAGCCCTTATATGAATTTTTTTTTCTTTTTCCCCAAGGTGTCCCACACCAAAGCAGCTAGGGCATGGGGCAAAGAGTGCACATCAGCTGTTGAGTGACCTATCAAGACTACAAAGGCGATGGTTATCTTATCGAGGGAGGCCAAGTGATCACCCCAGAGAGGTTAGGGTATTGAACCAAGGGTGCATGTTGGCTGCTCAGGGGCCTACCAAGTCTTGCAAAGGTGAATGGAATCAACAATGAACCTTTTTTGTTGGTTAAAAAAAAAAAAAAAGGCTTTGGGTTAATTTGTTTACAAGATTTAGCATTGAGGGTTTTAAACAAGTGTTCAGCCCATTGAGTCACTAGGCCCTGAAGTAAGAGAAAGGAGAATGGATAGCCCCACGACCTTGAGAAAACAAGCAAAACAATCTAATACACTGCTAGGACAAGGGCCTAGGGATTCATAAGGGATTGTGTGTGCACCATCATATGGAGAATATGTGGAGAGAAAAGCACCACAACGCGTAAGTAAGCAAAATGAGCAAAGCTAGCATGCAAGCATATGAGAAAAAGAAATGCCATTGGAGATTGCCGTGTGCAATGCTACGAGTATGGTGGATCTGGAGTCGACCACTTGAAATCAACCTTCCTTCCTGGGAGACGGTGGTAATTCCTTGATTAAGCACTTAATTACAGCAATCAGCAAATGAACATAAATTGAAATGCACAATTTACCTTAATAATATTGGACAATAGACACCTAGTTGGCCCCAATTTACAATGGATGGCTTGGCATCTGAAATCCATGTCAATTCCACGAATTTCAGGTGCTAATTTTAGTGTATGATATCTTCACCTGTTGGCACGAGTCCCAAGGTGGCTGCTAAACCCTAATTTTTGCAGAAATATAGGGTATATTAGAGATTTCTCTGTTGCCCACCAAATTTGATTGAGATATGCTCAAAATGATTGAGAAATGTTGAGATCTCTTGAGAATGGGTTTGAGAAGGTGAGAGAAAGCCAGGGTGAGAGAAAAATCTTATTTTCTTTGCGAGAAAATCCTAAAATCTGCTTGTTGTCTGCTCCAGCTTGCATTTAATGTAGTCACCTCTTGCTTGGCACCTTCAAAAAGTAGTCTCTTGATCATCAATGCTGTTGCCAGCCCTTGGAAGGTGTCTCCTTGCTGTCCCCTATCTACTGAATTGCCGTTCTCTAATAAAAAAATGAACCAACAGCTCCCTCTCTCTCCCTCCGAAGTGGTAGCCTTTTAAATCCATTTTTTAGCATTATCCAGCCATTTAATTAATTTTCAGAATTAAATAATATTGAAAATTTATTTTAGCATTTCTAACCCTGCCCTAAATTAAATGTGCCCATCCATAATTAAATTGGTTAGGCCATTTGTAACATGGAGTGGTCCCCAACCTCTGTTGGCCCTTAGATTAACATTAATTAATTAATTAATGCTAGTTCTTAGTGTCACCACTGACACTTATTAGTCAAATAATTGTCCTAGGGTCTAAACTGATACCAATTGACCCCCAAAACCCAATTGGCATAACTTATCACAACTTTTACCTTTGACTCCCATTACATCCACGGGATCCTTGGCTTGTTACTATGAAATAATTGCCATGTATATCACATGTGCTAAACAACCTTGCATATTTCATTAATAACTTAATCAAATGTTATCGGCAAGATTAAAGCATCTTAAAATTTCATGTCTTTGTGACAAACCTCCCCCTTGAAATACTTGCAATCATCCTCAATTGCACTGCATTGTGCCTAAAGAAAAGCATACTGCGCTGGGATTTCCATAAGGCATTATAGTCACAACATTGGCCATTGTTGTTTAACCATGCTGTATGCCCCAAAGCTTACTAAAAATTTCCAGCATGCATAAACATAAAATAATATTGAGAAATAGTCCAAAATTGTTGCTAGAAACCCATTGGATGCATGTGTAACTCATGTTTCTCAATGGTTCTCGCTTTAGAACCATAGTAAAGCATATTCTCAACATCTGAAACTGTCAATGGCATTTACTAATATGTTGTTGTCCATGGAACCAGCTGTAAACCATTGAAAACTGAGCATAATCTGATCATAAACCAATCACTTGTTGATCTAAGAACTAATCACAAACTGCTGCAAATGTAACCCCATGATCACAAATTGATTGCAAAAATTGATCAGTAACTAATGTAAATCTGATCTTAAAAGTGACCATAAATGGTTCTCAAATTGATCAAAAACCGAGTTAAAACTGATTAGAAATTGATTTCAAAATTGAGGCAAAAGCTTACGTCAAATTGATCATGAACTGATCTCAAACTGAAGCAAAAGTATAGTCTCAGAGCCACGGTAACAACCATACTCATTTGCATACATCTCACACTAACTAGTACATTGAGTAGTGACCCCGTGGTAGACATATTGTTAGCACAATACCTTGGATGCATGCTGAATACATCTGAGATCCACTATATACGAGAGCTACCCACAACTAGAGGAGTGGAAGTGCTACCTTCCCCTTGAGCATCAAGCAATACTTTGGACCCTTGCTCTGCTAAAATGTGTCTTGTGGTCCGAAGCATAGCACCTCAAAAGATTTAACACTATGGAATTTGCTTCCTCAGATTGACCATTTGTTTACAGATGGAAGGATGATCAGAATTTCAACGTGGTACCCATATTCTCAAACAACCCCTTCCAAAATAATTAGTTCATCCACTCACAATCGACTCTGGCATATAATGATACTTAAATATATGCTACAGAAACAAGCGTGCCATATGATTACCCTTTATTTTCTTCCTCACCGGAATGAAATGGCCTTGTTTGCTAAACATGTAAATGATAGTCCATATTGCATCATTCTTTGTAGATATTCTAGAAAGCTAAAAAATAAAATCCATTGCAATGCTCTGCTGAGGCCTATTTGGAATAGACAAGGGTTGCAACAAACGCGGCATCTTTTGCCTATCATGCTTTACCTTTTGACATATGATGCATGTCTTGAAAAGCTACTCTACATCATGCCTCATAGCTCTCCAATAAAAGAAATGCTCCATTGCCTTAACTATGGCATCAATACCTCTATGCCTTGTATACAAAGGAGCATGACTTTTAGTGATAATTCTAGGCCTCAACTGCTTCATGACACACAGTCGTTCATGCATCATAAAAAATCCATATGCACAAAGTGCTCATGCCTTTGGCCATTGCACGGCTGATCATAAACATTAGCAAAGTCGGAATCAACAACATATTGCTCTTTCGTGGTATCCAACTCATTGTGATAAACCATGCTGACGGTTGAAATTTGTGGCTTACATGACAGTGCATGAGCCACAACATTCTTTTTACCATCAATATGTACAATCTGAAAATGAAACATAGAGAGAAAATTTGCCCATTTTATATGCTTCTCTGACAACTTTGTTTGTGTTAGAAAGTACCTTAAAATCTGATGGCCTGTCTGCATTGTAAAATCACCCCCCAACAAGAATGTTTCCATGTAGACAATGCATGAATTATAGCCAAGAGCTCTTTCTCATCGACCTGCAAATTCTTTTCTACAATGTGGAGAATTCAGTCTCATAAGCCATAACTCGACCATCCTGCATAAGAACAGCCCGAATGCTGTTATTGCATACATCACACTGAACCATGAATAACTTCCTTAGATCATGCAATACATGCACAGGATCTAAAGTCATCTTTTCTTTCAACTTTTCAAATGCTGAAATTTTCACTGCTATCCATCTAAATGGCACATCCTTCTTCTACAAGGCATGCGATGGAGATGCAATTTCAGCAAACCTGCGTACATACTTTATGTAATAAGAACATAAACCCAAGAAGTTGCGGATCACATGCACATATCTCAAAGGTGGCCATGATTGTATTGCCTCAACCTTTGCAAGGTCTATGCGAATACCATTAGCCGAAACAATGTCCCAAAAAGTGGATTTCATGCAAAAAGAATTCACTTTTCTTGTTATTGATAACCAACCTATGCTCATATAGTTCATTTAACACAATGTCCAAGTGTCTTCTATGCCGTGTCTCATTCTTTGAATAGACAATCATGTCATCAAAGAAAGTGTCCACAAATCCTCTATGTGGCTTGAAGATGTAATCCATCATCTGATTAAAAGTGGCAGGAGCATTTGTAAGTCCAAAAGGCATAATAAGAAACTCATTCAATCCAAAAGATGTCTTGAAAGTAGTCTTAGGCACATCTTCCGGTCTAATGCATAATTGATGATATTCACTTTTCAAATCTATACGGCTGAATATGGCTGCCCCTTGCAATCTATCCATAATATCATTGATCTGAGCGATCGGAAAGCGATTCTTTATCGTGATTTTGTTTAGAGTATGATAACCAATGCACATACGATGTGAACCGTCTTTTTTTTGCACCAAAAGCACTGGAGAACAAAAAGGAGATGAGCTGGGTTGAATCAACTCTTTTTCTAATAGCTCATTCACTTGATCGATAATCTTCTATTGTTGGGTTGCTCTAACTTTGTAGGGTGGCTTATTAGATGTGCTACCTCCAGGGATAAGATCTATGCCATGATCTTTAGGCCGTTCAGGTGATAGCTTCCCTAGAAGTGACCGAGAGAAGCAATCTGCATACATTTTCAGAAATGACATGTGATCCTTCTCTAACTTGGATATGTTTCCAATATTCTCACTATCATTTTTATCCTTGGTAAAAAAACCAAGTACGTTGAAAGATGATTTTTCATTACTTTAGAAATAGGAGCTACAGATACAATAGGGACAAATTTTCCTTTTAGTTTTACATCAAGTGCAAGTATCTTTCCCTCATGATGTTGAATAATGATATCTTTTGTGCGTGAATCAATCATTGCATGCATATGGTGACACCATGGTATACTAAGCAATACATCATGACCCTCAAGTGGAGCAATCGAGAACTCTTCACTGTCCACATATCCTTGTATATGCAACCAAAGCTTTCCAATGAGTGGTGTGTGTCAGAGTGCAACGATGCGGAAGCGTGGGACCAAGACTGAGAGAGAGAGTGAACACAGAGAGGAGAGAGAAAGAGACAGTGGAAGATGAAGATCTGCTGTATAAGGTGTGCTGTATACAAAGATATGCAGATATATACATGGGCACAGTGCGCAGGATTGCGTGTCTCCACCTCGACGATGCAACCTGCTGTCCACCTCGAAGTATGCTGCAGTCTGCACGAATCTCCAGCCTGAAATCTGCAAATACAAGTGGGAACAATGTGCAGACTGTCGGCTATAAATTGCCTGAAATAATGCGAAAAATATGGCAGGTCGACTGCATTAAATGCAGCCGACTGGTACAGATCTGTCCGATTGTACTAGACTGCCACGTGGCTGCCTACTCCGCCAAGGGATGACTGACAATCTCTAACATCCCCTCTCAAAGCCTGGACGGGGCAAAAGCTTGAGGGATCTGGCATGTCTCCGAAGTAGAGCCTGGGGAAGCGCCTTCATAAACAAATCTGCAAGATTGTCCTCCGTCTTGCAGTACTCCACAGCTATGGTCTCATCCAGAAGCTTCTCCCTGATGAAGTGGTACTGGATCTCTATGTGCTTCGTCCGGGCATGGAAAACAGGATTCCATGCCAAGGCAATGCAACTCTCATTGTCGCATCGCAAAAAAGTAGGACGAGTCTGGGGGCATCCAAGCTCCTCCAACAATCTTCGAAGCCACACAGCCTCACATGTGGTGGAAGACGCGGCCCGATACTCCGCCTCAGTGGACGAAAGGGCTACCGTGGGCTGTTTCTTGCTACTTCATGAGATAACACCTGCACCCAAGGTAAAACAGTAGCCTGTAGTAGACCGCCTGTGGTCCACATCGCCAGCCCAATCCGAGTCGCTCCAACCTGCAAGTACAAGATCGGAACCACCTGTGCCTGTTGGATAATGAATCCCTAAGTCAGAGGTCCCCCTCAAATACCGAAGTATCCTCTGAGCAGCCTGCCAATGCACCGTTTGAGGATCACTCATGAACCCCGCCAAGAGACCTACAGCAAAACAAAGATCAACATGAGTGTTGAGGAGCCAAATCAATGATCCAATCAATTGACGGTAGCGGGAAGCATCTGCCAAGGGAGAATCTGAATGTGAAGTGGCCTTCCATTTCGGATCCATAGGAGTAGAAATGGTCCGACAATCCTCCATCGCAAAGGAAACCAAGAGCTCATGTACATATCTCTGTTGAGAGATGAAATTTCCCCTCTGAGACTGATAAATCTCATGGCCCAAGAAAAAGTGGAGTAGACCCAAGTCCGTCATCTCGAATGTCTGATGTAAAGCTGCCTTCGTCTCTTTGACCTTCTGTGCATGATCACATGTGACAATCAAATCATCAACATATAACACAAAAAGCACACAAGCAGCCTCGGAAGTGTGTACATAAAGCTGCAGAATGGCCTTGGAACGCCGATATCCCAACTGTGACTGAAGGAATGAGTCAATCTTCTCGTTCCATGCACGCAGAGCCTGCTTGAGGCCATACAAGGCCTTCTTTAATCTGTAGACTTGCCCATCTGAAGATCCAAAGCCAGGAGGCTGCTCTACATAGATCTCCTTCTTCAAATCACCATTGAGGAAGGCCGATTTCACATCCAACTGGTAGACAGGCCATCTCCTATGTCCAGCCAAGGCAAGAATAGCTCGAATAGTCGCCATACGAGCAGTGGGGGCAAAAGTATCATGACAGTCAATCCCAGGGTGTTGTGCAAAATTTTTAGCAACAAGGCGAGCCTTGTGCTTGTCCAAAGAACCATTGCTAAGGTACTTGGTCTTGAAGACCCATTTGACGCCAATCACCTTCTTATGCGAGGGGCGAGGCACGAGATACCGAGTGCCATTCCTCTCAATAGCCTCCAACTCGGCTTCCATAGCTTTCTTCCATGGTGCGGACTGTAAAGCCTCCTTCACGGAGGTGGGCTCTCGATCCTGCATAACACGGGTCATCATAATCTTGGCATCTGACATGCATCGGAATGTACTAACTCTAGAGGAGAAGATTTCACGGAAAGAGACTTCTTATGAGGCATCTATGCATGTTTACCATAAACACAATGATCACAATGCTCAAAATCAGCATAACAAAGACAAGGCAAGTAACCCAAATGAGAGAGCACTTTCATTCCAATTTGACTCATGTGTCCCAACCGGGCATGCCACAAAGAAACATTTGGCTGTTCGGTCATGGTAACAACATGATCACTCACACTAGATACATGGAGAGGATACAAGGTATCAGTTTTATACCCTTTGGCAATCACTCTAGATCCCTTATAGATCTTCCACTTCCCATCACCAAAGGTGGTATGAAATCCATTGTCATCTAGCTGCCCTGTGCTAATCAACCTCTTCTTGAGCTGAGGTACATGCCGTACATGCTAAAGTGTGAAGACAGAACCATGCTGAAACTGCAACTGCATGATCACTCACACTAGATACATAGGGAGGATACAAGGTATCGCTTTTACACCCTCTGGCAATCACTCTAGATCACGGCAACAACATAATCACTCATACTAGATACATGGAGAGGATATAAGGTATCACTTTCACACCCTCTGGCAATCACTCTAGATCCCTTACAGATCTTCCACTTCCCATCACCAAAGGTGGTATGAAATCCATCGTCATCTAGTTGCCCTGTGCTAATCAAGCTCTTTTTGAGTTGAGGTACATGTCGTACATGCTAAAGTGTGAAGACAGAACCATGCTGAAACTGCAATTGCACATTGCCAATACTTGCAATGTCACATGCATAGTTGTCCCCAAGATGGACAACACCATGTCGACCCCTTGTGTAGTCAGAAAACCACTCATGATGAGGGGTGATATGAAAGGAAGCACCTGAATCTAGAATCCAAGTGTGCATGTCATTATCTGTATCTGCAAGTAAAGCATGTGTACTAAAGTGTGAAGAAACAAAGAGTACGTCATTCCCACTGTCACTGTCATGAGTGATTACATTCACCTCTTTAATTTTGACATTGCTCTTCTTAGACTAACTCTCTTTCTTCTCTTCCTTGCTATCATTTGTCTTCTTGCCCTTTCCTTTCTCTTTCTTCCATTTGTAGTAGTCACGTTTAAAGTGACCCTTCTTGCCACAATGATGGCATTCAACATCCTTACCACGTGATTTAATGCGTCCCTTGCTATCAGATATGCCTTTCTGCTGTGATGTGCCCCTAGTATGCAAAGCACTAGAAGACTTACTGGATGCATTGTTCTGCCGATTTATTTCTTCCAGGAGTAGAGCACTCTCTACATGAGCATACAAAAGGAGCGAATTGCTCATAGCAGTCCTGAATGTATCCCAACTCTTTGGTAGAGTGCAAAGCAAGAACGTAGCCTTAAATTCTTCATTAATCATGAACTTCAAGGCAACCAACTGGCTGAAAATGGAGTTAAACTCACTCAAGTGAGTAGACATTGCTGTACCCTCTTTCATATGCAAATCCATAAGCTTTTTCAGCCAATAAGCTTTGCTTGTGGCACTCTTTTGTGCATACAGTTCTTCTAGTCGAGTCCAAATAACATAGGCAGAATCCAAACCTTCAATGCTAAATAGCAAGTCATCAAAAATCGATAGCTCGATGGTTGAGCGTGCAAGCTCATTTAACTCATCCCAGTCTTCCTGTTCCATAGCTGCGGGCTTTGCCCCTTTGGTCTTAATCAGCTCTGTTTGCTTCTTTTGCAACAAGATATTATAGTAGTGTTTTTGCCAGAGTGCAAAGTTATGTGCTCCTTCAAGCTTCTTAATGTGCATGAGATGACTGTTGTCACTGCTGCCAGCCATGATTTTCAGCCCAAATGTGACCAAAAAATTCAGCAAATGCAGACCCAAACTGTCACACTAGTGACCAAGGTACAAACAAGTACCAACAAACAATAAATAACCACGTAAAAGCAGAAATTTCAGATCTACAAATAAATTTTCAGAAGCACTCAACCTTGTGCTACAATGCTCCACAATTGATTACAACTGTTCCAAGGACAAATACATCACATTACATGAGAAGTCCCAAATTTTAGCAGCAATTTCTGTTGTACACGCACCCATGGGCACAAAATTTGACACGCACGGTCAAAAGCCCTAAAATTTTTGTGCTCAAAGCATCAACCATACATGTGCACTGTCTCTAACATGCATAGAATAGGCCAATTTGGCCAAAATAGAGCAATTTCAGCAAAACCCCCAAACTTTTCCAAGTGCTAGATGTCCAAATTGCATGGAATTAAACCCGCATGTACATAAAATGACCAAATGGCGCACAAATTTTACCCAAACAGCAAAAGCCCCAAATTGCACGGGGTCCAATGTGCATCAATGTCGAGAAATTGGGTAAATTTCAGCCCAATTCTTGCATGTAGATGAAAAGCCCCACATGTCGGAGGCAAAATGTCACAAATCCTTGCAATTTCTGAGACAAATGTTGTGTCTTGCTTGCATCGAATCTAGACAAATCCCCAAATTTCTAGCACAAATCTGCCCAAAACCCTGAACTATGCTTACACGCATGAACGCTCGTCAGTGAGCAAAGGGCTTCCTTGCAGGGAACCTTTGAAATAATTAAAAATTTTGCAAAGGAAAAAAATGACAAATCTGCCCCGTTTACAATCGCCAACCCGTCGCCTGCTCGCATGATCTGCGTCTAATTAGAAATGACGTTTTTGACTTGCACCTGCAACCACGCGACTAGGTTTGATCAGGGAATGACGTTTTGACGTGCGCCTGCAACCACGTGATTGCGTCTGACAAGGAATGACGTTTTTGACTTGCGCCTACAACCTAGAACTGTCGCCTGACTGAAGCGTGACCTGTTGACCTATGGCCTGACTGCATGAGCTGTCGCCTAACTAAAACGTGAAAGAACAATGACGAGCTGACTTGCACGGACTCCGAGAGGTGCAAACACCTTAGCCGCAGCTCTGTTACCAGCTTGAAGTAAGCAATGCGCAGTGGCAATGCAATGTCCAACGATGGAAATGTCATGTAGAGAGCAAAACATGAGCAAGAGTAGCGAGCGAGTGAGAGTCAGAGATAGAGATGCATGATGTTCTTGGGTACAATGACGAGTGTGTACCTCTTTACGTTTTAGATAGATATATATGAAAGTACAAATGTGCTAAGGGTGTGTTCACACTCGTGCATATATAAAAGGCACGATGGTCTTTATTTCCAATAACAACCTTGCATATTTGATTAATAACTTAATCAAATGTTATGGGCAATATTAAATCATCTTAAAATTTGACGTTCCCGTGACACCACTTCAAGGGTGATTAAAAATGGATAAATTCGCATAGATGCATGTTTATATGAATAGAATGTCAATGCATGGGATAATGCAAAGGAAGATGGAAGTTTTTACACTCGTGTAGAATGCGATGCAACGATGCCACTTGGATAGTGTCCTCGCAAGGAAATTATTTACTTATTCAAGTGTCCTTTTACAATCATGTTATCTTGACATTGCAGACGAAGTTACAAATGTCTAAAATGTACAATACAAAATAAATAAATGTTTGAAGGTGAAAAACCATAAGCATCATCATTGTCACTATCAAGAGAAGGAAACCGTTCCCTCTCAAACTGGAAGGAGAAGAAAGAGAGAAGCATCCTCTCCTTGTCAATTTGAAGAAGTAGAGGAGGGTGTATCCAAGCCATCCATAGTAGAAGGTATTGTAGAATTGGCTTGTTGACCGCCTTGGTCAAAATATTTACAAAATTATCATTGGATGGCACAAACTCTAGGTAAATGGTGTCTAGCTCAACCTGCTCTTTGGTGAAATGGAAATGAATTGCCATGTGCCGTGTTTAAGGGGTGATAATAGGATTGCCCGCAAAGGCAATGGCACTCTAGTTGCCTACAATAGACAATTGTAGGCAACTCTCAAGGAGACTATAGTGCAGCCAAGAAGTTTCTCAGATAGATGGCCTATGTAGTGCCATCGAAGAGAGCCCAATACTCTACCTCGGTTGTGGAAGCCGCCACTGTCTCCTACTTATGGCTAGCCTAAGAGATAGGTGTTGTGCCCAAGGTATAGAGGTAACTGCCATGGGAATGCTAGGTGTGAGCATTTGTTGCTCCCAGTGAGAATGAGTGTAGCCTTGCAAGCATAAACCATGAGCATAAGTTAGTCCATAATTATAGGTATACCTTAAATATCTTTACACAGAAGACGAGCAATCCAATGAGATATTCTAGGTGCATTAAAATATTGATTATACAAACTAACTGAGTATGCAAGATCTGGCTTAGTATGAATCGACTAGAGTAATTTCTCTACAATAGAATGATAGGTATAAGTATCAAAAGGTTGACTCGAGGTATCCTTATGTCAATGGATAGTGGAATGAAGAGACGTGGCCATTGGCCGTGTTTGATCAGTGCAATACTATTCCACCAGCTGTAGGGCGTACTTTTGCTATGACAGAGAGATACTTCTCTTGGATTGAGCAATCTTCATCCCCAAGAAATAAGACAACAAACCTAAGTCCATCTTGAATGTAGAGCAAAGCTTTGCCTTAATTTTTGTGATAGTCGCAGAATCTGAGCCAGTGAGTAATATATCATCAACATACAGTAGCATATAGTTGACCGTGTGCTTGTAGTGCGCACATATAGATTTGGATCATAGGGGGTAGAATGGTATCCATGAGTCCATAAGAACTCTTTCATCTTATGGTACCAAGACCTCAGTGCTTGCTTTAGTCCATAACAAGCTTTTTGCAAGCGAAATACCTTATCAATTCGGTTAGCAGAAGAAAAATCGAGAGGCTATTCCACATAGATTTCTTTCTCCAAATGATCGTTCAGAAAGACACTTTTGATGTCCATTTGATAGAAGCCAACCGTGTTGAGTGACGAGTGCAACTAACAAACGAAATGATGTCAACTGAGCGGTAGGTGCGAAGGTTTCTTTATAGTCAATGCCGTGCTTTTTCCTAAAAGCTTGCACTATAAGACAAGCCTTGTATTTGTCTAAAGTACCATCAGCCTTTAGCTTGGTCCTAAAAATCCACTTCATCCTGATGACTGGCTTGTGATGAGGACAATCCACCAATGTCCAAGTCGTGTTTTGATCAATAGTATCAAGTTCCTTCTCCATAGCCTTACGCCACAGAGGGTTTTGGAGAGCCTTTGGCTTAGAATGTGCAATGTAATCAGCTGTAAACAATGATGCATATAAAGCATGAGGGGTGAGCTGAGCAAACCTTCTAGGACCCTTCGGAGAGGGATTTGGTGGAAGGATCCCCAAATCCCGTATGGTTTGCTGGTATCGACAAGGTAACGGGTCTTGCGGAGGTGGCCTGGGAGCTGTAAGTATCTGCAGGAAAGTCAGGAGTGGGTAGTAGACCCAGCTTAGTAGACATGATCTCAAATGATGTGAGTGGAGGTGATGGTGAAGAGTCCAGGGCAAAGAACTATACTATGTTCCTCTTATCAAATACAACATCTCTCCTAACGATCACCTTGTTTATTTGAGGATCAAATAAATGATAAGCTTTCGCTTTGGAAGAATAGTCCACAAAGATCAAAAGATCTACTCGAGGTGTGAGCTTTCCTATCTTGTCATTAGGAGTGTATATATAAGCACGACTACCGAAAACTTTGAAGTGAGAAATAACATGTTGAGAGCCAAACAAGGCCTCATACGAAGTCTTTTTAGGGACCATTGTAGTCGGACATCAATTAAGGATGTACACAGAAGTGTTAACCATAGAAATAGGGGATGCTTGTCCCAGGCCCTAGGATATCGGAACGCCGTCCTGAGATAGGACGCTTGTATGGGACGTGGAGGAACAGGGAATGTCTCCTTCGGCGGTGTCCCCTCATTCCGGGGGTGGATTGTGTGTCGGGGGACGGGATTGTCGGACAGTCACTATCCCCCGCTTTTCGGTCTTCTCTCTCCCCCCCGTCTTTTGCGTCCCTCTTCCCGCTAGACTTGTGATCAGCTTCCATCTCCCTTTCGACTCCTGTGACACCTGCTCTCATGCTCGTCTCCGCAGCTCGCTTCTCCTCAGCCACCTCTTGCTCGTCTTCTTCTTCTTCTTCTTCTTCTTCTTTCTCATTTGTCTCCTCCTCCTCTTCCTCCTCCTCCTCCTCCTCCTCCTCCTTATCATCATCATCAAACATCATTTGATAATCATATTCTTCTCCTTCTTGCTTCCTACAGGCGTCTTCTTCTTCTTCTCAGTGTTTCTCTTTTCTCTTCTTTCGTGTTAGTAGTTTTCTATACTTCCGTTGCTACAACCACTTTTGACATGGTATCAGATTTCAGGTTGAGTTTTGCTCCTGCCTGGTATCAACTGTTTGAGGTGTGCTGCTGCTATTCTTTTGTTGTTGAGGTCTGTGTTTTACCTTTGCTGCTGCTCATTGGACCTGTCTTGATTGTGGCGACCTAGATGACCTTTTGTTGAGTCAAAATAGCTTGATTTTTCCTTGACCTAACTACATTTTTCTTGCAACAATTTGCATTTTATGTTTATACCTTGTTCCAAGGCTCAGGTGACTTGTTAACATTGCTGTATGACAACATTTAATTGTTAGAATTTGCCAATTCACGGGCAGTGTCCAATGTTTTAGTCTTTAGTTCTTTTTTAGTTATTAGTGTGAACACAAATAAAGTTTTAAGTTGTGTCACTACTCTTAGAGTTAAAGTTAGAGTCAATCAACTCTAGTTAGGTCTATCTTAGACCTATCTTGTACCTTTCATTCTCATTCTTTCAGTTTAGCAAGAACACTCTACTCTTTTGCTTCAACACACTCATTGTCTCTCTTTTCTCTCCTCCATAGCTGGTTGTCATTTTCCAACATTTGGTATCAGAGCAGGTTCTACGCGTGGATTCAACTCAGCCACTGTCAGTTGGTGCCGCCTTGCATAAGGTCCTGTTGCTGTCAGCTAGCTCTCTACCCAAGGAAGAGAAGGACGAGCTGTTGCTGTTTTTAGCTGTGCCCCTTATTTTCTCACCTTTGCCTGCCATATTCTCAGACTTGCGTGCAATTTTTTGTAGACCCTAAAAAATGCAGAAACCCTTAATTTTCGAATTTGGTTTTTTTTTTTTTTTTTGGAAATTTCTGCAATTTTCCATCCATTTTGGCCACCTCCTGGGTTGCCCAAAATTTGGGGCTTTTTGTCAATTTTCGCTCCCGAAGTTGAAATTGACAACCAATTCGAAGAGATTTCACAATTTCTTTGACATTCTTGCCAAAATTTTTGGGGGTTTTGCCCAATTTGCAGTCCCACGCATGAATCTTCACTAGAAACATCGACATTGCACAATTTCATCGACATTTGTGCAATAAATTTGGGGCTTTTTATCTTGGAGGCTCTTGGCACGTATCACGGGGTAGATTCCAGCTGTTGTTTGCTGTTGGCATGCACCTCGAGGTGACATTATTGTAGAAATTTAAGCTATAAGGTACAACTTTCTTCAATTTCTTTGAAGTTTCGAGAAGAAATTTGGGACTTTTGCTTGACACACATTCCAAGGTAGCAAACAAGCGGCATAACAACATTTAATTATTGTTATAGTTAGATTGTGCAGAATTTTTTGAGAAAATTCAGTAAATTTTGGTAAGAATTGGCATTAAATTGTTGTAATTGATACTTTTGAGGACATGCATTACGAGGCAGGTGTGGTATAGCAATACATTGTTGTTATTTCTTGGTTGAGTGCTGATTTGGGTCAAATTGGGCATACTTTGGCATTTGTGTGACAGTTTGGTACTTTTTGCATAATCCTGAGGGGATTTTTGGTACTATGAGGAGTACAACCTATACTTCAACGGATAAGTATTTAGTTGCAGATTTTTGTCCATTACTGACAGCATGACATGTCAGAGGACTAATGATTAGAGCAACATCCTTGGTGTCCTCACTCAGGAGGATAAACTTGATGGATTAAACTACCCGTTGTGGAGTTTTATGGTCCACAACCTTCTTGTAGTGAAGGACTTGTGGGACTATGTTACAGGTGATTTGTAGCGACCAGGAGGTCTTACACCTCAAACACCTTAGTGTAACGCTAGAGGATAGGCTGCTGGTGTTGTTGCCCCTCCTCCCCCTCCTACTGAGGATTAAAGGAGATGGGACTCAAAATATGCACATGCACTTTATTCGATTGCCTTGTCAATGAAAAGTAAGATCTCAAAATCAGTATGGGATGTACTTGAGTATATGTTTGCAGCACGTAATGAGGCCATAATATCTTATCTCCGTAGAGAGTTGGCCAATGTGAACATGGATGCCGGTGATAGCATGACAGATCGCCTTACTCACACATAGGATTTGCGTGAGCAGCTGCTCAATGTGGATGAAATCATTCAGGATGCTGAATTGGTAAATATCACATTGAACTCTCTTCCAAAGTTGTATCTTGGTTTTCACACCTCTTTGATGTTGTCTTTTGGGGGGCCTAGGGCAGCAGGCCCTTACATTTGTGGAATTGGAAGGCCTCTTGTTGCAAGAGGGACAAAGTCAAAAGAATGTTGCATTGTGTTTAAGAGATGTGGCTATGTTTTTCAAGTTCAAAGACAAAGGAAAAGTCAAGCAAAATACAAAAATTCAGCAAAAGGGTGATGCTGGACAGTCATCAAGTAAGGCTGTCCAAGACATAGAAAAGTCTTAAATGAAGGGAAAATGTCATTATTGCAAGAAGCCAGGTCACTATATTGATGAATGCCATAAGAGATTAGCCAAAGAGAAGAAAAAGAATTTCGGTTTGGCTATCTAAGAAACATCAGCTAGCAAATCTACTGATGGTGATACTTCAGCCAACTTTGTGGAGGAGGACTATGCATTTCTAACTTGCAGTTATGATTCTTCAATTGTTGATTCAGCATTTAATGCTGTTGAAACACAACAAACATGGTATTTTGACTGTGCGGCTTCAAAGCACATCACTTCTAGAAAGTGTTTGTTTTCCTTTTTGCATTTAGCCCTTGCTGGGAAGCGTGTTACATGTGCGAACAATAGCAGTTATGATGTTTGTGGCATTGGGATAATGACTATTATTGTTGCAGATCGTTCTGACTTAATGCTTCTAGATGTCTTGTTTGTGCCTGGCAGTACAAAGAACTTGTTGTCTATCATTGCTTTTAACAAGCACAGCTTTCAGGTCATCTTTGAGGATGACAAATGCATTGTTAGAGCCAGGAAGATGGATTATGCACTCGGGTTGTTTGGGACTTTGTATAAGGGTTTGTTTTTGTTGGATATCTATGGTGCACAGTCTCATGATGATTTGGCAGTCACTACTCTTCTCGCATGCTATGCAGAATGCGGAGCAACTTGCTATGGACATATGAGTTTTGGGAGTTTGATGACCCTTCAAAGGTGTTATATGGAAGATGCATTGCCTCTAGTGGAGCTCCTCATACATGCAAGGGATGTATTTTGGGAAAGATGCACAGATGTGCCTTAAAAAAGGATGGTGTAGTACGTGCTCTTGGGAAATTGCAGCTTATTGACTTTGATGTTTGTGGTCCCATGAGGACACGTGCACTTGGAGGTCTACTCTTGGTATACATGGGTGTATGGGCTGAAAGCAAAGTCTGATGTGTTTATGCATTTTAAACATCTTGTTGCAAAGCTTGTGGCTGAAATTGGCTTGAAAGTGCAAACACTTTGCACTGTTAGAGGGGGGGGGGGGGGCGGTACATGTTGTTAGAGATCAGATCGCTGTGCAGTCGGACTGCACAGTCGGACTGCCACGTGGCAGTCCGACTTGTACAGTCAGTTCGTGGGTCTTCAAGACCAAATATCTCAGTGATGGTACTTTGGATAAGCACAAGGCTCGCCTTGTTGCTAAAGGTTTTGCACAGCGCCCAAGGATTGACTGTCATGACACTTTTGCCCCCACAGCTCGTATGGCGACCATTAGAGTTGGCTGGTCATAGGAGATGGCCTGTTTATCAGTTGGATGTGAAGTCGGCCTTCCTGAATGGTGATTTGAAGGAGGAGATCTATGTTGAGCAGCCTCCTGGCTTTGGTTCTTCAGATGGGAAAGTCTACAGGTTGAAGAAGGCCTTGTATGGCCTCAAGCAGGCCCCGCGTGCTTGGAACGAGAAGATTGATTCGTTCCTCCAGACTCAGTTGGGATATCGGCGGTCCAAGGCCGATCCGCAGCTGTATGTACACACTTCCGAGGATGGTTGTGTGCTGTTTGTATTATATGTTGATGATTTGATTGTCACAGGTGATGCTGCACAGCAGGTCCAGGAGACCAAGTCAGCTTTACATCGGACGTTCGAGATGACGGATTTGGGTCTACTCCATTTCTTTTTGGGCCATGAGATTTATCAATCTCAGAGGGGGATCTTTATCTCCCAACAGAGATATGTACAGGAGCTCTTGGTGTCTTTTGAGATGGAAGATTGTCGGGCCCTCTCTACTCCTATGGATCCGAACTGGAAGGCCACTTCCCATTCAGATTCTCCTTTGGCGGATGCGTCCCGCTATCGATAGTTGATTGGGTCCTTGATTTGGCTTCTCAACACGAGGGTTGATCTATGTTTTGCTGTTGGGCTCTTGGCAGGGTTCATGAGTGAACCTAAGACGGTGCATTGGCAGGCTGCTCAGAGGATACTTCGGTATCTGAGGGGGACGTCTGATTTAGGGATTCATTACCCCGCAGGGACAGATGGGTCAGATCTTGTACTTGCAGGTTGGAGCGACTCGGATTGGGCCGGTGACATGGACCACAGGCGGTCTACTACAGGTTACTGCTTTACTTTGGGTGCAGGTGTTATTTCATGGAGTAGCAAGAAGCAGCCCACGGTAGCCCTTTCGTCTACTGAGGCGGAGTATCGGGCCGCGTCTTCCACCACGTGCGAGGTTGTGTGGCTTCAGAGATTATTGGAGGAGCTTGGGTGCCCCCAGTCTCGTCCTACATTGCTGCGATGTGACAATGAAAGTTGCATTGCCTTGGCGAGGAACCATGTTTTTCATGCCCGGACGAAGCACATTGAGATCCAGTACCACTTCATCCAAGAAAAGCTTCTGGATGAGACCATCACTGTGGAGTATTGCAAGACGGAGGATAATCTTGCGGATTTGTTTACGAAGGCGCTTCCTCAGGCTCTACTTCGGAGACATTCCAGATCCCTCAGGCTTCTGCCCTGCCCAGGCTCTGAGAGGGGGTGTTAGAGATCAGATCGCTGTGCAGTCGGACAGGCAGAGTGCAGTCGGACTGCACAGTCGGACTGCCACGTGGCAGTCCGACCTGTACAGTCAGTCGGCTGCATTTAATGCAGCCGACAGGGTATTTCTGGCGCCTATTTTCTAGCAGATCTCGGCTATTTATAGTCGACACTTTCAGCAGTCTGGACACACTTCTCTGATGCAGATTACAGACTGGTGACGCGCAGTTTCTGTCTCTGTTCACAGATTTCAGACAGCAGACAGTGCAGACTGCAGCAGACTTCGAGGTGGACAGCAGGTTGCATCGTCGAGGTGGAGACACGCAGTCCAGCGCACTGCGCCCGTGTATATATCTGCATATCTTTGTATTCAGCATTCTATATACAGCAGATCTTCATCGTCCACTGTCTCTTTCTCTCCCTTCTCTCTCTGCGCTCTCTCTCTCTCTCAGTCCTACGCTTCCGCACCGCTGCACTCTGACACATGTCTCGTGCTTTTGATACATATTTGCTTGATCATGGCATTATGCATCAAGCCACTGTTAGAATGACTCCTTAACAGGATGGTGTTGCTGAAAGGAAGAATCACACTCTTATGGGGATGACTTGTTGCATGCTCAAAAGCAAGGGGCTGCCTCATAAATTTTGATTAGAAGGCCTTCAGTGTGCAAATCATGTGTTGAATGGTGCATGCTCAAAAGCAAGGGGCTGCCTCATAAATTTTGGTTAGAAGGCCTTCAGTGTGCAAATCATGTGTTGAATGGTGCACCCACTAAGGCACTAAAGACGATCACCCCATTTGAAGCTTGGCATGGCAAGAAACCCAAGGTCGACTACTTTCGGGTGCTTAGCTGCATAGTGCACATGTTCCGAAAGAGCTTCGTGGGAAGCTTGATGACAAGACTGTAAAATGCATATTTACTGGCTATAGTTTGGAAAGCAAGGGCTATCGCTTGTATGACCCACACACAAAGAAAGTTTTTGTTAGTAGGGATGCCATATTTGCTGAAAATGCTGCATTTCACATGATCAATTTCAAATGCCAGCCACCTATGACATTGGTGATGTTTGTGTGTGAGGCTACAATCCTTGTCCTTGACATGTTATTGTCGCCCTCATAACAACAAGTAGTTGCTTTCAATGGAGGAAGATCAAGCACCATATTTTTGCTCCTTAAGCAAAGCAAATTGCTATAATTAAGATGACCAAATTGAGCATGCTATAACTTGGTGTCATCCATAATGGTGACATCAACCTGTCATGCATCCTCTGATGCTCTCCTCTCATATGAATCAAGCTAATATAGGCCACTGTACATTGCTAGTGACAATGAGGACATTCCTATCACTATGGTCATAAATGTTGCATCGATCCATGTGGAATTTGATCACAAAACCAACACATGCAATGGTTGAAATTCAAAGCAAGTGCTTTATGCTAGACACATATAAAACCTTTTCAAGCATGATAATTTTCCATCTATTGTAACAATGGAAATTTGTCCAATTTGCATACGAAGCGTTACTAGCATGTATGATTGATCCCCCCTTTTGTATATTGTCATATGATATAAACAAGCCACAAAAGGATACTATGTGCTTGGAGGCACCACAATCAAAATACCATGTATTGCTTTTTTCAGCCACTGGCAAGCCACGAACATGAGAAGAAGGATCATGGGAATAGCACACAACAAAAGCATAAGAGTAGCCAATGTCTAAACTTGCTACATATGCTATCGCATCCTTCGCACTCGCTGAATTTTCAGCAATGGTCATGCCCAATTGCTTCTTTTTTTCACTAGCAATCCTCAATGACATGCCCCTTTTTTGTGCAATAATTATCTCTTTTTCTTAGTGCCCTTATTGTTGGTGGTTGAAGAGTTTGTAGAAGAGGCTAATTTGCCTTTGCCCTTTGGTTTTGATGGCTACCATGATTTTCCTTTGTTCCTATGGCTGGTTGCAAAAGCTTGACTTTCCATACTTATGTTAGAGTGATTCACCTATGATTGCTCTTCTTGCAACAACAATAACACCAACACATCGAATATGTATGCATCAATATCTCCTTTTGCAAGCAAGCGAAGTGTAGTGGTGAAACTTTGATGAGACTTAGTTAGGCCAGCCAAGACTTTAGAAACAAGAGAAGCATGAGGAGTAATCTCATTGATATTTGCAAGCTGCTTTGTCATATTCTTTACATGTGTTATGTAGGCATCCATTGAATCATGCTTTGTCATGTACTCCATCTCAAATTGTTTACCCTTGATTATCAATGTCGGTGATGGATCGCAAATTTCAACACAAATCAAAGTCGATTTCAGCGAAAGCCACAAATTTCTTGTGCAAATGTTGATGAAATTGCAGAATGTTGGCAAGTATGCTGATGATGTGTGCAATGTTGGGTTTTACTCGCGCCTACAGTCACATAGGAGTGTCAGTGATCCACAATAGGACACTGGGGCACTTTTGTACTCTCCATAAGAGAGGTTTTTTCCCCTATCACTTTTATTTTCATCTGTGTATTTACTTTACACATTTTGGTCACTTATGGCACAATACACACATATGTGTGTGAATGCACTTTAAGTCACTTTCACAACCCTAAAGTCTAAGGGTTGTACATTGTACTTTGCACTTCACATTCTATTATGAAAACTATTGTGCTGAGGGTTGTACATTGTACTTTGCACTTCACATTCTATTATGAAAACTATTGTGCTGTGACCACTCCCTGTTTCTATCAGTCGTGTTCACTTCTTTCTGCTCCATTGTTGTACTTCGATCTTACATTTCGCATCAGAGCTGTTCAGCCAGCTGTCATTCTGCTCTCTTCATTTGAGTCCACCCCTCCCACCCAACCATTGAGCGTTGTGGCCCCGTCCCCTCTTCAACAACAAGGTGAGAGTGCCCCCATTGACTTCGCCCCAACACACGTTGCCTCTGGCGCCCGCCTTTGGTGGAGAAATTTAAGCTCGTTGCCTTGATCCGGATCAGCCAGCCTCTGGATCATCACCGATCGGCCGGATAGGGAGTCCAAACCTATAACCAAGTGGCCACCCTCCAGATCATCATTGATTGGCTGGATAGGGAGTCCAAACCTATAGCCAAGTGCCTTGCGCTTACTGAAAAAGGGATGCATGTTGTCACGAAGGAGCCTAACTACACCTCGAGTGACGAGAAAGCTTCACCCAAGATCCAGGTCTCGGATTTTTTTGGCTTGTCGATTGGCACAAGCTTTGCGGATCTGAAGTCGCAAATGATGGTCGAACACTGCTGAGCACTAAAGCAGCGGAATGCTAAGGCAGAGGAGGGGATTCAAGTCCTACAACAACAAGCTGTCTTGGACCTGAACCGGGACTGGAAGGTGGAATCCGACCTCCTTTGGCAGCACATCCCAGAGGAACAACGGGTCAAAGTAGCTCAGTAGATGAAGAAGAGTGGTATCCCTCGGCCTGGGTCCGAATCCCAGTCAACTCTTACTCTCCCCCAAAGCACTGCCAGGGTGCTTGCCTCCATCCCAAGCTCAATTTCTTCAATTTGTGCATTGAAGCACTTGCTGAATCAAAAATAGACCTGTTCTTGCAAAAACCCTTTTGGCTCTGAAATTCTGGTTAAAATAATAAAATATACCTGTAGCAGCTGCATAGATCTAAAAATATGTTGATGTGGCGACTCGAGAGCAAGCAGAACCAGTTTTGAGCCGCGTGGCTGCTGACATGGCAGGCTGGAACAGATCTGGAGCAGTTTTGGACTGCACAGGTGCTGACGTGACGGTTCTAAACTGTGCCTGCGAATTAGGGTTTCTGACTGTTCTGAACAGCCACGACAGGTTCCAGAGGTTGAGGAGAACAGAGAAAGCATGTCAGAAACACAGGTCGGCACAGGCAAGAGTAGCACGTGGGCTGAGCTGAGAGTGAAGAGAGCAGAAAGACAGCTGGCTGAACAGCTGTGATACCAAATGTAAGATTGTAGTACAGCAATGGAGTAGAAAGAAGTGAACATGACTGATAGAGAGAGGGAGTGGTCACAGCAGGACAGTTGGCATAATAGAATGTGAAGTGCTGAGTACAAAGTGCAACTGCTAGACTTTAGGGTTGTGAAAGTGACTTAAAGTGCATTCACACACAAATGTGTGTATTGTGTGGTAAGTGACCAAAATGTGTAACGTAAATACATAGATGAAAATAAAGGTGATTGGGGGAAAAACCCTCTCTTATGGAGAGTAGAAGGTGCCCTAGTGTCCTATTTGGATCACTGACACTCCTATGTGAGTGTAGGCACGAGTAAAGTCCAACAAATCACTTTCACAACCCTAAAGTCTAAGGGTTGTACTTTGTACTTTGAGTTCACGTTCTGTTAATGAAAACTATCATGCCGTGACCACTCCCTCTCTCTATTAGTTGTGTTCACTTCTTTTTGCTCCATTGATGTTCTTCAATCTTACATGCAAAGAACCTTGAACGCCCCAAATTTTCTAGTCCTCAAGATGCATGCATAGATGTTGAATGTGTTGGAGATGAGTTGGATGGTCCGAGATGGGCTGAGATTGACGGGCAGTGCAAAAGACAGACAACAGGTGGGCATGAGCTGACAGCAGGTGACCTTCAGCAGCTGCTCCTCCTCCAAAACCAGTGGCTCCTCCCTCTCAGGCTGAGTGGGCTGAGCTGATCTAAAGGGGACACATACCTTAGGCAAGTGGTACCAGTTGAGCGGTGACAGGATAGAACCCACATGTGAGGCTTTGATACCAACTGCTGGATATGGAGGTGAGAGAGAGATGGTGAACATAGGACAGTGCACAAGAGTGGACTATAGTCCCACATTGATAGTTGCAAATACTGGAATGAATGAATGAAAGTACAATAGGTCTAAAGTAAGTTGGACCTATACCAACTCAACTAGTGTCAAACTCAGTCTAGATAGTGACACAACTTAGTTTTGTCCACACCACACAATGATACATTGGTCTCTGCCCAGAATTGGCAAATTCTAACATGTAATTGACCTAGCACATTCTCTATTTATAGATGAGGAACCAACAAAAAATAGGGGAATTTGCTTATGGGAAACTGAAACACACAGTCAGTGCATTGGAGTTTTGGGGCTGCTCAGTGAGCTGAAGAAGTTTTAATGTGTAATGCACCTTTTTAAACTCAAAAGCATTTTTCCTCTGCAGCTGATCTTAGTGCTGACATTCTCTACTTCCATGATGGCTACGATTATATTGTTTTGTTGTCCCTACCTCAGACTGAACAAGCTATGGGCAAAATTCTTGTCCTTTTTCCCTTGGATTATATGACACCATGCATTTTACAAGGCTGTTATTATCACTTTTACCTTCATGTAACTTTTTCTATACCAAGATCTCTGCACAAATGTCTATATATGGGCACAGCATGTTCATGACCAAGAAGCATTCATTGGGCACTCAATAGGGCCTGTGGTATCTTGGTACTCGTGCTTCTGCAGAAATTCTTCCAGTGTAAGAATTTGACACAAATTTTGGTGTGTTTGCAGTAGGTGACTCGTGCAAAGTTGTAAGTTATATTTTGTTTATTTGTATGTTGAAGGTGGCTCATGCAAAGTTGTAAGCTGTGTCTTGTTTATTTGTATGTTGAAGGTGGCGACCAACAAGTCCCCATGGGGATCTAGAAAGCCGTGGATTCACTAGCGGGGTTCAAGTTAATGTTGATGTTCCTGCTAATGATTGGATCAACATCTTAAGTGATTATGACATTTTTGTCTTTAATACAGGACATTGGTAAGTTTGAATGGTGATTGTGTAAGACTTTCTCAAAGTTTCAAGAGAGCCTGTTTGGGTGGTGGTGGGGGTGTGTTGGGTGTGTGTGTGCGCCATTTTGGGTCCAAAATTTTACTGGGCTATTTTGCTGATTCTGACATGGTTTGTCCAAAATGTGTGAGCATTTTTTCGGTCTTCAAGTTCACAATTTCAAAATATAAGCTTCTATTCTTCAGATTCGTGGAAAAATCATCCATCTGTGCATATGTGTGTTTGTGTGTGTAGTCGGGTGTTAAATACAAGCATGGGTGTAGTTGTGCGCAAGAAAACAAAGTATTTGTATGTGGAAACATGGGTGTATGCTCTAATCAAGCTGTGCAGACTGTTCTGTTTGTGGTATCTGAGCAGTGTGTAGACATGTGAGAAAGGAACACATGCTTCTAGTGATAATATCTGTAGTTTGGAATGCCTATGTAAAAGATTATGTTTTAATGTTGATTATAAGGAGGCCGCAATTGTGCATGGACAGTTTACTGATCAAGCTGGTCTCTTGAATGGTTTTATGTTTTTACTTCTTGTTTGTTGGACCTAGTGATGGTTTCTGTGCTTCTTGTTTGTGAAACCTACAGGTGGGGATTAGATAAGTTTCCTCCAAGCAATCCTCTCATCTTTTACAAGCAAGGAATGCCCATCATTCCACCATTAGGGTTACGTGATGGCCTGGAAGTTGTACTCCAGCACATGATATCCTACCTGGAGAGATCAATTCCATCAACAGCATTGAAAATATGGAGACTACAATCACCAAGACATTTTGAAGGAGGAGAATGGAATCAGAACGGTAGCTGCCTATCAAATACCCTCCTGGAGATAAACCAGGTGATAATATGAGACATTGTTAACAGACAGAGCCAGGACAATGTTTCTACCAGTGCCTTTGATACTGATTAGTTTTTACAGGTGGAGGAATGGTTTGGCCTGGGTAAAGGTGGGGTGAATCGTGAAGCTCGGGAGTTAAATGCTATAATAATGAAGGCCTTGAAAAGTTCAAGTTTCCATGTGCTCAATATTTCTTATCTGAGTGAATTTAGAAGGGATGCACATCCAGCCATATGGTTAGGACAGAAAAATGCTCATGTAATTTGGGGCCAAGATTGCATGCACTGGTGCCTTCCAGGGCTCCCTGACGTATGGGTGGATATGTTGTCAACAATGGTTTTGGATCATTTACAATCCAGGAAAATTTGCTAAAATATGTCTCTATGCAATCGTTTTTGAGTACTGATGCCAGTCGTGAGCAAAAATAGACATGCTAAAGAGATGCTGATCAAGACAAACTTACAAAGGCAAATGGCTTTTGATGTCTTATTCTACATTTGTATGGATACGATTACATTTGAAGGAGCAATGTGGTGTTTCATTGCATCTCAGGGGTCTATTGTGCACATCTGGTGATGATGCCAAGTTGACCTCAGAGAGTGAGGTGTGTTCTCAGCCAATTAAATTTTGAGCATGAAATTTGATAGGAAAAGTGTGTTGGAAGACCGAAAAACCATCTTCAGGAGTAATCCTTAACTTGATGCAGATAACAGGCAACAAAAAGCCTGATGACACTAGTAAATATTTCATTGGTCCATCGAGAACTGTTGACTAATAATCTGAACCACGTCTTCTCAAATTTGCCAGTGAGAACAAGGTTACCTAAGTTCAATAGACATGATGGCATAAATCCCGAGCTGTACTCAGGCTCAAACATGGAGACATTGGGCTTGTGGGCCTGGCTATTGTGGAACCTAACATGCTTAAATAACAGGGTTTTAGGAGTTGTTCTGGTTTAAACTCATGTGGGCAGTCTGTGATGAACCAACACAAACAAAATCCTACACTTTCACCTTCTTTGCCTTATCTATTGTATCCTCTCTTTCCTACTACTCGCTTCTCTCATCCTCGAACTTGAAGCTTGCCCAAAGTTGCAAGCAAACAAGCAAAGGAGGAAAGGATGGGGATAAGGAAGAGCTTAATAAGGCCATAGAGATGGGGATGAGGAAGAGCTTAATAAGGCAGGTTGTGATTAACCAAAAAGAATAAAGTCCTACGCTCTTGCCTCATTTGCTTTCTCTATTGTATCCTCTATTTCCTACTACTTGCCTTCTCTCATCCTCAAGATTTAAACTCGCTCAAAGTTGCAAGCAAACTAGCAAAGGAGGAAAATATGGGAGTGAGGAAGAGATTAATAGGGACATAGGGACTTGTGATCCATTTTCCATAGCTCACAAGAATAGAGAAGCGATGCAAGTATACTAACGTGTATAGAGGAAGCAATGCACACTTACTAGGAGCATTATTTGACACAAGCATTATGAGCATAGATTAAGGGAAAGAGTTTTGCCTATCTTTCCACTTTGAGTACTTGTTTGCATGCACAAAGGTGTAAGTATGAATAAAATTGTGCAAATCTCAAAGGTTTGCTCATATTTATAGGTTACAAAAGACTAATGTGCCTTGTTAACGATGACCTCCTTATAATGTGAGTAGAGATGTGTTTCTATATCTTATTTTGTGGCCATTTGTTGTTTGTGAGCCAGAGCTAGAGTTTGGTGATGACTTTTGTAGCTTGGACATTGTCTTTTTTTGTTAGATTCCTTGCAATTGTAGTCTTCGTCATATGCACATTTGGTGGAGATTAGGGTTTTGCCATCTTGTCCATGGGTTACATTGTTCTTGAAAGCATATTGTGTAACCTTATTGGGATAGTTCTTGTATTGCATGGATATTCTAGCATGCATGGGTGAATAGTTTTCAATTCAATTTTGGGTGGGCAAGACCTCTTTCATGGATAATAGGCATTTTTCATTATAGTTGACTAGGGTGGCCATTTTCAAACAGGTTGGCTAGACATATGGAGGTCATTGACTTTATTAATAAGCAAGTTTGCCAGTTGTTGCACACTCGGGTTGTATATAGCCTCTCCATCTGTCCCTACATTGTAATTAATTTCTCTTTACTCCATGTCACACTTAGTCATGTTTAGCTACCATATTCTCTCACATTCATCATTTATATTTTTACTCTTGCCCTTTAGTGAAGTTCGATATGAGGGTGGTTAGGTATAGTTTGTATGATTATGTTTAGTACATAAATATGTACAATATGGAATGTATACTGAAATTGATACTTTTATACGTTTATTAAAAAATATGTATAACATTATATATAAAATTAATTTACGTTTAAAACATGCAACGTAAAGATAGATAATGGAAAGTACAAAGTTTTATGAATTAGAGCTTAAAAAATGCTTGCAAGCTATATAAGGGTTGAGACAAGTTACGTTCTATTTCAAAAGGTTGTATAAAAAGGGTATTATTTGCTATATTATTGAGATTGCAAGCTTAGCATGTGTGGATATAGGTAATGGATTGCTCGGTTAGATGGGTTGATATATTTACACTTAGCATATTAGTGGTTATTATGATTCTCATATGGCCATTAAATCATCACTTATTGTATTTGGTTAGTTATATCTATCTATAGTTGTGTACTGTTGCACCATTGATAAAAGTTGGATTTGAAGGTTAAAGTGAAGGAGGAAAAGTATCGATTCGTGTAAGCAAGCAATGCTATAAGCACTTTCATTCTCTTTTTCTTTGGATAGTACCTACGACGGCACACAAGTAGGATAGTGTAAAAATCTCATATTATTGTGAGATTTGGCGTGTACAAAGAATTGCATATATCTTTAAAATATTTTCTTTAAAACTTTTTTGTTATATTTTTGCCATTTGAGACCATTTTAAATCCTATTTTAGCTCCACAAGATTATGAGTAATTTCGATCATGTTAGTGGCTCTTGAGGGTATAAGTTACAAATTTTAAATTTATAAGTTTTGAGGTATTTGCTAAGAAGTAAACATAAGGTTTATCTACATACTTGTTGATTGTATGTGTTTAGTGTAAAAAAGGTTAGTTTATCATTGTACATTTCTTGTGAAAGATTTGATACTTAGTTTTGTCACAATATCTAAGAATAGTGGAAATCTCATTATTGAAAAGCTAGACAAAAACAAGTATTCATTATGAAAGTTTCATGTGATGAAAATTTTTATTGAAAAATATATATATGAATTTATTTTATGTGAAAAAAATGAATCAGAGTTAAGTGATTCTTCGATTGTAGAAGGATTAAAGGTATGAAAAAATAGAATGTAAAAGATTAAAAAGTAATATATTGGTTGTTTGTAATAATTGATAATACTATATTGAGATATATTACAAATGTGGAGAGTTTGTATGCAACTCAGATGATCTTTGAAAATATGTTTATAGTAAATACAAAGATAAAAGATTCAACTCAAAAAGTTGAATAATTTAAAGAAATAGATATTTGTAAATGAGTGGGTTTTAAAGGTAAGCATTGTATATGCCTTACTAGCTATTAATGCAATGTTAGATGATAATGATTTAGTTTCATCTACTTTGGGTAGCTTAATAATGAAAATGTATGAAAGTATTTCATTACTTTTATATATGCACAAAAGTTGTTTCTAGATTTTAACGAGTTCTCTCATGATTATGGAAGAGATTAACATGTAGGATAAATTATCAGAAAGAAGTGGTAAACAAGTCCAAGTATTCTACTCAAGCTTAGGAAGGATACATGGTAGATCCTCTTAAGGAGGTTGTGAAATAAAATGTGCAGGCAAAGAATTTAGTATCTATTGGTTAGATACTAGAGCAAGGGTTGTAGGTAAGAGTTAATGTGAAGGGTTGTTTTGTGGAAATTTTAATAACAAGTGGAGGTTGATTTTCCAAAAGAAAGCAATTGGTCGCATGTGACATATCTACTATAAATATTACTATGTATGCTAAAGGTAAATGTTTAGTTATAAACATTAAAATATAGCACAAATATATTAGAGATGCAAATATGCAAAGGCTAAAATTAATGCAATCCAAAGGATTGGTTATAGGTTTGCTTGCATTTAGAGTTACAAAGTTACATAAGGTTTGTAAAATTTATCAGTTTGGAAAGTAGGCAAGATAATATTTCACATAATAGAAATGTAAACACGAATATATATGATGTTGTATATAGAGACGTGTGGGGGTCTATGTAGAATATATCTCTCAGTGGCAACAAGTAGTTTGTTAAATTCATTGATGATTATTTTAGAAAGATGTGGATGTACTTTATGAAGGAAAAAGAGTGAGGCATTTGAGAATTTTAAAACTTTCAAGGCTACCATGTTGAAATAGAAATATATTTGAAAGTTGAATGCTTGAGATCAGATGGAGAGGGAGAATACCTCTCTAATGAATTTAGTGACTTTTTGAGGTCTCATGATATAAAGTGGAAGTTTATATGCAAGTTTATCTATCATGAGGACATATAGTTGTAAAACCTCACATAACATGTGGATTAATTTTTAATCACATGGTTAAGTGAATGTTACACATGCGAGGTGTAACTAGGGTTAGAGAAAATTTATGAGCCCGAGACTTGAGGAAATTACAGGATGTTAAAGGCAAAAGTTCTGTAAGTTATGTCGCATAGGTACTTGGTGGTATTTGTGATAGTACCAGTTGTTATCTTAGGTCATTCATTTGATCATAAGTGTCAGTTTGGTGACATTAGAAAAGTGGTGTTTAATGGTGCCTAATGTCAATCTGATGGTCAAAAATGACGCAGAGACACTTGGGAATGGAATCTCCCTAACTAATTTAATTATTGATCAATTATATTATTTTTTTGGGTATCAAAATAATTATTGGATTAATTTTTAATATTTAAAGACTAATAATTAATATTTAATTATGGATAATACTAGAAAAACCATTTGGATTACCGCTCATTAAAAAATGTCCATGTAAGACTGAACGACGTCTTTAGAGGTTGATGAGAGACATTTTAGTGTATTTAACCTGCAAGAGAGAAAAAGGAGATGCTATTGGTCTGTGATCTGCAACCATTGCAGGATCTTTTGAGGCAGCTAGGGATAGGAGAAGACCAATCAACAGTAGGAGATAGCATATACAAGCCGTTGAGACATGACAATAGTATTCAATGATTGATTTTCTTCAATTATTCGTGAAGAAAGTATGAATTTTCTCTCTCCTCATCACTATTTTCTCTCATCTCCTAGCCTTTCTATAGTCCTAACATGTAGCAAAAATTAGGGTTTAATAGTAGCCTCGAAAAGCATGCCGAAATTGAAAGCTCCAAGACTCAAATTTAACAAGCTTGAAGCTGTTTTAAGTCAAATTCAAGTCAAGGGACTAGCAAATTAATGAATTTGGGGCATTTTCCATTTCCAATTCCTTGTGCGCCTTTGTCTTTTGTTTCACTTTTCCTTGGCCTTTTTCTTCCGCTTTAGCTTTTCCAGATTTTCCACCTTGTTCGTCTGATGGTTAACATGCACCTTGCCCAACAATATTTTCAACTTGCTATCCATTGCTTGAGCCTTGTCCAAGGTTAGGCATTGCATTTCCTTCATTCCCATTTGAATATTCATAATGAAAAGCATCATCATTGCTTGAGTCCATCTCACTATATGACGACGTATTGTTGTAATTTCTTAGGTGAGTGTAAAAATCAGCACTACCACAAAGCTTTGGCTTGCAATCAGGAGCCTCGGGCCCATCAAATCAAGGGATTGAGTGGTATCCTGGCTATGGAACCATGAAATCAACCTTGCTTATGTGGACGGGTGGTAATTCCCTTATTATAACTTAGTTACAGCAATAATATTTATTACAAAACTAAAAAATGTAAATTAACTTACAATCTTGGACAATGGACACCCTATTAACCCCAAAACTGGTGCCCCTTTTGGTATTTCTTTAACTTAATTAAAGAATAAGTTGATGTACAATGGAATTCTCCCAATCCCTTTCGGTATTTCAACACCCAGGAAGCGTAGAAAAGTCCCAAATAAGGGAGAAAGACGCACAAGGAAAAGCACAAGTCAATACTTTTGTAAAAGAGCGCAAGCGCATCGTGATTTAAGTTAAGGAGCGCCGAGCTCTCACCCGTGCAATTTGTAAAGGTAGATGGGCGGTAGGAAGGAAGCTAGGAAGATAGGAGGACAATTGGAAAAAGGGCCTAGGCCACGACCAGCCATGTAAAAAAGGGGATAAGGGGATGACCGCCCAAAAGGGATTTAGGGTTTTGTATATAAAGTTGAAAAGTGAATGAGAAGCTCATTCTTGTGTGTGGCCAAAAGTGGCTCTGCTCTTCTTCTTCTTCTTCTTCTTCTTGTTCTTGCTTGCTTGAGTTTGTGCTTGAGAGAGGGAGTGTGAAAGTGTGAGGGAGTGAGTGTGTGAGGGTGAGGGACTGGGGAGGAGAAGCTCTCCATCTTCTCCTCTCTTCTTCTCTTCTCTTGTCTTGCTCGCGGTGATGGAGCTTGGAGTGTGGAGCTTGAGGATGAGCTTGCTTGAAGCTTGCACTTGGATCGTGGAGCTACCGGAGTGTGCGGGAGAGGAGGTAACTCGATCGGCATGGAGGTAAGCTCACTACACCCGTAGATATGGATGGCACGTCGGCTATGTGAGAGGTAGCCATTAGTGCTCGACTTGGAACGCTTGAACAATAAGCGGTCTGTGGGTCTTAGCGGTTGAGCGAAAGCTCCCACATTTTGGTTCCGTTGCCGGGACCAACGGATTCAAGCCTTGAGCACTTGCGCGCTTCGAATCGAGCATTGAAGTTGGGTTTTCCCTGAACCGGTGCTTGAGGTAGATAGGTAGGAAGCGAGGGAGTTTGAAGAGGTATTCGATCTCCTTAGTAAGTAGGTTTTTGTTGTTTTGGACTTGGGAAAGCATGATGGAGTAGTGTAGGTATTTTTCTTATAAAATTTTCTTGCATTCAAGAAGGATAGGAGCAAAACATTGGAGCAAACAGTAGGGTTTTCTGTTGCTGTATAACAGGCTGAAACAGGGAAATAGGGGCACAGATTCAGATTTCTGGCTGGAAGAGTATGAGGGACTAACTTCTGAGGTCACAGCAGGCTGGGATGGGGCAATAAGAGGCCGAGGGAACCAGGAAAGATCCCATTTGACATCCTACCTTCTGAGAAGAGAGTGAGCTTGAGAGCCAGGGAGAGAGTGAGAGAGAGAGAGAGCTGCGGGGAGATCGTTGAAGTGTTGATCAATTCGAACCCCACATTGATTCCAGGTATGCCTGGCAGTTCCTTCTATTGTTTTGCACCTATTTGGAAGGCAGACGACGATTCCATGGAGTAGGCATTGACCTTGAGGTATCGCGTGCAACCCGCGGGCCGTCGTCCGCTTCGTCGGACCAATTCGTTCGAGTCCCGGAATAGGATTGCTCGACTTCTGGAGTCGAACTGTTCGACTCCGAAAATCAGACCACTTTTTCGATCCGATTCCTAGAATCAGACCACCTTTACCTGTCTGATCGGACCGTCCGGTTTTGAAAATTGGACACTTGGACCCTAGAAATCGGACACAAGGAATCGGACCAGTCAGAATCGGATGCCTGTCAAAATCAGATGTTTGATTCTAGAAATTGGACGTGACAAAAAATCGGACCACTAGGCCGATCGGACCAATCCAAAATTGGACGTCCGATTGTGATAATCAGACTCCTGAAAATCGGACATATGAGAATCAGATAGAAAACTGTCAAAGTCGGACATGTATCTAGAACACAAATTTTGACGCATCTAAACCCTGTAATTTACCCCAAAGGCTACGTAGAGCTAAAGGCACATCACAGATCCATCACTGGGTTGAAACTTAGAGCAAGTAGTTCAAGATTTGGCTATAAACGGTCCTCCAAATTGCGCATGGTGTTTACGGTAACGGCTCTGCGGGCCGAGGGGGACTACCCCCCCCCCCTTTCGCACCTTCCCCAAGTAGGTTGAAGAGAAAACGTGTGTCGTGACAGGTCCTCCAAATTGGACCCTAGTGTAGTAATGGCTCTACACGAGCATGGATTCTCACTTGCAAAAGAGCAACCAAAAGCCCATACTCGAACAGAGAAAAACAGAGACCCTAGAACATCAATGGGCCAATCTAGCCAACAAGGGAAAAAAGGCCACACTGCAAAAACACATACCTGTTGCATTAAGACTGCATCTAGTCAAAGCAACAACATCAAGCTACAACATCGATAATGACTAGGAAAGCAACAACATCAAGCTACAACAGCGATAATGACTAGATATGACAGTCTTGACGATAGATGCTTCTTGAACAGCACTACATCGACGATCCAAGACATCAGTGGAGAATCCACATCTGGTCGCGTAGTTGGGGACTCAAGGGCATTTGTCAGAAGGCTTAAATTTACAAGCCAAGACCCGAAAGACGAAGACATAGTACCACATGCTTATCTTAGGGTCAAACTCACCGCGAAAAGAGAGCACACTATTGATGCTTTGATTGATGAAGGATCAGATTTTAATATCTTGATCTATGAAGCATGGACCCTACTAGGCCAACCAGAGCTCACACCGATTAATGCAACTCTTAGCGCTTACGGGGGACACCCACAAGCGCTCATAGGGAAGTGCAAAATCCTTGCGACAATTGAAACTGAAAGCTTGCCTATTCTATTTCATGTTCCTCCAAATAGTGCTAATTACGGGAAGGAAACCCTCCTAGGAAGACCCTTCAAAAGGGCAACCAAGTGTGAGGCCGACTATGTAGCACAGAGAATACACCTGACACTACCAAGTGTGAGGATAGTCACAACCTTTAGCAAGGGTGACCTCATCAAACCTCGAGGGAAAGTCAAAGAGGGTACTGACATAACAGTCAAGCTTGCTAACGAGAGCAAGGACTTGTTGGAAGAGTTGATACAAGCACAGGTCGAATAACGAGAACTAGTGAGTGAAGCCATGCCTGAAACAAGAAGGTCAAGAGACAATGCCAAGGACGGGCTTTGGACTTACAAATATCATAGGAGACCCCAAAAGAAGTCCCAGCCTTATAGACGAAAGCATCGATGGAGGGCCGGCACAACTCCACGATGGATATCCAAAGCGTTGCTACGTGCTCAAGGGTATTATGCATGTAACCAATGGAGTTGGGTACCAAAACCCCCTGCTAAACCACCTCTATCAGAGCTGAAGGCTAGATTGCATCAAAAGCAATGAAGCATAGGACGAAATCTAAGAGAAACTCCAGGTCTCGAGGCAATAAACCAAACATGAGTGTTCGAAAGAAAGAGCCTTAGCCTAGTATGCTTAATAAGCAGATGTCATATGTAACCATTGAGCGTGCACAAAGACCACTAGTGCTCAAGGACCTTTTGACTTCCCAAGAGGATAATGAGCAACAGAGGCACAATGTTGCTCATAAGAAGGCTGATTGCTCAACAAAGAAAATGGCATAATCGTCTAATAGCCTTGAGCAAATCATTCCGCTAGTGCCACGTCCACCTAAGAGTCCTAGATATTCTACACCCTCTTTTCCCAAACAGACACAGGAAGCACAACAACAGTCGTCAAGGACGGCTGCTCAATCCCAATCTCTATCTCCATCTAAGCTTCCAAATGTCCAAGAGGTGGGACATGACACCATCCATAGCTCTCGGCCCAAGGATATGCCTGTGCAACCTATTGTGATTAGCTCATCAACTCATGCTCGATCTATACAGGTGAATGCTCAAAGGGCAACAAAAGACGACCACTTCCGCTAGCCCTAGGGACTTGACACCGCAATCCACCAAGAGTAGCCAGCCCATTGGACTAGCCGCTACTACTTCCAATCAGGGATCACAATAGTCATAGCCCTTGGCCGTGACAATGCCCCTTGCGGAACGTGTCCTTGGTAGTTTACTTGTGGAGGAGGTGTCGCAACCAACTTCCTTGACAACTCAAGCACTTCCAAAGTGCCTAAAGCCTAGGCTGGAGGAGTTAAACAGAAGGGAATTGGCTGAAGAGCTATACTCTCCAAAAAGGGAGGCAGTTGTACCCTCACAACCTAGCGAGGCTATTCAACAGGCCATGGCTATGTCCCATGAGGACACACTAGAGAAAGAGAATGCTGAGGCCCAACCAAGCACATCAACAGTTGACCTAATCCAGGGTCCTGAGTCGTTGAGAGATGCATCTTCACTGACCAAGAAAAAGAGGAGAAAACAACAAAAACAACATCAGTTATAGGTGGTTGTGGATCCCAAGAACATTGATATCAAGAGTGATGGAGAGCTGAAAAATAAAGCCTCGAGTCCATCCACCAATGACCCCATTGATGCCTCTCCTAATAGCGGTGAAACCTCAGACACATTTGTGTGCTTTGAAAAATCAAAGCAGTCGTTACCATCAATGGTTGCTTGCAATACTCAATCCACCGACAACAAGACTCGCATTGACCAATCAAGAGTGGATACAATGCTGTCACAATAGGGTGACAAATTTATACCAGTCACATCCAAGGAGAACCATGACGCAATAACGAAGCCTCAGGAGAAACATGGAAACCCCAAGATCATAAGAAATCCTAGCGTTGACCAATCTTGGTCATCTAGGCATGAGCCCCCAGCTATGCTAAAGCCTAGGCAAACTCCTAGAACCTTGCATAAGATAGCAACCGAGCAAGCCCTCGTTGAACATAGAAGTGTCGCAGAATGCTTAACTGAGTTGGATGCTAAGCTCAAAGTGTTCGCACGTGTCTATGTCCTGGTAGACATGGGCGCATTCCCTAAAGAGCAGCTTGAAGAATACTTGCCATTTTCCTTATCCTGGGAAGAGCAAGAACATCTTGACGAGCACTATAACAGGCTCCTGTATGAACGCATGCGACTCATCTCTGACGAGGAAGCCGACGAACTACGCTTAACTGTAACATTCAATGATGTGCTCTACCAACCAAATCTCTTAGAGATAGAGTAACTAAAGCGACAATCAGAGGGTCGAAGTCAATTTGAATAATGTTGGTGTGAAAACCACGTTGCAATGACCGAACTAGGGGCCCATATCATGACAGTCTCAGAGGAGCGATTGGCCAAATGGCGGTCTCAAAGAGACCCAACCTATGTAGCACCAACTTCCTTTCGAGTGTGCTGACTGACATTTGGGGTACGGACTTAGCTGAAACTAGCCAAGAGAACTCTCTGTCTGATAAGGTTCTCACTGAGGAGGAGTTACATGTTGCTAGTAGGCTCGGACAAGGTTCCATGCTACTCGATGTTGCAAAATATCTATCGGTATTGAGTAAGCTGCCATGAGTACTGGATGCATGTGCCACACTCCAGTACAATCCGGCGGAGTTCTACAATTGGCTTTCATCCTCGTGAAGTGACATGGATTCGTAAATATGTACATAAATAAACAATGAATTTTGTGACCCTGTATAGACAATATCAACACACACAAGCAATGATAGTCAAGTGGAGGGAAAAGAGTTGGGTTTGACAAGCTAAGCTCCTCAGGTCCTCCTCTCACCACACATTTAGAAGTTTTGTGACCATTCCTGCCACCAAGGGGAGGGCATGCAACCCTCATTACCAACATAGGAAGCCTTGACCAACATCTCTTATGGTGTAGACAGGGTACCATCCCTTTCTATACACCTTTCCCCCTTTCCGGTCTATCCTTTTGAGGATTAGCCCTGTCCCACTCTATGACAACCAATCCACGCAACTTAGCATGAGCCAAGATCTGCTAATGGTTGGAGGCCAAATGAACATCATCATGGGAGCCATCCCTCTACAACAAACACTGCATGCCTCACCTCTCCCCTTCTCGTCATGTGCACTTGATAACCCACTGTATAATGCCTTCCATGCTAGATAGACAGTGCTCAAATTATAGCCAAAAGCTCTTTCTCATAGATCTGCAAATACTTTTTTACATTGTGGAGAATTCGGCTTTCATAAGCAAACTTGGTCATCTTGCATCAAAATAGTCACAATGCTATTAACACATACATCACATTGAACTACAAATGGCTTCCTTAGATCGGGCAACATAAGCATAAGATCTGAAGTCATCTTTCCTTCAACTTTTCAAATGCTAAAATTTCCACTGTTGTCCATCTAAATGGCACATCCTTCTTCTACAAAGCATGCGATGGAGATGCAATTTCAAAAAACCCGTATACATACTTTCTTTAGTAAGAACATAAATCCAAGAAGTTGCAAATCTCATGCACATTCCTCAAAGGTGTCCATGATTGTATTGCCTCAACCTTTGTAGGGTCCATGTGAATACCATCAATAGATACAATATGCCCCAAAAAGTGGATTTCATGCAAGAAGAATTCACTTTTCTTGTCATTGATAACTAGCTTATACTCACATAGTTCATTCAACACAATGTCCAAGTGTCTTCTATGCTCTATGTTGAGATGGCAAGCTCAACACGTGCAGACATTAATGATGGACCGCCTGGCTAGATGGGTCCACACATCTACACTTAGCACATTGGTGGTCATTATGATACTCACATGGCCACTGACTTATCACTTATTATATTTAGTTTGTTACACCTACCTACAACTGGAAAAGATATAGCGCCAATCGATTAGTGTAGTCGGTTATGCACTATTTGACTTAAAAGGCCACTTTCCTTTATGTTGTATCTTATCTATACTTTGTGTATATTGTGTATTGTGTGGAAGAAGAAGAAAAAATCAGCAAGAAAATGTTTTGGCCTCCATCTCTCTTCTTGTGTTCTTGAGTGAGCTTTCTCTTGTGTATACAGTGTGTGTTTAGTGCAGCAGCTCAAGCAAATCCCCCCATCGCGCGATTCTTGACACTCTACCTCCTTCTTTGAATAAATAATCATGCCATCAAAGAAAGTGTCCACAAATCCTTAATGTGGCCTAAAAATGTGATCCATCATCGGATTAAAAGTGGCAAGAGCATTTATAATTCCAAAAGGCATAACAAGAAACTCATACAATCCTAAAGATGTCTTGAAAGCTATCTTAGGCACATCTTCTAGTCTAATGTGTATCTGATGATATCCACTTTTCAAATCTATACAGCAGTTGAATATGGTTGCCCTTGCAATCTATCCATAACATCATCAATCCGAGGAATCGAAAAGTGATTCTTTATCATGATCTTGTTCATAGCATGATAATCAATGTACATACACCATGAACCATCCTTTTTTTGCACCAAAAGGAGTGGAGAACAAAAAGGAGATGAGCTTGGCTGAATCAACCCTTTTTCTAATAGCTCATTCACTTGACTCATAATCTCCTCCTGTTAGGCTATACTAACTCTGTAGGGTGGCTTATTAGGTGGGCTACTTCCATGGATAAGATCTATACCATGATCTTCTGGCCTTTCAGGCAGCAATTGTCCTAGAAGTGACTGAGAGAAGCAATCAACATACATTTTCAGAAATGACATGCAATCCTTTTCTAACCTAGACATGTTCCTGACATTCCCACTATCATCTTTATCCTTAGTAAAAACCAAGCGAGATGAAAGATGATTTTTCATTACTTTAGGAATGGCAGTTGCAAATACAACAAGGACAGATTCACCTTTCAACTTTACATCAAGTGTGAGTACCTTTACCTTATGTCGAATAGTAATCTTTTTTGCACGAGAATTAGTCATTTTATGTATACAGTGACACCATGGTATACCAAGCAATACATCACAACCCCAAGTGGAGAAATGAAGAACTATTTGCTACCCACATATCCATGTATATGCAACTGAAGCTTTCCAATGAGCAATGTGATAGGCTTTGCATGGCCACATGGCCTTTACATGCCATTCCAACTTTCCACATGGGTCCCATCTCATCCTCTCTGATCCCTAGATGGGCTGCCATGTCAACAGAGATGAAGTTGGCTTGTGCACCATTATCAAAGAAAATCAATGCATGCTAATCCCTAATTTTGCCCCATGCTCTATACAACTAAGTAGCATCATCATTGGACTGATCACTAACAACATTGGGCACCAATCCCATTGATGTTTTGGGCTTATTTCCTTTAGAATCTTCCTAATTTTCTAATTCTCCAGCTTGTTTCCTATTGGGACAGTCCCTTGCAATGTGACCCTGTTGTTCACAAATAAAACATTTATTTGCAGCCATCAATTCCCTCCATTATATCAATGTTTTCAAGCCCTTTCTTTGCTATTTTGGCCTCTTTTCAAGCTAATTTTCAAATCTTCCCATTTTATGAGCCTTAAACAACTTTTTATTCAACTTCTCCCCACTCTCTAGGAAGCTTGAATCCTTCCCATGTAGCAAAGCATTAGCTTTAGTAGAGTAGCCTCTATGAGCTGAGACATGCTAAACACATTGGATTTAATGCACAAATCCCCGATTCCTTTGGGGAGCCCACAAACATATTTTTCCACTTGCTCATGGTGTATGGGGAAATATTCTTTTATTCCTTTTCATTCAACTCATTCCAAGCTATCATGATGTCCACCTCAAAGGTACTTGTCAACCAATTCGATGCAGATATTTTCTTGAATTGAATCCATGTTGACAATGCTCTATCTTGCATCAAAAGAGTGGACCACCACTGTAATGCATCCCCTTTCAAGAAAGTGGCTGCCTTTCAAATCTTCGAGGACTTGGTGAAGTTTCTCCCTGAATAGGCTGCATCAAATTGCTGAATGAAAGTCAAAGGTTTCAGCCTATCTTTTGCATTGTTAAAGGACTCAGACTTCATTACTTTTCCACCCTCATCATAGTCTTTTGTTGCCCCTTTAGCTATCAAGTTGTCATACACTAGCTACTGCAAAAAGGGTAGATTTGTTGAATCTACATCAAAACCAACACCAAGCGGAGCATTTGCATGACCATCATTCCTTCCTTGAGCCATTGTCAAGCATTTTTGTGAAAACTGAAAAGCCCTAGTAAAATTGTAGTTAGGTTTGATTTCTGCTAGCTTAGTTGTTTGCATAACTATTTGTTTTGTTGTTTTCCAATTGGATTTCTTGTGTTTGTCTAGCTTAGGATTTGTTCTTGTCATTTCGTTTGATTTGTTGAGTGTGAAACTTGATAGCCTTGGTCAAGCTTGGTATTTTTTTGGACAGCATGAAGCTTGTGTTTGTCAATAGCTACCGAACATTGAGCAGCTAGGTATGTTTTCTTGTCGAGACTTTTGCACATCACGGGGATAATGGGTTCACGAGCACTTCATGTTGCACTTGTTGATGCACTACACTCGGGGGTCGTCTCCTATTCTTATCAAATACTTTCATGCCATGGGTTGGGATGAAACACGTTTTGCACCATCATTGAGTACTAGCACGGTATGAGGTCTGCCTGCAGCTATATGCAGTAAATTTTAGATGCACGCATACATGAGAGAGCACCTGTCATTGAGCACGCACATTTCTTGCACGCACGATATTTGGGATTTTCATCACCAAGTTAGGAACCTCTAGTTGAGTGTGTAAGGAGGTTGGGTGAGTTTAGAAGGTCGTGAAGGACGCCATCAATTGTGAGATGGGTTGTTCTTATCTGGTCATCATTTTAAGGACCATCATTTTCTTGAGAGATTGTGAGAATTGAATGGATGGAGCGGAGATTGATATTTTATTAATGAGAGTTGAGAGGTGAGGATAAGGAATTTTAAATTAATCAAGAAATTTTGTTTGCATTTTGCATGACGCACGATCACATGTAGATAGACTAGGCACAATTTCTTCAATGCATTTATTATTTTTGTGTGTAGCATTGATTGATTGGTTGCATAGCATGGATTCAACATTGCATATTTTTCCAAATCATGAATGATTGGGCATGGAGTTCATTTCAAAAAACCATATTCTTGCTAGGGCACACTGCATAAAAAATAGGTTCATATCCAGAAAATGTTTATTTTGAAGACTCAAGGATCAAAGGAAAAGGTCGTAAGTTTTACATCATTAGTGACTATTTCTTGAAGAAAAAGAGGACATGTGCTGAAAGTGTGTACAATTACAAGAACAATAGACCAAGGAAGGGAATAAGTCGTCGAAGATAAAAGATAGAGAAAAATGATGAGATTTACGAAAATCAATATTTTTGCTCAGTTTTGATGGATTTTTGTAATTTTGCTCACGTTGGCTTGTCGACCAAATGCATTCCAATCGTTTTGAGTAACCGAGCAACTATATTCGGAGTTCAAATGACAAAGTTATGATCCAAACAAGTTGAAATAGGCATAGGGCAGAAAAAACGAAAATAGTGAAAACCAGTAGAAACGCAAAAGCCAAAAGCCAAAAGCAAAAGTCCTAATGTATGTGGGTGTGGATAGAAAACTATATAAGAGAGGAGATTGAAGATTTAAGGGACTTCCCCCTTGATTACAATTGTATTTTGTGAGAGAGGAGAGTAGAGGGTCGAATGCTAGAGTGAGCTCTTGTCATGTCAATTTGGAAGTTGGAGCTTTTGGGTGTCAAGGCGCCGAGTATCAGCTCAAGGTACGAGAATATATTTCACTTTGTTTATTTTCAAATTGTTGGTTTTTTTGTTGTGTTGTGGTGTTGTGATTCTCTACCTGAATTTGGGTTTGAATTGACTTGAGCTACAAGAGGCGTTGTTTATTGTTTTGTTTTTCGTGTGTGGTTTGTGTGGTGTCTATCAAAACATTTAAAATTTTTGTATTGTGTTGCGTATCCAACAAAGTCAATTACCCTAACTGGCACTCCTTAACGTCTCGTTATCGGGTTGTGAGTGGGGCTTGCTCTCGATCACCGCTCGCGTAACATCTCTTTTTTGGTGCCCCGCTGAGGAGTGTTGAAAAATTTTTGACTTTATACATGATTTGTGGATTGATTTCTTATTTGTAATTAGATGGCTAGTTCTTTTCCTAAATTTTATGATAAGAAGGGAGAGGATCCACAGTGATTTCTCGAAAAAATGGATCTTGGATGTATTATCCAACAAATAAATGACTCAACCCTGAAACTTCAAATTCTGAAATTTCAATTGTTGGATGAAGGTCGTAATTGGTTTGAAGATTATGAAAAGACCCTTAGATTGAGAAATCCTCCTATTCCTATGGAATATGAAGCAACTAAGCAGGCGTTCCTTAACCGTTTTAACGAAACTGAGACTTCCCAGGACCTTTGGAGAAAAATAGAAATTTGCAAAAAGAGAGAAGACCAAACCATAGAATTTTTTGCCATGGAGTACGCTAGACTTTGGGATCATTGGAATGTATCTTTAGGCCCAAGAGAGGGAGCCTTGAAAATGTTGAAAATCAAACATTTCATTGAAATTTTGCAAGGAGAGGTGAGGACAAAATTGGAAATTAAAGAACCTAGTACTTTTGAAGAAGCTATGATAATTGCCATAGAAAAAGAGAGAAAATTTGAGAAAATTAAAAAAAGAGAGTCATTTAGAACACCTGTTGAAAATAGAGACCAAAACTGGCAAGAACAAAACTTTCAAATGTTAACGAGACAAAATGCCCAATTAGCACCAGAGATTCATGATCGATTGTCTGGCCAATTACAAAATATGAGATTAGGAGCTATGAGAGGAAGACCTTGGGGAAGAGGAAGTGGAGGACCTGTAGGACAGACCAATCAGAAAAATTTAGGATGTGGAAGAGGAGTAAATGGTAGAGGATATTTTTGTAGACCAATGGTGACTTGTTTTTCCTGTGGAGAGTTAGGTCATGTGAGTACAAATTGTCCTTATCCGCCTAGAGTAGGAGGGGATATGTATCCTTTACCTCAAAATTTTCCTAACAAACAGAATGATTTTGGGATAGAAATTAAAAATGATTCTACCTTGCAAGAACCTAAGTTGAACGAAGAAGAGAAAGAAAAAAGTGCCATAAATTGTATTCTTTTAGAAAATCAAAAAAAGGAAAATAAAATTGTTGATGTAATGCCTGCAATTAAAAGAAGAAGAGATGTTGAGAGAGATGAACCTGAAACTAGTAAGGCTGGTGAGGAAAGAGGAAGAAAAACAAAGAGAGGAGAGAAAAAAGAGAAGAAAAAAGAAAATAAATCAAGAGCACCTAGGAAACATTATCATGCTACTCACATTCCTTTGGGGGAAGGAGAGAGTGATTCTAATAGGGAGGTGTCATCTGTTGCGGTTGAGTTAGTGAGTTTTGAGAGAGAGGAAGAGAGAATTGAGGATGAATTTTTGAGTTTTTTGGAAGACTATGAGGGGGAGGGCTTAGAAACTATAAGTTTTCAAGATGAAGTCAAGGGTTCGAATTTGTTGGATGATGAGTTTGTTGAGATTTGTTGTGAGTTTGATGATCAAGAGAGTATTGAGGTTTTGGGTTCTGACTCTTGTTGTGATACTGGTATTGGTGTTGTTGACTCTGATGAGCCTTGTGAGTTGGTTGTTAATGGTTTGAGTAGCCGTGGAGAGGCATTTGTTTGTGGTGTTGATGATGTTGTGTTGAGTAGACCTAACCTCATGCTTCTTGATAGTTGTGTAGATAATTGTTTGGTTGATTTAGGCAACAATGACGAAGAGAAAACTTCATTTGATAGTCTTTTAGTTTCTTTGAGTTCTCCTAAAGGTTTTGATGTTGTTTGTGATGATTCTGATTGGGATTTTGATGACCCTGAGAGGGACATTGAAGAGGATGTGAGAGAAAATTTGAATAAGGCTTTGGAAAGGATTGAAAAATTGAGGGAAGAGAAAACTAACACTAAGGGTAAAAAGTGTGAAAAAAGTTGTGAGGTTGAAGAAAATTGGACAATTGGGTGTTTGGATGAGGATAATGACCTTAATGTGTTGCCTAAAGTACTTATTTGTGAAAAGTCTTTTGAGAATGTTTGTGATAAAGAAATAGAAACAGTTGACTTTATGAAGTCTAGTTGTTTGGATGGATGTTTTGAAGAGATATATTTTTCTAAGATTTTTGCAATGTTTGTGGATAAGTTTGATATTGGCAACATAGAAAAGGTTCAAACCTTGTTTCAAAACCCTAGCTTTGTCATGTTTTTCTTATGGGAGGATGGGATGGGTATGTGGATTGTCATTGTGGGTGACGATATGTTTTGCTTTGACAATGTGAGTTGTTTTGAGAAATTTGGATTTGAAAATTTTGAGGATTTCAAAGAGAAATTTGTTGATGATTTTTGTGTGCCCGTTTAGAAGTGGTTTGAGAATGGTGTGTCATGGATTTTATTTATTTATGAATTTGAAGAACTCAGAGATGGAGAGTTGGATTCGATTTTTTATTGCCTCATAAATGTTGCATCGTTTTATAAAAGCAACTGCTACACATGAATGTTTACAGACTAGGGGAAGGGCTAAATATGTCAAGCGTTTTTGTGAAAACTGAAAAGCCTTAGTAAAATTGTAGTTAGATTTGATTTCTACTAGCTTAGTTATTTGTGTGACTGTTTGTTTTGTTATTTCCCAATTGGATTTCTTGTGTTTGTCTAGCTTAGGATTTGTTTCTGTCATTTTGTTTGATTTGTTGAGTGTGAAACTTGATAGCCTTGGTCGAGCTTGGTATTTTTTCGGATAGGATGAAGCTTGTGTTTGTCAATAGCTATCGAACATTGAGCAGCTAGGTATGTTTTCTTGTCGAGACTTTTGCACATCACAGGGATAATGGGTTCACGAGCACTTCACGTTGCACTTGTTGATGCACTACACTCGGGGATTGTCTCCTGTTCTTATCAAATACTTCCATGCCATGGGTTGGGATGAAGCATGTTTTGCACCATCATTGAGCACTAGCACGGCATGAGGTCCACTGCAGCTATATGCAATAAATTTTTGATGCACGCGCACATGAGAGAGCACCTGTCATTGAGCACACACATTTCTTACATGCACGATATTTGGGATTTTCATCACCAAGTTAGGAACCTCTAGTTGAGTGTGTAAGGAGGTTGGGTGAGTTTAGAGGGTCGTGAAGGACGCCATCAATTGTAAGATGGGTTGTTCTTATCTGGTCAACATTTTGAGGATCATCATTTTCCTGAGAGATTGTGAGAATTGGATGGGTGGAGCGGAGATTGATATTTTATTGATGAGAGTTGAGAGGTGAGGATAAGGAATTTTAAATTAATCAAGAAATGTTGTTTGCATTTTGTATGACACACGATCACATGTAGATAGACTAGGCACAATTTCTTCAATGCATTCATTATTTTTGTGTGTAGCATCGATTGATTGGTTGCATATCATGGATCTAAAATTGCATATTTTTCCAAATCATGAATGATTGGGCATGGAGTTCATTTCAAAAAACCATATTCTTGCTAGGGCACACTGCATAAGAAACATGTTCATATCTAGAGAATGTTTATTTTAAAGACTCAAGGATCAAAGGAAAAGGTCGTAAGTTTTACATCATTAGCGAGTATTTCTTGAAGAAAAAGAGGACATGTATGCTAAAAGTGTGTGCAATTACAAGAACAATAGGCCAAGGAAGGGAATAAGTCATCCAAGATAAAAGATGGAGAAAAATGATGTGATTTACAAAAATCAACAATTTTGCTCAGTTTTGATGGATTTTCGTAATTTTGCTCATGTTGACTTGTCGATCAGATGCGTTCTGATCGTTTTGAGTACCCGAACAACTATATTTGGAGTTCAAATGACAAAGTTATGATCCAAACAAGTTGCAAATAGGCATAGAGCAGAAAAAACGAAAATAGTGAAAAGCAGTAGAAAAGAAAAAGCCAAAAGCTGAAAGCGAAAAACCTAATGTATGTGGGTGTGGATAGAAAACTATATAAGGAGAGGAGATTGAAGATTTAAGGGCCTTCCCCCTTGATTATAATTGTATTTTGTGAGAGAGGAGAGTGGAGGGTCGCATGCTAGAGTGAGCTCTTGTCATGTCAATTTGGAAGTTGGAGCTTTTGGGTGTCAAGGCGCTGAGTGCCGGCTCAAGGTACGATAATATATTTCACTTTGTTTATTTTCAAATTGTTGGTTTTTTTGTTGTGTTGTGGTGTTGTGATGCTCTACCCGAATTTTGGTTTGAATTGACTTGAGCTATAAGAGGCATTGTTTACTGTTTTGTTTTTCGTGTGTGGTTCGTGTGGTATCTGTCAAAACTTTTAAAATTTTTGTATTGTGTTGTGTATCCGACAAAGTCAACTACCCCAACCAGCACTCCATAACATCTCGTTATCGGGTTGTGAGTGAGGCTTGCTCTCGATCACCGCTCGCATAACACCATGTAAGCATTCGAGGGTGCAAATGCAATACCAAACATGCTACTTTGTTCCCCAGGTACCATGCATTGGTTGTTGCATATCATAGAGATTTGTGCCATACATTCCTGTATGTAGTCCTTGTTCAACCATAGCATGAAAAATCATCCTTCCACCAAAATATCCTTGTTGTCCTGCTATAGCATACGTGCCCGGTTGTCCAAAATCCATTGGATTGGCACTTCCGTGATGGCCTTGCATTTGCATTTCTTGCCTCATAGATATCAATTGTTTTGTTTCATTAGCTATCCCCACGAAGGTGTAGAAGGCATCTTCTTCTTCTTCCCTTTGTTGTCCTTCTTTGGAGCTCTGAAAAATCAAGTAAATTGAGGATCCTTTTCCAATTTAGCAAAGAGATTTGTTGCTGTCCTTATCCAATTCTTGAATTGGTTATCAAATTCCTCCACTTTGCTGGTCATCAGCCTCCCTATGCCTTGAAGGTCAAGCATCTTGCCCAGTAGCAACATTTTCAACTTGTTGTCCATGATTTGAGCCTTGTCTAAAGTCAAGCATTGCATTCCCTTCATTCCTGTGTGAATTTTCATACTAAGAGACATCATCACTGCTTGAGTCCATCTCACTGTGTGAAGACATATTGCTGTAATTTGTCGGCTAAAAACTCAGGACTAGCACACATTAGCTCTACTACAAAAAGGGTGTGTTTGGTGAATTTACATTAGAACCAATCCCAAACAGAGCATTTGCATGACCATTATTCATTCCTTGAGCCCCATAAGCATTCGGGGTATATATGCAGTACCAAACATGCTACTTTGTGTCCCATGCATCAAGCCAATGCTCCCATACATAGGGTTTTGCATATTTTCAACCATATCCAAATACATTGGGCCTTGCACACCATGCATTGGCTGCTACATACCATAGGGATTTGTGCCATACATTCCAGTGTGCAGTCCTTGTCCAACAATAGCATGAAAAATCATGCTTTCACCTAAATATCCTAGCTGTCCCATCATAGCATGCATGCCGGGCTATCCAAAATCCATTGGATTGGCACTTCTATGATGGCCTTGCATTTTCATTCCTTATCCCCTAGGTACTAACTATTTTGCTTCATTAGCATCTTTGGGAGCTTCAACTGAAGGCTTTGGCATTACCTTTGGTGCACCTTGCTATCCGAAGGTGTAGAATATGTCTTTTTCTTCTTGCCCTTGATGTCCTTCTTTGGAGCATTAAAAAACCAGGTAAATTGAGGATCCTTTGCCAATTCAATAAAGAAGTTTGTTGATGTCCTCATCTAGTTCTTGAACTGGTCATCAAATTCCTCTTCACTTTCTTGGTCATCAGTCTCATTATGCCTTAAAGGCCGTGCACTGTGGGAGCTTTCGCTCAACCGCCAAGACCCACGGACTGCTTATTGTTCAAGCGTTCCAAGCCGAGCACTAATGGCTACCTCTCACATAGTCGACACGCCATCCATATCTACGGGTGTAGTGAGCTTACCTCCATGCCGATTGAGTTACCTCCTCTCTCATGCACTCCGGTAGCTCCACGATCCAAGTGCAAGCTTCAAGCAAGCTCCATCCTCAAGCTCCATGCTCCAAGCTCCATCGCCGCGAGCAAGACAAGAGAAGAGAAGAGAAGAGAAGAAGAGAGGAGAAGATGGAGAGCTTCTCCTCCCCAGTCCCTCACCCTCACACACTCACTCCCTCACACTCCCACACTCCCTCTCTCAAGCACAAGCTCAAGCAAGCAAGAAGAAGAAGAAGAAGAAGAAGAAGAAGAAGAAGAAGAAGAAGAAGAAGAGGAGAGCCACTTTTGGCCACACACAAGAATGAGCTTCTCATTCACTTTTCAACTTTATATACAAAACCCTAAATCCCTTTTGGACGGTCATCCCCTTATCCCCTTTTTTACATGGCCGGCCGTGGCCTAGGCCCTTTTTCCCATTGTCCTCCTATCTTCCTAGCTTTCTTCCTACCGCCCATCTACCTTTACAAATTGCACGGGTGAGAGTCCGGGAGCCTGGCGCTCCTTAAATTAAATCACGATGCGCTTGTGCTCTTTTACAAAAGTATTGACTTGCGTTTTTCCTTGTGCGTCTTTCTCCCTTATTTGGGACTTTTCTGCGCTTCCTGTATTTCTAGATTTTCCTTGTGCGCCTTTGTCTTCCGTTTCACTTTTCCTTGGCATTTTTCTTATGCTTTAGCTTTTCCAAAAATTTCACCTTGTTCGTCTGACGGTTAGCATTACCCCCCTCTTAGACAAGTGCCAATCCCATGGCACTCATCGTCATAGGTAGCAGGCTTTGGCATGCATTGAAGACTTGGGTGGAAGGGACATCGGTGGTTGCCATGGAGGAGTGTTGGTGGCAGTGTGGAGGAAGGTCGTTGGGGGTACGTTGGTGGCCTAGGTGGCTGGTGGTAGGGTTGTTGGAGTTGGTGGTAGGGCTGTTCTTTGTTGGGGATTGCACTGATGGCCAGCACAAGTGTTGGTTTGTTGGGGATTCTGTACATGACGATTCTTGGCGGGCTTGCAGGATGATAAAGGATAAGAATTCAGAGTTGGGTGTCAATGAAAAGCGAACGACACTTTCGTTGGAGTCTTCAATACCTGCAATTGAAAACCTCTCATAGGTGGTCACTCCCTAGGGGTAGTGCTAGTCTTCTCTATCGTGCACAAGACATAGTTCAATTAGTTTGGGAGAAAGGGCGGACAACTTTCAATAATAACTTTGGGCCTTAATTGCTTTGTGACACACAGTCCTCCATGCATCATCAGAAATCCATCTCTTAGCACAAAGTGTTCATGCCTTTGGCCATTGCAAAGCCAATCATAAACATTAGCAAAATCTGAATTAGCAACATATTCCTATTTCATGGCATCCAACTCAGTGTGATAAACCATGTTGATGGCTGAAATTTGTGGCTTACATGATAGTGCATTAGTCACAACATTCTTTTTACCATCAATATTTGAAAGTGAAACATAAAGAGAAAAATTTTCCATCTTATATGCTTCTCTAGCAACTTTTTCTATGTTAGAAAGTACCTCAAAGTTTGATGGTCTGTCCTCACTGTAAACAATTATGCAGGACACAAAGGTATTGATGCCATGGTCAAGGCAGCATAGCATTTCTTTTATTGGCTAACTTTGATGCATGATGTAAAACAGTTTGTTAGGACATGCATCATATGTCAGAAGGAAAATTTATGATAGGAAAAAGATGATGGGTTTGTTGTAGCCCTTGCCCATTCTAGATATGCCTTGAAAGAGCAATGCAATGGACTTTATTTTTGAGCTTCCTAGGACACCTACAGGGAATGATGGGATATGGAATATTATTTGCACGCTTAGTAAACAAGCCCATTTTATTTTGGCAAGGAAGAAAATAAAGGCTAATCATATGGCATGATTGTTTTTGCAGCACATCTATCATGGTATGCTAGAGTTGATCATTACTGATCAAGACCCTTGGATAACTGATTTATTTTGGAAGGGAATGTTTGAGAATATAGGTACCATGCTAAAATTCTCATCGTCCTTCCATCCATAGATAGATGGTCAGTCTAAGGATGTAAATTTTACAGTGCTAGATCTTTTGAGGTGCTATGTTTTAGACCACAAGACACAGTGGGAGCAGTATTTGCCTTTGGTTAAGTTTCCTTACAACAACACAATGCATAGTTCCATAGGCAAAGTTTCATTTAAGGTGATTGAGGATAGCAAGAAGGTAACACCTATTCTGCAAACTAAGGATAATATCTTTGAGATTGATTGTTATGTGGAAAACTTGGATGTAGCCTATGTAAAGATAAAGTACGCGTTTAAAAGATTGTAAGAAAAGAAAAAGAGGACAATTGATCACCACAATGTGCTTTGCAGTTTCTAGAGGGTGATTATGTATTGTTGTGTCTTGAAAAGAAAATGTTGGAAAAGATGAAAGGAAGAGAGATTGTATCCGAAGTTGAGCATGAGATAGTATAGGACCTTCCAGGTGTAGAAGAAGATCAACGATGTGGCATATTGGCTAAAATTACCTCCACATTGGCAGACACACAATGCCTTTCATGTCAACTTGTTGAGGTCTTTTCATGGTGATGTGCCAGAGGATATATCTATTGAAATTCAGCTTGAGGTTGAGGAGATGGATGAGATTTTGGCACATAAGAAAAGAAAGGTCAAAGGTAAAGTTTCCAAGATATACTTGGTAAAATTTCCAAATTATTCACCAATGGATGCTAAATGGATGGAAGAGGATGACTTGGCAGACCATTCTTAATTGTTGCAGCTTTACCTAGATGCGTTTTTTGAGTTAGAGCCAACTTTAGTTCAGGCTCCCCGTCAAGTTCCAAGTCTCATTTCCACTCTCATAGTGGCCCTAATCAATGTATCCAAAGTATCATTTTGAACCATCTCCACATTGGCACTGGGGTTCCTAATCTTAACCCTCATGCCCTTCATAAAATAAGTGATATGCATTTCCACCTAAGGTGTATCATTAGTATCGAGCTTGTTCAACATATTCTTAAACTTCTGGGCATAGTCCTCTAGCAACATAGTCTTTTGTTTGATCTTCTTAATCTTCCTAAGAATATCTTTCGGAGTCTTGTCCTTACGGAACCTGCCCAAGAATCATGTTTTTAAAGCATCATATGAATTGAAGGATGCCATACGATACTGGCAAACCAATCCACGGCCTTTCCCTAGAAGGTAGCAGCAAACTGTTGTTTTTAAACCTAATCCCCATACATCTAGCTAAATCCATTGGATGTCCACCTTGTCTCAAATTGTGCCAAATGGCAATCAGGGTCCTCCTTCCTTTTGCCCAAAAATTTAGATGCTCGAACCTTTGGATTAACTAACTGATTCAGATTCATTATGGTCTTCTTCTTAAGCTTTCTTTGAGGTGGTAAAGGATTAAAATTCAACACCCTTTGAGTTGGAATTCTAGCATTCCTCAACAAAATTGTTCTTTCTAGTACTATATGCTGTAGCCTCTCAAATGCTTGCCTAGGAGGAGTCTCTTGCTATTCAAGAGGTAATAGTGCCTTATCATCTGACAAATTTGGAGAGTCTGTTGAAGTGTCAAGGGAATGATATGCTGTTGGGGTACCTACAGAGGTATCCCCTTCTACAAAAGTCTTCCCTGCATCAATAAAATGCTCCTCATCCAGCCTGCCCAAGCCTTCTAGCTCACTCCTATCATTCAGCCCTGCAACCTATTGTTGCTGTCTTGCTAGGGCCTCCTTGATTTCCCGAGATCTGCTCCTAGTGTGAGGATAGGATTGGATAAATAAGGGTAATTTTCTGAGATAAAGACTGGCCATAGAAGGCACCTTATGTGATCTCAATGCCATCAGCATTCCAACCGCCTGATTTAATAAGTGTTCATTCTAGGTTTGCGCCTTAATCAAGAAATGACTTCCATAAACACTGTGCCTTCATCAAGAAAAAACACTGTCCTGAATATTAGAGACCCTTTATTTCTTGAATTGAGATCAACCACAAATAGCATTTGATTTGCAAGAATGACATACACACATATAGTACATGACAGAATTGTTCATAGCAATACGATGTCCTAAAAATTGCAGATTAGATATTGCTTGTCTTTGAACTTCATGATCGCCTTTCTTTATGAATATGCCATCCTAAAATCCTGATATGATGGCTTCATCTTGCCATCTCTCAAAATGATAAGAGATCTAAAAATTTCATCTTGAATAAAAAGCAAGAACTGCAAATTGAAAGATGAAACCTGCGTGATCTGCCTTGAATCCCTAGCATTGAAAACTTTTGAAGAGATCGAATTCTTCAAGAATAAGAAATTCAAAATGTCCTCCTTTAAACAACGTGACTTCAGGATGTGTCTTATGCAAAGATGACGTGATACATCTTCTTGGAAAAGATTGGTTGTCTCTGATCAGCAATTAGATAACTACCAGTACTGTTCTCATTCACAAGCTGACCCTCACAATTTCTACCTTCATTAGCAAACCATATTTCTTTCCTTCTTCCCAGGTTTGAAGCCTAAATCATGAGAAGTTTTCCCATGAAACTAGCAGGATCGCCAAAGTGTTTAAGGCATGCTCAACAAGAACACAAGAATGCATAAAATAAAGAATGTAAACACAAATATATTCTCTATTCACACTTCATCATTCATAACTGAAAACCTTTTATGATCTCATAATATAGAAACAAAGATTCATATGTCTGAAGAACATGACTTAAACATTGAAAACAGCCAACAACAACCATAAACGCATGGCGTTGTCCATTTCTATATATTAGAATCCATATGACTCACATTAGGAATACCCATGCATGCATAACAAAATTAGTGCACTTGGCCTACAAGTATTCTTTCCCATGACATTTAAAGACACAATTATATAGGCTAATCTCAAACCACTATATCCATATATGAAAGTAAGAAACTAAGGTCACTAATGGAATTCGAGTCCTAGGGATTTGTGCCCCTAACACTATACATGTCGCAACCATGGGGTACATTAAGCCACCAATTACAGATGCATATGTAACCTTGACTATTTCACCCTTCCCACTCATCTGACTTGGGGTTGTTCTCTTAGCTAAGTTTCAAAAATGGAGGCAATGGAACCCTCTCCATATTGAAATGCTCCAATACCTTTCCAATGTATTCCTTCTCAGAAAAATAGAGCATCTTTTTGTCTTGATCTCGCATAATGTGCATACCAACAAGCATTCCTCAAGTCCTTCATGTCAAATGTTTCATGCAACCTTTTCTTTAAAGCATCCATATCATGACGAAATTTCTAGCGATGAGCATGCCATCCACATAAATAATCAAAATCATAAGGCTAGCATATTTAAAGTATCGACATCATAGCAAACTTTCTAGTAATGAGCATGCCATCCACATAAATAATCAAGATCATAAGGCTACCATCTTTAAAGATTCGATATCATAGCAAACTTTCTAGTAATGAGCATGCCATCCACATAAATAATCAAGATCATAAGGCTACCATCTTGAGCATTCCTAGTGTGTAAATAATTAGTCTCACTTCTAGTAATGATCATGCCATCCACATAAATAATCAAGATCATAAGGCTACCATCTTGAGCCTTCCTAGTGTATAAATAATTAGTCTCACTTCTAATGTACCTTTGAGACCACATAAAGACATCAAAATTATGATACCATTCACTACTAGAAGCTTGTTTCAAACTATATAAGCTCTTATGCAGGCTACACACCAATTGATCCTTGCCTTCCACAACAAACCCCTCGAGTTGTTACATGTAAATATCCTCATGCAAGAAAGTGGTCTTTAAATCCATTTAAACCAACTCCGTATCCTCTCTTGTCACAAAGCTAGAATAGTATGAAGGGTGATCATCTTGACTACATGAGAGAATATCTCATCAAAGCTAATCCCCTTCTCCTGCTTAAATCCTTTGGCCACCAATCTTGCCTTCTACTTAGGCAATACATCAAATGGAGATACCGATCTACTTGCATGGAAATGTATGTTTTCCCTCAAGTAAAGGAGCTAAATCCCTTATAGCATTCATTTCCAAAGAATCAATCTCTAACTGCATAGCCCTCTTCCACTTATGATTGTCATCCCTAGTCATAGCATCTATATAACAAGAAGACTCACCACAATTAGTGACCACCATGACACAATCTAGAGATGAAGTATTCTTATCTAGTGACCTAGAAAGCCTCATAGACTTGGATAAAACTAGATTAATAGGAACCTCTAGATATCCCACCTATCTATCCTATAAGACATGAGATGTTCCACCATCCAGTGGCACTTGCACCTCGACGTTACCAAGTCGTCCAAGCCCTATATAATCTGGAATAGGTCATACAATTTGCTCATGAACTAGCTGCCCATCCTCCTGAAAGACTACTCTACAAATAAACTATTTTGATGGGCTACTTATGCACCTTATCCTCATTAAATATGACATTATGGCTACATGCTACTATTCTAGATTCAAGATCCCACAAGAGATAGCCCATTTCACTTGATTCTCCATAGCCAATAAAAATGCATTTCTTAGACTTAGAATCAAGCTTACTCTACCTATCCCTAGGTATTTGCATATATTCAACAAATGATCATAACTAGGTCTCTTGCTAGACAATAAATCCTCTAGTATCTTACCATTCAATGGCTTGCTAGGAGACGTGTTGATCAAATGCATTGTTGTCTTTACAACTCTAGCCCAAAATTCATTAGTGAGACAAACATTAAAGAGCATAGTGATACTGAACCTTTTCTGAATGGTAATGTTCATCTTCTTAGCCACACAATTTTGAGTAGGAATCTCGAGAGCTGTCAACTCTCTCTTGATGCTTTAGAATCCATAAGCTAGTTTTGACACATGCCATTATCCATGGCAATGAAGAATGCATCACCAAAAGAGGATACAAACAAAACATCACCATCATTGCTACCACATGCATTGATCTCCTCAATCTTTGCCTTGATTTTGTCTCTGCCATTATTCTCATTTGCCTTCTTGCCTATACCAACAGGAGATTGCCCAATGTGGAGAAAACTACTTTTTCACTGAAAGATAATGTCTGGGCATGATCTACTCCACTAAAAACTTCTGGCACTATTTGCTAGGGCATGTATTTACTTTTCATGTGGATCATTTTGCCTTGGTCTATTTGTCCAAGCAACAAAATGTTACAGGGCAATTGGCTTGTTGGATGCTGTTATTGCAGGAATTTGAGTACACAATAGTGCATGGATCTGGAACTCAGCATGTCATTGTGGACTTTTTGTCCAGCTTGGATTTTGAGTACACAACTGGCAGTAGATAACCTAGACCTTGAGCCACCAATTGTGGTATTGGTATGAAGAGATGATGACTTTCCTAGAAACATATGTACCCCCATCCCATCTTTAGAAGGAACACTGAAAATGGTTAGCTCTTTGGAGCCAACGTTTTGAGGTCATCATGGGCCAACTATACTACCATACTCTCTCCAGAGTGTTACAGAGAGTGGTCAGAGAGAGAGAGAGAGAGAGAGAGAGAGAGAGAGAGAGAGAGAGAGAGAGAGAGAGAGAGAGAGAGAGAGAGAGAGAGAGAGAGAGAGAGAGAGAGAGAGAGAGAGAGAGAGAGAGAGAGAGAGAGAGAGAGAGAGAGAGAGAGAGAGAGAGAGAGAGAGAGTGTGTGCGTGTGTGCGTTGTGTAAATACAAGACTATGCTTCTTGACTATGCTCAGAGAAAAATCCATGGTGAGATGAAAAACATAGAAATCCATGTTGAGCCAAACCATGGATGAAATAGTCCCATAGACCATCTTGGCAGCCTATAGTTGGCATTTTTATGACACAATGATGTGTTTGCATATGGGTGCACATACAAAGATTCTTCTATTACATAGTAATGTTGAGAGAGAAAGCTAATTTCCCAATGGAGTAGTCTGCTATCTTGGAGGAAGCATACCAAGGAGTTGTTGGTGGTCACAATCCAAAAAATCTAGTAACCTGGACTATGGTGGCTAATGATGCAAAGGTGATGTTTGCAAGTGGATTTAGCACTATGATTACTGCCAACCGATGGGCCAACCAAAGACATCACTCAATACTCCGACCAATCATGTCCCTAGAACATTTCCAAAATTGATGTTTGCAAGTGGATTTAGCACTATGATTCCTGCCAACCGATGGGCCAACCAAAGACATCACTCAATACTCCGACCAATCATGTCCCTAGAATATTTCCAAAATTGAGGATTGGACTTTGTTGCTCCCATCTCTTTGGCTATTGTCTACACCCACAACAAGTACATATTGATGGCAAACTATTTATTGCACCAAATGGGTAGAAGCTTGGGCTCTATTGGAAAATACTACCAAGTTAGTAGTAGCCAAATGTCTATTTTGGGATATCTTCATTAGATATGACATGCCAATCAAATTGGTTAGTGTGACTGAGGTATCAACTTTGTAAATAAGGTCATCAAATAGTTCACATCATTCTTTCTACTTGTACATAAAAAGTTGTCTCCTTACTATCTGCAAGCCCATGGTTTAGCAGAATCCACCAACAAAGTTCTGTGCAAGATTCTAATTGAATTGGTAGATTAGCACTAAAAAGATTGGAATCCAAAGATTCTTGCCCCACATTGGGTTTTTTGGCCATCTTTCAAGGTTACAACTGGCATGACTCCTTACAAGATTGCCTTTGGATTGGAAGCCATTATACCACTAGAATTTGTAGTCCACAGCTTTTGATCGGTGGTACAAGATTGGCTGATTCTGAAGGAATCCCTCCCATTCTAGATGGAAGCCATCTCTTAGCTCAAAGAAGACTGGATATACAACACCTACATTCTATCTAAGGTCCAAGCCTGGCAGAAACACCAAGTCAACTGTGGAGTGGTACGTTTTGGGTATTTCATGACTTTAGCATACTATGTTATTTTATTTGATTGACTTATAGGATAAATTACTGCCAAGGCCTATAAATGGATTCTAGCTACAGAATTAGGATGCGGAAGGCTTCTAGTGCCCACTCCCCCTCAATCAAGATTCCCTCACTTCTCCTTCCACATCAGATTCCAATTGTATTTTCCACTAGTCACCTGCCTTCAAATTGAATTTAATCCAAAAGTAGCAAGCCTTGCTGACGTGGCATTCATTTATGGCGTCCTAATCGTTGTTGTGACGCTATGCATCCACCACTACGAACCTGAGGGCGGTGTTTTTTTTCGCCAGGAATTTGATCACATTAGTCAGCATCATTAGGAATTTGTTTTCCATTGTGTGTGTCTTTTTGTTTGCATTTTGCGTAACGCACGAGCACATGTAGATAGGCTAGGCACATATTCTTCAGTGCATTCATAAATTTTTGTGTGGAAGCATCGTTTGATTGATTGCATTGCATGGATTTTAATTTGCAAATCACATGAATGATTGGGCACAAAATTCTATTCCAAAGCATATGCTTGATAGGGCATATTGCATGGAAAAACAGGGTATGAAGGGAATATCTGTTTGGAAGACTCAAGGATCAAAGGAAAAGGTTGTAAGATGGGCCTCCTCTTCTCAAACTTCTAGCAGCTTCAATCCATCATATTGCAAGGAACTCCAGCCCTCACAAGTCTTCAAAGTCTTCACATGGTCATACATGCTGGCTTAACATAGGTGCTGAGATGGAAATGGTTACAAAAGTATTTTCAGCTTCAATGTCACAGACTATAAGTTGTCAAAAGCCTCGACTTATTCTAGCAGCAAGTGGTAGATGTGGGACAACCCAATCACACAAAAGCATCTACATGCAATCAAAGAGTTGGGGCTTGTTATTATACCACTAATACCTAAAAAGCTAGCTTCTGGAGATTATGGCAATGGAGTAATGGCAAAACCATCTATTATAGATTCAACTCCAAGGCTTTCAACGCATAACCAAAATTCTCAAGTGAAGGCCATGGTTTTGGAATTAGTATAGATCGAGTCCAACTATACTGGTTTGGAGCTTTGAAGATATGCCATGTCACCAATGCAAACATAGCACTCCTATACCAAGAACTCAATCTTGACAGCATGTTACAACAATGTGAGGACCTATACGTCTTTGCATGTCCATAGAGATTCTTTATAGCCAACGTGGAGGCCGTCTTATTTCTGGTTACTGGATATCAATTCTATTAGAAGATAACATTCAACTCAGACTGATAATGGGGATGAGGATAAGGATGAATACAAGAATTATGAGATTGATGAGGAGGAAGATGACTTCTACTGAAAGGCAAAATAACTAAAAAAGGCTAAACAAGCTGCAAAAGAGCTCAAGCACAAAAAGATTGAGATCTCGGAACCAATAGTGGAGCCCGAAGTTGGGAAGCAGCACATTTCCTACCAGGTTGGCTCTGGAGATATGGATTTATGAGCTAGGGATGATATAGGAAAAAGAAGAGCGAAGCTTGAGATGCAAAAAGTTTACTCTAATAACATTAATGAAGCTCAAAATTGCAGGAGGATGACGACAGTTTACGAGCTCATTTCAACTCGTTAAGTAGCAACAATACAAAGGCACATACTCTTTTATCTTAATGATTAAGAGCAGGGGATTATGATTTTGTATCGAGGCTGGCCTGCTGCAAGATCTGAGGAAAGCCTACTATGTGCGAGATTTGGGATCCATGTCATTATATGTCCAGACCAATCTGCCGGCATGTCTCGAGGTGTGTGTGTATGGATGATATATGGGATGGACATTATTCAATCAGTGCTATTGCCATCATAATTGGAGCAATAATCATGAAGACTTGCCATCATGATATCAAAGGAGACGTTGAGAAGCAGAGGAGGATAATGGGGATAAAGTTTCACATTAAAGCAAAACATGAGACTTTAAGTTTTGTTTTAGCTGTGAATTTTAAATTGATTTTGAGTATTCTTAAAAATTTTACAATTAATTTCATGCAATTACGACCATGAAAACAATCCAAAAAACTTTCCAATTTGTCAAAGAATATTTTAGCTATTTTTTAGGGGTTTTATTAGATTTATATGATTTTTTATGAATTTTTAAAATGTGTTTAAGTGTTTTTAGGTGTTTTCTCGAGTTTTAATGAGTTTTTTCAAAAAAAGGAGGTACCCATGTTGCATGTGAATAGCGGCGGCATGTGAACGGACGGGCATGCACCACAGCACGGACAAGACCAAATGTGTGTCCCCGCTCGTGAACACGTATAAGGGACTCTCAGACACATCACGATGACTCCTGCGCACGCATGACCTCACGAACACCCGCAACCGCGTGTATGGTGAATGTAAAGGTGTGTGGGTTAAAGGGGGTCTGAGTATGGGATGGGCAGCGAGTTAGGGGGGAGAGTGGGAAAGGGGGCTAGGGAAAAGAGGGGGGTTCTGTGGGGTGTAAGGGTGCAAAGGTGGGAAGGGGGGGCTTAGGAGGAGGTGGATTTATGGGGGGAAAGGGGGGTTTAGTAAGGGGGTGTGGAGAGGGTGGTTGTTATGGGGGGGAAGGGGGGCTTAGTAAGGGTGGGGGAAAGGGTGGGAATGGGGGGCTTAGTAGGGGTGTGTGGGGAGGTGAGGAGGGCCAAGGAGGCGGTGGCAACGATGGGGCGAGCGGCGGCGACCGCACTGGTGGCGGCGGTGGAGTTGGCGCGACGACATCGGTGGCACGGGCAGGGACGGTAGAATCGGTGGCAACAGCGGGAGGAAGAGGAAGAAGAAGAAGAAGAAGAAGAAGAAGAAGAAGAAGAAAAAGAAGAAGAAGCGAGGAGGAGAAGAAGAAGAAGAAGAAGAAGAAGAAGAGAAAGAAGAAGAGGGAGAAAGCGAGAAGAGGGGGAGGAGGAGAGAGAAGAATGAGAGGAGATGGAAGAAGAAGAAGGAAAGAGAGAGGGAGAATAGGAGCAGGGAGAGAGGGGAGAGAGAGGGAGGGGTCGGGGAGAGAGAAGAAGAAATAAAGAGAGAGAAAGAAGAGGAGAGAGAAGAGGGAGGAAGGAGAGGGGACAGGAGGGAGCCGTTGGGGAGGGGGGATTTATTTTTTAAAAATAAGATAAATAATAATAATAATGATAAAAAGAAAAACAAGGAAGCCCCCCCTCGTCCTGTGTATAGGCGCGGGGCGGAGGTAAAAAAATTTACAATGGCGGGACCCATAGACGACTAGGACATTGACACGGGGGCGAATAGGGCGATGGACACATCAAAGGACGGGTAAATTAAAAAACGTGGATGTTCATGCGCAACGCGGGAGGCGCGTACATACATAAAAACACGAAAATTTAAATAAAACCCAAACCGTGGATTGGAATGAAATACCGTAAAAACAAAAAAGGTGCTTGAAGGTAGGGGCAAGACGATGGAAAAATGCAACAGGGGCTCGGGGAGAATGCATGGCATTCAAATGGGAAAAAGGCGAAAATCGAGCCTGAACTTAAATATAGGGATTAATATCAGAAAATCCTTTAGCCAAAACGTCGGGAACAAACAAGGAAAAATGTGCAAACTAACATGCCTGATAAACTGATCACATCAAAACATGGGTCCGATTGAGATAGGATGCGTTCACATGGAAAAAACCCAAAAAATAGATGCGAAAATGGACTCGAAAATTAATACGGGAATAATCAAGTACCAGAAAGAAGGGTAGTAAAAAGGAAAAATATCCGAGGGAAGGGGATTCACAGGGCGGTCACATCAAAATTCATGTCAGAGGGAATGAGAAGGGATTCATATGCGAAAAACACAAAAAAGACTCTCGAAAACACATGAAAAATTTAATATCTAAAAATCCGACTAGCAAAATAGGATGGAGAAAAGGAAAAAAATATGGAGAAAGGTTGGCTGGACACGATTGTCAAATTGAACTGGAATTCTGGTGAAAATAGGACATATTCGCATGGAAAAATGGAAAACAATACACACAAAAATGTCCCAAAAACCTGCAAAAATGAATAACCGATGAATTATGCATTGGAATGACAAGGTGTAAAAAGGAAAAATATCATATGGAAGGTGTAGGGTAGGGCTGCTATGTCAGATTGTGGTTCCAAAGCAAAAAGGATGTGTTCACATGGAAACACATCCAATTGATGAAAAATGGTTAAAAAATTAACATCTCAAGAACCGTCTAGCAAAACAGGGGTTGGTAAAAAGAAAAATGGTCAGTCAAAGTGATGAACATGGGTGGAAGGTTGGATTTGGGTTTTTGTGAATGTAGGATGCGTTCATATGAAAAAACATCAAAACAAGGGATAAAGGGAAATAAAGAAGGAATGGCCCCAAGGGTGGGCTTGAAAATGGATGCGTGGGTAGGGAAGGGACCCCGTCAGGGTAAAATTGGGTCATGGCATAGATGCATGATCAAATTGAGGCATATGCAGGGGGTATGCATCATAGACGCATAGGGATGCGTCCCCACACTTAAAACCTTAATGAGAAAGGTAAACGGAACATCAAGGACTTAGGAAGACACATCTGACCAACTATTGACATCCGGACACTTAACACATAATATACACTTGCAATCATAAGGATAGGGTAAGACAAACTTGGCCCATTTTGCGTATGGTCGAAGGAACCGTCACTACTACAGAAGGGTTGGAGTTGGCTATAGGAGGTACCACAACTCTTGCTCCAGCATTCAACGAGCATAGCAGGGACCACACAACAACACCCAGGGATATAGATGGTTGATAAATCCCGTTGGGATAGGTGTTGTTGACGAAGGATAGTCACTCAGCTCACGGGCACTCAGATGGAATAAGAGAATAGTCACTCGCCCCATAACTTACATCACTTGAGGTAATATTGATGGAAACCCAGATCTCACACTCGGTTTAGGAATCGAAAAGGGGGATGGTGCACATAGGGAGTATGCCAGAGTGCACAGTTGATGGTGCATTAGAGCATCCAACCCCGTTCGACATAGGTGTAAGCAGGAAGGCCATGGAGCCTTGTTATGCAAATGTACAGAAGAGGATGACGTGTCCTATGGTGATAACATAGACCAATCCCATGTGTGCATAGGGAAACGAGAACGTACCTGACTCCAATTGTCGTAACGTCCCTCAATCCTCACCTCTCAATAATTGATTTAGGAGACACAAGTCACACTCAACCCCCCTCTGTCTCACACTCGGTTGATAGATACAGGAGGACAGTCCTTTCCTAAAACCCATTGACGTTATCCTCACAGTCACTTGTGCAGAGGTTGTACGCCTTGTGTGCATTTGATGGTGCTGCAGCAGTGCATCCTGCCCTGTGCTGGCATACAGTGTGAGAAGAAAGGCCATGGAGTTTTATAATGCACTGCATAGAAATAGATCATACTTTGTGCATTGAGAGGCCCAACCCGTGTATGCAACACTCCATTCACACATCACTCCTCTCTGTTAAATGTAAAGGGCAAGGATTGGTTACTTACCCCACCCTCTGTCTCATACTCTGCTGATAAATACAAAGGGTAGCCCATACTCACAGCCCATCCTATTAGGATGAAAGCTCACATCACTCAATTGTTTGTCGATGAAGCTCGCTTCGTCTATTATTGTCATCACGGTGTTGAAGATGAGGCGTACCCAGGGAGGCAGCCGACACGTTTGGTACTTCGATTGGGTCGGAAAAGAGATCATCCGATTGAAGGGGTCAGATGAACTGATAAAGTTGCAGAGACGACGCACCAAGGGAGGTGGCTTGAAATTGTATATGAAGAAGATCTGCTGGTGAGTTAGCTATCCTGAACTATGGGGTGTTATCACCTTTTCCATAGCGAGCTTCCTACCCAAGGGTATTTACCACCTTTTCTTGGAACGAGGCCTACTATGACAGGGAATTGCTTCCTTTTTTCCCATAGTAGTTTGTTTGTTTTTTCTTTTCTTGCTTTTCTTTTCTCTTTTTTCCTACTCCTGAGGGTGTTTCTACATTTTCTTGAAGAATAGGTCGGCATGACAGGGACCTAAGTCATTTTCTCCCATGACCGATATATCTTTTTTTCCCTTTTTTTCCTTCAATAAAGAGAATGATAGAAATACCATGTGTCAAGACCATCCTCACCACCACTGCTGGATCACAGATGAGAGGAGAACAGAGTAAGGATGGGAGGTGTTTGCGAGGGGCTAACAGAAGGATGCTGCCTCATAAAGAAGAGCGTAATGGCTATCAGTAGCATAAGGAGAAGGACAATGTGACTCCCAAAAGGGAAAGGGTGAGTCGACTGTGATTGTCAAGATCCCTAGGGAGGGAATTACTTCTTTAAGTGATAGCCATTGATCAAGAAGGGATCATCAGAGGCATCAACTGTCTAGACTTGGACTGAGCCATTCAGATTGACAGCAAAAGTACCTTATAAGAACCCATCCATCATTGTTGAAGCTTGCCTGAAAACTTGCCAAATCGGGAGTCATAAGCGAGAACTAAATCACCTTCCTTGAACTCATTTAGCTTGATGAAGCTGTCATGATAGACCTTTCTGCGAGCTTGTGTGGCTTCCATGCACTGTAGGGCCATCCTACTGATCTCATCAAGATACTTCAAGTGCAAGAGACGACATTGCAAGGACTCACATCTCCCAAGCGTTCATTGATGGCCACGCATGGAGAGGGTAGCTCGAGTTCAAGAGGAAATACGTCTTTTGTTCCATACACCAACTGGAAAGGAGTTTGTCCTCTAGCTGTCTTATGGGAGCTTTTGTATGCCTAGAGGGTCTCTGTAAGTCGATCATCCCAATCACGGTGATGTACGGCAATTGTCCTTGTCAGGATCGAGCAGAAGATGCGATTGGTGACTTCAACTTGGCATTTGGCTTTGGGGTAATAGGGGGTGGACTTGCGATGGAAGATCTTATACAGTTCTGTCAACTCTTCCATAATCTTGTTAAGGAAGTGTGTACCTTGGTCACTTACAAGCTCTAGGGGACTTCCAAAATGGGTAATATGTTCTCATACAAGAACAAGGCCACGCTATTACCATCGTCCCGCTTCAGAGCTTTAGCTTCACACCACTTTGTTACATAGTTTGTACAGACCAAGATGTATCTATTTTGCTTCCTTCTGGTTGGCGGATCAATGGGGCCCATGAAATTAATTCCCCACTTCTCGAATGGCTTTAGGGGAAGAATAGGTTGCAGAGGCATGGTACTAGATTTGATAGGCTTTTCCATTTGCTGACAAGCATCACACCATTTGCAGTAATCGTAAGCATCCTTATGGAGGGCTGGCCAACAATATCCTACAAGTAAGGCCTTTCTGACTGTCGCTTCTCCTACGAAGTGTCCACCACAGGGCTCGTCATGGCATGCTTTCAATACTATGCCGATTTCTTCTCCCACAACACATCTTTGCAAGACTTTGTCCTTGCCTTTCTTGTACAGAGCACCACCTAACAGGGTATAGGGGGATGATTCCAATAGAAGCTTCTTCTTCTCATGGCTCAAGATGCCAGGGGGGATACTGTTGGGTTGCTAGGAGGTTAGCTATGTCTATGTACCATGGGGCAAGTGTTTCGACCAAAAACAAGGAAGCATTAGGAACGTTGGGATCATCTTACCCATCTTCATCATCGCTTTGAGGGATTCGCGAAAGGTGATCAGCCAAGACATGAGAGCGACTGGGTTTGATAACCACTCCAAAGTCAAACTCTTGAAACAAAATGAGCCATCTCATCATTCTTCCCTTCACGTCAGCCTTGTTCATCAGGAAGGAAAGGGCTTCATGGTCTACGTAGAATTTGAAATGCGTCGACATTAGATAATGTCGAAACTTCTCCAAAGCAAAAACCATTGCTAGATACTCAAGCTTCGTCACACTGTGTAGTTTTGTTCTATGTTGGTTACTATCTGACTTGCATAATAGATTGGTTGATCTAGCTTAGAGGGGCCCTTTTAGCATAAGACTATACCTAGGCCTTCAATTGATGCATCAGTGTGAACATGGAACTCCTTCGTCCAATCAGGAGGCTACAGGATGGGTGCTTCAATCAAACACTACTTCACGGTATTAAATGCCTCGTCACAATCAGTGGTCCATGTAAGCTCGATATCTTTTCTTAGGAGTTTATGCAAAGTGGCTGCCTTTGTCGCAAAGTGTGCAATGAACCTTCTGTAATAGCCCACATGGCCAAGGAATCCCCTCAATTGCTCAAGGTTAGTTGGGGCTATCAAGGCGACAATCTTCTGAATCTTAGCAGGATCTGTTGCTATCCCTTGTGCAGAGAGACAATGTGGCCTAGAAGAACTCCTGATGAGACACCAAAAACACATTTGTAGGGGTTGAGAGAAATCCTATACTCTCGGTATCTATCAAAACATTACTCTAGGTGTTGCCAATGCTCACGGATTAGGCTATAGACATAGAAGTCATCTAGACAAACCTCAATTAAATCATGCAAATGGTTTTGGAAGGCAGACATCATCACTCATTGGAAGGTAGCAGGAGCATTATAGAGCCTAAATGACATCACTCTGTAAGCATAGGTTCCCCATTCTATTGTGAAGGTTATTTTGGATTGGTTCTGTTCTGCGATTTGGACCTGGTTGTATCTGCTTAATCCATCCAAGAGGGAACAGAGGTCATGGCCCACCACTATATTCAACAATTGGTTTGTGAAAGGGATAGGGAAATGATCATTCTTCATCTTGGAGTTTAGTTTTCAAAAGTCCACACATATTTGAAGTTTCTTGTTTTTCTTGGGTATGACCACAATGGGCGAAACCCATTCACTATTAGCCATGGGATAAATGAGCTTAGTTTCAAGGAGCTTCAATAATTTGGCCTTCACCAGAGCAGAATAATTGGGATTCATACGCCTCTGTCTTTGGCATCGGGCTCTAGGTTGATGTGGTGTTGGCATACTGTGGGATCAATCCCCTTTAGATCTTTATATAACCATGCAAACACGTCTAAGTTCTTCTTTACTAGGTCTCGCAGGACCAATAGTTCCTCTTCTAGAAGATTTAGACCCACTTTCATGTGACGTTTAGGACCGTCAGCATCCAGGAACGTTAATTTCCTTTCACCTTCCACTTCACGGATAAATGTCCTACGAATTACTTCTGGGTAAAGATCTGACTCCTTCAAGGGAGTGGTCTCATCTTCTGATGATGCACTGGAACTACTATTGTCTTTTATATGGAGGCTTAGCTTGCTCTTTGGGAGGCTAAGAGGGTATCATTGAGGTTTCGAGTTTGGATTGGGGATGAGTTACTTCTTGGCTCAAGAATTCGTCTTCTAAAGATGCATCCAAGACCGTCACATAATAGGAACTTCCTGCATTCTGTTTGAGCTACAAGGTTGGGGGTTGTTGGCAAGGTGCATCGTCATTATCTTCTTTAAGGAAAGGTAACTTTGGACGACAATAGCCACTACCCAAGAAAGGCTTATTCTTCTTAGTCCATTTCTTATAAAGGCTTTGTGTATGCCATGATTCATGGATCAGTCCAAAGGGTACCAGAATCATTTTGTCAAGCAAAAAGGGATCTTTTGCTTTTGAGGCTTCATTGCAAAGTGGGGGAGATGAGAATAGGATCACTAAAACACCACTAGCAGATGATGGGATACATCTCCATCCATCTCCATCACCATTTCCTTCATTCTCCCTCCCCGGTTCCTCCTTCAAGGTAGTGCACATGAACAACCCATAGAGAAGAGAGAGAGGGGGAGAGAGAAATACTAGATTCTGTCCTCTTCCTCTAGACAGCCATATCTCGCACGAAGACTAGCGATAGATTCATCCAAGAGGGAGAAGTTGATGCCCAATGTTTGTTCTATGGCTTCTTTTCAACCTGACATCATGATTGGGGGGGGGGGAGGGGATGATGGCACATTTTTTGGTACCTGCATCCTCACGCCATGCTCACACCATTTCATGTGAAAAAAAAAGGGAGGGGGGTCAAGGTCCCAAAGGGCATCCCCCCTTTGGTCCTAAATTTTTGTCCACCCTTTCGTATCTTGGCCAATTTGTGGCCTCTTCCTCGTCCGGGCTTCGTTTGAGCCTCTAAAAAATTATGCACGTCCGTCTTGACATCGCGCACTGACTGGTAGCTCGTGGCATCCCGCACGGTAGTCGGAAAATTTATCAAAAATCAACAAGTGTCGCTCGAGCGCCTTTTAAAAGTCGTCTTTCACTTGGTGCTTAAAATCGTCCTAGCTGTAGCCACCGCCTTCGATGCCGAATATTTTTCCCCTAAATTCTGGATTTCTTGGCAAATTTTAGGCACATCCCGGGCTCAAAACTCTGCTCTCATCTTCCATATCATTTGCCACCTATTTTTTTGCATTCACTTGATAGAACGTGAGAGCATATGCAGTCAAGTTCAACAAGGACTTAGAGAAAATTTTCAAATTTTCTTTTAATATCACTTACCTATTTTTATTGTTAACTGTCAATTGCTTATGCTTGCTCCCTCCCTGCATGAAAAATTGTGCACTGCTTCTGAGCTTTGCAAGGGTACTAATAGTGTGGTGTGCATGGATTTTTTGATGTTTTTGGGGTTTTTTGTTTTTTTTTGTTTTTATAAAATTAAGTTGTGTAGAATATTGTAATGTACAACGTTTTATGATACAAGGTTACCTCACCAATATGTGAGCCATTGATTGAAATCAAGATTGTACTAGAGTACAATATATTTGTCAAGAAGTTGTGGCAATTTTTCCATTAGGGTTAAGTATGCAAAAATATCAAGTATGACACCCCCTTGATTTAATCTCCATGAAAGATGGAGCTCTTTCTTTGATATGAGAAATATATCGAAGTAAGGAAAGGTTTAAGAGAGGTCTAGTTAGCATGACTCCTCGTACAATGGCAAGTACTCAAAGGGAAGTTAGAGCTATGTATGTTGGGTCAACTTGGGATTTCTAGATGTCTTGTCTTTTCTTTAAAATGCTCATAAGTTAACTTCCAACTTTAGTCATTGAGGCTCTCATAGTGTACTAGATTTGCTCAAAGGAGATTCCAGTCTTTTCCTTCTCTTCGAGGACTACTAATTCCTTGATGGTTGGATGGCATAATGGATTTTGGAAAGTTGCGACCAAATGGCATTCCTCAACTTCCTCTTGTAGAATGAGTCACATAAGGTCATCTAGCTGATCACTATATTGCTTGTTGAGATTTACGAACTCTTTGTAAGATAGTGTCCATGTTAAGGATTCCTCAAATTCCTCAAGGAGAATTCCAATATTAGACTCGGCACAAACATGAGCAAGGAATGTGATTTTATCATGTAATTCTTAAAGGCACATAGTTACTAGCTCCATTTGGGAAATTTTTGCCACTACAATGTCTTCTAATATTCTTAGTTGTAAGTTAGATTTCAACTGAGCTAGAGGTTTTGATTAGTTTGATCTTAACTTGAGAGTTGCTAACTCTCTCGGGTTTGTTGGGTTGATGCTAGTAGTACTCATTCCTAAGGTAGTCGGCATATAACACCATATTGGGAAATATGGGAATTTCCCCTAAGTTTGGGACACGTGGTCAAATCTTTGGATTTTTCATAACTTGAATACTATAACTCCAAATTGAGCACTCTATAGATCAATAGATTCCATTTTTCAAGTGCTTTCCAATGATAGGTCACATCATATGGTTTTGAGAAACTTATGAGCATGTTATTTGGGTACTACCTTTTTAGTATTCAAAAAATGGGAATTGGGAGATTCCTAAACTCACTAATATTGTGTTATATTTTCCTTGGCAGAGTTGGTGGATTTAGTCACCACTGGGAATTGTGACTAATGTGGTTCCACCTCTTGATGCGAAGTAATAAAACAACTGAGTCAGTGGACTTGAAAGCTACAACAATTGAGGGAAACTAAAATCTTAGATCTTGGTTCTATTTGGAAGGGTTCCTAGGATTAAGGGGCTCTCGTGAGTTTCTACCTCCTTGTGGATGTCTCTTTAAGGAAAATGATTTATCCCCTTTAAAGCGTTTGTCAAGGGTTCCTTGAGGATCTATGGATCCTTGGCCTGGATTTGCAGAATGATTTCTCTTGTCTAATCTAGTCATGGGAGATAAGGACATAGGCAAATCACTCTACATTTCATTCCTCAATGAAGGAGTGGATGACATTAAGGCAAATTAAGAGCTAGACTAGGTTTCATGTTACACAATTGTAGATGAAACCACTTGAAGAAGTCAGGATTGTACTAAAGTGAAGCATTGCCATCTAAGACTATTGGGTCTTGGGTAATTTGGCAAAACACATATGCATTGACATCAAGTACCATGATTTCTACTCCTAGTCTACTAGCCATTTGTAGGTTTATTGTGCTTGCTCATTAGCGATCTCCTCAAGAGTTTTCTTTGTGGTCCTAGGCTTGAGGTGCATCGGAGGTTCTGGAGGTAACAAATATGTTTCATGAAACATCATTTCTATGAGTGGGTTGACAAAGGCTTGTTCCTCTATGGATATGAGCTATGTCATAGCCAAAGTTGGTGAATCTTGATATTCCCATTGGAAAGTAATAGTATTAGAGTTAGTAGATTGGCTATATGTGTTGTTTGAGGTTGACTACTTTATTAGTTCCCTACCTTGGTTGGGTGTGACAATGTCCTTGCATGATTTTTGTGAGTCTATTTGCATAGGTTGAGTAGTGGCACGAGGCTGCTAGTATTGGGCTTCTTGTTTCAACTTTATGTGAGACATTCTTAGCAGACTTGGGACTCCTAAATTCTTCTAATGACTGCTTATTGCTTGTAACTTTTTCATCCTATGAACATTCTTCGCAACAAGAATGTTACCATGGAGTGGACATGTTGATTCATCTTTTGTGTTTGTTGTCCTATGAGGTATTATCATCATCTTCTTGGATCTGATGATTGCATCATGTGGTTGTTATTCAATGTTGGGCTCTTTTTTATTCTTTCAATAGGTAAAGTCTAGTTTTTTGGTTTTTTTCTTGGCTTGCTCAATTCCTTGAGAAGTTTTTGACCTAGGCCATGTTTCAAGTTTAGATCATTTCCCTTGATTTCTTGTTGATAGAGGTAGTGGCGCAAGTAGTTTGGGTAGCCAAATCCATCGATTTCCTGCATATAATACCCTTGAACATGTAGTAATGCTTTGGAAACCCACAACGCATTGTGCTAGCTCACCATTGATGTTTATGGTGGTATCCCTAGGATCTTCATCTATATTTGTGGGGGGTCTATATTTGGCAACATTAGCAATTGGATGGGATCTATGAGATGCTTGGCATTTCTTGTGAGGACTAGGGAACTATGTATTGAGGGGCTTTTGCTTTCGGTCTTGTGAGAGTAGTGCTATAATAACTTCATGACTATCTTCCTTTGAGTTTCATACTAGTGTAAAAATTGATCGCTTACCCTTATCTTGAGCAATAGCGAGGTTGCTTTTTCTAAAGATAGTGATGATTTTGATGCTAGGTAGGGTCAAGCGTACTCATTGTGCCTCATAGTCTATATTGCACTTAGTTGCATATTTGAAAGGTTTGCCATGTAGGATTTCCTTCCCAATATCCTCTTAATTAGGAAGCACATAAAACATAGCTAGCAAGATGTCAATTTCTAAGGCAATTAAGATCTTATGAGAGCGGATTTTAGAGCCCGTTTGGAAGCCGAAAAGTGGCCCAAGAGAGGCATAAAATACTAAATTTTCATGCAAAATGAAATGGTTGCAGATCAATGAGCTAGAGTTTTCCTAGATGGAGTTCGACTCCAAGAACCCAACGCAAGTCTCGGTTCATCGATCGAAGTCCATTTGCTCCTCATCGAATCCCCGCAAGCTTTGGTATTTTAAAGCAACTATGTGATCCATGAGCTAGAAAGTGCATGATGAAGGCTAAATTTATAGATTTCCATGTCATGAAGTCAATCATCTAGTTAGATCTCGAAGTTGAGCTCATTTGCCCTACCAAAATTAAAAAAACCACTTAGGCCAAGTGTGAACATGAAAGGTGGAACCTGTTTTTTTGAGGCTTAAATCCTTAAGCTTGTTTAAGCTTGGATAAATGAAAAGACACAAAAAATGAAACGTGTGTGGGGGGGGGCACCGCTTTTTTCATCGCCTCCCAAATTGACATTTTAAAATCATTTTTCACCCGAATGAATCAAGCAACTGGGGCAAGAGACTAGAAATATACTCAAATTCTTCACCATCTATCCTGACAAACTGATCAGAAAATGATGCACTAAATCAAAAGGTTTGATTTTAGTCTCTCTCTCTCTCCTCTCTCCTCTTGTTGTATAATTCTATGGGTTAATGTATGAGAGAAGGGGGTGGACTGAGATGAAAGATTTTGATCGTCCGATGATGTGGGAGTGCAAAGAAGCATAGATTGGGGTTGGAAAGATCGTCAACAGTTGTCGGGGAGCATCAACGCACCTCCAATTTTGAAATATGTACGTCATAAGAAGACGTGATTTCATCAGTAAGTCGTAAATTTCATTGTTTTATGATAAATTTCAGTTGGAAATGGTTGAAAATTATTGCATTTAGTTTCCAATGCTTTGAGGTATCAACCATGTTGAAATGATCAAGAAAAAATCAGTCGTATATTAATTTTATGCTAAACACGCAAAACCCACAACTTTGTGGTTTAATATTGCCTGTGAAGTGCTATCTGTTGGCCTATTAAACTTTTTTGTTGCCCGGCACGGTCATTTTAGTGGAGTTTTGTCATGCGTATGTTGTTCCTATGGGTTGAAATATGATAATAAAATTATTTTCAATAACAAAAATCAATGTAAACAAGAAAATTAGTAAATATGAATAATTATCTATAAATAAATAGCAAAAACTAAGAAAAATTTGAGAAAAATAGGTTTTTCATATCTGAAAAAATAGGAAAAAATAAGATTTATGTTCATGAATGTATGGGAGATTTGAAGCATGAGATTTAGACTCAGTTCATACCTATCTCTATGTTAAAATGGATTTTTATTGCTTTCATGAAAGAAAAATACACCTTAAACGTACCACCGAATGCATAAAATTTAAACGGTAGGGAGGGAGAAAGGGGGGTTTTGAGTATTGAAAGTATGATAAATTCTAATGTTTTAGTATGCATGGCATATAGGGTACATCATTTTCTAAAATTAAAAGGGTCTAGTAGCACGAGAATGTTCGGTACTAGCCTTAAGCAACACAACAAATGCGGATTAGAAGAAAGACATGAAAAGAACTATTTTTGCACTTTCACAATGCTGATTGTTAATGAATAAACTTGTTTGAGCACCGTAGTCATACACAATTGCATTGCACACATCATATGGTATCATCTTAGATGCATAGCAACTATTTTTTATGAGCGATAACCTACGTTGAGAGTGTGAGGTACCCTAAGATGTAGGGTTAGAGGTTCAGTTATTTGGGGAATACTCAATGAGGACTATCTATTATCTCCTGGATTGATTCATCAAAAGAGTGGAGCTTGTTTCAATGTGCTTTATGTGTTCACAAGGCATCTTGGGGCCCATCCCCAAGGTGTAGGAGAGCTGTAGTGGAGCCACTGTAATCATATGAGGGGTGCTCCCTTTGTATGTGCTTATGTAGTGTATAACACCGATATGTTTAGGGACTCCCTTTGAGGAGTGTGGAAAATGATTATCTATTGGACTACAAATCGTACAAACATAAATATTTTGTATTTGAGGTTAGGGTAGTATACCCTTAAATGCTCCTAGCCAGGAGGCCATGTGGGGTGGTTTGAGATGAGTTGTAGAGACTTGGCTAGTGCCATATAGCCAATATCATGCTCATTTTAGGTCCCGATAGGTGGTGCATTTTTTTGGAAACTGCTAATAAGTGGTAGTTTCCAAATCTCAGTCAACAGGGACCACTTCATTAGTGTATACCAAAAGGCAATGAGATAGATTCAAAAGACCATTAGGCCGAGCTTCAAAAGAAAGAACGATGTGAATGGGCTAGATAGCAAGCGGAAATTATTAGAAGATAATCTCCTCAGAGGAGCGGTATGATATTCCTACAAGGGAGGGATCTTAGCAACCTTGGTTCTATGCATACTCCATCAGGAGGAGGAAGCTCTAGCACTTCCCCTCTTCCAGTAAGTGAGCCTAGTTTGAGTGGAGTAATAGTTCCCATCATTCAAACACCTTTAGTGAATCTGGTTCTTACTATGACGTAACCCGATTCAATCCCAACAGGAATGCCTGACCTTGTCACCCTTAGGATTTCCTCTACCAATTTTTAATGGTTTAGGAGGAAGACACAAAAATTCATATCAATGAATTCCAAAAGTTAATGTTTAACTGTAAAATCCAAGATGAAGAACACTTGATGATGTTCTTTAATAGGACCTTGAAAGGACAAGCTACAGTATGGTATCATAGCCTAGAAGCTGGAACTATAACTACGATTGACTTTTTCTTTGCAGCTGCCTTTCGAAGAGGGTTTGCCCTTGAAAGGGGAGGTCAGTACTTGCTATGTGTCTTCAATGTCACATCAAGAACCTCATGAGAATATTCGTGGGTATGTCAAGAAATTGAAGTATTTTGTAAGTTGCAAACCTATATTTGCTAACATGTCCAATCTAGAGCATGGATATGGAGTCTTAAAGAGGAAGAGTGAGCTCATGAGGTAACAAACATCAACAACAAATGTCACATAGGTAAATAAGGTTTCAAGATGGAATCTTGGACTCATAAACACAATCTTGTGTGTTGACAATGACACACACACTTTGCTAGAAGTACAAAAGTACTATGACATTTTATTCAAAATGAGAGCGAGTACAATGCTTTATAGGAATAGACTAGGTTGCACCTTCCGCCACTAAGCATATGGGATTCTACATCTTGAACCCACACTGCTTCCATACAAAGAGGCTAAGTTGGATGTGATTTCCAATATCTCAACACCCCTCCTCAATCACAACCAGAGAAGTACAAAGTGTGTAGAGGCTTTTGTGAGTAATCACTTGCAAAGTGCGGGCGTAGCACAAACATGGTAAACACCAAAAGCTATCGTAAGAAAGGCTAAGTGTGGGTACCAAAGACGTGGTGGACATCCAGAGGCTATAACAAGAGCCTCACAAAGTGTACAAAGGCTAAAGTACAAGGTTACATGTCAAAAGCATTAGGGCTAGGAAATACAAGGCTAAAAAGTCTATCAGAATAGAAGAACTGATGAGGTTTTTCTCTCTCCTATTGGTCTTTTTCTTCTTCTTCTTCTTCTTCTTCTTCTTTTGTTCCATGGTCTTGTTCTTCTTTAACAGCAACTAGATAGGCCTTTTGGGACCTCTTCCTCGCATGACAGAATTTCTCTCTGTGCTCGATCCTTTTGCAGAAGTCACATATCAGTTGATCTTTCTTGCCCTTGTACCTGGTATCTACATATAACATTTGTTTATCTTTAGAGGTTCTTGGTTCTTCTTTGGATTTTACCTTCTTTTCTTCTTCTAGAAGGCCTTAATGTAAACCAATTTAGGACTAGGCATGTTGATCAATATAGTTGACACATTATTATAGTTAGGAGAGGTAGGTTTTTTAACAACACACCAATACAAATATCTTCATCCATCTTGAGATCAATTCGTGCAAGCTGAGTTAAGAGACTTCCCATATAGTTTAAGTGAGTTGCAAGAGATGTGTTTGATTTCATATCTAGCCTAAAAAATTCAATTAGTAATCCATATTTAGATGACTTTGATTATGCACCAAACAAAGTATCTAATCTCTTCCATGTATCATTAGATGTTTCACAGGTATCCACATAATGGATGTAGCTAGCATCCAATTCTAGCTTAATGTTGGCACATGCCTTGTCATCATTGTTTTGCCAAGTAATTACAAGGTTTGCATTCAGAGGGTTTTTCTCCTTGCCATTGGTAATGGCCCAAAGGCTATTCTTCATCAGGATGAGCTCCATGCGGGTTTGCTAGGTGGAACCCGACCCCTTTGAAACCAAACAATTGGAGAGTCTTTGCCCATGTTGGAGCAGCAAATTAGCACCAAAACTCTTAGATTTCAGTAGTAAAAGACTTAATTGTGTCAAGCGACTCAAGGAATGTAGTGTCAAATAACAATTGATGAGTATCAATAGATACTATGCTTTCAGGCACTTGAGTTTGATGGTTTGATTCTTGGATTTCTCCCCTCCTTGCTAATATCATGGGAAATTCTTACTAGAAACTTCAATTTTCAGTGGATCAAAGTCACAAAGGTTTGATTTGAGTGCTAGGAGAGAGAAAATGAAGGAAAGATGAAGTCTCAAGTAAGTTGGCTATGGAGTTTTAGGGTTTGCAAGACAAGGGCCTAGTTTTTCTCTCTAGGTGCCTCACATAGTGAGCCATTTTGGACAAGATTTGAGCTAGGGGTGCCTTAGGTGATAGGATTTCATTTCCCTATGATTGTGATTAACATTGCGGTGCACAAGAGCAGAATCATCAATATGACTAGGCATGGGTGGAGACAGGATGGTGCAGACAGGCAGTGAGCATGATTTTTGGCAATGCTAGATTATACATTAGCCAATGTTTTACTTTGAGGTGCCAATAACTAGCATATTGAGAAAAGAAACAAATCTTGAGAAGGAATCATTGAGAAATATTTCCTCTAGGGTGAGATATGAAAGCTCCAAGCAAGGTACGTACAAGCTGGCTATGGCTGCCACAAGGTGGAAGTTGAAGATGAAATTGAAGATGAAGTCATGAGCTACTTGAGTTGAACTGAAGTTGAGAAATACTGAGAGAGGAGTTGAGTTGAGCTTAGAACATACCCAACTGGGTTCTGATACCATGTTAGAATGTTATATCTAGAGCATCGCTATGGAGGCTAAAAGAGGAAGAGTGAGCTCATGAGGTAGCAGACATCAAGACCAAATGTCACACAAGTGAATTAGGCTCGAAGATGGAAGCTTGGACTCATAAAAACAATATTGTGTGTTGACAATGATACATACACTTTGCTAGAAGTACAAAAGTACTATGACATTGTATTCAAAATGAGAGCAAGTACAATGCCTTATAGGTATAGACTAGGCTGCACTTTCCACCACTATGCATATGGGATTCTGTATCCTGAGCCCACACATTGCTCCATACAAAGAGGCTAAGTTGGGTATGATTTCCAATATCTCAACAATATTACTCTTAGAGTTTGATTATGAGATTAGGAGTAAGCCACCGAATCTACTATAGGGCATTGTGGAATGACATGTGGATTTCGGGGAGCCAAAGGGAATTTTGATTGAAGGAAGTGACATTGAAGGTCTATTTAAAATTGATAAACCTTCCATCCCTTCTTGGTATGCAGCTATAATGCATTATCTATCTACAAGGGGATTTGGAGCTGCTCTATCAAAGTCCGAGAAGAGAATGAAGAGCACCCTACCATGGCACAAAATGAACCACGAACCAGTCAAGAGAGGCTGCAAATGGCTTGATGGCCATGAAAACTTGCAAGAAAACCCTCTTCTTCTCACCAATAACCATGCCTCAAAACACACAAGAATATAGAAGGCATACAAGAAATCTGTCACTAATGCCATCCTCACCCTCTTCCTCTTCCTCAATCTCCATGAGATCTTGCAAAGGATCACAAGAGAGAAAGAAACAAAAATGAGAAATGAGAGTTATGCCAAATGAGGGAGAGAGGAAAATGAACCGCAAGGTGAGAAAATAAAGGAAGAGAGTGAGTGTAACCACCTAAAACTCCCACCTCCTCAAATCCCATGGCTCAAAACCACCCTTTTCCTTTTCTTGATATTATAATTGAAATTTCATACATTTCCCTAAGGTCCTAGAGACCCCTCATTTCAGCATGAGACAAAAGATGTCTAACCATCCCTTTTCCTAGCACAATATTTTATCATGTGAGCCTTTTGGACTACACATTTTATATGGCTTCATATTTGATTTTTTACAAGATGGTACAAAAGCAAAGTGTCAATTTGCAAATGATGTTTCCATGTTGAACACATTTTGGTGCCTATATTTGCACAAATTTCCTGGTCATCATTCCTCCCATGCTTAAGTGTGAAGCATCCCCACAAACAAATTGGAGAAGAACCACAATCATCTCTAACAAAAATCTTCATCTTCATCATTGGTGTTCATTTATTTGTTGACCTTTGAATTGCCATTGGACAAGGGGAAGAATAACACATAAAAGAGAAATATAGAACTAGGACGTTGAGCCTAGATCATTGAATCTAGGTCATCAGCATACCAAATAAAACCTCAATTAAAAAATGAAAGCTTGGGCTCTTAACCAACTTACACACAAAGATAACATCACACCCAAGATAGGTTGAAACACAACCACACCATGAAAGCACAATTTTAAAAAACCCAATGAAGATGTCACCATGAAGTATTCCCTCACAAGAGATATGGAAATGAGGTAGTCCACCTAATATTTTGAAAGGGAAGGAGAGATAGGTTTTATTGAAAATAAAACTAAAAAGTAGAAAAGCAGAAGTAAATGCATATTGCACCAAAATTTACATAAGGCATCAAAATCACAATAAATTTGGCCATTGTTATCCAACCATGTTACATGCCCCAAAGCTGCTAAAAAATTATAGGTAGTGCAAACATTAGTTACAACTAAAAATATTCTAGAATTGTTGCTAGAAACCCATTGGATGCATCAATAACTCATGTTTCTCAACTACTTTGAGTATAGAATAATAGTAAATCTACTAACATACGGGTGTCCATGGAAAAATTTGTAAACCATTGAAAATTGTGCATAAAATGATCATAAATTTATCACTTTTAGATTTGAGAATTGATCACCAATTACTACAAATGTGACTCCAAATTAATCACAAACTAAGTGCATAATTTGATTAGTACCAGATGCAAAACTGATCTCAAAACTAATCATAAACTATCCTTAAAACTAATAAAAGACCGAGCTAAACCTGATTAGAATTTTATCTCAAAAAAATGCAAGAACTCATGTCAAAATGATCATAAACTAATGCAAAAGTATAGTTTTATGACCCAAGTTAAACTCATACTCATCTGCATATATCTCATAGTGACTAGGACACTGAGTGGTGACCCCATGGTAGACATATTGCCAGCACAGTACCTCGGGTGCATGTTCAATACATCTGAGATCCACTACATATGGGAGTTTTCCAAAACTAGTAGACTGGAAGTGCCACCTACCCCTTGAGCATCAGGCCATGCTTTGGACCCTTACTCTATTGAACTTGTCTGAGCCCGAAACTAAAGTCAACTCTAACTAAAATACGTCCAGGTAAAGTTGTAAAAATCGAGGATGGTCTATCAAGTCATCCTCTTCCATCCACTTTGAATTTATTGGTGAATAGTTCTGAAACTTCACCAAGTATCTAATGGAAAGTTTACCTCTAACCTTTCTTTCCTTATGTGCCAAGATTTGCTTGGGTACCAAGATCTCATCTAGCTCCTCAATCTCAAGCTCAATTTTAGTAGCTACATCCTAGCATATCACCATAAAAAGACCTCAACAAACTAACATGAAAGGAATTTTATATCTACCGATTGTGGAGGTAATTTTAGCCACTATGCCACATCCCTCATCAACATATCTCTTCTTTCATCTTTTCCATCCTTGCCTTTTCAAAACACAACAATACATAATCACCCTCTACAAACTACAAAGCACATTTATAGCGATCAACTACATTGCTAATTTCAGCTATGGCAAAGGGGCATCAAGAGTAAGCATCCTGCCATTCCTATGACCACAAGCAATCAATTTGTAGCCATTATCAAACTCCTCAATGAAGAATCCATGCTTGTTAAATCGTACTTGCAAATTTTGCTTAGTTATCTAACCCACAAATAATAGATTATTAGTAATTGATGGGACATGCAATACATCATGTAAGTTCTTCTTCCTGCCATTATGGATTACCAAAGGTACTTTGCCTTTATGTTCTATGCTATGTTGCATGTCATCCCCTGTGCATACATAGCCATTCTTCTTAGAGGCACCATATCTCTAAAATAGTCACCATGAGGCGTCATATGATTCGATGCCCCTGAATCAATGTACCAAATTGCATCCTCATGAGACTTCTCAACAGCCCTGTCTTTCACATATGTCATGGCAAAAAATCTATCCCCAAATGCATCTTCTCAATAGCCCTATCTTTCACATATGTCATGGCAAATAATCTATCCCTAGATGCATCTTCTACCTGACTGGATGATGCAAAATGTCCATGATATTTGTCTCCTTAATTGCTCTGCTTCTTCCAGCAGTCCTTGGAAATATGAGTGCACTTTCCACAATAGTGACAATCCTTATCCTTATTAGGATTGTCAGATGGGTGCTACTGTTTCCAGGAGCCTCTTCCTTTAGGGCTAGAACTCCCCCTACCTCTAAAATCTCCACCTCCTCATGAATTTGAACCCTACTGGTTATTACTGCCATATGAGACATTTTCTTGGCCTCCTCTACTAGAACCATAACCTCTACCACTGCTACCACGACCCCCTTGATGCGAATAAATGATAACATCCTTGCTCTTAGAATTGCTAGAGCATGTAGCGAAGCCAAGTTTAACTTCCTCATGAGTAAGAAATGCAACCAACTCATTGAAATCTGGCATTTCATCCTACATAGATATGGAAATGACTTATATTCAGATCCCAAACCATTTAATGTCACTGTAACAACCATGTCTTCATCCGCAACTTGTGTGCCAATGGATGCCAGTTGATCCGCAATGATCTTAATCTCTGTGATGTAATCCTGTATAGATCTGCCTTTTCTGTCCATGTTGTCAAATTTTTGCTTTAGTTGTATCTTCTTGGCACTTGTAGTTGTGCCATAATATCTTATCAGAATGTTCCATTCATCTTTTGGTGATTTATAGTTCATGATCTGCATCACCATAGCATCTGAGATACATGGAGATAGCCAATGTAAAACCATGCGAGCTCTTTCTGGTCCAAGCTCGATGTGCTCTCTAATCAGCTGCAAGCCTCTCTAGGAGCTTGAGTTCAGCTTCTGCTCCAGTCTCACCAACTCCCAGTATCCTTTACCTATCAAGAAGTTCTCCATGTGGAACTTCCATATGGCATAATTGTTTCTATCAAGCTTTCCCCCTCCACTATCTTGGTTATATTGTCTGTTCTCTCTACATTTGCCATGTTGCAAACAATGCCTGACTACTTATAAGCCAACAAGTCTAACTGACTAAGTGCAATCTTTGAGTGTTTATGATAGCTTTTTGCAAAAAGTTCACTATTGAGACCCAGAGTATTTCAGCCCTAAACATCTCAAAACCATCCACAAACATGTGGCATAACCAATAGGTACATAAGTCAATACATAGAGCATGTAGTTGCTTTATAGAGCATGTAGTTGCTTTAACTCTGTCTCATGCAACCTTACTATCATAGTACATAAGTGTAGTGTGAAATCAGTAAACTGTCAGTGACCACCAGCTGATTCACATCTAAAAATGAGATGTATACACATCATACATGCTCCAAAACTTCATAGACATTTGCTAGTGCATGTAGCAGTCTAAGTATGATCATATAGGCACAAATCAGTGCATAACCAATAAGTAAAAGTGTCAAAACTCTTGTTCATGGATTGCAGTTAACAAATACTCAGCAAAACAAGGTTTATCTAGATCCAAAATGTGTCTTTAAATCACTTCATAGATTTGCTTCAATGTATCAAGGTCAATTCATGACCATATATACAACCATAGACACTCTGTCTTCAAGAAGCAATGTCATGGACTCCATTCCTTGGTTGTGGCCAACCAAGACACTTTAAATGCATTTTTTTCAGCTTCAACCTTTAGGAATCAATAGCCTCCAATACTCTTCTTAATCCACCAAACATATGCGCTAGGTTATACAAAATGATAGAAGCCTTCTAATGTCATGTATTGCTTCAGTAAAAGACAATGCTTGCTGTGCATAGTAAATGCCAGTTTTTAGCCGATGAAAACTTTCCAAATCTGAGTAATTTAGCAAAAAATTCGAGCTCCAAGTTAAAACATCAAATCCATATGTTTTTCTTGCATATATCTATGCTCGAATGATGCTTTTGGATATGTTAGAGAGCTCCAAGCTCATGTCAAAGGTACATACATGCTGTATATTGTCTATATACAGTAGACAATCATCAATTCCAGACCTATAACCAGTTGTTCTAGCTCATATATCATCTCTAGATCAAACATTTGCATGTCAAGACCTTCAAGTATCTTCCAAAGGATATGGCCAGCATTTAATCACTTACTAGATAGTTTATTTGGTGTCTTTGCAACCAACAAGGCTCAACCTGCAATAGGTGCAGTTCACACATCATGACAAACTATGTTTGTAGCAAATCAATAGTACATGATGCTCATTGACAAATTTTTCATGCTCAATGGAGCCTTGGTGCTGTCCTAGACAAGCCATAGACAATGCTTGAGCAATGGAAAATTCAATGTCTCAATGCATACCTTTCAAGAAACAATGGCAAGCTACCTGTCTTTAGAGAATCTTGTATCATCACTTTCTTCAGGTCTTCTTCATTGCCTCTTGCTCTAGAGAGCCCACCTAGCATGGCTTTGGTAACATGTTGAAAGAGAGAGAAAAAGAGAAGGGACCTTCAGGCTAAGAAATATAAATTTGCAAAGGGTCAGTTGGTGCTGTACTATGATGCTCGTAGTAAAATATTTCATCATAAACTAGAACCCAAATGGGATAGGTTGTATAAAATTGTTTGAATAACACTATATTAGGGAATTGGGGAATTCTCAAATAGTTTGGGAATTCCCAATATAGTTCATATTTGGTCACATAATCAAATCTTATTCCCTTACTTAAAAAGTGGAGTCTACTCTAATTACTATATAGGATGTCATTCCAAGTCCCACTTTGAAGCAGGAGTTAAGATTTACCTACATCACCAAATCTTTACCCCTTATTTGAAAATGGGAGTTGGGAGATTCTCAAATTATCTAATAGGGTGTTGTATATGAAATAATGTCTCTATAGCCCTTTAGCTAGAATTGTAGGGAGTAGAGTTTAAAAATAAAGTTAATATTAATAAGCTGAAGCCTTACTAGGTGTAAGGGCTAATGTGGGTGGACTTGGGGCCTGCTATGCAGGTCCTTCATGATTCGACTTTAACTTGTAGTAGGTACCAAGATTATCAAATGGGAAGAATCATTCCTTATCTTGAGTATCCATATTTAGAGCAACATTACCACCAAGGTTGAGTAGTCTAGTGGAGTAAAGGTTATCAGGTTACTGAGTGGCAAAATAGATCTTTCACGTGGGATATGAAGGTCAATTGCTAGCATTGTCAAAGAATTTTGATGAGTAATTCCTATCGAGTTCAGTGAGGAAGGATGGATTGTACCTATCATACATCATCTCTTGGCTCGACTTTGATTATCATAAGTTTGAGTGAGCTAACTAGTATGGTGTGGCCTATCACTGAAGACTAGGTTTATACTTTGAATTTTGATGATGGAGCTTCTATAGGGCCTACTAAACATGCAAGCATTCATATGGTCATTAAAGATCCATGAAGTAGGGTTGTTATGAAAATGGGATTATATTTAGGAGATTCTTACTAATAATATGGTAGAATAAAATGCCTTAATTATGGGGCTGAATGTAGTGTGATGTCGTGGTATTTGCTCGTTATTTGTAAAGGGTGACTTGTAGTTAGTGATCAATCAGTTGAATGGACTATAGTGTGCAAGGATCCCATCTTATAGATCTACCATCGTGCAGCGTTGGATATGTCACACATTTTTGAGATAGTGAGTTGTCAACTAGTTTCTTGACAATGGAATCGCTTTGCAAATTCCTTGGCCAATTATACTTTTGTTGAAGATGTATTTTCAAATGTGGCCCGCGGAAGCTCTTACAATTACCTTCTAATAATAGCCTAGGACTACTTTGGGGCCTTCTTGCTGAAATGTCTTATTTTGGCTGATGATGGTTAGTTTGGGTTATGAGTTAGATAGCAAGTGCACACCTTCCTATTCGATCATGGACACATGATTGATTTTTGTCATATTCTTTGGACACCCCTTGCTATTTATGTAGGGGGTTAGCCAATAACCTAATGCATTTAGTAGAGGAGCCCCTCTCCTTGAAGATGTATTTTCAAATGTGGCCCGCGGAAGCTCTTACAATTACCTTCTAATAATAGCCTAGGACTACTTTGGGGCCTTCTTGTTGAAATGTCTTATTTTGGCTGATGATGGCTAGTTTGGGTTATGAGTTAGGTAGCAAGTGCACACCTTCCTATTCTATCATGGACACATGATTGATTTTCGTCATATTCTTTGGACACCCCTTGCTATTTATGTAGGGGGTTAGCCAATAACCTAATGCATTTAGTATAGGTCCTGAGGAGCCCCTCTCCTTGGTCGGTCTTATGCTTTAGTAGAGTTATGTTAGAACTAAGGGTTTGTTTCAGAAGTTTGCTACCGAATGGTTGTTTTGTGCAATATCTAATTAGGCCAAGAGGACTAGTCATTCTGTAGTGAAATGTCACATCTCCTTGTCATGTGTCTATTTAGTACGGGTGTGGTTAATGGATTGTATTTTAGTAATGTGTTAGAAAGATTTAGCAGAATCTACAGGGAGCCTCTTTCTACATGGAAGCTTCTTGTGGCCAAGTCCGAGTGATGTTCTTTCTTTATGAGTACTTTTCTTTGCTAGTATGTGTTTATAGACGTGGGGAGAACTGTTCTTTTGTTGGGGATTGACAATCAATGCATGAAATCGTAGGGTTAGGTTAGGTATTTTGTGGGAGGTTTGATAGTTGTCTACCTCCTGTAAAGACATTGTCACACATTGAAATACCTGTTTTTAGAAGGAAGTCCTAGTAACCCCTTTCTACTAGCCTGCTAGGCAGTGTTACAACTATATATATCATCTCTCACTTGACTTGGGTCTCACCTATATATACTAACTCTACATCAATATGAATCATTCTTTTGGGAGCATGTCTTGTGTATCTCTCTCGTACTCTCTCTCTCTCTCTCAACATGGTATCAGAGCTATGGATGCGTAGCAACGACAAGGAAGATAAGTTGTTTCATTGTTTATACTTGATTGAATTCTTTGCACAAGTGATGATTTGATACATGAACTTGTTCAAATTAGAAGTATTAGTTAATTTTGTCTTTAAAAACAAAACCAGGTCCAGGTGCGTAGCTCTCATCGTGCTCTCGAATCCTGTCAAAACCGCTTGTCAATCGGAGTTTTGGATCAAAAGTTATGACAGTTCAGGATTCAAGATAGCAATTCTGCTCAAATATGCGATTCTTTATTTAAAACTGTATTTCTAATTACAGTTTGTTAATCCCCAATTATAGTTTATTAATCGCTCGTCTTCGTTAATGATGTTGATTACGACAAGCAAACATCTTGCTATTTTTAGCGATGTTTTATTATCGTTCACGTTCTTTGCTCGACCAAAATAGGACTTTTCTTATATGCGTCATCTCGTCTTGCACGTTACGCCTCTCTATTTCGGGCTTTCTTTTTAGTCACTCAATACTTTTTGTCGTTCTTACGTGCATATCCCTATTTTGATTGTCATGCGTCTCAACTACGCTCATCTTGATCATGGTTTGCAGATTCTGCGATCTCATCTTATTTGTTTTCTCTCGACATACAGGCATGGCCAATTGCGTAATTGTTAACGGATATCCGTCTGGCCAACATTCGGTTCCCTTCTTCCAAGGACAAGGCTTTCCTGGGTGGAAAGCAAAGATGATGCTAATTCTTGAAGGTGACGAATTATTTGATATTGTTTTGGGCGACCTGTCTTGCCCAGTTCAACCTATTGATGTGATGAATAACAATTCTGTGATTACTGATGGTCCATTATTTGAATAATGGAAAATTAATCATACTGATTGGATTCGTCTTGACAAAGCGGCTCGTCGTTATATATTGTTTGCACTTCCTGACTCACTTATGTTGGATGTCTTTCATCTAGAAACCTCTCATGCTATTTGGGAGTATCTTATCTCAACGTTTGAGAAGAAATCGGTCACCGAAATTTTATATCTCCAAACTTGTTTGAAGAATCTTCAATATAAGGTTGATATCTCTATGCACTCTCATATCGAGGCTTTTAAAGACATTATCAATCAACTTGGTGCTGCTGGCGCTCCTGTTGCTAAAAATCAGATTGTTACTCAACTTCTTCATACCATCAAAGATCCTTTATATGACAATATCATCACTATTTTGTCTAACAAGGATGATATCCACTTTGACAAAGCATGTATATCTCTTATTGAATATTCTCAACGACATGAGCATCATTTGGAAAAATCTGATGCTGTTTTGGTCACTCGGGAACAAAGGGATTTTGATGTTGCTTTTGTTGCTCGCAAGCGTCCTGCTTCACGTTTTCAGCAGGGTGGACGCCCTAATCCAGGTAGTAAATCTTCTCATCTTGCTTATCCTAACAAAAATTGTTCTTATTGTGATAAGAAAGGTCATGTGGCTTCTGATTGCTGGGCACGTCAATATGATGAGGAGCATGGAGTTACTACAAAGCAACCTCGCTCGTCCAAAAGTTTTCCTCCTTGTGATTATTGTGCACATACAGATCATCCATCTCGTCGTTGTTATAAACGCAGATATGATGAAGAACGTTCTCGAGCTTATATTGTTCAACAAACTACAACTGATGATGATCATACTCATCAGGAGCTCAATTTCGTCCATTATGATATCTCTCCAGAAAAGGTACTTCATGTTCATGATGGTTCTCTATTCATCGTTGATTCAGGTGCCACTGGAAACATGACATACCAATCGCAGTGGCTTCACAATTATCATTCTCTTCCTGTCAAGAAGCTTGTTTACCTTGCGGATGATACGACTTGTCAAGTCAAAGGAGTGGGTGATTTATATCTGGGGACTGTTTCATCCACTAGAATATTAAGAGGAGTTCTTCATGTTCCAGATTTGCAAAGAAATCTTCTTTCTGTTGCTCGTCTAGTTGATCTTGGTTTGTTTGTTGGCTTTGATCATAATCAATGTCGTATAGAGAAAGACGGGCATACTATAGCAGTGGCTCCTCGACATGGTAATCTATTTGAGCTATCATTGAATGATACAGTTGCAAATGTTGTTACTGCCCCTGGAGATGCAGATTGCAAATTATGGCATCAATGATTTGCACACTCCGATTTTGCCAAAATTCTTGATCTTCATCGTCATGGTCTTGTGCAAGGTATGGATCTTAAATCTCATCCACGTATGGGAATATGTGAGTACTGTGGACTTGGAAAACACCATCGTTCGCCTTTCCACACTTCTACTTCATCACATTCCTGTGCTCTCTTGGATTTGGTTCATACCGATATTTGCGGTCCTTTTCCTGCCTCAAAGTCTCAATATCGATATTTTATAACTTTCATTGATGATTTCTCACGGTACACACATGTCTATCTTCTTCGACATAATTCTGAGGCTTTATCTATATTTAAACAATACAAGATAAGTGTGGAGCTTCAAACTGGATTCTCTATAAAGACGCTTCGTAGTGACAACGGTGGTGAATATGTATCCAATCTATTTGATGACTTCTGTAAGGATCAAGGTATTCATCATGAGTTTACAGTTCCTTATTCCCCTCAGCAAAATGGTGTTGCTCAGCGCAAAAATCGCACGATTCTTAATGCTATGCGTTGCATGCTTATACACTCTGGTTTGTCTCGAAAGTTTTGGACTGAAGCACTTCTAACAGCTGTTTTTATTCAAAATCATCTTCCAACTACTGCACCTGCTGGTAAAATTCCTATAACAATTTGGACAGGGAAGACACCTTCAGTCTCTCACTTTCGCACATTTGGCTGCATTGCTTATATTCATGTGCCCAAGGACACTCGACATAAGTTGGATCCTCCAGGTTTGAAGGTTATTTTTCTTGGTTATTCAGATCATTCCAAAGGTTACAAATTTTATGATCCTTCTTCTCAAAAGGTTATCATTAGTCGTGATGCTATATTTGATGAGAAGACTATGGGTGGCACATGGTCGTCAGATGTTTCAGATGATACACAATCTTTGCTTAGTGCATTTCCTTACTTGCTTTGTGATTCTACTAATTCTGATGATCATAAACCTCCTTCACCTCCAAAGAAGATTGATGAAAATTTGGAGATCTATGTTGATCTTCCTATTGAGATAGAGCATGGATTCTATTCTATTGAATATGATGTCTTTGATGATGCTATGTCTGTCCAAGAGGATCCAATATCGTATATGGAAGCTATCAATTTGTCTCAAAGGGATCAATGGCAAGAAGCTATGCAAGCTGAGTACGATTCTTTAATCTCCAAAGGTACATGGATTCTTACTGAACTCCCCCCAAATCGTGTTCCTATCAAATGTAAATGGGTTTATAAAACCAAGACCAAAGCTGATGGCTCGTTTGATAAGTTCAAAGCACGACTTGTTGCAAAAGGTTACTCACAGATTGCAGGAGTAGATTATCAAGAAACATTTTCTCCCGTTGTGCGCTCCACAACTGTTCGTATGATTTTGGCTTTTGCAACACTATTTGATCTAGAAATTCACCAAATGGATGTTAAAACGGCTTTTCTCAATGGAGATCTTCAAGAAGAAATCTATATGGAGCAACCTGAAGGTTTTATGATTGCAGGAAAGGAGCATCTTGTATGTCAGCTTCATCGTGCATTATATGGATTGAAGCAAGCCTCTCGTGCTTGGTATATTAAGATTGATCAGTTCCTCACATCTAAAGGTTTTGTTGCATGTTTTGCTGACCCAAATCTTTATATCAAAAGGGAGGACAAATATTTTATTATTCTTGCTCTATATGTTGATGATACTATTCTTGTGTCAAATAATATTGTTTTCTTGGATGCTATGAAGAAGCTTTTATCGACTGCATTTGAAATGGTGGATCTTGGTGAGATACATTCTTGTTTGGGTATTCAAGTTCAACGACACCGACAACAAGGAATTCTTCTTCTTCGCCAGACAAAGTTTATTAATGATATTGTTAAGAAGTTTGGGTTGACAAATGCGCACTCTGCTAACACTCCCATTCTTTCAAGCTCCACCAAGGGTACATCTACAACACGCAATGAAGAATCAGCCATTCATCAACCTTTTGCTAATCTTGTTGGTTGTCTTCAATTTATTGGTTTAAACACAAGACCGGATATTTTATTTGCAGCTAACTTTTTGGGACAGTATCTTTCTTCCCCTTCCACTATTCATTGGAGTGCTGCAAAACGTATTCTTAAGTACCTCAAGGGTACTAAGGAATTTGGTCTTATTTATCGTCGTCGAGAGGATTCTTCTTTATCTTCTTCAACTTCTCTTGACCTTATTGGATATACAGACGCTGATTGGGCAAGTTCACACTTATCCATGCGATCTACAAGTGGGAATTGTTTCTTTGTAAATGGATGTTTGGTTTTTTGGTCCAGCAAGAAACAACGATGTGTTGCAGTTTCTACAACTGAAGCCGAATATGTTGCTGCATCATTAGCAGCTCGCGAGCTAGTTTGGCTTCGACAACTACTTGCAGATTTGGGACATCCTTCATCATCTAGTACACCTCTTCGATGTGATAACCAAAGTGCTATTAGTCTTACCAAAGACTATATACAACATAGTAAATCAAAGCATATTGCTATTCATTATCATTATGTTTGACATGAAGTCAAGAAAGGTTCCATTATGGTGGAGCATTGTCCTAGTGATCAAATGGTTGCAGACATCTTCACAAAAGCTCTTAGTGAAGCTCGCTTTAGCTCATTAAGACATGAACTTGGTATCGTAGGTATGTGTAGGGGCTCGGGTTTTTCCCTTGTTCTCCCCAAGGGTTTTTTCACTCACAGCCAGAGACCTTTGTTTGAGTGGGGATGTTACAACTATATATATAATCTCTCACTTGACTTGGGTCTCACCTATATATACTAACTCTACATCAATATGAATCATTCTTTTGGGAGCATGTCTTGTGTATCTCTCTCGTACTCTCTCTCTCTCTCTCAACAGGCAGTTGTTCTAGGAGTCCCTGGTGTGAGCACTTAGAGAAGCTTTCCGTAGCAAAAAGAAAAGAAAATTATAAATATATTTGAAATATGTAAATATAGAGGTGTGTAAAAAGAGGTTCTAACCCCTAAAATAGAAAAGAAAAGGAAGAAACATCCTAAGAGCAGTTGATTATCACCTTCTTCCAAGGGCCTGGTAGGTACCTAGGGATGAGTTAGATGCCTTGTCTTCCTTGGGGTAGTAGCTAGCCAAAATAAAGAGATAAAGAAGGTTGGAGTGAAAATAAAAGTGAGCGGAAAAGAAAAAGATTAAAGTGCTATCTCGCGAAAGCTTGGTAGGTTCTTAGGTGCCAAGTGCCGATGCCCTATTCTCCTTGGGTCCCTCTATACTTAGCTCCCTCATTTTTACATGCCCAAGTATGGAGATCTTGAAAGGAAAAAATGTGTAAAATGAAAATATGTGCTAACTAGACTATAAGAGTTCCTTATATAAGAAATTGATTTTTGTGCCGCCCCCCCTTGTCAAGGGGATGAAAGAAGACAGCAAGACGAGGAAGAATTTTAACACTCTCCAATGCTTCAATCAATTCAAAAAATGATACATTCTATAAAGATATGGGTTTTTAGTCTCTTTCTCTCCTCTCTCCTCTCTCCTCTCTCCTCTCTCCTCTCTCCTCTCTCCTATTGTGTGTTTCCATGGTTGATTCTATGACAGAACGGTGTTGGGGGTAAAGGCGCCTCCGCCGTGCCGCCCCGTGTATTACTACACTGACAGTACCCACCACTGCACACTGCAGGTGGCGGGCGCCCATCATGTCACTTTATTCTTTATTCTTTTAGATACAGTTTGAATAAAGGAAGGCCCGGTCACACATTGTGACGGTTGGAGTTCCCATTTCTTGTCTCTCTCTTTCTTGCTCTTGCTCTCCCGCCATAGCTCGCGTGCAAGCTTCGATCCTTCTCACCTTTCAACTGGTATCAGAGCTTGGCATTCTCTTGCTCGAGCTCGACTCGGTGCTTCCCGACCTTCGCATCGACTCGCTTCATGCATTGGGTCTCCATCCCAGCAGCCATAGCCGACCTCTCGAGCTCCCGACTCTCCCCGGCTTCCCGAGCTCCATCTCGGCCTTCTTGAGCTTCATCAGGGCCTTGCCCTTGAGGTATTGCTTCAGCATTTGCAGGCATTTGAGTGTATTCTCAGTTTGAAACAGGGCAGGAACAAAGGGCAGCCACTGTTATTGAGCTCCATAGCTCATATCTTCCCTCCCCTTTGCATTGGGCCTTCATGGCTTGGTGTGTGCCTACCTTGGGCCATCATTGAGCCCCCCCACACTCAACATTCAGCCACGTGATTGGCAGTAGCACTCCAGGCCTCAACACACTGAATATGGTGCCCATTTTCAGACTTTGACCTCCACGTTTTACAACTGAATGCTTTGTTGCTCATGGAGCACTCATCATTGGCCTATTTGGAGGGCATTTGAGCCATTTTTTGGATGTCATTTTGATGCTTTGGCTTGACATTGAGGTTGGGAGCTGATCATTCTCAGTTTTGAAATTGTCATTCACTGCATAACAGTGCTGGAAACAGGGCAGCACCCCTGACACTGACATTTGTTGCTTATGCCTCATTCCATTGGAGCTATTTGATGCCCATATGAGGTCTATTTCCTACCCGGATGTATTGGGGATGTATGCATTTGGTTTGACCATGATTTTGGCTTGAATTCGGGGTTGAAATCTACTATTTAGAACAGTGAATACATGCTGGAATAACAGTGGGCTGAAGGTACTTTACATGCTTTGGCACTTACCTACCGATACCGGATGTATGCTTTGAGCTTTGGCATGATGTCTCTGACATTTGGGGACGACTTGGAGCATATGTATGAGATTATGGGATGCTTTTGAGCTTCCACTAGCTCTGTCTTCACTGGCATTTGGACCGACTTGGCATGCTCGTGGACCGCCTATGCCTCATGTCTCTGCTTGACAGTTAGGCTTTTGCATTACATGCTTTGGTTCGTGACATATGCTATTTGGTTCGTGTATGCCATACCGACATTTGGAGCTTGGATTTGGATGTATTTGAGCATTCCCGGCTTACTTGATCACTGATCTTGGTTGCTATTTGGATGTCATTGAGTTGACTGAGAGCTTATTTGGGCTTATGTATTGCTTCATGGTTAATACGACCGATGCTTCATGTATGTCATGCTCTCTTGGATGCGCTTGATGCATTGACAGGGTCACTTATCACTGGTGCTTTCTCTTGGGTTGTTTGAGCTTCTGAGCTCGCTTTGTACGCCTTTTGTGCCAGTGGGAGCATTTTACATGCTTGCTTGACCTTTGACAATTGCATGCTATTGGAGCACTTACATGTATTTGGAGCAGTTTATGTCTTGAGCAGCTACATACGCATTGAGACTTTGGGATTATACTCCGATCTTTATGGATATGCATTGATGTACTCTTGGTTCACAGGATGCTTATGAGCTGAGTCTCATATTTGGATCTTTCTCTTTGAGCAGACACCTATTTGTGTCAGGTTTTGGCAGTTACAGGAACACTTTGCCTAGAGTGTCTGGGGGTGTGCCTTTCACTGGCAGATGTTATTTTGACATGCTTCGGTGTTGAGCTCATGTTATTTTCACTGTCATTGGCCTTGCTTATGTCCGTTTCATGCTAGCTTTGGACCTAGCATTGTTTGCTTGACATTGGATCCTATTTTGGGACAGTTTGCTCTCTAGACTGCATACCTGCAATTTATTACAGCAAGTAGTTATTGGTGGACTGAGGTGTACTTTTCATGCTGAAATATCCTGATTTGGTGTATCGCACCTAGTACTAAGTGGGCAGCAACTTTTGGCACACTTTGCTCGCCCTTTGGACCCCGTTTTGGTCATTTTTGGGCAGTTTCTGCAGTAAAACAACAAGCAGTTTTGGACTGTTTGGGCATTTCCAGCCTGCATAATGGCGTCATCTTCGCATGATAGTGCCATCTTTAACATTACAAAGTTGGATGGTACCAACTACTCTTATTGGAAGAGTCAAATTTGGCAGGTCTTGGTGTAGAAATCTCAGATTAAGCCACTTTGGTTGAGTGGGGAGCAGCCTGAAACTATGGACAATGACGACTAGCTTGAACTTGATGAGCTATGCAAGTCCACGATTGTATTGTCTCTCACTGAACAGGTACATTATAATGTATTTGAGGAAGCACAGAGTGCATGGGATCTATGGAATAAGATCAAGAATCTTTATGATAAGAAAAGTCCGGCGAGTCAGATGTACTGGTTGAAGCAGCTTATGGATCTGCGCATGAAGGATAATGCGACTATGTCTGCTCACTTGAGCCAGTTCCATGCTATACTGAAGAACCTGACTTCGCAGGATATCACCTTTGGAGAAGAAGTAACTCCTCTTTTCTTGCTTGGGACTCTGAATGAGTCATGGGATGTATTCCGCACTGCCCTATGTGCCTCTAGTGCTACTCTAAAATTGGCAGATGTTGAGAGTGCTCTTCTTCAGGAAGAGGTGAATCGCAAAAACTTGGATGCCTCTCGTGGTAGTCATGCTTTGACAGTTAGAGGCAGGAATGACAGGTATGACCGTCATAATGGCCGAGGCCGTGACTCGCAGAAGGGTCGGTCTAAATCTTGTGGAAAGTCGCGTAGTAAGTCGCGTGGGCGCAACGCTAATGTCACTTGTCATCATTGTGGGAAAAAGGGCCATATCAGACCACAGTGTCATGAGTTGCGCAATGAGAAGCGCAAGGATAAGGGCAAAGAGAAAGTGCAGGAGAAGTCCTCTGATCTCAGCATAGTACTTGCGAAGTCCAGCGTCAAGATTGAAGAAATTAATGTCATGCAGACCAAGGATTCCGATGGTAGTGACGAGTTCATACTTGCAGCTAGTTCTTCTGATGCTTCACACTTGACTGAGACACCTAGTATGTATGCACAGTGCTGGTTATTGGATTCAGGTGCGTCCTTCCATGTGACGCCTTACCATGAGTGGTTTCACTCTTAACGGACTGTATCTGTATCAGTCAGAATTGGAGATGACAGGTCTCTTGATATTGTGGGCTGTGGAGATATTCAGTTGCAATTTTCCACTGGCAGTTTCTTTTTGCTTAGGGATGTACATCATGTACCTGCGCTTACGCGCAGTCTTATGTCTGTAGGACAGTTGGATGATGCAGGGTTTCATGTCTGTTTTGGGGATTCTGCCTGGAAGATTACCAAAGGCAGACTTGTGCTTGCTAGAGGCGCCAAGGCTGGCAGCCTCTATCCTCTTGTTGTATCTGGGTCTTCTGTAGACCATGTTTTGGTAGTGGGCTCTATCCCACATGTATCACTTTGGCATGCCCGTTTGGGGCATATGTCTTTGAAGGGAATGAAAATGTTATCTGGTTTGCAGTATCTTCCGCCTTTGGACTATGCACGTTTTGACTCGTGTGATCATTGTCTTTATGGTAAGCAGAATAGGTCTACGCATAAGAAATCGGGTAGGCCATGCATGAGTGAGCCCTTGGCTTTGGTGCATTCAGATGTTTGTGGGCCCATGCCATGTATGTCTATGGGTGGCGCGAAGTACTTTGTTACCTTCATTGATGATTTTTCTAGGAAAGTGTGGGCTTATCCCATAAAGCAAAAGTCCGATGTCTTGGCAGTCTTTCAGCGTTGGCTTGCTCTTGTTGAGAACCAGACTGGGTATAGGCTGAAATGCCTTAGGACTGACAATGGGGGAGAATATGTCTCACGTGCTTTTGAGCAGTTTTGTGATGACAGGGGTATTAAGCGTCAATTGACTGCCCCTTACACCCCCGCCCAGAATGGTTTGGCTGAGCGCATGAACATGACTATTCAGGAGCGTGTCCGCTCTATGATTAGCCATGCAGGCCTACCACAGAGCTTTTGGGCTGAGGCAGTTAGCACGGCAGTGCATGTCATAAACCGATCGCCTTCCAGTGGATTGGATTTCCAGGTTGCAGAGGAAGTTTGGGTTTGTAAGCCACCCTCTTATGCGCATCTCCATGTCTTTGGATGTGAGGCATTCTGCCATGTGCCCAAGGACAAGAGGAGTAAATTGGATCCAAAGAGCATTAAATGCATATTCCTTGGCTATGGTGAGTTAGGAGAGATGGGCTATCGCCTATGGGATCCGCAGGTGCAGAAAATAGTACACAACCATGATGTCGTCTTCCATGAAGACAAGATGCACAGGTAGCCTGAGAAGGTGGTTGAGATCCGCAGAGTGATCTTTCAGGAGGAGCCTAGAGCTCCAGCACAGCCAGTAGTATAGCCTGCAGCAGTTCCTCCACAGGGCCAGGGTTTTGGACAGGCAGTTAGACAGGCAGTAGAGCCTGCGGTGAGACGGTCTGCTAGAGACAGACGTCCACCTGACAGATTTCAGCCCTCTATGCATTATGTTTTGGTTACAGATGCAGGAGAGCCTTTCACTTATGATGAGGCTATGCGCAGGGGTGACAGTCACTCCTAGGAGAGGGCTATGCAGTCTGAGATAGACTCCCTGCATAAGAATGAGACTTGGAATTTGGTTGCCTTGCCTGAGGGCAAGAAGGCTTTGCCATGCAAGTGGGTGTACAAGCTGAAAAGTACCCCTGGATGCCCCAAGCCGGCATACAAGGCTAGATTGGTAGCAAAGGGTTTTAAGCAGGAACATGGTGTGGACTTTGATGAGGTCTTCTCTCCTGTGGTTAAGATGACCACCCTGCGCTTAGTCTTGGCTTTGGTTGCACAGCTTGACTTAGATCTATATCAGATGGATGTCAAGACGGATTTTCTACATGGGGACTTGCATGATGTGATCTATATGGATCAGCCTAAGGGCTTTGCAGAACCTGGCAGGGAGCACCTAGTGTGCAAGTTGAAGAAGAGCTTGTATGGCTTGAAGCAGGCACCTAGGGAATAGTATCATAAGTTTGATGCCTTTATGCAGTCACAGGGCTACAGCAGGAGTGCTATGGATCCGTGTCTTTACACGAAGAAAGCCCGTGATGGCAGTTTGCTTATCTTGGTACTCTATGTTGATGATATGCTGATAGCAGGGAAAGCTCATGATGAGCTAGATGCTCTTAAATCTCAGCTGAAGAAGAGCTTTGAGATGAAGGATTTGGGACATGCCTCACATATACTTGGGATGCGCATTAAGCGCGATAGGCATCAGGGGCTTTTGTATCTCTCACAGTGGGAGTACATTCATAAAGTCCTTGAGCGCTTCCGCATGCAGGACGTAAAGCCTATTGGCTGTCCATTACCTTCTTATGTGAAGGTATCTCAGGCCGATTGTCCGCAGACAGATGAGCAGAGGGCCGAGATGGCCAAGATCCCTTATGCTTCAGCCATGGGCAGTTTGATGTATGCCATGATAGCCACTCGTCTAGATATTGCGCATGCAGTTGGTGTTGTGGCACGCTATATGGCTACACTTGGCAGCAGACATTGGGATGCCGTGAAGGGTATCATGAGGTACCTGAAGGGCACAACAGATATGTGTATTTGCTATGGCAGCCAGGATATAGGGGTCGTGGGGTACACTGACTCCGATTATGCAGGACATGCAGATAGTAGGAAGTCCACTTCTGGCTATGTATTCACCTATGCTGGAGGGGCTGTCTCTTGGATGTCCAGGGTTTAGAAGTGTACGGCTTTGTCTACCACTGAGGCTTGCAAGGAGGCCATATGGTTAGGCCATCTAGTTGCTGACCTTGGGATTGATGCTACACCTACACTGCATTCGGATTCTATGAGTGCCATTCAGTTGGCTAAGAATCCAGTCTTCCATGCGAAGACGAAACACATTGAGGTGAGGTATCACTTCATACGTGGTGTCATGGAGGACAGGTCTGTTGACCTTGTCAAGATCTCCACTGACGAGAATCCTGCAGATCTGCTCACGAAGAGCCTCACTACTGAGCGCTTTGCCTTCCTCAGGAGGTTGATGGGCGTTGGATGAGATGTCGCCTTTTCTCATCCCTTGTACCTATGTACATTTGTACTGTCTTTTCTTTTTTCTTTTCTCTCTCACTAGGGCAGATTCGCCTTTAAGTGGGAGGTTGTTGGGGGTAAAGGCGTCTCCGCTGTGCCACCCCGTGTATTACTACACTGACAGTACCCGCCACTGCACACTGCAGGTGGCGGGCGCCCGTCACGTCACTTTATTCTTTATTCTTTTAGTGACAATTTGAATAAAGGAAGGCCCGATCACACATTGTGACGGTTGGAGTTCCCATTTCTTGTCTCTCTCTTTCTTGCTCTTGCTCTCCCGCCATAGCTCGCGTGCAAGCTTCGATCCTTCTCACCTTTCAAACGGGATGGGCTGAGATGAAAGATTTCAATTGTGGGATGATGCTCGAGTGTAAAGGAACATAGATCAATGTTGGAAGAATCATTTGTGGCTGTTGGAAAGCGTCACTAGGACTCCAATCACGAGACACATACGACATAAGGCACAATTTTATGAGTAAGTGGTATATTTCATTGTTTTATGATAAATTTTGATTGGAAATGGTTGCATTTGGTTGTGGATACTTTGATTTATTAGAAATGTTAAAGAATTTTTTTAAAAAATTCATCTAATAATTTCTTTATGAACATGCGAAATCCACAACATTGCAATTTAAGGGAATTATGTGGTTTTGGGGTTTTGTCGTGCATATAGTGTTGTATGGGATGATTCTGAAAGGAAAATAATTCTCAGCAAGATCAATCAGTCTAAATCAGTAAATAAAAAAATATTCATATTTATCCATAAATAAATAATAATAAATAAGAAAAAATGAAAAGAAATTTGCATCTGAAAAATAAGAGAAAATAATATTTGTGTTTGTTAATGTATTATAAGACCAAGGCATGAGGTCTATACTCAGTTGAGCCCTATCTCTTTGTTAAAGTGGGTTTTTATTGCTTTCATTAAGGAAAAATACATGAAAAATATGCTCTAAACCTATCACCAAATACACAATCTTAAGCGGTAGGGAGAAAGGGGGTCTTAATTGGGTATAATGTACTAAATTATGATGTTTTCCTAATGCATGATATATAGGATACGTGTGGTTTAAACATAAATCGAAATTCTAGTAACCTAAACTCTAGGTCAGCACCACTGTGGCTATTCCTAATCTTCTTGCACAAACTGGTGAGATAAAGGAATGTATACTGCCACAATCAATCAAGGTTTTGAAACCTTTACCTTGATAGTCCGATGGTGTCTGAATCACTGAAAACTAGCGATTTGGGCCTTTCTTGTGAAGGGCGGCATGGATTGTTGCCCTTTCAACCTCTGCTTCCATGGTCAGGTCTTCTTCTTCGCACAATTCCTTGTTGGCAACACATGCAATTTTTCCTCTGCCTCGGGTGGTGACTCCCTGGCCACAGCCAGTTCCTTGGGGAAAGGTGCTTGACGATGTCCTCCGCCAAGCTTGGGACATTGCCTTTTAAAATGGCCAAGCTCGTTGCAGTGGAAACAACACAGATTTCAACCATTGCTTTGGGTAGGGACAAAGTTGTTGACATTATTAGTCCTTTCTTTCTTTCTTTATCCCCGATTTTGACTTGAACTCTCTTTACTTGGGGCCTATATGCTCCTCTGTTCTGGTCATTATAAGACCAAGTTTTGTTATTATTTGGCCTAGCCTGCACCTCCAGAATTATGGGCACAGCTCGTAAGAGTGCATCCTATAGATCTGTTGGGCGCATATATTTGAGGTGGGTATTCACTGGTGGGTTTAAACCAGCACAAAATTTTGACACCTGCTGTGTCATGTCCTTTTGTGGCGCATACTTTAGAAGTGAGACAAATTTTGAGTAGTATGCGTCAAGAGTGAGTCCCAACTATTTCAGCTCGTAGAACTCATTTATTTTCTACGTGCGATACGCAGGTGGTAAGTATCTTCCTCGCACAGCTTTCTTTAGCTTTTCCCAAGTAACGGATCCTTCCGAGATCCCTTGATCTCTGCACCATTGCTTCCACCAAAGCCTGGCTTCGTCGGTGAGCTTTAGCTTGGCGAGCATAGCCTGGTTGGCGGGTGCAGTATCGGTTGCTTCAAACTAATCTTCCATGGACTCTATCCAAATCTCAGCATTCGCTTGGATAGACCTACCTTTTCCGTCAAACTCTGGTGGCTTGATCTACTTGAGAAGAAACTTCTTCTCTTGGATCATGGCCGTACTTGATGTAGGGGGGGAACTAGGAATCTGTACCTGGGGTTGTGCTTGGATAGAGGATTCTTAACGTTATAACTCGCTAATCGCTATGATTTATATTTTATACCCAATGCAGCTATCAACCCAGAAACCTAGCCACTTAACTTTTTATCAATTCTCATAGACAAGACAAACATTGATAAAAAGAAGTCTTATTTTATTTGTATGGGCATAACCCTTTCGGAGTACAATATATTCCTGGGATGATAGAGCAACTGTTACATTTAGTTCGGGGAGAATAATGTTGTATTACATTTAGCTACGAGAACTGGATAATAGTATGGTTTCGGGTCATGGATATTCAGGAATCGGTAATTTATCGGAAGATTAGGGTATCCTTACCTTTGGAACCCATTCTTCTCATAGCGTCCCAACACGTTGATCCTGTCGGTGGGGATTACACGGGTCGCTTCCTCGTCTACATATGAGTTCAGCTCAACCCTCCGACCTTCGATATGTAAAGTTGAGTTTACGTGAGCCTCCACAAAAATGAACAGCTTTACGATCTTCAGGTCCTTCAACCACTTTATCCTCTTTAGGTTGGTTCAAAAGTATGCAAACTGGTGGGCACCTATGTAGTAGATTCCTGAGTCACTCGTCCATCTCCGTTCCACGTACAAAGGCGATGGATTATAAATACAGTCTAGGATGTTCATCATATCGATCCTTTGTCAATAATCCGGGGAATGCATCGCAGTCATAAACATGACTCCGAACACTAAGAACCTATTCCATGCTTCATAATTATGCAAGACAGCATCGAAAGTAAGCAAATGTTCTTAACAGCAACATTTGATTTACTTCTTCTTATTAAGATTTCTTAAAAACAAATCATTCGTTGGTTCGCTCTGATACCAATTGTAACGTGTCCACCTATTCCCATCAAGACACATCTTAGTAGTCCATCGGAAAGGAGGTCTAGAAAGCTCCGCCCAGCACTCCCATGGAATGTTACGGGGTTTGTGATCTAGGACTTTTCGCGTCTGCCATATAGTGGAAGCATTCTGGCCGTTCCCACTTAGGGCCAACCTGAATCAGGGTTTCCCCTAATGGTCATTTCGTAAACAACAACTAGTGTCGAACCCCAAGCGAACTACTTTACGCAGAAACACCAAGGCCGAAGCGGATTCACGCTACACTTGGTTCAAGGAGAATGGGAAACGAGAGGGATGCACGGCTCGACCTCTCTGCCATAAGGCATAGTCCCATTCTGTTCCCCTAAAACAGCATAAACCGGAATTATTATAACCTAGATTCTAGGTCAGTGCCCTTGCTATTCATTTCCTTTGAGAAGATCTCCTTGTTGTCCATTATGATTGAGAAAAGTTCCCGGCCAACCGGGACCACCCATCCGTAGGACGGACCCATGGCCACATCCACCGCACTTTCCTCAGGTTGTTTTAGTTGTCTAATTACCTACCACATTTAGTTGGACATGCATCAATCAGCTTCCTTAATTAGCCCGTTAGACACTGGTTTCTTCACGTAGTCTTAGCACTTGACATAGAAAAGCCGTGTCAAACAAATTCCTTTTCAACAGGTTATCATATTTATCTTTGGAATATATTCATAAAGTCTAGCCCCTGCAGGCTCATCCATAATCCGCCCGAAGGCTATCCAGGAACCCATAGGGACCACTAATCCAAGATTCCACCCATAGACTAGTATGCGGGCCTTGAGATCCAATCTCGAGTCACGTTGGCCTCTTGTGCAGGGCCTCGAAGACAAGGGATTTACGGCCAAAGCCCTCTTGGCACCCAAGCATCCTCCTACTCCAAGTAGTGCCCAACGGAGAGACCTCACGTGGCAGATTTCGTCCATGTTTTCGATGGGGCTAACAGCCCCCTTGGTTAGGGTCAAGCAGACAGTTGAGGGTAACTAAGGCTGCCTCTCCCTTCAGGCCTTGAACCTGAAGCATTAGATATCTTTTCATCCTTTAGTTCCTTGAGCAAACAAATCAAGCAATACTCTCTAAATTGTTACAAGAATAATCATATCCAATTCGTTATTTGGCCAATTGCTAAGGAGTGAATCCTGTTAGCTGTATATAGTCTGTCTATATATAGTGCCCCAGATCCCCTCTATATATTTCTATCATGTGTGCTCAATTGACACACTTCTGGGGTTCCACTTCCGGTGTCTCATATCTCTCTTCTCTCCTCTCTTCCTTTCATCTCTCATCTTCCTCGCAGTTTCCAACATGGTATCAGTGCGAGGCTCTCTCTCTCTCTCTATACCTGTAACGGAACAACATGCTAGAGAACAACGGGGATTCAAGGAGCTGCTTTGTGACATGGCAGGCCGTCTGTGGTGGTAGGGGGGTTGCTGCAGTTTGATTGGAGAGAGGGGAGTGAGGAGCTTCGACAGGAAAAGAGGAGAGATGACTGCCAACTGAGAAGCGGGCCTGCTACTACGATCTAAAGGGGGGTCTGTTGCTAAGGAGGGGGGAATGATTCTGCAGTAAGGAAGGGAGCAAATAATTTCACTAACCAAGGAGGATAGCATAATGAAGAAGGCAGTACTCCTGGAGTAAGAAGGCCTACTATGAATGGAGGCTTTAGGGAATCGTGTGCTATAGTCGGTTAGAGATGTTGGCTTCTTTTGATTTCTCGTGTGGCAGAGACTGCATCATTTGTGGTCTAGGCATATGCAGAAGGAAGGATCTGCATGAAGGAGGGATGACCTTTCAACAATATAGAAGTGTAATCATGAGGAGAGGAGTTTTTGGGATGATTGAATCCTGTAGAGAAGGGCTAGATGATGATGGAGGGTGGCTTCATCAACAGAGGGGATGCTTGACTCACTAGGCTAGCCTGCCAGTAGTAGCTGAGGGGACGCTTGACTCACTAGGCTGGCCTGTCAGTAGCTCTGGTTTCTACTGTGTTCTTCTTCTGACGCGACAAGACGTCTTCTTCATTGCATGATAGCTCTACAACGTTCCTGAGCGTGCATCGCTACCACATGATAGCATCTCAATCAACAACTCATCTCCCGAGAACAGCATATCGCCACTCTTAGATTGCACTCAGGATGTGAAACTTGAACCTCAAAAAGGCAACTGAGAAAGCAGAAGTGCCCTTTGAAACCTTGAATAGGGGAGCGACTGTGTCAACATAGATAAAGTGTGCTTTATTCTATCTGTCTTCATAAACTTAACAGCACACATGGACCGTAGTAGTGTTAGCTATATATAGATAGAATCTGTTGGAACTTGAAGCACCCATCAAGATTTGTGAGATCAATCTATCCAGAATGTGCTGCAATTTGCTTGGCTTTCGTTTGCTCAAAATATTGGGATCTCAGCTATAAAGTGGCTATAATCCCCTCAATGGAGTTGTTGGAAGTCAATGTATCCAAAACACGAACAAGTGAGAGGGATCCAGTAGGATTCAAAACCTCAGTTGGAGGAAAGTAATCCTTCAAGATGTTTATAGTGTTCACAGTGGCTGTAAGCAAACTGCATTGATGGGACACAGTTCAAAAGTTGAGAAAGAAGGCTTTGATGCTTATCTTGATTGTTCAGGATGAAGATGACAAAGTTAATCTTTCAAAAACCAAGTTGTTGAGTCCTATGATAAAGAAGTTTCTTTTGGAGCTGCTTTTGTAGAGTTCTTGGAAGTCTTCAAATGAACAGTCAGATCTATTTTTCGGGAAAGTAGATATTACATATCCAATTTGTGGAGTCCTGTATTAATGATGCAATACAGTTCTATTTGTTGGTGACACATTATTTCGTTTATATTCTTTCCAGCTGATGAGCATCTATATTCCAGCTAATGACACATTATTTCGTTTATATTCTTTCCAACTGATGAGTGTCTATATTCCAGCTGATGACAAATTGTTTTATTTATATTCTATTCATGGGGCCCCACATGTGTTATGTTGTCTATAGAGTGACGTCGCGAACCGTCTCTATAGACCTTGTGTTGTTCTAATGTCACTGTAACGTTTTTCTTTAAGTTTTGATGTGACAGATATATTGCTTACATCCCAAGTTTAGTTGAAGGAATTTCTTGGAGATTTTATCTTTTGCAGTGATGTCGATTATCCTTATTTTACATGTTGCATATTTAGGAGTGATAAAGCTCTTTTAATGCCTCTGAATAGGCTGTTGTAATTCAGGAGTGATGTAGCTCCTTCTTTGTTGATGTTGTAATTCACGAGTGATGTAGCTCCTTTGATTCCTATGAATAGGCTCTTGTAAGTTCAACTTTGTAATTTTATATTTTGAATATTAATATAACGATAGGCCTATATAGAGCTGTGGGTTTTTCCCTTGAGCCCCCAAGGGTTTTTTCATCCATAGTAAGGGACCTTTATTTGAGCAGGGGTGTTAGCTATATATAGTCTGTCTATATATAGTGCCCTAGGTCCCCTCTATATATTTCTATCATGTGTGCTCAGTTGATACACTTCTGGGGTTCCACTTCCGGTGTCTCATATCTCTCTTCTCTCCTCTCTTCCTTTCATCTCTCATCTTCCTCGCAGTTTCCAAAAAATCCTTCTCTCCAAATGCATCCAGCATTCCATCCGAGATTAATTACAACTTGGCAAGATCTCCAAGGGTTTGTTTGTTAACCCTTATGTCGTTGGGTTAGGGTCATACCCTATTAACCCAACTTAACCAATACCTTAGGTTTTATTAACAGTAAATCATGGCGACCATGTCGCTCCAAATTATTAACTTGGTCCTTTGCTTCCAAGAAAATACTAAATTCCCTTATCTTGGCAACTTTATAACAGGATGACTACTCATCCTCTTGCAAGTTAAAATTGCGCAAGAATCTGCCAATCTCATTCCGAGGAATTGGCCATTCTCTTGTGATCAAATCACAAGATCATGCGACGTTGCAACTTGTTGCACAAGTGTCGCATCTAATCCATGGGACTATTTCACCCATCGAACGGTGTTTTCTAATTACGAAATCATGATTAGATAAGAAGCAGGGTTCAGGGTGTCTTCATGTCCAACCCATTCCCAATTGCACTAGGCTGTCCTGGGGTTCCAACTCAATCCGAGTTTCATCTTTTGAATGAGTGATCCTTAGGGTAGAAACCCTAGATCATTTCTTGCAAGTGTGTCCAACTGCCCCTACATTTCGTGAATGTGGGTAGGACCTTAGAGTATGAGGGTTTCGACTTGGCAACAAGTGCGACTAGGTCAAGTCCTTAACGTGCTAAACCCTAGTTAGCACTTGGGGTATATTATATCGATTCAACCATCCTAAGCGAATCCTTTGCGGTTTAGGTGTTTTAGGTAATTCGAGTTTACTTGTCTTACGACAAGGATGGACCATTCCTGAAGATGTTGTCTTGATCAAAAGGGGGAAAACTAGTTGCATTACGATACAATTCTCGTAAGCTCACGATTCATTGCCTCAGCGTATGATTAGGTTCACAAACCCTAACTTTTCTTGTTAAGTACAAAGTGCATGTTAAATTTTGGCATAACTTCCATTGGTCTTACTAGGACTTGCATTCACGATTCATGCCACTAAACTTTTAAGATTTTATGCTTAAATGAGCCATGCAGCCTTTCCCTAACTATGTTTTTGAATGAATTTATTCGTACGACGAATGGGCATTATGCAGCCTTTCCTAAATAATACGCAGTTAAATGATATTTATGCCAATTGACTAGAGTTAACCTACTTCATGTAGCCCTTAGAATCTTTCAATGCCTTGCAATTTCCTATGGTTGATAACTACTTTTTTTAATGAATCATTACGAAGAAGATTTGTCTAAAAATTGCGACATGCGACTTAATCTTTCCATGCATAATCAAAGGTGTACTACAATAATTTCGACTTTGTAATGATAGTCATTAGTTGTTCTAGATTTGTTACTTTGCAATGCACAAAGGCAACTTGCTTAACTGGAGCCCCAAGAGGAACACCAAGGAAAAGGGAATTCTCTTGCAAGAAAATCTATCTTGTAACATCAACAAGATTTTTTATTAGGTTTTATATGATCACAATGAAGAAAAGAACACCATGCATAACAAATCTTCATGCAGCATCATGTAGATCTCCCATGGATTTGATAGAATCAACCATATTCTTCAATATCTTCACAAAATCCATCAATAGAACAAATAAAGAAAAAGAATACACCATCTTTGAATGGAAATACATCACATAGTATTCATCTTCAATGTCTTCATAGTCTTCTCTCTCAATCTCTCATATACAATCACTCTATTTTAGTAGAATTGGCTATCCCTGACTCTCTCTCTCTCTCTCCATCAATAATACATCATATCCTCACTGAAATATCTCATAATCACCCACAATAATCCTTATTAGGTCATGAATACCCCTCCCAAGAGGTGTGTCTGATATGAAGAGGCACCAGAGCCACTACAGTGTCCTTTCGTAGCTCACCACTATCACTTCACTCCAGTCTTTACTTGAGTCTTCAACAACTACTTCTTTCACTTCTTTTAGCTCTTTTGCACTTGTATTCACCTCTTTCCAAGGCTAGAAAACTTTCCCAAGCTACACTCTCATCCAACAGAACACATACAGAAGCATACAGAAGGTCTACAGAGGCTCATCAGAAGCTCACCAGAGAGTTACAGAAGGTCAACAGAAAGCATCAGAACCACATGACTCATACCAAAACCATTCCAAACCATAAAAAACTATTCAATAAGATTTCAAACAATCTCAAACCCTTTTAATCAATACTCCATCCCTCCTTAACAGAGAGAAAATAGAACAAAATAGAAGCTCAACAGAACCAATTAGGACCAAACAGAACATATCAGAACATCAACAGAACTTCACATCTCTACTAATAAACATCATGAGCTTAATAAAACCATTCCAACCTATCCAAAACACTCTCAAACCACTTCCAAACCAATCAATCATCTCATAAAATCAACCATTCAACTCTCAAAAAACAACAAAAATCAGCCAAAAAATAGGTCATTTCAACATTCAACACTAACAATGCATAGACATCTTATGTTCTTTTTCGTTCATTCCATTCAAAAATACAAATGACCAATCTTCAATCGTGAATTACTTCTTTTGAAATATCCAATGAATTTCAATCGCATCAAACTAGGTGGATTTGACAAGCATAAGTGCATCCTAATTCCATGAATTAACCATGCATAATTGCAATACTTCGACTTAAATCAAAAATAGGAAGAAAACCTAGACTTGTGGACTCAGTGAAATGTCCACATGAATATTAGGAGATGATCCTCCTGCGGTTGCGCCTTGTGACTTTTTAGGGGCCATTGTGAATTCGGCTTCTCGTTTGCCTTCATGGATTCGAACTTCTTGCCTTGGCTCGCAGTCTTATGATCTTTGGCCATCTCCCTCGTACGTGCAAATCCCTTTGAGGTACGGCTCCTTGACAGAAGTACCGACTTGTGGAATTTGGCTTTGGAAGGCCTTAGGGTTCGGAGCTTGGGCCTTCTTTCTTTCGGGAAAAGAAGGATTTTGTGAAGGGATCTTGTGAAGGCCTTGCGGAAACGGAGGCTTATGAACTTCTTCTTCTTCTCCTAAAAATCCCAGGGAAAAAAGGGGTAGGATATCGGACTTATCTGGAATCCAGTAGGGAGGGGGTCTAAGGAAGCCCCTCTTCTTTTTCACAAGGACTCGGGGGTAAGGATGGGCTTATTGGGGAACTAATGGGAAGGCCTTATCGGCTTCCTCTTCGAAGATCGGGGGGAAAAATTGGGCTTTTGGAGGGTTCAATGGGAAGGGGCCTTTAAACCCGGCAAGGAAATGGGCTTGTGGTGGATCCAATAGGAAGGGGGGCTTAGAGAATCCCCCTTAGAAGCTTCTAAGAAGCTTTTGAGATGGGTGTAGGGCCACGTGGAAAAGGGGAGGATAATAGTTACGTGGAAGGGGGAAGATGATAACCACATGGAAGAGAGAGGGGTGGTGCTGACGTGGAGTGTGGGGAGATTTTCTTAAGATGGCGGCGGCGTATCAAGCCTCATGCAGCTCCCTCCAACCCTTGCGCAACCTCCTTCCATCTTCTATGGCGGTGATTTCAAGTTTAGAGCAGCCTCCTTCCCCCTCTTCTCACGACTGTCCTCATCTCCTGATGCAATCTGACAGCCTCTTCCTCCTCTCATGCCTATCCTAACCCCCCCCTAAGGGGGGTTTTTATAGTTTGGCGGAGAGGGGATCTCCCTCTCCACGTGGTACCTTGCATGGACTTCTCCCTTCCTTTCCTCATGGGGCTCCTACTAGCCCATCCCCTTCCCTCAGCCACGCATCGGCTGGGAAAGATAAATAAAATTTTTTGACATTTATCTCAACATTATCCTCTTAACCTCCACCCAAGAGGGAGTTCACATGTGGTTTTGAACCCCGGTCCCAGTTTGCCAATGCAGAGGTCATGATTCCTCGCATACAGTTTAGAGGTTGCACTACTGGTAACTTCAATGCCGAAAATAACCTTTGCGTGAGTTTCACGCGGGGTGTGGAAAGTCGGTCTAGTAATATTTTTCAAACATGAATATTACAATAAGGCTGACTCCATTGCCATGAGGCAACTCCTCTATAGTAGCCTTTCCTCGTTGATGTATTTGTCTTGGTCCCTCATCTTGTTGGAGGTTGGAAAACAACTATAGGAGGAAGATCCGATGCAGACTAAGCCTATAATATAGTGAGTGCCAGCTATATTTTTCTTGGATAAGAGGGTGGCAATAGTAGATAGGGTGCCAGGGCATACTAATAACGTGGCTGCAATTGCAATATGCTAGATGGCCACTTCAGGGAGAGCCGATGGCTGAAATCTACTTAACAAAGGATGAGGTTGAATGTTAGACAAGACGTTTATTTATAGATGAATGGATCCTCCCAAATTAGGGTTTGACTTATGGGACATAAATACTCTCTAAGACCACACACTGTTTACTAAAACTTTGGGTATTTTACATGAGTGTATCATGCTAAACATCTAAAATCTACTGACTAAACTTTTCTTGCTTGAGAAAAGATGTACTAAGTTTAAATAGGGGAGGACATGTCTTATTGCTTCTTTCTTTAAGAATTTTTAATGTTGAGAAAATAGGGAAATTATCAAGGATAGAAGACTCTTTAATCACCCCAAAGGAAGAAGTTGGATGTATCTACCAAGTGCCACATGAAGTGTAGAATATATCCAATCTAATAGTACACCACAAAATATTTGAGTTTTTTTTCCTCCAAATGAAACTATTTAATGATGCTATTTCATCCATTTCTACCAAATCAAAGATATCATTCTTAAATACTAGCCTGTCCCACACTTGTATCTGAGTGTAGCTACTTGTGAGGCACACCTAGTCCTCTTACACTCCAAGATAGAAGGTTTAGTAACTTCATTAACAACTACGAATGGGTGCCACATTTGTGAGTATTTGAGAACATTTTCATATATGTTCTATTTCAAATGGAGGTAGTTTGGTTAAATTGCTTATTTTTTTCTAAACAAATAAAAGACTATGGTCATCTACCTACTCCTACAGAGATAGAGTTAGTGACATATTATGGCTATTAAGCTTTCCAGATGACACTTCCTGTAGCGCAGCTGTCTATAAGTGCCTACATATATTTATGAGCCAATTGAATTTGCAAGTAGCATGTTTATTATACTAATAGATATCCCAGAATGTGTAAGAGACTCACAAGACTTGCAATATGGAGGCCATTCTCGAGAGGAGGTTAAAGGTAGGATGTTGAGCTGGCCAAGAAGTGGATACACAAGAGAGGGAGTGGATTTGGAGATAGGACCATTCTTCTGAGCACTTTGTGTTATGGGAGCACTAGACTGTGTTCGAGAGACTAGAGTAGATGCAAGATTTGTTGCAATAACTCTGATTACAAGATAATCCCAAATAGGGGCACAAGGCACAATGATAACTTAACAAGATATGGAAAATCCCACAACCTAGGACCGTAGGTATAGAAATAGGACTCGATAGGATATAAAGGATCCCACAACCGAAGACCATAGATATGGTTACAAGATATCAGAATTACAAGATCTCCCTCAATGGGGATGAACAATATCAAGGAAATACTAGACAAGATTTCATACTATGAGATTATAAGGTGACAGGACAACAAGAGTATAATGGAACACTACAAGGATTTAAACCTATAGCGACGGCGGGTAGCGACGCAAATAGCGACGCCCCACAGGGGAAAGAAATAGGCCGAAACCGAGCGCGGGTTCATTTCGCGCATTTTCGTCGATCGTTTTGAGAGGGAGAGTGAGAGAGAGAGAGCGACCATCATGAGAGAGGGAGAGGAAGAAGGCTTGCCGCTGCCGCCGCCACCGACATTCGCGAAGGAGAGGAGGAGCCTTCATCGCGAAGAGGAGCCGCCAAACCCTCGCCATATCTCATCGGTGAGTCTATTCTCTCCTTCTTTTGCTTGTTTAGGGTTTAATTCTCTTTCTCTTTTTCTTGTTTAGGAGAGGAAATGAGAGAGAAAGAGAGGGAGAGGGAGAGGGAGGGAGAGAAAGAGAAAGAGAGAGGGAGAGAAAGAGAAAGAGAGGGAGAGGGAGGGGGAGGAAATGAGAGAGGGAGAGAAAGAGAAAGAGAAAGAGAGGGAGAGGGAGAGGAAGAGGGAGGAAATGAGAGAGGGAGAGGGAGGGAGAGTGCATTCTCTCTCTCCCTCTCCCTTTTGCTTTTATAATTTGTGTATATATATTGAGAGAGGGAGAGGAAATGAGAGAAAAAGAGAGGGAGAGGGAGAGGGAGGGAGCGGGAGAGGGAGAGGGAGGAAATGGAAGAGGGAGGGGGATGAAATGAGAGAACGAGAGAGAGAAAGAGAAAGAGAAAGAGAAAGAGAGGGAGAGGGAGAGGGAGGGGGGAGGAAACGAGAGAGGGAGAGAAAGAGAAAGAGAGGGAGAGGGAGAGGGAGAGGGAGAGGGATGGGGAGGAACTGAGTGAGGGAGAGGGAGGGAGAGTGCATTCTCTCTCTCCCATAATTTGTGTATATATATTGAGAGAGGGAGAGGAAATGAGAGAGAAAGAGAGGGAGAGGGAGGGAGAGGGGGAGGAAGGGAGAGTGAGAGGGAGGAAACAGAAGAGGGAGGGGGATGAAATGATCGAGAGAACGAGAGAGAGGGAGAGTGTATTCTCTCTCTTATTTATTTAATTTTTGTATAATCTGTATATAATGTGAGAGGGAGAAGAAATGAGGGAGAGGGAGAGGGAGAAAGAGAGTGAAATTAAAGAGAGGGAGAGGGAGGAAATGGGAAGGGGAGGAAATGAGAGAGAAAGAGAGGAAGAGAGTGAGGGAATAAGAGAGGGAGAGAGGGAATGAGAGAGGGAGAGTGTATTCTCTCTCTTATTTATTTATTTTTTGTATAATTTATATGTAATGAGAGAGGGAGAAGAAATGAGGGAGAGGGAGAGGGATAAAGAGAGGGAAATTAAAGAGAGGGAGTGGGAGGGGGAGGAAGAGAGAGAAAATGAGAGAGGGAGAGGGAGAGGGAGAGGGAATGAGAGAGGGAGAGGGAGAGGGGGGAGAGACGAAAACATAATAGGGAAATGAGAGAGGGAGAGGGAGGGAGAAGAAATGAGAGAAGGAGAGGAAGAGAGCAAAAGGAAATGAGAGAGCGAGAGGAGAGAGAAAAAAAAGAGAGAATGATAGGAGAGAGAAAAAGAGATAAGATGTTAAACATAATAGGCAAATAGAGCAAGAGAGGGTATCGGTGAGGGTGAGGGCGAGGGAGGGAGAGGAAATGAGAGAGGGAGAGGAAGAGATAAAAAAATGAGAGAGAGAGAGAGAGGAGAGAGAAAAATTATTAAAAATAATAGAGAAAGAGAGGGTCACGGTGAAGAAGGGACAGGAAATGAGAGAGGGAGAGAAAGAGAGAAAGGTAAATGAGAGAGGGAGAGGAGAGAGAAGACAACATGAGAGAGAGAGAGGAGAGAAAAAGAGAGAAAAATCATTAAACCCAATAGGGAAAGAGAGATAGAAAGAGAGGGTGAGGGCGAGAGAGGGAGAGGAAATGAGAGAGAAAGAGGAGAGAGAAAAAGAGAAAAAGAGAGAAAAACCATTAAACCTAATAGGGAAAGAGAGAAAGAGAGGGTGAGGGCGAGGGAGGGAGAGGAGAGAGAAAAAGGAAATGAGAGAGGGAGAGGAGAGAGAAAAAGGAATGAGAGAGGGCAAGGGAGGGAGAGGAATGAGAGAGAGAGGAGAGAAAAAGGAATGAGAGAGGGCAAGGGAGGGAGAGGAATGAGAGAGAGAGGAGAGAGAAAAAGAGAAAGGGAGGGAGAGGAATGAGAGGGAGAGGAGAGAGAAAAGGAAATGAGAGAGAGAGGAGAGAGAAAAAGAGAAATATCATTAAACCTAATAGGGAAGAGAGAAAGAGAGGGTGAGGGCGAGGGAGGGAGAGGAAATGAAAGAGAGAGAGGAGAGAGAAAAAGAAAATGAGAGAGGGAGAGGAGAGAGAAAAGGAAATGAGAGAGAGAGAGGAGAGATAAAAAGAGAAATATCATTAAACCTAATAGGGAAAGAGAGAAAGAGAGGGTGAGGGCGAGGGAGGGAGAGGAAATGAGAGAGGGAGAGGAAGAGAGAAAAGAAAATATTATGTGCTAGGTACCGAGTACTAGGTACTAAATACTAGTGTTCTATGATACTATATGCTAGGTCATAGAAAAAGAGAGAGATGGAAGGAGAGGAAAACAATCTAAGAAAAGAAAAGAATGATAACAAAAACAAATTGTTTGTTGTAACGTAGACAAAATGGAAAACGAAGAAGGTCCTATTGTTCAAGATTGCAAGGCGTATCTTAATCAGCATGTCCCATATCCTTGCTCTCAATGCAAGCTGGCAATTAGATGAAAACGCCAATTGTCTATAGAACACGTACGACGATTTGGCGAGTTTCAATCTGAGATCATTGATCAGGCGATTGCGAATTTTCAACAAACGGTAATTTGAAGTTAATATCAATCATGCATCGTACTCGCAAGCTAATTGAATACCATATACAATAAGATTGGGTCTCACTGGCAAATTTTCTATCCAGGGAGGTGATATCTCGTCCCAAGGGGGAGTGCACCCTTTGCGGCCAATTAGAAGAGTACATGGGCGTGCGATGGATAGAGTGCAGGAGCCAATCCACCACTCGCAAGGCCAATCTATACCGTCAATGCCAGAGGAGACAGGCAACCTTCCAGACCTACCTACAATCTTGGAGCCTGAGATGGAGGTAATGATCGATGCTTTGATTCCCATGGATGTCGAGACTTCTGATCCGCTTACAGAGGAAGCATCCATACCATTACATGATGGGTGCCGAGTATCTCAGCTGAAGACACTGCTTGCACTCTTAAGTGTGCAAGCAAAATACGGGTGGAGCGATACGAGTATGACCGAGTTGTTCAGGTACCTTGTACATATGCTTCATTGAATTTTTTTTTCGGCACTATTATTACAAACATTTATGCTTTTTCAAGGTGTTTTATGATTTTTTTCAGGTTATTGAAATATCATATACTACCACCTGCAAATACCATGCTTGAGTCTCGTGATGATGCACGACATGTTTTACGGAAGCTTGGCATGGACTACAATTACATCCATGCATGTATCAACGATTGCATACTGCTTCGAGGAGGATACGAGACTATGGAGACATGTCCAAAGTGTGGTGCTCACAGGTATTGACAGGACTTGCAAGGGCAAACCATCCCTCAAAAAGTTCTCAGACACTTTCCGCTCATCCCCCGCATAAACCACATGTTTCCTACGTCCGGCATGGTGAGCTTGACAACATGGCATGCGCAAAATAGGTCCATGGATGGAGTTCAATGAATATCAGCAGATTCGCGCGCATGGAGCCACATTGACTCAACCTTCCCAGGCTTTGCCCGAGAGCCAAGGAATCTTCGGCTCGGTCTTGCAATGGATGGCATGAACCCATTCGGTCTGCGCTCAACTTCTTACAGTGTGTGGCCTATAGTCCTTGTCAACTACAATATCCCTCCATGGCTTTCTACGAAGAAAGGACATCTCATCCTTAGCTTGCTCGTCCTAGGCCGCGACAAAGTAAAAAATATGGACGTGTATCTTCGTCCATTAGTCAATGAGCTTAAGATTTTGTGGGTCACCGTGCAAGATATGAGAAGGCGCGATAGTCGGCGGTCAGCCAATATTCGAGCCATTCTCATGTGGACGATGCATGACTTTTCGAGATTGGGAGAGTGCTCAGGTGTGCATGCCTCTGTTATCACTGGTAATATCTATATTTTATCTCGTTCAACCAAGTATTCACTAGGTCTGGTGTTGAAACAGGTCTGGTTACCTCAGGTTATCATGCATGTCCATTGTGCAGGCCATAGTTAGACTCCCGAAGGTCAAGAACTATGAAGAAGATGGTATATCAAGGACACGCTACTTTCTTGCCGGAGGATCATGAACTCAGGGAAGGTTTTCTTGGATGACCTCCAACACGTATGAATGCCGCAAGCTGGTACGAGCTGAAAATGGTCCACACGGAATCACATCCAAATGGAATGCGGCGGTTCTCAGTTTTCTACGAGTTGCCATATTGGATCCACTTATAGGTCAACCACTTGTTGGATCCCATGTATATTTTCAGGAATGTGGGCAGCTTGTTATGGGATCACATCACAAGAAAGAGAGACACTATAGGGGCACAAATGGATTTGAAGGAGGTAGGTAAGATGGAGGCGCTTTGGCCGCAGTCGAGTGCTGATGGTCGCGTGCAGCTTCCTCGCGCTCCTTGGGTTTTGTCTACTAAAGAAGAGCGCATTGTGAAGCAAGTAATCAAGTCTATCCGCACTCCGACAGGTATGATGCATTCTCTCAGGTCCGCATTTTCTAAAGACAACCAATTATCAGGGCTAAAATCCCATGACTGGCATAAGATATGTTAGGTTTGTACTACGAATGGATTGTAATTAGCGTGGGCATTTTGCTATTTGGAATGTAGCCATTATTCATAATGCTTTCTCATTTGTGGCAGTTTGTACTACCGATGGTGATCGCAGGATGTCTTACTCCAGAAATACGCAAGGCCATTTACAGGTTGTCAACTTTGGTGAAATGGATCTCACAGAAGGATATTAAGACGTCCTCTATTGAATCCACGAGGCGGGGAGTAGTGGAGACGGTCTGTTTCTTTGAGAAATACCTGCCCACCAACATGCTCATGATACAAATCCACCTTCTTGTGCATCTTATGGATGAAGTGGAGATTGCTGGACCTATCCATACGCGATGGATGTTCTTCTTGGAGCGCTTCATGAAAACCCTGAAAGGCTTTGTGCGACAACGAGCTCAGCCAGAAGATAGCATGGCCGAAGGTTGGTTGGTGTCTCAGGCGCTAGTGCATATTTCACAATGGCTACCAACGGTGGAACCCGAAAATGAAATGCTATGGTCGCGCTGAAGGACGATGATAGACTGACTGGAGATGTGGTGGTTGAAAATGGGGTAGAAAAAATAATGGATGCCTCAATGGAAGAGAAGGTGAATCGCTTTTGTATATTGCACCATGCCTCTATGGAGACGTGGCTCGCCAAGTACCAGATTGCTAGGAAAGATCGAGAGGAAGTGCAAGTTGAATTCCAATGTAGTACGTGTCATTGACCGATTCGATATCCCGAAGGCATGGAGGAGATGCCGCGGTTTATGTCAACGCGATGGTTGCATGGAGCTTTGACCGCAGCATCTCGCGAAGGGATAGAGGTCTCAATGGAGAAGTGGGAATTCTCGAGGGAATGTATTCCAAAGGTGATGAGGGGTTTAGAATCTGTCGTATCTAAATTTTATATGCGACATCTAATTTGAGTGTTTCAATGTATAGTACAAAATATATAGTGCAGCGTGGTCGCGCGGACGGCATTTTTGCGTGGAGCATATTGACAAAATGCACTCCACAATGGACTGTGGTATCATGGCAAGGTTCAAGCAAGAGAGCCAGCGACGAGCAATGGATCCAAATAGGGTTGTGGATGAGATGGAGTATTTTGGGAACTTGCAAAGTATTGTTATGGTGGATTACCATAGCTTCTCCATGATACTATTCGATGTGCAGTGGTTCAAAGTGGTACTTGGAGGAGCTGGAGCAACAGTTCAATGAGGTCCATCTAGATTTCTCGAAATAGATTCTAAAAAAAAATGGACAGATTTGTGCGACACCTTTGTGTTGCCGGCCCATTGTGAATAGGTGCATGGACTCATTTGCTTGCTAATTGTATTACGACATGGTTTATGTCACAATGGTTTGAACTCTCTTGTACGTGTTTGTGAACAGGTAATCTTCTATCCAAACCCCCGATAACCTCGATGGTGGTATGTTATACCTTCAAATCCCCGAAGTGCGAGAGTATATGATCAAAGCGATGTTCCGAGCATAGATAAAGATAATATACAAATAGAGGGGTCGATATTGCAAGGGGTGGAGGCGATCAAAAGCTTGGAGCCAGCATCGGCTAACAATGATGGAAATACAGGAGTCCAAGAATTCTTTGAGAACGAGGCAGACTCATTCCTTTTTGGTGACATGTCTATCGACCTTCTAGTGTATGCGGAGTTGTGTCAGGAGATTAACATGGGACCATAGGATACTTCATACTTGGAGCATTCACTTACTCAATTCATTGACCAATCACTTATAAGGGTACATAAGATATGCATTTTAAGTGAGATTTTTTTAAAATGATTTATATTACTCTGCTTTGTATGATTTAAATTGATTATTCTAACATCATTTTTTGTCTGTGTAGGTGACATTTTTAGGACGAGTCAAGGGATGAGCGATAAGGAGTTAAAGGACATCTTCGTACGCATGTCTCCAGACCAGATCGCCATATTCAGAGAGATGGCAGACCAGGAGCTGTCTGGGTCTTCGTCAGGGTGCTCTGCTAGACCTGCTTCAGTGCGATCAGATGCTTCGGCTTCGAGCAGACGAGCTCAACACTCATGACTTGGGCCAGAGGGAGGGAGTGTATCGGGATTAGGGGGATGCTGCAGAGATACAGAGGCAGTGAGCTCGCGGTCGACACGGGATACATGTGTGACTCGCTCTCCTGGCCCTTCCAAGGAGCGTGCCTTAGGCTTAGGTGGATGTTGTGGAGACACGGACGCAGTGTCTTCGTCTCGTCGTTCAGCTGGAGTTGTGTCACCTCCAGGATTTGTCACATCTGTGGGGACGTCTACTCCAGTTACTCCGGCTTTTGCGTAGCCAACAACAGGTGGCACCCCTGTGGGTGCCACTCCGAGAGATATTACCCCCGTTGGTACACCGGATGCATAGGGGTCTCCTGGATATGCCCAGGAGCGTGGATGCAGATGGGAGAGGACTAATCTTTGGCAGACTCTAGGGGGTTATGGATATCTAGTCGATAGTAGGTCAGGAGCCATCATCATGAATGATGAGGGGAGGAGGGTGATGGCTCGCATGAGAGAGTTGTGCCAACAAGTTTTTTGGCAGAATGTCTTGGATCATTGGAAGAATATCGGAGGGGAGAAAGGACTACATAGTAGCATCCTTGCACGAGGAGTTTCCGGTGCCAGCCGCAGTAGATAGATTCTCTACGGGCTGGATGATGGATTGCATGCGTGCATACATGTCACATAGACAATCCGACGCACGCAAGGCAATCAAGAGTGGGGCTGCAAAGCCCGAGTGGTTAGATGCAGATGACTGGCGCCGACTGAGGGAGGAGGCTACAGATTCTCCAGGACGTTGGAGTCAGCAGCGCGAGGCGGCAAGGGCACGACTCGAGGCCGGAGTGGTCCATCATCTTGGGAGTGGCGGCCACAGGACATATTTGGAGGACTTTGTAAGTTTTTCTTTTATTTTGCATGTTTATTTTTTTGAAATATTCTTTGTATTGATTATCATGTTTCTAACAGTTAGCATTTTGTTTTTTTTTGCAGCACTCCATTACAAATTGCTATCCGACTGGCCCTGAGACTCGATATGCAGAGAAGCACGGTCTCACTGCATTAATCGACCGATTGTATAAACGCGGTGGCCTTGTAAGTTACTCATCTTTCTTGTCTGTAGTTACCATGAGATATTTGAATGCATTATTGTATGGTGGACTGATGTGTTGTTTCTTTTTCTACAGAGTCTGTTCGATGCTCCTTTGCAGCGGGACGAGGATTTGTAGCTCACCCTTGGATCCCAGGAGCTCACACACCTTTATTTTTGAGTCGCCTGATCTATGTAGACATTTTTTATGTATTAGTGATATCCTGTCATGATTGTATCAATCACTTTTTATGCGATCATGTATTTATTTCATGTATCAGTTTTATGATTTCAGTATACATTGTTTTTGTTTGCAAGCGCATTGTACACAGTAGTGTAGAAACTATTTTGTATGGCTCTCATAAAGCACATAGATAATTTTTTTTTTCCCTGTTACCATCGCTATTAGTGTTGCAAATTTTACTGCTCACGTCGCTATTAACGTCGTTATAGGCATCGCAAACCGTCGCTAACAGCGTCCCAAATGCGACGCCAATACCGACGCTGATAGCGATGGTGATACCGACTGTTCTATGGCGTTGCCAATAACGACGCTTTTTGCGACGACGGGGGCAAATTTTTTTATTTGCATTTTTCGTCGCTTTAAACGTCGGTATACGGCCTATATCTTGTAGTGGAAGGCAAGACAAGACTAGATTCCATGACTAGACAAGAACTAGAATTGGAGCTTGAAGCTACTTACTTTGAGGTCTCAACTCCTTGAGCTCCCAAGATTGGCATTGGCAAGATTAAGGAGCTTTATAGCGAGCCTCTTCTTTTATAGGTGCTGGAGGGTGGCTAAAGATCTTCTAAAATGTTCCATGATGACATCATTGATGATGCAAGCGATGACATGGTATATCTTCTAGAAGGTTCTATGATGACATGGCAATGATGGGTTTACATGGTTGGCTTGAGGATGTCCTATTAAGGGTGCATTTGCATGGGTTATGGATTCATATGGCATGAGCAAAAATTAATCCATACGCTTGATTGTGGCATGTCCATGACATCACCCCCTCCTCTAGCGATGAGTTCCACGAGGAGTGGCTTGGTGGTTTGGTCTAAGTTTCATTGGATTTCTCTTGTGAAATTCTTTTACTTTGAGAGGTACTCTTTGGAGATATTCTGCAAGTTCCCAAGTGCGATCATTGATGTCATATCCTTTGTAGTGAACAAGGTATTCCAATCAACCTTAGGAGATCCTCGAGTCTAAGACATGCTTGATCTCAAATTCTTCATAATCTTCAATTTGGACAAGTGATGGGAGATTAGATCTCTCCCCCCTCACTGGTGATCTATGGTATGGATCGAGCAAGGAAACATGGAAGACTGGGTGGATCTTCATGGTGATGGGGAGTTGGAGTCGGTAAGCAACTGGGTTGATCTAGGCTACAATAGTGAAGGTCCCAAATCTTTGGTGGTCATGCTTGGTGGAGGGCCTTGTTGTCTGGAGATTATGACTAAGTAACCATACTTTATCATCACTAACTTTGTATGTTGTATGTTGGAGATGATGCTGGTCCATATAGTGCTTGTACTAATTTTGAGCCTTTTCGATTTGTTGCTTGAGTTATTCGTGTATACCTACTAGGTGTGGTGAGCTTTATCTAGGGCGGCAAGGTTCTTTACTTTATTGGAGATATGTACATCCATCCTTGGATACTAGCCATAGTTTGCAAAGAAAGGAGTTTGCTTTTGGTAGATGCATAGATACTATTATTATAAGCAAACTTTACAAAGGGCAAGAGCTCAAAACACTATATTAGGAAATTTGGGAATTTCCATGCACTTTGGGAACCCCCAAAGTGCATGGAAATTGGGAACCCCCAATACCTTTACTATAATAAAGGTATTGGGAACCCCCAATACCTTTATTATTTGACCACATGGTCCAATCTTATTGTCTACCCTAAATGTTAATAAGCTACCTTCCCAAATCCCACTTTCAAATATGGATCACGATTTAGTCTTGTAGTCAAATATTTATAACTTATTTGAAATTTGGACTTGGGAAGTTTCCAAATTTTCTAATATAGTATTTCAAAGCAATCCTTATGATGGTAGTTGATGGTGGAGCAGAGATATTGTTCCAAGACTTGGTTTACCCATTTTGTTTGACCATCATCCTTTGGATGATTGGTTATGGATAACTTAACTTGGATTCCAAGGAGGTTGCAAAGGCTCTTCCACAAACTAGATACGAATTGGGGACCCCAATTATTGATGATGTCATTTGGGAGTTCATGTAATCTAAAAATGTATTTGAGGAAAAATGTAGTGGTAGCTATGCCTTCAACGGTCTTTGTGGTAGGAATGAAATGTGCCATTTTCTGTGAACCTATCGATCACAACAAGAATAGAGTCATATTTTTTAATTTGTGTAATGTGTCCACTTGTATCTTCAGGACACGTCTTAGCAGTCCATCGGAAAGGATGTCTAGAAAGCTCCGCCCGGCACTCCCATGGAATGTTACGGGTTTTGCAATCTAGGGCTTTCCGCGTCTGCCACATAGCAGAAGTATTCCGGCCGTTCCCACTTAGGATGGACATGAATTAGGTTTTTCTTATTGGTCATTTCCTAACGGCAACTAGCGTCAGACCCAAGCGAACTACTTTATGCAGAAACACCAGGTCTGAAGCGGATTCACGCTACACTTGGTTCAAGGAGAATGGGAAACGAGAGGGATTCAAAGCTCAACCTCTCTACCATGAGGCATAGTCACATTCTGTTCCCCTAAAACAGCATAAATCGGGTTTAAATATAACTCTAGGTCAATGTTCCTGTTGTTCATGTTCTTTGATGATCTTCCAACTGTCCATCGTGATTTGAGAAAATTTCCCGGCCAACCGAGACCACCCATCCATAGGACGGACCTATGGCCCATCCTCCGCACTTTCCTCGGGTTGTTTTAGTTATTTAATTACCTAACACATTAGTTGGACATGTGACAACCAGCTTCTTTAATTAACCCATTAGGCGCTGGTTCATTCACATAATCTTATCACTTGACATAGAAAAACAATATCAGACAAGTTCCTTATTAAAATGTTATCATATTTATATTTGAAATACAAAGAGTCTAGCCCGTAGGCTTATCCACAATCCGCCCGAAGGATATCCAACAATCCAGAGGGTTCACTAATCCAAGTTTTCGCCCGTAGACTAGTATGTGGGCCTTGAGATCCAATCCCGAGTCACGTTAGCCTCTTGTGCAAGGCTCGGAAGGTGAGGGATTTACGACCAGAACCCCCTAGCACCCAAGCGTCCTCCTGCTCCAAGTAGCGCTCAACGGAGAGACCTCTCGCGGTGGGTTCGGTCCACTTTCCCGACGTGGTCAACAACCCCCTTGGTTAGGGTTAGATAGGTAGTCGGGGGTAACTGAAGCTACCTCTCCCTTCAGGCCTTCAACCTAAAGTATAAATATCCATTTATCTTTTAATTCATTGATCAAACAAATCCAAACAGTGCTCTAAAATCTGTAGCAAGCACAAACATTTCCATTGATTGTTTTTGTTGGCAAACTGCTAAGGAATGAATCCTTCCTTTCGAATGCATCCAGCACTTGATCCGGGATAACTTGCAACTAGGCAAGATCCCCTATATCTTGGGTTAGGGCATACCCTATTAACCCAGCTTGGCCAACCCCAAGTTAATAGGTTATTTCAATTTATTGGCTGGCCTTTAGTTTCTATCAATCTTCTTTACTCAAGAAAGATACTAAATTAGGATGATTATCCATCCTCTTGCAAGATAACTTGCGTAAGGACATGCCAACTTCATTGAGATAACTTGGCCATTCCCTTGTGATCCAATCACAAGATCATATGACTCCGCACTTGTTGCGCAAGTGCTGCATCGAACTATGCGACTATGGAGTCACGAAACAATCTGTTTCAGGTTCTTTAGGCTGACGTTGTTAGACCTAGGGTTTCCAAGTTCCACCTTTGTAAGATTCTCAGGGACAAACCCTAGCTCACTTTATGATTGCATTTCACTGTCCCTACATTCAGTGAATATGGACAAGTATTTAAGGTATAGGTGTTTCTTGGAATTTACTTATTCCGAACGAGTACTCCGTGGCTTAGGTGTTTTAGGTTTATGCCAATTTGGTTAATTCTAGTAGATAATTTCGAGATTACTTCCACATGATTCGTTGTCTATGCGTAAATTGATTTTTCAACCTTACTTATCGGTTTGAGGTTAGGCATAGGTTAGGTTAATTCCAACTAACCTTCCTATAATATTGAGAATAAAATTCATGCTAACAAGCAACCTTTTTTTTGCTAATTTATGTAGTTGACAACGATAATTTCATAGAGTTTATGCATCATAAGAATCATTTCCTGCTTTGCACTTTCCATGATGATTCATTGCGATATGGGTTAATGGTGCGAGATGCAGTTTATACTTCTAGGCTTAACCGAAGTATACTATTTTAATGGGTAATAATCTAGTCTTATAACTCATTTCAATGCAAAAGCTATTTGTGAGAAATGCATTTATGCTTTCTTTATTTTGCATGATTCAATAAAATTATTAATGACTAAGTTCCTTTGTCGTGAACATCTAAGACAAAAATATATCCTATATCCAACAATTAACCTTGCATGATTGAATTTCAACATTTAAAAATTAGGAAGGAAAACTTGGGATTGGGGTGAGATGTCCACGTGGATGCCCGGAGATGACCCTCCCGCGGCTACGCCTTGGACTTTCTTAGGAGGCATTTCCGCCGTGGAAGCAGCTTTACAACTCCTCTTTGATATTCCACTATGGCTCTCTTTTGCAATAACTTGTACCATCGAAAACAGATTTTTAGAAGGCTGCCTCCTTGGAGTCAGAAATTCGAAAGGGGTGTTTCAGAATCTTTCAAGACTAAGACTTATTAAGCCATGGGAAAGGCTTAATGGCCTTTGTAAACTTGCACAAATAGGAATAGAAAGGTGTGGAAAAGACACAAGGTGCGGGAGAGCTCCAAGGGAAAATAATAACCGTAAAGGTTATAAGTAAGGGTGTAAGGACCCTTAGGCATATTAGGAGAAAAATGGATTATGAGGGTTTACACACGGAGGGGGGAAATGATTCTGAGGCCAATGAGGAAGGGCTAAAGGAAAATTAAAAAAACACGGGGGTTGGGTTCCAACTATGGGAAGGGCATATAATGCTTTAAACACGGGGGGGTGAGTAGTTTTGAAGCCCAAGGAAAAGAGGCTTATAGGGGGTTACAACCGGGGAGAAAAAGGGTTTTTAAGCCTAAGGAAAAGGCTTAATGGATAAAACACGGGGGGGTTTCCAACACCCATGGGAAAGGGGGGTTTAGACACGGGGGCGGGGAGATGAAAAGGTTTTGAAGCCCATAGGAAAGGGGCTTAAGGGGATTATAAAACCCGAGGGGGGGGTGGTTCCAAAAGGCATAACACGGGGGTGTGAGGCGGGGGGTTGCAACACCAGGGGAAAGGGGGCTAAGAAGGCCCTTTAGAAGCTTCCCCCAGGAAGCTTCCAAAGCTTCCATGTGGGAGGGGGGTAATAGGGCCGTCCGTCTGTCGACGGCGATTGACAGTTAGGGCGCGGCAGCTTCACGTCGGTGATAGGGCAGCAGCTTCCCTTCGTCCTCCTTCAGGCGGCAGCAGGGAAAACTTCCCTCTCACATGGCGGGAGCGATTGACAGTTGGGGCGCGGCAGCTTCACGTCGGTGATAGGGCGGCAGCCTCCCTTCGTCCTCCTTCAGGCGGTAGTAGGGAAAACTTCCCTCTCACATGGCGCTGGCACTGTACGGCGTTGTGGCAGCAGCGTCATCCTTTCCATCTCTGGCCTTTTGTCCTTCTTCAGCCGTGCGGTCCCCCCTCAGTTATATAGGGGAGGGAATAAGATCCTCCCTCCCTCTTATGTGTCGCCGGGCATGCATCCCCCTTGCTCCAAGCTCCAGCAAGGAGCTTAGTGTCCTATGCTTCCCTCCCTCTCCCCCTACTCGACAGTCGGCTAGGGGAAGGAGGGAATTTTTTTTTGCCTTTATCTAATAAAAATGAATTATCCCAACTAAGAGGGTATTCATGTGAAATGCATATTTCTACTATGGAGCTATTACATTCTCTCCCCCTTGGAGGAATCGAGATGTCCTCATCTCGAGATAAGCTGGGGATATTGATAGTTGAGAGTGCCTTCATCTATCCAAGTGGCATCCTCTTCGGGATAATCTTTCCACTGGACGAGGCATTATTTCAGGGTTCTGGATCTTAGTTGTCTCTTCCTAACATCTAAGATCTTGTCAGGCCTTAGTTCAAGGACTCCTTGACTGGGCATTACAACTTGTTGATCATCAAGTACATGGTTAGGATTAGGTACATACTTTTTCAATAAGCTGATATGGAATACATTGTGAACCTTTAGGTTCTCAGGGAGTTGCAATCTATAAGCATTAGGTCCTAGGCATTTGAGGATCTTGTACGGCCCACAATACCTCGCGCTTAGCTTCTTGCAATCTCCTAAGGATAGGGAACTCTTTTTAGGGCGTACGCGAATGAAGACCATGTCTCCTTCTTCGAAAATTCTATCTTGACACTTCAAATCCGCATATGCCTTCTGTCTATCCTTGGCAGCTTGGATGTCCTGTCTTATTGACTTTATTTGATCATCCATCTCTTCCAACATCTTCCTTGAAGCTTCAACCCTTAAGGTTGGATCTGAAAAGTTTAGGGGCCTTTGACAGTCATGACCATACAATGCTTGGAAAGGGGTCATCTGAATGCTTTGTTGGTAGGAAGCATTGTAGGCAAATTCAACTAAAGGAAAATATTGAATCCACCTCTTCGGCTCGCAACAGCAGTACGCCCTAAGCATGTCCTCCATGACTTGATTTACTCGCTCTGTTTGACCTTCCATTTGGGGATGGTAAGCGGTGCTAAAGCAGAGTTGAGTCCCAATAGCTTCAAAGATAGCTCTTCAGAAGTGTGACGTGAAGAGAGAATCACGATCACTAATGATTCTTCTGGGTAAACCATGTAGCTTGAATATCTCCTTGATAAAAAATCTTGCAATGTTTGAGGCTTTATAGTTTGTCTTTACTGGAATAAGGTGTGCAACCTTATTAAGCATGTCAACCACAACCATGATGGAGTTGTATCCTCCCTGGACTTGGGGTAGGCCTACAACAAAATCCATACTGATGAATTCCCATTTCATTTGGGGAATGTCAAGCGGTTGCAGTTTCCCTGGCATCTTGACATGTTCGGCTTTGATACATTGGCAAGACAAACACTCGGTGACATATTTAAGAACGTCACCTTTTAGCCTCTCCCAATGGTAGCTCTTCCTAACTGTTGAGTGTTGAAATGACTTGTTTTTTGGCTGATTTTTGTTGTTTTTGAGAGCTGAATCGTTGATTTTATGAGATGATTGATTGATTTAGAAGTGGTTTGAGAGTGTTTTGGATGGTAATGATTGTGTTTTGGAAGTTCATGATGTTTGTTGATGGTTCTGTGATGTTCTGATAGGTTCTGATTGGTTCTGTATACCTTCTGTTTTGCTCTGTTTTGGTCTGTTTTGTTCTGATTGTCTTCTGTAAGGAGGGAAGGAGTATTGATTGATGAAGAATGAGATATTGTGAAAGCTTATTGAATGGTTTGTGAGAGTTTGGAATGGTTTGAGAATGAGTTATGTAGTTTTGATAACCTTCTGTAACCTTCTGTAGGTCTTCTGTAGAGCTTCTGCTTCTGTTCTGTTTCTGTTCTGTTCTGTACTGTAGCTGTTCTGGTACTGTTCTGTAGACTGTTCTGTATGCTTCTGTAAGTGTTCTGTGGAATGTATGTGTGACTTTGGGGAAAGTTTTCTAGCCTTGGAAAGAGGTGAATACAAGTGCAAAAGAGCTGAAAGAAGTGGAAGAAGTAGCTGCTAAAGACTCAAGGGAAGACTAGAGTGAAGTGATAGTAGTGAGCCGTGAAGAGACACTGTAGTGGCTCTGGTGACTCTTCATATCAGACATACCTCTTGGGAGGGGTATCCACGACCTAAGAGTGATTATTGAGAGTGATTTTGAGAGATTGTAGTGAGGATATGATGTATTATTGATGGAGAGAGAGAGAGAGAGAGTCAGAGATAGCCAATTCTACTCAAACAGAGTGATTGTATATGAGAGATTGAGAGAAAAGACTATGAAGATATTGAAGATGAATACTATGTGATGTATTTCCATTCAAAGATGGTGTACTTCTTTGCTTTCTTTGTTCTATAGATGGATTTTATGAAGATATTGAAGAATATGGTTGATTCTATTAAAATCCGTGGGAGATCTACATGATGCTGCATGAAGATTTGTTGTGCCTAGTGTTCTTTTCTTCATTGTGACAATATGAAACATGATAAACAAGCTTGTTGATGTTACAAGATAGATTTTCTTGCAAGAGAATTCCCTTTTCCTTGGTGTTCCTCTCGGGGCTCCATGTTTTTGGTGCGCAGCCGGGGAAACTTGCCATTAACAAGCACCAAAAGAGGCTGAAAATGAAGGAAATGGCATTGCCAAGAAGAGAAGAATTCAATGGATGATTGTAAAGTTCCTTCTTCCACTGAAGAGTTGGAATTCCTCATAATCAAAGCCACTTTCCACAAGAAGTTCATCCCACAATGGCGGAAACACATCACCATCATGATGCGTGCTCTATGTGGTGGACAGTTTCCCCTTCCTATTGAAGCAGCAGAAACTTGCATCTTGGTGGCAAACTGTTTGGGAACAAACTGAAGAGCAGAAACAGAGAGAATGACCATCCATGGAAGATTTGGCATTCATTGAAAAGTTTCTAGACAACATCAAGTGGGAGATTGTGAAGAAGCTTCAGGAGTCTTGGTCTGTAGAGGTTCACAAAGACAAGAAGGAAAAGAGTTGGAATTTGTTCGTGGACGCTCAACAGCAAGATACATGGGATGCTTGGTGTACTGATAATCTTCTGTTTGTTCAATTAGCAACCCACTGGAAGCTGGTAGATAGAGTGTTTTTCACAACATACACTGTTGAAACCATCAGAAGCTGGCATTACTATGATGATGGCACCACCACAATGCTCAGACGTATGCATTTTGACACCTTCAGAACCGAATACCTTCCTCTGTGCAGTGGCATGAAAGCAGAATTCAGGGACGTTGAAAAGAAAGAAGTAGAAGAAATGTTGGCCAGAGAGTCCTCCAGAGACTGAAGCCTTCTGTTAACCCTCTGTGGAGCACTAACAACGTAGTGGAGCCACACCCCTGATGAATGACGCAATAAAGAGGCAAGCATTAGAACGAGTCTAGAGGTACGTGAGAAGAGAGAAAGCAAGAATCAGAGCCGAGAGCAAGCTCGCAGCAGAAGCCGCCTTTGACGCCCTTGCGGAACTCTTTACAGAAGTCCCAATGGCACATCAAGCCCTTCCTCCTCCTGCTGGAGGTCCACTTCCAAGCCAGATCCGTCCTGGAAATATTGATGACAGGCCAGCGAATGTAGTCCCATTGCCAGTTTTTAAGGGAGAGTACAATGAAGACCCCGATCTTCATGTAGCAGAGTTTATGGTAGCATGTGTGGCTAACAATGCCAGAACCCCTGAGCATTGGTTAGCAATATTCCCCGCCACTTTCAAGGGCGCGGCGTTTCAGTGGTATGAGAGACAAGCAGCAGGAACTTTTGGCACATGGGACGACCTGAAGTTGGCCTTCCTCACTAAATTCAGGCGTGAAGGTTTTGAAGAGCGGATGCGAGAGGACTTTATGAACCTAAGTCAATCCTCTGGAGAAAGAGTAGAAGCTTATGTCTCAAGAATGGAATCCATCCTGAAGAGATGGACTAACCATAATCTAGACGATGGCATTCAGAAGGGAGTGTTTCTCAGAGGATTACAACCAGAAGTCCGTAAGTTTGTGGAGCTGCAAAGACCAGCCACACTACAAGCTGCAACAGAAGGTGCAAGACTGTACGATGAAGTGGAAGCTAGATTGGCGATGAATACAGGAAGAGGAGTCCTACCTCCTCTGATGCCAGGAATGATGTACCCACCTAATGCAGTCCCAGGGACTGTTCCCTATCCCTACCAACAAATGCCCCCGGTATCACAGTACAGTGCACCAAATCCACAGTGGCCACAATCCATGCCTCAAATGGTGGTTCAACCTCAATAACAATGGTCCCAACCAATTCCCTCAATGCCAAATCAACAGCAACAGTGGAACCCTACCAATTGGAGCCAATAGCCAACCGTTCAAACGGGAGTTCTGAATCAGAACCAGAACAGAGATCCCTCTGTACCAGCCCAACCCGTTTATGCAGTGATTGCCGAGACTCCTCAAAATCTTCCTGCCAGTGCCTCAGGAGGTGAAAGCTTGAAGGACTACTTATCCAACTCAGTTGCAAACATAAAAAAGGAGTTGATGGATGTGATTACAGAGCAACTACAGACGTTGAAAGTGAATACTGCTAGCATATCCAACGTTGCAGGAGCAGGAAGAGATGTGATGCGGTCAAATACTTAGTGTGGTAAGTGTCATCAAGCAGGCCATTTAGCCACTGAATGCACACGAAAACCCACCATTCCTGGAGCCTTCTGTTCCTACTGTTTGCGGAAGAATCATACAGAGGACATTTGCTCTCTGAAGGAGATGCATGATAGGAGAAGGAAGGAAGAAGACGCAAGATTCAACCTGCTGGAATCCAAAATGACAACACAAGATATTGGACCCAAGCCTAGAGAGTTTGGTCCTAATTTCGGACCCAGAAGGTTTCCCTCTCAAAGTTACAGAGGAAGACAGTCTGGCGGTGGTCAGAGATCAGAAGTGGAATGTTACAGATGCGGGGAAAAGGGACACATCTCACCAAATTGTCCAAATCCCAGAAGGTCAGTGGATTACAAGCCCTTATGCAGTCGATGCAAAGGAGAAGGCCACACTGCAAAAGATTGTCCAAGCCTAGCCCCAGTGAAAAACAGTGCTACTGATAGTCCAGCCAAGGCCCAAGAGCCTACCTCCAATTTAGTGGAATTGGAAGTTACTGCCATCACGCGTGCAAAGCAGAAGGAACCACCTGTCCAGAAAGAAAATAACCCTCCTGCCAGAACAGTGAAGTTCAGTCTTCCACCAGAAGAACAGAACAGAACAGAGCCTAACAGTGCCGTACAGAGCCCTACAGTGCCACAGAGAGTTACAGAGACAGTTACAGAGACAGTTACAGAGACAGGACCAGAGGTCCAGGATACAGAAGAGGAGGAAGTGCCACAAGTGGCAGAAGAAGCTCCTGTAATTCCTCTGTTGGAAGAAAAAGGGAAAATGAAAATGGGTGTTGCCCCATTCCCTAACCGGTTAGAGAAGCTAGTGGATCCTATTAAGGAATACGATCTAGTTAGAGATCTAGATACCTTTAAACCAAACCTCACATTCCGACAATTATTGATGTTGTCTCCCAGTTGCCGGAAAAGGTTCAAAAGTATACTGACAAAAAGACGTGGTTTAAGGGTTGCTCCTTCAACAGTGACAAAGTCCAACAAGGCTTCAGAACCTGTCAAAGAAGTGGACGTGGCTAATGCTTTCCTAGATCCAGGTACTCCAGAGACTGGCGTATGGATAGAAGGCTGCTTCATTGCAAATGCACTGATTGATGGTGGTTCATCAGTGAACATTATGACGGATGTGACAATGAAGGATCTAGGCCTACAAGGTGTGCAACCAACCCAATGGCTCATCAGACTGGCGGATCAGAGTAGAATCAAGCCTTTGGGCATTCTTCCATATGTGAAGACTACAGTGGCTGGAAAAGATTATTGGCTGACCTATTTGGTGGTGAAGCCAAACTCTTATGGTACATTCTATCCTCTGTTACTAGGCAGACCATGGCTTTTTGAAGCTCGAGCAAGGACGGATTGGTTTAAAGGAACTTTGACCTTGGGCAGAGGACCCAATAAAGTGGTGCTGAAACTGTATGGTTCTCAAAAAGGACATGGATCCACCTCCTTGGAATTATCTTCTGATTCCCCTAACGAGGCTACAGATGGAACATCAACAGACGAAGATGCTGTCAAACAGATCCTTCCCAAGAAAATAATGGCACATTCCTTAACAGTGGATACTGTAAGCCGACTTCCAAAAGATGCAAAGCCATTATCAATGGGTGAATACTTCCTGCCTGAACCAGAAATGACTTCGGAAATCACTTCTGACAGTGAGATAGAAGCATGGATGTACTGCTCTCCCTGTTACATGGTCACAGCAGAAGCAGAAGCAGAGACAGAGGCAGGAGAGGAAACAGAGAATCTGTTCTTCTGTTACAGAGCTCCTACAGAAGCAGAAGCAGAAGCAGAGACAGAAGCAGAAGCAGAAGCAGATACAGAGACAGAAGAGGATGAATATGATATGGACGAAGAAGGTGATGAAAGTGAGCCAGAAGAGTCTATCCCACCCGAAGAGGATACATTTGAGGAAGAAGTTCCAGAAGCATCAGAAGCCGATGAGCTCATGCTATGGGACAGAATGGTGATGGTACCATTTGGTCTGGTAAATGGATCTTCTCATATGCAAAACCTTTATAAGAAATGGATTAAGAAGAACAAGCCGTCTTTCAAGAGTGGCTCCTGCCGTCCTAACCCATCCTTGCCAGAGAAAGATGATGATGATGCACCATGCCAACAAGCACCAGTCCGACAAACCCAACAAGCATCAGAGGGTCCCTGTTATGTGACATTCTTGGATGTGTCATCATCAAAAGAGGAGTCTTCAAGCCAAGAGGTAATTAGTTTTGAAACCAAACCCGAAACAGATCTAATCCCATTTCAACATCTTAAAGAGCAAATTAAGTCTCCACCAAAAGAAGAAGTTGGTTCTAGTGGGACATCAGAAGAGGACACCACTCCCTTGAAGGAGTCGGATCTGTACCCAGAAGCAATCCGTGGGACCTTCATTCGTGAAGTAGAAGGTGAAAGGCAGTTTACCTTTGTGGATGCTAAAGGCACTGAACGCCACTTGAAGGTGGGTAGCAGTCTCCCAGAAGAGGAGTTGTCAACCTTGTACAACTTGTTGAAAGAGAATTTGGACGTGTTTGCGTGGTCCTACAAAGACCTAAAGGGGATTGATCCCACAATATGTCAACATCATATTGACTTGGAGCCTGATGCCAAGCCAGTACGGCAACGACAGAGGCGAATGAACCCGAATTATTCCACCTTGGTGAAAGCGGAGCTGTTGAAGCTTCTGGAAGCCGAGTTCATCTATCCAGTGGCAAATAGTGAATGGGTTTCACCCATCGTGGTTGTACCCAAGAAGAATGGCAAATTGCGAATATGTGTGGATTTCCGGAAGCTTAATTCCAAGACGAAGAAGGATCATTTTCCTATCCCTTTCACAGACCAACTGTTGGACACAGTGGCAGGACATGAACTTTATTCTCTTTTGGATGGATTCAGCGGATACAACCAAGTCCAAATCGCAGAAGAAGACCAATCCAAAACAACCTTCACCACAGAATGGGGGACCTACGCTTACCGAGTGATGCCATTTGGGCTCTGCAATGCCCCTGCTACTTTCCAACGAGTCATGATGGCTGCATTTCAAAATCATCTACACGACTTTATCGAAGTATATTTGGATGACTTCTGTGTCTATAGTTTGATCCATGAACACTGGGAACACCTGGAACAATGCTTTGACCGATGCCGGAAGTATGGGATTTCCCTCAACCCCGACAAATGCATCTTTGGGGTCTCTTCTGGAGTTCTGTTGGGCCACATTGTCTCTGCACAAGGGATATCAACAGACCCTGCAAAGATTGAAAAGATCGCAGCTCTGGCAGCACCCACCAACCTCAAACAGTTGAGGGGATTCCTAGGCCATGTGGGTTACTACAGACGGTTCATAGCTCATTTCGCGACAAAGGCAACTTCCTTGCACAAGCTTCTGAGGAAAGATGCAGAGTTTACTTGGACAGAAGAATGTGACAAAGCCTTCCACATTCTGAAGCAGTGTCTGATAGAGGCACCCATTCTGCAACCTCCTGATTGGACGAAAGAGTTCCATGTACACACTGATGCATTAATTGAAGGCTTAGGTGCTGTCCTCTGCCAAAAGGGTTCCTCGAAGTTGGATCAACCGATCTATTACGCAAGCCGAAAAGTCACTGATAGGGAACGGAACTATACAGTGAGAGAGCTGGAGTGCTTGGCAATGGTGTTTGCCCTAGAGAAGTTTCGCCATTACCTCCTATCTACCCACTTTAAATTTTATGTGGATCATGAGGCCCTGTCCTTTTTGATGAACAAAGCAGATGTGAAAGGACGAATGATGAGATGGCTCCTTCTATTCCAGGAGTTCGACTTTGAGGTGATTACTAAGCCTGGCCGTTTCCATGTTCTGGCTGATCATTTGTCGCGTATCCCACAAACTGCAGACGAGGAGCAAGATGATCCAAACCTCCCTGATGCTTCCCTGTTCTTGGTAGAAACTGTAACTCCCTGGTATGCAGACATTGCCAACCTGCTGGCAATCCAACAGTACCCTCCTGGTATTTCTAGTCGGGAGAGGAAGAAGCTTATGCTAGAATCAGCCCCCTACACCCTGCTAGGTGGTGCACTGTACAAGAAAGGAAAAGATGAAGTACTCAGAAGATGTGTTGCAGGAGATGAGATTGGGATTGTTCTGAAGGCTTGCCATGACGAGCCATGTGGAGGTCACTTTGCAGGAGAAGCTACAGCCAGGAAGGCTCTGCTAGCAGGATATTGGTGGCCTACCATCCACAAAGATGCCTATGATTACTGTAAAAGATGTGATGCTTGTCAGAGAATGGGGAAACCCACAAAGACAAGTGCCATGCCATTGCAGCCTATCCTTCCTTTGAAGCCGTTTGAGAAGTGGGGCATTGACTTCGTAGGTCCCATCGATCCTCCTACTAGAAGGAAACAGAACAGATACATCCTCGTATGTACGGATTATGTCACAAAGTGGTGTGAAGCTAAAGCCCTTAAGCGGGACGATGGTAACAGCATGGCCCTGTTCTTGTACAAGAATATCATCACCCGTTTTGGCAGTCCCTTAGAGCTGGTAAGTGATAGAGGCACTCATTTCCTTAACAAAGTCATGGAAGAGTTGACAGAGTTGTATAAGATCCGCCATCGTAAGTCCACTCCCTATTACCCCAGAGCCAACGGCCAAGTCGAAGTCACCAATCGCATCCTCTGCTCGATCCTGACAAGAACGATTGCCGCACATCGTCGTGATCGGGACGATCGACTTACAGAGGCCCTCTGGGCGTACAGAACCTCCCATAAAGCAGCAACAGGACAGACACCCTTCCAGCTGGTGTATGGTACAGAAGTTGTTTTTCCTGTTGAACTAGAATTACCCTCTTTGAGAGTGGCTATCAAAGAGCGTTTGGGAGATGATGATTCACTGCAACGCCGTCTCCTGCACTTGGAATGTTTGGACGAAATTCGCAGGATGGCTCTACAGTGCATGGAAGCCACGCAAGCTCGACGTAAGGCTTACCATGATAGTTTCATCAAGCACAAGGAGTTCAAAGAAGGTGATTTGGTCCTAGCCTATGATTCACGCTTTGGCAAGTTTCCTGGCAAGCTCCAACAGCGGTGGATGGGCCCCTATAAGGTATTTGAAGTCAACCCTAATGGCTCTGTCCAAGTACAGATCGTTGATGCCTCTGATGATCCCTTTCTGATCAATGGATATCGCCTAAAGAAATACTTCCCTCCTTGGGGATCTTGACAATTACGGTCACGTGATCCTTTCCCTCGTTGGCACGGCACTGTACTTCTTATGATGCTACTTTTGATAGCCGTTCTTCAATCATTTCTAATGAAGAGGGCGCAACCCTCTGTCCCCTCAAAACCCCCTTCCAGCCTTGATCTCTTATCCTCTATTTTCCACCAGCATCAGTGGCGAGGTTGGTTCTGACAAATGGTCTTTCTACCATTCCCTTGCTCAATTCGAAAAAAAAAGAAGAAAAAAAACATATCGGTTATGGGAGAAAAGGCCTTAGGTCCCTGTCATGCCGACCTATTCTTCGAGAAAAGGTGGAAACACCCTCGGGAATAGGGGAAAAAAAAAAAGAAAAAAAACCAAAGAAGAAAAAGAAAAAAAAAACAAAACAAATCTGTTATGAGAGAAAAGGAAGCAATTCCCTGTCATAGCAGGCCTTGTTCCAGGAAAAGGTGGTAAACACCCTTGGGCGGGAAGCTGGCTGTGGAAAAGGTGGTAACACCCAGGAGTCCAGAAAGTGGATTCATTAATTGATATCCCTAGGATCCAATTCCGAAGCTGCCTCCTTGGTACGCTGTGTCCTGGGTCTCTCTGCAAAGCGACTACCTGCCCTCTAGCAGACAACATGTTCCTATCCAATACAATAATCGATTTGATGGCTACCTCCCTGGGTACGCCTCTTCAACAATTGATGACGCGATCTTCATCGACAACCCCTTGAGTGATGTGAGCTTTCATCCTAACCGGATGGGGAAGTGAGCATGGTTGCCCTCTGTATCTATCCACAACGAGTGAGACAGAGGGTGGGGCGAGAGACCAGTCTTTTCCCTTCAAATCGAATGAGAGGTGAGAAGTGTGAATGAAGTGTTGCACGCACGGGATGGGCCTCTCAAAGCACAAAGCACGATTTGTTCTGTGCACTGCACCATAAGGCTCCCTGGCCTTCCTTCTCGCACCGTATGCCGGCACAGGGCGGGATGCACAGTTGCACCATCAAATGCGCACAAGGCATACACCCTTTGCACAAGTGACTGTGAGGATTACATCAATGGGTTTCAGGAAAAGGCTGCCCTCCTGTATCTATCAATAGAGCGTGAGACAGAGGGTGGGTTGAGTGTGACTGGAGTTTCTTCAATCATTTACCGAGAGGTGAGATTGAGGGACGTTACGACACTTGGAGTCAGGTATGTTCCCGTTTCCCTGTGTACCCACGAGATGGGTCTTTGCCGTCATCACAAGACATATCACCCTGTTCTGTACACTGCACTGTAAGGCTCCCTTGCCTTCCTCCTTGCACTTATGCCAGATGGGTTGGACGCACTAATGCACCATCAACTGTGCACCCTGGCATACTCCTTCTGCACCATTTTTCCCTTGTCGATTCCTCAACCGGGTATGCGATATGGGTTTCAATCCTTATTCTTCAAGAGATATTAGTCATGGGGCGAGTGACTGTTCTTTCATTCCAATTGAGTGATTGTGAGTTGAGTGTAGTATCCCTCATCATCGACGAATTTCCTGCGATTCCTTCCATCAGTTACCTCCCTGGGTGCTGCCCGTGGTCCCTTCCATGACGGACGTGTGCCGAGAAGATGCCTTGGTCCCTCCAGCGCCGACAACAACACTGGACGTGCCATCGACACTCAACCTTGATTCTTGACGAAACGGGCCAAGTTTTTCTAACCCTACAACTTCTGTTTCTTAGTGATGGTCATGTTTTAAGTGTGGGGAAGTTAGTGGATGATCGGTGGCGTGGTCCTAGGTCCCTGTTGCTCGGTTAACCCTATCCGTTAAGGTCTTAAGTGTGGGGATGCGTCCCTGCGCGTCTCCCGTGCATATTTCTCTGCATATGCCTTAACCTGTTCATGCATGAATGCCTTGCCTTGCTTTTACCCTAATGGGATCCCTTCCCACCCACCCGGTTATGTTCCGCCCACCCTTGGGGCTGTGTCCCTGCAGTTTTCCTTCATTCCTTGATTTTGAGGTCCTGTCATGTGAATGCACCCTACGTTCACCAAAGTCCCCATCCAACCTTATAGCCCTGTTCCTCCCATTGAACGGTCCATTTTTCCTTTTTACCTACCCCTGTTCCGGTGCACGGTTTTTGAGTTATTAATTTTTGAAGCATTTTACGTAATTTAGACGGTTTTTCATGTGAACGCGCTTTTCTTGCTTCAGAACCGTGATCTGATGTCATAGCCCTGATCACCGCTTTTCCGCTGACATTTTTCCTTTTTATTCCGCATCATTCCGATACATGGTTTGTCCGTTATTAAATTTCCGGGTTTTCACGATTTTTTCGTGTGTATTTTTGACATTTTTCCATGTGAACTTGCCCTGTTTGCATCGGAATTCCAATTTGATTTGACAGCCGTGTCCCCTGTGCCTTCCCCTACCTTTTTTTTAGATTTCATGAACTCCCAAATGACATCATCAATGATTGGGGTCCCCAATTCATATCTAGTTTTTGGAAGAGCCTTTGCAACCTCCTTGGAATCCAAGTTAAGGTATAACCAATCATCCAGAGGATGATGGTCAAACAGAATGGGTAAACCAAGTCTTGGAACAATATCTCTGCTCCACCATCAACTACCATCATAAGGATTGCTTTGAAATACTATATTAGAAAATTTGGAAACTCCAAATTTCAAATAAGTTACAAATATTTGACTACGTGACTAAATTGTGATCCATATTTGAAAGTGGGATTTGGGAAGGTAGCTTATTAACATTTAGGGTAGACAATAAGATTTGACCATGTGGTCAAATAATAAAGGTATTGGGGGTTCGCAAAGTGCATGGAAATTTCCAAATTTCCTAATTATAGTGTTTTGAGCTCTTGCCCTTTGTAGAGTTTGCTAATAATAATAGTATCTATGCATCTACCAAAAGCAAACTCCTTTCTTTGCAAACTATGGCTAGTATCCAAGGATGGATGTACATATCTCCAATCAAGTAAAGAACCTTGCCGCCCTAGATAAAGCTCACCACCTAGTAGGTATACACGAATAACTCAAGAAACAAATCCAAAAGGATCAAAATTAGTACAAGCACTATATGGACCAGCATCGTCTCCAACATACAACATACAAAGTTAGTGATGATAAAGTATGGCTACTTAGTCATAATCTCTAGACAACAAGGCCCTCCACCAAGCATGACTACCAAAGATTTGGGACCTTCACTATTGTAGCCTAGATCAACCCAGTTGCTTACGGACTCCAACTCCCCATCACCATGAAGATCCACCCAGTCTTCCATCATGTTTCCTTGCTCGATCCATACCATAGATCACCACTGAGGGGGGAGAGATCTAATCTCCCATCACTTGTCCAGATTGAAGATTATGAAGAATTTGAGGTCGAGCATGTCTTAGACTCGAGGATCTCCTAAGGTCAATTGGAATACCTTGTTCACTACAAAGGATATGACATCAATGATCGCACTTGGGGACTTGCAGAATATCTCCAAAGAGTACCTCTCAAAGTGAAAGAATTTCACAAGAGAAATCCAATGAATCTTAGACCAAACCACCAAGCCACTCCTCGTGGAACTCATCGCTAGAGGAGGGGGTGATGTCATGGACATGCCATGATCAAGCGTATGGATTAATTTTTTCTTGTGCCATATGAATCCACACCCCATGCAAATGCACCCTTAATAGGACATCCTTAAGCCAACCATGTAAACCCATCATTGCCGTGTCATCATAGAACCTTCTAGAAGATATACCATGTCATCACTTGCATCATCAATGATGTCATCATGGAACATTTTACAAGATCTTTAGCCACCCTCCAGCACCTATAAAAGGAGGGGCTCGCTATAGAGCTCCTTAATCTTGACAATGCTAATCTTGGGAGCTCAAGGAGTTGAGACCTCAAAGTAAGTAGCTTCAAGATCCAACTAGTTCTTGTCTAGTCATGGTATCTAGTCTTGTCTTACCTTCCATTATACTCTTGTTGTCTTGTCACCTTATAATCTCATAGTACGAGATCTTGTCTAGTATTTCCTTGATCTTGTTCATCCCCATTGAGGGAGATCTTGTAATTATGATATCTTGTAACCATATCTATGGTCTTGGGTTGTGGGATCCTTCATATCCTATCGAGTCATGTTTCTATACCTACAATCCTAGGTTGTGGGATTTTCCATATCTTATTAAGTTATCATTGTACCTTTTGCCCCTATGTGGGATTATCTTGTAATCAAAGTTCTTGCAACAAATCTTGCATCTAGTCTAGTCTCTCAAACACAGTCTAGTGCTCCCATAACACAAAGTGCTCAGAAGAATGGTCCTCTCTCCAAATCCACTCCCTCTCTTGTGTATCCACTTGTTGGCTAGCTCAACATCCTACCTTTAACCTCCTCTCGAGAATGGCCTCCATATTGCATGTCTTGTGAGTCTCTTACACATTGTGGGATATCTATTAGTAGAATAAACATGCTACTTGCAAATTCAATTGGCTCATAAATATATGTAGGCACTTATAGACGGTTGCGCTAGAGGAAGTGTCATCTGGAAAGCTTAATAGCCATAATATGTCACTAACTCTATCTCTGTAGGAGTAGGTAGATGACCATAGTCTTTTATTTGTTTAGAAAAAAATAAGTAATTTAACAAAACTACCTCCATTTGAAATAGAACATATGAAAATGTTCTCAAATACTCACAAATGTGGCACCCATCCGTCCTAGATGGGATGTGTGGCTTGCATGTAGCCTAACATGTGCCATCTCTTATCACATTTAACAATAGGCTCAACCACTCCTCAGAAAATGCTAGCAATCTCTTGTTCTCCTTGATCATAGTGTATTCTCTATTCAAAACATTGAAGAGGAAATACACGATGATCAAGTAGAACAAAATGCCACATTCATTTTTATTGAAGTTTCATTATTCATAATCCTATTTATTACTAATGGAGATTCAACATAGCATCAACGTACTTGCATCATATTCTTTATTAATAGAATCATATCTTATTGTCTATAAACATTTATGGCTATTCATAAACAATAAGGGTTCAAAGCAAGGGATATGTTGTATGTAAGCCTTCAAAACTGGAACACATGCTTTTTTTGTGTTGAATGCATACTATTATATAAAATCCAATGATGTTACATACATGCTTTCAATGTATTTGTATCTAGACCTTCATTCTAAACCCTCTTCTCTTCTCTTCTTAATATAATGAAATCTACCTCTTCCTAAGTAGAATTCTCACAATGTGAGCCTTGATAGTGGTAGCTCAATAACGGGTGACAAAAAGAACTTTCTTGAAATGGGTTGCTATGCCTAATAAGGGGTTAGGAGTGACAAAATTGTTATGGTAATTTGAGTGTAGATATGTGTTGTTGTCAAGAACAAAGTAATTGGCTCTCAAGATGGAAATGTTTGAGAAGGTTACAACATAGAGATGTGTAAATCATCATGAACTAGAATTCTATAGCATGGAGATCTATCATGAAAGAGTAAGGGTTCGGCTCTTAAAGTATGTTTTGTTCTTACATGGACCATGTGTTATTCAAAAGACACATGTATTAATGAGGCTAAGCCATTGACACTACTATGAGGACATGATTTGAGAGATTATGTATAGCACACTCTTCTAGATGATGGGCAATTCTTATGACCAAATGATTGAGGGGCCTATACACGATGAGGTGGTGATCAATGAGTATGAAGGCATGGCTACCTATATGGAAAGATGATGACGAGATGAAAGTCACATGCTTCTCATGCTTTTCTTATGGTGTAAGACAACTGAAAAGGTGATTCTTTGGATCAAGACTGCAATCATAGAGGGGAATCCAAACTGTATGAACAACATAAATGCAAGAAAAGAAACGTGTTTTGAGAAAATGATAGAAAACCCCATGGTTTTTTAAGGAGCCTACAAAGATGGTGGAGTCACTTAGTTGAGAAGAGGAGAGACAAATAGACATTTTTAATTGTGGAGGAAAATGGCATTATTGAAGGCAGCATCATTATGAAGTCTATTTGACTCTAGTGAATGGGAATATTGCATCTCATGTAGATGTATAGTGACCAACAAGATTGGATTTGAGTTTGTGTTGAAGCTGAGTTCGTATGAGATCAAGGAGAAAAAGTGGGTTTTTATGAAAAGAAGAGGATAATGAGTTTGTGGAAGTAAATATAGGGATGTAGTCAACAAGAACTTGCTAGAAGTAAAATACTCATAGTGTCATTGAGTTGCATTGTGAATGGGTCTTGGCAAGTATGCTTGGTATTGTCCTACTAAATCAATATTTGATGTGGAAACTTAGAAGTAATTGCAAGTTAGAATGATATTCTCATTGACCTTCTTGACTCAATTTTATCAACCTTCATCTTGATGCACTCGTGGAAGTTTCCTTAATGTTTGAGTAATGTCACAACACTTCTTATCACCCCCACTCAGGTGCAATGGGCTAATTCCTAGATGTCTACAATGTAGCACGAGATGTGATCCTAGGTGACTTAAAGCTAGTGTGTTGTACCGATGTGTGATGTGAAATAAGAACCTAGTGGGAAAAACCTATGCAATTTGTTCATGTTTGTTGTAGAAGAGTCTAGGTAGGTCAATCCCAATGACTAGATATTCCTAGAAAACCTATGTTTAGTGTGGCCATAAAGGGGGCATGCCTAGAGAGGTGGATCCCCAACCTAAGTGTCAATGATGTATCCTAGGAAATGTGATTCCTATGGTTCTCTAAAGGGAATGTGTGGATAAGGAATGTGCCCAACCTAGGGGTGTACTAATGGAGCATCTAGGTGTGATGGCATGCCTAGATTGATGGAGAGCATAAGACGTGTGAATGGGGTGCCAAGGGTGAGATACACTCCTCAAGGTCAGGTGTCTAACCCTAATGTGGTTTCCTTAAGGCTAGGACATGCCAACTAGTCCCCAATGGGGAATCTTTATTCTAGATTCTAATGGTGTGCTTGTTGTGGGTCTCAATTTATGTGGAATAAAGTGCCTTGAGGAATCCTCGTGTGCTCAAGCTTGGGCTACTATTGAGGCTACACTTGTAGAGGGTTTGCACAGTATTTGGAGCTTAAATTGCCATGATTTGAAAAAGTATTGTGTTCTGCAACATAGTGCTTCTAACAATCATTAGAGATAGTTACAGAAGGTAGTGTGATCTAGTAATGGTACCTCATTAGAAGAAGGGAAAGAGCCATTATATTATGGATGGTTATGGTAAACATTTTTAAAGGAGATAATAGGTGTTGCTTGTGGAATCTAGGAGCATGGGTCCGCAAGGAGAAGCAATTACCAAGACTGGTGGTTACAACTTTTGATCTCATTAGCCAACCATATAATCTACAACATAGTGAATTTTGGTAGGTTAACAATTGAAAGAACAAGGCACAAACTCTTTGTGGTGTGAGAGGCCATGAAGAATTCAAAGTGCATGGTCAGATATGTGTAAATCCATCAAAGTCTAAAAATGTATAATTGGAAAGCTAAAATAGAATATTTCTTAGGCTCTTACTAGAAATTTGAATGTCTATCAACAAGTGAGGTGCAAATTTCTATCATAGTGAGTCATGTATTTTGGAATAACCAAAAATGATTCCAAATGGGGGCAAGAGATAGGTATCCTCACTTGATGGTGAGTTTGGTTCTTCATCTTCAAATATTTCTCTAGGCTCTACTTCACCTACGCTTTCTTTTCTTTTGAGGATTGAACATCCCTGGCCTTAAAATCCCTAGTACTAGAATGTATTATGATTGTTCATCCACAATGAATTTCATATTGCAATCTATAATCTTGGGGAAGTCTTTTTTTTTTGGGTGGAAAAACATGAGTAGTAGATGGTGGCTATTGTTCTTGTGGATGTCAAGTTATGAATTTAGTAGCTTTTTGGGTTTGGTCATTTAGCTTCCACAACATGTTTTGAGAAAGAGATGGGGATTGTTGATCCTCTACTTGGAAGAATAAGCTTAAAAAGAGGCTTTCTACTACACAATGTATGTGAGAACATAGATGTGATTATTGAATGTTAAAAAGAAGTGTTGAATAATGATGTGTATCAAATTATATCAAGAAATGTTAATATATGCAAGGGCCCCTCTCCCTCAACTTGTATAGATTGATTCAACTCAAGAAATCCTAGCCCTAACAAATGTGAAGATACCATGCATTACCTCATTTGTGCCATAGCAAGAGAGTAATGTTATCCAACACTTTCTTATGGCTCTAGCCCATCTCAAACTTGTCCTCATCTCTATACTTCATTGCAATGACACAAATAGAGTTAGCACAAAAATTAGATTCATGTTATATACAAGCTTTTATTTATACTTATGCTTACTGCTAATTATCATGTGGCAAATAAAGGTCAACAATGTTGTGCATATGTCAAAAAAAATCAAACCTCCTTCGATCGGGATGATGTGGCCATCCTCATCAATATCACATGTGACATCGTATGTTCCTGCAGCAGGTGATGTAACCTATTTAACATATAAAGAAATATAAGAGACAATTCCACAATACATGTGTATTTAAAGTAAAATATAGTCAAAATCTAGAAGAACATACCTAAGAGGTTAGAGGCTCCTATTTTTTAGGAAAACTCTATAGCAACATCTACTATCAAAGTTAGAGGAGTATCACTCTTCTACTTGCAACTCAGAGAAGTGTAAGACGCAATTCCAAAGAGCATGAATAAAACACTCAAAAGCTAGAAAAAAATACATGGGGAGTAGAGACTCTTGCTCCTGCGGTAGCCTCCACACCAACTTACATTGTTGAAGACTAAGAAGTATCACTCCTCTACTTGCCTACTCAATTCTCATCACTGTATATACACAAGAGAATAATCTTTATAAATATTTACTATAAGTGGGAGTTTCAATTCAATTAACAAACAAAATCAAGTATGGGTTGGTTGATCCATATAACCTCCATCCCTCAACTTGAGTAACATGACCCAAACCCTTTTGTGTCCTAGATTGATGGAAGCGGAGTCCTAGCATAGTTAACAATTATGAAAAATCAGTGTGAATAATCTAAAGTCCACTTTCAATGTTATTTTTTTCAAAAAAGGCTTATCTTGTAGCTATGGGGGTCTCTTGAGATGCCCTCTCTTGGATAATGACATGCCCTCATCAATATGCTTGCGTGTCCAACCTTGCCTACAAAGTAGTATTCATAGTGCTATGAATACCCTCGTGAATACCCCATCTCTAGTTATGAACATGCTATCAATCTATAAAATACCCATGATAAATAAAGTTTACACATGTAGTGTTGGGTATTCTCCTAAAAATGAAAACTCTCCCCCTTTCCAAAATGCAACAAGTACTTCTAAATTTGATTTTTCTAGTGTTACTTTTGGTGCTTCTTACTCAAGTATGCTATGGTTGACTCAAGAAGCTAACAAGGAGGATGAAATCATTTATGAATATCTATAGATCTCTTGGTGAGTTGGACTCAAATATCTAAGTTGTTAATGAAGTTACTAAACCTTCTATCTTGGAGTGTAAGAGGACTAGGTGTGCCTCACAAGTAGCTACACTCTGATACAAGTGTGGGATAGGCTAGTATTTAAGAATGATATCTTTGATTTGGTAGAAATGGATGAAATAGCATCACTAAAGAGTTTCATTTGGAGGAACAAAAACTCATATATTTTGTGGTGTACTATTAGATTGGATAGATTCTACACTTCATGTGGCACTTGGTAGATACATCCAACTTCTTCCTTAGGTGTGATTAAAGAGTCTTCTATCCTTGATAAGTTCCCTATTTTATCAACATTGAAAATTCTTAAAGAAAGAAGAAATAAGACATGTCCTCCCCTATTTAAACTTAGTACATCTTTTCTCAAGCAAGAAAAGTTTAGTCAGTAGATTTTAGATGTTTAGCATGATACACTCATGTAAAATACCCAAAGTTTTAGTAAACAGTGTGTGGTCTTAGAGAGTATTTATGTCCCATAGGTCAAACCCTAATTTGGGAGGATCCATTCATCTATAAATAAACGTCTAGTCTAACATTCAACCTCATCCTTTGTTATGTAGATTTCAACTATCGGCTCTCCCTCAAGTGGCCATCTAGCAGATTGCAATTGCAGCCACCTTATTAGTATGTCCTGGCACCCTATCCACTATTGCCACCCTCTTATCTAAGAAAAATATAGCTGGCACTCACTATATTATAGGCTTAGTTTGCATCGGATCTTCCTCCTACAGTTGTTGCCCAACCTCCAGCAAGATGAGGGACCAAGAAAAATACAACAACGAGGAAAGGCTACTGTAGAGGAGTTGCCTCATGGCAATGGAGTCAGCCTTATTGAGGCCGTACATGTCAATGATGCTGAAACTTCTAATCTACGAGCCATAACAAGAGGTCAAAAGATCAAAGAGGGTGACAAAGGAATTGTAAAACCTGTTGAGGGAATCCCTAAGCAAGATGCTAGGGAAAAGCGAGTCCTAAATAATCCCGATATGGAAGGTTGACCTTTAAGACCTGTTGGTAGTAAAGTTCATCCCTAGAAGGATAAAAGATTGCCAAGAAAGATGGTAAAGGCTAAAAAAGAGGCACCAAAGCCGATTGAAAGACCAAAGGAGAGAATGGTTTGGCACAAGAAGAGAACTTTGGCTAACTACCACGACTTTGATCTAGCAAGTTCTCTTTGCGAAGTTAAACCAGACGTAAATCTCCTACAATTGATTAAACTTTCTCCAGGAGTACGCAAGGAATTCAAGAAAATCTTGCATATAGGGTATATTGTAGAACATTTGGGCATAGCTAGAGTAGGAGAAGATTGGTTCAATCATGCTGAACAGCATTGCCCTAGAGTTCCAGCATATGTGGATGAAATATTAGTAGAGGACACTATCGTGGACACTAGATCCTCCGTTAATATCGAGTTCAGATTTGATGGAGAGGTTGGGTCTAGATATCCAAAAAGATGGATCCACACTTCTTAGGATGGCTAATGATAGTCTAAGACAACCGGAAGGTTGCATCACTAAAGTCCACGTTACAGTTGCAAGCGTGAAATGCTATCTGGACTTTAGGGTGATAAGGTTTGCAGGACGTCCTAGCTATCGAGTTTTGCTAGGTAGACCATGGATACTACGAACAGATTGTCAAGTCGATATACCCGCTGGTTAAGTGATTCTAGGTCGAGATGCCCATTGTGTAATAGTGGATTCTTACCCTGAGTCTCCTCAAAGTGAGAGCTCCATTATCCTCCAGTGAACTAGAAACAATGGATGATCCATCTGGTAGTGAGATGTCATCAAGCGCGATGGATCTAAAGAAGGATCCACTACAAAATATATTTATCAGATAACCTTGAATGAGCCGATAGAGTCTCAAGATTGAATAAGAGATGCGGACGTTATTGAGTTGGCCCTTGGCACTCCTAATGATTCGCGGCCAATTAAATTAGGTTCCATGCTCGGTTTGGAAGAGAGAGAGGACTATGTCACTACAACATATACATGCTATAACGACGTTTATAACGATGTTTTCTTTATATATGAAAAATATCCCCGTCGTCGCTATTAGCATTGCTACAAAACCGTCGGTATTAGTGTCGCTATTTTCGTCAGTAATTTCGTCGGTATTAGCATCGCTAATACCGACGAAATTAGCGACGAAAATAGTGATGGTTACAGAGAAATTTTCGACGCTAATACTGATGATTGCAGAATTATTTTGCGACACTAATACCGACGGTTGCAGAAAAAAAAATTTGTGGTAGAGCTGCAGATGCAGCCCTGCCATAGTTAGAGCCACATAGGGCTAAGAGACAATTCCTGCTGTCAAAGAAGTTAGACAATTGATCCCAAATAATGACAAGACTTTGAAAACAAGTACTTTCATGACATTAATTAACACAAATGTGCATTGCATTGATAAAGAAAATAACAAAACTTAAATTGAGAAGTGCTACTGTGACAAAGCAAATATGTATACACTTGTACATCAATATGTGGTGAATAACATGGAGATGTGTATATGGAGTCATGCTACAACATAGAAGCCCGATTCATATACACTTAGCTATAACATATGGAGGATAGAGACCATAAGGCCTTACATAATACAAGATGGGGAGTAATCCTATGTAGCCTAATCTGCTCTCTACGACTCATCCGCATCAGACAACTCCTCTCACTGTAGTGGCATACCGAAGGGAGCCTGCAACAGCAAATACATATATAATTATGAGTACCAAATACAAACTGGCATATAATGACAGATTTGAGTAATTAGGAATGATATTTATTACTACTTACTGGTCCTCTGCGAGCATAGAGCTTCTTGATCAGGGCACTCAAGCCATGCTTCTCCCCGTATATCACCTCTAGTGCAGTCGGGTCACGATTTGTAAACCCTTGCTGTGGCACACAAACATTGAAAAACAACGTACTTGAGATTCATGTTTGAAATACATACATCAACATGGATGTCATTAAATTAGAGTACTCTACCCTATTAATACTTATGAAATCTGCCAGGAATGTTTTGTGGCCGCCGCTACCAAGGTGATGCACCGATCTTGCGTCCAAGCGCGCCTTTGCTGTGCCCTTCTACTGCTTCCACTATCTAGAGTGGATGTCGCCTCATCCTGGAGATTACTCTAGTCCTCTATATCCAACCACTCTAGCTTCGATTTGCCCTGCTTGACTACTTCGCGTGCATCAGACGCCTATGCGACTGATAGTCACGCATACGCGTCATCATCCACCCTCTCGAAAATCTATCATTGCTAGAGGGCTGAGGGAACTCTCAATACAATGTATCGATTATGTAATCCTTGCTGGCATCTGGGATCTCCTTCCACTTTTTTGTAATGTTGTGCCCAAATACTTGTTGGCACAACTCATGCATCCTAGAGATGACAGCTTTTCCCTCATCATTCATGTATAAATGGCCAATGGCCTTATCTATGAGATACGAGTAACCTACAAGATTTTGCAAACGGGTACTTTCATGACATTAATACAAATGTGTCAAACACAAATTGAATTGATAAGTGCTACTGCGAAAAAGGATGCTAAAATACATACATGGAGGAGTGGGTTTCGTATACTTCTTGTCAGCCCTAGGAGTGATCGGTGTGGGGTGCGTGAAGGAGTGGGAACACTAGACGTGTACCGGCCACTGCCAGTGAAAGACGGTGTCGACTCCCTGGTGGAAATGCGAGTGGGAGATACTGCATTTGTATCCCCACAACAGGAGCTGCCTCCTCCTCGACTACGTGACTCTAAAGCAAATCGAGACCTGCGACTGCGTCTACTGGAGACCGAAGCATCGGACCATCTAGAGTCTGTCGATCGTGCTGAGGTGGAACGGAAAAGCTGTGCATCAGCTCTATCTCTTCCCGTGCTAGCTGCTCTAATGAGAAACGCGCTAGCATCGCGTCAATGCCATCAACTGTAAAATCACGACTCATCCTGCCGTCCATGCCCAAATCCTAAACCTGCACATACAAGGAAAAATAATAATATTAGATAATGAATTGCAAGACATAATAGAACTAAGACTTAATTTCCAAGACTTCATTTTAAAATAATTAAAAAAATTAGATAATACAAAACACCATACTCCAAAAACATACAAACTGTCAAACCGATTTGCAAAAAGTGGCATTGCTATAGTGGCAGGAACGTTTTGATCGAGTCACTTTTGTTTAGGGTTCCACAATCTCATCTTGACATAGCTCAGTATACACCGAGAGATCTATACAAAATTCTTCACAAAATAAGGACTCTGCTTCATTTTCAAAAAACCCATCCTCTATCTCCTCTATCTCCATAGGTGAGATGTCTTGGTCCTCCAGGCGGTTCATCCTAGTTTCTTGTATTCCTTCTGTCATTGCCGCTATTAAAGGTGTCTCTTCTACGATTGGTACAGGGGTTCTGGCAAACACGGGGATACTCCTAGATGTCATGGGAATGACATACCACCATTGAGGTTGTTGCGGATTAGGGAAAAAGACGACCTGATCCATATTACAATTAGTATAAAAGTCCACTTTGAGATTGCTAAAGCACGTCAAGTATTAGGGACTCTTACCTGCTCACAGTGATTTGGCAAAACAAATGTATCACTCAAATTGGTCCACTTCTTCGTTGACTCAATCTCAACAAAACCACTTGGCCCTCGCCGAACAGTTGCACCTGCTCCTTCGAGAGTAACCTTGAACCATTGCACATCAAATATGGTCACAGAGAAACTTCGATAGTCCACGACAAGAATACTCTGTAAACATCCAAAATACTCCATCTCTGCAACTACATGGTTTGGATCTGTGGCACGTTGTCGGCTTTCCTGCTCAAACATTGCCATCACTCCACAATCCATTGTCGAGCGTAACTTGTTGATGTGCTCTACTCTGAAATGTTGTCCACGTGACCATGCTGTACTATGGACCTTATACTGGGAGAAAAACAAGTATATTAGTTGCGATTTGCAGTATAGATTGTAATTTCTTGGGATTGCATACCTTGGGATTGCATCCACGTGAGAAGTCCCACTCTTCTTTAGTAACTGTTTCTCCATCTTGAGATGCTTTGGTTAGGGCCTCATATAGCCATCTAGTGGACATGAGTAGAGGCATCTCCTCTAAGCCCTTCGGATATCGAATGGGCCGTTGCCTCGTACTCCGTCGAAAGTCAGATCTTGCAGACTCTCGCTCAGCTCGAGCATCCTCATACCGTTGCAGCCACTTCTCCATCGTAGCGCTATGCAGCATACAAAATCGGTTCACCTTGGACTCCATGGATGCGTCCATCTTCTTCTCTATTCCGTTTCCCACTAGGACATCTCCATTTAGACGATCATCCTCCTGAAGTGACCATATCAAGCCTTTGTCCTGGTCCACAGTGGATAACCACTTAGAAATGTACACCAAGGCCTCCCACACTAACCAACCTTCAGCCAGGCTACCCTCAGGACGAGCCCGTTGTCGCACAAATCCCTTTAAGGTCTTCATAAACCGTTCAAGGAAAAATATCCATCGACTATGGACTGGACCTGCAACCTGCAATTCATCTACAATATGCACTAGAAGATGGGTTTGTATCGTGAGCATACTAGTGGGAAGATACTTCTCCAAAAAACAAGCAGTCTCTACTGCCATGCATTTCACGGATTCAATCGATGATGTGTGAATCTCTTTTTGGGAGACAAACTGAACCAACTCGGACAATTTGTAAATGGCTGTCCGTACCTCCGATGTCAGCGACCCCGTGATTGCGATCGGCAATACGAACAGTGAAAACCATGTAATTAATATTGTGTATAAACAAACGGAGATTCTGAAATCTAATATGCAAAATCATGCCATACGCAGCCTCATACCGTACATACCTGACATATCTTATGCCAATCATGGGATTTGAGTCCTGTCAGTTGGTCATCCTTTGTGAATGCTGTCTTGAGAGAATGCATTAGGTCAGTTGGCGTGCAAAAGGACTTGATGTTTTCCTTTACTCGTCGCACTTCATTGCCAGACAAAACCTAAGGAGCGCATGGCAATTGCACTTGACGGTCGATGCCACTTACAGGCCAATATGGTTCCATCTTTCCCATCCTCGCTCCCACATTCTTAAAAATATGTGTAAAAAGGGGTTCTAACCCCTATAAAAATAGAAAAGGAAAGAAAGAAAAATCCTTGATCTTTTGTTTATCACCTTGCAAAGGCATAGTAGGTTCCTGGGGACAAGACAAGACCCGAGGCCGATGCCTTGTTTCCCAAGGGGTGGCATCTAGCTGAACAAACAAAGAATACAAGAAGGTTGGAGCGAAAATAAAAATGAGCATTAGAAAAGGAACAGTGACGCCTTGCGAGGGCTTAGTAGGTTCTTGGGTACTGAGATAGGACCTGAGGCCGATGCCCTGTTCTCCTTTGGTCACTACACTCAGCTTCCTCCTTTTTACACGCCCGAGTATCGAAAATAAGAGGCTAAATAGCAATGTGCTAAAAGATAATATTTGTTGATCAGGCTATAGGAGTTCTCGCCTAGTAGAAGCTCCTAGTTAAGTTGTCCTTAGTTAGGTAGGTAGTTCAGACCACCACTTATTAGGATGACCTCTTTGATAGTTCTTTTTAGCTTGGCTGTGTTGTAGCAGCTGGTTAGTGACTAGCTTTAGACTTTTATTCAGATTATGCTAGGCCTACTCCTCGTGTATTTCATGCCTTGGTTTTGACAAGGGATAGGGTGAGAGCTGTGTTATGCTTTGATGTGTATCTGTTTTGTATCAACTTGATGCTCTTTGTGGTTGTGTTTATGTGCAGATCTGTTAGTGGGATTCGATGGGCTGAGTCGCCCTATCCCATGGTCGCCAATGAAAGATGATTTTTGATATCGACAAGTGCTTAAAAGTAGCCAAAATTTTTGAATTTCAGGGGAAAAATAGACTTCGTTGAAGGCGACAGTGGCAATCAGTATGATTTTAAGCGGCAATGCTTGAAAGTGCTTAAAAGACCCACTCGAGGATAGTTGGTGAGTTTTCATAATTTTTTGGCATGTTCGACGAGACCTTGGGAAATACCTGGCAGTGCAAGACTTCAAGGCGGATGCCCAGGATTTTTTGAACTTCAATTCGGACAGCGGGTGCAGAAGAGGGAGTGCCCGGGAGGCCAAGGGCCAAAGGCCAATTGGGAAAGGACTTAAGAAAGTTCAAAGGGCATGCCTCTTGGGGAATCCTTTTGGGGGACCCCTTAAAAAAATGAATTTGTGGGGGGGGGGGACGCCGTTTTTTTCGGTGTGAGGCAGACGAAGGCGCCATTTTCTTATGATTGATGGAGGGCGGCTATGGCACATGCAAACAACCCCCCCAACTAATTACATGCCTGAGATGCATTCAATCTTTACTCCTCATCGCTCCAGACCACGCATGGAATGGCTACTTGTTTATGGAGATCAGAATTTAGTATTTCTCTCTCCTCTTTCTCTCTTCTCCATAGAGAAACTTCATGTGGCAAGAATCAAGAAGAGAATCGGGTGATGGATGCTTGTCCGGGAGGCACTAGATTGTTCCAAAAGGCTTAGGAGGCTGAAGGTTGAAGAACTATGCTGAAATCCATGGCTGGTTGGTCGATATACAGTCCCAATTAAATATTCAAAAAATCAGAAACACACAAAAAGGCGGTATGCTCTATTTTATGAAAGAATTTTGCTTGTTTTTTATCGTTCATGGTCTAAATGGTGTACATATGGGCTGAAATTTAGTTTGAATGTTCCTTGCATTATGTTTGAGGGATGCAATCATTGTTGCAGAACCCGTATTAGTTTACAGCAATGATAAAATTTCAAAACCCGAAAAAACACTAATTTTGATAAAAATAAATAGTTTCTTTGATTTTGAGTGGAAAAAAATGAGTGGACATGGGATAAAATAAAGAAAAATATTGAGTTTTAGATCCAATGATCAGTCATCGGAAAAAAACCAAAAAATACCTATTTTTTATTAAAATAAAAAGAAAAAAAATGGAAAAAAATAGATTTCTTGCGTGCGAAAAAATTGAGAAAATAAAATCTATGTATGTGAATGTCTGAAGGGGCTGAAGCATGAGACCAAGCTTCAGTTTGGCCCTTTTCCTTTGTATTCAAGTGTGTATTTATTGCTTTTACATGCAAAAAATGACATAAAAGAACCTCTACACCTATGCAACGCAGAAAAATTTAAACGGTGAGGGGGAGGATGATGTTATACAATAGTTTAAACGCTGAAATAATACAAAGTCTGATTGTTCTCTTTATGCATAACATTTAGGATGTGGTTTATTTGAAAATAATGGATCTAGCAGCACGAGGTTAGCCTTGGTGCTAGGTTCCTACAACAAAGCATTGCGTATTAGCGGAAATTCATTAAAAGGACTGTTTTTGCACGACACATAGACTGATTTTAAACCATAATTGTTTGTGCACAAAATAAGGCATACACCATTGTATGAATCATATACACATGGTATCTATTTTTGGCATGCATAGCAATTGGTTGAAGTATAAATGACCCATGCTGGAGAGAGTAAGGCACCCAAGTTGTAGATCTAGACAGTGGGTCCAAGGTGACAAGTAAGTGATGACTGATACATTCTTGGAACGATACAATATTGGTACCAAGATCGGAGTATGTTTCGTATGTGTTATATGTGTTAGCGACGCATCGAGGGGCCAATACCCAAGGTGTAGGAGGGTCGTAGTGGGGCCGTAGCAATCAGTCGAGGGGTGCCTCCTATATTGTTCTACGTGGTGAATTGCACCAAAATGTGTAGGGTCTCCCTTTGAAGAGTCTAAGAAGGTTAAGGGTTGGACTATAAACACGATACAAACGCAAAATGTACGTACGATGGTAGGGCAATGTGTCCTATAGATGCTCCTATAACCGCGAGGCCATGGGGTTGTCTTGTGCATGTCAGAGGTTCGACTACTGCTATAGCCAGTGTCGGTCCATTTTAGGTCCCATAAACTATGGGTACGATTTTGTATTAAACCTTAATGATAAGAAAGAAATGGTACAACAATATCTAAGTAAATTTCTTTTTTCTTCTAGGCACATCTCTAGATGCCAAACATTCCCATCACATAAGGCAATAAAGATTAGTAATTAACTACTACTAGTTATCTAACCAAAATTTACTTGATGCATAATGAGACAACTACCTTAGCTAATATCTTCATATTTTTCTTTATGCATTCCATCAAATTTGAGTAATTTATATATTATTTCTCTTACCTCCACAATATTATAAGCTTTTTTAAAACAATTGTAGTTGCATTGCTGATACACCATCTTTGTACTTAAGATTTAAAAATACCAAGTTTTGTTTTTATGCATACAATCTAATATACAAGACCAAGTTTGGATTCTTGTGATCATGAGATCTGAAATTCATGTGGAGATTTACCAATGTCACACAGAATTCGTGCGAGAGTTTGTAAAGTCACTCGCCGCTGTAGGGGGTACCGTCGCAAAGAAGGCTAGTTGGCGATGTAGAACTGGAGACTTGGCTGGTCGGTATAAAGCACCAGGGAGTGGCCGCAGGTTTCCTCAACCTTGGCCGTAAGCTGAGTTGGTGGTGGCCATCTTGTGGGGTCAGTTCATCAAGGTGTAGTTGATGTCGAACTTCAACGAAGCCGCCCTTTATCTGGCCCACCCGGAATCCTACCCGGCCCCCATGCCTTAAGTCGTATGACGTTAATGATGACATTCTGCAGTGTTCGTCACATTGTATTTTGATCTTTTCACAAGCCAAGATCCTCAATATCTCCGCCATGACAAGTACTCGAAATGTCAACATGTTCTAGTAATTATACTCCAATGTCTTGATCCCAAGGATAAGATATTTTTACAGCTCTTCTTAAAGCCTTCAAATGAAAGAATAAAGTTGCAATGCCTCTTCATCCATCCTACCACATAGCTCCAAAGATAATCATTTGGCATCACTTGATATGATTGCTTTGTGAGGTTGTAGCAGCCAGTATTATTGGAGAGCTAGAGCCCTTCAAGAGATGTAATCATTGCCCCATCATCACAACCATTTATTGATGCTCTGTTTTATTAATGATTTGTATTAGTCCTTCAAAATTATGGGAAAATTTGTCAATTTGATGGGTATTAATGAGTGGCTCAAAGCACGTCTCATAAAAGGATGAAGATATCTCATAATTCATATTCTCAATGATAAGAAATGGCTTTGTTTCCATCACCATGGATGGTGATTTTCTAGAATAGAGAATCACCTTCGAGCTTTCAATATGAATATCTTCTTATGAACTCGTCATTCCATGCATTGTGCCCTATCAAAACTTATGCTTTTGTAAGAAAATTTATGCTCAATCATTCATGCAGTTTGTAATGAGAAAAACATGTAATGCAATATTCAAATGATTCTTCCATACAAAAATTTATAAATGCATTGAAAAGAATGTACCTAGCCTATCTACATGTGCTTGTGCATCATGTAGAATCCAAACAAGAAAGATACACACAATGGAAAATAAACTTAAAATGGTGCTGACTTAAGAGTCCAAACTCTTGGCAAAACTTTCTACCCTTAGGTTTGCAGTGGTAGAACCGCAGTGTCACGACATCCGTCCCCTCCAAACCTACACATCCTGTGGATAGGCCGCAAGCACCCATTCTCATCACTGCCAAGCTCGATAGTGAATGCAATCTCTTCATCTTCTGCAAAAGTATTTGCAATGTCCATATCTTCATCTTCTTCATCTCCTGACTCAAGACCATCGTAAATCGCATCATCCAACTCCTCGACTACATAGGCTATAGCATCTCTTCTCTTGAAGAGTTTGATTCTCTTCGCTGCAATATCAAAATCTGCAAGGCTGTACTATCAAGCTTTGTTAAGGAATATGAAGCCTTGTCATGGACATGCTGCACTAGATAGGGCTCCAACCATCGTCTAGAAACCTTGCCGATAGCACTATGTTGGTTGTCTAGACTGCTATCATAGACCAACACCCAATCTCCCTCTTTAATCTCTTTAGGCCTCAATATGTGTCTACTATGAAAGTGATCTTTGTTGCAAATTCTGGCCTCTTTGATATTTTGAATTGCTTTCTCAATATCTTCAGGTCTTCTCTCCAATTGACGAATACAAAGAGCCAAAAGATCTTCTCTAGACATCTCTTCTTGCTGCCATAGTAAGCCACTCCAAGTAAGTGTTGAGATGGCAAGCTCAACATGTGCGGACATTGATGATGGATCGCTTGGCTAGATGAGCCCGCACGTCTACACTTAGCACGTTGGTGATCATTATGATACTCACATGGCCACTGACTTATCACTTATTATATTTAGTTTGTTACACCTACCTAAAGCTAGCAAAGATATAACGCCAGTCGATTAGTGTAGTCGGTTATGAACTGTTTGACTTAGAAGGCCACTTTCCTTTATGTTGTATCTTATCTATACTTTGTGTATATTGTATAGTGTATGGAAGAAGAAGAAGAAACCAACAAGAAAACATTTTGGCCTCCATCTCTCTTCTTGTGTTCTTGAGTGAGCTTCCTGTTGTGTATACAGTGTGTGTTTGACGTAACAGCTCAAGCACATCCCCCCATCATGCGATTCTTGATAGTAAGTGTGCAAGTTTCTGTAGGTATGACTGGCTTTTTCCCATACATAAACTCAGCTGGCATATATCTTGTAGTCACACTGTGAGTAGTGCGATTGGCCCATAAGGCATAAGGCAACATCGTAGGCCACTCTCGAACCCATCCACTGCATGCTTTGGCCAAGGTTTTCACAATCCGCAGATGACCTCTTTTACTCTTCCCATTTGCTTTTGGATTATATGCATAAGTCAAATCAGGCTTAATGCCAAGGTGAGAGAAAAACTCTCTAGCCTCATCAGCATCCAACTCACCTCTATCTGCAGTAATTTTCCCAATACATCCATACATGCAAAAAACATCCTCCAATAGAAACTTACAAACCACTGAAGTAGACTTTGTTTTTAATGCTCTTCCTTCTAGTTGATTTATGAGATCTTCTCACGCCAAAACAATGTAGCCCATCTGCCATAAACCAATAGGCATAGTAATCAAATCAAGAACCCACTTGAAATGAATACATAGCAGATAGGTAGGATGAAGCTCATCTTTATGCCTCACTGAAGAGAACAACTGATAATTAGGGCATGTCTCAACAAACTGCGAGATATCTCTATACATGTCTCTTCACCAATAAAGCTCTTTGATCTTCTCGTAGGCTGTCCAAAGAGCTCGATGTCCAACCCAAAGACTTTCATAGAATTATTTCACGATTCGCACATGTGAAACTCTATCACAAATAACTCTCAATGGATGTCCTCCTCACTTTCGTGGATGCTTCCAAAGTATCCAACTTCGCAAGAAGAAACCATAAGCTTTTTTTCTAATCTTTTTGAAGTTTGCATCACTCCATCCATCATGTCTAGACATAGTATTCAAATAATGACCAATCTATAAATACTCTCATGTATACAAAGATTCATCAAAGCTTTCGAAACTAGACACATGACATTAAGCACGGCAAGTGTTTTGATAGGATTCATATGAAAATTGAAACTTCATGGAATGCATTAACCATAGCATATGTTGAACATGGGATAGGTTTGAACTGCCTGTCCACAAGCAAGTGATTGATTTGCATAGTTTTTTGAGGTTGTGAAGCAAATCACTTTTATCCACAATTGAGCTAGGTGTTGAAGTGGAGGAGGGCACTACTATGAAGGAATTCCCTCCCCTTGATTACACCATTGATAGAGTGCTCGATTTTTGCAAGTGAAGGCTACTATTAGCCTTAAAAGACTATTATGGGAAAAATGTGTTTCTTATAGAAGGAAGGATCATCAGGAATAGGTGCTTTTGGGGAGGACAGCAATCAGCCTGGAAGAACAACATACTTTCTTGAGTATCGTGGATTGATCATAGCTCTTGTAGCTATGGATTAGGAAGGGGAAGGAGATCTACCTTCTGAGCTTGTTGCTTGCTTTTCTAAACAACAACACTTGCAAGTTTGAAGGTTGTGATGTAATGCAGATTAGATGAAGGTTGATATGGGTGCACTGCAACCAATCTGATTATGATGATGGACAACACCATCATCACCATGGTCTTCATGAATTACGCCTTCTATTATGTTGATTTCCTAGACTATGCTATCAAGCTTTTCATAGGCATATTTTTGGACGCATGAAAAAGAGTATTTCATTACATGTTTGGAGAATCTATGTGTTTTTTCACACTTAAATACATGCATTTTCTAATCCACAATCCTACCAAAGACTTCTTTTAAACTCATGTCAATAAAAATAGATGAAAACAAGCATAATAGTAACACAAAGAAAATAGATCAAACATAGAGAGACTAAAGCACAAGGAGAAGAGATTATGCCTCAAGATGAACTCACCTTATTCGAAACCAAGCTTGCCTTGCCTCCTTTCAAAAATACAACATGAACATGCTGCACTAAATAGGGCCCCAACCATCATCTGGAAACCTTGTGGATAGCACTATACTAGTTTTCTAGAGTGTTGTTATAGACCAACACCCAATCTCCTTCTTTAATCTCTTTAGGCCTCAATCTATGTTTGCTATCAAAGTGGTGTTTGTTGTGAATTCTGGCCTCTTTGAGATTTTTACTTGCTCTCTCAATATCTTCAGGAATTCTTTCCAACTGATGAATTTGAAGAGCCAAAAGATCTTCTCTAGTCATCTCTTATTGTTGCCACAGTAAAGCACTCCAAGTAAGTGTGCAAATCTATGTAGGTATGACTGGCTTCTACCCATACATCAACTCATCTGGCATATATCCTGTAGTCACACTGTGAGTAGTGCGACCAGCCCATAAGGCATAAGGAAACCACCTAGGCCACTCCCGAATTATCCGTCCACCACATGCTTTGGCTAAGGCTTTCACAATCGGATTCCCTCTTTTACTCTTTCCGTTGCCTTCTAGATTATATGCTGAATTCAAAGCAAGTTTAATGCGAAGGTGAGAGAAAAACTCCCTAGCATCATCAACATCCAACTCACCTCTATCTACAGTAACTTTTCCAATGCATCCATACCTGTAAATAACATCCTCAAATAGAAACTTACAAACTACTGAAGTAGATTTTGTTTGTAATGTTCTTCGTTCCACTTGATTTGTGACATCTTCTCATGCCAAAACAATGTAGTGCATCTGCGATGAACCAACATGCATAGTAATCAAATCAAGAACCCACTTGTAATGAATACATAGTGGGTAGGTAGGATGAAGCTCATCTCTATGCCTTACTGAAAAGAACAACTAAGAATCAGTGCATGTCTCAACAAACTGCGAGATATCTCTATACATGGCTCTCCACCAATAGTGCTCTTTGATATTCTCATAGGTCGCCCAAACAGCTCGATGCCCAGCCCAAAGACTTTCATGGAATTCTTTCATGATCTGCACCTGTGAGGCTCTATCACAAACAACTCTCAATGGATCTTTTGCTCACTTTTGTGGATGCTTCCAAACTAGCCCACTTCATAAGAAGAAACCATAAGCTTTTCTTCTAATCTTCTCGAAGTCTACATCAGTCCATCCATCTTGTCTAGACATAGTACTCAAATAACACCCAATTTGTAAATACTCTCTTGTATACAAAGGCTCATCAAATCTTTCCAAAGCACAAATATGTTCAGCATGCATGGCTGAAAGATCAGCCCCATCATCAACATCATCAATGCAAGAAAAATCAATATCATCATACCTTGCTCGTGAAAGCATATCGGCTACTTGGTTGTCTTTACCTGCTATGTGCCTAAACTCAGGACTCGTGGATTTTATGTATCCAGTCCACCTAAGCATGGCAATATCTAGAGTAGAAAAACTTGTGATCATACCTAGAAGATGCAAACAATCAGTCTTGACCACCACAACAGCTCCAATGAAGTACTCTCTGTCATTGATCTTGAGAGCTGTGACATCTCCCAAGAGCTCTCTTTTAACTTGTAAATACCTTCGTTTCCATTCATTTAGGACTTTTTCCCCAAACAAAATACCACACATATTACCCTCTGCATCGTCTTAGCCAATAGCCCATAGCCAATAGGCCATCCAATGCCAATAGGACTAGTATCAACAGTAAGAACAATAGGTCTCCCACACTCATAATCTTCCTTTCAAAGAGTCGAAGTAGCTCTCAATAATTTCTTTAGTTTCTTCGTGGTTTTAGTATGTTTTATCTCCCAAGAAAATGTTGCCCTTTCCTCAAGAGCTGGTAGAACACAATATTAGTGAGTTTGGGAATCTCCCAATTCCAATTTTTTGAATACTAAAAAGGTGGCACCTGAATAACATGCCCATAAGTTTTTCAAAACCATATGATGTGACCTATCATTGGAAAGCACTTGAAAAATGGAATCTAATGAGTTATAGAGTGCTGGATTTGGAGTTATGTTGTTGTAAAGTTTTGCATTTCCCTTCGCATGAACTAACCCCTTTCAAATGGATAATTTTGAGAAATGCCTACGATAATGCAACTTTTTTTTATTTTCCCTCCCCAAAAACCGACTGTCGTGCTGTAAGGGGAGGGAAATAGAATGAAGGACAAAGCTCCTTGGTGGAGCTCTACGCCTTCCACCGCCATACACAATGACACGAAGGGAGGGAGGATTCCCTTCCCTCTCCCTATAGAAACCCCCACCCAAGGGAAGGCCAGGGGAGGAAGAGGACGACGCTGCCGGGAACTTGCCGTGAGGAGGAAGGGAAAGGCTGTGATAAGTGGGAATGTGGCATGTGAGAAGGGAGAGAGCTGCCAGTTGACACAACAGCGCCACCGCCTGCAGAGCCTTCGACCTCATTCGCAGCGCCTCCTGCCCGTTGCCAACGTGGCGTTGAAACGCCCTCCTTCCATGTTGAAACATAGAAGCTTCTTAAGAGAAGCTTCTTAAGGGGGCTAGTTAAGCCCCCTTTCACCCCCCCTCGTGTTCCCTTTTAAGTCCCCTTTTATTCCCCCCTCGAGTTTTTAAGACCCTTACGCCCCCATTTATTCCCCCCGGTTTTTTTTAAGACCCTTAACCCTTTTTCTTATGGGATTGTAAACCTTCCCTTTCAAACCCCCCCACCCCCCCCGATTTTAATCTCCTAAGGCCCTTTGCACCCCCCCTTCTTGTGCCTTTCATCAAAACCCTTCCATACCTCCCGTGACTTAACCTTTAAGCCCTTTGTTATGGGTTTTGAAACCCTTTTCCCCCCCGTGTCCTATCACCCCTCTTATCCCTTAAGCCTAAAACACCTCCGTGTCTAAATACATTATATGGCTCTCTCCCATGGGTGTTGGAACCCCATGTCTTACCCTTAAGTCCTTTCTTTTGGGATTATTATCTTCCCTGTGATTTTAGAGTTCACTCAACCCCTATCCCTTTTCCTTGGAACCACCCCTCTTTCCTCCGTGTTAAAACCTTCCCTAAGCCTTTCCTTTTGGCGTATTGAAACCCTTCCCTCCAAGTTGACCCAAGGACCTTCGACCTTACTTATAACCTTTACAGTTACTATATTTCCTTGGAGTTCTCTTCCGCACCTTGTGCCTTTTCCCTCCTTTTTCATGCCTCGTTGAACGAGTCATTATAAGGCCATTAAGCCTTCCCCATGGCTTCAATGGGTCTTAGTCCTAAAAGATTTTGAAACACCCTTCCGAATTTCCCGATTTCAAGGAGGGAGCCTTCCAAAAAATTTACTTTTGACGGACGGTGCAAGGGAGCGACGGTGGAATTCCAAAGAAGAGTTGTAAAAGCTGCTTCCACGTCCGAACGACTACAATTGTGATGCCTCCTAAGAAAGTCCAAGGCGTAGCCGCGGGAGGGTCATCTCCCGGAATCCATGTGGATATCTCGCCCCAAACCCAGGTTTTTTCTTAATTTTTAATTTTATTTCGTTGTAATTTTAATTATGTAAGGTTAGTTGTTAGAAAGAGGATATATCTTGTCCTAGTCATTCACAACGAAATACATCTAATGGAACATGCAAAATAAATAAATTATAAACGTATTTTTTTTCAAATAGCTTTATGAATTGAAATGAATTATGAGCAAGATTATTTACCCATTAAAGTAGTATACTTTGGTTAAGCCTAAAGGTATAAAACTGTATCTCGCACTATTAACCCCTATTCTTTTTACAACGAATCATCATGGAAAGTGCAAATCATGAAAGGATTCTTACGATGCATAAACTCTAGGAAATTATCGTTGCTAACTGCATAACTTAGCAAGGAAAAGGTTGCTTATTTAGCATGAGTTTTGTTCGCAAAGAAAAGGGAAGATTAGTTGAAATTAACCTAACCTCAAATCGATAAAGTATAGGATTGAAAAGTCATTTGACTCGTAGATAACAAATCATGCGGAGGTAATCTCGATATTACCTTCTAAAGTTAACCAAATTAATATAGACTTAGAAATACCTATGCTGCGAAATATTCATTGGGAATGAGTTAAATTCCAAGAAACATTTATACCTTAAATACTTGCCCACATTCCTTGATTGTAGAGTCAGTAAATTCTAAACGTAAAAGGAATTAGGGTTTGTCCCTGAGTTCTTACAAAAAAATAAAGCTAGAAAGCCCTAGGTCTAACAACGTCAGCTAAAAGAAACTGAAATGGATTATTTCGTGACTCCATTATCGCATAATAGGATGCGGGACTTGCGCAGCAAGTATGGAGTCATATGGTCTTGTGATTGAATCACAAGAAGAAAGGTCGAATTCTCGCAACAAGGATGGCGGATCCTTACGCAAGTTATCTTGCAAGAGGATGTATACTTTGATATCCTTCCGAGTAAGGAAGATTAATTGGAGATTAAAAACCAGAAACTGAAGTATCCAATGAACTTTAAGGTTTGACCAAGTTGGGTTAATAGGGTATGCCCTAACCCAGAATATAAGGGATCTTGCCAAGTTGCAAGACACCCTGGATCGAGTGCTAGATGCATTCGAAAGGAAGGATTCCTTCCTTAGCAGTTTTCCAACAACAAAATCGATCAATGTAAATGTTTGTGCTTGCTAGAGATTTTAGAGCACTGTTTGCCTTGTTTGACCAATGAATTACAAAATAAATGAATATCTATACTTTAGGTTGAAGGCCTGAAGGGAGAGGCAGCTTGAGTTACCCCCGACTGTCTGCCTGAACCTAACCAAGGGGGTTGTTGATCGCGCCGGGAATGTGGACCGAACCTTCCGTGAGAGGTCTCTCCGTTGAGCGCTACTTGGAGCAGGAGGACGCTTGGGTGCCAGGGGGGGCTCTGGCCATAAATCCCTTGCCTTCCGGGTCCTGCAGAATAGGCTAACGTGACTCGGGATTGGATCTCGAGGCCCGCATACTAGTTTACGTGTGAAAACTTGGAATAGTGATCCATGTGGATTGCTAGATAGCCTTTGGGCGGATTGTGGATAAGCCTACGGGCAGAACTCTTTGTATTTCAAAGATAAATATGATGACCTGTTAATAAAGAACTTGTCTGATATTGTTTTTCTATGTGGAGTGATAAGATTATGTGAAGGAACTAGTGCTTAATGGGTTAATTAAAGAAGCTGGTTGTTACATGTCCAACTAATGTGTTAGATAATTACATAACTAAAACAACCCGAGAAAAGTGCGGAGGATGGGCCATGGGTCTGTCCTACGGATGGGTGGTCCGGGTTGGCTGGGAACTTTTCTCAAATCACGAGGAACAGCGGGATGATCGTCAAAGGACACGAACAACAAAAGTGTTGACCTAAAGATATGTCTTATCCCGATTTATGCTATTTTAGGGGAACAGAATGGGACTATGCCTTATGGCAGAGAGGTTGAGCTTTTCATCCCTCTCAATTCCCATTCTCCTTGAACCAAGTGCGGCGTGAATCCTCTTCGGACCTGGCATTTCTGCGTAAAGTAGTTCGCTTGGGTCCGACGCTAGTTGCTGTTAGGAAATGACTAATCAAGAAAACCCTAATCCAGGTCGATCCTAAGTGGGAACGGCTGGAACACTTTCGCTATGTGGTAGACGCGGAAAGCCCTAGATCGCAAATGCCGTAACATTCCATGGGAGTGCCGGGCGGAGCTTTCTAAACATCCTTTCTAATGGACTGCTAAGACGTGTTTTGGATGATACTAGTGGACATGTTACAGTTGGTATCAGAGCCGACCAACAACGGAATCATTTTTATGAAATCATAATAAGATAAAGTAAAGCAAATGTTGCTATCCAAACATTGGGATTATGAACATCCTGGAGTAGATCTATAATCCATCACCTTTGTACATGGAACGAAGATGGATGGGTGCTTCAGGAATCTACTATATAGTCGCCCACCGGTTTGCTTATCTATAGACCAACCTAAAGAGGATCAAGTGGTTGGAAGACCTGAAAGTCGTGAAGCTGTTCATTTTTGTGGAAGCTCACGTAAACTCAAATTTACATATTCAAGGGATCGAAGAGGGATCCGTTACCTGGGAGAAGCTAAAGAAAGCCATGTAGGGAAGATACTTGCCACCTGCATATCGCACACAGAAAATGAATGAGTTCTATGAGCTAAAACAGCTGGGACTCACTCTTGACGCATACTACTCTAAATTCGTCTCACTTTTAAAGTATGCGCCACAGCTGGACATGACACAGCAGGTGTCCAAATCTTGTGCGGGTTTAAATCCACCAGTAAATACCCGTCTCGAATCTATGCGTCCATCAGATCTTCAGGATGCACTCATTCGAGCGGCGCCTATAATTCAGGAGGTGCAAGCTAGACCAAGGGGTAAGAAAACTTGGTCTTATAATGACCCGAATAGAGGAGCATTCAGACCTCAAATGAAGAGAGTTCAAGGTCATAATCAGGGATAAAGAAAGAAAGCAAGGATGAATAATGTCAACAACTTTGGTCCTACTCAAAGTAATGGCCGAAACCTCTGTTGTTTCCACTGCAACGAACTCGGTCACTTCAAGAGGCAATGTCCCAAGCTTGGTGGAGGACATCGCCAGGCACCTTTCCAAGGAACAGGCCGTGGTCAACGAGCCGCTACCCGAGGAAGAGGAAGAACCGCCTGCATTGCCAATAGGCAAATGTGCAAAGAAGAAGAAGAAGAAGATCTGACCATGGAAGCAGAACTCGAAAGAGCGACAGTCCATGCCGCTTTACACAAGAAAGGGCCGAATCGCCAGTTCTCAGTGATTCAAACACCGTCGGACTATCAAGGTAAAGGTTTCAAAACCTTGATTGATTGTGGCAATACACATTCCTTTATCTCACCAGCATGTGTAAAAAGATTAGGAGTAACCACAGTAGAAGCACCTACCTTGCTTGTGGAATTGGAAAATGGTCGTGAGGTTACTTGTACCAAGCAAACTACTAAGGTGGAATTCTTTCTGGGAGGAAAGAAGACTTCGGTCAAATTCAGAGTCATGAATTCAGGTATCCATGAGTGTCTACTCGGAATGGATTGGCTTAAGCCTAACGACGCCCACATTCACTATGGAAAGGGTCAAGTTTCCTTTCGAAACTCTGAAAGGGAATTAGTCACAACTCAAGGTGAGGCTGGAGTGCCGAGAATCCAATTGGCCAAAGTATCTCGGATCATAAAAGGAGTCAGAAAAGGATTACCTGTTTACTTGATCAAACTCAACAAATTAGATCAGAAGCAAGAGTCTCATGAAGGACCCTCTTGGCTAAATGAATACGCAGACGTATTCCCTAAAGAGTTGACTGAACTTCTGCCTCAAAGAGAAGTGGGTCATGAGATTAGGTTAGTACCAGGAGCTGCGGCAATTGCAAAGAGACCTTATAGAATGTCCATACCAGAAGCAATTAAGCTGAAGAAACAACTCAAGCAACTGTTAAATGAGGGCTACATCCGGCCTAGCAGGTCACCATGGGGAGATCCAGTACTATTCCAGAAAAAGAAAGATGGGACACTCCGACTATGTATTGATTACCGAGGAATCAATCAACGGTCAAGAACAAGTATCCTATTCCTAGAATAGATGAGCTTCTTCATCGTCTTTAGGGTGCAAAGATCTTCTCCAAGATTGATCTCAGGTCAGGTTACTATCAGATAAGGATCAAGGAAGAAGATATCCCAAAAACTGCCTTCAATACAAGATATGGGCACTTTGAATTCCTAGTTATGTCATTCAGGCTTACGAATGCACCTGCCACCTTCAATAGGTTAATGCAGGATATCTTTAGGCCATATCTTGATGATTTCGTGCTTGTCTTCTTCGATGACACTTTAGTCTATTTTAAACAGGAAGAAGATCATGAACCCCAACTTTGGATTGTCCTTGAGACAATGAGGTCACATAAGCTGTATGCTAAAATGAAGAAGTGTGCATTCTTCAAGCATCAGATTGAATATCTGGGATTCATAGTATCAGCAGAAGGAATATCAGTGGACCCAGCCAAGGTCAGAGATGTACTTGAGTGGCCAATACCAGTATCCGTCAAAGAGATACGTAGCTTTCTTGGATTGACAGGATGGTATAGGGTCTTCATCAAAAACTATGCTTTGATTGCGGCACCTCTGACGGACTTACTGAAGAAGCAAACTTCCATTGCATGGTCAACTCCCGAACAAAATAGCTTCGACAGATTGAAGCAAAGTTTGGTATCAGCGTCTATTCTAAAGCTTCCAGACCTCAATAAGGAGTTTGAGGTAGTAACTGATGCTAGCATTCTTGCCTTGGGGTGTGTACTTATGCAGGAAGGTCATCCAATAGCATACTCTTTAAGGAAATTGAAGAGTCATGAAAAGAATTATGCTACGCATGATCTGGAATTACTAGCTGTCATCCATGCTCTAAAGCTTTGGAGACACTACCTGTTGGGTAACAAGTTTACTCTAGTAACTGACCATAAGAGTCTCAAATGGATCTTTACCCAAAATGAGCTCAACATGAGGCAATGTCGGTGGATTGAAGTGTTGGAGGAATATGACTTTGAAATGAAGTACCGAACATGGAAAGAGAATGTAGTTGCCGATGCACTTAGTCACAAGGCATTTCTAAATTCCGTAATCTTGGAGAATCCATCAACAGCTAAATCTCTAGCTACAAAAGTATCCATGCCAAACAACCCTATACTTGAGTCAGCTAGAGAGGAAGCATGCCATGATTTGGCCTACCAAACAATGCTAAAGGAGATCTCTATCAAGGAGCAGAACCAAAAGTTGCAGGCTAAGTATCAGGAATTTTCCATTAATAGTGGACTTGTCTACTACAGAACAAGGCTGTGTATACCAGCAAGCCAGTCACTTAAGCAGAAGATATTGTGGGAAGCTCATGATTCTCCTTTTGCAGGACATCCTGGCTATACTAAGACTCTTAATGCAGTTAGGAAGAGCTACCAATGGGAGAGGCTCAAAGGTGACGTTCTCAAATATGTCACTGAGTGTTTGTCTTGCCAAGGTATCAAAGCCGAACATGTCATGATGCCAGGGAAACTGCAACCGCTTGACATTCCCCAAATGAAATGGGAATTCATCAGTATGGATTTTGTTGTAGGCCTACCCCAAGTCCAAGGAGGATACAACTCCATCATGGTTGTGGTTGACATGCTTACTAAGGTTGCACACCTTATCCCAGTAAAGACAAACTATAAAGCCTCAGACATTGCAAGATTGTTTATCAAGGAGATATTCAAGCTACATGGTTTACCCAGAAGAATAATTAGTGATCGTGATTCTTTTTTCACATCACACTTCTGGAGAGCTATCTTTGAAGCTATTGGGACTCAACTCTGTTTTAGTACCGCCTACTATCCCCAAACGGATGGCCAAATAGAGCGAGTAAATCAAGTCATCGAGGATATGCTTAGGGCATACTGCTGTCGAGAGCTGAAGAGGTGGATTCAATACTTGCCTTTGGTAGAATTTGCATACAATGCTTCTTACCAACAAAGCATTCACATGACCCCTTTCCAAGCATTGTATGGTCATGACTGTCGAAGTCCCCTAAACTTTTCTGATCCAACCCTAAGGGTTGAAGCTTCAAAGCTAATGTTGGAAGACATGGATGACCAAATTAAGTCAATAAGACAGGACATACAAGCGGCTAAGGATAGAAAAAAGGCATATGCGGATTTGAAGCGTCAAGAAAGGGTCTTCGAAGAAGGAGACATGGTCTTCATTGGCGTACGCCCTAAAAACAATTCTCTATCCTTAGGAGATTGCAAGAAGCAAAGTCCAAGGTATTGTGGGCCATACAAAATCCTCAAAAGCCTAGGACCTAATGCTTATAAATTGCAACTCCCTGAGAACCTAAAAGTTCATAATGTATTCCACATTAGCCTATTGAAAAAGTATGTACCTAATCCTAACCATGTACTTGACGATCAACAAATTGTAATGCCTAGTCAAGGAGTCCTTGAACTAAGGCCTGATAGGATCTTAGATGTTAGGGAGAGACTGTTAAGGTCCAGAACCCTAAGAGAATGCCTCATCCAATGGAAAGATTATCCCGAAGAGGATGCCACTTGGATAAATGAAGGCACTCTCAACCATCAATATCCCCAGTTTATCTCAAGATGAGGACATCTCCATTCCTCTAAGGGGGAGAGAATGTAAAGTTCTGCATTTCCCTTCGCATGAACTAACCCCTTTCAAATGGATAATTTTGAGAAATGCCTATGATAATGCAAAAAAAAATTATTTTTCCTTCCCAAAAATCGAGTGTCGTGCTGTAAGGGGAGGGAAATAGAATGAAGGACAAAGATCCTTGGTGGAGCTCTGCGCCTTCCATCGCCATGCACAATGACACGGAGGGAGGGAGGATTCCCTTCCCTCTCCCTATAAAAAACCCCACCCAAGGGAAGGCCAGGGGAGGGAGAAGACGACGCTGCCCAGAACTCGCCGTGAGGAGGAAGGGAAAGACTGTGATAAGTGGGAACATGGCATGTGAGAAGGGAGAGAGCTACTAGCTGACACAACAGTGCCACCGCCTGCAGAGCCATCGACCTCATTCACAGCGCCGCCTGCTCGTTGCCAACGCGGCGTTGAAACGCCCCCCTGCCATGTTGAAGCATAGAAGCTTCTTAAGAGAAGCTTCTTAAGGGGGCTAGCTAAGCCCCCTTTCATCCCCCCCTCGTGTTCCCTTTTAAGCCTCCTTTTATTCCCCTCCCGGGTTTTTAACACCCTTAAGCCCCCATTTATTCCCCCCAGTTTTTTTAAAGACCCTTAACCCTTTTTCTTATGGGCTTGTAAACCTTCCCATTCAACCCCCCCCCCGGATTTTAATCTCCCAAGGCCCTTTTCACCCCCCCTGCTCGTGCCTTTCAAAACCCTTCCATACCTCCCGTGACTTAACCTTTAAGCCCTTTGTTATGGGCTTTGAAACCCTTTCCCCCCCCCCCCCCCCCCCCCCCCCCCGTGTCCTATCACCCCTCTTATCCCTTAAGCCTACAACACCTCCGTGTCTAAATACATTATATGGCTCTCTCCCATGGGTGTTGGAACCCCACGTCTTACCCTTAAGTCCTTTCTTTTGGGATTATTATCTTCCCTGTGATTTTAAAGTTCACTCAACCCCTATCCCTTTTCCTTAGAACCACCCCTCTTTCCTTCGTGTTAAAACCTTCCCTAGCCCTTCCCTTGTGGCGTATTGAAACCCTTCCCTCCAAGTTGACCCAAGGACCTTCGACCTTACGTATAACCTTTACAGTTACTATATTTCCTTGGAGTTCTCTTCCGCACCTTGTGCCTTTTCCCTCCCTTTTCATGCCTCGTTGAATGAGTCATTATCAGGCCATTAAGCCTTCCCCATGGCTTCAATGGGTCTTAGTCATAAAAGATTTTGAAACACCCTTCCGAATTTCCCGATTTCAAGGAGGGAGCCTTCCAAAAAAATTACTTTTGACGGTGCAAGGGAGCGACGGTGGAATTCCAAAGAAGAGTTGTAAAAGCTGCTTCCATGTCCGAATGACTACATATGCGATGTCTCCTAAGAAAGTCCAAGGCATAGCCGCAGGAGGGTCATCTCCCGAGCTGTTACAAAGAGTATATATCTTGTCCTAGTCATTCACGACGAAATACATCTAATGAAACATGCAAAATAAATAAAGTATAAATGTTTTTTTTTTCAAATAGCTTTATGCATTGAAATGAATTATGAGCAAGATTATTTACCCATTAAAGTAGTATACTTTGATTAAGCCTAAAGGTATAAAACTGCATCTCGCACTATTAACCCCTATTCTTTTTACAACGAATCATCATGGAAAGTGCAAATCATGAAAGGATTCTTACGATGCATAAACTCTAGAAAATTATCGTTGCTAATTGCATAACTTAGCAAGGAAAAGGTTGCTTATTTAGCATGAGTTTTGTTCGCAAAGAAAAGGGAAGATTAGTTGAAGTTAACCTAACCTCAAATCGATAAAGTAAAGGATTGAAAAGTCATTTGACTCGTAGATAACAAATCATGCGGAGGTAATCTTGATATTATCTTCTAAAGTTAACCAAATTAATATAGACTCAGAAATACCTATGCTGCGAAATATTCATTGGGAATGAGTTAAATTCCAAGAAACGTTTATACCTTAAATACTTCCCCACATTCCCTGATTGTAGAGTCAGTAAATTCTAAACGTAAAAGGAATTAGGGTTTGTCCATGAGTTTCTTACAAAAAAATAAATCTAGGAAGCCCTAGGTCTAACAACGTCAGCTTAAAGAAACTGAAACGGATTGTTTCGTGACTCCATTATCGCATAATAGGATGCGGGACTTGCACAGCAAGTATGGAGTCATATGGTCTTGTGATTGAATCACAGGAAGAAAGGCCGAATTCTCGCAACAAGGATGGCGGATCCTTACCCAAGTTATCTTGCAAGAGGATGTATACTTTGATATCCTTCTGAGTAAGGAAGATTAATTGGAGATTAAAAACCAGAAACTGAAGTATCCAATGAACTTTAAGGTTTGACCAAGTTGGGTTAATAGGGTATGCCCTAACCCAGAATATAAGGGATCTTGCCAAGTTGCAAGACACCCCGGATCGAGTGCTGGATGCATTCAAAAGGAAGGATTCCTTCCTTAGCAGTTTGCCAACAATAAAATCGATCAATGGAAATGTTTGTGCTTGCTAGACATTTTAAAGCACTGTTTGCCTTATTTGACCAATGAATTACAAAATAAATGAATATCTATACTTCAGGTTGAAGGCCTGAAGGGAGAGGCAGCTTTAGTTACCCCCGACTGTCTGCCTGACCCTAACCAAGGGGGTTGTTGACCGCGCCGGGAACGTGGACTGAACCTGCCGCGAGAGGTCTCCCTGTTGAGCGCTACTTGGAGCAGGAGGATGCTTGGGTGCCAGGGGGGCTCTGGCCGTAAATCCCTCACCTTCTGGGTCCTGCACAAGAGGCTAACGTGACTCGGGATGGGATCTCGAGGCCCGCATACTAGTTTACGGACGAAAACTTGGAATAGTGATCCCTCTGGATTGCTAGATAGCCTTTGGGCGGATTGTGGATAAGCCTACGGGCAGAACTCTTTGTATTTCAAAGATAAATATGATGACCTATTAATAAAGAACTTGTCTGATATTGTTTTTCTATGTCCAGTGATAAGATTACATTGTCGTCACGTTAAGAGTTGAAGGTCTACCACCGGGGGCTTTTAGTGCAGAAGAAGAGTTTAGGATTCAAGATTCAGAAAGGAAAAATGGATTGGATTTTAATAAGATTCAGGATTTAGAAATGATTTAGGAAGAAGAATTCAAGCCTTCTCACTTTGTACTTAGCATACATGAACAGAAGGAATAAGACTAACTTGATTGCATCAAATGCTTCAGGATACATACATCATTTCGTAAAGGATATTTTCAGATTTCCAATTTATGAATGTCAAATGCAAGCTCTAATGGCATTTATTTCATGTACATAGATGGATTTCAATCCTTTGGGTCAAGTATATTGTGATAGATTCAAATGCATCCAAGATTTGGGCCAAAGATACATGAAATGAATGGAAAAAGTATAATTTTAGCTTCAGCCCTGTTTTAAAACAGAAAATTCTAGCCCATAATCAAGTTCAAAATGAGTGCATAAACTCAAGAAGAAGTACTTTTGATCATCTATGAACAAAGTCCTGAGGAAAAGAGGTCATTTTCCTCCATTACAACCATAAAAAACCCATGTTTGCTCATAAAAATGGATCCTAATAGTGGGCTACCCTATTTATGACTGGTTATTACAGCCCATAACAGTCCATAAGTCTTCAATATCCTCACCCTTTGCTTGCCCCAAAGTCACTCAAGTACTTGGGTACAAGTCGGGCTTCATTGGACCAAGAAGAAGGTAAACAAGATGAGAGAAGTCGTGCATAAGAGCAGGCTAAATACTCTTCTCTCAGATTTCCCCTCTTTTATAGACAGTTTCAACATGTATTTTCATCAGATCAAAGAGGTAGAGAAGTAGAGCTCTCACCATGTTTAGATCTTCAATAGTTGGGCCTGTTAATCTTCAGTTTGCATGCTCCATTTCATGCATCTCAGCTCCAGCTTTCTTCCAATTTCCCTCAGACAGTGCAGCCTGCATTTTGTGTCGAAAAACGTGCGTTGATTTTTGCTCAGTCCCTGGTCACTTTTTGACCAGCCTAGGTCACTTGCTGGTCACTTAAGTCAGTTACTTTTGGTCCCATGTGGACCTAGTTGACTTTTGACAGTTTTTGGCATCATTTTTGGGTTCTCACCATATTTTTGTACCTGAATTAATGTGATTTATCCAGCAGACTGACAATTACTTCTAGATGTCCAATTATAGGTTCCCATAGACTTATTTTTCATAAATATACATGGTATAACTGCAAATTATATGCTAAATACAAAAGAACTTGCATAACTAAGGTGGTTATTGGATAACAATGCTTGAATTTTGTATGCAAATATCTCATATAACTTCCAGTGAGACTCTTCTTGTGTTCATAAGAATCCCATGATTTATATCATGAACAGTAAACTCTTTGACATTCACCCCCTCCTAACCTGCACATCCTCCGGCATGTGCCATTTCATAAGATTACAGGTCAAGGAGGGTCTTCTTCTTCATCTTCATTCCCTAAGTCTTTTTCTTCCTGCATGTCTTTAAGTAGAGGGCTTATATTTAAGTCATCAAGTTCATAAGTTGAAGATTCTCTTCGTTTGAAGAATTTGATTCGTTTCCCAGCTATTGGAGTCTTTATCATGGTCCCATCCATTTCAACCAAAGAGTAAGTAGCATTATGATGTACTACTTTTACAACATATGGTCCAAACCATTGCTTGGCTAACTTCCTATGAGCACTATGTTGATTGTCCAGGCTACTATCATAAACAAGAACCCAGTCATTCTCTTGAATAGCTATTGGACGGAGTCCATGGTGCTTATCAAACCTCTTCTTATTCTTTAATCTTGCTGTTTTTAGCCTTTCAATGGCTATTTTAACATCTTGTGGCCTTCTTTCAAGTTGCCTTATGCGTAAAGATAGCAATTCTTCCATGTTAATGTCTTCATCCCAAGGCAAGATACTCCATGTGACAATGGATTCCTCAATAGGCATAATAGGTGGCTGTCCATACATGAGTTCAGCTGGCATATATCCTGTCACTGCACTATGGGTTGTTCTATCAGCCCATAATGCGAATGGTAGCATTTTAGGCCATTCCCTCAACTTTCCTTTGCATGATTTTGCTAAAGCTTTAAGAATTGGTTGATGGCCTCTTTCACTCTTACCATTGCCTTCAGGATTGTAGGCTGAAGTAAGAGATAGCTTAATTCCCAATTGAGCAAAGAAATGGCGAGCTTCATCGGCATCCAATTCTCCTCTATCAGCAGTTACTTTAGCAACACATCCATACCTGCAAAATACTTCTTCAAGTAAAAATCTACAAACAGCATGAGTGGACTTTGTTGTCAAGGCCTTTCCTTCCACTTGATTTGTGAGATCTTCTCTAGCAAGTACTAGATATCTCATGTTTCAAATTCCTGTAGGCATGGTTACTAAATCAATAACCCATCTATAGTGAATGGATAAAGGATAGGTAGGCTAAAGCCCATCTCTATGCTTTACCATAGAATATATTTGACAAGCATGAAAAGACTCAACAAAATGCTCAATGTCTTTATACATGTTTTGCCACCAAAATTTCTCTTTTATTTTGGCAAAAGTACCCCATATGCCTCTATGACCAGCCAATAGGCTTTCATGGAATTCTTGTGTGACCTGTCTTTGTGTCTTTTTGTCACCTAAGACACGAACAGGTGCCCTTCCTTTCTTTTTTGCATGCCTCCAAAGGTAGCCATCTTTAAGAAAAAAACCATAGGCTTTTCTCTTAATTCTCTTGAACTCTTCATGAGTCCATTCTTCCTTCTTTGTCATAGTGCTCAAAAATTGGCCAATTTTTAGCCAATCGTCTGCATAATATTCTTCTTTAAAGTGTGAACAAACCATAACAAAACATGGAATATGCTGTTTACTAGCTGTCCATTGTCCTTCTTTAGTTGATTCATCCATCCTTGCTGATGTAAAAGTTGTTTTAACAGCTGAACCTGTTGGTCTTGCTGTAATTTTTGTTGTACATGCATTAACAGCATCATTTATAAATTCTGATTCTTCTTCATCCATCATTTCTTCTTCATCCATATATTTGGCTCGTGAAAGCATGTCTGCAACTGGATTATCTCTACCTGCAATATGTTTCAAATCAGGATTTAAGGATGTAATATAGGCTATCCATCTTAGCATGGCTATGTCAGGAGTGGAACAGTTGGCTATCATGCCCAAGAGTGGAAGGCAATCTGTCTCAACTATAACATGTGCGCCCATGAAGTACTCCCTGTCACATTTTAATGCAGTTACTACTCCCCAAAGCTCTCTTTTAATTTGAGCATACCTTCTTTGTCGTTCATTAAGAACCTTTGCTCCAAAGCGGATTACATATTTGTTGCCTGCAAAGTCGTCTTGTCCAACTGCCCATCCTATTCCAATAGGACTTGTGTCCACTGTGAGTATAATGGGTTGTCCATTAGAGTAGTTAACCCTCTTTAAAGTGGGAGCTCAAGTCAGCATTTTCTTGAGTTTTCGAATAGCCTGAGTGTGTTCTTTTGTCCATAGAAACCTTTGGCCTTTTCTTAGAAGCTGATAAAGACTTTCAGCAACATGGGCAAAATGTGGTATCCAAATAAGGTAGAAGACACATGCACCAAGAAATCTTCTCACTTTTGAAACATTTATACATTCTTCTTGCATCTTGCTGATTGCATTTATTTTAGATGGAGAAGGCTTTCGGCCATATGGTCCACACATATGACTGACCTCAAGGACTTCTTCAACTCCAAAAACAGATTTAGCTCCTCAAAGAGTAAGATGAACTTCTTCTAATTTAGACAAGATCTGAGCACAATCATTAATATGATCAAAAACAAACTTTCGACATCCAAGTTCATTGACTTCTTCATTTTTCTCATGAACTTCACATCCTTTGATTGGAACATTATCAAGAAAAGGAAGAGTCAATTGAGGAATATAATCCCTCAATACTTTATGCATGGCATTCATCATGTGTGCTACTGAATTCGTAGCCCCTTGAGGTAAAGTACACATGCGGACTAGGCCAAGAGGTGTCTTCATTGTAGTAATGTCACGGCTTTCCAAAGCAAGCTGAAATTGGTCGTAGCCTGAATATAAGTCTCCCGTGGAATAGATTGACCTTCCTGCAAATGATTTGGTGAACTCATCCACAATTGGTCCTGATCCAACATTTCTTATAGTGACTTTATTAACGGGTTGCAAATCTTGAATGAATCGTAAAGATCCATTCTTCTTAGGTACGATAAGCCATCGGTTGGAATATGGAGCTGAAGATGGCTCCAATATTCGCATTTTTATCTTTTCATTTAAAAGCTCTAATAATTTAGGCAAATGAGCCCTTGGAATCAGAATTGGTTTAAGATTCCAAGGCACATGTGGGACTGTAAAAATTACCATTGGTGCCACAATGCTTGGATCCACACAGCCAATTTCATGTGGCTGAAATGAAAAAGCTTTACCATGGTTTTTTAACAACTGCATGAAGATTTGCTTTTCAGCTGGCAAGAGAAAAGAGTTGTCACCAATTTTCAGCTTTTGTAGACTTTCTGCTGTAAATTGGTGACCAATATCTTTAGGATCACGAAGGCCCAATTGGTTGTTTGGAAGTCCTTTCTACCAGTCTTTTGCTTTCAGGTGGTAAAGGAGTAGCTACCGGCTTGACCTTCTTATCAACTGTTTTATATTTTGTTTGTACTCTTGCTTCATCCTTGTTTGGCTGTCCAAAAGCTTCATAATCTGCAAATTCTTGAATTATGTCATACATATCCAATGTACATACCTGTATGGACTGAATTTTTAGCTTGATTTTCTGCATGAATGACTGTATAAATTTCAGCCATTGTATCATTATAATTCAGCCCATAAAATAGTCCTGAAATTTCTTCATCTTTAGGTAAAACATCAATTATATGACTCAAATACTTTCTTTCAACCCTATTCATGGCTGAAAACTGTTTATAACAGCCCACTCCATTGGCTGAAAAAACCTGCAAATCAGCTTTTGGCCTTGCCTCCTTCATATGTGGAGGCAATTTTTTGTGACATGATGCACTGCCATAGCCTCCACTTATAGCAGTGCTACCCGAAAACCCTTAAATTCTCGGGAATTAGGAGGAACAGGATGATCTTTCAATCGATCCCTATTCCGATGGTGATTAACACAGACAGTTAGGAATTAAACAGCTTTATCATTATCCTTGCTTCTTATCCGATCCTTGAACCATCATCAAGAGCCTTTGTCTCTAAACGAGACTCGGAAATGAATGGTTGTCCAACAATGATTGGATAACTGCAGGAATCTTGAACAAAGAAATGAAATTCATCTTTTACATTACCAATAGTAACTTGTACATAAGGACATGCTGCATAAAGATCGCCAGAAGAGTTATTGGCTGCCTTCATGCGCCACCCTGGGTCCACATCAATGGGCCATCCACCATTCTCATAGAGACTTCTTGACATAACATTGATTTCTGAACCATGGTCTATAAGGCCAATGCATGGAGTTTCTTTCTCACCGATTTTAACAATAGTTTCAGTAGTCGCCCTTGCCCAATGGGTACGGCAATAGTGACTACTTGGAATAAAGTGAGTTTCACTTTCTTCCTGCATGTTGTGAAGAAGAGTCTCTTTCTTATGTATGGGCTGCACTTTAGATTGAGAAGTTTCCACCATTATGGCTTCTTCAGCTTTTGCTTCATAAATGTCTTCATCTTTGGCTTCTATGGCTCCAATCAATTCTTTGATTGCCTCCAATCGAATCCCTTGAGTTTTCAGCTTCTCTTCATCCTGCAAAAAAGCATGTACAAATTCTTCAGTTTCCTCACCAACATATTGTCTTTTTCGTTTAATTACATCAATTATTACATCATGAAATCCTCGTTTTGCAATATCGAGAATTTCACCTAATGTAAATTCAATTCTACTTCCAAGAATCCTTGCTTCTAGGATCCGTTTAAGATCCGTTGCGGTCTCTATGTCAAACTGCAACTTGTAACTAGGATGTTTGCTTTTTCTTTTTCCTTCCGTTGTCTTCGCTTGAGGGGCTTCTCCCATATCAAATTTCTGGTGGCGGCAGATCTTTAGCAGCCTTCTGTTGGTCTGGTTTACTTCTTGTTATACGTTTAGTTGGTCCTGAAGAGGAAGGACCGGCAAAATCTTCCTCTCTTCTTCTCTTTTCTTCTATCATGGCTTCTTGATTATTAATTTCAGCTAACCGAGCAAAAGCTGAAAATGAATCCACATGCTCAGACCATCCGGTTCTTCCTCGAATACATTGGCTAGCAGTGGTTAAATCATCCTTAGTTGCCTTGCCTTGCTCCATGCGTTCCAAGGCCTGTGTCCACACTTTAGATTTTGCATTAGTTTTACATGTTTTAACAATTTCATTAGTTGGCTCAATTTGCAACCCATAAGTTGCAGCATCAACAGCTGCATAGGCCGTTCTTGTTGCCAAATCCTCCAATCTTTTCTTCATGCCACCATTGCCGAAGTTTGGCTCAAGAGGAAGCCCGGTTTCGGTTGCATGAATTTTACCATCCTTCCAAAAGACTAATTTTTGTGCTTCAGCTTCACGGAATGCACCGCATTCCCTCTTGTCATGCTGAAGGCTATCACACCAAATGCAGTGTCTTTTGAAGCCTTCTCGTGCAGGTCTTTGGGTGGTTGACCGACCCCTTTCTTCTACTTTAACATCAAGCCTTTCTACTTTAAAATTAATTTCTGTTAAATTAAGATGGAGATCCCGCATGCTTTTAATTAACTCATCCATAACATCCTTCTTTGGAGAAGGAACAGCAGAATTTCTTGATTGCTCGGCCATAGAGACAGGAGGTCGAGAAGCTGGAACAGGCTCCTTCATAGAATCAATTGTTATAGGGGTTGATCCCCATCTTAGGCACAATCGCTCTCTTCGAGCAATCATATTAACTGCTTCAGTGACATCACTCCAAGCAGTCTTCAATCCCGACTCAGAGTCAGGGTCTTCAAGTTGGTCAGTCAATTTCTCCTGAAGAGAAGAATCTGCAGCTTTTAAAAATAATTCAATCTTTTGACTTTCCATACCTTGTTGGTCATCGGGATCTAGTTGGGAAAATTTGCTTTCAAATCCTCGATGAAAAGCAGTAGTAGTTAGACCCTTATTGGGCCTTTCGACCCATTCGGTGAAGATTTTCTTTGTCATAAGGCCAGAATCTTCAAGGAAAAATTCTTCTCAAAGAGCCTTCTTGAACACAATCCATCCTGCATCTTTTTGGGAAAGGCCATGAATTCGGTCCTGGAGACCATGCAGAGCCAGGCAGGCAAAGTAACGGCTCTAGGCATGTTGAGGAACTCCAAAGAAGACCATCTTGTTAGTGTAGAGGCGGATAAAAGAGGACACATTTTGCCCATTAAATTGCTTGAGCTCATGCCCAATTGCTTCTAAGGCCTTAATGGCAACAGCATCAATCCGCTCTTCTTCTTGTCTCCATTGTTGTTGCAATTGCAATTGCTGCTGAAATTGCAGCTGTTATTGTTGGCTCTCTTGCATTAGACGAACCAACTGTTGCAAATCATCTCCTCCCGAGCTTGATGATTCTCCCATTGGACTTCTTCTTCCGCAGCGCACCTTCACGTCGGGTTCACCACTGTCGTCGCGTTAAGAGTTGAAGGTCTACCACCAGGGCTTTTAGTGCAAAAGAAGAGTTTAGGATTCAAGATTCAGAAAGGAAAAATGGATTGGGTTTTAATAAGATTCGGGATTTAGAAATGATTTAAGAAGAAGAATTCAAGCCTTCTCACTTTGTACTTAGCATACATGAACAAAAGGAATAAGACTAACTTGATTACATCAAATGCTTCAGGATACATATATCATTTCATAAAGGATATTTTCAGATTTCCAATTTATGAATGTCAAATGCAAGCTCTAATGGCATTTATTTCATGTACATAGATGGATTTCAATCCTTTGGGTCAAGTATATTGTGATAGATTCAAATGCATCCAAGATTTGGGCCAAAGATACATGAAATGAATGGAAAAAGTATAATTTTAGCTTCAGCCCTGTTTTAAAACAGAAAATTCTAGCCCATAATCAAGTTCAAAATGAGTGCATAAACTCAAGAAGAAGTACTTTTGATCATCTATGAACAAAGTCCTGAAGAAAAGAGGTCATTTCCCTCCATTACAACCATAAAAAACCCATGTTTGCTCATAAAAATGGATCCTAACAGTGGGCTACCCTATTTATGATTGGTTATTACAGCCCATAACAGTCTATAAGTCTTCAATATCCTCACCCTTTGTTTGCCCCAAAGTCACTCAAGTACTTGGGTACAAGTCGGGCTTCATTGGACCAAGAATAAGGTAAACAAGATGAGAGAAGTCGTGCATAAGAGCAGGATGAATACTCTTCTCTCAGATTTCCCCTCTTTTATAGACAGTTTCAACATGTATTTTCGTCAGATCAAAGAGGCAGAGAAGTGGAGCTCTCACCATGTTTACATCTTCAGTAGTTGGGCCTGTTAATCTTCAGTTTGCATGCTCCATTTCATGCATCTCAGCTCCAGCTTTCTTCCAATTTCCCTCAGACAATGCAGCCCGCATTTTGCACCAAAAAACGTGCGCTGCTTTCTACTCAGTCCCTGGTCACTTTTTGACCAGCCTAGGTCACTTGCTGGTCACTTAAGTCAGTTACTATTGGTCCCATGTGGACCTAGTTGACTTTTGACAGTTTTTGGCATCATTTTTGGGTTCTGACTATATTTTTGTACCTGAATTAATGTGATTTATCCAGCAGACTGACAATTACTTACAGATGTCCAAGTTATAGGTTCCCATAGACTTATTTTTCATAAATATACATGGTATAACTGGAAATTATATGCTAAATACAAAAGAACTTGCATAACTAAGGTGGTTATTGGATAACAATGCTTGAATTTTGTATGCAAATATCTCATATAACTTCCAGTGAAACTCTTCTTGTGTTCATAAGAATCCCATGATTTATATCATGAACAGTAAACTCTTTGACAATGTGAAGGAACCAGTGCTTAACGGGTTAATTAAAGAAGCTGGTTGTTACATGTCCAACTAATGTCTTAGATAATTACATAACTAAAACAACCGAAGGAAAGTGCGGAGGATGGGCCATGGGTTCGTCCTACGGATGGGTGGTCCCGGTTGGCTGGGAACTTTTCTCAAATCACGAGGAACAGCGGGATGATCGTCAAAGGACACGAACAACAAAAGCGTTGACCTAGAGATATGGCTTATCCCGATTTACGTTATTTTAGGGGAATGGAATGGGACTATGCCTTATGGCAGAGAGGTTGAGCTTTGCATCCCTCTCATTTCCCATTCTCCTTGAACCAAGTGCAGCGTGAATCCGCTTCCTGGTGTTTCTGCGTAAAGTAGTTCGCTTGGTTCCGACGCTAGTTGCTCTTAGGAAATGACCAATTAGGAAAACCCTAGTCCAGGTCGATCCTAAGTGGGAACGATTGGAACACTTCCGCTACGTGGCAGACACGGAAAGCCCTAGATCGCAAATCCTATAACATTCCGTGGGAGTGCCGGACGGAGCTTTCTAGAAATCCTTTTCGATGGACTGCTAAGACGTGCCCTGGATGATACTAGTGGACACGTTACAATTTTTCAAGTTATGACAAATCCAAAGATTTGACCACGTGTCCCAAACTTATGGGAAATTCCCATATTTCCCAATATGGTGTTGTAGAGATTATCTGCAATCTCCAAAGTAGAATAGCGAGTCTCTGCAATCTTCTCTATGGCGTCAACCTTCGTAGGAGAAGGCTTCCTGCCATAATATCCACACATATGACAACAATCAAAACTTCTCAGGCTTCAAAAATAGACTTCAACCCTAACAAGGTCGAATTCACTTCCTCCAATATGCAAAGAATCTTCTCAACATCTCTAATATGTGAAGCCACAAAGAATCTGCATCCATAGTCATCTAAATAATCATCTTTACCTTCTTTCAAACAATCCTTGATAGGTACGCCATCAATGAAAGGCATAGTAAGCTCAGGAATAAAATCTCATAGAACCTTGTTCATCCAATTCATCATATGGGCAACTGAATCAATAGCTCCTTGCGGAATCATACACAATTGGACAAGGCCTAGAGGTGTCTTCATCATAGTCAAGTCTTTGCTCTCAAGGGCAAGCTAATCATATCCGGAATAAAGATCACCAAGTGAATAGATTGCACATCCAGCAAAAGCCTCAATAAACTCATCCAAAATAGGTCTAGCACCAACATTCTGAATAGTGACCTTGTTTACTGGCTATAGGTCCTATATGAATATGAGTGTCCCATTCTTCTTAGGAACCATAAACCATCTGTTGAAATATGGAGCTGATGATGGCTCTAAAATCCCCATCCCGATCCACTCATTCAAAAGCTCTACCAATTTGGGCAAGTGAGCCCGTGGCATAGGGGGAAATAGGCCGTAGATTCCAAGGGACATGCAGAATGGTAAAAATAACCATAGGCATCATAGCCCTAGGATCAATGCATCCAACCTCATGTGCATAGAAAGCTAAATCTTTTTCATGTATGCATAACATCTCTTCAAAATATCTTACCTCTTCAGGAAGAAGTAGAAAATCTTCGGTCCCAATCTTCATATCTTTCAATGTCTTAGCTAAAAACTTGTGTCCCATATCTGCAAGATCTCATAAATGAGGTTGCATAGCAGCTCTCCTAATCATCTAATCATTGTGCAAAGGTAGCGATCCAGCAGTCGGTCTAACCTTCTTGTCAACTATCTTATATTTTTTCTTGAACTTTGGCTTCATTGCTACAACTTGCAAATTTCAACCGTCGATGAAAATACCCTAGTAAACACAAATTTTTATGTGTATAAATAGCAACACCGAAATCTTTTTGTTGAAATATGTCAGCAAAGAATACTTTTTTCTAAGAATCCTCAGCACCCAAATTCTTTTGAAGCATGAAATCAACAATTTCACAATACATCACTAGAGAATGGACCTATAAGACATATGAAAATTCTTGATTGTTAGCATTTAGCAATATTGAAAGTTCTTCCATGGTATCTGAGTATGAAATGCCATCATAAAGACCATCTATTCGGTCTTCTTCCTGCAAAACACCTGCAATCATCAATTCTTTTTCTTTTCTTTTTACATACTACCTAGCAACTCTAGGCATGTTTGAAATATATATAAAACACAGAGTACTTTCAATGGATACACCATAAACACATGAGGAAAAACTACCGCTACTAAGAGGCGAGAGCTTTCCTTGACTTGTACCACCATCATCTCGCAAGACAATGGTACCTAGAAAACATCCGAATCTCCTACTTGAAGAGGGGAATCCCTCAAAGAATCTTTATTCCACTTATGATTAATGCACAATATCATGAGCTAGACAACTCTCTTTCCATCCTTACTTCTTCCGATCCATGCATAGGTAGACCCATCATCCAAAACCTTAGTCTCCATCCGAGATTCAGCAATAAATGGCTACCCCAAAATAATAGGATAAGAAAAAGAGTTTTGTACAAAGAAATGATAAGACTCACCCACATATCCAAATTATTGAAATCTTTAGGTTTGGACATGCAACATACAAATCTCCTACAGTGTTGTTGGCCGCACGTATGCGCCAACCATGATCCACATGACCTGGCCATCTACCACTATCATATAATCCTTGCTCTATGACATTAATTTTGGAGCCATGATCCAAAAGCGAAACACAAGGAGTCTTTGTCTCGCCAAGCTTGACTACAGTCTATTTAGTCGCTCAAGCCCAGTGAGTTTGAGTAAAATGGCTACGATGTACCAATCTAGGTTCATCTTTGCTCTCATCATATTGTACGCGGGCTGAAGCAAAGGATGAAGAGACTTCTTAGAATGCATACATAGAGCTCTATCTGTAGATTCCTCAATAGTCTCCTCATCAGAATCAATCTCTTCAATCTACAATCCATAGAGAATAGCCTCAACAACAACTAAAGCCTCTCGATGGATCATATCCTGTGTTGGCTCTTCAATAATTTGTCGTTTTCTTTTTATGATATCAATAATAACATCATGAAATTATCTTTTGGCAATTCCCAAGACTTCTCCAAGTGTAAATTCAATTTTGCAATTAAGAATTTGATCCTCAAGTACCTTTTTCAAGTCAGTGGTCGTCTCGATGTCGGATAGCAGCTTGAGTCCAGGTTACTTTTTTAGCTTTAGATCCTATGTCTTTGGGGCCTTCTAATCTTCTTGTACTTTTGGCTTCTATATGTCAGCCATACTTTGCTTCGGTCCTGAAGAAGAAGGCTCCAGCACTAGTTCACTCCTCCTAGTTGCCCTCTTCAATCCTTCAAGTTGATCATTATCTCTTTTTTGCTTTTCTTCAACAAGTGCTTCAAATCCTTGAGATTTTGCAATGTAAGCATAGATAGAGAAGGCATCTACGCAATCATTCCATCTAGTTCCTTTTCTAATTGCATCTCCTATGAATGAAAATTCCTATGATGAAGCTTTACCTTTCTTTTCAACATGTAGTGCATAAGACCATAAAGGAGACTTATATTTCGACAAGTGCTCCAATTGAAGACCATAGGCAGCAGCTTCTCTTGTTGCCTCTTGCTTCACATAAGAAGAACGTAAGAGAAATTCCTCCAATAATTACTTCATATCTCCTTTGCCAAATTTTGTTTTAAGCAGTTGCTCTATATCTCCGAAACATATCAACGTCCTATCCTTCCAAACCACCAACATCACTCTTTTCGCCTCTTCAAAGTTTTGACAATCCTTCCGCTCATGGTCTAGACTATCACACTATATGCAATGGTGAACATGATCATTTTCGAAAGAATTCATAGGAGTAGAAGAGGTTGGGGCAGAAATTGGAGCTGGGTTAAGTGGTTGTTGTTCTCTTCTGGTCATCTTAATTTGAAGATCTTTCAAGTTCTTTGAAATTTCTTCCACCATGTCTTCGAAAATCGGTTTGGTAGATGGTCTGACACCTGGAGTAGGAATAGGCATAGGCATAGGCATAGACACAGGATGAGAGGTAGGAGAAGAAGTGGAAGGAGCAACAGGAGAAGTCGAGGTAGGAGAAGACATTGCTAGAGGTGCTTGCATACCATTCTGCAAGCAGGCCTTCCATCTCTGCCTCTTTGTCAATGTGGAAACCACATCAATAGCATCTTGCCAATCTGTCTTCAATCCCATAGGCTACATACGATCTTCAAGAAGCTCTCCCAACTCAATCTGAAGTGCAAGATCAGCCGCCTGCAAGAATAACTCTACCGAGTTTAGGGCTTTTTGCTCAACTGCATCCAATTGGTTGTAACGTTCTTCAAACTTGCATAATAACTCGAAAGAAACAAGTCCTTTGTTGGCCTAATAGATCCATTCTCTGAATTCCTTCCGCGTAGCAATACCATAATCCTCCAAAAAATATTCATCTTTGAGTAGCTTCTTGAAGAGATTTCAGTTTGAATCTTGCACAAATAAATCAATCACTCTAACGTGCAAAGCAGGCATGACAAGCCATAGGAAATAGTTGCTCCGGTTGGTAAGAACTCGGAAGAAGCTCATCTAGCTTTCAAAAGTTTTAAGATAAGCTGAGACATTTTGGCCATCAAATAATTTGTGCTCACTTACCACGGCCTCAATCGCCTTCGTTGCACCATGCATATGCTCTTGTTCTTGATGCAAAATTCATTATTGATCAAATTGTTGCTTATGTAATAGATGTTGTTGCTGCATAGATAAATCCATCTCCTGATTCTGCATCATAATGGCAGAAGAAAGAGTTTGCATTAAATTATTCATCTCATCGATCAAAAAGGAAGAACCAAGTGTCGCACGCGATTCCCGCGGAGGGGGGGGATTTGTGATAGTCTCTCGTCATAGGGACACTAAGCGAGAGGGAGGGAACTCAAGATAATTTCATGGATTTATCCTTGTAGTTCATTTTGAAGAACATAAAGAAGTTGCTCATTTGTTGTTGATTCGGAGCAAGAAAGGTAGAGAGTTCACCTATATGTCATCATAGATATGAAGCTAAAACAAGGAGTTAAGCTTCCTTATGTTATGAGATTCCAAAGAGTTAAAGTATGTCAAAGCATGAACATATTGAGTACAAAGAGGTCAAGGTTCATGGAGCATGCCATAACGAGTCTTCCATGAACATTATCGGAGCAAAATCTATGCTGAGAATTGATCTCTTGCCCACAGAACATAATAGAGACAATTATCCTCCTCTTCTTCATCACGCTCCATAGCGATCCTTAAGAAAAACACACGAGAGAGAGAGAGAGAGAGAGAGAGAGAGAGAGAGAGAGAGAGAGAGAGAGAGAGAGAGAGAGAGAGAGAGAGAGAGATCCTTTTACACAACAAATGCTCTCAAAGTACATGCGAGAGAGAGAGGGGTATATTGAAGAAACACACCCCAATCTTCCCCCACATGCACCCCTTCATGCAAGAGTTTATTAATGAATAATATTTTCTTTTACATTGGCCTTAGCCACCTTTGCTTTTGGGACTTCAAAATTTATGCCCCTTTTTTATCATTTTACAAAATATAATAAGGCTATTATGATATAATATATGCTTGATACAGATGTGTTAGGGTGCTAGATTTTGAGCATCCATGGGCATCATCATTCTCCCCAAACACAATTGCAAATCCATCCTCAGCACAAGGAAGAAAAACCACAAAATCATTGAACATGTTTTTAGCATCGATGACGAAGCCGAGCCGTAGGAGACCACCTAGGGACCACCACACCAAGGGTGCTATCCCCTGCTTTGTCATGAGCTTGCACACTCAAAAATCTCAAATGAACACCATCTTCTTCATGCCATTGAGGATGCTTCAAGAGTGTGTTGAGAATAATCCGCATAGAAACATGCTTTATCACTAGGACCCTTTTAAAGATATATATATATCAACCGAAATGTAAATATATATATCATTAAACAAAATGATCATTCGGAACGAAGAAACAATGGACGATCTGAAAGGATCAAAATCAGATCAAAATCATGCCGCGCCTGCTCACGAAAGAATGACTGTGCAGTGGTTCAAAGTGGTATATGAAGGAGCTCAAGCAATAGTTTAACGAGGTCCATCTAGATTTCCCGAAATAGATTCCGAAAAAAATGGACGGATTTGCGCGACACCTTTGTGTTGCCGGCCCATTGTGAACAGGTGCATGAACTCATTTTTTTTGTTAATTGTACTACGACATGGTACATGTCACAATAGTTTAAACTCTATTGTACGTGTTTGTGAACATGTAATCTTCTATCCAAACCCCCGACAACCTCGACGGTGGTATGTTATACCTTCAGCTCCCCGAAGTGCGAGACTATATGATCAAAGCAATGTTCCGAGCATAGATGAAGACAATATGCAAATAGAGGGGTCGATATTACAAGGGGTGGAGGCCACTGAAAGCTTGGAGCCAACATTAATAACTAAAGTGATCTCTAGGATAAAAATGCAGCACATTGGAATCTAGCGATAACATCTCATTGAAAGACTTAAGTTGACCAACCATCACTATTGAGCACATAAAAGACAAGAAAGGCAATTAGGTCTAATGATCTAGATGGCTTCTAATTTTAAGGCTTAACTAATCTCATGTCCAACCCTAAATTGAGCTCATAGAAGAAAAAAAAGGCCTATAACATCTGATGACCAAGATTGCCCTTCATTTTTTAGGCTTGGCCAACCTTGAAGCCTTCAAATATGATGGAAGAGATACATATATTCTTGCTTCTTACCTTGCTTGCCCCAAACTTGCATGGAATGAACTTCTTTTGAGGGGAAGGCTAAGGTATTCCCCCTCATTTAGAATTGGCTTGTAATTAGGAACATTTGGGTGAAAACTGACCCTTTACATTTTTCAAGGAAACAAGCTGAACTTATGCTCTAGATGAATGTGAGAAATGCGGGATCTAGAGCATGGCAGAGGCGGAAGTTATGGAGGGTGGAAGATGAAGATACTACTCATGTTGACATTGACAAAGAAGACAACTGTTACACAAGTGAATTAGGTTTCAAGATTGAGACTTGAACTCATAAACACAATCTTGTGTAGGACTGACAATGACACAGTGACTTGACAGAAAGAGACAAGTACTATTGCATTATCTTCATATGAAAGTGATAGTCAAGTACATCATTATATAGGATTGCTTAGTAGCACATTTCATCACTGTGCCTATGGGATCTGTCTCTCTTCCTAGCCTAGTTGTTCCATACAAAGGGGCATACATAGGGTGTGATTGGCAGATTCTCAACACCCCTCCTCAATCACAACCTGAAAGTACAAAGTGTGTAGAGGCTTTAGTGAGACCAGCACCTGCAAAGTGTGGGCATACCACAAACATGGCAAAACACCAGAGGCTGTCGCAGAAAAGGCTAAGTGTGGGTACCATAAACATGGTGAACATCCAGAGGCTGTAACAGGGGCCTCACAAAGTGTACAGAGGCTGTAGTACAAGGCTACATGAGGAGTTTACAAGGCTTATGAAAGGAACATTAAGGCAGGTACAATGCTTTTAAAACAGAAAATGAGAGACAAGGACCGACAAGCCCTTGTGGTCTTTTTCAGCATATGATTTCTCTTTGTCAACATGGAAAATCTTCTTGTCTTTCATCTTTGGTTCTTCAGCTTTGAATGATGTGGTCTTTTGGTCTTCATGGCTGATCTTCTTATTGTCCTTCTTCCTTTGCTCTTTGATCTTATGGTCTTCTTGGTCTGGTTCTTCTTTGACTTTGCTTGCAACTTTAGTCTTCATGTCCATGTCTTTGTCCCCCTCAAGCAAAGACATCTCATTCTTCATGATGGCCAAGGTAACTGGAGTGCCTTCAAAAACTTTAGATGGAATCATTGATTGCACTGTAGTATGAACAACTCCATGTCTCTCTGCAAGTAGATCACAAAAATCTTCTATGTAGTGTAGATAAGCAACACAGGTTAGAGTTGAAGATGGTGATTCTTGATGCCGATCCTTTGCTTGATGAACCCGTTGTTTGAGTCCCCTCCTTGATGTGTGGCACTGACTTTGGTTAACTTGAGAAAGTTGGAACTTGAAGTGAAGTTTAAGCTTTGGAGCTCAAGTCTATGAGAGGTCTTCAAATCTTCAATGGTCTTTAAGTGCTTCAATGCTTCAGAGATCTCCCCTCCTTGATTTGATGGACAAATGTTGTTGGAGACTAATCAAATCAGTGAATCAAAGTGGCAGGGTTTAGCTTGACTCAAGCCAATAAGGAAAATCAAGTGAAATGGAAGCTTGAAACAAAATAGCTATGGAGTCCCACAGTTAGGGTTTTCAGCCTGACTGGTTTTCGACCTGGCGCAGCTCGTAGACGCAACGATCACGCGCAATATTCAGGGAGAAGTAGCTTCATAGGTCACCCTTTAAATGCCCTATGGTTGCAGGATGAATCACGCAGCGTGGAGAGAGAATCGATGTACGGACTGAAACAGGCGCAGAAATTTCAGTGAGCTCGAATTTCCGCAATGCTGCCGTCTGATGTGCGCAATGTTGAACTGTGATGTGATAGGAAGCTGCGCCCTGACCTAGGCAAGATATCTCCAGAAGAAAGCGGGTCAAAATATTGACTGTGGAAGGAGATCAAGAAGCTCCAAGGAGGCAGGGTGCAGGTTTGGCTATGGCTGTCACAGGTCAAGTGGAGATAGAGTTCAGAAATGAGCTCATTAGCTGGGACTGAGCTGGACTTGAGCTAACTTGAGTGAAGAGGAGCTGAGAGAGGAGTGAAATGAGCTAGGCCATGCCCGACTGAGCTCTGATACCATGTGAGAAATGCGGGATCTAGAGCATGGCAGAGGCGGAAGTTATGGAGGGTGGAAGATGAAGATACTACTCATGTTGACATTGACAAAGAAGACAACTGTTACACAAGTGAATTAGGTTTCAAGATTGAGACTTGAACTCATAAACACAATCTTGTGTAGGACTGAAAATGACACAGTGACTTGACAGAAAGAGACAAGTACTATTGCATTATCTTCATATGAAAGTGATAGTCAAGTACATCATTATATAGGATTGCTTGGTAGCACATTTCATCACTGTGCCTATGGGATCTGTCTCTCTTCCTAGCCTAGTTGTTCCATACAAAGGGGCATACATAGGGTGTGATTGGCAGATTCTCAACAATGAATACTAATGCTACCAATTATTCAGTAGTTCAACATAAAGTTGTGTCAAAAGCCATGGGGAAAGTTGCCAACAAAAGGATCACTTGGGAGTGCCATATGTTGTCGACATGAAAAGGACTTAGGAGTATAATCATAGTCCAAGTCTAGGCTTTAGCACGACTCAATGACGAATCATGAGAGTATGGCGTACCTAGCCTCGAAGATGAGTCATCAAGTCTTTAGGAAAGTCGATAAGTAGGGTTTCTCTTTCTTGAACTTTTCTTGGTGATGTAGGAAGCTATGCCTTGTTTTTTGTATATGATCATAACATATGTGTATTAAAAGAACAACAGGATTATATGGTCTGATGCGTCCATGTATAAACCGACATTCTCTTTTTCTATTAATACCAGTGTTCACTAAAATTTGAGGTTTAATATAAAGTGAATTGCAAAATGTAAAAAAAAATTCAAAATTGAAAAAAGGTTTAAACCTTGAACTTTTAAACAATTTCAGTTACAAAAATGGCAAATACATGTAATTTGATTCAAAAATCTCAGCAAAATTTTAGTTAGAAGTTTTTATATCTGCTACCAAAAATGTTTTTAGTGAACACCGATTAACACTATACACTTTGTTAAGTAGTCTACATTGGATAATGACAATATTGATTGTAAGGTCGTATCATAGAAGTTGTAATTTATTAGTGTAATGAGAAAGATGTGTTTTAATTTATTTTTGCACAATGCACGAGAAAGAGGGATAGTGCGTGTCACTGTGGTACAAATTTCAGTGGCGCATGGTTGCCTGCAGCTCAAGATGTTGATGGTTCAAGCAACCCAAAGGCCTACCCAAAAATCTCAATTCTTGAGCAATTCTTGAATCTCCTGAAGGATAAGTCTAATTCTCAAGTCATCTTCATGGTCTTCTTTAAACTCCTTATTGTATTTACACCCTTACCTCATGCTTGGGGAAGTTACGATATGTATATCCTCTACATCACGTGCGTTCAAGGACTATTTATAAATATCCTTATATGTGAATTTTTATTGAATAAAGCATAACCCTTTTCTATTCAATCCGTAAATAACCCCTTTATATTATAGTGTGCTCACAGAATGGGACCAAATTGCATATGCCTCTAGCATGAGAGTACACCTCCTTATATTCACGGATGATGGTTACATGCCAAGAACCCTTGAGTGTCCTCCCACACTAGGTGGACATAGACACCTACTGGTCACACACACCACACCTCCTCCCTTAGGGGAAAAAAAGATGAACGTTGTTTTTAGACTCGACTGGACAACTTGGAGCTATCTCTTCCAATGCTTCATCTAGGGGGAAGGACTTACATCTAAGGGACTCTGGGCCAGACTCGACTCGACTAAGGGCTAACATCATGCCGAATATCATCAAGGCATGGAACAAATACATCTTGCTCGTGCAAACATTAGGTCGATATCCCAATGTGATGGACAAGACGAGAAACAGCTATGGATAGAGTCATATAAATAGAGATGTGACACAACATACATCTTCATTATCTTCTGGGGTTGGCTGTGGGAGCATGGACTTATTGAAAACTTAACTTAGAAAGACTAAGTATAAGGGAAAAGGTGACTATCAAATATCAAAGTGAGACAGAGGCAAGATGTGAAGGGAATGACACACGAAGCATTCCTAAAACTTGAGGTGCACCAACCAAGTAGCTCTTCTAGTTATTTGTTGCTCCAGAGGTTGTCATCATGAAGAGGTTGTCATGAGTTGTTGAAGGCGGGAAGGGTCTACAAGAGCATCAGAGAGAACTTTCGAGCACAATGGACTGCTTTGAGGACTCCTTGCTTTGACCTTGCTTTCGAAACTACCAGATGTTGAGTTCTTAGCACCACTACATGCTTGCATGTCCTCCATAACACGGCCATTGTTGTTATTATAAGCTAATAATTGCAAATTCCCACAAACGTGGTCTTCATCTTCATCACAACTTGCCCAAAATCTTATGGCCATTACTGCACATTATGAGCAAAAGAGATCCTGCTGTGGGTAGAAGTCGAGGGTGCTACTGAGTGCCATGGTAGTAGTGCTAAAAATGAAGGTTTGTGCTAGTTGTGGGGCAAAGGTGGGAGTTTCCTTCTTAAGGACTGCCTTCTTTAGCATTGTAACTTGTTTGGTGTTGTCACACTGATGATGTGGAGGGGGTAGCCGGAGCAAGAGCAGCAGCTAGCATAGACTTCACAGGTAGGGGACTCAGGAGTTGCAACTCTTTTCCGTGATGTTTCCTTCTTGGGGGTTGGCTTCTTGGGTATTGCTTTTGCCTTCTTGAGTGTAGGCTTGGACTTCTTGGTGTTGAGATTTAGCAATCACACTCACTAAATAGCCTCTTTATATGGAGCTTCAAGGCCAAGGACATGCATGCTAACCTATCCCATATGCACAGTGGTGCCTACTGCAGTTTCCTACTTTCCTATAAAGCATTGTACTTGCTTCCTTTTCTTAATGCAATGATAGTACTCTTTTCTTTTCAGTGAAGTGTCAATATCATTGTCCACATACACAAGATTGTGTTTATGAGTCCAAGTCTCAATCTTGGAACCTAATTCACTTGTGTGACAGTCAGTGTCTAAGTCTATGTCTACATGAGTTTTCTTCCCGTCTTTGAACCACCATAGCCATGCTCTAGATCCATGTTTCACAACATGGTATCAGAGCCGAGTGCTCGGCTTAGCTCTCCTCTGCCCTCTCTCAGCTCATGTTAAGCTCTGGTCAGCTTAGTTTCATCCCATGACTTCATCTCCCAACTCTACCTTCACTTAAGCTTCCATGGCAGCCATAGCCAGCAGCACCCTGTCAGATTGAGCCGCTTATATCTCACTCCACAGGTCAAATATCTTGGAGCTTCCTTCTATAAAAGTGTTCCCCAACTCAAAAGCTTCCCTGTATCACATCAATCCATGACATTTGGCTATCTGAAGCTCAGCATTGTGAAAATTCCCAATCACTGCCATAGTCTTCAACTGTGACCTACAGGACATACCCTCCATGGAGCCTTCATATCTCTCTCTCTAGAGCATATCTTCATGAACTCTCTTCTAGACATATCTTCTCTACTTAGGGCGCTCCCTCCTGGCACAAAAATCGACCACATTGAGGATCAACCAACACGGCATTGTAGAAATTCGTGGCTGTTGACGAAATCTGCACCTGATCTGTCCGTCCGCTCTGTGCGCGCCATACATGCTGCGATCTTGACGAGGAGGATAGGGTTTTTGAAGAGCTTGAAGTAAGCTTCATTTCTATAAAAAAAGTTTTCAAAATGATCAACTACAACTCCTGCAATCTGCAAAAAACCAGGCCCCTATCTGAAACCCTAAACTGTCAGCCATAGTCGGTTTCATCAAAGCTCAAAAATCTCATCATTTTCTCTCTTTCCACCTGGAGCAACCCACTGCCACTCTGATCTATTGTTCCAGCACCAAAACAGGGAGGGGAAGGATCTTGAAAGATTGAAGGACGACCGAACGGCCCCGAACAAGAAGATTCAAGCTCAACATCAACACTGACATAGTGTGTTTTCACACTGTCATTACCTGTGTCTCTTAACACATTGTAATCTGCTCTTCCACTAATAAAATCTCAGAATTCTGGAGTTGATTTGCTGCTTCAGCCATCCAACATGGGAAAAGACTCTCCAAATGCTCGGTTCAAGGAAGTTGGGTTTCACACTTGGCAAACCCGCATCAAGCTCATCCTGATGAAGAAGGGTCTTTGGGCCATCACAAATGGCAAAGAGAAGAAACCTCGATATGTGGACCTTGCAGTTACTTGGCAGAAGAATGATGACAAGGCACAAGCCATCATCAAACTGGAATTGAACGACAGCTACATCCATCATGTGGATGCCTCTAACACGTCCCATGACACTTGGGATAAATTGGATACCCTATTTGGTGCACAGTCAAAGTCGTCTAAGTATGGTCTATTAATTGATTTTTTTCGACTTGATATGAAGTCTCATACATCCCTGGCATCCCATCTGAACTACATGGAAATCCTGCTTACTCAACTTGCAGGAATAAAGCTAAAAATGGATGAAGATGTTTGTATTGGTGTCTTGTTAAAAAGTTTGCATCCTGCTTATGATAATGTATCAACCACTCTAACCAATATGCCTGATCCTCAACTTGTTGATATTAAATCCTCTCTGCTAGAGGAAGAAAAGAAACTTAAAAGCAAAGAAGAGCTTAGCACTTCAAATGATGAACAAATGTTATATGTAAACAACAGATACAAAGGTAAAAAGGAACCGCTCTTCTGTGACTTCTGCAAAAGGACCGGACATACTGAGAAGTTCTGTCATGCTAGGAAGAGGTCCCAAAAGGCCTATCTTGCAGCTGTGAAAGAAGAAGAAGACCATGGACCAAAAGATGAAGAAGAAGATGAAGATGAAGACCACCAGGATCGGAAGGACAAGACTCATTAGTCCTTCTACTCTCATTACTCTGATAGACTATTTTAAAAGCCTTGTATTTCCTTGCCCTAATGCTTCCTGCCATAAGCTTTGTAAACTCCTCATGTAACTTGGCATTACAGTCCCTGTACACTTTATGAGGCCCCTGTTACAGCCTCTGGATGCCCATCATGTTTTGGTGCCCACACTTAGTCTTTTCTGCGACAGCCTCTGGTGACTACCATGTTTGTGGTGTGCCCACACTTTGCAGGTGGTTCTCATTACAGCCTCCACACACTTTGTGCCTTTCTAGTTGTGATTGAGGAGGGGTGTTGAGATTCAGCAATCACACTCACTAAACAGCCTCTTTATATGGAGCTTCAAGGCCAAGGACATGTAGGCTAACCTATCCCATATGCACAGTGGTGCCTACTGCAGTCTCCTACTTTCCTATAAAGCATTGTACTTGCTTCCTTTTCTTAATGCAATGATAGTACTCTTTTCTTTTCAGTGAAGTGTCAATATCATTGTCCACATACACAAGATTGTGTTTATGAGTCCAAGTATCAATCTTGGAACCTAATTCACTTGTGTGACAGTCAGTGTCTAAGTCTATATCTACATGAGTTTTCTTCCCGTCTTTGAACACCAAAGCCATACTCTAGATCCATGTTTCACAACACTTGGGTGGCGCGCTCTTCTGCATCTTCTTCTCTGTAGTGTTACAACTATATATATCATCTCTCACTTGACTTGGGTCTCACCTATATATACTAACTCTACATCAATATGAATCATTCTTTGGGAGCATGTCTTGTGTATCTCTCGCGTACTCTCTCTCTCTCCTAACATGGTATCAGAGCTATGGATGCGTAGCAACAACAAGGAAGATAAGTTGTTTCATTGTTTATAGTTGATTGAATTCTTTGCACAAGTGATGATTTGATACATGAACTTGTTCAAATTAGAAGTATTAGTTAATTTTGTTAATCCCGAATTAGAATTCGTTAATCATTTGTCTTTGTTAATGACGTTGATTACGACAAGCAAACATCTTGTTATTTTTAGCGATGTTTTATTCTCGTTCACGTTCTTTGTTTGATCGAAATAGCACTTTTCTTATATGCATCATCTCATCTTGCACGTTACATCTCTCTATTTTGAGATTTCTTTTTAGTCACTTAATACTTTTCGTCGTTCTTACGTGCATCTCCCTATTTTGATTGTCACGCATCTCAACTATGCTCGTCTTGTCCATGGTTTGCAGATTATGCAATCTCATCTTATTTGTTTTCTCTCGAGATACAGGCATGGCCAATTGCGTAATTATTAACGGATATTCTTGAAGGTGACGTAATTGTTTTCCATGATGCTAATTCTTGCAGGTGATGAATTATTTGATATTGTTTTGGGCGACCTGTCTTGCCCAGTTCAACCTATTGATGTGATGAATGACAATTCTCTGATTACTAATGGCCCGTTATTTAAACAATGAAAAATTGATCATACTGATTGGATTCGTCATGACAAAGCGGCTTGTCGTTATATATTGTCTGCACTTCCTGACTCACTTATGTTGGATGTCTTTCATCTAGAAACCTCTCATGCTGTTTGGGAGTATCTTATCTCAATGTTTGAGAAGAAATCGGTCACCGAAATTTTATATCTCCAAACTCGTTTGAAGAATCTTCGATATAAGGTTGGTACTTCTATGCACTCTCATATTGAGGCTTTTAAAGACATTATCAATCAGCTTGGTGCAGCTGGTGCTCCTGTTGCTAAAAATCAGATTGTTTCTCAACTTCTTCATACCATCAAAGATCCTTTATATGACAATATCATCACTATTTTTTCTAACAAGTATGATATCCACTTTGACAAAGCATGTATATCTCTTCTTGAATATTCTCAACGTCTTGAGCATCATTTGGAAAAATCTGATGCTGTTTTGGTCACTTGTGAACAAAGGGATTTTGATGTTGCTTTTGTTGCTTGCAAGCGTCCCGCTTCACGTTTTCAACAGGGTGGACACCCTAATCAAGGTGGTAAATCTTCTCGTCTTGCTTATCCTAACAAACATTGTTCTTATTGTGATAAGAAAGGCCATGTGGCTTCTGATTGCTGGGCATGTCAATATGATGAGGAGCATGGAGTTACTTTAAAGCAACCTCGCTTGTCCAAAATGTTTCCTCCTTGTGATTATTGTGCACATACAGATCATCCATCTCGTCGTTGTTATAAACACATATATGATGAAGAACATTCTCAAGCTTATATTGTTCAACAAACTACAACTGATGATGATCATACTCACCAGGAGCTCAATTTCGTCCATCATGATATCTCTCCAGAAAAGGTACTTCATGTTCATGATGGTTCTCTATTCATCGTTGATTCAAGTGCCACTAGAAACATGACATACCAATTTCAGTGGCTTCACAATTATCATTCTCTTCATGTCAAGAAGTTTGTTTACCTTGCAGATGATACGACTTGTCAAGTCAAAGGAGTGGGTGATTTATATCTGGGGATTGTTTCATCCACTAGAATATTAAGAGGAGTTCTTCATGTTCCAAATTTTCAAAGAAATCTTCTTTCTGTTGCTCATGTAGTTGATCTTGGTTTGTTTGTTGGCTTTGATCATTATCAATGTCGTATAGAGAAAGACGGACATACTATAGCAGTGGCTCCTTGACATGGTACTCTATTTGAGCTATCATTGAACGATACGGTTGCAAATGTTGTTACTGCCCTTGGAGATGCAGATTGCAAAATATGGCATCAACGATTTGCACACTCCGATATTGCCAAAATTCTTGATCTTCATCGTCATGGTCTTTTGCAAGGTATGGATCTTAAATCTCATCCACGTATGGGAATATGTGAGTACTGTGCACTTGGAAAACACCATCGTTCGCCTTTCCACACTTCTACTTCATCACATTACTGTGCTCTCTTGGATTTGGTTCATACTGATATTTGCGGTCCTTTTCCTGCCTCAAAGTCTCAATATCGATATTTTATAACTTTCATTGATGATTTCTCATGCTACACACATGTCTATCTTCTTTGACATAAGTCTGAGGCTTTATCTATAATAAACAATAAAAGATAAGTGTGGAGCTTCAAACTGGATTCTCTATAAAGACTCTTCGCAGTGATAATGGCGGTGAATATGTATCCAATCTATTTGATGACTTCTGTAAAGTTCAAGGTATTCATCATGAGTTTACAGTTCATTATTCTCCTCAGCAAAATGGTGTTGCTGAGCGCAAAAACTGTACTATTCTTAATACTATACGTTGTATGCTTATACACTCTGGTTTGTCTCAAAAGTTTTGGACTGAATGTAACATGTCCACTTGTATCTTCAGGACATGTCTTAGCAGTCCATCGGAAAGGATGTCTAGAAAGCTCCGCCCGGCTTTCCCATGGAATGTTACGGGTTTTGCGATCTAGGGCTTTCCGCGTCTGCCATGTAGCGGCAGTATTCTGGCCATTCCCACTTAGGATCGACCTGAATTAGGGTTTTCTTATTGGTCATTTCCTAACGGCAACTAGCGTCAGACCCAAGAGAACTACTTTACGTAGAAACCCCAAGTCCGAAGCGGATTCATGCTGCACTTGGTTCAAGGAGAATGGGAAATGAGAGGGATGCAAAGCTCAACCTCTCTTCCATGAGGCATAGTCCCATTCCATTCTCCTAAAACAGCGTAAATCGGGTTTAAATATAACTCTAGGTCAACCGTCCTATTGTTCGTGTTCTAATTTGATGATCTTCCAGCTGTCCATCATGATTTGAGAAAAGTTCCCGGCCAACCGGGACCACCCATCCGTAGAACGGACCTATGGCCCATCCTCCGCACTTTCCTCGGGTTGTTTTAGTTATTTAATTACCTAACACATTAGTTGTACATGTGACAACCAGCTTCTTTAATTAACCCGTTAGGCACTGGTTCATTCACATAATCTTATCACTTGACAAAGAAAAACAATATCAGACAAATTTCTTATTAACAGATTATCATATTTATCTTTGAAATACAAAGAGTCCAACCGGTAGGCTTATCCACAATCCGCCCGAAGGCTATCCAGCAATCCACAGGGATCACTAATCCAAGTTTTCCCCCATAGACTAGTATGCCGGCCTCGAGATCCAATCCGGAGTCACGTTAGCCTCTTGTGCAGGGCCCGAAAGGCGAGGGATTTACGGTCATAGCCCCCCTGGCACCCAAGCGTCCTCGTGCTCCAAGTAACGCTCAACGGAGAGACCTCTCGCAATGGGTTCGGTCCACTTTCTCGGTGCGGTCAACAACCCCCTTGCTTAGTGTTAGGCAGGTAGTCGAGGGTAATTGAAGTTGCCTCTCCCTTCAGGCCTTCAACCTGAAGTATAGATATCCATTTATCTTTTAATTCTTTGATCAAACAAAGCCAAACAATGCTCTAAAATATGTAGCAAGCACAAACATTTCCATTGATCGATTTTCTTGGCAAACTACTAAGGAATGAATCCTTCCTTTTGAATGCATCCAGCACTCGATCCGGGATAACTTCCAACTAGGCAAGATCCCCTATATCCTGGGTTAGGGCGTACCCTATTGACCCAACTTGGCCAACCTCAAGTTAATAGGTTATTTCAGTTTATCGGCTGGTCTTTAGTTTCCAATCAATCTTCTTTACTCAAGAAAGATACTAAAGTAGGATGATTATCCATCCTCTTGCAAGATAACTTAAGGACATGCCAACTTCATTGCGATAACTTGGCCATTCCCTTGTGATCCAATCACAAGATCATATGACTCCGCACTTGTTGCGCAAGTGCTGCATCGAACTATGAGACTATGGAGTCACGAAACAATTTGTTTCAGGTTCTTTAGGCTGACGTCGTTAGACCTAGGGTTTCCAAGTTTCATCTTTGTAAGATTCTCAGGGACAAACCCTAGCTCACTTTATGATTGCATTTCACTGTCCCTACATTCACTGAATGTGGACAAGTATTTAAGGTATAGGCGTTTCTTGGAATTTAACTTATTCCAAACGAGTACTCCACGGCTTAGGTGTTTTAGGTTTATGCCAATTCGGTTAATCGAGATTACTTTCACATGATTCGTTGTCTATGCGTAAATTGATTTTTCAACCTTAACTTATCGGTTTGAGGTCGGCATAGGTTAGGTTAATTCCAACTAACCTTCCTATAATCTTGCGAATAAAAGTCATGCTAACAAGCAACCTTTTTTTTGCTAATTTATGCAGTTGACAACGATAATTTCATAGAGTTTATGCATCATAAGAATCATTTCCTGCTTTGCACTTTCCATGATGATTGATTGCGATATGGTTAATGGTGCGAGATGCAGTTTATACTTCTAGGCTTAACCGAAGTATACTATTTTAATGGGTAATAATCTAGTCTTATAATTCATTTCAATGCAAAAGCTATTTTCCAAAAATGTATTTATGCTTTCTTTATTTTGCATGATTCAATAAAAGTATTAATGACTAAGTTCCTTTGTCGTGAACATCTAGGACAGAAATATATCCTATATCCAACAATTAACCTTGCATGATTGAATTTCAACATTTAAAAATTAGGAAGGAAAACCTAGGATTGGGGTGAGATGTCCACGTGGATGTCCGGACATGACCCTCCCAAGGCTACGCCTTGGACTTTCCTAGGAGGCATTTCCGCCGTGGAAGCAGCTTTACAACTCCTCTTTGATATTCCACTGTGGCTCTCTTTTGCAATAACTTGTACCGTTGTCGTGTTGCTGCGCATCCGAGTCGTATACACCTCCATTTCTTTTGTTGTGCATTTGTGTTAATTTCTGCGTGTGATTCATTGTTTGTGTGATGCATTTCGATAATCCGCATCCAATGTATATATTCCCTTAGTGCATGTGTATGATTTTGATTGGATGCATGATGTGTGTGTGTTAGAAAAATATGAAAAACTGATGCCAAAGGACATTATCAAGCTGATAATTTCAATGATGATCTCTCAGAAAAGTGCAGGGAATTGTGGAAACAAAGGAAGCTTTGTGGAAGCCGATCATCTAATGAAATAGAGTTGAAGAAAGTCTCTCAAAAGCTACTTAAACGAGTAAAGGAATCCTTCAATGGGGCTATTGATAGCACTAGTGAAGCACCGAGGGAGCATTTTGCCACCCAATCCTCAAGGCTGAAGTCGAAGTTTGTGCGTAGATCATCGTAAAGCTGACTATTAACGGGGGGGGCAATTCATGACTCCAAAGATACCCTACGTTAGTCCTTAAGGTCAAAATTAAAGTGGGTGCATAGATCTTCTATGGGTGTAAAGAAATGAGAGTTATTCTTGTCAAAGAGGAGTTTTTCTTTTCCGCTCAGCTAAAAGAAGAGAAAAGGGAATCTAATTGAGGGGATGCTGCTGGAAAAAGAGAAGAAGTCGTGGAAGAAGGAGAAACAAGGATTTGGGAGGAAAAATAGACACGAGTGTTAAAAAAAGAAAAGGGTAGCTTTTGATTATTTTGGGGGGAAAAAGCACCTGTGGAGTGAATAACAAGAGGAGATGAATCGATGCCTTAGGCGGCCATAGATGTTCCTCAGATGGAGAAAAAATAGGCTTTAACTGTGGAAGATCGTGAGGGTTTGGCAGAGAAGAATTCTGACAGACTGAAAGCAGGACTCGGCTCAAAGAAGCGGATGTGTGTGAGGGTGAAGAGGGTGATGAAGATAGTGACAGTTCTGAAGACTCTAGTCTAAGTGGCTTTATTGTAGATGGAAGTTCCGACAGCAGTGGAAGCTCCCTGGCTTCTGGTGAGGATAGCACATCACAAAGTCATGATGATGAAGATAGTGTGGAACAACCTCAAAGCTCTTGTTCAGAGGATGATTCGAGTTCTTCAGAAGGTTCTCAGAATTTCAGGAGAGCAAAGGAGTTGAAGGGAAAAAACTATTCGTGGGATTTTGAAGCTGACATGCTGTCTGTGCTTGATGTGGACATTGTGCTTTGCTTAAGAGCCTTCTGTGCACTCTATAGGCAGCAAACAGAGGACGAGCAGAACACGCAATAAGGGGTTCTCGCATTGCAGAGTTTCTAATTGATGGCGACTCCATCAAGGAGCACCAGATCGTTGAATTCTTCCTCAGTTCTGCGCTTAAAGACGAGATAATGAAAATCATGGCCGCCCTAAAGCAGACCCGAGCCGGCAAGCGTACCACTGCAAGGTCTTCATTGTCGTAGGAGACAACAATGACCACGTTGACCTGGGTGTAAAGTGCATGCAAGGATTCTGGAGGATGACAGAAACTTTTCCAACGATGAGAATGATGATGATCGTGAAGAAGGTGGGCAGAAGGCAACTGAGGTGACAGCCAGGCTTCTCTTCAAAGTGCAGCAAGGAGGTTGCGACTGCCATCCGTGGCGCCATCATCCTGGCTTCGAGAAAGTAAAAATTAAGCGTGGAGATTTTTAATAGAAACAGAGTCTATCCGTTCACGGGATCTTAAACAGAAATGAGCACAGAGTTCACCTGAAAATTTCGAGGAAATCTTCGACAGGTAGGGAGTTTCTTCTTCCAAGGGATCTGCAATGAGAGGAGCACAGAGTTCACCTCTGCTCAACTCTCCATACGAGACATACAAAGAGCCTCACACAACGCTGAGGTGTAAAGTGAGATAAACCAGTCTATGAACAGTGTTAGACTGATTGTGAAGCATTAAGTTGAAATGTCCCGGTCAAGCAAAGAGAGATCTTACCTGAACCAGACCTGAAAGATGCAATTGCCTGCTGAATCTAAAATTTGCCAGAAGACTTTTGGAATAGCAGCTGCTTTACTAATGCAAGGTTGTGGCCCCAAGACAAGGATTCGTCATCCAAACCAATGCCACGCACAACACTTAATCCACATGCGGCAGAGTTTGTTCCTAAGGGATTGAAGCTTTTAGATGGAAAGGCTTCTTCAGTAACCAGTTCAACTTCCTGATGATTTGACACCAGAATTTGAGTATCTATCTGAGACAATAGATGACAAATTAGAGTTTCAGCAGTTAATGCTGGAAGAGAATGCAGAAATAGACTCCATCAACTACTTGTAAACGAGTTTTCGAGCTTTGGAGCGGAAAGTCTTGCTGATATCTATTTGGTAAATAATGGTGATCTTGGCCTCACCATTGAGATGTTCTTCCCACCACCGTGATGAAGAAAAATCAGGAAAGGGGTCTGTTGCTTTTCATTAAAATCTCTCTCACTTCTGGAACTTCTGAAATCCTCTGCTGGACAGGCAACTACCAAGTTACAGAATGTACATGCTGATGTGAAGAACATTTTTCTTCCTACTGCTAAAAAAACTGCTTTGAGATCCCATAAATTACTGGTTTTCCATATTTGATAGAAACCTCTGAGAGCATCAGAAATCAGACGTGTTGTACAACAGATGGTTCTCTGCATTAAGGGACATGCTTGGCTGGAATATTATTCTGTTCAATGTAACTATCATCATACACCTGAATGTAAACAGTTTATGAGATACTTCAGATTTTTCTGAATATGAACTTCATGTAACTCACTTGACAAGGAATATAGTGAACTTTGGCATCAAAAATTCGATTTCTTCTTGTTGGTCTCTTCACTTGTTGCAACTTGAACTCCGTGTTCTACAGCCCTTGCGTGAACTCTACGACATTTCTGGTGAACCCGACGTGAAAGTGCTGCGTCGTCAGCAAGATGGGAGACTCGCAAGAAGAGATGACAGATGATAATGTCATGAAGAACCTGTTTCAGTCATTTACCATGTATATGCAGCAGCAAGCTCATGCAAAACGAGACAGTGATGCTATGGATGCCTTGAAAGCTGTCCAACAGGAGTTGAAGCAGTTTAATGGCCAGCAAGTGCCAACTTACCTGCATTTGTATGAAGAAAAGATGAAGTTTTTTGGGGTTTCTCAAGATGTTTGGAGCCGCTACTTCTTGCGGATCGTGGTGCGTGCTCTTGAAGGTCGAATTGCAGAAATTCAAGAAGCACATGCAGGTTGGGATGAATTTAAGAAGGCATTAAAAGATGAATATTTCCTGGAAGATACATGCCTTATGAATCGCAGGAATTTCTTAGCATGGGTTTCTATGCCTAATAAGGGACTTTCAGTTACCGCTCTTCTGCGAGAGTTTGAAAGCCGCTATGATCAGTTGGATGGGACTGAACAGCAAGCTTTGGAGATGCAGAAAGTGGAATTATTTTTGCAAGCTGCAGATGCTGATTTACAGGAAAAGTTGGACGATCTTTTGGAAGATCAAGCTACTGATTCAGGTTTAAAGACTGAGTGGAGACATGTCATTGATGCTGTGAATGCTCTTGTTAAGAAGCAGCGCAGGAGAGTAAGATTGCATCGAAATGCAGGATCAGTTCCTGAAAAATCCTTGGAGACTTCTTCTTCTACCCCTGCTGCAACTTCTTTGCCTAAGCCTACTCCTCCTGTTGTGAATCCACCAGTTCCTGCTGCTCCAGTGCCTTTATCTGTAGATGATGTTATTAAAGGCTTGGCGGATTTGACAATTGAAGCAATCAAAGCTGAAGTTGGTAAGTTAAAGGAGCAACTTATGTCAGTACCTGTTGTAGCACCTGCTCCAGCGACTGCTTTTCCAGCTGGTCAAAGAAAAGGGCGACGATGTATTTGGTGTGATAGTACAGAGCACCAACACTGCAGAGATTGTGATGCTTTTCAGGAAGCATGTAAGAAGAATGTAGTGTTCTGGGGACAAGATGGGAAGATATGGCTGACAGAGACTGGCGCTCCTCTTGACACGAACTTTGGTAAGGGAGGTATGAAGAAGCTTGTTGATGATATGGCTGCGCGATCAGCTTATGTGAGTGTTAGAGGAGATGCTTCAGCTTTTGGAGTCCAGCTTGAGCAGAAATCTGATGGAGACTCTGCTTTATGGTCTTCTGCCTTGGAGATAGCGAGAAGAGGGAAAGTTCAGGCATCTACTATGACTTGTGTGGGCTCTAGCATCCGAGGAGAAACAGGATGGGATTCTCCTGTTGACAGGTATTCTATTTTTGCTTATATGCCTAAAACGCAGGGTTTAGATGCCATGGTTGAGGAAAAGAGAAGAAGAGATGAGGAGGGTCCCAGCACCTCCAAAAAGACTAGAGGGGGTGACTTTGTTTCACCACCTGTTACAGCTCCACCTATGTCAAGTTCTCCAGCTCAATCAGGTCCTGATCAACCAATGGGAGACAAGCAGAAAGAAAAGAGGCAACCAAGAAAAGAGCCAGGATTCAAGCTCTTGTCAGATCTTGAAATGCAAACGGATATGAGTAAGATTTTTCATGAAAGAATTTTGAATAGTGAAGTTACTTTTACTGTTGGCGAAGCTCTTGGGATTGCTAGAAGAGAAATACATGATCAGATGCAGGATCTTTTGCGGAGGAAACGACATGCGATGGAAGGACATGCTTTACAGGGATTGTGGCATGGAGCTCTTAGGGAAGAGCATGATGATGCAGTGATGGTTGAAAATGCTTCTGTTAATCCGCAATTGGAGAAAATAGTGCAGCCTATGCAGTATGAAGATGATGAGACCCCTATTCTCATTCCTCGCAGCCATTTTTCACGAAGTCATTGGGCTTGATGATTCTCCCATTGGACTTCTTCTTCCGCAGCGCACCTTCACGTCGGGTTCACCACTGTCGTCGCGTTAAGAGTTGAAGGTCTACCACCAGGGCTTTTAGTGCAAAAGAAGAGTTTAGGATTCAAGATTCAGAAAGGAAAAATGGATTGGGTTTTAATAAGATTCGGGATTTAGAAATGATTTAAGAAGAAGAATTCAAGCCTTCTCACTTTGTACTTAGCATACATGAACAAAAGGAATAAGACTAACTTGATTACATCAAATGCTTCAGGATACATATATCATTTCATAAAGGATATTTTCAGATTTCCAATTTATGAATGTCAAATGCAAGCTCTAATGGCATTTATTTCATGTACATAGATGGATTTCAATCCTTTGGGTCAAGTATATTGTGATAGATTCAAATGCATCCAAGATTTGGGCCAAAGATACATGAAATGAATGGAAAAAGTATAATTTTAGCTTCAGCCCTGTTTTAAAACAGAAAATTCTAGCCCATAATCAAGTTCAAAATGAGTGCATAAACTCAAGAAGAAGTACTTTTGATCATCTATGAACAAAGTCCTGAAGAAAAGAGGTCATTTCCCTCCATTACAACCATAAAAAACCCATGTTTGCTCATAAAAATGGATCCTAACAGTGGGCTACCCTATTTATGATTGGTTATTACAGCCCATAACAGTCTATAAGTCTTCAATATCCTCACCCTTTGTTTGCCCCAAAGTCACTCAAGTACTTGGGTACAAGTCGGGCTTCATTGGACCAAGAATAAGGTAAACAAGATGAGAGAAGTCGTGCATAAGAGCAGGATGAATACTCTTCTCTCAGATTTCCCCTCTTTTATAGACAGTTTCAACATGTATTTTCGTCAGATCAAAGAGGCAGAGAAGTGGAGCTCTCACCATGTTTACATCTTCAGTAGTTGGGCCTGTTAATCTTCAGTTTGCATGCTCCATTTCATGCATCTCAGCTCCAGCTTTCTTCCAATTTCCCTCAGACAATGCAGCCCGCATTTTGCACCAAAAAACGTGCGCTGCTTTCTACTCAGTCCCTGGTCACTTTTTGACCAGCCTAGGTCACTTGCTGGTCACTTAAGTCAGTTACTATTGGTCCCATGTGGACCTAGTTGACTTTTGACAGTTTTTGGCATCATTTTTGGGTTCTGACTATATTTTTGTACCTGAATTAATGTGATTTATCCAGCAGACTGACAATTACTTACAGATGTCCAAGTTATAGGTTCCCATAGACTTATTTTTCATAAATATACATGGTATAACTGGAAATTATATGCTAAATACAAAAGAACTTGCATAACTAAGGTGGTTATTGGATAACAATGCTTGAATTTTGTATGCAAATATCTCATATAACTTCCAGTGAAACTCTTCTTGTGTTCATAAGAATCCCATGATTTATATCATGAACAGTAAACTCTTTGACAATGTGAAGGAACCAGTGCTTAACGGGTTAATTAAAGAAGCTGGTTGTTACATGTCCAACTAATGTCTTAGATAATTACATAACTAAAACAACCGAAGGAAAGTGCGGAGGATGGGCCATGGGTTCGTCCTACGGATGGGTGGTCCCGGTTGGCTGGGAACTTTTCTCAAATCACGAGGAACAGCGGGATGATCGTCAAAGGACACGAACAACAAAAGCGTTGACCTAGAGATATGGCTTATCCCGATTTACGTTATTTTAGGGGAATGGAATGGGACTATGCCTTATGGCAGAGAGGTTGAGCTTTGCATCCCTCTCATTTCCCATTCTCCTTGAACCAAGTGCAGCGTGAATCCGCTTCCTGGTGTTTCTGCGTAAAGTAGTTCGCTTGGTTCCGACGCTAGTTGCTCTTAGGAAATGACCAATTAGGAAAACCCTAGTCCAGGTCGATCCTAAGTGGGAACGATTGGAACACTTCCGCTACGTGGCAGACACGGAAAGCCCTAGATCGCAAATCCTATAACATTCCGTGGGAGTGCCGGACGGAGCTTTCTAGAAATCCTTTTCGATGGACTGCTAAGACGTGCCCTGGATGATACTAGTGGACACGTTACAATTTTTCAAGTTATGACAAATCCAAAGATTTGACCACGTGTCCCAAACTTATGGGAAATTCCCATATTTCCCAATATGGTGTTGTAGAGATTATCTGCAATCTCCAAAGTAGAATAGCGAGTCTCTGCAATCTTCTCTATGGCGTCAACCTTCGTAGGAGAAGGCTTCCTGCCATAATATCCACACATATGACAACAATCAAAACTTCTCAGGCTTCAAAAATAGACTTCAACCCTAACAAGGTCGAATTCACTTCCTCCAATATGCAAAGAATCTTCTCAACATCTCTAATATGTGAAGCCACAAAGAATCTGCATCCATAGTCATCTAAATAATCATCTTTACCTTCTTTCAAACAATCCTTGATAGGTACGCCATCAATGAAAGGCATAGTAAGCTCAGGAATAAAATCTCATAGAACCTTGTTCATCCAATTCATCATATGGGCAACTGAATCAATAGCTCCTTGCGGAATCATACACAATTGGACAAGGCCTAGAGGTGTCTTCATCATAGTCAAGTCTTTGCTCTCAAGGGCAAGCTAATCATATCCGGAATAAAGATCACCAAGTGAATAGATTGCACATCCAGCAAAAGCCTCAATAAACTCATCCAAAATAGGTCTAGCACCAACATTCTGAATAGTGACCTTGTTTACTGGCTATAGGTCCTATATGAATATGAGTGTCCCATTCTTCTTAGGAACCATAAACCATCTGTTGAAATATGGAGCTGATGATGGCTCTAAAATCCCCATCCCGATCCACTCATTCAAAAGCTCTACCAATTTGGGCAAGTGAGCCCGTGGCATAGGGGGAAATAGGCCGTAGATTCCAAGGGACATGCAGAATGGTAAAAATAACCATAGGCATCATAGCCCTAGGATCAATGCATCCAACCTCATGTGCATAGAAAGCTAAATCTTTTTCATGTATGCATAACATCTCTTCAAAATATCTTACCTCTTCAGGAAGAAGTAGAAAATCTTCGGTCCCAATCTTCATATCTTTCAATGTCTTAGCTAAAAACTTGTGTCCCATATCTGCAAGATCTCATAAATGAGGTTGCATAGCAGCTCTCCTAATCATCTAATCATTGTGCAAAGGTAGCGATCCAGCAGTCGGTCTAACCTTCTTGTCAACTATCTTATATTTTTTCTTGAACTTTGGCTTCATTGCTACAACTTGCAAATTTCAACCGTCGATGAAAATACCCTAGTAAACACAAATTTTTATGTGTATAAATAGCAACACCGAAATCTTTTTGTTGAAATATGTCAGCAAAGAATACTTTTTTCTAAGAATCCTCAGCACCCAAATTCTTTTGAAGCATGAAATCAACAATTTCACAATACATCACTAGAGAATGGACCTATAAGACATATGAAAATTCTTGATTGTTAGCATTTAGCAATATTGAAAGTTCTTCCATGGTATCTGAGTATGAAATGCCATCATAAAGACCATCTATTCGGTCTTCTTCCTGCAAAACACCTGCAATCATCAATTCTTTTTCTTTTCTTTTTACATACTACCTAGCAACTCTAGGCATGTTTGAAATATATATAAAACACAGAGTACTTTCAATGGATACACCATAAACACATGAGGAAAAACTACCGCTACTAAGAGGCGAGAGCTTTCCTTGACTTGTACCACCATCATCTCGCAAGACAATGGTACCTAGAAAACATCCGAATCTCCTACTTGAAGAGGGGAATCCCTCAAAGAATCTTTATTCCACTTATGATTAATGCACAATATCATGAGCTAGACAACTCTCTTTCCATCCTTACTTCTTCCGATCCATGCATAGGTAGACCCATCATCCAAAACCTTAGTCTCCATCCGAGATTCAGCAATAAATGGCTACCCCAAAATAATAGGATAAGAAAAAGAGTTTTGTACAAAGAAATGATAAGACTCACCCACATATCCAAATTATTGAAATCTTTAGGTTTGGACATGCAACATACAAATCTCCTACAGTGTTGTTGGCCGCACGTATGCGCCAACCATGATCCACATGACCTGGCCATCTACCACTATCATATAATCCTTGCTCTATGACATTAATTTTGGAGCCATGATCCAAAAGCGAAACACAAGGAGTCTTTGTCTCGCCAAGCTTGACTACAGTCTATTTAGTCGCTCAAGCCCAGTGAGTTTGAGTAAAATGGCTACGATGTACCAATCTAGGTTCATCTTTGCTCTCATCATATTGTACGCGGGCTGAAGCAAAGGATGAAGAGACTTCTTAGAATGCATACATAGAGCTCTATCTGTAGATTCCTCAATAGTCTCCTCATCAGAATCAATCTCTTCAATCTACAATCCATAGAGAATAGCCTCAACAACAACTAAAGCCTCTCGATGGATCATATCCTGTGTTGGCTCTTCAATAATTTGTCGTTTTCTTTTTATGATATCAATAATAACATCATGAAATTATCTTTTGGCAATTCCCAAGACTTCTCCAAGTGTAAATTCAATTTTGCAATTAAGAATTTGATCCTCAAGTACCTTTTTCAAGTCAGTGGTCGTCTCGATGTCGGATAGCAGCTTGAGTCCAGGTTACTTTTTTAGCTTTAGATCCTATGTCTTTGGGGCCTTCTAATCTTCTTGTACTTTTGGCTTCTATATGTCAGCCATACTTTGCTTCGGTCCTGAAGAAGAAGGCTCCAGCACTAGTTCACTCCTCCTAGTTGCCCTCTTCAATCCTTCAAGTTGATCATTATCTCTTTTTTGCTTTTCTTCAACAAGTGCTTCAAATCCTTGAGATTTTGCAATGTAAGCATAGATAGAGAAGGCATCTACGCAATCATTCCATCTAGTTCCTTTTCTAATTGCATCTCCTATGAATGAAAATTCCTATGATGAAGCTTTACCTTTCTTTTCAACATGTAGTGCATAAGACCATAAAGGAGACTTATATTTCGACAAGTGCTCCAATTGAAGACCATAGGCAGCAGCTTCTCTTGTTGCCTCTTGCTTCACATAAGAAGAACGTAAGAGAAATTCCTCCAATAATTACTTCATATCTCCTTTGCCAAATTTTGTTTTAAGCAGTTGCTCTATATCTCCGAAACATATCAACGTCCTATCCTTCCAAACCACCAACATCACTCTTTTCGCCTCTTCAAAGTTTTGACAATCCTTCCGCTCATGGTCTAGACTATCACACTATATGCAATGGTGAACATGATCATTTTCGAAAGAATTCATAGGAGTAGAAGAGGTTGGGGCAGAAATTGGAGCTGGGTTAAGTGGTTGTTGTTCTCTTCTGGTCATCTTAATTTGAAGATCTTTCAAGTTCTTTGAAATTTCTTCCACCATGTCTTCGAAAATCGGTTTGGTAGATGGTCTGACACCTGGAGTAGGAATAGGCATAGGCATAGGCATAGACACAGGATGAGAGGTAGGAGAAGAAGTGGAAGGAGCAACAGGAGAAGTCGAGGTAGGAGAAGACATTGCTAGAGGTGCTTGCATACCATTCTGCAAGCAGGCCTTCCATCTCTGCCTCTTTGTCAATGTGGAAACCACATCAATAGCATCTTGCCAATCTGTCTTCAATCCCATAGGCTACATACGATCTTCAAGAAGCTCTCCCAACTCAATCTGAAGTGCAAGATCAGCCGCCTGCAAGAATAACTCTACCGAGTTTAGGGCTTTTTGCTCAACTGCATCCAATTGGTTGTAACGTTCTTCAAACTTGCATAATAACTCGAAAGAAACAAGTCCTTTGTTGGCCTAATAGATCCATTCTCTGAATTCCTTCCGCGTAGCAATACCATAATCCTCCAAAAAATATTCATCTTTGAGTAGCTTCTTGAAGAGATTTCAGTTTGAATCTTGCACAAATAAATCAATCACTCTAACGTGCAAAGCAGGCATGACAAGCCATAGGAAATAGTTGCTCCGGTTGGTAAGAACTCGGAAGAAGCTCATCTAGCTTTCAAAAGTTTTAAGATAAGCTGAGACATTTTGGCCATCAAATAATTTGTGCTCACTTACCACGGCCTCAATCGCCTTCGTTGCACCATGCATATGCTCTTGTTCTTGATGCAAAATTCATTATTGATCAAATTGTTGCTTATGTAATAGATGTTGTTGCTGCATAGATAAATCCATCTCCTGATTCTGCATCATAATGGCAGAAGAAAGAGTTTGCATTAAATTATTCATCTCATCGATCAAAAAGGAAGAACCAAGTGTCGCACGCGATTCCCGCGGAGGGGGGGGATTTGTGATAGTCTCTCGTCATAGGGACACTAAGCGAGAGGGAGGGAACTCAAGATAATTTCATGGATTTATCCTTGTAGTTCATTTTGAAGAACATAAAGAAGTTGCTCATTTGTTGTTGATTCGGAGCAAGAAAGGTAGAGAGTTCACCTATATGTCATCATAGATATGAAGCTAAAACAAGGAGTTAAGCTTCCTTATGTTATGAGATTCCAAAGAGTTAAAGTATGTCAAAGCATGAACATATTGAGTACAAAGAGGTCAAGGTTCATGGAGCATGCCATAACGAGTCTTCCATGAACATTATCGGAGCAAAATCTATGCTGAGAATTGATCTCTTGCCCACAGAACATAATAGAGACAATTATCCTCCTCTTCTTCATCACGCTCCATAGCGATCCTTAAGAAAAACACACGAGAGAGAGAGAGAGAGAGAGAGAGAGAGAGAGAGAGAGAGAGAGAGAGAGAGAGAGAGAGAGAGAGAGAGAGAGAGAGAGAGAGAGAGAGAGAGAGAGAGAGAGAGAGAGAGAGAGAGATCCTTTTACACAACAAATGCTCTCAAAGTACATGCGAGAGAGAGAGGGGTATATTGAAGAAACACACCCCAATCTTCCCCCACATGCACCCCTTCATGCAAGAGTTTATTAATGAATAATATTTTCTTTTACATTGGCCTTAGCCACCTTTGCTTTTGGGACTTCAAAATTTATGCCCCTTTTTTATCATTTTACAAAATATAATAAGGCTATTATGATATAATATATGCTTGATACAGATGTGTTAGGGTGCTAGATTTTGAGCATCCATGGGCATCATCATTCTCCCCAAACACAATTGCAAATCCATCCTCAGCACAAGGAAGAAAAACCACAAAATCATTGAACATGTTTTTAGCATCGATGACGAAGCCGAGCCGTAGGAGACCACCTAGGGACCACCACACCAAGGGTGCTATCCCCTGCTTTGTCATGAGCTTGCACACTCAAAAATCTCAAATGAACACCATCTTCTTCATGCCATTGAGGATGCTTCAAGAGTGTGTTGAGAATAATCCGCATAGAAACATGCTTTATCACTAGGACCCTTTTAAAGATATATATATATCAACCGAAATGTAAATATATATATCATTAAACAAAATGATCATTCGGAACGAAGAAACAATGGACGATCTGAAAGGATCAAAATCAGATCAAAATCATGCCGCGCCTGCTCACGAAAGAATGACTGTGCAGTGGTTCAAAGTGGTATATGAAGGAGCTCAAGCAATAGTTTAACGAGGTCCATCTAGATTTCCCGAAATAGATTCCGAAAAAAATGGACGGATTTGCGCGACACCTTTGTGTTGCCGGCCCATTGTGAACAGGTGCATGAACTCATTTTTTTTGTTAATTGTACTACGACATGGTACATGTCACAATAGTTTAAACTCTATTGTACGTGTTTGTGAACATGTAATCTTCTATCCAAACCCCCGACAACCTCGACGGTGGTATGTTATACCTTCAGCTCCCCGAAGTGCGAGACTATATGATCAAAGCAATGTTCCGAGCATAGATGAAGACAATATGCAAATAGAGGGGTCGATATTACAAGGGGTGGAGGCCACTGAAAGCTTGGAGCCAACATTAATAACTAAAGTGATCTCTAGGATAAAAATGCAGCACATTGGAATCTAGCGATAACATCTCATTGAAAGACTTAAGTTGACCAACCATCACTATTGAGCACATAAAAGACAAGAAAGGCAATTAGGTCTAATGATCTAGATGGCTTCTAATTTTAAGGCTTAACTAATCTCATGTCCAACCCTAAATTGAGCTCATAGAAGAAAAAAAAGGCCTATAACATCTGATGACCAAGATTGCCCTTCATTTTTTAGGCTTGGCCAACCTTGAAGCCTTCAAATATGATGGAAGAGATACATATATTCTTGCTTCTTACCTTGCTTGCCCCAAACTTGCATGGAATGAACTTCTTTTGAGGGGAAGGCTAAGGTATTCCCCCTCATTTAGAATTGGCTTGTAATTAGGAACATTTGGGTGAAAACTGACCCTTTACATTTTTCAAGGAAACAAGCTGAACTTATGCTCTAGATGAATGTGAGAAATGCGGGATCTAGAGCATGGCAGAGGCGGAAGTTATGGAGGGTGGAAGATGAAGATACTACTCATGTTGACATTGACAAAGAAGACAACTGTTACACAAGTGAATTAGGTTTCAAGATTGAGACTTGAACTCATAAACACAATCTTGTGTAGGACTGACAATGACACAGTGACTTGACAGAAAGAGACAAGTACTATTGCATTATCTTCATATGAAAGTGATAGTCAAGTACATCATTATATAGGATTGCTTAGTAGCACATTTCATCACTGTGCCTATGGGATCTGTCTCTCTTCCTAGCCTAGTTGTTCCATACAAAGGGGCATACATAGGGTGTGATTGGCAGATTCTCAACACCCCTCCTCAATCACAACCTGAAAGTACAAAGTGTGTAGAGGCTTTAGTGAGACCAGCACCTGCAAAGTGTGGGCATACCACAAACATGGCAAAACACCAGAGGCTGTCGCAGAAAAGGCTAAGTGTGGGTACCATAAACATGGTGAACATCCAGAGGCTGTAACAGGGGCCTCACAAAGTGTACAGAGGCTGTAGTACAAGGCTACATGAGGAGTTTACAAGGCTTATGAAAGGAACATTAAGGCAGGTACAATGCTTTTAAAACAGAAAATGAGAGACAAGGACCGACAAGCCCTTGTGGTCTTTTTCAGCATATGATTTCTCTTTGTCAACATGGAAAATCTTATTGTCTTTCATCTTTGGTTCTTCAGCTTTGAATGATGTGGTCTTTTGGTCTTCATGGCTGATCTTCTTATTGTCCTTCTTCCTTTGCTCTTTGATCTTATGGTCTTCTTGGTCTGGTTCTTCTTTGACTTTGCTTGCAACTTTAGTCTTCATGTCCATGTCTTTGTCCCCCTCAAGCAAAGACATCTCATTCTTCATGATGGCCAAGGTAACTGGAGTGCCTTCAAAAACTTTAGATGGAATCATTGATTGCACTGTAGTATGAACAACTCCATGTCTCTCTGCAAGTAGATCACAAAAATCTTCTATGTAGTGTAGATAAGCAACACAGGTTAGAGTTGAAGATGGTGATTCTTGATGCCGATCCTTTGCTTGATGAACCCGTTGTTTGAGTCCCCTCCTTGATGTGTGGCACTGACTTTGGTTAACTTGAGAAAGTTGGAACTTGAAGTGAAGTTTAAGCTTTGGAGCTCAAGTCTATGAGAGGTCTTCAAATCTTCAATGGTCTTTAAGTGCTTCAATGCTTCAGAGATCTCCCCTCCTTGATTTGATGGACAAATGTTGTTGGAGACTAATCAAATCAGTGAATCAAAGTGGCAGGGTTTAGCTTGACTCAAGCCAATAAGGAAAATCAAGTGAAATGGAAGCTTGAAACAAAATAGCTATGGAGTCCCACAGTTAGGGTTTTCAGCCTGACTGGTTTTCGACCTGGCGCAGCTCGTAGACGCAACGATCACGCGCAATATTCAGGGAGAAGTAGCTTCATAGGTCACCCTTTAAATGCCCTATGGTTGCAGGATGAATCACGCAGCGTGGAGAGAGAATCGATGTACGGACTGAAACAGGCGCAGAAATTTCAGTGAGCTCGAATTTCCGCAATGCTGCCGTCTGATGTGCGCAATGTTGAACTGTGATGTGATAGGAAGCTGCGCCCTGACCTAGGCAAGATATCTCCAGAAGAAAGCGGGTCAAAATATTGACTGTGGAAGGAGATCAAGAAGCTCCAAGGAGGCAGGGTGCAGGTTTGGCTATGGCTGTCACAGGTCAAGTGGAGATAGAGTTCAGAAATGAGCTCATTAGCTGGGACTGAGCTGGACTTGAGCTAACTTGAGTGAAGAGGAGCTGAGAGAGGAGTGAAATGAGCTAGGCCATGCCCGACTGAGCTCTGATACCATGTGAGAAATGCGGGATCTAGAGCATGGCAGAGGCGGAAGTTATGGAGGGTGGAAGATGAAGATACTACTCATGTTGACATTGACAAAGAAGACAACTGTTACACAAGTGAATTAGGTTTCAAGATTGAGACTTGAACTCATAAACACAATCTTGTGTAGGACTGAAAATGACACAGTGACTTGACAGAAAGAGACAAGTACTATTGCATTATCTTCATATGAAAGTGATAGTCAAGTACATCATTATATAGGATTGCTTGGTAGCACATTTCATCACTGTGCCTATGGGATCTGTCTCTCTTCCTAGCCTAGTTGTTCCATACAAAGGGGCATACATAGGGTGTGATTGGCAGATTCTCAACAATGAATACTAATGCTACCAATTATTCAGTAGTTCAACATAAAGTTGTGTCAAAAGCCATGGGGAAAGTTGCCAACAAAAGGATCACTTGGGAGTGCCATATGTTGTCGACATGAAAAGGACTTAGGAGTATAATCATAGTCCAAGTCTAGGCTTTAGCACGACTCAATGACGAATCATGAGAGTATGGCGTACCTAGCCTCGAAGATGAGTCATCAAGTCTTTAGGAAAGTCGATAAGTAGGGTTTCTCTTTCTTGAACTTTTCTTGGTGATGTAGGAAGCTATGCCTTGTTTTTTGTATATGATCATAACATATGTGTATTAAAAGAACAACAGGATTATATGGTCTGATGCGTCCATGTATAAACCGACATTCTCTTTTTCTATTAATACCAGTGTTCACTAAAATTTGAGGTTTAATATAAAGTGAATTGCAAAATGTAAAAAAAAATTCAAAATTGAAAAAAGGTTTAAACCTTGAACTTTTAAACAATTTCAGTTACAAAAATGGCAAATACATGTAATTTGATTCAAAAATCTCAGCAAAATTTTAGTTAGAAGTTTTTATATCTGCTACCAAAAATGTTTTTAGTGAACACCGATTAACACTATACACTTTGTTAAGTAGTCTACATTGGATAATGACAATATTGATTGTAAGGTCGTATCATAGAAGTTGTAATTTATTAGTGTAATGAGAAAGATGTGTTTTAATTTATTTTTGCACAATGCACGAGAAAGAGGGATAGTGCGTGTCACTGTGGTACAAATTTCAGTGGCGCATGGTTGCCTGCAGCTCAAGATGTTGATGGTTCAAGCAACCCAAAGGCCTACCCAAAAATCTCAATTCTTGAGCAATTCTTGAATCTCCTGAAGGATAAGTCTAATTCTCAAGTCATCTTCATGGTCTTCTTTAAACTCCTTATTGTATTTACACCCTTACCTCATGCTTGGGGAAGTTACGATATGTATATCCTCTACATCACGTGCGTTCAAGGACTATTTATAAATATCCTTATATGTGAATTTTTATTGAATAAAGCATAACCCTTTTCTATTCAATCCGTAAATAACCCCTTTATATTATAGTGTGCTCACAGAATGGGACCAAATTGCATATGCCTCTAGCATGAGAGTACACCTCCTTATATTCACGGATGATGGTTACATGCCAAGAACCCTTGAGTGTCCTCCCACACTAGGTGGACATAGACACCTACTGGTCACACACACCACACCTCCTCCCTTAGGGGAAAAAAAGATGAACGTTGTTTTTAGACTCGACTGGACAACTTGGAGCTATCTCTTCCAATGCTTCATCTAGGGGGAAGGACTTACATCTAAGGGACTCTGGGCCAGACTCGACTCGACTAAGGGCTAACATCATGCCGAATATCATCAAGGCATGGAACAAATACATCTTGCTCGTGCAAACATTAGGTCGATATCCCAATGTGATGGACAAGACGAGAAACAGCTATGGATAGAGTCATATAAATAGAGATGTGACACAACATACATCTTCATTATCTTCTGGGGTTGGCTGTGGGAGCATGGACTTATTGAAAACTTAACTTAGAAAGACTAAGTATAAGGGAAAAGGTGACTATCAAATATCAAAGTGAGACAGAGGCAAGATGTGAAGGGAATGACACACGAAGCATTCCTAAAACTTGAGGTGCACCAACCAAGTAGCTCTTCTAGTTATTTGTTGCTCCAGAGGTTGTCATCATGAAGAGGTTGTCATGAGTTGTTGAAGGCGGGAAGGGTCTACAAGAGCATCAGAGAGAACTTTCGGGCACAATGGACTGCTTTGAGGACTCCTTGCTTTGACCTTGCTTTCGAAACTACCAGATGTTGAGTTCTTAGCACCACTACATGCTTGCATGTCCTCCATAACACGGCCATTGTTGTTATTATAAGCTAATAATTGCAAATTCCCACAAACGTGGTCTTCATCTTCATCACAACTTGCCCAAAATCTTATGGCCATTACTGCACATTATGAGCAAAAGAGATCCTGCTGTGGGTAGAAGTCGAGGGTGCTACTGAGTGCCATGGTAGTAGTGCTAAAAATGAAGGTTTGTGCTAGTTGTGGGGCAAAGGTGGGAGTTTCCTTCTTAAGGACTGCCTTCTTTAGCATTGTAACTTGTTTGGTGTTGTCACACTGATGATGTGGAGGGGGTAGCCGGAGCAAGAGCAGCAGCTAGCATAGACTTCACAGGTAGGGGACTCAGGAGTTGCAACTCTTTTCCGTGATGTTTCCTTCTTGGGGGTTGGCTTCTTGGGTATTGCTTTTGCCTTCTTGAGTGTAGGCTTGGACTTCTTGGTGTTGAGATTTAGCAATCACACTCACTAAATAGCCTCTTTATATGGAGCTTCAAGGCCAAGGACATGCATGCTAACCTATCCCATATGCACAGTGGTGCCTACTGCAGTTTCCTACTTTCCTATAAAGCATTGTACTTGCTTCCTTTTCTTAATGCAATGATAGTACTCTTTTCTTTTCAGTGAAGTGTCAATATCATTGTCCACATACACAAGATTGTGTTTATGAGTCCAAGTCTCAATCTTGGAACCTAATTCACTTGTGTGACAGTCAGTGTCTAAGTCTATGTCTACATGAGTTTTCTTCCCGTCTTTGAACCACCATAGCCATGCTCTAGATCCATGTTTCACAACATGGTATCAGAGCCGAGTGCTCGGCTTAGCTCTCCTCTGCCCTCTCTCAGCTCATGTTAAGCTCTGGTCAGCTTAGTTTCATCCCATGACTTCATCTCCCAACTCTACCTTCACTTAAGCTTCCATGGCAGCCATAGCCAGCAGCACCCTGTCAGATTGAGCCGCTTATATCTCACTCCACAGGTCAAATATCTTGGAGCTTCCTTCTATAAAAGTGTTCCCCAACTCAAAAGCTTCCCTGTATCACATCAATCCATGACATTTGGCTATCTGAAGCTCAGCATTGTGAAAATTCCCAATCACTGCCATAGTCTTCAACTGTGACCTACAGGACATACCCTCCATGGAGCCTTCATATCTCTCTCTCTAGAGCATATCTTCATGAACTCTCTTCTAGACATATCTTCTCTACTTAGGGCGCTCCCTCCTGGCACAAAAATCGACCACATTGAGGATCAACCAACACGGCATTGTAGAAATTCGTGGCTGTTGACGAAATCTGCACCTGATCTGTCCGTCCGCTCTGTGCGCGCCATACATGCTGCGATCTTGACGAGGAGGATAGGGTTTTTGAAGAGCTTGAAGTAAGCTTCATTTCTATAAAAAAAGTTTTCAAAATGATCAACTACAACTCCTGCAATCTGCAAAAAACCAGGCCCCTATCTGAAACCCTAAACTGTCAGCCATAGTCGGTTTCATCAAAGCTCAAAAATCTCATCATTTTCTCTCTTTCCACCTGGAGCAACCCACTGCCACTCTGATCTATTGTTCCAGCACCAAAACAGGGAGGGGAAGGATCTTGAAAGATTGAAGGACGACCGAACGGCCCCGAACAAGAAGATTCAAGCTCAACATCAACACTGACATAGTGTGTTTTCACACTGTCATTACCTGTGTCTCTTAACACATTGTAATCTGCTCTTCCACTAATAAAATCTCAGAATTCTGGAGTTGATTTGCTGCTTCAGCCATCCAACATGGGAAAAGACTCTCCAAATGCTCGGTTCAAGGAAGTTGGGTTTCACACTTGGCAAACCCGCATCAAGCTCATCCTGATGAAGAAGGGTCTTTGGGCCATCACAAATGGCAAAGAGAAGAAACCTCGATATGTGGACCTTGCAGTTACTTGGCAGAAGAATGATGACAAGGCACAAGCCATCATCAAACTGGAATTGAACGACAGCTACATCCATCATGTGGATGCCTCTAACACGTCCCATGACACTTGGGATAAATTGGATACCCTATTTGGTGCACAGTCAAAGTCGTCTAAGTATGGTCTATTAATTGATTTTTTTCGACTTGATATGAAGTCTCATACATCCCTGGCATCCCATCTGAACTACATGGAAATCCTGCTTACTCAACTTGCAGGAATAAAGCTAAAAATGGATGAAGATGTTTGTATTGGTGTCTTGTTAAAAAGTTTGCATCCTGCTTATGATAATGTATCAACCACTCTAACCAATATGCCTGATCCTCAACTTGTTGATATTAAATCCTCTCTGCTAGAGGAAGAAAAGAAACTTAAAAGCAAAGAAGAGCTTAGCACTTCAAATGATGAACAAATGTTATATGTAAACAACAGATACAAAGGTAAAAAGGAACCGCTCTTCTGTGACTTCTGCAAAAGGACCGGACATACTGAGAAGTTCTGTCATGCTAGGAAGAGGTCCCAAAAGGCCTATCTTGCAGCTGTGAAAGAAGAAGAAGACCATGGACCAAAAGATGAAGAAGAAGATGAAGATGAAGACCACCAGGATCGGAAGGACAAGACTCATTAGTCCTTCTACTCTCATTACTCTGATAGACTATTTTAAAAGCCTTGTATTTCCTTGCCCTAATGCTTCCTGCCATAAGCTTTGTAAACTCCTCATGTAACTTGGCATTACAGTCCCTGTACACTTTATGAGGCCCCTGTTACAGCCTCTGGATGCCCATCATGTTTTGGTGCCCACACTTAGTCTTTTCTGCGACAGCCTCTGGTGACTACCATGTTTGTGGTGTGCCCACACTTTGCAGGTGGTTCTCATTACAGCCTCCACACACTTTGTGCCTTTCTAGTTGTGATTGAGGAGGGGTGTTGAGATTCAGCAATCACACTCACTAAACAGCCTCTTTATATGGAGCTTCAAGGCCAAGGACATGTAGGCTAACCTATCCCATATGCACAGTGGTGCCTACTGCAGTCTCCTACTTTCCTATAAAGCATTGTACTTGCTTCCTTTTCTTAATGCAATGATAGTACTCTTTTCTTTTCAGTGAAGTGTCAATATCATTGTCCACATACACAAGATTGTGTTTATGAGTCCAAGTATCAATCTTGGAACCTAATTCACTTGTGTGACAGTCAGTGTCTAAGTCTATATCTACATGAGTTTTCTTCCCGTCTTTGAACACCAAAGCCATACTCTAGATCCATGTTTCACAACACTTGGGTGGCGCGCTCTTCTGCATCTTCTTCTCTGTAGTGTTACAACTATATATATCATCTCTCACTTGACTTGGGTCTCACCTATATATACTAACTCTACATCAATATGAATCATTCTTTGGGAGCATGTCTTGTGTATCTCTCGCGTACTCTCTCTCTCTCCTAACATGGTATCAGAGCTATGGATGCGTAGCAACAACAAGGAAGATAAGTTGTTTCATTGTTTATAGTTGATTGAATTCTTTGCACAAGTGATGATTTGATACATGAACTTGTTCAAATTAGAAGTATTAGTTAATTTTGTTAATCCCGAATTAGAATTCGTTAATCATTTGTCTTTGTTAATGACGTTGATTACGACAAGCAAACATCTTGTTATTTTTAGCGATGTTTTATTCTCGTTCACGTTCTTTGTTTGATCGAAATAGCACTTTTCTTATATGCATCATCTCATCTTGCACGTTACATCTCTCTATTTTGAGATTTCTTTTTAGTCACTTAATACTTTTCGTCGTTCTTACGTGCATCTCCCTATTTTGATTGTCACGCATCTCAACTATGCTCGTCTTGTCCATGGTTTGCAGATTATGCAATCTCATCTTATTTGTTTTCTCTCGAGATACAGGCATGGCCAATTGCGTAATTATTAACGGATATTCTTGAAGGTGACGTAATTGTTTTCCATGATGCTAATTCTTGCAGGTGATGAATTATTTGATATTGTTTTGGGCGACCTGTCTTGCCCAGTTCAACCTATTGATGTGATGAATGACAATTCTCTGATTACTAATGGCCCGTTATTTAAACAATGAAAAATTGATCATACTGATTGGATTCGTCATGACAAAGCGGCTTGTCGTTATATATTGTCTGCACTTCCTGACTCACTTATGTTGGATGTCTTTCATCTAGAAACCTCTCATGCTGTTTGGGAGTATCTTATCTCAATGTTTGAGAAGAAATCGGTCACCGAAATTTTATATCTCCAAACTCGTTTGAAGAATCTTCGATATAAGGTTGGTACTTCTATGCACTCTCATATTGAGGCTTTTAAAGACATTATCAATCAGCTTGGTGCAGCTGGTGCTCCTGTTGCTAAAAATCAGATTGTTTCTCAACTTCTTCATACCATCAAAGATCCTTTATATGACAATATCATCACTATTTTTTCTAACAAGTATGATATCCACTTTGACAAAGCATGTATATCTCTTCTTGAATATTCTCAACGTCTTGAGCATCATTTGGAAAAATCTGATGCTGTTTTGGTCACTTGTGAACAAAGGGATTTTGATGTTGCTTTTGTTGCTTGCAAGCGTCCCGCTTCACGTTTTCAACAGGGTGGACACCCTAATCAAGGTGGTAAATCTTCTCGTCTTGCTTATCCTAACAAACATTGTTCTTATTGTGATAAGAAAGGCCATGTGGCTTCTGATTGCTGGGCATGTCAATATGATGAGGAGCATGGAGTTACTTTAAAGCAACCTCGCTTGTCCAAAATGTTTCCTCCTTGTGATTATTGTGCACATACAGATCATCCATCTCGTCGTTGTTATAAACACATATATGATGAAGAACATTCTCAAGCTTATATTGTTCAACAAACTACAACTGATGATGATCATACTCACCAGGAGCTCAATTTCGTCCATCATGATATCTCTCCAGAAAAGGTACTTCATGTTCATGATGGTTCTCTATTCATCGTTGATTCAAGTGCCACTAGAAACATGACATACCAATTTCAGTGGCTTCACAATTATCATTCTCTTCATGTCAAGAAGTTTGTTTACCTTGCAGATGATACGACTTGTCAAGTCAAAGGAGTGGGTGATTTATATCTGGGGATTGTTTCATCCACTAGAATATTAAGAGGAGTTCTTCATGTTCCAAATTTTCAAAGAAATCTTCTTTCTGTTGCTCATGTAGTTGATCTTGGTTTGTTTGTTGGCTTTGATCATTATCAATGTCGTATAGAGAAAGACGGACATACTATAGCAGTGGCTCCTTGACATGGTACTCTATTTGAGCTATCATTGAACGATACGGTTGCAAATGTTGTTACTGCCCTTGGAGATGCAGATTGCAAAATATGGCATCAACGATTTGCACACTCCGATATTGCCAAAATTCTTGATCTTCATCGTCATGGTCTTTTGCAAGGTATGGATCTTAAATCTCATCCACGTATGGGAATATGTGAGTACTGTGCACTTGGAAAACACCATCGTTCGCCTTTCCACACTTCTACTTCATCACATTACTGTGCTCTCTTGGATTTGGTTCATACTGATATTTGCGGTCCTTTTCCTGCCTCAAAGTCTCAATATCGATATTTTATAACTTTCATTGATGATTTCTCATGCTACACACATGTCTATCTTCTTTGACATAAGTCTGAGGCTTTATCTATAATAAACAATAAAAGATAAGTGTGGAGCTTCAAACTGGATTCTCTATAAAGACTCTTCGCAGTGATAATGGCGGTGAATATGTATCCAATCTATTTGATGACTTCTGTAAAGTTCAAGGTATTCATCATGAGTTTACAGTTCATTATTCTCCTCAGCAAAATGGTGTTGCTGAGCGCAAAAACTGTACTATTCTTAATACTATACGTTGTATGCTTATACACTCTGGTTTGTCTCAAAAGTTTTGGACTGAATGTAACATGTCCACTTGTATCTTCAGGACATGTCTTAGCAGTCCATCGGAAAGGATGTCTAGAAAGCTCCGCCCGGCTTTCCCATGGAATGTTACGGGTTTTGCGATCTAGGGCTTTCCGCGTCTGCCATGTAGCGGCAGTATTCTGGCCATTCCCACTTAGGATCGACCTGAATTAGGGTTTTCTTATTGGTCATTTCCTAACGGCAACTAGCGTCAGACCCAAGCGAACTACTTTACGTAGAAACCCCAAGTCCGAAGCGGATTCATGCTGCACTTGGTTCAAGGAGAATGGGAAATGAGAGGGATGCAAAGCTCAACCTCTCTTCCATGAGGCATAGTCCCATTCCATTCTCCTAAAACAGCGTAAATCGGGTTTAAATATAACTCTAGGTCAACCGTCCTATTGTTCGTGTTCTAATTTGATGATCTTCCAGCTGTCCATCATGATTTGAGAAAAGTTCCCGGCCAACCGGGACCACCCATCCGTAGAACGGACCTATGGCCCATCCTCCGCACTTTCCTCGGGTTGTTTTAGTTATTTAATTACCTAACACATTAGTTGTACATGTGACAACCAGCTTCTTTAATTAACCCGTTAGGCACTGGTTCATTCACATAATCTTATCACTTGACAAAGAAAAACAATATCAGACAAATTTCTTATTAACAGATTATCATATTTATCTTTGAAATACAAAGAGTCCAACCGGTAGGCTTATCCACAATCCGCCCGAAGGCTATCCAGCAATCCACAGGGATCACTAATCCAAGTTTTCCCCCATAGACTAGTATGCCGGCCTCGAGATCCAATCCGGAGTCACGTTAGCCTCTTGTGCAGGGCCCGAAAGGCGAGGGATTTACGGTCATAGCCCCCCTGGCACCCAAGCGTCCTCGTGCTCCAAGTAACGCTCAACGGAGAGACCTCTCGCAATGGGTTCGGTCCACTTTCTCGGTGCGGTCAACAACCCCCTTGCTTAGTGTTAGGCAGGTAGTCGAGGGTAATTGAAGTTGCCTCTCCCTTCAGGCCTTCAACCTGAAGTATAGATATCCATTTATCTTTTAATTCTTTGATCAAACAAAGCCAAACAATGCTCTAAAATATGTAGCAAGCACAAACATTTCCATTGATCGATTTTCTTGGCAAACTACTAAGGAATGAATCCTTCCTTTTGAATGCATCCAGCACTCGATCCGGGATAACTTCCAACTAGGCAAGATCCCCTATATCCTGGGTTAGGGCGTACCCTATTGACCCAACTTGGCCAACCTCAAGTTAATAGGTTATTTCAGTTTATCGGCTGGTCTTTAGTTTCCAATCAATCTTCTTTACTCAAGAAAGATACTAAAGTAGGATGATTATCCATCCTCTTGCAAGATAACTTAAGGACATGCCAACTTCATTGCGATAACTTGGCCATTCCCTTGTGATCCAATCACAAGATCATATGACTCCGCACTTGTTGCGCAAGTGCTGCATCGAACTATGAGACTATGGAGTCACGAAACAATTTGTTTCAGGTTCTTTAGGCTGACGTCGTTAGACCTAGGGTTTCCAAGTTTCATCTTTGTAAGATTCTCAGGGACAAACCCTAGCTCACTTTATGATTGCATTTCACTGTCCCTACATTCACTGAATGTGGACAAGTATTTAAGGTATAGGCGTTTCTTGGAATTTAACTTATTCCAAACGAGTACTCCACGGCTTAGGTGTTTTAGGTTTATGCCAATTCGGTTAATCGAGATTACTTTCACATGATTCGTTGTCTATGCGTAAATTGATTTTTCAACCTTAACTTATCGGTTTGAGGTCGGCATAGGTTAGGTTAATTCCAACTAACCTTCCTATAATCTTGCGAATAAAAGTCATGCTAACAAGCAACCTTTTTTTTGCTAATTTATGCAGTTGACAACGATAATTTCATAGAGTTTATGCATCATAAGAATCATTTCCTGCTTTGCACTTTCCATGATGATTGATTGCGATATGGTTAATGGTGCGAGATGCAGTTTATACTTCTAGGCTTAACCGAAGTATACTATTTTAATGGGTAATAATCTAGTCTTATAATTCATTTCAATGCAAAAGCTATTTTCCAAAAATGTATTTATGCTTTCTTTATTTTGCATGATTCAATAAAAGTATTAATGACTAAGTTCCTTTGTCGTGAACATCTAGGACAGAAATATATCCTATATCCAACAATTAACCTTGCATGATTGAATTTCAACATTTAAAAATTAGGAAGGAAAACCTAGGATTGGGGTGAGATGTCCACGTGGATGTCCGGACATGACCCTCCCAAGGCTACGCCTTGGACTTTCCTAGGAGGCATTTCCGCCGTGGAAGCAGCTTTACAACTCCTCTTTGATATTCCACTGTGGCTCTCTTTTGCAATAACTTGTACCGTTGTCGTGTTGCTGCGCATCCGAGTCGTATACACCTCCATTTCTTTTGTTGTGCATTTGTGTTAATTTCTGCGTGTGATTCATTGTTTGTGTGATGCATTTCGATAATCCGCATCCAATGTATATATTCCCTTAGTGCATGTGTATGATTTTGATTGGATGCATGATGTGTGTGTGTTAGAAAAATATGAAAAACTGATGCCAAAGGACATTATCAAGCTGATAATTTCAATGATGATCTCTCAGAAAAGTGCAGGGAATTGTGGAAACAAAGGAAGCTTTGTGGAAGCCGATCATCTAATGAAATAGAGTTGAAGAAAGTCTCTCAAAAGCTACTTAAACGAGTAAAGGAATCCTTCAATGGGGCTATTGATAGCACTAGTGAAGCACCGAGGGAGCATTTTGCCACCCAATCCTCAAGGCTGAAGTCGAAGTTTGTGCGTAGATCATCGTAAAGCTGACTATTAACGGGGGGGGCAATTCATAGCTCCAAAAAAGATACCCTACGTTAGTCCTTAAGGTCAAAATTAAAGTGGGTGCATAGATCTTCTATGGGTGTAAAGAAATGAGAGTTATTCTTGTCAAAGAGAGAATTATTTCCGCTCAGCTAAAAGAAGAGAAAAGGGAATCTAATTGAGGGGATGCTGCTAGAAAAGAGAAGAAGTCGTGGAAGAAGGAGAAACAAGGATTTGGGAGGAAAAATAGACACGAGTGTTAAAAAAAGAAAA